>NC_136068.1:1097942318-1099142318 GCF_964261635.1 Lissotriton helveticus
TAAAAGTTATTGTAATTTATAATGACAATCGTTTAAACTTTCGTAAATAACTTTTGTGAAGATCATGTTCAGTGTATTTTATTGTGACGAAAATCCAAGAACAGAAGTGAAATACAATTGTGGAAAAGAAGCAGCAAAGAATAAAAGAAGCAGCAAAGAATAAACGATTTATGATACCTTGCCTGGTTTTACAGTAACTCAAAATGAGATACAAGTGCATAAATAGATGCAAAAGAGTATATTCATGTATTCGACTGGAGTCTATTATGCACACTTTAAGAAACAATTTAGAATATGTTGTCACATGTTTTGTGCTGACAGTGAGATAAGAATTTCAAACCCTAAACTGCTACAGCTACACATTTCAGACCCTCGTGAGAATGAGCAAATAAAAGAGGATTTGGAAATCCTCTCGCAAATCACTACATTTATAGTGACACTATTGATCCTCAACAACTAAGCAATACGCCTCCCTCCCAATTCTTCCATGCACCAATGCCATTCACCTGCGCAGAAAGCAATTAACACCTAAGTGTACAGTTTCATGATTTTTCAGTTTGTTTCGGTAGCCACTTATATAACTGCATCACTAACCATTTCAATATTATTGTTCCTTATGTTTCGGGGGTCAGACCCTTTATTTTATGAGATTTATGTCTTAAAATGTTTCGCATGTTTACTTCGGCACCCACACTTCCCTTGCTGAAATGCAATTGTTACAAGTCACTGCCTCGTGACCAAAAGATAATTCATTTTAGGCACAAGATAACGCTACCCTATTGTTAGTCAAAGAAAATGCGTACATGGATTCTGCAGCAAAAAGATCAATTGAAAAAACGTTACACGGTGCATATTTAAAAGAATTTTCTAACAAAATGTTGATGCATGTTGAGCGATTATGTTCTGGTGCATAATTACTGAAATCGCACGTCACTTTTGTAAGAAATTAGTTAGGTAGGTTCGGGGGGGGAGGAATCGGGGCTGTAGAATGCTTAATGCTGTTTAGATGGGCAGTTAAAGAAATCCTGCAGATGCAAAAACGTGTGTTGGGTGTGATCAGGTTTATAAGGATTGGTTACTTATCAAAGCACTCAAAAAGAAATAGTCATCCAGTATACGATATTACGAATCACCCTTCTCATGAGAGCTGTGTGTTTAAACGACGGACGGATTCATCGTGCAGCAGCCCTTCAGACTAAAGTGCTCAGGAGCACCTGTGCACGACCTTAGCTAGGGCTCTCCCAGGGTCACAGTAGTGAAGGTCAGTGGAAATCACATCTTCTGGAATCTGTCGCGTACAGGGAACTGCTATTGTGGAATTTCCAAGGACCCTTCACCAGGCTACAGAGAACACCCAAAAGCACGCAGGAGTGGATAACAAATGATAAAACCCCACTCATTATTTTGTAGGTTCCATTGTTACCGAGAATACAGACTAACAACATCTCAGGTTATTTGAGGAAGCCTCATCGCGCCCCATTAAAATCTGTGATGACGCGGCAAATGTATACTATAGTTGTCAATTTGCTTCTACAGTCAGGCGCAGACCTCATCAGCCCAGCAGTGAAATGCTGGCAGATGAGCTGTCCAAGTAGCCTCATCCTGTCTCCCCTACATCTGCGTCTGAAACGGCAGGTAGTGCCACATTTCAGCCCAACACAGACCGTAGACCAATAGCAGCGCCATCCGCAGAGAAGGAAAGAGACTACGCACGCACATATACACGCACTACAGCACCCCGGTACCTCTAACTTTCCCTCCCAAGGTTCCAAAGGAGCCAGTCATCCCACTACGCTCTTGGCCTGGGTGGGATAATGCCTCCTCTCTCCCAGCCAGTACTCACAGCGGTGTCGGGGATGGGGGGAGAGTGAGGGAAAGTGGCCGCTCTCAGCAAGGTGGAGGAAGAGAAGTCTCCATGCCGGGCAGTGGCCACAGCGCCGCCCGGGTTTCGCCGTCCTACTGGAGCAGTCCCAGCCGGTTTCAACTGCCTACGAGAACAGGGCTAAGGGGCTAAAGATAGGTCTTGAACAATGTCACTTGACAGAGAGGACGCCCAATGGGAGAGCGAGTACGTTCTGTGACGTAAGGCGGACTTCCAGGAAATCCCTTTTGTGCTAGAGAGATCTTGAATGCGGCGTAGTGCGTCTGCTCTACATCCTGTAATTGTGGGCAAATCGTTTAATCCCCCGGTACCTACCAGAAATGAATGTGTCCGTGTGTAATGCCTCCACCACCGCGGTACGAGAGGAGCCTGAGAGACCCGGTGAGGGCTGTGTGCGCGCGCGTGAGCCCGTGAGGGGGGGGGGGGGCATGCGTGGCTGTGTGTATGCTCGTGAGCCCGTGAGTGGGTGGGGGGTGCGTGCGTGGCAGTGTGTGTGCGCGTGAGCCTGTGGGTGGGGGGTGCGCGTGTGAGTGGGTGGGGGGGTGTGTGTGTGTATGTCTTATTCGCATCCTGGCAATGTGGGACAGGAGATGTGCACGGCGTGTGGGTGAAAGTGCGCGCATACATGGGAGAATCCCCAAGCGCGTGCCCATTCCGTCTCACATTCCCAGGAAGTCAGTAACAATAGATGTCGGCTGGACACAGTGCTTTGCACTGCTAACACCAGCTCGACCTAAAAAAGGATGGATAGATCAATGATTTGGAGAGATTAAAGGATTAGTCTGATTACCTCTGAATTTACTTAGTGCCTCAATTATTTTCTGTACAAATTATACTTCATCTCAATTGTAGGGAAGTAGGATCTTCTTTTATGGTTAACCCCACTTTTTGCCTGGTGCTAAGCTGTTATTGGCTAGTCTGACTGGGATCCTGCTAATCAGGACCCCAGCCAATTTGCTTTCTCCCTTAAATTGTTGTGGTCAGTACTTAGGTACATCCCAAATTTGATACTAGGGTAACCTTATCAGTCCTAGTATATGGTACTAAGGTATCCAGGGCATAGGTACCCCAGAGGTCCTTCATGGGCTGAAGCATGTATTATGCCACCCATGGCAGACCACTTAACAGACCACTACAGGCCTACCATTGCAGCCTGTGTAAGCACCACTTACTAAAATATATAGGTTTCCTATATCTAGGGTCACTGCACTTAAAACCTATAAGTCACCCCTATAGCAGGCCCTATCATTCCTGAAGGCAGGGTGATTGGTTCTAAGTATGAGGGTGGCCCTGCATGAGCAGGACACCCCTACAGCCTATGGAGTCCATTCTCCCGGGTTGTAAGTTAAGCAGGAGGGGCACTGTGTAATTACGCGATGACCATCTTGAAATTGGCTGCAACAAATCCTCAAATCGGCAGGAGGGGTACATTTGGTGTCCCCATGCATAGTATAGTTCAAACCAGCTCACGGAGCTGTTGGCTCCCGCTCTGGTGTGAAACTTGACAAAGGAGATGGGAGTAAGCTGCCCCTGTCCAGACCCTCCCCTGGAAGTGTCCCCTGAATCATCCCAACCCTTTCCTTAGGATACTTATGGGCTTACCGGAGGGTGGGTCCCTAGATTTATAGTGGGACAAGATTTAGTACAGACACTAGTTCTACTTCTACTGTCTGGGCACTATGGACTTCGCTGGTGTTTGTTTGGGCTCGACTTCGTCCACCTTTCAGTCTGCTGCATCGTCTGTGCCTGTGCACTGTAAAGGAACCTTCCAAAGCCTGTGGGCATCCAAGACACCTGAAGGAATCTCCCTTGAAGTGAAGGAGTCACTTCCCTACATTTGCAGGCACCACAACTAAGCTGACCGGTCTGCTGATCCTGAGTCCCTAAAACCTCTAAGACGTTCTGCAACACAGGTGGTGGTTCTCCACAGCTCACGAGACCTGCCCTGCTCTCTCACAAAGTTTGAGGCCAGTAGCCCTCGCGGGAGCCGCAGGAACCGAAGCCCTGTGCACCACGTCAACTTGCAGTTGCAAAGGCTTGTTGTCTTCTTTCAACCAAGATCTTTGGGCTCCAAGTAGCCCCAACCTCCAGTGATCAAAGTCTTTGTCCACATCGTATCGTTTGCACCATGATCTGCATCTTTTGGTGAGCTACTCGAGGTCCTCTTGCGACTCCAGTGCCTCCGGCCTGTGGGTTCTATTGAGGGTCATCTGTGCTTCTTTAGGGCTCCCCTGATTGCTCGGGGCTTGACCCCACTCCCCTGCTTGTGGAGAGCCCCTTGATCTTGCTGCACCTTCTTCGACTTCTGCATTTGCCAAGGCTTGTTGGTGCTCCCGCCTAACACGACCTCTCAGCACTCGACATCTGATGTGGGACAGCTCGTGCAGGACTCCTGGTATTCCTCAGCGTCACCTGATCCTCACAGCTGCAGAGTCAAGGTCACTGTCAACTCTCCTGCAACACCCGAAATAGGTGGCCATTCATGTTCCAGATCTCATGGTCACTCCTGAGTGACAGACTCTGTTGCCTCTGCTTGCAGATACTTCTCAACTAGAATCCACCTTCAGATTTCACTGGAGACTTTCTCCGTCTTCAGCAGCGGCACTTACCTGAAGTCCCCCATTGGGTTCGCCAGCGGTTTCCGATGCCACTTCAATGCAACGCACCCGGCTTCCCTGAGGTAGAGGACGTGGGTACTCGGGTATCCACAAGTGGGTTGGCTCTCCCACCTTCTGTCTTCCACAGGGTTTCTCCATGGTCCACTGGGAAGGGTCCTTAATCTTTAAAATTCCAACCGCGACTTACACGTTGATTTGTACAGAGCACACAGTCATGTTCCCACACTGCCCACGCTCTCTGTGGGGTTCCTAGTCATTCACCTTGTGTGGTCCCTTCTATGTCCTCTTGACATTGTCTTGACCCGAGTTGCGGTTCTTATACCACTTTCTTAGTATCTTGTTTGGTCTCCCCCAGGGTCCACTGTGTATTTTGTGTTATTTACTTGATTTCTTTGCAAAGTATTGTGTGCATTGTGCATACCTCCAGGTAGGATGTATTAGAGAGTATTATATAATAAATACATATTTTTATAAATACCTTGTGTGGTTCTTTTTCATTTAAGCTATACATATAATATCGCATTTTGGTAAAAACAAGTTGCTTTACAATCCTTCTGGACTAAGCCTGAAGGCTGCTCTCCACAGCTACCACTTAGAGAGCTTTCTAAGGTTATCCAAGACATGAAACACCCTCCCCATCCACCTGCGGCAGACTGAGGACCTCCTAACCTTCAGGAGACTTCTCAAGACTTGGCTCTTTGAACAGTAGCAGCTCCCCAGCCCCTCCCCCCCCCACCTACCCCCCTCCCCCGTGCCTTGATACACTCACGGGTATGTAGTGCACTTTATAAATGCTATGATTGATTGGTTGATAAAGACCTCTTAAATCCACGGAAGTGTTGTCTGGACTGGTGCAAGGTGCCCACTCACACAAATGATCATCATATACCAGGCCAGCTTCTCACACCAATATTACTGATACATTCCAAAAAACAATATTACTAATATATACAAGACATCAAACCTTTTTTATATTCCTTTTTGTCTTTCTAATGTGTTGATCATCACTAAAAACGAAGTACATCATATTTATATGCAATGGGTTTACCTCTTTGTTAAATAAGACGCCAGTGTTTTAATGCAGAGTAACTTTATTGGAAGGATGTTCTGAACAAGAAGAAATATATTCCAACTAATATTCTTGTAGCACTAAATGTTTAGATTTAATACATTTGTAGATTTCCTCCAAATGTGCCAGGACATTTCAGCCTCCATTTAATTTCAAGGCTTCATAAGGACATTGGCAAAATGACCTACAATTGAAAATAATTTTGCACTGTAGTATACACATATTTGCATGCATACTATACTGCCTTACCGATGCTATATTTATTATTAGCAAAGTCTGTAATCATTAATCATCTGTTAACACTTCATCACGTGCCTCACATATATTTTCAATGTAATCTGAGACCACCAGGTGGTGTTGAGTTATGTACATACTTCTGAACTATATTACACATATCATGAAGATCATTTATGTGAAGAGAAGGTCATGGGGAAAACCTCTGGGGAAAGTAAGCATAACTGTAGAATAAAAGATGGCTTTATTAAACAGTTGATGCTTCTGTCAATATAAATGTCAAAGACACCAAGGTGTCAAAAAATTTGAACAGTACCACAAAGAAGATTAATCCTAGTATTTATAATAAAACGTTAAGAGCATTTTAAGTTATTTTAAGTTAATATGTGGATAAAAGAACTTAACACTATATCATAATACATTAACAGTCCAAAAAACAACTACCTCTCCTATCGCTTGTTGGCTGTATGCTTGCCTTTGACCAAGTACAGTGCTCCAATACCTTTTTGGCTAGGTTGGTGTTGTAGAAATACATACATACATACATACTATATATATATATATATATAAAATATATATATATATATATATATATATATATATATATATATATATATATATATATATATATATATATATATATATATATATATACATACACACATATACACACACAAATATACATGCATACATACATATCCTGGCTACTGCCTTTCTCCCAAGTATTATTCATCATGGAGGAGCGATGCTGTAATAAAAATATAGAATGCACACATTATGCTGTATCATGACTACACGATGCAGGTGCAGAGAAATAGGAGCTCCTTTCAATCAGTGAAACTGTGACTGGATGAATTGGATATGTGCTATCCCTGCTGTTCCCGGCTAGACTTCGGGTGGTGGCGAAAGGTGCCACCCACTTCTTTGACTCTTGATCAGACACCTGGGACTTGTTAGCCACAATGTAATGTACAAAGTTCCCCAGACGGGGTAGAGAGGAGGTAGAGTATGTCGATATGTAGTGTGTATAGAGAGAAAGAAAGAAAAGCCAAAGAGGGGGGAATCCCCTTGTTGGGACTAAAACCCTCACACACCTAGCAAGCTAGATGTCATGCTTCATCATATGGGTTTGCTCCTCGCTGAACTGGCGCTGCAATGTTCAGCGGGCACCCTCAAGGGGGCTCTTTAACGGAGATCTTTAATCCCTGCCATATGGTGCATGCGGGTGTGCGGGGAAGAAAAAGGGTGTAGTCGTAGGAGGTGAGGTGAATTAAAAAAGGTGGGTCAGTCCACAATAGAATTTATTGGAGTGGCTGGCGCCCTTGGTAAAAAAGGTGGGAGGGGAGATAGTTGCTACTGGTAATGTTGGGCAAGATATCTACAACCCCCTGGTGTGGTCAACATGTTTCATGCCTACGCGGCATTTCATCAGGACCCAAAGTGGGACGTACTACACAGTGAAAAATAATGGTGTAAAGGTTTAAAAATCTGTAGTCATACAACCTTATGCCATGAGGTCATAAAGGGGCAGGCAAGGAAATCCTGCTCAGTATGAGTGACCTGGAGGGATAAAACATAACAGAACATCGTGAAAGTTTATCTGTTTGTCTGTCAAACTCACACGACACACATAGAAAAGACATACTCGTATTTAAAAAAGAGGAAGAGTAAACCAATTGGTTAGAACAGTGGTTGCATTGACATTAAGCTGTGTCTACTTAGTGGGGCGCACAGTCATATGTCACGCACAAAGAAGATAGAAAGTGAGAGGCTAAGGAACACTAAAATTCATAGAAAGGGGGGCACAATGTAAGAGATCTTACCCTAAGGGAGATCGTGAGATGCCCCGCAGTCTGCTCCAGTGGGACCTGCACGTAAAGGTCAGGAACCTGGGAGGGGAGCAAGACAGTGTTGATGACACACCGTCATCTATATTAACCCATAATGAAATTAGCATCATGGATGTTGAGACTCGCGAGGAGGAAAGGGCTAATGCGGAGGAAATACACCCGAACGGCCATTAGTTTATCTCCTGGAGCCTGAACCGATCAGTGGAGCTGGTGAGGTACCCCGGCGGTCCAGATTGGCGCGCGGACCATGAAACAGCGAAAAGTGACCCCGCAAGCCCAACGGGCGCAGAAGGTCAGGAATCACTGAAACGATGGGCCACACCATCATCGAGGCCACCGGTGACCAAGCCATGCTCGTATGTAGGTTGGAGGCATAAGGTAAACATGGGCGTGTAGGTAACACTCCCAAAGCATGCGCAATACCACCTACGGTCAACAAAGGGGGGCAGAACGCCCTGAGTCAGTCAGTCGAGCCACTTACCCGGATAGCGTGCGGTCGGAGCCGCTAACACCTACCCCCACCGTCTGGTCAGGACAGAGCAGCTGGTCAACGCCCTGGATTCAAGAGCGGTATTAGTAGCCCGAATCTCGCCGAGTCCGCGTGGGGGCGGGGCCTCAGCAGGACTACACGCATGCGTCGCAGTGTGAAGTTTTCCGACCACTGGAACAGTGCGGGAGGGAAGGTGATGGCGCTGGTTAGCGGCCATATTGGTGGTGAAATAAGTGCGTGAATGGTCCAGTTAAACCAAGTAGGAGTAGTTTGGGCAGAAAATGTCATATTCGGCCAAGTCGTGGCGGCGAATACGGAGAAGGAGTATCCATCTGGTGGATGTAATGTAGTACCGTGAGAAAGATACACAGCATGTCACGGAAGGTACAGGAGCGCAAAAAGTAAATCATGGGTAAGATTAGATAATTTGCGCAAAGACCACAATGTGAATCTAATCGGTTACTATACTGCGCAGTGGGAAAATGACAGTACTGCGTGGTGGCCATATTGGGGGTCAAAGGAAAGATGTATGGTCCGCTAAATAAAGGTGGTTGATTAATGTACAACTAGTACAGTCAGGATAAGCTCATGTACGGTGGTAGAGATGGGTAGGAATGATTAATTCAAGTATAGAGAGTTAAGTGTGACATCATGTGTGTCATTTGTTGGTCAGGATGTCAGCAGGAGGTACAGTTGGCACGGTAGGGGTGTCTTAAGCTAGGCACATAACAAGATATTACCGTGACACTAGCGACCATGGCACACAATCATTCAACCCAACAATATCTAGGCGCAGACGATGTACCCATCTTTGTTCAATTCTGAACAGGGCTTGTTGTGAAATATGGGGATGGGATTCCAAGACTACCCATCTTATGTTGTCTGCCTGATGACCATGTTGGGTGTAGTGCTCATAGAGCCTGGTGTGGGTTTTCAGACATCTGATGTTACTCTTGTGTTCCATGATACGGAGTTTGACCGGTCTCATGGTCATCCCCAAATAATGTTTATTACAGGGGCAAGTGATAAGATAAATGCACTTGGTGCTGTTACAATTCGTATGTTTACGCAATTGCCACTTGAAAGTCTCTGTGAGTGTGATCTCCTTGATGGTGCTTGTTTGGGAGCAAACAACACATCCACCACACGGGAAGTGTCCTGTCACTGGCGGATGGCCCCATAGTGTGGTTTGACTTGTACTGTTTTGTTTCTTAGGGCGTGTGTGTATGAGAGAGTCTTTCAGATTAGCCGTGCGTTTAAAGGCAAAACGAGGCGGTGGGATGTCAAGATCGCTTGAGTTCAAAATGTGCCAATTTCTGTTAATAATTTTCTTGATGTGGCTTGAATGTTTAGTGAAACAAGTCACGCAAGTGATCACATCATCCGCTTCTCTCGGACTAGACTCCAAAAGTGCCTCTCTGTGGTTGTTACCAGCTCGTTTGCGAGAGTCCCGTAACAGCCGTGTCGGGTACCCCCTATCCTGTAATTTGTGTTGCAGGATATTAGCTTCTTGATTGAAGTCAGCCTTATCAGTGCAATTCCTGCGGACTCGCAGGAATTGCCCGAAAGGTAAATTATCCCTTAGGGCTCGTGGGTGATGACTCCCATAGAGAAGGAGGCTGTTCCTATCCGTCTCTTTGCGGTACAAAGTAGTCTTCAACCCATCCGGTCCAAGACTGATGTGTAGGTCTAGGAAGGTAATGGCCGTGTCTGATATGGTGCTGGTGAACTTAAGAAAAGGATTCTGTAAATTGATCCAAGTACAAAAAGCTTCACATTGCATGCGGGTGCCTCTCCATAATATGAAGATATCGTCTATATACCTTCGCCACATAGTTAGATTGTCACTGAAAGGGTTATTACCATATAAATACATGCTAAGCTGGGAGCAAATGTCGAACCCATCGAGGTCCCGCGTACGCCTGTCCACTTTATACTGGCATGTGCTACTATAGCATTAACCGAGAACTTCTTCCAGTACGGTACCCAGCTTTACCATCAAATCAGCGGGACCTCGATGGGTTCGACATTTGCTCCCAGCTTAGCATGTATTTATATGGCTACCTTCGAAGAGGATATCATTAACTCTGCTAATAACCCTTTCAGTGACAATCTAACTATGTGGCGAAGGTATATAGACGATATCTTCATATTATGGAGAGGCACCCGCATGCAATGTGAAGCTTTTTGTACTTGGATCAATTTACAGAATCCTTTTCTTAAGTTCACCAGCACCATATCAGACACGGCCATTCCCTTCCTAGACCTACACATCAGTCTTGGACCGGATGGGTTGAAGACTACTTTGTACCGCAAAGAGACGGATAGGAACAGCCTCCTTCTCTATGGGAGTCATCACCCACGAGCCCTAAGGGATAATTTACCTTTCGGGCAATTCCTGCGAGTCCGCAGGAATTGCACTGATAAGGCTGACTTCAATCAAGAAGCTAATATCCTGCAACACAAATTACAGGATAGGGGGTACCCGACACGGCTGTTACGGGACTCTCGCAAACGAGCTGGTAACAACCACAGAGAGGCACTTTTGGAGTCTAGTCCGAGAGAAGCGGATGATGTGATCACTTGCGTGACTTGTTTCACTAAACATTCAAGCCACATCAAGAAAATTATTAACAGAAATTGGCACATTTTGAACTCAAGCGATCTTGACATCCCACCGCCTCGTTTTGCCTTTAAACGCACGGCTAATCTGAAAGACTCTCTCATACACACACGCCCTAAGAAACAAAACAGTACAAGTCAAACCACACTATGGGGCCATCCGCCAGTGACAGGACACTTCCCGTGTGGTGGATGTGTTGTTTGCTCCCAAACAAGCACCATCAAGGAGATCACACTCACAGAGACTTTCAAGTGGCAATTGCGTAAACATACGAATTGTAACAGCACCAAGTGCATTTATCTTATCACTTGCCCCTGTAATAAACATTATTTGGGGATGACCATGAGACCGGTCAAACTCCGTATCATGGAACACAAGAGTAACATCAGATGTCTGAAAACCCACACCAGGCTCTATGAGCACTACACCCAACATGGTCATCAGGCAGACAACATAAGATGGGTAGTCTTGGAATCCCATCCCCATATTTCACAACAAGCCCTGTTCAGAATTGAACAAAGATGGGTACATCGTCTGCGCCTAGATATTGTTGGGTTGAATGATTGTGTGCCATGGTCGCTAGTGTCACGGTAATATCTTGTTATGTGCCTAGCTTAAGACACCCCTACCGTGCCAACTGTACCTCCTGCTGACATCCTGACCAACAAATGACACACATGATGTCACACTTAACTCTCTATACTTGAATTAATCATTCCTACCCATCTCTACCACCGTACATGAGCTTATCCTGACTGTACTAGTTGTACATTAATCAACCACCTTTATTTAGCGGACCATACATCTTTCCTTTGACCCCCAATATGGCCACCACGCAGTACTGTCATTTTCCCACTGCGCAGTATAGTAACCGATTAGATTCACATTGTGGTCTTTGCGCAAATTATCTAATCTTACCCATGATTTACTTTTTGCGCTCCTGTACCTTCCGTGACATGCTGTGTATCTTTCTCACGGTACTACATTACATCCACCAGATGGATACTCCTTCTCCGTATTCGCCGCCACGACTTGGCCGAATATGACATTTTCTGCCCAAACTACTCCTACTTGGTTTAACTGGACCATTCACGCACTTATTTCACCACCAATATGGCCGCTAACCAGCGCCATCACCTTCCCTCCCGCACTGTTCCAGTGGTCGGAAAACTTCACACTGCGACGCATGCGTGTAGTCCTGCTGAGGCCCCGCCCCCACGCGGACTCGGCGAGATTCGGGCTACTAATACCGCTCTTGAATCCAGGGCGTTGACCAGCTGCTCTGTCCTGACCAGACGGTGGGGGTAGGTGTTAGCGGCTCCGACCGCACGCTATCCGGGTAAGTGGCTCGACTGACTGACTCAGGGCGTTCTGCCCCCCTTTGTTGACCGTAGGTGGTATTGCGCATGCTTTGGGAGTGTTACCTACACGCCCATGTTTACCTTATGCCTCCAACCTACATACGAGCATGGCTTGGTCACCGGTGGCCTCGATGATGGTGTGGCCCATCGTTTCAGTGATTCCTGACCTTCTGCGCCCGTTGGGCTTGCGGGGTCACTTTTCGCTGTTTCATGGTCCGCGCGCCAATCTGGACCGCCGGGGTACCTCACCAGCTCCACTGATCGGTTCAGGCTCCAGGAGATAAACTAATGGCCGTTCGGGTGTATTTCCTCCGCATTAGCCCTTTCCTCCTCGCGAGTCTCAACATCCATGATGCTAATTTCATTATGGGTTAATATAGATGACGGTGTGTCATCAACACTGTCTTGCTCCCCTCCCAGGTTCCTGACCTTTACGTGCAGGTCCCACTGGAGCAGACTGCGGGGCATCTCACGATCTCCCTTAGGGTAAGATCTCTTACATTGTGCCCCCCTTTCTATGAATTTTAGTGTTCCTTAGCCTCTCACTTTCTATCTTCTTTGTGCGTGACATATGACTGTGCGCCCCACTAAGTAGACACAGCTTAATGTCAATGCAACCACTGTTCTAACCAATTGGTTTACTCTTCCTCTTTTTTAAATACGAGTATGTCTTTTCTATGTGTGTCGTGTGAGTTTGACAGACAAACAGATAAACTTTCACGATGTTCTGTTATGTTTTATCCCTCCAGGTCACTCATACTGAGCAGGATTTCCTTGCCTGCCCCTTTATGACCTCATGGCATAAGGTTGTATGACTACAGATTTTTAAACCTTTACACCATTATTTTTCACTGTGTAGTACGTCCCACTTTGGGTCCTGATGAAATGCCGCGTAGGCATGAAACATGTTGACCACACCAGGGGGTTGTAGATATCTTGCCCAACATTACCAGTAGCAACTATCTCCCCTCCCACCTTTTTTACCAAGGGCGCCAGCCACTCCAATAAATTCTATTGTGGACTGACCCACCTTTTTTAATTCACCTCACCTCCTACGACTACACCCTTTTTCTTCCCCGCACACCCGCATGCACCATATGGCAGGGATTAAAGATCTCCGTTAAAGAGCCCCCTTGAGGGTGCCCGCTGAACATTGCAGCGCCAGTTCAGCGAGGAGCAAACCCATATGATGAAGCATGACATCTAGCTTGCTAGGTGTGTGAGGGTTTTAGTCCCAACAAGGGGATTCCCCCCTCTTTGGCTTTTCTTTCTTTCTCTCTATACACACTACATATCGACATACTCTACCTCCTCTCTACCCCGTCTGGGGAACTTTGTACATTACATTGTGGCTAATCTTTCGGACACGTACACTGGACCCCTTTAAATATTGTCCATCCTGGTTCCCCTCTTTTGTTACACACCTGGGACTTGTTGAAAGGAGACTGGGACTGTTGACCGGACGCACATAACCGGAGACTCAAACTAGAACGTGCCAGGGTAGAGGTAACCGAAGACGACCAAAGAACAAAGGGACGGGTCGACAGGTCACACCAAAAGTTGTGCCCAACCTGGAGCAAATAATAATATAACGACATGTAGCCCTGCAGGTGATGGCAGCAGTCCGTGACTGGATGCACAGCTCAGACCAAGACACAGAATCTGCCAAATAAATTAATGAAGAGGACTCCACCTGCTCACGGTCAGGGGTGTGGGGGGGCATCACCTCACCCACGACCCCTAACAGGCAGAGATACATTTGACACTTACCATGGTTCGATGATATAGTTTGGGAGGACCCTCGTTGTGGGCCAGCTCTAATGACGTTGCACATGTTGAAGTGCTGACCCCCCATTTTATTTCATAAACACTTACTATCACTAAACACGGTAGAGCTAGGCAGCATATCTCTCGCAGGAACGGATATGGGTGAAGGCGGGGACTCCCTTTGAAATAGAGGAGGTGAGAGCAGATGAAGGAGGCAGCAACTTACTCACCAAGGGCCGCCTGAATGGCCAAACAATCTCGATAGGATCCATTTATGCCCCCAACACTGAGCAGACAACATTCCTCCATCAACTTACGGGTTTCCTAGCCCCGGGGCTACTGGGTGGAGACTTTAGTTCAGTGCTTGACGTCACCTTGGACTTTTCATTTCGCTCCCATTCCCGGACACGCACTACTGCCCAATCGAATGTTCAAGCATTAAACACCTGGCTCACCCACTGGTCCCTGATAGATGTATGGCATGCACATAACCCTGATATGCGCATATACTCCTTTTATTCCCACACACGCTGCCTACATGTCAGGCTGGACCGCATAGTGAGTTCGCGTTCGCTGTTGCCCCTTATAGGACTGATAGACTACCTAGGGCACATACACTTCTATCACAACCCCCAGCACATGTGGCTTAGTTGGAAGGCAGGCCCACCAACTGTCCCCACCTGGCGCCTTCAGCCAGCTGCACTAGAAGATCCAGCATTCCATCTCTCCTTGGATGTTGCCACGGTGGAATACTTGGACACTAATGCGGGCTCCATTCGTAACAAGCTTCTTGAATGGGAGGAGTTTAAGGTAACTATCAGGGGACACAGCATGGGACTTGCATGGAACATACATAAACAGCTAGCGGTAGACATAGGTAGGGTAGAGTGCGAGTTATTGCAATGTGAAACAAGGGTGGCGGCGGCAAAAGTAACACGCAGCGATTGGAGGTGGCGCAAGGCGAACACATGGAACTATTAGAAAGGTTAAGATGCCTAAATTATGCAGCGCCATCAGCACACACACACATGCAGAGTCAGATAGACCAGGGAGGTGGCTGGCATGGCTGCTACACCAGGGAAAACCCTGACATCCCATACCCGCAATACACACAGCTGTGGAGCACACAGTATACACGCAACATGAGATACATGCAGAGATGACGAGACACTATGTCGCGCTCTATGAATCTATTGTGGAATAAGACCAGGCGTGTATGGACACCTTTCTTGATTCTGTGCACCTACCCGCCATAACACCAGAGCAGGGCACAGCACTTGACACACTAATTGCCCGCGACTAGATCCAAGATGCCATTGCATCGCTGGCGATGGGTAAAACTCCTGGTCCGATGGGCTACCTGCGGAGTACTACAAAGCATGTGCGGTCCCTCTGACCCCACACCTACATGCCCTGTACACTGCTGCTCTGTGGAGGGATCTGCTTTCCCCACGTCGCTGAGTGAGGCCCATTTAGTCTCGCTCCCCAAACCTGATAGAGAGCCAGCAGAGCTTGGTTCATATCGTTCCTTGGCCCTATTAAATACAGATTATAAGATATTGGCGATATTACTGGCTGACCGGTTGGGGCCTTTGGTCCCGTCCCTGGTTCACACTGATCAAAATGGGTTTGTGCCGGCACACAGTACCTCATTTAACTTGCACAGCTTCTTCAGGGTAGCCAAATCCTCAGTGGACTAATGGCCCTACTCTGGTTGCCTAATACTAGATATAGAGAAGGCCTTTAACACCCAAGTGGGGATACCGGTTTGCTGTACTAACGCGATACGGTCTAGGTGACGCCTTTATCCGTATGATTAAGCGGTTATATAATGAGCCAATGGTGAGAGTGTAGACAGGGCCTTACACCTCAGCATCAATCAAGGTAAAGGGGGGGAACCCGACAGGGATGCCCATTATCCCAGTTAATGTTATTGCTGGGTACTGAGCCCTTAGCGGCGGCCATTCAGGCATGAAGAACGGACTGGGGCATTCCGCTGGGAGATGGCACGCACACAATTTTGCTGTATGCAGATAACCTCTGTATATACGTCAAGGACGTTCAGTCTATTCCACCACTACTGTCACATACCCTAAGAAACTGTGCTGCTATGACCAGGCTGAAAGTTAACATGCTAAAATCATGTTTATATCAGTTTGGTAGAGACTATCCCAATTCGGGGTACTTGCTTATCATTGTTTGCATAGAATGGCAAACAGACAGATTTCGGTATCTAGGGATCAGAGTTTTCCATGCGCAAGCAGACCTATTTGACGGCAACCTGGGTAGAGCACCAACATCTATTTTCTCTCAAATGTCAATCTGGAGCATGCTTCCTCTGACCAGAGGCCACACACCCGTCACACCGCTGAACTAAGCCACTGGGGAGAGGTGGGATCCATGATATAAGGAGACCTTTATCCTGAGGGTGCCCTACTACCCCTTTGCTACACTGATCGAGGAGGACGGACTCCAGCCGGGTCAGTTCCTCTTACATTGCACACTCATAGCAACACTGAGTAAACACTGGGTTGACATGACCCAGATACCCCCAATGCACTTAATTCAATACCTGCATGTTATGGGGCAAGGCAGACAACTCACAAGATGGTTTGCGGCATTCCTTAGAAACCACACTGTGGCGGCATTGTCACCCTTGCGGCAAAGCTGGGAGGAGGATCTTCGCTGTCCCTTCACATAGTGATGCTGAGTGGACCACTGTACTAGTAGGTTCTATTAGCATATCACGGAATATGCACTTTCGTTTAATACAATACTACATAACACAAAAAGCGAATCTCACCCGACCAAAATGAATAAATATTACAACCGTGCAGATGCAGAGTGCCCAAGATGCTATGCCACTGAAGCGGATTTGCTACACATGCTTTGGAACGGGACAAAGATCGAAGAATACTGGAGGGAGGTGACCGATGCCCTAGCTCGCTATACAGAGCACGATACCCGTCATGGGAAATGTACATCCTACATATTTATCGCAGGAGCAAAAGTCAGAGGGTGACCTCTTGCTTCATCACTTTGGGGCTGATGGTGGAAAAGCAACTGATCAGTAAAAGATGGAGATCCCCTGAGCCTCCTAGAGCACTGGCTTTGAGACACTCCCTACAGGTGTGGGCTAAAGTGGAAATTGTTGCGCTGGATTGGGAGGAAACGCTAGGCCTAAGCAAAATCGCAATTGCTTCATATTGGGATATGATCATGTGTGACCTGCAGAGGCAAGGCACTGACACAGTTGACATATCAGCTCCAATCAACACTACACAGCGTGATTTAGAAGAAACACATTAATAGCAGGAAGAGCGGGATAGAGAGACTGCCAGCAAAACCACAGCTGGATAACACCAGAAAGAGTCCTGGCACCGTGTAAATACAGATCAAAACAAGGAAGAGCATACGTGCCTAATGAGTCGGGGGTTGGGGAGGGCCGCTTTAATTAGAGTTAAAAAACCTCATTGGCCTAGTTTAAAGTTGTCCCAAACGTTTTTGAGTTCTTCGGTTTATTTCAGCGCGGGGACACGCCATCTGAGGGCACCAGGCGCTTTACAAAATTCCCTTATTATTATTATTATTATTATTATTATTATCCCCTTTCCGAGTTGACAGGCTAACCCACAGCTCACATGCCAGTACAGTGCTGATGAAACACCCCCAATGGTGGACTCTCAACTGGCATTATAGATGGGGGCCAAATGGACTACACGCAGCAGGATACAATTACAAGTACTTAATGTGTACAATGTGATTATTAAGCACAAATTAAATGTATGCAAAAGTAAAATCTGTATGCTGTAAAATAGTTAATGTAGCCTAAGCAAATGATGACTTGTGGTGAGAATGTCTACTTTATTCATTAAAACTAATCAAAACATATTTAAACAAAAAATGGAGGAGCCATGTTGTATTCTACAATCTAGTAAATGACTCAAAATTAGTGCCAGTTACTATTTTACTACGGACCTTTGTCAGTCTAAAGACAGAGTGGGGGGGGGGCTCATTGACATAGTTTAATCCTAGTTTGTGTGCACACCCAAAGATGTGATACGACAGTGTCTCTGTGAAGGGAGGACATAAACCTGATCAACTGCATTTTAAAGGCAAGACGTGCTTCTCTGACGTTGCATGTGTACTGTGGTTTCGACTAATCAATGTTAAAACAGCTTTTTCCCCCAGTACATGAGCTTTCCCCTTTTATCAGAATCCCATGCCTTGTCTGGCAAGTGTGCACATTCAACCACAAACAGAACACTAAGACAATGGGGGGAGGAAACAATGACTGAAAGGTGGGGAGTGATGATAATATGGGAGATCTCGACCATAACAGATAATTTAAAGCCATTTTAGACTGCTTGCCTTTCATTCACAAAGGTAGGGATAACACAGTAAGCTCAACAGCTCGATTGCACTACAACACTCAAGAGAATAACCTTTAGCATTGAACACAGGACTCAAGGCATTGCAATGAGATAATCTATTGCCCAGGAATCCCCCCTTTCCACCCTCTATTTCACTCAACTGAATATCAAAGGACGTATGAATTTTCTGAACAGAGAAAAGTGGATGCAAAAAGGTTCAGCAATAGCAGATTAAGGAGTAACAGGAGAACAGCCTAATTTCTCAAGAAGCATCAATAATGCAGACTGTAATTGGAGTGAAGGTACACATCGCCTCTCAATCAGTGATGTCACCAGATGTAACCTCAGCCCAGCCACCTGCTAGTAAACAATGAAACTCTGTGGTCTGCAGTGTATAGCATTCAAAATGAGAAATCCATAGGGAGCAATCAAAGGCGCCACAATTTACAGGATGACGTTTAACAATGACCCTCCGCGCAGAGACAGGACGCAGAAGGATTAGCTATGCATGCTTAAGCAAACTATGCTATAACATTCTGTCATAAACCATCAACCTAACCAAGAGATTTGACTGTCTAATACTTTCAACAAGGAGCAAACACTTTCATTGATACCACAGACTCACAGGAATCAAATAATGATCAAACTGAAGTCACCATTTACAGCCAGGACTATTTTAGTACAATGGAAGGGCTGGTCAAACTATAAGACAAGAGAAAAGCATTTACATTGTACCCTGGGCTATCAAATAAGAGATGGGCAACTTTCTGGTTCACAAGCAACCACTTCAATATTCTAACAAACATACGGACATAAAAACAAATGCTACAGCAGGTCTGTGTGTAGTCTAAAGAGTCACTGATCAAAAGAAAAAACATACAGCCAATCTGTGTACACATGCACGCGAAATGATTTTCTAATAATAAAATATTAAGGAAGTATCACTGTGTTCATAGGTCCCTCACAAAGATTTTCATGTGTTTATATTTTTGTGCACCATTAACGTGCAGAACATATTTTCACATCTTATTACACAAATATACACGGATATAGTAATAATGGTTTTGAAACTAATTATTTATGATGCGTAGAAGTGTGTTTCTCTGCTATTTGTTAGCAATTCTCAATTTACGTATTTACACCATCTCGTTCAAAATGGTAGTCCTCCTTGTTGCTCATGTCTTTCCACTGAGCCCATGTCTCGCCTTACAAATTCATCAGCACGCAGTCAAGCTGAGATATACCTGTTTATTTCAACTGACATTGTTTATGCTGCTCTTGATTAACTTTCCTAGGCTCACTCACCAACTAAACCTCTAACATCAAGATCCCTCCACTAGTTCACTTTGCCCTTTTCGTACATGTAACACTCTATTGTTTATGTTATCTAGTTTGTTCTAGCATCTCCGGACAACGCTAGCATAGAGGGTGCAGTATACTTATTCTGATTTACAGATGAAGCGATTTATTTATTTATTTTTTGCATTTGTATGGCGCTCAGCTACCCAACAAGGGTTTCCTGGCGCCTTTGACATTAAGTTGGTTAAAGGAAGATGCTGAAGTTGGTTGTTTAGCACAGTTGTTTCTGAAACAGCCAGGTTTTTACGTATTTCCGGAATTTGGTGTAGCTATCCTCTTTCCGGATATGAAGGGGAAGTGAGTTCCATAAAATTGGTCCTCTGACAGAAAAGGATTTCCCTCCAGTTCTTTGCAATTTAAATCTGGGGACGGCGAAGTTCGAGGCCATTTGGGAGCGAAGGCTTCTTGTTGGCAGGTAGGGAAAGGCTAAGGCTTGTAGGTAGGTGGGAGCCGTTTTGTTTTTGATTTTGAACATGTAGCTCAGGGTTTTGAAGCTGATCCGATGTTCAACCCTGAGCCAATGTAATTCGTTCAGGTGTTTTGATACTCTTTCAGATTTTTGAATCCTACACAAGTCTTGCAGCAGAGTTTTGAATCATTTGGAGTCGCTTGATTAAGTTAGAGCTCAGATAGAGGATATTTCCGTAGTCAATTCGCGATGTTATTAGTGCGTTGACTACGGTTTTTTGCGTGTCAGGGGGCAGCATCCAAATGATTTTTTTTTAACCATTTTATTATGGTGAAACAGAGTCCTGCGACTTTATTTGCCTGCTGTTTCATAGACAGGGTATTGTCTATAATAACTCCTAGGTTTCTCACCTGGGTAGCTGGTGGGGGAATGTTACCCAACTCAGGCGGCCAGTGGGAGGGGTTCCATAGTTCCTTGTTTCTTCCCAGAAGGAGTACCTCGGTTATCGGTTTTAGCGATACATTTGTGCACTCCACAGCGATGCTTCAGTTTGTTAATTTCGTATGCAAAAATAATAAATAAACCCCTCAATTTTTGGGCTGAGCCAAAAGACTTTCATATTCTAAAAAGGATGCTGTCCGTTATTCTCCCGATTTTGCTGCCCACTTGGGACTTAAATTAAATTCTGATTTTGCAGTTCTTTGTATTACTCTTTTTTACTGTTTTGTCTTCATGGCATTGGCTCTGTACAGTTAACTTTAGAATTTTGTAATAAAACCTTTTAACTTTCTATTGATCTAAAAATTAGTTACCAAGTGGGCCCCTTCACTTAATTGAATATTTTGATAATGTTTGATGCAGTGGTATATGCCTTAACCCCTGGCATACATAGTCTCATGCACCTGAGGTGTTACCGGGCGTGGCTTAGCGGAGCAGCGAAATGGCCGCTTGTTAAGTGAGCTCCGCCGGCTGGGCTTTATATACTGCATTATCCTGCCCTTTGCGAAGTCATCGTGACCCAAACCAATCAGAGCTGCATCGCCGATATTGTGCTGCACAACGCAAGCCTGCTCCGGAGCCCCCGTAGTGCAAACCGCGCTTGGTTTCACACTTCCCTGAGGAGTGCGTGAACGAACCCCGGCCCTGCCTGCCGGCAGAGCCCACAGCGCCTTCAGGCCGTCACTGTTGTTCCTTCCCTGAGCCACACTTGTTTGAGGTTCCTCCCCCGCTCAGCCATGAGCCAGAGGCGTGTACTTGAGGCCCGCAGGACTATGTCTGGGACTGCTGGCCTGGGAGTGCGGTGCGGCGGTCAAGAGATGACCCAGGCCTGCCTGACTGAGGCCTGAGTCAGCTGTGGCTCTCTGCTACAGAGCTCGTGCTGCGGCCTGCCTGGCTTTATGTTCTGCACGGCAACGTGCCCTAAGCAACTGAGGTAAGTTTCCATCGGGGACCGTCGCTCCCGCAGTTGCAATTATGAGCCTGGTAGGCACATCTTTAATTGTGGAACATTAACCGCATGACCTTGAGGGACCCAGACGACGTGCTGAACGAATCCAGCTAACTGCACCCCATTCACTGCTACTGAGGCCGTGGAGGCTTGGTGGACGGCCTGCTGCTCCAAAGCTGCTCACCTTCATCGATTCCATGAGGCAACGGGGTGAAATACAGATGAGCGCTGCAGCTGCCTGAACCATCTGGACGGTGTGCAGGACTGAAACAATAAGTACCCATGTGACCCTGCTGCCCTGCATGTGTGTGCATTGGCCTATAGCCCCCCACCCCACCCCCCGGCAGGCATATTTGTGCCCGTTGTAGGGCTGTGGGCACGGTGCGCTGGGTTGTGGGCCTGAACACCGGGGCTGCTCTGGGAATTCGTGTGGGGTGGTGGTAGTGATGGATCGCTGCGCTGGGTGTGTGACGCGTCAGACCTTGTACACTCCCCACCTCACGGGGACCTGTGCACGATTGTGTCACACACCGCCTTTGGCCTAGTGCTGGCATCTGCCTTGCCGGGAGACCCATTGAGAGAGTCCTCGTGCACTCACATAGCGGCCAAGTAATACTCGACAGCTTTGTGACGGATGGTGTTGCGAAGACCTCCACTACAAGCGCACAACACGGGGAAGAACGACCATAAACAGCCTAAGTTAACATTTGAAAACAAATGTCACACTCACATCGTGGACACTGGCTCCGAGACTGATCCGGAGTCCCAATCCAGGGGTGAACCACAGGAGGAAGACTTACGCTCCATTATGTTAGACTTGCGCACAAACTTCAAATCCATTGACACTAAGCTGGACGGCCTTACGTCCAGGCTAGAGTCAGTGAAACGCCAAGTAGATGTGCATGAATCCCAACTAGACACTTTAGATAACCGTGCAACCGAAGCCCACAAATTTTAAATTGAATCCAAGCAACACTTCCTTAACATGGAAAAAGTCCTTTCAGTCATACAAGTTAAGATTGAGGACTTGGAAGCGCGATCCAGGCGCAACAACCTCCGCATAGCTGGGATACCAGAGACCACAGCTATCCCCAAAATGGAGCCATACATTGAGGTGCTGTTCCAAGACCTATTCCCGCTGGCACCATCAGCTGTTTTTTTGGTAGAGAGGGCGCATATAACACTGGGCCCCGACCGCCGGTTGGTGGCATGCCTAAGCCCATAATCTCGCGCGCCTCCTGAACTACCATGATAGGGACTCTATTCTAAAAGCAGCCAGGGAACATGGCCCCATTATTCACCAGGTTAACAACATTTCTATCTTTCTGGATTTCCCCCCTGGTCCAATCTGCACGTAAGGAATTCCTTTCTGCCAATCGTCTTTAAATGTGCAGAGATCCTGTAATCAATGCAATATCCGGCCAAACTTAAACTTAAAATCTTGCATGATGGTCAGACTCACTTCTTTACCGATGCCAAGTTAGCTCTTAAATATGCCAAACATATTTGTCCCGGGCAGTGTTCGCCTCGATCATAAAAAAACGACGGAAAAGAGGCTAGTCTCAGCGACAATGACTGATAAAAGGAACTATTAGCATAGAGCGACATATCCCACACCCCCTACACATCTTGTTTGTATTGCCTTATTCTGGTTCTCTATAATGGTGCCCAGTGATTTGATATCTTGTCTTGCTGCTCATTGATTTATCCTATAAACGATCTCTGCATCTACAGTTTAACCCGGCCACCCTGACACACGGTTAGGGGTGTTCGCCGGCAACCCAGGCCCCCACAGGGAGAACTCCCATGGTTTTGATGGTCTGTTTTGATTTGGGGTTGTTGGGGTGGAGGGAGGGGGCATTGTCACAACCTGATGGGGGTGTTGGTGTGGGAGGTAGGGGGGTTCTGGGGTACAGCAAATGTTTAGTTTTTTCCAGAGACACCCATACAGTACTATCTGACGCAGTTTAGAAACCATCTTCGCTACATATTCTATCTTTGCACACATCAGGCACTGAAACACTACCCCCACAAGCTCATCATAACTGACACTCCTCGGTCCCTAATGGAGAGACTTAAGATTGTGCATCATCTACTGCCAATATGCCACTGGCCTCCATGCCAGCTTCATACAATTTTTTAACCTGGAACGTCGTGGCCTCAATAATTATAGAAAGGCACAGCTAGTACATGCCTATCTGATTCGTCAACAGGTATGTTTCCTACAGGAAACCCATCTCTTACCATCAGACATCAATAGACTTCAGCATAAACGCTGAGCAGCACATTATTCGTTCACCTACTTCAGTTACTCCAAATGAGTGGCCATACTCATACGACACGGCATAGATAGGGCGCTAACACATTCACACATTGACACAGAAGGCTGTGATATTGTGTTGAAGGGAACCCTGGGCGGGACACGGTTGGTTCTGGCTGCGATTTTTGGACAAAATGTGGACGATATGAAATTCTTCAGTGAAGTATGGTCTAAGGTTGTTGCTATGGGCTGCGATGCCGTCATCTGGGGAGGCGGTTTTAATGCGATTCTATGTGACGTACTAGACAGGTTGGGCGCCTCCGGGGCACTCCACCCCAAATCTACTCAAATCCTTAATTCACTTATTTCTGATTGCCATTTAGTGGACATATGGAGACCCTTCAACCCACAGAAACAGGAGGGCACATATGTTTCAACTCAATACAACTCCTGTTCCAGCCTAGACCGATCGTTGATGTCCGGTGATGTGGCGACATGGACAGTAGACACGCAGATTCTCTCTAGAACGTTATCCGACCACTTCCCCTGTAAAATAGCTTTCCCTACTTCTGTAAGACGCAAATTCTCTTGGAGATTACCACCTCATGCCCTCCTAGACACAGAATTTCATGCTGAAATCAGAAGCAATATTGTTCCATGTTTTACGTTAAACACGGGCTCGGTTTCCTCTCCATCGGTACTATAGTAGGCGTTTAAATCTGTGATAAGAGGGAAGTGCATGGCCCGGCAATCAGGTGTTCTGAAATCATTACGAGGCACACTGCACAATCTGGAGGTCGACCTTAAGGCCTTAGAACTACAAGTTCAAGTTCAGGCATTTATAAAGCGCACTACTCACCCAGAGGGTCTCAAGGCGCTAGGGGGAGGGGTTCATTGTTTGTCGAATATCCATGTTTTCAGTTCTTTTCTGAAGGAGGTGTGATTGTGAGTAAGGCGGAGGTGGGTGGGGAGTGAGTTCCAGGTCTTGGCAGCCAGGAAGGAGAAGGATCTGCCACCCATGGTGGTTTTTCGGATGCGCGGGACTGCGGCGAGGGCTTGATTGGATGATCTTAGTTGGCGGGTGGGATAGTAGAAGGACAGTCGGGTGTTGAGGCATTCGGGTCCTAGATTATAAAGGGCCTTGTGTGCGTGGGTAAGAAGGCGGAAAGTAATTCTTTTGTTGACGGGAAGCCAGTGGAGGTTTTTTAAGTGACCGGTGATGTGCTCTTGGCGCGGGATGTCTAAAATGAGTCTCGCTGATGCGTTTTGGATGCGCTGGAGCTTTTTCTGCAATTTTGTTGTAATTCCGGCGTAGAGTGTGTTGCCATAGTCCAGTCGGCTCGTGACCAGTGCATGGGTGACTGTTTTTCTCGTTTCGATGGGGATCCAGCGGAAGATCTTTTTGAGCATGCGAAGGACGTTAAAGCAGGAGGACGATACGGCGTTGACTTGTCTGGACATTGAGAGAGAGGAGTCTAGAATGAAGCCAAGGTTACGTGCATGGTCTGTGGGTGAGGGCGCTGATCCCAAAGCGGAAGGCCACCAGGAGTCGTCCCAAGCTGAGGGGGAGGATCCTAGGATGAGCACCTCCGTTTTGTCTGAGTTGAGTTTTAAGCGGCTCTGTTTCATCCATTCGGCTACTTCTTTCATACCTTCGTGGAGGTTGTTTTTGGTGGTGTTGGGGTCTTTGGTGAGGGAAAGGATTAGCTGGGTGTCGTCGGCGTAGGAGATGATGTTGAGGTTGTGTTGACGTGCGATGGAGGCGAGGGGACTCATGTAGACGTTGAAGAGGGTGGGACTGAGTGAGGAGCCTTGAGGTACGCCGCAGATGACTACAATATTTTGAACACAACAACTCTACCCTTTTAGCTACCATACGCGAAAAACTCTCCAAATTTAATGAAGAGGTCGCAAGGGAACTAAAATGCCTCGGAAAGTACACCACCACTAGGAGATATGGTGAAGGGGATCACCCCCGGAGAACACTTGCTAATCTTCTCAAACCCTCTCACTGTTCCCCTTATATTACAGAACTTCTGTGAGAGAATGACAGACTGTTCCAGGACACCCCCCACGCCGCGCGGCTCGCCAGCTGCAGCGCGTCTCCGCCCAGCGCCACAGGTTCGTCCCTGGCCTCGGTGCCCCCGCTGTTGCTAGCTCGTTCTCTTTCTGCCCCGCTGCTGCCCTCATTGTGTGCATTTCCCAGCTGCACTTCGTGATTCTGTAACTGTCTTTTTTTGTGCCATTTTAATTCTGTAACTGTCTTTTGTGCCTTCTTGACTCTGCAATTGTCTTTTTTGCCTCGTGAATACCGTTACCCCTGGTGTGCCCCCTCCTCGCTTCCCGCCGCTGCTCCCTCGCGGCCCCGCCCCCTTTTTCTTCTGTTACCCCATTGGCCGCCCCGCTCCCGCCTCCCAGCTGCTCCTCCCTCCCACTTGGCCTCATATGGAGCACACGCGGCGCAGGTGTGTGTGACCTGCTCCAGGACACCCCCCACACCGCGCGGCTCGCCAGCTGCAGCGCGTCTCCGCCCAGCGCCACCGGTTTGTCCCTGGCCTCGGTGCCCCCACTGCTGCTCGTTCTCTTTCTGCCCAGCTGTTGCCCTCATTGTGTGCATTTCCCAGCTGCACTTCGTGATTATGTAACTGTCTTTTTTTGTGCCATTTTAATTCTGTAACTGTCTTTTGTGCCTTCTTGACTCTGCAATTGTCTTTTTTGCCTCGTGAACACCGTTACCCCGGGTGTGCCCCCTCCCCGCTCCTCGCTTCCCGCCGCTGCCCCCTTTTTCTTCAGTTACCCCATTGGCCGCCCCGCTCCCGCCTCCCAGCTGCTCCTCCCTCCCACTTCGCCAAATATGGAGCACGTGCGAACGCGCAGCGTTCACGTGCAGCGGGCGCGCCGATGGCACGCCAAAGGCAAGCCCGTCTGCGCCCGTCCACGCCTGGCCCGCGCCCAGCGCCAGGAGCCCTGGCCCCCGACGATGCCAGCCCACACGACGGACCTACAACGCCGCCACCCTCCATGCACTCAAACCC
Organism: Lissotriton helveticus; assembly: GCF_964261635.1. Lineage (NCBI taxonomy): Eukaryota > Metazoa > Chordata > Amphibia > Caudata > Salamandridae > Lissotriton > Lissotriton helveticus. Next base: position 1,097,969,096 of record NC_136068.1, read on the forward strand.
GACCGGAATCCCGCCTGCTACCGAGCCACCCCAAAACGCACCCACGGACCCTTCAGGTGCCAAGCCTGCAAGTTCACCTGCCTCCGGACCTGCACCGCGCACAAAAGGCCAGGCACCAGCAACAACCACCTCAAGTGCATCCTCCTCAACACCCGCTCCGTCCACAGACACGCCGTCAAACTCTGGAACCTGCTCGACACAACATCACCAGAAGTCGCCTTCCTCACGGAAACCTGGATGAACGCCTCCTCAGCGCCCGACATCGCCATAGCCGGATACAAGATCACCCGGAGGGATCGCGTCAACCAGACCGGAGGAGGCATCGCCATCGTCCACAGGAACACCATCCGCATCACGACCAACTCCGAAGACACCTTCACCGCTGCCGAGCACCTCCACTTCCAGATACACACCGACCCCAAGACCACCCTCAGAGGCACCCTCATCTACAGACCCCCGGGACCACGCACCTAATTCAGCGTAGACATCGCGGACTTCATGAGCCCGCACGCCCTCCCCTCCGCTGACTACATCCTCCAAGGGGACCTCAACTTCCACCTGGAGAACAACAAGGACTGCAACACCGTCGCCCTACTGGACAACCTCGCCAACCTTGGACTCAAGCAACTGGTGAACACCCCCACCCCCTATGCCGGCCACAGGCTTGACCCAGTCTTCTCCTCCAGCAAGCACATCTCCTTCACCCACTCCACCAAACTTCACTGGACGGATCACAGCTGCGTCCACTTCAGCTTCAAAAGAACCACGACCCACCACCACCCGCAACAGGTTCCTCGCAGGAGCTGGAGCAAGATCACTGCCGACCAGCTCACCACCTCCCTCAGCCTGAACCCTCCCGCCAGCGCAACGGACCCCAACGAAGCAGCCCGCACCTTCACACAGTGGCTCACCAACTGCGCCGATGACCTCGCACCACTGAAGAACCATCCCAGCAGACCCGGCAGCAAGAAAGCCTCCTGGTTCACCGACGAACTCAAAACATCCAAAAAAAACTGCCGCACCCTCGAGAAAGCCTGGCGTCACGACCAGACCACAGAAAACATGACAGCCCTCAAGAACGCCACCCGCGAACACCACCAGCTGATCCGCACCACCAAAAGGACAACATTCAAAGAACGACTGGACAACAACACCCTCAACAGCAAGGAACTCTTCAGCATCGTCAAAGAGTTCTCCAACCCCAACGCCGGACACAACGACATCACACCCTCGCAAGACCTCTGCGACTCACTTGCCACCTTCTTCCACAGCAAGATCGCCGACATACACAACAGCTTCGGCGCACCCCACGACCACCCTCTGCAACTGGACCCCGGTCAGCACCGAAGACACCACCCGCACGATGAACACCATCCACTCCGGATCACCAACCGACCCCTGCCCCCACCACGTCTTCAACAAAGCCGACTCCATCATCGCACCCCAAATCCGGGACATCATCAACATCTCCTTCAACACCGCCACCTTCCCGGAGAGCTGGAAGCACGCCGAGCTCAGCGCCCTCCTGAAGAAACCAACAGCGGACTCCACCGACCTCAAGAACTTCCGCCCAATCTCGCTCCTCACTTTTCCTGCCAAAATCATCGAGAAGATAGTCAACAGACAGCTCGCCGCCTTCCTCGAGACAAACGGATCCCTCGACCCTTCGCAGTCCGGCTTCCGAGCCAACCACAGCACCAAGACCGCCCTCATCGCAGCCCCCGACGACATCAGATCCCTGCTCGACAACGGGGAAACAGCGTCCCTCATCCTCCTGGACCTATCTGCGGTGTTCGACACTGTCTGCCACCGCACCCTAGTACAGCGCCTCAGCAACATCGGAATCCAAGGGAAGGCTCTGGAGTGGATCATCTCGTTCCTCGCCGGAAGAACCCAGAGAGTCCGCCTCCCCCCGTTCAGATCCGAGGCCACCGAAGTCATCTGCGGCGTACCACAAGGATCCTCACTCAGCCCCACCCTCTTCAACGTCTACATGAGCCCCCTCGCAGCCATCGCACGCCAACACAACCTCAACATCATCTCCTACGCAGACGACACCCAGCTGATCCTCTCCTTCACCAACGACCCCGCCAGAGCCAGCCTTCACGAAGGGATGAAAGATGTCGCCGAGTGGATGAAGAACAGCCGCCTGAAAGTGACCTCAGACAAGACGGAAGTCCTCATCCTGGGATCATCGCCCGCCGCCTGGGACGACTCCTGGGGGCCCCCTGCCCTGGGCACCACCCCTAAGCCAACGGACCACGCACGAAACCTGTGCTTCATCCTGGACTCCTCCCTCTCGATGACCAGACAAGTCAACGCCGTATCATCATCGTGCTTCAACACCCTGCGCATGCTCCGTAAGATCTTCCGATGGATCCCCACCGAAACCAGGAAGACAGTCACCCAGGCACTCGTCACCAGCCGACTGGACTACGGGAACACCCTCTACGCGGGAACCACTGCCAAACTACAGAAAAGACTCCAGCGCATTCAGAACGCCTCCGCACGACTCATCTTGGACATCCCTCGCCACAGCCACATCTCGACCCACCTGAGAGACCTGCACTGGCTCCCCGTCAATAAGAGGATCACGTTCAGACTCCTCATCCACGCACACAAGGCTCTCCACGACATGGGCCCGAAGTACCTCAACAGCCGCCTCACTTTCTACACACCCACCCGCCAGCTACGATCGGCCAGCCTCGCCCTCGCCGCCATACCACGCATTCGCAGAGCCACCGCTGGAGGAAGATCCTTCTCCTACCTGGCGGCCAAGACATGGAACTACCTCCCCATCCACCTACGGCTGACCCAGGACCACCTCTCCTTCAGGAAGCAACTCAAGACCTGGCTTTTCGGGCAGTAACGGACCCCTCCCCCCAGCGCCTTCAGACCCTTCAGGGTGAGTAGCGCGCTACACAAATCACTGATTGATTGAATTAGACGTACACAGGAAATACATGAGCACCTAACCAAATTCTATTCCTCACTGTACACCTCCTCAACACCACAAATAGACTCCGAGCTCAATACATACTTAGACTCGCTGGAGCTCTTGTGGCTAGGAAATGCACATAGAGAATATAAGGGCCTTTCTTTTTGACAAAGACCTGGCATTGATGGCCTGACAACAGCGGTTTATAAGGTTTACGCTTCCATACTAGCACCTCACCTCGCAGAAATGTATTCAGATTCCTTACAAAATGGTGTACTCCGTCCTACAACAAGAGAGGCAGTCATTTCCACCCTACTCAAGCCGGGCAAATCCCCAAATAAGTGCGATTATTTATTGTTTGTTCGATACCCATTAGGTTCTGCCTTTTTAAAATACTTGTATATCCCAGCCTTAATTTTCACCTTGAAGGCTTTTTATTAAGATATGAATGTAATGTAGTGGTTTATCACCTTTGGATTTGATAATGATAAATGTGTTTTTATAACAGTTTTTTTATTTGGATCTTCCCTTTTGGAATTCAGTTATTCATTATTTTATTTGTATTTGTTTGACACTTCCAGCCTTGAAAAAGTCTCAGGATTGAGACGAAACACGTGTCGGCGTTGTGAGCTGAGAAGTTTTTGTTGTGAATATTATGAACTTTTTGAAATAAAGATTTGAAGACTACCTTCTGCACTGGATCTTTGTCTCCAAAAATATTATAAGCTGTGTAATGGACATTGAGACATTGGGTGCCCATCTCTTTATATTATAGGTGGAATCCTATGCCACTTGGCGTTACAATATTCAAAAGAGGATAATTATTTTGTAGTGACAATCCCCAAGCAGTGTGCCGGTGAATCCTTCCTTTCTTTGTCTGTAATAATTTGTTGTACATTCTATGTGCATATCAACACCCTGAGGTAGTGAGTGTTGGGAAGAGGGTCACCTGTGCACCTGTGTTCTGTGAACACTATACTGTATAGAATTTGTACTTCACGTAATTTGGAGAAACTAAACGATTGTGCGGACTTTTTCCCTTTGGGAACACTACAACCCAATTGTTGTCAATCTAAGTGCGATTACTATCGACCTCTTTCACTCATCGATATAGGTAATAAAAAGCTAAGCAAAGCTCCTTGCTAACAGACTACAACCCCTATTACCTTTAATCGCTAGGCCAGATCAATCCAATCCGGCTTCTACCCGGGAGCTCTACGTCACATAACCTATGAACCTTTTTCACCCGCTTACATCACCTAGCTCCACATACACTGGCACTAGCAGCTTTCCTCAATGCCACCAAAGCCTTCGGCTCGCTCAAATGACCATATCTCTTCACCATTCTATCCAGATTGGGCCTTAGTCCCTCATTCATCATGCAGATCAAGTTAGTGTATTCACAACCTATGGCCAGAGTACGTGGCAATAGATTAATATCTGCTACATTCGACATTACGCGTAGCACCAGACAGGGGTGTCTTATGTCGCCCTTTCTGTTTGCCATTGCAATGGAACCTTTGGCAGCTCGAATCTGACAACAACATAAAATCTAGGGCTTTGACTTCCCCATGAAAGTAATCATTATATTGCAATATGCAGATGATATCACCCTCTACATTCGAGAACCGCTAGATAATCTTAACCCGGTTCTCCGAGAACTAACCAAATTTGGAGGTCTCTCTGGGTGCATATCAGTTGGACCAAATCCACTCTGCTCCTCCTCAGTCCTAATTTCACCACTTTTGAACCAGATTATCCTATCCAATGGGCCTCTGGCCCTGTGAGATATCTGGAGATTTGGCTTAGTACTGACATCCAGGAGCTCTGGGACACACTTTGGTAACACAATGGCATGGTTAGAAGGGAAAATTACGGTCTGGTCTAAACTCCCCATCTCATTAGCGGGACGCATGGCCATAGCCAAAATGATTTTGCTACCTAAACTCCTCTACTTATTTATCAATCTCCCTTTACAACTCCAACAATCATTCCTGAAATCCTAGCGCTCCTCGATGATCTCCCTGGTTTGGGCCGGGAAACAACCACGTATTGCATGGGAGGTACTCACACTGCCACTAACACAGGGAGGACTTCGCGCGCCATATCTGGTGCTTTATGCGTTCTGTGCACAGGCGCAATTCCTACATCACTGGATATTCCCACCCCCCCCTTTCAACCCCATGTTGCAGTAGAGGCTGATTACGTCTCACCACTACCATGGACAGTGGCTCTATATCAGCCCTTTAAATTCCATTCTGCGATCATTCATACACCAGATACGCTGCGATGGGCCTGGGACAAACATCGCACTTGGGCAGGTCACACAGTCCTATACGCGCCCTCTATAAAGCTTGCGCATAATCCGCAAAAATCTATACTGGAAGACAAAGGCAATTCTACACTCGCCCACACCCTAGCTTGGGATACATTTGCTGGCTTATACCCGGTGACATCTTTTTCGCCCATCCCCAACACCTGTATGTGATGATATTCTCTTCGATTCTAGATTGTGATGATGTTTCTTATGAATGTACTTGTCAATTATGATGCCTCTATTATGGTTCTAATGTTTCTTTGTTTAACCACGAGTATTTTCTTTTATCACACAGCTGTACACTTGCTTGTGTCAAATGCCAATAAACACTTTTTTTTTTTAAGTCTCTGATTTAGCAAATTTGGGCATTTTGGTTGAGGGATATAATTTTGGGGTGTCTAGAATATCAGGGTATACCGTGCCCACAAATATGCCACGTTTTTATCTTCAGGAAACGGCAAAGCAGATGCATGAAGGCCTAGAATTGTATAGCAATTTAAGACAAATCGCACCTAAATAATCGTCTAGGCACACAATAACAAATTCTTAGCAAGTTAGCTTTAAACTGGGAGCATGCTTAACTGCATGGTCCAGCACACGTGCAAAACACAGATTTGTACAAAATATAAAGCTACTTTGTTGTTGGGGCAGTTGCATATACAATTAGAGGCAAAGTCTTACCAGAAGAATAAAAATCCTCTTGCTTTGTCGCTAGTTCATGCATATGCAGGTTGGCAATCTGCTTACTAAGGTTCAGCTAAGAACACAAAGTAAAGCATATCCGTTGATATGCCATCTTATTTTATAAGACTGCGGTTTTACAGTCTCTAGACTTCTTAAAACAGCTCAAATCTTTGTTTGGGACCAATATTCCCATACATTGGTCCTGGCTCAGGTCTTATATAGTACTGGAAGGGGTAATGAAAGCAATATTGGTTGTCCACCCCAAGCATGTCCCAGACTCCCATAGAGCTGTATTTCGTATACCACCAGAGCTTAACACATCTATGTGTTAGCAATGATGGCGTCATTACTTCACTTAGGCCACAACACTGTCCAACCTCATTTGCTTCTATATATGTGTGTGTGTTTTGGGGGGAATATGGGAAGTAGAATGACAAATGTAAAAAGGTTCATGTTACAAAAACCTTCACATCTGATAAATGCATGTGTGTGTGTGTGCTAGTTTGTTTTTTGGGGGGATAGTGGGTGAGGTAGGGGGACGAATGTAAACGTTCATGTTAAAAAAAATCTTTACATCTAATAAATAAACGCCAGTCAATGCACTGATACAATCTAATGTGAAACGCTTTCACATGTTAAAATAGTCTTTTGAAAATCTTTTACAAAGTGTATCATATTTTTACATTACATTTTAGCATGATTTAAATGCCACATATGCTGATGGCTCAGCTTGTGCTGTGACTGTTCGAGCCAAGCCAGAAACTTGGCTCAGCTTTTTCGATTTATTTGCTTGCTTGCCCAACGCTATGCGCAGGATATAAGGAAAGTGTTTAAGGGCATTAGATGTGCATGGTAATGAAGAATTATTATTATTATTTTTTTTAAAGCATCGGTTTCACACTTACTTCCAGCTAAGAAATGTCTGACCTCTACTCAGAGGCAGGAAATTAAATCTAACGCAAGTGTCAGGCAAGTCTATGGAACAGAGTGCAAGAAAATTATCAACAATTTTTGAAGCATGCTAATATACCTTCTTAAGAAAAGTGGCTGCTGTTTCCCGTTTCGTCGTGGTGATGCGTCTCACCCCATCCGGAGACTGGATGCGGACTGTCTATGAAGAAATCAAAGAATAAATAGTTATAAATGGCTTCGAAAAAGGCCAACAGTGCTGAAGAATGACAGTCTTCCTGTCTCTACAACAGATTATTTAGACTGCAATCAATGGGAAACTACTTGGTTCCAGGCACCTATCGAAGATTAACATGTGTGGGCTCATCTTCACAATGACTTAGACTCTTCTTTAATGGTGGTCTACTGCTCATCTTGAGTATGCTTAATTGGTCAGCAAACAACAATTACTGCCGTCCCTCAATTAGGATTTCAAAGAAGATGATAAAGGGGGATTAGTTACATTCAACCAACTGTGAAAACTAGTATCCCAACTCCACACTTTCATTTTCCACCCCTTTCTTCATTGGAGGTGGCAGAAAGGCTTGAAATAGTGGGTAGCCTGCAATTAAACACATTGTTAGCTAGTTTTTACACACTGCATCCTCAGGTTGATGGCAGAGGCTGTAGTTGAACCTGAAAGGTCACTTCCGCCTATAAGAAAACAGGCACCTCCATCATTAAGACTAGAACTTTCCCACCCTTGCCCTTCATTCCAACATTTAACCCCCATACACCGAGCCCAGACATACAGTGGCTACTGGTGGACACTTACTGGGTAGGTTAGACTCAGTAGACAAATGCTCTCAGACACACCCGCAAAGTTGAAAACCCTGGCCCAGTGTCCATGTGTCAGCCTGCTCAAAGTGTTATCGTTCTGACAGCCCTGGCAAGATTTCTAGGGCAGAAGACCCACAGCTGAAGTCTGCTGACAAGGGATTACCACGATTCAGCGCATTGCTCACTAAACAATTACATTACATAGATTTATAATAACATTACCTACATTTAACCTAAATAAATGTACACATATTTACCTTGACCGATTTGCATGGGCAATCAGTTAAAGAAGCTGTCCACTGTAGAAATGAAAACAGTCTTCATTACCCATTCCTGCATCCCTACCAAATACCAACAAAATGCCCGGTGGCATGTCTGTCTTGTCTGTTAATCAATATCCATGTGTTCCAAATGATGAGTAAGAGCCTCTTCCGCATTAACAGAATAAAACAGAGATCCTCATTAAGGGAGCTATGGAACCTATCCCAACACTATTTGACCGTTTGTAATGTATAGGAACCCCTCCACTAAGAAGACAAACAGCCAGGGTCCTTGGAATAAACTTAAGACACCAAACTTTCATGTGGATATCCAGTCAAAGCAGTGGTCAGGGTTAGCGTTCTCCATCAGCCATTTCCTTGCAAAATCCTTCCATTACTCCAAATTGATTATCAGGTAGAGCTGATACGATCCTAATGTCATGGCACGCCAGGACTGCTGCAACATCATCTACACTGGTCTCCATAAGAAACGCAATGACAGGTTTCAAAGGCTACAGGACCAGATAGCCAGAATGCATCAAAGCCTTCGAAAAACAACCACATCGACCATGACAATACTACCTTGAAATCCCTCCACTGGCTCCTAGGAGCTAGAATGAAAATCAATATTCTTTGCACCATCCATAAAGCCTATTAAAGCTAGGAGAATGAGACCCTGCAGAAAATGGCTTTATGTTCCATGCCATTCAAGAAAACTGTAAAAGACACAACTATTCATTCTTTTTAAATGAATGCCTTACATATAAGTAACCAAATCAGAAGAAACAATACCATGATCATCTCCATACTATACGGTCCTTGTCGGGGGGGGTGGTTGTCCACAATTCCACTTTATCACAGACACACCAAACCACCGTCCCTCTGAATCCTTGGAGAGCTGCAGGGACTTGGAGGGGCGGTTTAATGTGTGAATAAGAACAACAAATATTGATCTCTAAATCACAGGATAGCTCGACCTTTGAATCTTTTTCAGTAATTAAACTATAACAATATATGGGAATGTAATTTCCAATTATAATCTCCTTGTTAGCAGGGCATGTAGCATGCTAACTAGCACTATGCTATCTAAATGGGATATATGCTACAAAAAAAAAAACTGTCACTAAAAGGATGTAACATATACACACTTTTTTGGCAAAGAAACAGTAGAAATGGAACACGAAGAAAAACACAGCACTTCAAGTGACTCCATTCAAATACTACGCATTTTAGTGATGGAACTTTATTTTAAATGTTGGGTTATTGATTTTGTAGAGCACATAGTTGACCCAGCAAAGGGGAGTCCCAGCGCGGATCTCAAACAGACAAATGGGCAGACAGATTGATTAGGATTATTTAGGAAAAGGGTATGTTTTATAGCTTTTCAGAAGGATGCGTGGTTTTGGATGCTTTTGATGCTCGCGGGGGAGGCTAAATGATTCAGACGTAATATTTTGATTTAAAGCAAATAAGTCATTACTGAATGAGTCCTATGAGGTTTGATGCACAGTTAAAAATCGGCCAACTACGCAAAGGCTACAATAAATAACTTTATTAATCATGTTGAAAACTCAAAGTTGGCGTTTGGGTTCAAATGAGGGCAAGCCATCAGCAGGTTACGATACTTCTGCAGTACTATGAAAGGATACAGAGATAGTATATTCTTTACAGCAAAAAACAAGATTTCCTATTTGTGAGATACATACAGTGCAGGTTCCAATAAGGACATTTTTTATCACACGACCAGAAATCGAGAGATGCAAGTAGCTCTTTCTGTCTGAATTACTGCAGGTTAACTACTGCTACTCCATTGCAGGACTAGAAAGACCCTAATTCACCACATTTTTGTAATTATACCAGTTCAGCTGAAGTGTGAATAAACGAGTTATTGGGGAGTAATTACCAGATCATGAATCATGGCATCAACATCACCAAATATTTACATCGGCAGATGAACTACGTACTGCAGAAAATCTGCCATACTGTTGGATTTTTTTTAAGTATTGGGGGAGGTAGCAGTGCCATGTATGCCTTGGAGGGGATGGGTTGCCAATGAGAAGATAATAAATGCCCATCCTTATAGTTTTACTGGTATTCACAAGACTTCTCAATAGTTTTTCACACTCATTCTACTTACCTACAGCTTGCTTAAATCTGCAAACTATATACACTACAATAAAAAAATTCTAGTTGAGAATAAAAGATAAATAATTTACTGCACTTTAACCAGCACAGAATTTTCCGAGAGTGCCAAGTATCCTCTGCAAATTTTTGTGAATACCAAAAAGAGTCGGAAAAGTACCCTTATCAAGAGAGGAAAACTACGAGTAGGTGTGTGACTTTTCAAAAAATGTCTATGAAACGAGACAGTAGAATAATGGAATTATCTGTTCCAGGCTTGGTGGACCAGACTTTCCACACTAGATAAACTCAAACCCATGTACATACAGCTTTGAAAGAACAGATGAAAAAAGCAAGGCTTTACACAGAACGACTATTCATCCAATAGGAACATAAATGAATGAACACTTCTGGGAATTTTCGTGTTACAGTGAGGTCGGATAGTGGGGTCAAAAGGTGATTCTGAAAGACCCCGGCTGTCAAAATATTTTTGGGCTGATCGTGTCTACCAATGCTGGCCAAGTGAAATTCACCTACAAATAGTGTTGTTCCCGTCCGGGTTCACAAGGGGAATCCCATTGGACACTACAGACATGCAATGGCCCCAGAAGAAATTGGCAGATATTAGATTATGGTATTTTGTATTTCGGTTCCTGGAAGGAAGCTTACCGCCTGATTCATCAAGCTAAATTGCACTCGCAAAGGGCAAGATTCTCAGAATCTTGCCTTTTGCGAGTGCAATTTTTGCATTTGGGATTATTATCCCAAATGCAAAAATCGCTATTTAAGAATTCGCACATTTGCGAAGAATTGAATTTAAGGAATCTCTATTTGAGATTCCTTAAGTGCAATTCATGAAGCATTTTAAAATTGCGAAAATGAAATTTTGGGCCGCTATTTACCGAGAGGTCAGACCTCTCGGTAAATAGCAAAAACTTAGAAAAATGCATTTAAATGCATTTTTCTAAGTTGCATGTTACACACACACATGTCCTTTGGACATGTGTGTGCGCAACACCAATGTAGATTACATTTCAGGGGTGCTACAGGGTGTCCTTTGGACACCCCTGCACCCTTGAAATCGCATCCTTATTTGCGATTAGCTAATTGCTAATAAGGAATAACTCCCCATGGATTCCTATGGGCCTGTAGGCCCATAGGAATGCATTGGGAGTTATTCCTGATTAGCGATTAGCAATTAGCTAATCGCAAATAAGGAACATGTAGGAATCGCAATATGTATTGCAATTCCTACATGAATCCCGTTAAGCAAGTCCTTAATAGCGATTCGTTATGAATCGCTATTAGGGGCTCGCAAAACGGGAGAATGATGAATCAGGCTGTTAGTGAGTCAACAGACACTTTACAGAGTATGCAAACCAAAACAAAACCCTTAAGGAAAGTAATGGGTGGACTGAATAGATTATTCAATTGAAGCTTTTGGTTGGCTATTGTCGCCAAAATCATCCGACAATTAATGCAGTAATCGCTACATGAATTGTACTAAAATTGAACTGGCAAATTAAATGATCCGTTTAAGTTAAAAAGAAACTACTCAAGAGTTTCGAATAGTTTATTTGGGTATCCGTTTCGATTTAAAATGGACACTGGAGAAAACAGTAGTGACCTTGAAGCATCTACGATTAGATGTAAACAAAAGACTGAAGCCCAGTGAATAAGCACTTTACTCCATGCATATATAACCAAAGCAATTAATGCAATTACATATGGCAATTACATATGGCACTGTGAACTGGTGTTTATAGACACCAGGGCCCTTCAGAAGAATGTGAACCACTTTATGTCTACTCAAAGGATCCTTTTCACGGCTTTGTATTTGGAAATGGGAACTAAATCCATTTTGGACATCATTGCTCTTATGCCAATTTTCCATTGACAAAATATGGTGAGATATATAAAGGCCAAGTCCTTGATGCAGATCGTATCTTGTGGCTTTGCAAACGGGGTGCAATGGAAGACCAATGTATGCAACACCTTAAAGTTGCTTGATTTTGGAATCTATGTTCGAAGATCCTTCCACCATTAACTTATTGACATGCATAGGAGTAAAATAATTATACTGGTAGTATAAAATTAAGAATGTCATTAGTAATGTCAAGACTGACTCAATGACATCTAGATTTTGCATGAAACTACAGTTGGTTTTGACATTTATAAAGCTGTGATCTACAGTGAAGCAAAGTGTTCCTTGTATATTAAATGTTGACTAGGCATCTTACCCTTGAAGGCATATACAAACAGAAGCAATAAAGGAAAATATCCTGAAGATTAAGGGGGATAAAGTGACCAGCCCTAGGATGGTGGTACCCCCATTATAAAATCTATAATGTAATCATTTCATTTGAAAGTCTAGCTTTCTTTAACAGAACAGACTAATCCAAACCGTATCATGTGGAGGATTCTTAGATTGGGGCTGCTTGGATTATGATTTACAAGAAAACGTTAACTTGCTGGAGTGCTCCTTAAGTATGAAAATTTGAGTTGGTTAATCAAGTTTTCTGCACCACGTATTTCCATTTAGGTTAGTCAATTATTACTATTATCACTTTTTTATAAAAAATTAACTATTAGATTTATAGTTTTAAAAGTGTATTTTCTCTGCTCAAAGATTTACTGAAATGTTATCCAGTTGTGTAATAGATATTTTAAGGAATTGAAATAATGTACTGGTTAGGCCAATATTGTATTGCTATGATTGAGTAATCTTTTTTTAAGTTTTTCTAGAGTGAATTGTTAAGGCTTTTACTACGACCAATAAGAAATACTACTACATATGTAATTCAAAGTACGTCACAAGAAGTGATTTCATGCCCTTATAATAATACTCACTTTAATAAGAGTCAAGGTCCCACTTTACAAAAACAATAACATATTCATAAAGAAATGTGAAAATAATAGTTTTTTTTGTACAAGTCACATGTATCTAATGCGTATCAAATTGGGAAATTTCCGAATGTGGTAATATTTTTTAAACTGACATGTGGAACTCAGTAATTACGTTTTCAAACTGCTATTAGTAAGGTAACAAAATGTGCTGGGTGAATTATTTTAACCAACAAAATTCCCATTAATGCGTATGTATTTCATGCTAGTATTCTTTATTCAAGTTAAAAGCACAAAAGTATTTCACATTTGCAGTTCAATAGGCAATATAAGGGTTAATGGTCCGAAGTTCTCTGTTCCTCAGATAAGAAATTAAAACACAATTCACTCCTGGGTCATTCTCCAAAATAAAGGGGATCATGCCAGTGAGAGTTGGATGTTTACAAACATCCTGAGGCCAAGTTACAGACATCACAGCGTTTGCAAAATGTCAGCAGCTGCAGTGTTGGGGCACGAGGTGACACCTAAGTCAGGAGCTAAGGGGGGGAAGGGGTACACTTTCTAAAAATTAGCGGGCAGACTCCATACACCTGCGTCAACCCCCAACATGTGTTCTGATGAAGATTGAGAAATGCTTTGCAAAACACATTAGGAAAAACAGACATTGACATCATTCTCTTATGTTCCAACCTGTATTTTCAAGCGAAACTGAAAGTGCATACAGTCTGAAGACGTGTTTGAGGTCCACGTTAAAAACACTAACTTAAATCGAAATGTTCACTTTAAGATCCAAAGAGAACGGTGGTAGAAGAAAACAAATCCGACTTACGTGCAAAAAGTTAAATCAGAACTTTCACCTCCTTGGCCCACAGTCAAACACAAGACCACATTTCATTCTCTATTTTATAGGATATATAAATACATTCAGGAACAGCTTAAAATTAACATGTATAGCTCAACAATCTTCAATTATTTACGAATCTCACACTAAAATATATTTCAAATACTTATCCAGCCTTGAGAAATCTAAAATCCCAAATCGGCAAAAATCACTATCACCTCTTGGAAGCTTTTGATGTTGCACCAGAAGTGGAAAAAAATATGCATTAATAAAAGTGCACAAAATAACTAGTTGAAAAGAAAAATATTTTGGTGTTGATGATCCTTAAATGACTTTGCTTAGTAGGATCTACACTGCTGAGCTAATTTGCTTGTAGTTATCCATTATTTTGTTTTATGTCTTTTTATAAAAATATTTTTTTTTCACTTTCCAAACGTCTGCTGTTTTCAAGTGCATCAAATAACAGATACTGAATTTACAAACCCAGGAAGGATAGAAGGCTTAGTTCACCTTCCCAGGGTTTACATTTTGGACCTGCAAATCACATCAAATGTCAGCGGTGAGTGTTTAATCCAGTGAGATTATAAAAGCAATAACCCTGACTGCACAACAATTATATTGAATGTGATTGCTATGTCATGCTGTAGCTGAGCTAAAATCCTTTTCTCTTCTTGAGCAAGTCTTGAATCCCTTGAAAAGTCAAGTGCATTAAGTGAGGTATTTAGCTAATAAATTGTAGAGTAACAGTACCTTAGACTGCAGAAATTTAGTGGAAAACAATTATCCTACTCAGTACTACTGCCCAATATCTAGTGAATGCTATGAGACGACAGAAGGGTATCAATGAACAGTAATCTGCCTTAATGTTGGGCTTCTGCATGCCTGCTCAAAGCCGCCTTGAACTGTGCGCATAAATTGCAACTCTCAAAACGAGCTACAGAGTGTCTAAGTGAGATATAACTTTTGCCATGGAAAGCATGTTTCCCAACTTTCAGAGACCACCCTTACCTTGAGTTACTGCAGCAGAAAGACCACACTCCTTGTGTAAAGAGGCGGTAGGTTGTATGACCCTACTAGCCCCTTGCTATATGCACTGTTACACTCATCAATAAAACGGAAAGCCAATAAGGATGCAACAAAATCTACTTGAAAGCAACATGGGCCGCAACCACACCTAATCGGGTAGGAAAAGTGATTAAGGAGAAAAGGTCTGTCTTCTAGAGGCTCCTGTTTATTCCTGCTATCATAGTGGAAAATGTCCCATGCTGTTTGAATGACTTGGTACCTCCACGTACCTAACAGTTTATCTTGCAACAATTGACAGCTAATCCTAGGACCAACCTCACCAACTGAGAAGCAGAGTGACCTTTAAGATGTGTTGGCATCAGTTCTTACTAAGTTCCATTGATCCCTCATGTTCTAAATTTGACAGTTAATGGTAATGCCTGGCTCTCCTCCACAATGTATATAGATTGGTGCAGTATAACCTTTTACATTGTTGTTCATTTTTATAAGATACTCAACCCTCTTCAACCGAGCTTTTGGCTTTCTCCTGGAAAGGAAGCTGCTGTGGGTGGAAGTTGCTTACAATTGTTTCTACTACAAATGCTCTAACAACATATTTAAGACTTTCGGGAAGTGGGGCAGGAAACCATACTCCTAGAAAACGTTTCTGAATTCCATTTTTGTTTGAGCAAATGCATATGGTATACTTGATCAAGAGAATTCTTCAGAGAAAGTGCAAATTCAACTTTTAACACCCTTTTCTGAGGAAACCTATTTTCCCCCCATAGAAAAACTCTTTTCCCCAATCCTCACCTGTTGTTTGCAGGGGTGGTCGCTTCCACCCTAGAAAACGTTTTATTCCTGCTCCGGTCAGGAGTACATTTCTGATATTTTCCAGAGGGGGAAGAGGTTGGAGAGAAGTCGGTAAATATAAACAACCAAGTTTGTGGGCGTGCATCAACTGACCAGGCATTCCAGCCGGGACCTCCACTTACAATCTGTTTCCAGGCCCTGTGAGTAGATTTTCTCCAACACAAATCAACATACGAGTAAATATTTTTATGACCCCCAAAACGAAGTTTGCACATGTATAACAAACACAAATAGTTTTGAGAATCTAGCATTTTACATTTTCACTCGGCAGAACCTTGCAGAATTAATCTAGCTGGAAAATGCAAAACGAGAATTGAGCAAGCCTTTGGAATATGCTCACTATCATGGAAAACTAGGTAAATGAGGCACAGTGAGACAAAGCAATCTGCACACGAATTAAACAATCTGGTCAGATTGTGAGTGGTCAAGAGGCACCTGACCACAAATTTAATCTGGATTAATAAATGAGACAATGTAAATATGGTAGAGCAATCTACGAGATGCTTTGTTAGAAAAGAGAACAATTACAACTATGGCGTATCCTGAACTCTGCCATAACCAGAACTCCTGAACAATGAAAGTGCACCAATATTCCGATGTCTACAGTCACTTTTTTAAATAACTGCTCTAAACCCAAAGTATTCATAAACCGAGCCTGATCATGTTAAAATATTTGACAAAAATATAACCCTGGTGTGTTCAGAGCCCGGTATAATCATTGATGTCCTATAATCAGTGTACTGCTAGAACCCAAATCCCGAAATAAGCGATGGTACCATCAAAGTTCTGATATGAGACTCCTTCCATAATTTGTCATTGCAGTGCCTGGTGTCAAAAAGGATAAGAGGGTTTTTATATTGGTCAAGTATATTTTTTGAAGCATTCTGTTCCTTTGCCATGTAGATATTTTAGAAGCTTCAACGGCTTTGGCTTGCATGTCACACATTTATCCATATGCCTTGGGCCATGTATCAATACAGCTCTCGATACACTTCAAACTGAGGAGATGCTACTTGGACCTAAACATCTGCACTTAGATCCTGAACTTTGCATAAACCATCAGCTTTTTGGCTCTTCGGAATTCAGAGAGTTAAGATCTAAAAAACGTAATGAATAATTCTGATGGCGAAATTGTCAGGGATTTATTTTACAAGATACGTTTTTAGTTGTGCAGGAAAAAAAAAAAAGACTTCAGCAATCTTGGGAGCTCTGTTTTAAGTGGCAGACCAGCAGCAGAAGTAGGGTGGCAGGAGATAATTGCTGAGTAGGCAAACATTTTACGCATCTGCTAGTGAAGCTGAAGCAGGGGTCTCTAACTTTTTCTGCAATGAGAGCTACTTCAGATCAGTGAAAATTGGCGAGACTACTGAAGGCCATGTAACTTGCGCATTGTTACCAGATACCCCCTCACCCAGATTCATTGACTTTAAACCTAATGTTCATGCAGCCAGATACTGTGCTTTGAACAATACAATGTGGGTGCCACGTGCGCCAGGGAGTGCAATAGCCTGAGGGGATGTATGAAAAATGTTGTGCAGAAATGTTTGTAATAAGGAACAGTTTTCTGCACTTTGAAAAATACAGTCATTTTTAGGTCGAGCCTAGGGCAGTGCGCATGCGCTGCTATAGAGAATGACCTCTTGGAATCACTATAGCTTTTCAGCAAACTCATGCGTGTGGCTAAAAAAGACCACATGCACAAGTTTGCTGAAAAGCTTAAGTGATTGGCCGTTGCGTGAGGCTTTCAAAAATTGAAAGACTGCAATAGGCCAAAGGCGGCTGCATGTCCCACCTTCTCTTGAAAAATTTTAATTCCCCTGGTCTAGGACGCTCGGGAGCGAGCAGCAGTTCGGCCGGATGCCACCAGCATTCCTGACATTCCTTGTCTGGAGACGCATTAACTTTCGCGCCCGCGCTTGTTGGAGGCCAGGACCTACATAACCCTCTGCTTTCAGCTAAACCATGTTTATGGGATCACAGAGTAAACTTTGTTCATTTTCAGAACTGAAATACCTACAGAAGACTTATTAACCAGTCTGGGACCAGTCAATGCCTCAGGAGTCCTGAGGGTAAGTCGTTGCTGTCAAGCAGCCTACATAAACCTCTGCTTTCAGCTTCACAGAGTAAACTTTGTTCATTTTCAGAACTGAAATACCTACAGAAGACTTATTAACCAGTCTGGGGCCAGTCAATGCCTCAGGAGTCCTGAGGGTAAGTCGTTGCTGTCAACGTATTTCCACGCCTCCTTCCCACTTTCGAGGCACAGCAGCCATTAAGATTAGATTTTGCCGTTTCTGAGCCTGCAGCACACCTCGCACCGCCTTGAGTTCTCCGGCATGACTTACACAGCAACAAGTGCCGCGCGCGACAAGAGGCATCTCGTGGCAGTGCTTCTGTACCTGAGTGGGCGGTCACTGCAGAATGACGCCCTAGCCTGGCACCGCTACCTTCAAGAGTGGGCTGGCTTTCTTTGCGGGCTCTATTAATAGGTACCCCATAGGCCTGGTATCTCTACGTCGCCCCCTTTCAATGTCAATGGTTTCAGGAGTCAACCCCAAAAGCCTATCGTATACTTGATAGGGAGGGCCAGATGCAGGTCGAGGTTGAAGTGTGCTGGCCTTGTTGGGAGTGGGTTACGGTGACAGAGTATCAGTGGGACCCTAAAGGGGAGTGGGTGTGGGGGGGTAGTTGAGGGTCTTTGGATCCCATTAGGAGCGCACTGGGTAAACTTTGCCTTATGTGAGATATTTTGTGGTTTTAATTTCTGCGGCAGGTCGCGTGCATTATCTAACCAAGAAAGATAAAATATCTTTTTATTTTTCTCTACACTTTATTTAGCTATGCTTAGCTTTATTAAATGCCTTGAAGTGTCAGTATACCTACCAGCCAAGCTGGCGCTTTACAAATTAATGCCAGGGTGTGCTGCATGCCAAGTAAGAGGAGCATTGTCAGAAGATGTGTGTGTGTGGCAGATCACAGAGTATTAGGAGAGGTCAGGTTACTGGTTGAGGTGCATTGACACAACTGTGTGCCCGAATGTGAATACCAGTTCTGGAGAAAAAACAACGGGTGCAGTATCTCAGGACTGATGCGCATCGGCACACCTACATGTGTGGGTTCAAGATCTTGAAACGGAAGTGTACATTGGTTAAGAGGGAGGTGAGGTTTAGTGTACTAGAATACATATGCAAGGAGGAATTCTCGTCAGGTGCTTTTGCAGAACTGTGTGTGTCTTCAATGACTTGAATAGTAAGATACTGCATGCAGGTCGGGGTTGAGGTGCATTGGCAGAGCTTTCTGTGAGTCCTGATACTAAGTTGCAGAAGTGGGCAAGCCAACAAATCAACAGGGAGAGCCGAGCTAAGGGTTTGGCTTGGATCTTAGAGCCTGTGCACGAGCCGAGCCCTAAAAATGTTTCCTATGTAAATCGTACAGCAAACACCACGCGACATATGATAAAGTCTCTTCAAATTTGAAACGCAAGAATGATTACATTACAAATGGGCACCGTTCATTATTTGTAGGCGGGGGAGATTGAGTGATTTGCTCAAAGGAGCCGAAGCTGAGACTCAACCTAGGTCCCGAGTACCAAAGTTGACAGCGATGGTCATAAGGCCATATCCAGGGTACAGGGAAGCAGGCGCCTAAAGTCCCATGAAAACTCGGCTCCATATCAGTGTCTTTGCAAACAGCAGGCATATTACTCCCAGTGGGCTGTGACAGTTTGGAAAGGGAGACAATTATATTGAAGAGTTAACAACCCTTAAATTAAGTTTTCATTTTAATTTGCTCTCATTTAAAAGTATTCAGAAATATCATTTTGTTCTCATGCTCCAAAATATTGAGTAGAGAACCACTTTTATGTAAGAGTTAAATACCTCAGTGCTTCAGTTCTGAACCTCTGTGGCTCACAGGGTATTAAATCAGAGTGGAGCACTGCTCACTATCAGGCTCTGCTATCTGCAGCATGATAATTATATGAAATAAACATACTCTTTCCTTAACTGTAAAAGAAAAACGGAACACTTCTTTATTGCAGTTCTTAGTTTAAAATAAACTCAAGGCTGTGAGTACTCTAAAAGTTTTTGCGAGCTACTGGTAGCTCGAGGTTGACTAGTTGGAGACACCTGAGCAAAAGGAATATCATTATCGAAGTGAGAAAAAGGCCGTCACAGACTTTATACACTCTGAAGTCACTTGAAGCAATGATACAGTTAAGTATATTTAATAAGCAGACAATGATCTATTTTGTTTGAGCGAACACTTTACAATCATGAGAAGTAACTTCGGTTGGTAAAGTAAGCAAAAGTCCTTTTCTGACAATAGGTGGAATATGCAATAAGACCCTATTAGTCATATTTCCAGAAACCTAAGTAATTAGCAGATACACATTAATGAACTAAAAAGACATTTCAGCATGGTTTAGAGGTGCCTCCAAAAACATGGTGTGGTTAACAGATTGTAATAGGTAATTTCTGCTAAGCTATAGATACATAACGTAAATGCAAACGAGGGGAACGACTATGTAGATGTAGTGCTGACATATTTACAGACTGAATAAAGCAGAACCGAAGGGTTTTACCTATTCTGGGTCTATGGGAAAAGACTTTAGTACATATGTCCCCAAATTCATAGTAGCAACAACCCTACCGATGTGCGAGTGATTCAGTTCAACTCCACTAAAAGCAGCTGAAGCCCTAGTACACCCACACAAAAAACATAGCAACACTGCTACAATCCAAATTAAAACTACTGTGTCACCTTCAAGTATAGTGAGTTGGTCCTGTAGTCAGTCAATGCGTGCACATAATATGTGAATATCCAGGTGCAGTATTAGTAGCCTGCCCCAGTAGAGCTCAAGCATTCAACTCAAAACTTTTTTTGCCTTCGTAGGCCGGCCCACCCAAGCACGACACAAGAGGATAACGGACCTGGCTGCACCCAATCCTGACAGCTGTGTCATGCAAAAATGTTAAATAGCCCCAAATATTGCCAGTTATCTAGCGTGTGACGCGACTGGGCATCAAGTACTGGGTGCAGGCACACATGAAGCACTTTAAAAACACAAACAAAAAAAGACACAAATGAGCGCCCTACCACTTCACTAGTTGCAATTGGGCCTTGTGTAGGTCAGAGGTCTCCCCTGGGTGTCTTAGCCCTCCTATTCCTGCCCCCAAGAACTGATCCCATATTCCAGGGATGACACCTGTGTGCAGCTGGGCGGTTACACCTCAGCCTTTTTCTGAGATAGCACAATGTGATGTGATCATTTTACACGCAGGCCCGTACTTCTCTTGGGAGGGTTTGGCATGGTTCCTAAAGGGTGTAGGGTCTCCAGCTGCGCCTCTGTGCGATAGCCCGGCCTCTTGTCTCCAGGGGCGTTTTCTGCCATCCCTGCTTTTTTTTTTTCACTGCCGATCTATCTCTGTGCCTGTGCGATGACCCTCGAGCGCCTCGCGGTCGGTGCGTGGGCGCCTCACACTTGAGATCAGTGGTTTCAGTTAGTGCTTTAACTTTTTGTTTTAAAGCACTAACTGAAACCACTGGATCTCAAGTGTGAGGCGCCCACGCACCGATCGTGAGGCGCTCGAGGGTCATCGCACAGAGATAGATCGGCAGTGAAAAAAAACTAGCAAAAGAAACCACTATAGGTCTCGCCAAGGCGAGCAGCGCATGCGCAGCAGTCGCCAAGCGCGACCTAAAAATTAAAACAGGCTAATGCCGAACTACAGACCATCACAAGAATCACAATGGAGATCTAACAAATGGAGGGTAAGATAGTATATAGATTATTATAGGAACAACGCAAAAAAGTGTACGATAGAAGAAAAATACAGTCATTAAAAATCTGTAAGGGAAAGATGAATCCGATAGGAAATACCCACTGGAGGTAAAGGGGTCAAATTCACACTTAACTGAGAATCCAAGAGCATTACAGAACTGCAGTGAAGAGAAATGAATAGGGGTACGGCCAACAGTAGCAAAGCTTCACAGATCTCGGACTTTGTGCTCTAAATGGAAGATTTGTGTACGGTCAACCAGCAAACCCAACCTTTATCTCTACAAAATCTCAAAGTATTATTTACTTCACATTTCTAGACTGCCGTTCTTTTTATCAGAGTCAAGAATATCAGATTATCTCAAGAAAAGAAAGTGACCATAATCCTTAATAGATATATATGGCTTTTTATCATATCTGGAGGCCACATGATCGGTATCTTGAGGGTAGCAGTAATTCCACCAATCTAAGATCAAATAAGTGGAACACAAATTTTAATTACGGATTGGCACTATTAAGTAAACACATTTTCATAAACACTTCCTTTATGGAATTGTCTACTAACTGGATTAACACTTCGGAAAATTGGTTATAAAATATATTGGTTATAAAACATATTTTATTTAATTTCTTCTAGTACAACAGGGTGCATAAGGACTACTTCTAAAAATATGGTCCATTTGACAACTTTTGCAAAAAGAAACCATCACAAAATATTAAGAGTAATACTTAAAAAAACGAGATCAGAACAAAGATCTTGCAATAAAAAAATTAAAAGAGCTGGTTTTGGCATGAAATTCGAGCATTGCAAGAGATCTCAAGATCTGGCCTGGACAACAGTGCACCATTCTATTAAATACCGTAATTGGAGATTATTTTTGTCCCTGGTCGGCTGGAGCACCAATTCTATAAAACCAACAGAGTTCCATATATCACATGCGGACTGGAAAAAGCATGTGGAAAACCTGTATGGGTGCTGTAGCTCCAACCTCTTGGAGCTTCCAAGTTACCGCAACTTGAATCTTGGGATTACAAGGGAGGAAATAAAGGTGTTCGTAAGGAAAGTTCGCCCTTCGAGAGCCGCAAGTCCGAATGGGATACCAACTGAATCGATTAAAACCAATATTCTGCTCTGGTGCGAGTTACTGTATATTTTGTCCACGAAGATTTTGGAATATGGGAATTTCCCACCCTCCTGGGGAAGGTTTATTATGCATCCACTACACAAAAAAGGATCAAAGCAGTGCCCAAGCAACTATCATCTTATCGCTTTGTTAGACGCTGAAGGGAAGCTTTTTGCAAGGTTTTGATGTGATAGATATGAATCGACTTCATTCCCATGTAGCAATCTGGAATCAGGCAAGGATGCCAGACTGTTGACAATATTGTTGCACTACAACTACTGGTCAACAAAACCCTAAAAGGAAAGCTCAATGTATATGTTTGTTACATCACTTATTCCTCGGCTTTCGACAAAGTTAATTGTCAAAAACATGGTATTAGCCCCAACATTTTAAATTCGTTAATATCCCTTCATGACCAAACTTAGCTACAGTTTAAGTTGACAAAAAATATTTTGTCCCCAAAGATACCCACTGCCAATGGATTCAAACATGGATGCATTTTAGCACCACTACTCTTCTCACTGTACATACGGGATTTATAAATCCTTTTAAATGCTCCAGAGAGATTGGCCCCCGGTTAGGAAGAAAACCAATCAGTTACTTGGCATATGCCGACCACATCATCTTACTTTCACTGACCCTGTCGGGACTTCAATAGCAGTTACAGAACAGACAAAAATGTTATGTCAAAAATGACCTAAAAGTCAACCATAATAATACAAAGACGCTTCTTCTAGTCGGGATGCATGTTAAATCAACAGTTAAAGTCAAAACTTTGTAAGAAGTACCAACTTATCATTAATTAGGCCTAACAGATGATGACCGACTAAACTGGACAGGTCATATTTCAAGCTTATAAATAAAGGCCTGGACAGACTCACTTTCAGTTAAAACATTTATGAGAACAAACGGACAACATGCAGTCTTGTCAGTCTTTAAGGGTGCTGGAAAGGAAACTAGTACATACACCACTGTAGGGAGCATTACCTCCTCGTCCTGTCTTCCTCGCCACAGTAATTACCCATGAGCCTCCGGCTCCACACAGAACTCCAAGTACAAAAAACAGCGCTCTAGTCTCCCTCTCCCTCCTCCAAGATGGCCCCCAGTGGCTCCAGCCAATCCCATAAAGGGAGACAGAAGCACCAACACGACCTGTTCTTTTTTCTGCACTTCTCCAAGTGCTGTGTTCCCTGCTGGTCAGGTGAGTGGGGCTGGGGTCCTGCTTGAGCAGTCCCCTTATGTCCTGGGGTATCTAGTTTGGGGGAAGTAGTTTTGTGTATTCTATGTTTGTAATAAGGTTGTTTTTTCCCCCTCCTTCTGCCTCCACGCCTCGTCCTGCTTAGCGGACTTTTCGTGGCGTTTTTGGGTCTCGCTGGCAATGCATCCGCAAGCGGATGCATGTGTCCAGCTGGAGACGTATAGCGATCAGTCTGGGGGGAAGGAGGACAAGAGGGTGTACGAGCTTGGATTGCTTGGATTCGTGTGCGCGAACGCGCACGTCGCGTCCCGCGCCGTACACATGCGCGCGCAGACAGACACTTGCTCACACACACACCCCCTCCCCCACAGTCACACACACGCACTCCAAGACACATACACACACGCACGCACGCACATACACAGCCCGCCCCCCCCGCACGCGCACACATGCTCTTCCCCCCCCCCAGCAACCCACTCACCGGCTTCCTTCGTGCGGCGGCTCTCGGCGGCTCTCCTCAGCTGCAGGGCCCGGCCGCAGGACTCTTCTTCCCTCCTTCGGCACCGGGGCGCAGGGTAGGCTCCTGCCTGCTCCAACTCGCGACTCTTCCGTGGGAGGCGGGGTAGGCTCCCGCCCTCCTACTTCCTGTTTCCGGTTGTCGCGCCGGCCTGCCTGCCTGACTTCCTGGTCGCAGGCCGGCACAGTGACGAAGATGTTTGATTTGCGGTATTTATTTATTTATGCATTTTTATATAGCGCGGACTTTACCCGAAGGCGGTATTTATTTATTTATGTATTTATGCATTTTTATATAGCGCGGACTTTACCCGAAGGCGGTATTTATTTCTTTATGTAACTTCAGGGGTGTGGAATTTATTAAAATATCTACTTGTCCATGGGGCAGGTTGCTTCATAAATCTACTTGTCCTGTAACAAAAGCCACTTGTCCCTTTGGTGCCATGTAGTGCGGCGACAAATTATGGCAGCAATCTCATTATATAAGAGCACTTTTATAGCCTCTCTGATTATGCCAGGGCTCATACCATGGTAGTGTTTGAATACTAGCAATTCCTTTATATTGCCTTGTTTCGGCGGATCTACATACTGGGCCTGAAGGTAGTGGTAAGCAACAGTTTCAGGGTTGGAATGCCCTTTTGAGTCTGTGCACACCTACTAACCTGCATGTTTAAGGGTTTTCAACAACTCTTCTCTAATCTTGTCCCATACTGAAAAATGTTGGAAATGTACTCCTGATAATGGCAGACACAAACCTTCTTCTAGAGTTAGGAAAAAAGTGGCTGGAGGGAAAATGAACTTGCAAACACTAAGGTTTTCGCATGAGCAAATCTACACATGCACATATTGCTCATGCTAAAATACAGTTCACAAATATTTTCTACGACTACAATTTCTTGTCCTACTTCTGTATATTATTGTGAATTCACGAAAACCATATAGCTAAACTTAATGCAAGTACATATATCTAGGGTGCACTTTTGAGACTCTCTTTAATAATTGGGCCCCTAATTTTGTCTGGCCTTAACCATGACCTTTTGGGTTTATTGAAATTCTCTCTCTCTCTGTGTATTGGCTGGCTTCACTGTGAGTGACAGCATTCTGCTCTTTCACAAGGAGCATATCGGCACACAACATAGTTTTGTTCAGTGCCAATAACTAATTTGGCAGTGTGTGCTTTTTGAGACCAAAAACAATTTTTGCTTTTGGCAATGTTTGTTGTAATGGTGAGGGCCCGGCAGTTCTCACATCAATAAGGTTTTACAAAAACAATGCCAAAACAAGTCACGTATTTCTAAAACTAAAACACTGACCAGCAATTTCAGACCTACTGGCTTTGCCAATGCTTGTTTATTTTTATGTTTTCCATAATCTTATTGATACTGGTTACTCTGATTTTCCAATATGAATATCTTTGGGAAATACTAGCATGCATCAACACATTTTACTAAATGATGCTGCAAAGAAATGGTACCTGAAAGTTTACAGTAGTTTAGCAAAATGTTTTTTTCCCTACTTTCATTTAGGAACATTTTATATTGAAAGCTAAGAATCCTTAATCTTGCTTTCAAGCTTCTGCATATATTTGCATCTAATCATAGGGCATTCTGGGAGCATTATGCATAGCCTCATATTGCTAAACTTTGAAACCGTGTGTATACATTTTTATACTGGAACCACTGTCAGTAGTGCAGTCAGAATTTACATTTATTTAGAGTGTTCACCCTAATAATAAAGGCTTTAAGTTAATGAACCATAAATACAAATTTGAACAGCATTAACATATGCACACAAATATTAACTTAACTGCAGGCAGTGCCCTTCCCTGACCTTTAATGTGGTACTGCAAACTGGCAGCCAAAGGGTTTGTGCTGCAGGGGGTTGGGCCTACTTGTCCGAAGGACAAAATACACATTAAAACTTGTTGCCCTTGACCCCAAACAATATGTCCTGGGCGTCGGGCTATAGGAATTCCACATCCCTGATTATGTATTTGTGCATTTTTATATAGCGCTGACTTTACCCGAAGGCGTCAGAGCGCTTCACATTAGGAACAGAAATGAAACATAATGAGAAACATTACAAAAGAACAGGTTGCAAAAACATACGTTACTTACATAAGGTAATAGTGACAATTGTGAGCAAACAAAATACATGAGGTAGTAAAAACTATGAGCAACCAAAAATACATGAGGTAGTAAAGGTAATAGTGACAATCGTGAGCAAACAAAATACTTGAGTAAAAATTGTGAGCAACCAAAATACATGAGGTAGTAAAGGTAATAGTGACAATCGTGAGCAAACAAAATACTTGAGTAAAAATTGTGAGCAACCAAAATACATGAGGTAGTCAAAAGTGCACAAGAGGAAATGAAAGTGACAAGTGTGCAGTTATAAGAGAAAACAGAGTATAATTAGAGGTATAGTCCTGCAATAAGTGCTAGACACTCAGGCTCAGGAACAAGCGTTACATGGGCAAGGTGGCACTTGTGCAAGTATCAAAGGCAAAGACATGTGAGAGGTAGCAGCCGTGTGTTGCAAGGGCAGAGTGGTGTGTGCATGTTACAAAAGGGCACCGAACACCAGTACATGGAAAATACTGCAAAAAAGCAGACCCTCCAATCACACGCATACACTGGGAAGGCACTTCCATGGTCATGGAAAGTAGAAATTATCAGTAGTGGGAAGTCTTCCTCACAAATAGCAAGAGGACGTGAATTACTTTTGGAGGTGTCTCTGGAGGAGGAGAACTTTGAGGTCCCTTTTGAAGGCCTGGGAGGAGGCGGTGGTGGTCCGGAGCTTTTTTTTTGTCCTCTCGCGGTTTGTAAATACAAAACATATTGCATTACAAATGCTATAGGTATCACATTTGCGAAAGTTATAACTATTGGCATTGTAAATGACAAAGCTATTAATTTAGCTATTTAAAAAAAAAGAAACATAAATAAAAACTTTGCCATTTACAATACCAATAGCTCAAACTTTCCTAATGCGAGACCTATTGCATTGCAAATGCTTGTTATTTTGGCTATGTGTCATTTATGACTCGTTTTGCAGGTCGTCTGGAGTCCTGCTTTGCCGATTTTATATGATTCCTTCCGGCCGCGCGTCCTGCTGAGCGGACATTGCGCGACCGGGTGCGCTTGCCCTGGGCACCGGAGGCTCCCGATTTGTATATATATATATATTTTCATCTATTGCTCCCGGTGGCGTTTTGTACATATTACCGGGGTCGGGTGAGCTTGCTGTGGGTGCCGGAGGCTCCCGTTCGCTTATTACCTGCTGCCCGTTCTGTGCATCCTGTGATTCTGGGCACATCACTTATTAGCTGGGTCTTCGATTGCTGCGAGACGTCTATTGTGGCTCCGCTCCTGGATGTCTGATGTGGCGCAGTAGGGTCTCCTGATGGTGATCCCGTTTTCTGGGGTCTAATTGTTTGGGTCCCCTTTAAGGGACATGGTGATGACCTGGACGTGCTGGTCGCTTCCGAGCCTTTGGTTTCCAGAGGGCTTTTTTTTGGTCATTCTCGTGGGGGCCATGCATGGTCAGCCCTTTTCGTGGGACGGGGCGTGGCCGGGGTGATCCTTCCTTTGTCTAGTCCCGGTTCTCCGGTGCTTCTACCTCCTCTGCTCCCGCTTCGGCATCCTGACTGGTTCACTCCTGGAGTGGGTCCGGTTGGGGGTCGCCTTGCTTGCTTCATGGCCTCTTGGCGCGAGACTGTGTCAGATCAGTGGGTGTTACAGGTGGTGTCCGGAGGTGTGCGTCTTGGGTTTTCCCTGTCTCCCCCTGCCTGTTGCGGGCCCGCTCCTTGTCCCAGGGTCGCTCTGAGGCGGGTGGCTCTTTTGGAGGGTGTTGAGTCCTTTGTTCTAGGGACTGCCTTGATTCCCGTACCCGTGGATCTGTTGGGGTTGGAAGTTTGTTCCTTCCTCTTCCGGGTGGCACAACGCACTGTGGATCTCAGATCTCCAGGGGACTTTCTGGCCTCCATGGGCTTGTATGCTGCTTTTCTGCATTTGCCTGTTCGCCCGGATTCTCGGAGGTTTATCCATTTCTGCTTCCTGGGTCGTCGCTATCTGTTCCAGGTTTTGACTTTTGGCCTCTGCTCTTCGCCCGGTATTTTTTACTGCGGTTCTGGCTCCTCTTATTTGACGTTTACATGGGGAGGGCCTTTGTGTTTTTCCTTTTCGGGGCGTTATTTGTATTTCTGCTTCTTCTATTCGGGGCGGTGTTACATGTCCGGAGGGTGTGCCTTGTCCTGATGCCTCACGGCTTCCTGGTGATTGTTCCGAAGTCCTCCCTGGTTCCTGCGCGGGACTTGACTTTCATTGGGGCTCTGTTCATGTCTCCGTTGGGAGTGGTGTTCCTGCCCCCTGCTCGGATTCTGTCTCTGTTGTCTGCTGTGCGGTCCATATTCTCGGGGCCTTCTCATCCTGTGAGCTTGTAGTTGCGGGTTTCGGGCCTGATGTCTGCGTCCTTGTTGACCGTTCCATGGGCTCACCTTCTTATGTATACCTTGGTGTCCCACGTTTTGCTGCTTGGGTCACCTGTTCCTTGGTTATGGGTGTTTTGGTCCCTGTGTCCCCCGACGGTTCGGGTGGTCCTGGAGTGGTGGTTGGACGTGGGTCATCTGTCCAGGGGCCGCCCGTTTCTGGTTGTTCCCTCCCAGGTTCTCTCTACCGGTGCCTGTCTACTGGGGTGTGATGCTACTCTGGGGGATTCGACGTCTCTAGGGATTTGGCCTCGGTCGGTGTTTTCCACCTACGAGGTGCTGAAGGCTGTCCTGCTGGGTCTGTTTGATTTTTCGGATCTTCTTCGGGGTCGCCTTTTGCGGATCCGGACGGTCGCTCAGGTGGTGATGTCTTATGTGATCCTTCATGGGGGGTGCTGGCTTCACTCCCTCGGTTGCCTCCACCGTCGGTTTTGTTGTTGGGCGGTGGTGGACCTGGTTTCCCTGTCTGCCATTTACCTGCCTGGTGCGGTGTACACTGTGGCGGATTGTCTGCACTGGGTGTTTCCTTCCATGGGGGTCTTTGTCCCTCACGCGGTTGATGTGCGGGTGATGTTTCGCTTTCCGATTGTGGACCTGTTTGCCTCCCGGTCCTATGCCGGGATCCGCTGCTTTCGCACGATTATGCCTTGCCGGGATGCCTGGGGGGTGGACGCCCTGTCGTTCCTTTGGCCGAGAGGCCTGTTATATGCCTTTCCTCCCTTTCCCTGATTCCGTTGGTCTTGCAGGAGATCGAGAGGGTGGGGTTGTTTGTCCTTCTGGTTGCTCCGGGGTGGTGCCGTCATCCTTGGTATCCCCTGTTGCTGGAATTGGCTGTGTCTCCGGGCTGGACATTTCCGTTCATGCCTTATCCTCTGTTGGCTCCTCTTCTGCCTCTGCCTATGTTCCGGTCCCTGGGTCTGCGGGCCTGGCTCTTGAGTGGGGATCGCTGATGCGTGCAGGTTGTTCTTTTGCGGTTGCTGGCGTCGTTCAGCACTCTCAGAGGCCTTCTACTCTTGGGTCCTATGCTAAGCATTGGGATGACTTTGCCTCTTGGTGTATGTGTCACGGGTCTGTCGTTGGATTCTTTGGACCCTGCTCGACTTCTGGGTTTTTTGGATGATGGTTTCCGTTTGGGCTTGACCATTTCCACTCTCAGGGCTCGTTGGGCCGCCATTCGGGCATTTCATGTCCTGCCCTTGGTTAGAGTTTATCCTTTGGTGGCTCGACTTTTTAGGTCGCTTTTTTGTAACGTCCCCGTCCTGTCTTATGTTCTCCTCCTTGGGACCTTCCTTTGGTGTTGCGTTCCTTGCTGTCGGCTCCTTTCGGGCCTTTGGTGTCAGTGGGCCTGGAGTTCTTGACACTCACGGTGGTGTTTCTTGTGGCTCTTACGTCTGCCAGGCGTATTGGTGGGCTGGGTGCCTTCCTGCGGTCTGCTCCATTTTTGGTCATTTTGTCTGCTCGTGTGATATTGCGCCCTCATCATACGTTTATTCCTGTGGTGATTTCTTGTTTCACCGTTCTGCTGAAGTGGTTCTTCCGATGCTTTGTCCTGATCCTTCCTCGGCTGAGGATTGCCTTCTCCACCTGTTGGATGTGCATCGTGCTTTGTCGGTTTGTTTTTCACGCACTTCTTCCTGTTTTGAGGTTGACAATTTGTTTGTCTCGTCGGGGCCTGCAGCCCTCCCTGTAGGTCTTTGATTTCGGTGGCCATACTGTTGGCTTATGGTTCTGTTTCTGTACTTTCCCCTCTTCCTGTTCAGGGTCGGTCCACCAGATCTGTTTCTGTATCGTGGGCCGCTTTTCGTTTTTTTTTTTCCATGGACGATGTTTGCCGGGCTGCCACTTGGTCGTCCCCGCATACTTTCTTGTCCCGTTATCGCCTTCGGATTGGGGGTGGGGGTTCGGTTTCCTTTGCCTCTTCTGTACTGTCTGCTGGGATTCCTTGAGGTATGCGTTTCTGTGGAAATGTTGTACCTCTTGTGATTCAGATATGTTTCTCTGCATGTTTTATGTGGAGTGTTTTCCTTGCATGAAGCTGATTGCTTTGGTATCGGCTCATGGGTAATTACTGTGGCGAGGAAGACAGGACGAGGAGGTAATGCCCCGGTTACTTACCGGTAATCTTCATTACTCCGAGTCCATGTCTTCCTCGCCACAG
Source organism: Lissotriton helveticus (assembly GCF_964261635.1). Lineage (NCBI taxonomy): Eukaryota > Metazoa > Chordata > Amphibia > Caudata > Salamandridae > Lissotriton > Lissotriton helveticus. The sequence continues at coordinate 1,097,999,971 of NC_136068.1, forward strand.
TATAGTTTCCCTTCCCTCCCGGCCCTGTTGGTGGCTTCATGTCTGCGGCTTGGTTCTTCAGGTCGTGTTGGTGCTTCTGTGTCCCCTTATGGGATTGGCTGGAGCCACTGGGGACCATCTTGGAGGAGGGAGAGGGAGACTAGAGCGCTGTTTTTTGTACTTGGAGTTCTGTGTGGAGCCGGAGGCTCATGGGTAATTACTGTGGCGAGGAAGACGTGGACTCGGAGTAATGAAGATTACCGGTAAGTAACCGGGGCATTTGATCTGCCGGAAAAATCCCCAAGTGACCAGGATAAAATCTATATGAAAGAGCTTAGATTTTCACTGAATCGTCACTCATTAATTCCCCAATGTAAACTATAGCTGGAGTGAACACTGGTCTCATTAACTGATCGGCACTTAGCGGCGATGTTTAACTATTTCTGTGACTGCGCAAAAGCGAAAAAAGACTCAATAAGATTTCTGATCTACAATGAGGTAATCAACACCAAGATGTGGACTTGGGGCTGACCCTGGATTCATTCAATAAACAATTGTGGAAAACAACTTGGCGCAATCTGCAGAGCTCACTAATTGACCTGTGCGGAGCGGAAAACATTAAATAAACAGGCCCTCCAGAAGAATGCTAGAGCTACAGATTTACTGACACTGCAGAAATATCGAAATGTCAATTATACAACAGATGCATATATCAATAAGGACTAGCTAGTTTTTATAAAGATATAGGAGACTCAGGTAGGTACGTCGTGTAGCAACAAAGGATAAGGAAAAACGTTGTTTTCCTCATAAAGCCCTCACCCACCGACCTAGTCGGTGGCATGCTTCATCATCGGGCCCACCACAGTGGCACCGAATGTGCCCCGGGTGTGCTTCAACGCCAGGAGACTGCGGAGCAGGTATGTTGCTGAGTGTGCGGTGAAAAGGGTGAGAGAAGTGAAGTTGATTAAAAGCTATGCAGGCGGTCCCAGCACCCGAGGGTTGCTTATCTTTAATGAACTGGGCCTCTGCTAGCGGATAAAAAGGCAAGAAGACGAGATGGAGTGCTTATTATGACCTCCAGCGTCTAGTGCGGTCTACATGTTTCAGCCAGTGCCTTATTAGTTTTAAGCTGGCTTTCCTCAGGACCTTTTAGTATGTGAAAAGTGCAAAATAAACTTAATTTTAAGTGGTTATGTGGTCTTTTGGTTATGTGTGGCGCACGCTAAGGCGCTATAGCTGTTTAGAGGGGATTCCCTCAAGCTTGACTACATATAACACATAGGACAAAGACATGACGTACAGGGTAGAGTCATTTCAGTATGGTATAGTGTTGTACCACAAGATGCCGACTTATAAGGTGGTGTTCGACCTATAATCGGCTATGGTGAGCTCATGGCACGTGCATGAGGCTGGTGAGGGTTTTAACAAAACCGATAGTGTTTTGGTGGTGGGCTAAAAAAGCGTATTTACAAGGTGAGGTACAGGTAAGTATAGTACTGGGTCCTCACTCTGTTTTGTCTTGTAAAAAGCTTCATGGGTCGCCTGGCAGAGAAAGAGACCCTGGTGAAATAAAAGATAATTCAACATCTCTCCAACCTGTTGGGGAAAAAAAAAAAAGGGTGGTGGCTTACCCTGTATGTAGCAGCAGTGGATCAGATTTACTCACGAGTATTTCGGTCTGGTTCCTCCTTGGACCTATTCGTCCTTCCGCGGCGCCCGTTATGAGGAGAGTGGGGCGTCCGGTTTCGTATTTGTACTCCCTAGTAGGTTGGTTTCACCTGTGTGCGGTAAAAACAAAGGGAGGGATGCGCGCTAATAGCCATGTCATTGTTGGCTTGATCGCGCATGCGTTGTGGAAGTAGTGCGCGGTATTGCGCATGCGCGGATAGCGAGCGCATGATAGCCCTGGGACTGAGTCTGTAAGCATGCGCGGTGAAGTCGCGCATGCGCATTGGCGCCCGTTGAAGTCAAAGTGTTGACTGGGGTGTGGGCAGGTCGCGCATATTGTGTGATGGGATGAATATTAGTCATGATGAACTGTCAACATGACGAAGCCTAGAACTGGAATAGTAATGGCTTGGTTGAATGGTTGGCCTAGCATGGTGACTAGATCAGGGTGCACGGGGCTCATGCAAATGCGGGCATTGGTCAGGGGAGAGGGGAGCAAAGGCGGGGACGCTCATGCAGTGGTGATCTGGCACAGGTATCATCGTTTTTCACAGCATGTGGTTGTTTACACGGTTAGGGAATTCCATGGTATAGCGTCGTTTAAACCCTGGGTATGTGTGGATAAGCGATATATCCACCGTTGTTCTTTTTGTAGGAGAAGTTTTTCGTTGATGGTGTTGTCAAATTTTTCAATGACGGTCCAGGAGAAGTCATTGGGAGTGTGGTTATGAGTCAGAAAGTGATCTGTGAGCTTGCTTATGTTTTTGCCACATCTTATCGTACTCCTGTGTTCCGTCATTCTTGTCCGGACTTTCCGGGTGGTCATGCCAATGTATCTTAGGCCACATCGGCAGGTTATCAGGTACACCAAGTTGGTCGAGTTGCAGTTTGTGAACTGCCGTTGTGTCCAGGTCTTGCCCGGTTCTAGGTTCAGGGTTTTGGAAGGTGACGTCAGGTGGCACACGCTACAGTTGTTGCATCGTTGGTGACCAGTGACTTTCGGTAGGCCCCAAATATTGACTAAGGTGTTGTCACTAGCATTTTTCTTTGGCGGGGGTCTGGTTTTTACTAGTTGGTCTTTGAGATTGGTTGCTCTTTTATAGGCAAAACTGGGTTTTTCCAAGTTCCTGGTGCCAGAATTGATAATCTTCCAGTTTCGTTGTATGATGTTGGCTACCTGGTTGGAAGCCGTATTGTAAGTGGTCACGCAGGTTAGGGTGGGTTCTGTCTGTGGTTTCTCAAAAGTTTCCAAGAGAGCCTCTCTATTCTGGTTTCTTGCTCTTTTGCAAGTTTTGTTTATTATCTTTGACGGGTAGCCCCGTTCCTTAAGTTTGTCTGTTAAATCATTGGCTTGGGACTTGTAATCCTGGATGTTGCTGCAATTACGTCTGATGCGTAAGAATTGCCCATAGGGTAAATTTTCCCTTAGATGTCTGGGATGGAAGCTGTCGAACCTTAGCAAGGAGTTCCTTGCTGTGGGTTTATAAAAGGTAGTCGAGATCAGGCCTCCATTCTGCGGTTTGATGTTCAAGTCTAGGAAGGCTAGTTCTGTGGAACTGCTGGTGCTTGTGAAGCGTAGGAAGGGGTCTTGATTGTTGATCCAGAGTATGAAGTTGTCCAATTGTTCTTGGTTGCCTTCCCATATCAGGAGGACGTCGTCAATGTAGCGGCGCCACATTTTTATGTTAGTTGAGAAAGGGTTGGTAGGTTGTTGTATGTAAGCGTGCTCAAAGTGTGCCACATATAATCCTGCCACGCTTGGGGCAAAAACACTGCCCATAGACGTTCCGTTGGTCTGGAGGTAGTATGTTCCTTCATATTCGAAGTAGTTCTCTTTGAGGGCCAAAGTTGCGCAGTCCATGATGAAACTGCGGGGGGTGTTGTATTCCCAGGGGCTTGCCATGAGGACATCATGTAGTACACCTTGAGTGTGGCATCCTGTGGCAGGCTGGTGTAAAGGCTCTCAATGTCTAATCCTACTAGTAATTCAGAGTTGGGGTTGAAGTTGATGTCTTGGATCACACTTAGGAGGTGTTTGGTGTCCTTGATGTAGGAGGGAGCTTTTTGGAACAACGGGTTGAGGAAGAAGTCACAAAAACATGAAAGGGGTTCTAATAGTGACTTTATTCCAGATACAATTGGTCTACCGGGTGGTGGGGTGGTGCCCTTGTGTATTTTTGGGACAATATAGAAGTATGGGGTTTTGGTATCTCTGGGACATAGGTAGTCAGCCTCTTGTTTGGAGATCTTTTCATTGTCTTTGGCATCCTTAACCATGAGGTTGATGGTGTTTTGTAGGTGTTGAGTTGGATCCCTGTCGAGGCGTTTGTAATTCCTGGTGTCACCAAGGAGTCTCTTACATTCCTGGTCATAGTCGGTTTTATTCATGATGACTATGCCGCCTCCCTTGTCCGCGGGTTTGATAACAATGGTGGGGTCATTTTGTAGACGTTGAATGGTGGTCCTGTCTTTGTTTGAGAGGTTGTTGAAGGTCTCTTTGTTTTGGAGTTGTTCCACTTCTGTGTATACTGCCTGTTCAAATGTCAGGATTTCAACCGGGATACTTCCCGGTGGTGGGGTGAAGGTAGATTTTAGTCACAGCCCCCACTGGCCTTTTGGTCACAAATGCCCCTAGAATTTTTCTAGACGATGCTGCATTCCGAAAAGACTGGGCCCAGATCGCCTGGCACTGCACCAGGGACTGGTTAGTCCTCATCATAAAAACAGCAAAACGCCTATCAGACGCCATCATGATAGAGATCCAAGCTACAGAGACTCATTTCAAAACTACCCTGACGGGTTTTAAGAAAAAACTTGAAGACCAAAATCGCGAAATAGCGGAATACAAAGACTACTTATCCCAGACCAAAATCAAAAAATTCGAAAAGGACCTGAAAAGGTTCAGCTACTCTAAGACCTACCCGTACTCCGATGATGACTACACTCCGCCCAACAAATCCTCAAACAATAAAGACAACAGCTCCATTTCTAGCACGTCGAGCAACTCCAGCACAGGATCAAACCAATCCAGAGGCAGAGGCCGACAAGGGCAACAATGGCAACAACCATTGCAGGGTCCCCAAAATTACAACTATGGCCCACCACCACCCCATTTTGCCAACCCGCTACCACCCCCATTTTTCGGTTACCCCCAAATGTACCCCCCAGGAAACATGCCCTTCTTTCAGGGTAATCAGAATCAACGATACCCTTTTTTATCCCAGGGCAGGAGAGGACGGGGGAAGAGGCGGAACCCGGGGCATGTCCAATGGGCACCAGAGGAAGAATCAGTGAGCTCCAACACCAGAAACAAAACAAGGGAACAACCGGGAACAAGCAAATAGCACCCCCATGCCCACTTGTATTCAACCTCTCTGACACACAACTAACCACAGAAGAAACAGAAGTGCTCAATAAAGGCCTCTCATTTGTCGCTACTACCAGACTGGACACCTTCAAACTTAATGTAGAACTTGCCGAGTTCTTTAGGAAGCTCAAATTAAAAGCTTTTTTTGAGAAGACAGACAATAACAACCTCGACAGTGACGACGCACCTAATGAAACAGGCCTCAGACTAAAATCTACCTTCACCCCACCACCGGGAAGTATCCCGGTTGAAGTCCTGACATTTGAACAGGCAGTATACACAGAAGTGGAACAACTCCAAAACAAAGAGACCTTCAACAACCTCTCAAACAAAGACAGGACCACCATTCAACGTCTACAAAATGACCCCACCATTGTTATCAAACCCGCGGACAAGGGAGGCGGCATAGTCATCATGAATAAAACCGACTATGACCAGGAATGTAAGAGACTCCTTGGTGACACCAGGAATTACAAACGCCTCGACAGGGATCCAACTCAACACCTACAAAACACCATCAACCTCATGGTTAAGGATGCCAAAGACAATGAAAAGATCTCCAAACAAGAGGCGGACTACCTATGTCCCAGAGATACCAAAACCCCGTACTTCTATATTGTCCCAAAAATACACAAAGGCACCACCCCACCACCCGGTAGACCAATTGTATCTGGAATAAAGTCACTATTAGAACCCCTTTCACGTTTTTGTGACTTCTTCCTCAACCCGTTGGTCCAAAAAGCTCCCTCCTACATCAAGGACACCAAACACCTCCTAAGTGTGATCCAAGACATCAACTTCAACCCCAACTCTGAATTACTAGTAGGATTAGACATTGAGAGCCTTTACACCAGCCTGCCACAGGATGCCACACTCAAGGTACTACATGATGTCCTCATGGCAAGCCCCTGGGAATACAACACCCCCCGCAGTTTCATCATGGACTGCACAACTTTGGCCCTCAAAGAGAACTACTTCGAATATGAAGGAACATACTACCTCCAGACCAACGGAACGTCTACGGGCAGTGTTTTTGCCCCAAGCGTGGCAGGATTATATGTGGCACACTTTGAGCACGCTTACATACAACAACCTACCAACCCTTTCTCAACTAACATAAAAATGTGGCGCCGCTACATTGACGACGTCCTCCTGATATGGGAAGGCAACCAAGAACAATTGGACAACTTCATACTCTGGATCAACAATCAAGACCCCTTCCTACGCTTCACAAGCACCAGCAGTTCCACAGAACTAGCCTTCCTAGACTTGAACATCAAACCGCAGAATGGAGGCCTGATCACGACTACCTTTTATAAACCCACAGCAAGGAACTCCTTGCTAAGGTTCGACAGCTTCCATCCCAGACATCTAAGGGAAAATTTACCCTATGGGCAATTCTTACGCATCAGACGTAATTGCAGCAACATCCAGGATTACAAGTCCCAAGCCAATGATTTAACAGACAAACTTAAGGAACGGGGCTACCCGTCAAAGATAATAAACAAAACTTGCAAAAGAGCAAGAAACCAGAATAGAGAGGCTCTCTTGGAAACTTTTGAGAAACCACAGACAGAACCCACCCTAACCTGCGTGACCACTTACAATACGGCTTCCAACCAGGTAGCCAACATCATACAACGAAACTGGAAGATTATCAATTCTGGCACCAGGAACTGGGAAAAACTCCGTTTTGCCTATAAAAGAGCAACCAATCTCAAAGACCAACTAGTAAAAACCAGACCCCCGCCAAAGAAAAATGCTAGTGACAACACCTTAGTCAATATTTGGGGCCTACCGAAAGTCACTGGTCACCAACGATGCAACAACTGTAGCGTGTGCCACCTGACGTCACCTTCCAAAACCCTGAACCTAGAACCGGGCAAGACCTGGACACAACGGCAGTTCACAAACTGCAACTCGGCCAACTTGGTGTACCTGATAACCTGCCGATGTGGCCTAAGATACATTGGCATGACCACCCGGAAAGTCCGGACAAGAATGACGGAACACAGGAGTACGATAAGATGTGGCAAAAACATAAGCAAGCTCACAGATCACTTTCTGACTCATAACCACACTCCCAATGACTTCTCCTGGACCGTCATTGAAAAATTTGACAACACCATCAACGAAAAACTTCTCCTACAAAAAGAACAACGGTGGATATATCGCTTATCCACACATACCCAGGGTTTAAACGACGCTATACCATGGAATTCCCTAACCGTGTAAACAACCACATGCTGTGAAAAACGATGATACCTGTGCCAGATCACCACTGCATGAGCGACCCCGCCTTTGCTCCCCTCTCCCCTGACCAATGCCCGCATTTGCATGAGCCCCGTGCACCCTGATCTAGTCACCATGCTAGGCCAACCATTCAACCAAGCCATTACTATTCCAGTTCTAGGCTTCGTCATGTTGACAGTTCATCATGACTAATATTCATCCCATCACACAATATGCGCGACCTGCCCACACCCCAGTCAACACTTTGACTTCAACGGGCGCCAATGCGCATGCGCGACTTCACCGCGCATGCTTACAGACTCAGTCCCAGGGCTATCATGCGCTCGCTATCCGCGCATGCGCAATACCGCGCACTACTTCCACAACGCATGCGCGATCAAGCCAACAACAACATGGCTATTAGCGCGCATCCCTCCCTTTGTTTTTACCGCACACAGGTGAAACCAACCTACTAGGGAGTACAAATACGAAACCGGACGCCCCACTCTCCTCATAACGGGCGCCGCGGAAGGACGAATAGGTCCAAGGAGGAACCAGACCAAAATACTCGTGAGTAAATCTGATCCACTGCTGCTACATACAGGGTAAGCCACCACCCTTTTTTTTTTTTTCCCAACAGGTTGGAGAGATGTTGAATTATCTTTTATTTCACCAGGGTTTCTTTCTCTGCCAGGCGACCCATGAAGCTTTTTACAAGACAAAACAGAGTGAGGACCCAGTACTATACTTACCTGTACCTCACCTTGTAAATACGCTTTTTTAGCCCACCACCAAAACACTATCGGTTTTGTTAAAACCCTCACCAGCCTCATGCACGTGCCATGAGCTCACCATAGCCGATTATAGGTCGAACACCACCTTATAAGTCGGCATCTTGTGGTACAACACTATACCATACTGAAATGACTCTACCCTGTACGTCATGTCTTTGTCCTATGTGTTATATGTAGTCAAGCTTGAGGGAATCCCCTCTAAACAGCTATAGCGCCTTAGCGTGCGCCACACATAACCAAAAGACCACATAACCACTTAAAATTAAGTTTATTTTGCACTTTTCACATACTAAAAGGTCCTGAGGAAAGCCAGCTTAAAACTAATAAGGCACTGGCTGAAACATGTAGACCGCACTAGACGCTGGAGGTCATAATAAGCACTCCATCTCGTCTTCTTGCCTTTTTATCCGCTAGCAGAGGCCCAGTTCATTAAAGATAAACAACCCTCGGGTGCTGGGACCGCCTGCATAGCTTTTAATCAACTTCACTTCTCTCACCCTTTTCACCGCACACTCAGCAACATACCTGCTCCGCAGTCTCCTGGCGTTGAAGCACACCCGGGGCACATTCGGTGCCACTGTGGTGGGCCCGATGATGAAGCATGCCACCGACTAGGTCGGTGGGTGAGGGCTTTATGAGGAAAACAACGTTTTTCCTTATCCTTTGTTGCTACACGACGTAACTACCTGAGTCTCCTATATCTTTATAAAAACTAGCTAGTCCTTATTGATATATGCATATATAATTCAGGGGATTTGGCCTAGCCTATCTAGTCCTCTCTCTCTCTTTGATCTTAACAATTATACAACAGAATCATATTCCAGACTAAAACAAGTGTGTTTGGCATCTAATTTGAACCCAGGATGCAAACAGAAATATATGAGATTTCGCTTCCTGTTGATACCAGTAGCTCAAAAGAAATACCAGGAAAAAAACATTTAATGCAATCAATTGTAGATCCATCAGAAAGGCTGTGGTGCATTGTTTTTACACTACAGATTGTCTCAATGTATTGGGAAGCTAACTACATTTTTAGATTATGTCTAACGTAGTCTTAAGGAACTGTGGCTGAAATGCTGCTTTTATGGAATATTTGTAGATGCTGTGATTTTAACGTCTTTTTTATTGTATGAATATTTTATACAATAAAGAAGCATTCATTCATTCATTCATCTATAGTAACGCGAACATAAAGGCATAGGGCAGACCACAGAATACAGATGGAGGCGAGAGCACCGACGTGAAAGCGGAGAGCACACTGGATAGAGCAATAAAGTGTGAAGCATGAGTGTCTTGTATTGGGATAAAATTGTAACGCTGCTTCGTGGATAGTCCGGAGACAGGTGAGTCACCTATAGCCGGGAGGAGGGAATGGGGCTATGGTTCGGCGGGGGGTGTTGTGACCTTGATCTCGGATAAGTGCTGAGGATAAGGTTCTGAAACTGTAAGGATGCTGCTACCTAGACAACTTGCTGAGGCAATGCATTCTCAAAAACACAAAATGAAGAGGTCTATGAGGGCAAGCATGGGGTTTAATGAGACAGGTGTGGAGGGCTGCAGATTGTACAGGATTGGCTGTTCGTGGTGGGGATAGTGGCCATGATGCTGAGAAAGACTGGCCGGTGACCTGCACAACGTGTCTCTCTTCTTGGTACAGGGGCAAAGCAGGCGAGGTTACGCAGTGGGGGCATAAACAGTTAGAGCTCTGTTTCTTGCGCAGAATTGGAGCCTCTGGCGTTGAGAAGAGTTGGTCATGTCTATCGGGCCCGATGATGTGGGTTGGTGGGGCAGTACCATCTACCACCATCGGGTCACGTTCTTGGGGAGGTTAGGCTATAATTGATTTGTACATACGGATGCAGCCCTTCCTAGCCTACGAAGCACCTACAGCAGGTATAGAGAGATAGTACTGATGTGGTAGATTCGGGTGTCCTATGAGAAAACAGCGACTAAACACTATTGGTCGTTGATGTCAGTAAAGCAAACGAAGAGATCTCAATGCTCAGTGGGGACACACACTTTAAACATGGATATTTAAGCTTCTTTTTCTCCAATGAAGAAATTACGATTAACATTGAAGTAGACTTGTTTAAAAATATGGTAGAACGATAACAAAGTTTCATTTTAAGTATTCTACCTTCAATGCGGATAGACCAGGGACTATAGTGATGCCATGGGTCCCAGGAAAAGCGACAGGGGTATTATCCTTGCTGATATTAGCTCCTTCCGAAGGTTATTCAACAATTAGCGTTTGTTTTTAAACAACTCTTTTCCTAAGGTTGCCTTCCAAAATGTTCAACCACTGTTGTACATATAAATCGAAAGTTAAAGTTGAATCAGCATTTACAGAGATCTAATTTAAAACTTTCCTTTGTTTGGATGAATGCCTTCTTCACTATGGTTCTATTCCACATAGGAGAAAGGGTTAAGAATGGCCCTGATGCTCGTATGAGAGGTAATACCTCTTCACTCCATGGGGCATAGCTGGGACTCTGATGATGACGAGGATAATTTAAAAGACTGTCCCTCTCGTGAACTCACCATGGTCTCGGCCATGCCTCCTCCGCCCCGACGGGCCCCCCCACTCGTTGCCCGGGTCCCCGCCGTGACTCTGCACCTTCCTCCTACACTTTCAACCGCTGTGTCAGCGCCGGGCCGGCCTCTGCGTCTCGGGTTCACCTGAATAGCACTCCGGCTGCTGCACGTCCACGCTGTAGCTTGTCACAAAGGTTCCATTTCCCCCACGAACCAACCAGCGACCAGACTTTTTCCACGAGCCAACCAGCGACCAGCACTGCTGACAGAAGCGAGTGTCACCTCCAATCCTTTCCCTCAAACCTACTCTAATGAGCCCTGCCTATGGAAATGGAAAAAGGACCATAAAACAAACTTCTAAAGGGCGTAGACATAAAAGACAGACTACAAAGACTTCGTGCTAACGCAAAATGGCGAGCAGGCGCAGCTCTGTAATATCTAGAATGTTACCGACATTAAGTGTGCCGACAATAATTGGCGCCATGTTTTTTGACAGGACCTCGTTTATGCACTTTGCCACCTAAAATTGAGGTGTAAATGGGTTCGTATCCTCCTGATCCCTTGTAGAAATAGTAGACCAGAAGTGAGAACCACAGTCTTGGTGCCACCAACTGTACTCAAAATATATATTTTTTCATTATGCAAAACACGTTTTATAGTTTAGGAGTCATTTGAGTATACTTTACTGCCCTTCGTTCATATTTTCACTGATATAGCACTGTATCAAATCAGTGAGAAAAAGTTATTAGTTTTGTCTTTTGTATGGTGTAACCGTTTTCAGCGTTATACGCCTGTAGCATCCTCCCTGCAGTCCTGCCAAGTAACACGCATCATGCATTAGATGAACACATTTCAGTGTGGTGCTCCAAATCACAGCACTGAAATGCATTGTATAGGCATAGCTCTTCAGCTGTCAAGTCCTTAATGCTACCTACTGTTAACCTAAACAGGAGTGGTTGGAGGCGCGCCGCGGTGCCTGTGCGCTGCTCCCGCAGTCTTGGGGCTCGCTGGCTGAGCTGGTAGCAGCTGCTGCTGGCAGGCTGCTACAATGTATGAAGAAAAGGAGATTGATTCCTGCCACAGATCTCAAACTGACGTCACATCTAGGTAGTGCCCAATGACTTCTACTGAGAAATCTGCAGAGTCAAGTTGTGTGATACAATCTGACTTTAGGCGCCGCAAGGGCATCATGTCATGCTGTGCTAATACTGACCCCGATCGGTGCACAGTAAATAAAATAATTTCTAGCTGACGCATCAAGAATTTTGTATTCTATTAAGGACATGGAGGCAAGAATTATGCTTCTCTTTCTTTACTGAAGCAAATACAACAGCCAATAACACTTTAAACTTGCAGAACCCGAAAGGACTGCCCCTCCCCTGCATGCACCAATCACAGTAACCACACTTAGGATAAATGTCTCGAACACCATAGTCCATCCTCTTTCTTTGCAAATCATCAAACACAGTCCATTAATTGAACCATTGAATTTCAAACTTGGTCGATTCGCTCCATCGACTTGAACCATAACTTCAATGGAGATAATTGTATCAACCAAACTCGTTGTTATATTCTCAAGACCCTTCAAGTCGCCTTGCTCTGGTCTCCTGAAAAGAAAATATAAATCGTAATATTCCGATATCTGAGTATATTTGAAAAACATAACCAGGCGAGAAACCCATAAACAATTCTCTTAACATGTATTAATACTATAAATCAAACTTCTGTCATAAACATAATCATTCATCACGTGATATACATGCTATTCTAAGGTGGGATAATCCTCGCCTCCGTGTCCTTAATAGAATTCGAAATTCTTGATGCGTCAGCTAGAATTTTTTCAATTCTATGTCAGTCCACGGAGGCTTCGTATTATGCTAGTTTAAAGTTGAGCAACCACCATAGATGCCACATCAACAATTGGTTTGTGATTAAACGTTTTAAAGTTGAATCAGAAGACCAATCTGCCACAGTCATTATGTCCTCCAGCCGAGAACCAGTCAAAAAAGCTTTAGAAGCCATAGCTCCCTGTTGGACTTGGCCCTTTTTGCAGGGTCATCCCTGATCTTTTTGCCTTCTCTATTTTGTCTGACCTGTTTTTGTTGGTTTTATGACTCTGGGCACTTTACCACTACTGATCAGTGCTAAAGTGCATATGCTCTCCCTGTTGTAAATTGATGTATGGATTAGTGACTCCATGATTGGCTGATTTGGCTTACTTGTCAGACCCTGGTACAGTGCACTGAGTGTGCCCAGGGCTTGTAAACAAAATACTGCTAGTGGGCTTGCAGCACTGGTTGTGCCACCCACCGCAGCAGCCTGTAAAAGTGTGTCTCAGGTCTGCCATTGCAGAGCCTGTGTGCAGTCTGGTACTGCCATGCTGACCGGACAAGTACACCCACTTGCCAGTCCCTAAACATTCCCTTTTCTCCATATCAGACACCCCGATGGTAGGCCCAAGGACAGGGTGCATTGTAAGTATAAGGTAGGACATGCCCTGGTGTGTGTGGCTTGTCCTAATAGTGAATTACAGCCATTTTCGTTTTTCGCTATTGCATGGCTACCTGTTCTCCATAGGCCAGAATGGGCAGTTAGATTATTACTTTTTATAATCCTAACTGACTCAGGGAACAAGGTGGAAATTCGAGTTTAGTATGCCTGAACTCCGAATGATAAAATACATCTTTTAGTGAAGTTGATTTTAACATTCTGTGTTGAAAATACAACTTTTAGAAAGTAGGTATTTTCTTGTCCAACTATCCAAGCCTGCCTCTGCTAGGTTGTGTATTCCTTGTCTGGAGTTTGAGTGACAGGGCTGGGGGATTCCAGGAGACAGGGTGAGTTAGCCCAGTGGTGAATAGAGAGATCTGCATCTAGATGGGAGGGAGGAGGTGCACCTGGGACCTGAATAGGGCTGTGCCTTCCTTCCACAATGCTGGCTCCACCTCCTGTGGTGCGTCTGATGTCTCTGCCCTGCACTGTGAAAGGAGAAGGAGTCAGGTCAACAGAGTGCTCCAGGGCTGTGCCTTTCCTCCACAATGCTGGCTCCACCTCCTGTGGGGTGTCTGATGTTTCTGCCCTGCACTGTGAAAGGAAAGAAGGAGACATGTCAACAAAGTGCTCTAGCACTGACCAGAACTGGTTTGGATTAGGCAAAGGCCCCTCTGCCCTCAGAGTGCAAAGGATTTTGGGGTATAAATATTGGGACCCTGATCCCAAGAAATTAGATCACTTTTGGACAAGAAGAAGAAACCTTTGCTGAGGAGAGGAACCTGAAGAAACTGAGGAGAGACTATCCCTAAGCTGAAGTGCTGCTTGGGGGATTGGCCTGCAGTGGTTGCCTGACTGCCAAAGAAAGGAAAAAGGACTTTGTGTGCTGTATTAAACTTGTGCTTGAGAGAAGAGGTTGCCTCCTGCTGAAGTCTCAGGGACAACAGACTTCAACCCCCAGCTTCCCAAGAGTTCTTTGAAAGTGCCTGCTGCTGTTTTGGGCCTTCTGAGGGACTGCGTGTCGCAAGGAACTGGAAGAACGACTCAAGAGGGAGAAGCGTGTCGCCGTTGCAGCCACTGCCATCGCATCGTGGATGTCGCCGCTTTACCTGTCGCATTGCACCACATCTTAAGAAACGTCCTGCAAACCCAGATGAAGCATGTCGCTGCCCCTGCCATGGCATCGTGGATGTCGCCACTGTAGCTGTCGTATTGCACCGCATCAAGAGAAGCATCTTGCAACAAGGAAGAAGCGTGTCGCCGTCGCAGCTGCTGCCGCCGCAAGGTGGATGCCACCGCTGTAGCTGTCGCATTGCACTGCATCAAGAGAAACGCCTCACATCCACGGAGAAGCGTGCCGCCGTCGGAGCTGCTGTCGTTGCATCACGGAACAAGGGTGTTGCCGCTGCAGTTGTCACATCGAGCGGAAGCATCTCGCATCATCGGAGAAGAGTGTAGCCTCCAAGGCTGCTGTTGTCACATCACGGAACAAGAGTGTTGCCGCTGCAGCTGACGCTTCGAGTCGAGACTTCTCGCAACATCTGAGAAGTGTGTCGCATCAGGAAGAATTTGACGTCTTTATTTCTTTGCACCGGATCTTTGCGGCTGTGAGAAGTTGGCCTGATATATGATGCTCATTAGTTCTAGTGATCACCTTGTATCAGTCCAAACAACCCTTATGGTGATTAGTTGTAAGTCAACCTTATAGACCCGCTATCTTAATGGTAGCATGGACAAAGCAGTCTTAGGCTAAACTCTTTTGGCATGTGAAGCCAGCTGTTTTACCACATATAACCCCTTGAATACCAGATGAAAGGACACCACACAGGTTGTTATGAAAATAAACAATATATTTATTACTAACAAACACCTCTGAACTCTTTATGAGATCAGAGGGCTAAGCACATAACAATCTCTTTAAGAAACACACAATAAGTCGCACAAATTACAATGGTGCCCTAGGGGCACGACAAACCATATACTAAGTAAATGGTAGAAGGAAATCGATAGAGGAAATGGAGATGCCCAGAGGCTGTAGGATCGCTGGGACTACACTATCCCAGGGGTGTAACACAAGCCCACGCACCCCCGCGTTGCGGGGGGGCCCACCGTGCTCCAGGGGCCCCAGGCCCCTCACAATACATCATGGATTTATTTTAATGGTGCGCACTGCGCCCGGCACGTCCGGTGGCTTCTTTAATAAATTAAATGGTGGTGGTGCGCAAGGCATGCATGTCTGGGCCCCCGCTGAGTCTCTTAGCTGATTGTTGCAGGGGCCCCGGCCGGGGCCCCTGAGACTTTTGCAAATGGTGCGGGGCCCCCGGCCGGGGCCCCTGAGGCTCCTGCAAATGGTACAGACGGGGCACCGGCCGGGGCCCCTGAGGCTAGTTACAATGCGGGCCCCGACCGGGGCCCCGTGAGGCTCTTAAGGAATGGTGCATGAGGCTCTCTTTATATTAAATAAATTAAATAAATGACGGGGTGGGTGGGCGCGGCGCGCACTGGTTTCACTTTCCGCCTTCCGGCCCCGGGACGCTTATGCGCGCTGTATAGGGTGGGGGCGGGGGCAGGGCTGGTGAACAATGGCTGGCCCCTGATTACATTTGTCATGAGTCATGACATGCTCAATGCGCTCAGCCCACACGCAATAACACGCGTTAGAGACGAGTACGTTTTGACATCCAAGAGAAGACCCAGCACTGCAGCAACGCTCCTGCGCAGGTTAGGACTTTCCGAAGTCAACTGCGTCACCGGCTGGGCCTTTATCCACCATAATTTAAATTATTTGTACCCGGCCCCCTACCTGGCTAGCCTTGCACTGGCCGCAGCTTCTGCCTGTCCGCTTGTGGCCTTGCGCCTAACAGAACTCCGAGCTGCAGGCCAGCCCGGCCCAGGCCTAGGCCCCAGACCTCAGGTCATGTGTCAGGTGAGTCTGCGTCCGAGTCTGACTCCGAGTCCGAAAGGTCCACGGGCCTGCTCATGCATCACATCCGCACGCATGTACTTTGCAGGTTTGAATCCAAGGAAGACCGATCTAGGCATTTTGCCTTCCGATGTTCGTAAAATGTTTGCACATTTCAATCTGTTATAATCATATAATGCATTAATAACGATATTTCAAAACTGAAAAGAAGGAGAATTTGAAAAATGTTTGGGAAGTATTTTCACCATTGACTTGTATGGAAGCAGAAGCAATTTAAGGAGGGAAACAGCTTCAAAAATTCGAAGCCTCCCGTCAGAATCGGGTCGGGTGGCACGTATGAATAATGTGCAATGGGCAGGACTTAAGATAAAAGCTATATAAGCAGTAATCATTTATGTCATTTTGGGGCGGCATCGGTCGGGTTCTTTTGCAGGAGGTTGATGCATTAGGTTGAAAAAACCATGAGCACTTTACGAGGCCTGTATTTTCCCCGACTCCTGATGGTTTTGTTCCAGGCAGGGTGTAACACAGGCCCCCGCAGTGCGGGTGGCCCCGAGCTGAAGGGGGCCCCTCAGCACAATACTCTCATCCGAGTTCAAGCTGGGGGCTGCGAGGAGGGTAGAGCAGGTGGACACGTCCTGAAATAAGCCAGGTGGAGAGGACGAGGGGCAAAGACAGATCGGGGGTGAAGCCTTGGAGGGGGAGAAAAGGATAGGAAAGTCTGAGAGGGGAGAGGAGGTGATGGTGAAAGAGACAGAATGGGAAGGGTGATCAGTGAACAGAAGGCAGGTCACAGAGGTCCAGAAGAGCATGAATGAGTTGATTGACATAGAACGAGAAGGGAAAGAGAGGCGAGGAGAGAGAGGTGGATGGAGAGGAGACAGCAACGCAGAGAGAAAGGGAGCGGCCGCCCATTACAGAAGTCACTGTCATTGTATTAATATAGTGCTTACTACTCTTGACGAGGCGCCGAAGAAGGAGATCGGGGGAGAGTGAATAAAAATAGATACTTAGGAAAGATGTGCCGAGAAAGTGAAGAGAGTGTTGTAGAAAAGAGAGAGAGAAATAAAGGTCGACACCCAAGAGCGGATAAAGGAGAAACAGTAGAAGAGATGGCACTGATGAGAGAGTCTACAGGACGAAGAAAGAGATGAGGGAAAAAGACTACAGATAGAGGGAATGACATAAAATACTGCAGGGGCGAGGGCTCCGAAGAATTGGGATGGGGAGAACAAGGAGAAGTGAGGGGCTCAGAAAGAGAGACGGAGAGGGATGGATGGAGACAAACAGGGAGTGTGAGAGGAAGTGATCGAGAAAAAGACGAGTGAGTACAGGGTGGGTGGAGGAGTCGGACTAGAGGGAGTGATGAACAGAGAGAGGCAGCAACAGATAAAGAGAATGATGGGGACAGGAGTGGACATAAGTGATGGAGAAGAGACCTGTGTGTGGTCAAGAACGGAAAGAAAAGAGTGCGAGAGATAAAGATGGAAGGAGACAACAAAGCAAGAAACAGGGAAGAGAGTGAGTGCGTGATAAAAAGGAAGTGATGGAGAGACTCGAAGGAGATGATCTGATGGAGACACACAGGGAGGAGAGTGGGTGATAAAGAGTGAGCAATGAGAGAGACAAAGAGGATAATATATGATGAAGACACAGGAAGGAGAGTGATAGAGACAACGACAATATTGTCTGATGGAGACACGCACAGAGGAGAGTGAGTGATAGATAATGATTGATGGAGAGAGACAGCGAGAATATTTTGTGATGGAGACACACAGGAGAGTGAGTGATAGAGTGGAAGTGATGGAGAGACTCGAAGAGCATCATCTAATGGAGACTCATAGAGAGTAGAGTGAGTGATGGAGAATGAGTGATGAGAGAGAGACAAAGAGGATATTATATGATGGAGACACAGGGAGGAGAGTGAGTGAAGAGAGTGAGTGATAGAGAGGAAGTGATGGAGACAGACACAGAGGAGATTGTCTGATGGTGTCACACAGGGAGGAGAGTGAGTGATAGAACAAAAGAGTGATGGAAGGAGAGACAATGTGGATCTTGTATGATGGAGACATACAGGGAGGAGAGTGAGTGATAGAGAATGAGTGATGGAGAGAGACAGGATATTGTGTGATGGAGACGCAAACAGAAGAGAGTGAGTGATGGGGGAAGTGATGGGGGAAGTGATGGAGATTGTCTGATGGAGACACACAGGGAGGAGAGTGAGTGATAGAGCAACAGAGTGAAGGAGGGAGAGTGGCAGGTTATTGTGTGATTGAGACCCACAGGGAGTAGAGTGAGTGATAGAGAATGAGTGATGGAGAGAGACAGGATATTGTGTGATGGAGACGCAAACAGAAGAGAGTGAGTGATGGGGGAAGTGATGGAGATTGTCTGATGGAGACATGCAGGGAGGAGAGTGAGTGATAGAGCAACAGAGTAAAGGA
The DNA here is from genome assembly GCF_964261635.1 of Lissotriton helveticus. Taxonomy (NCBI): domain Eukaryota; kingdom Metazoa; phylum Chordata; class Amphibia; order Caudata; family Salamandridae; genus Lissotriton; species Lissotriton helveticus. Next base: position 1,098,018,403 of record NC_136068.1, read on the forward strand.
GGGAGAGTGGCAGGTTATTGAGACCCACAGGGAGTAGAGTGAGTGATAGAGAATGAGTGATGGAGAGAGACAGGATATTGTGTGATGGAGACGCAAACAGAAGAGAGTGAGTGATGGGGGAAGTGATGGAGATTGTCTGATGGAGACATGCAGGGAGGAGAGTGAGTGATAGAGCAACAGAGTGAAGGAGGGAGAGTGGCAGGTTATTGTGTGATTGAGACCCACAGGGAGTAGAGTGAGTGATAGAGAATGAGTGATGGAGAGAGACAGGATATTGTGTGATGGAGACACAAACAGAAGAGAGTGAGTGATAGAGAGGAAGTAATGGAGAGAGACTCGAAGGGCATGATCTGTCACCTAAACCCACAGACCACAACCCTTGAAGAAGCACCGACAGCCTCGGAAGCAGACCTGCGAACAGTGGAGTAGGCAGATCTTTTGCCTACCTCCTCCACCCCCCAAGACATGTACCCTGTGGAAGCCTTACATGAAGAGGTCAACCGGAGGGGCCCCTTTGACGTATTCTGCAGGGGGGCCCCCCTCAAGTTTCGTTACGCCACTGCACTATCCTAACCTTAGGTAAGTAGCAGGAGGCCCACGGGACGCGTGTGCAGAGTGTGAACACGCGAGATGCGGAACAAAGTCAATGGGCAGAACAAATTACGAAAAGGTAAGTAAAAGACAGTTCCTACTAGTAACGACTAAAACGACTGGATTCCTGGACACTTGGAGAGTCAATCTACCTATGAGCACCGAAATGCTCTCGTTACGTCACCCACGGGCTGCGGGTGCATAGGTGTGAAAGTGTGTCGGGTTTCTGCGTTGAAGTCAATGGAGCCTTGAAGAAAGATGCTGCAGGCGACCAGGAGGAAGATGTCCGGTGTGATCCAAGGGTGGATCGAGGAAGAAGAGGACCTGAAAGCAGAGGGGACAGTGTTCAAAGTCACTAGCCAGTGACCGGTGTGGAACCAGGAAGGAACCAGATGCTGTTGTCACGATCAGGTGAAGAGTGGACGCTTGTCTCTGCAGCCACGTGGACCAGGAGGTGTCTTCGACAACCAGGATGAAAGCACGAGCTGTCCCACGCAGGCTCACGCTGTCGGCGGTGTCGGATCCGGATTTGGAGTCAACAGGCCTTGGCAAAGGCAACCCACGCGGTGAGTGGAAACGGCGTCTGGTGCGGACCAGGAGGGTCTAGGGTGCTCCTCTTTTGGAAGGGAGCAAGGGCCAGTCTGGAGCAACCAGACCAGTGGTGTAGATTTTGTGGATCGTCGTCTAGGAGGCCACTAGCCAACCGGCAAGTGACCAGACAACGTGTCGAGCAGCAATCAAGCAAAAGGGCCCCACGCAGTTCTCGTGGATGCTGGAGGGCTGGTCTTTGGAGCAGGAGCTGCTCGGGGCTGGGGCTTCTCAATCCCCAAAGCACTTACTCGAGGATGCCTCTGAAGTTGTGCTGGAAGCGAAGTGCAGTTTCTTCAAGATGGCAGGTCCCACGTGTCTCGTCGCACCCACGGGTCTCAGCTGTGCTGCAGATGTGGGTAGAGGTCGGAGAGGTCTGGGAGTCCGGGTCTCGTCGGGCTCTGAAGTCTGGTTTCGGCAGGAAGGACGACAAAGTGAACCGCTAGGACGCTTGATGGTGCCTGCAGTTGCAGGGTGGACACTCCTTGCCCACAAGGGAGATTCTTCAGTCTTCTGTGGAGCAGAACGTCGAAGTCCAGAGTTTCTTCTTGTAGAGTAGTTCAGGATAAATATAATCTGGAAAGGGTCCAGCTCCTACCTTTATCCTGCTAAAGCGGGCTGTACTAGTGACTAGGTCCCTCCCATGGGTGGGACCAGGAAGGGGGGTGGTTACACCCCCTATCCTTTGTCCGGTTTTGCGCCAGAGCTGGGGCTGGAGTGCCCCAGCAACTGGTTTGAACTGGGGTATGCACAGGGACACCTTGTGTGCCCCAGGCATGTCTCATTCCTTTCAGCCCTCCCTACCTCAATACACAAAATCCTGTCTGGGGTGGTGCTATCACCTCCCAAGCCAGGAAATCCTTTGTCCAGGCCTCCCTCGCTGGAAGGACTCCCAGCAGCAGGAGGTCAGACTTGTGTCTGTGGTGGCAGCATCCATTTTGTGATGCTGAGGCTTCGTTTAACTTTAACCGGGGTTCACAGTTACTTACATGTCGTGTCCCTCTAAAAGGGTGGAATGCTACCCCCATCGCCAGAACTGGCGAGGGGGTAGTATTCCAATTCGTATGACACCTTACTCGACATGTTTTGATAATGCTATACCAAAGTTAGCAATAACCGCGAGGATTATAATGCACTTAAGAGTATATGGTATAGCGTTATCATGGAACAGCTATAAGGACTTGGTTCCCGCAATCTGCAGACAGGCTCAGCTCATGCTAGAGCACCATCTCACATAATTCCAAGCACTCTGCCTTCAGGATTGATAAGGCCTGCCATAGGAGTGACTGATAGGAGTATATGTGTCCATTTTGGGGTTAGATATAGATATACTATATCTACACAAAGGGTGATTACACCACCTTGCTCCAGCTGTCTTACCAGCCAGTTGTGTCACTTTGGATGGTCAGCCAGGGGTGGCATAATACATGCTGCAGCCCCTGGTAGGCCCTGGGTACACCTATGCCCTGGGTACCTAAGGTACACTGTACAGGGGCTGATAAGGTGACCCAGCATCCAATTAGGTATGTACCTAAGGTACATGGAGTCCATTTTACAGAGAGAGCAATTAGTCTGGGGTCCTGAATAGCAGGGCCCCAGGCCAACTAGGTCGAAAACCAGCTAAATACTAGGCAAAAAGTTGTGGGCAACCATAGTCAGATATCCACCTTCCTACAGCGGCATCTCAATCTCTGCAATACTTTCGTTGTGGAAGCGTGACGCATCGTAAGGTACATTGACTCAAAGTGTTGCATTTTAAGTTCTAAAGAGAACTAAGATAAACCTACCATTTTAAGTACAGTATTGTTGATTTATGTAGTTTTTCATATTGTGTTAAATCTATATAAAGAATATTTATTTTTAATATACAACTTGTGTGGTGTCCATCTGTAATGTTGTCACTTGATTACTGTATTTGTTCACAAATGCTTTACACACTGCCTTTGAGATAAGCCTGTCTGCTCGTGCCAAGCTACCAAGGGCAGGGGTTATTTTAGGAGTGTACCCCCTTACCCTGACTAGAGGCAAGGGTCCCTATTTGTCACAAGTACCTACCTGCGCCAACTAGAGACCTCCAAATCTAACACTCCCCTTACAGAGTGAGCTCAAAATGCAGAAGTATCAATACCTGCTTGACTTAACAACCAAGTGACCCACCTGGACAAAGTCGCAGAAGTGACTGGGCGAAAAGATCTCTGCAATGAAATTATTTTTTGTCCTGCTACATCATTTCTGAATTCTCTAGTATAATCTTCATAACATTTTAAGCATTATACAACACACAATTTGCTGTGGTGTGGAAAAGCAGGATATGTGATACATTTGTAATTTGTTTTGGTTCTCTTTGATATTGTAAAGGAAACTCCGCAGGAGTGAATACTTTACCTGCTAAATCTAGTGAACATTCATCCGAAACGCGTCTACAGGAGATTAAACATAACAATAATGTAAGCTTCGCTGACAATTGTTTGCGGGATAGGCCGTCATTCGCTGGCCAATTCCTGAGAAAACGAAGTACTACATCTTCATCCCACAGCTTGGAATATCTGGGTTTCTGAGGATTCGCTAATCTAATACCTCTCAATGTCTTGCATACTAGAGTGTGTTCCCCCACTGATTTACCATCCACATGGGGATGTCCAGCTGAAATTGTGGAACAGAAATTGTTAACCATCCGATTTGCCATACCTTGAGCCGCTATCTCCGATAGGAAGTTAACAATTATATGAATTCCCGATCCCACGGAATGCCCCTGTTGTTCAGAATACCAACCAACCCACCTACACCAAGATGACTCGTATAGTTTGTGCGTAGGGGGTGCCCAAGACTGTGACAGGAAAAACATTGCGTCCTGCGATTCTCCTGCCATTTGCCAACGTCTCCTGAAAGTCTCCACGCCATGAGGGACAATAAATCCTGTACCACTAGCGGATGAGGTTGACCCACAGAGTCCAGGAGTATCTCTGGGAATGAGATCAAACGAATTAAAGGAGCACATGACAAGGTTAACGCCACTCAGAACCATGCCTGTGCTTTACAACATGGGGAAATCAATATCAACTCCGCTTTCTGTCTGCGGATCTGTGCAAGTACTCTCTGAATCATGACGAACGGGGGTAAGGCATAATGCGTACCCTTCGTCCATGATTGAAGAAATGCTTTCAAGTTGATCGCATGGCGATCCGGATGCCAACTGTAAAATTGAGGAAGCTTAGTGTTTAGTCTGGACGCAAACAGGCCAATCGAACATGGGCCCTACTTTTTGTCCAATCGTTGGAATATTCTGGGGTGCAATCTCCAATCGCTGGAGTCTCTTAGGAACCGTGAGTTCCAATCTGCCACCAAATTGGAACTGCCCGGGATGTACTCCACCGTCACTGGGATGTGGTGAAGTAGGCAATAATACCAGAAAACTTTGGCTATTTCCACCAAAAGGCGAGACCTTGTGCCACCCAGAGGATTGATGTATCTCACTGCTGAGACATTGTCCATCCACAGGACTATACAACAACTCGTCTTCTGTCGAGAAAGTGTTCGGAGCGCAAAAGAACCTGCTATTTCTAGGCAATTTATATGTAGTTTCAATTCCTTCGGGACCATCTGGCCCCCTTCTCCACTGAACTGCACCAGGCTCCCCAGCCCCATCAGCTGGCATCGGATTCTATCACTACCTCTGGGACTTACGCGAATATGGCCTTGCCATTCCATGTGTCCATGTGCACCAACTAGCAGTATTTTTCCATCCTGGCCTCTGTGGGTAGCAGAATCTGCTCCGCATAGCTCAAACCTTTGCACAAATACATGATATTCAGTCTCTGAAGGGCTTGGTAATGGAGGGGACATGGAAAAATTGCCTGAATCGAGGAAGCTAAAAGGCCTACTAAGCGCGCCAGAATCCTCAAGGATATAGTCGGAGAGGCAAGTGCTCTCCTCAACTCTTTCTTGATTGAGATTCTCTTTTTCAATGGTAGTAACATCAGGATGGACTTGTCTGAATTGATGACGAACCCCAAATCCTGTAGAAGTTGGTTCGTCCAAGCTAGATGAAGTAGTACTGTGCCATAATAAGGTTGTCGTCTAGATAAATGATAAGTCTCACCCCCCTCTCCCTGAGATATTGTACCACTGGCTTGAGGAGTTTGGTGAAGGGGACGGAAGAAAGTCTGAAGGGCATGGTGTAAAATTCGAACCATCGTGCTCCTAAATGGAATTGTAAGAACCTCCGAGGTGGGGGGTGAAAATGGGAACTGCAATTTAGGCGTCCTTTAAATCGAGACGTACAGCCAATCCTTCTCTAAGAGAAGATCTCTCAGTAAGTGTATGCCCTCCATTTTGAAATGGCAATGCAATACCCAAGAATTGTATTCGTTGAGGTTTAAAACTAGTCTGAAACCCTGATCTTTTTTCAGAACCAAAAATATTGTACTGATGAAACCGCGAGGATGGGGGAATGTTTCCACAACTGCCCTTTTCTAATCAGAGAAGTCACTTCCTCATCTATGAAAGACATCGCTACTCGGGAAAAATGTAGAGGTTGAGGTTTGCATATCTGCAGAGGGGAGAAGTAAAACTCTATCGGAAATCCCTGAACCGTCTGAAGTTCCCAAGGGTCGTGTGTCAAACTCTCCCACTTTTTTTTTTTATATTTTTTTTTTTTAGAAGACCTTTATTGTACAGTTGCAGTATAACACAATGTGGGCCTACAACCTCCTGGGCCGGCCGCGAGAACAATACAGTGCACTTGTCGTTTTCAGGGTAACACAGCCGTGTAGCCGACAACCCAGGGGCCCGGCGGCAAATGAGAGCATGTCGTACCGTAATGCAGACTATACTAATATACGAGATGACTTAGGTCTATGATTTTTGTTATAACCAAGTAACAAAACAGTGCATCAATATCTAAACACGTGAATAATGTTCAGATCTCCACAGGCGACAACACAATGTTCAAATGTGCAGCGTAGTTAACATTGGCAGTGTAGTCGCCGGCACGCCCCCGCGTTATAACAGCCGCTAGGCAGTAGGACATGGTTCTATACAGCAGGAGAGTCAACCATTTTCATATATAGATCCCAGGCCTAACTCTCAGTCTGAGAGACACTCATCAGGGTCAGCTCGTGGCGGTTCACATATGTTCCCTCTAAATGTATTTCAGGCCCCCCAAATTTGCCCCCACTTTCCAGGACATCCCCGGTGTACAAATACTGCCTTCTCGGCCACCATAGCGTCATCCATGTCTCCACACCAGTCACGCAGTGTAGGCAGTACATTAGAACCCCACAGTCTAGCAACATTACGTTTTGCCACCAACATACCCAACATGGCCCAGTCCTGTTGACGATGGGTCAAGTCCTCCGCCTCCCAGATGTTCAATAGACAGCGACGTGGGTTGGGCAGCAGGGAAACAGCCATGGCTTGGGAAATGGTCCGCATTACCGCCGTCCAGTACATGGCCACCCGGCTACGGTCCCAAATGGTATGAAAGAATGTACCTCTCTCTCCGCATCCGCGGAGGCAATATTCGTGCGTGGCCCTCCCTATGCTGTAAAGGACCGTTCTAGTGTAGTATGTGCGGTGTAGCACTTTTAACTGAACCAGTTTAAGTCTGGAAGAAATCGCTGTTTCTCGGGGCGACGAGAGAGCCTCCTGCCATTCCGAGTCATCTAGGTCGCCAATATCGCCCTCCCAGGTCAAACGCAATTTGGATAGCATGTCAGGGAGGTGATTGACCAGTTTCCGATATGTGAAGGACGTCGCTTTGTGAGGCATATGCTCTGTCAGTAGCCTGTCCTCTAGAGGGGTGGATTCCGGCAATTTCGTTCCCACCGGGATGGCCGACAGAAGCGCATGGCGTATCTGCAAGTACCTATAGTACTCTGACTGGGCCATATCGTGTTTGGTCTGTAGATAAGCAAAGTCCACTTTGGTGTTCTTCCTCCAGAGATCTCCCACCACCGATACACCTATGGTGTCCCACGCTTGGAACCCTTTGCTATTGCCCATGAAGCCCAGTCTGTGCGAGTCCCATAGGGGTGTCATTTGCGTAACAACGTTCGCGCACCGAAGGTGCCTATGTGCCTTATACCAGAGCTGAACCGTGTGCCGGGTCGGACCTACTAGGTCGGATGGGACTCCGCGACTATAGAGGTTTCTTAACAGTCCCCTGGACTCAATACCCTGCCTGTCCGCTAAAAAGGCGGGTTCCGACTGTGGGGCGTGTAGCCAGCAATTGATTTGCTTAAGATGGGCAGCCCAGTAATACAGTTCCATATTAGGGAGTGATATGCCCCCATCGTACCAGTCCTTCACCAGTTTGCATTGCGCAATCCGTGCCGGCTTCCCGTCCCACAGCAAAGTGGAGACCACCGCCGCGATGGCTTTGAAGTAGGAGGGGGGGACCTGGAACGGCGTGTTCTCGAGGAGACAAAGAAAACGGGGCAATGCCATCATTTTGAACAATGCGGCTTTACCCAGGAGGGTGAGAGGGAGAGAACGCCACACCCTAACGTCTCGATTGAACAGCTCCAGTAGGGGTTTCACATTTAGGGCATGAAAGTCGTCCGGGGTGGATGACACATGGATACCCAGGTATTTGAAAGGGGCGTCTGTGTAACGTAACGGACAGTCCACCGGGAGTGAGGGCGGACAGCCGGCAAGGACGTACAAGACCGATTTAGTCCAGTTAATTCTATATCCCGAGACTCGCCCGAACTTTTCACAAACATTAAGTAGTTCCAGGATCGATTTTTTAGGGGAGGTGAGGTAGAGAAGGATGTCGTCCGCGTAGAGGGAAATCCGATCCTCCCACAACGGTGACCACCTAATACCTTTGATAGACGGTTCCCATCGAATCCAAATCGCCAACGGTTCAAGGACTAGCGCGAACAATAAGGGGGATAGCGGGCAGCCCTGCCTCGTCCCACAGCCAAGCGGGAAGTCTCTGGAGATGTGGCCATTAGCCGCTACCTGGGCCAAAGACCTAGTGTAAAGCAGACGGACCCACGCGCAGAACTTGGGGCCGAAGCCCATGTGTCGAAGCACCGCAAATAGATAAGGCCATTCCACGGTGTCGAACGCCATAGTGGCGTCAAGGGAGAGAAGGACCGCCGGCTCTTGTATGCGGTCCCGGCGATCCAGCACCACCTGTAGGCGGCGCAGATTATGTGAGGTATTACGATTTGGCATAAAGCCAGATTGGTCCGGGTGGACCAAGGTGGCAAGGTGGGGAGCCAAACGCAGTGACAGTAGTTTGGCGAGGATCTTTGGCTCGGTGTTCAGTAAGGAAATAGGGCGGTAAGAGCTGCACGTCTCCGGTGCTTTACCAGGTTTATGGATCGGGATAATTGTGGCAAGGAGTTGGTCTCGAGGGAGTTCTCCTACTTTTAGGCTGTCTTCGAACATCCTGAGTAAATGGGGGGCTGTCGTGGAAGCTGTGTGCTTATACAGTTCTACTGGGAGTCCGTTGGGCCCCAGAGCTTTGCCGGACGAGAGAGCATCGGTTGCCTCCCGAACCTCTTCCACGGTGACATCCGCCTCTAACAGAAGTGCAGCCTCAGGTGTGAGGCAGGGGATCATCAGGTCCTTAATGTAATCATAAGCTTCTTCCGTCGAGTACGTCGCTGGGGGGCATAAATTGTCTCAAAGTAATCAGCCAACAATTCAACCATGGCCCCTGAGTCCGAGGTCGAATTTCCTTCAGGTGGTTGCAGTTGTGCTATGACCCTGCCTGCCTTTTCTTTTTTGTCGAGCCAAGCCAGCATCTTCCCAGATTTATCGCCCAACTCATATACCCTATGACGAGAGGCCTGAATTGTAGTCTGTACCATTTCTCTTTGGAATGCTTTCCATTCAACTTGCCGCAGTCGGACTGCCTGAGCGGCTCCCGGCGACGGGTGGGCCTCTTGGTCAGAGATGGCATCCTTAAGCGCGTCCTCAAGGGTGCTAAGTCCTTGATTCTGAGTTCGCTTATGAGCAACTATGGACGCAATTGCCTGCCCACGTATGACCGTTTTATACGCTTCCCATAGGGTACTATGGGAGCCCACGGAGCCCGAGTTCTCCTGGAAATAGTGTTTGGCAGCGTTGGAAAGGGTTTTCCTCAAAGGGGCGCTCTGCAGATAGCCCGCATGAATAGGGAAAATGCGGCTTCTACGGGAGCAGTAATTTGTGTATGTGAGCCGCATCGGGGAGTGATCCGAGATTCCTCTGGGACAGATGTCCACTTCCCCGATGCCGTGTAGCCCGTCCCCTGACATTAAAATGTAATCTATACGTGATAGACAGTGATGTGTCACCGAGTAATAAGTGTACTGTTTGTCGTAGGGATGTTTGTGTCGCCAGCAGTCAGTCAACCCCAGGGCATCCAATAGTCCAGCAAGTCGCCCACCTCCCCGCACAGTCGTGGCACGCGGGTGTCTATCCACCTCATGATCTAGAACATCATTAAAGTCGCCCCCTATCACTAGCGTCGCCGCCGGTAATGACAGGAGAAAGGCAGCAAGGGCTGTGTGTGCTGTGGCATGCAGGCCGGGAGGGATGTACACAGACACAAAGTTGAACAGCTGGCCCTCCCACTGCAATGTAGCTGCTGCAAAACGACCCTTATTGTTCACTTTTGTCTGTTGACACACCATTTGAGAGTTCTTCCGAATGAGTATCCCCGTCCCTCTAGAGCCGGAAGAGAATTCTGCGTGTGCAATGAACCTATACCCCCATCTATCCATCGCCTTTGAGGCCGAGCCAACCAGATGAGTCTCTTGTAAGAGGACTATCGCTGGTTTGCAGCGTTTCAGGTATTGCAGTACTAGGCCCCTCTTCACCCTGTCGCCCAGTCCCCTGACGTTCCAGGTTAGGACCGTAAAGGTCGATGCATGAGTGGAATGTGGTGTACGATTCTCAGGAGCATCTCCCACGTGTGCTGCCATTGAGGTGTGTGTGAGATGTCGTGTCAGTCAATAAGGGACGTGCCTCGCTGCGCGTCTTCACCAGGAAACTTGTCGCCTTCGTGTGGTATAGAACGTGTCTTGTCATGCTGCACTGAACCAGAACTAAAAATAAAACATTCGAACAATCCCTTCCCTTCCCCCTCCTCCTCCCTGCCTCCCTGCTGCACGGGCCTGAAACCGCCCGCCTCCCCAACTTTGCAGAGCGCTTTGCCCCAACCCATTGTACTTTCTTGTAGGGGGTAAGCTGGTCTGCGACCTCACAACCAGTTCCGTGTGCCCTCGTCTGCCAGGCACGGAGTGAACATCAAGGGTCCCACAGCCAGATTTCTGTAGGGAGTTCGATCAGTGGTCCCAAGTTTCGGCGGTCACTCCTCCAGAGGCTCGCCATCCCCCAGTCCTGATTCAGCGAATAGGTCCTGACTATGACCTTGCAATGCATGTTGAGTCGCCTGGGTAGGTGCCTTTTGGTCGCGCTGATTTCTGCCGGTACGACGCGGAGCCTCAATACGCCTCCAACCCTCCAGCCACTCCCTCGCCACCTCCGGGGTGTCGAAGAACCATGCTTTATGATTGTCCACGACCCTCATCCTTGCCGGGAAAAGCATGGAGTAGGGCAACTCCTTGGCCCGCAAAGCTTTTTTGATATCGGTGAAGGTTTTTCGGCGCCGGGCTACCTCAGCCGTATAGTCTGGGAAGAAGGCCACAGTGGAGTTCAGTATTTTAATAGGGTCCGATATCCTGGCTGCTTGAAGTATGGCATCCCTATCACGGAAATTGAAAAGCCTGGCCAGCACTGGTCGCGGTGGTGCCCCCGGTTTCGGGGTCCCCCCAGGCACTCTATGCGCTCTCTCGACAGAGAAGAAGTGGGAGAGGCCCTTCGGTTGCAGTTTCGTCTTAATTAAGTCCTCCATATACAAATCCATCGTTCGCTTGCCCTCCGACTCCGGAATGCCTAAAATTCGGACGTTATTCCTCCGAGAGCATCCCTCCTGATCGTCCAGTCGTTCCTGTAGCTTTCTGGTGACCGCTTCCAGACGTTCCGCAGCGAGCTGTAGTTCCGAGGTATCTTCCACCACAGATTTGGTTACGACTTCCACCTGCGCCACCCGCTCCGTCATCTTATGGAAGTCGGCTCTGAGGAGGCCGATGTCCGTCGAGATAGACCCCACCGTGGCTTGGACGCTGGTGAGCATCTTCATTAGATCCTCTAGGGTCACTCTTTTGGAGCCTTCACTTTCAGGGCGTTTCCCCGTGGACGGGCGGCCCTCCGGGTGCTGCACGGCAGATTTTTCGAAGGCATATTTCTCCAGTCTCGACTGCGCCGTGGTATTTTTGGGTCCCCTCCCCGTCATGACTGCAGGCTATCGTGTCACTGACTGTGCCCGGGTCGCCACACGCAGGATGTCGCCGTCACCACCGTCGTAGGCTGGGGCGTAGCAGCGTCCAAAATGGCGTCGTCCTCCAGGGCCCCCTGCGCGTCACAAGAGGAATCAGTGTAGGGGCGTTTTGGAAAAGGAAGCGTTGAAGTAATGAGTCCCACGCTGTCCCAGTGTTACTTCACAGGAGCACACTCCTTCAGTGCCTGCCAGCACCCAATGTCTGCCCAACAGGCGCCACCAATGCACCTCCGGCAGTGTCTCCGTCTCACCAATCACCGTGAGCCCAGCCGCATGCAGGCTCGGATTTCCAACAGCCAGCTAATCACCCCCGGTCACGGCTACTCGTGGCGTCTGTACTCCCACACCAGGCAGCGAAAGACAGTTATGCCCCAGGGGGGGGGGGGGGAGACGGGAGTGAGCTCCGCCGGTGCGCACAGCCAGGACAGCAGTCCACGGGTCCTCCCGATCCCGGGGGGGGCTCCAGGCTCAGCGGGCGCTCCGCCGTCAGGGTTCCGGATGCTCCGCACGTCTGGGCAGCAGCGCCGCCGGACAAACGGCGGTCCGAGACAGGCCTACCTCCGCTCTCACGCCGGCGATGCGGTCCGTAGCCGACCAGCGGCACCTTCCGGCACAGCGCCCCGAGCCCAGGGCACTTCCGGTCGGCCTCAGCTCCACGCAGGACGGTGTCCGGATACGAGGCAGGGCCCGGCACTGTCTCTCGATCTATCTCCAGCCGGCGGGACCCGATTTTACCCGGGGCAAGGTCGGAGAACGCCTCCCAGTCTCGGCACCCCGGCCCGGCTTCCAGAGGGCACAATAGGCCGGATAATTGGACGGATAATTGCAGTTAGAGCTGTTCCGGCCTCAGAGCTCTCGCACTACGCCGCCATCACAGTCGGCTCGTAGCCAAACTCTCCCACTTTTGAAGAAACAAAGCAATTCTGCCTCCCACCCATACAACCCCAGCCTGAATCAGATTTACCTGAATAGGCGGTTTCTCCGGCATTGTTCTGTCCTCTATAACCGCCTCAGTTTTTATTGCCTCTGCCACCTCGGTTACAGGTGGGGTAAAAGTTTGAGCAGTGGGGCCCTCCACATCCTCGCTGATTGAACCCTCTAGAGATCTGGTCGAAACCTCGGCCAGTTGCTTGACCCCTGAAGCTTCCCGCCCTGGTAAAAAGGCCAGCGTGGAACACATTTTTAATGTTAGCTTGGGCCAAAAAGGTAGCCAAGTGTAGCAGGGTTTCTGTTCTCCCACAGAACTGTGCACAGAGGAGTGGAACCTCAGCGAATTAGGGTGACCCAAAACTCACCTCAGTACCCAACAAACCCCTTACCGAGCTAGCTACAGTGTCTCATTGGTCATAACAAACTCCCAATGTTTAGACAAACCAGAACATGAGCTTACAATACCTCAGGTTACGTGGAACACATGAGCACTCTTTCGTTATACAATCATTTCAAACCAGAACATGGAGTAAAGAAGAACACGTGAGCATTTGAAATGTTTATTTACTAATGCCGTCTTCTCAGGCGCAGTAGCTTAGATAATACAAGTAAACATATTATCAGAAACAAAGTTACCAGCATAGTTACTAGTCCATAGAAAGCGAACGGTGACAGCATGTTAACATGCTGTAAATGAATAAGGGTTAACAACACCTATTTCGGTATACACCCATTACAACGCATTTTTTACAACGCACTACCATTACAACGGAACTTTTACAACGCAAATACTATTACAACGCATTTATTTACAACGCATGTTTTTACAACGCAGGTACTTTTACAACGCATACCATTACAACGTAAGTATTGGTAAGTATATAATTATATTTAAAATGTTATATGTTAGGTTTTTTTTAAAGGGGTATTTTTAGGGTTCAGGGTCAGTTTTGGGTTTTTGGGTAAAGGGGTATTTTTAGGGTTCAGGGTCAGTTTTGGGTTTTTGGGTAAAGGGGTATTTTTAGTGTTCAGGGTCAGTTTTGGGTTTTTGGGTAAAAGGGTATTTTTAGGGTTCAGGGTCAGTTTTGGGTTTTTGGGTAAAGGAGTATTTTTAGGGTTCAGGGTCAGTTTTGGGTTTTTGGGTAAAGGGGTATTTTTAGGGTTCAGGGTCAGTTTTCAGTTTTTGGGTAAAGGGGTATTTTTAGGGTTTAGGGTCAGTTTTCAGTTTTTTGGTAAAGGGGTATTTTTAGGGTTCAGGGTCAGTTTTCAGTTTTTGGGTAAAGGGGTATTTTTAGGGTTTAGGGTCAGTTTTCAGTTTTTGGGTAAAGGGGTATTTTTAGGGTTCAGGGTCAGTTTTCAGTTTTTGGGTAAAGGGGTATTTTTAGGGTTCAGGGTCAGTTTTCAGTTTTTGGGTAAAGGGGTATTTTTAGGGTTTAGGGTCAGTTTTCAGTTTTTGGGTAAAGGGGTATTTTTTGGGTTCAGGGTCAGTTTTGGGTTTTTGGGTAAAAGGGTATTTTTAGGGTTCAGGGTCAGTTTTGGGTTTTTGGGTAAAGGGGTATTTTTAGGGTTCAGGGTCAGTTTTGGGTTTTTGGGTAAAGGGGTACAGGGTAAAAATAAAATAAAATTAAATTTAAATTAAATTAATTAAATGAAATGAAATTAAATTAAATTAAATTAAATACAATTACATTAAATTATATTAATTTTAAATAATATACAATTAAAAAAATTATATATACTTACCAATACTTACGTTGTAATGGTATGCGTTGTAAAGGTACCTGCGTTGTAAAAAAATGCGTTGTAAATACATGCGTTGTAATAGTATTTGCGTTGTAAAAGTCCCGTTGTAACGGTATGCGTTGTAAAAGTATGCGTTTTAACGTCATACATCCCCTATTTCTCACCCTCCCTAACTCGCATATTATATTATTAGCTAAGAAGGTCTCTTTGGGTTTTGAAATGGCGGGCCCATACCTCAGGATCCTAGAATGAAGAGATCACATCAGCATACACCAGCTTTCTCTGCATGCGAACAGCATCAAGTGTGTGTTTGTGCTTCAAGCAAAGAAATATAAAACCCGCCTAAAGCCCAAAGTTGGCAGAAGCTGCACTTATGTTATGTCTATGAAGGCGCGAAGATCAGACCTCATAACAATTCTGTATCGTGTTATTCCTGAAGCTTCAGCACTCTCTGTACAGACATAGTTTATTAAGCAAAGCTGATATCAGAGTAATAACATATTATTCTTGTGTAAACCACAACGAACTACTAGGTTGAAAGCTAAATCAACAATTAAGTGTCGTGTGCAGAAGCAGCAAAAGGAAAAATGGCGTTTAAACATGTAATGTGCCTATGCTAACTTAATGCATTATAAAGATATACAGTAGCTATATGACACCCCCCCATGATCCGAGGACGGATAAGATAAGATAAGATAAGGGCAACTTCATGAAGGCAGAGTTCAAGAACCATGAACAACCTTATAAGTATAAAAAACTGCAGTAAACGAATCAAAATATAAAAAATGACAATTTCAGAATTCCACAGCACTCAAGCCAATAGGACTGGGAGGTGAAAAAATGCAAAAAAGTGGAGCATCACCATAAACCAATAAGGTTTTTCAAGGCAAGACCGAATATGCAAAATATGCAGCAACAGCCTCCAACAGGAAATCACCGTCTTCATCCGAAAACAGTTAAGCCATCCAGTTCAAAAGGTGAAAAGAACAAACGTGTTCTCCCAATACTGGAGCCTCTATTACCATCAGAGGACAACTCGGTGGGTTTTCAAGAAAGCTAAGTGCCAAGAAATCTTGCGCTGCTGTAAGTATATTCCAAGGACCCATTAGTCCATGCATCGCTGCTAAGGCCATAATCCTGTCGCCAGTGCAAACCAACTCGTGAGTAACGATGGGACTCATCAGCTGATTAAAGTCGACTTCAGGAGAAACCGGTCCGCAGAGACACAAATCAATGGCCCAGTCAAAATCACAGCCTAGGCAATGAAACACAGGCTGGGCACAGGTGAAGTAGGAAAACCCAAACGATAATCCATATGCCGTGCTTAAAATCGCAAGCGGCAGCGTGCCATAATATTCAAGCATCCGGTTGCGAAACAGCGCCAGGAGGGGCTGGGCTGCTCCTTCCACATGTGGGGCATCCATATTTAAGGAAGCAAACAATCACTAGAACTGCTGCCGCTAGTGCCAGGATAACCGGGAATCCACCAAACAAAACTCGAAATAATGGAATGAAAGAAAGCAGGGATGACGCCAAAGATTTTTTCAAATGAAGTTACAAGACCACTGCTAACAGATTTAAAAAAATGCGCCAGGCCAAATGTGGAGGACTCGTTAAAGATAGAATGCACCATTTCGCTGAAATGGGACGGTAAATCAGTATTTAAAAGGGCCTGAACCTCAGTCCGGGTGTTGGCTATGTGAAGAACGAAAGTCTCCCTAGCCGAACTCAAGGCCACTTCTTTCTGGGACAATAGAGCCCTTATTCTGCTCATGCCGCTGAATTCTGCCTTCAAGGTTGCGATGCGCGGCCAGATGGAAACAGCCCTATTTTCATGCGTGGGTGGGTACATGACATTTCTGCAGCAAACTACACGCTTAGTTACGGTTACCACATAAGCTACACCTTTAATTAACCCGCAACAATCTTCATTATTTAAAAGTAAATAACTTCCGTTCCCCAACAGGGTAAAAGTAGGGGCGATTGCAGGAACCGGTGTCCCTAACAAAACACAGGCTAAGTTAGGCCGGTCCTGGTTACAAGAACCGTGCAATTGTATATGCCTACACATTAGCGAATGGTCAGGCGTTTCTGTACACTCCTCCCCATTCAGATAAACCTCCTGTCTGTCTTTCAAACATCTATAAGTGAAAGGGAGAGACCAGACTTCATGGAGAAACGCGCCACCCAAGGGTTCATAGCGACCTATGGCAACATATTTCATACAATTCGTAAATTTATACAATGCAAAAGGTAAAGTTATCAAACCGTGGATTAGCCACGTTGCATCGTTGGCCTCTGCCACTGAAAAAGGCAAGGACTCCAATCTCTCAATATGTAACATAGAAAACGAAGCATCTCGCATGGAAAGCAAGCGCTGTTTGTCAGTCAAATTAAAAGGTGCAAAGAGAGAAGAAACGTTCATGTAGGTCCATGGCACCTTGTCAGCTTTCAACGTTTGAAGGGTCCACGCAAATTGCATGATAGAACGTAATTGATTCTGACCATGGTATAACACAGACACCTCATCATGCACAATATCTACAACAGAAGACACAATATTATCCAAAGTGTAAATGCGGGAAGAAAGCATGTTAATACTATTATCTACCACAGCAAGCACTTTTTCTAGATTTGCTTGATCTATAGCTCTAAGGCGTGTCGCAGCCTCAATTTGTGATGTCTTCCAGATTTCATTGTAAACAGCATATATCCATCTTTTTGATCTACCACTAGCCGGGCCCTTTATGAAATCATTTAAATCTACATCATCATTTAGCTTCGCAAGATGTAACTTAACCGCAGACAATGTTGAATGTTTCAGCCAATTTTGACACAATTTGCCACCAGAGTAAGTTGTGACAGAATGCTCGGTTTCAAAACGAGGATCAGGTCTGACCAGTGTAAAGCCATCAGACAAACCCAGAAAACGGTGCTGGCATGAATCAGCACTTCTGTGCCACACCAGCCAACCTTTTGGATCCATACTGGATATGTTAAAGGAGGAATTCAACAATAGGGTTTGCAATTCCCTAATCGAAAACTCAGTATAATTACTCCAGCCCGAATATTCCTCTAACTCAGGTATGGTCGGAGTATTTAATTTCTTAGAAGTAGCCAATCCAAAGCAAGTTGTCTGTGAAATAGAAGAATTCAAAAACAACATATGGTTCGGGATGAGACAAGCGCGGTGCAAAGCCTCTGAGCCTTGTACCTGCCAGTTTTTTGAACCCCAAACAGATTTTAAGTAAATAGTTTCCTTCCATAATTCATAGCCGCCAATAGCCAGCTGATCAATAAAGGACTTCGAGTACAATAATTTGGAGTTGGTAAGTCTAACCTTGGACATAGGCCTCTGTGTCATTTTGAAATAAAACGACTCGGGATTTGACTGATTGAAGTCAGTAAAATAAGTGTACTTTTTCAAAAAAATATTCGAACTGCCTTGTTTAGGCGCTGGGCAATGCTCCCATTGTGTATAATTTACAGTATTCCTTCCGGAAGCCGTTTTGTGTAAGAAGTGATTGCCAAAATGTTGAAAGCAAAACAAATCACCATAATTAGCAGATTCTAAGTATAAATCCTCAGCATCAAAGGAAGCATAGTATTTCAAATCAGAAAACAAATACTCTACGGCCTGAACATCCCAATCATCAGAACGTATGTTTTGTTTCACCACATCCCCCATATTAACTCTAAGTACATTAGGGACATTAACAACCTTGGTAGGGCCATGAATTTGAAACCTAACGGTATCCCACACTATCCCATCAAGGACAGGCCAAGCAGTGATGTTAACAAACGTCAAGTCTCTTTTCAATCTGTGTGCAGAATGCGATGAGGAAAAGGGGGCCAAAGTTCCATTTAGATGTCGAATGCATGTTCTTTCTTCGACATAGTGTCCATTCATAAGTCTGAAAAAATAAAATACAAACCCAATTGACATAAAAAGGTAAATAGAAAATAGCACCAGCCAAATATATGTCCAAGGGGGAATTAAAAAATGTTTTTTAAATAAGCTGACATAAACCGCAACACCTGAGGGTTTCTTCGATGCATTGGAAACAGTGTCAAATGAAAATCTGGATTCTGTGGCCAAACGGGCTTGCAGGTCAGGCATGGACAAGTCAGTGGGGTAAGTATAGTCTATTTCAGCAAGGTCCGTACCGGGAAAAGTACTTAATAAAGGACTGGAAGTAGCTGGCAACTCGATTGCCATTTCAGTAACATCATCAGAAGCAGTGGGCAAAACTGAATTTCTCACAATGGCAGGACAGGAAACAGCCGGTGTCATGCTAAGAAGAATCGGCCACTCTGTGTATCTTGACATTGTCAATTGAGATAAACCTGTTTTCCTTACGACCAGGAAGTGGTGGTAATATGACTGTTCTTGTGCCCTTCACACCAAGTACTGGAACTGGAGCTCGATAGGAAGGACCAAATTCTTTCTTGTTATCGATCTTCTCTCGAACCAGTTCTCCAACTTGGGGTAGCCAGCCGACTACCGGGATCTGCAACGCAACATCCGACGTGGAGGGCAAATGTTCCTTTGCAAGACTGTCTCTGGTCTTTTGTAGATTCTGTAAAACAGCACAATGTTCATCTACGTCAAAGGTTGTGGCGCGAGCCACGCAGTCTAGACCGTCAAGGTCAGGGACGAACATCTTGATGCCAAAGAGCATTTCGTACGGGGTCCACCCACCCAGAGACCTTCTAGGGAGATTATTAAGAGCACGCTGCACGCCATAGAGGTGGGCTAGCCAGTTTCTGCCAGTGCCTATAACTCGAGCTGTCAAAGATTGCTTTAAATCACGGTTAATTCGCTCCACAACACTATTACCCTCAGGCCTGTATGGAGACGAAAACTTGACTTGGACCCCCATCGAAGTCATGGCATCCTTATACGCCTTAGAGGCGAACGCCGGACCCTGATCCGAATGGAAGGTACCACAGGCAAAAATCCCTACAAAGACGCGCAAATCTTTAATGACAGTCCGTGAATCAGCGCTGCGATGGGGCCAGACCCACACAAAGCGTGTGCATGAATCAACTGCTACTAAGATGTACCTATACGCAGTATCAGAGGAAAAGGGACCGCAGTGATCTAAATAAACACAACCTAGTGGTTTATTAGAAATGTACAACTGTGTCTGTGGCGGACGCGCAGCAGTCGAAGGTTTAATCTGCTGGCAAATGTCACATAGAAGGACATAATCACGCGTCTGTTTGTACAGACCACGCCACCAATAACGCCGTTGTAATTGAGATAGAGTGGCCGAGACGCCCGCATGCGCAGACGCCACACCTTCATGAGCCGCTGTAATCAAGTCAGCCCTGCGATCCGAGTTGGGAAGCAAACGTTCACCAACATCAGGAATTTTCACAAAAGGAACCTTTTCGGGTCTTAAGTGGTATGTGTACTTCGAAGGGAAACCCGTAGGATGTTTACCTCCCTTCTCAGTGGCAGCAACAGCCGCCAAGATGTCACTATCAATCTTACTTTTGGACCGTCTAACAGCTGCAACTAAGTATGTAGACACTGCTGACTTCGCTGCTTCATCCGCAAGCGAATTACCGACAGCGTGGACTCCAACACGCTGGTGGCCGAGAGTAAGAATCACAAAAACAAGCGGCAGTTGAGCCTTAAGCTCTGCCACTCGAACCCAGATCATCTTATGTTTTACTGTGCTACCCTTGGAATCACGAAAGTCATTCTGAATCCAAAAGAACAAGTTTTCATTGTATGACTGGACACAGTAGAAAGAATCACTTACAATAAGAGTAGTAACACTAATATCTGCGTACTCCAACGCTAGTAAGAGAGCACGAAGCTCTGCCAATTGCGCGGTGCAATCTCCCAGAGGCAACGTGTGCACTTCACTGGATATGAATCCATCGTTCAACATTGCACCGACCACAATGGCGCATGCGGAAACGTAGGCATGTTTAGAGCCATGCGCAACCTGCGTAATTGATGCAATGGAAGTCCTCCAAAGATCGCATAGCTAGAGGAGCAGGAAGAACGAATTCATACTGCAAGTACACTTGCGACCGTAACGAGGCGTCAAAAATAAACGTGACATCCGTGGACGTCAAGGACGCAGCCCATTGAATCCACCGAGGGTGCAAAGCTTTTGAATTTGGTACACTGGCATTCGTGACTGCCTCCAAATGAGGACAGGGTGTTACAACCAACATGCGTTTCCCTTGTGACAGAGCTCGTTCCTTAAGGATAGCCATCTGTACAGCTGTTAAAACCTTTTCCACAGTAGGAAACCGCATCTCAGCCGACGTGTACAAGTGTGACTTGTAAGCAATAGGTACTGTGTCTCCTTCATTAAAAGTGAGGTACGTGAAACCCACTGTCCCCGGAATTATTCTTATCACCAGGTTGGTATGGTTATCACGAGTCAGTAAGAACTTAGAAGCGAGCAGATCAGCCTGCAATGAGTGCAAGACGGCCGAGTGCTCAGGCAGCCAGCATGATTTCGAAAAAGTAGGTTGTATCAAAGCATACAAAGGCTTGATACGCTGGGCATATTCCGGAATGTATGTCCTCCCGAAATTTAAAAAGCCCAGTAAAGATTGTAATTGCTTCAGTGTTGTAGGAGCGCGCAACTGTGCGCATTTCTCCAAGAAGTGAGGTGCCAAACCTCTACCTTCATTATTGAGCTCATAGCCCAGGAACAACACCGTGTACTCAGCTATGTGCGATTTAGCAAAGTTAAATTTGTAACCCATGTCTGCAAAGTTACAAATGATTGAATTCACACGACACAGATGCTCCCAAATTTCGTCGTCTGTGAGATATATGTCATCCACATACGAACAAGCATCTGGGTCGATCCTCTCCAAAAGAGAGACTATGCGGGCGGTAAAAATACCAGGACTATTCTTATAGCCCATTGGGAGACGCCGGAATTGTTTTTGCACTCCAGCGCTTGTAAAACTGGTCCATTGGGAGCTAAAGCTATCCAATTGGTGGGCATAGAAACCGTTGGAAATGTCAAGCGTTGTTTTAAAACGCTTACGCACTAGACTATCCACTAGGGCAGAGCCGTGAGTATTCTGTAGTATTCTGTACTGCACAGTTACGGCAATGCGAGTTTAAATGCCGGTAATCCAATACCAAACGATATGATCCGTCAGGCTTGGTCACAGTAAAAAGAGGATTATTCATCGGTGACACACACGTTTCAATAACTCCTTGATATTCCAATTGTTCAAGGATTTCCGCGACGGAAGCTTTTGCTTCACGACGAATGGGATATTGAGGTTGAGGCTGCGGCTGAGACCGTAAGGGTATTTCGTGGAAAGGGGACAATTTATCCCAACCACATTGGTTACGGTACAGAGCCGGTGCGAGAGCCCGAGCCCACTCTTCTGCAAAATGCTGCGCATGCTCAGTCGCGACAGTTTTCGCGAAACTGGGGAGGATTACCTCCTCCCCTCGCGGCGCCACGAGCACAAAAGGTGGGGGCCAGTCAGCCTCCGAAAGCAAAATATCATACGTAGAAGAAAGATTTTCCCAAAATACCCCTTTGATGGTACGTTGTATGTCACCTTCAATTAACAGGACAATTTCATAAAGTCTTTCAGGGGGAGCAAGTCTCGTATCGGCTGTTTCAATTACAACGTAGACATCAGTCGCTGTCACCCTCAGTAGTGGACGCAGCGCCTCTCTCACTATGGTAATCTCCGCCGCGCTGTCCAGCAAGGACAGAGCCCACGTCAGATTCTGAAGCCGCGTTCTCACTATCTGTGGCATATCGATGCGCTGTTAAGGCCGTGACTTTCTTTTTCGCAAACTGTGGTCGCTTTGGCGTAGAATCCTCCTGCTTCGCTGCGCCGTCCGTCTGGCGGGGCTGGCCACGTCCCTGTTGGCCACCACGTCCCCTACCGCCTCCTCCTCCACCGGTTTTCGGGGCCGATGAGTCCTGAAAGGAACGAGGAGAGCGTTGATCAGAAACCTGAAATCGATCAGGTGATTTAATCATCGCGCGATCGCGCAAGTCATAAACTTTTTCTGTTGGCGCTGGAATTTGGGGCGCAGGATAAGAATCATGTGTCTGCTGTTGTTGCTTCCCCTGTTTCGGTTTTGAGGCCAATTCCGTTTTTTGGACTTGGGCTGGACATCTGCCGCAGCAGACTGTCCTTGCGGTTGTTTTTTCTCCTTGACGGCAAAATATTTCAGACCCTTGCCAGTGCGGCCAATTGTTTTATATGCGGCCACTACTATTTTTGCCAACTGTCTGGGTTTTTCGGCATCGGGCAGAGCAGCCAAAGCATTCGACACCTGAAACTTCACTGCATCTCCTTGAATATTGGAGAGTATGAGATCGCTAACAATCTCAAAAGAACCACACAGGCGCATACCCAATTCAACCGCTGCTTCCGGTCCGTGATCATCCTGAACATGCTTAATGATCGTAGGCAGTACGGACATAGACGGGGTGCCGAAACACCTCGTATAAACGGCCGCAAAAGTTTTCCCCCAACTTTCACAGTCAACAAGTTCAGGAGTTAAATCCTTAGGCAAAGTAATCGTCAACATTCTATGTTTATCAGCAGGAGTAGAATTCGGAAACACAGCCTCCAGTTGATCAAATTTCTCGGCAAGCCAGAAAGGGAAATCATCCTTATCATCTGGGCGCTTACCAAAAACTGAATTGACCATAACCGGATTAAGCCTTAAGTCGCCATGTTCCGTTTGAACGGCCGGACCCCCCGGAGGACCTCCTGGGAGATGACGACCAATGTATTGCACTAATGCACAAATCACGGCAATCGAGACAACGTGTAGTCTGCGAATACCCGCTAAGGGACAAGCGCCGTGATTCGGGTGCGGGGTGAATCCACCCAAAGCAGGCCAATTCGTGCCCGGAATGGACAATGGACCCAACCTCGCAGCGGTCAAAGGGTGGGGAAGGGCGCCATCAAACCAAACGCGATGCTGCCAACGATCAATAGGTATTTCCAGTGCCCTGTACGGTGTATACTCAGCCGGTACAGGCGAGGGTGTGTAAGTGTGGAACACACCAGAATTTGCGTCCACTCCCGGAAACGTTACCCACGAATAAAAAAGTTCGAAAGGGTACGCCGGATCTGCACACACCACCAAAATCACAGCCAAGCCATCTAACGGGACTTGGTAAGCCTGTAAATGGTTGCACACCGCAATGCGACTATGCTGTGGAATGGCCACAGCCTGTGCCATGATTGCACCGGAACTACTGAAAAAAACAAAGGAAACTTTGTAGCACAACTGGGTAGTAATTCAAAGAAACCGTTTTTGAAACATTCAAGCTTGAAAAGACCTATTTCAAAAAATAGGTAGGTTTCACCGACACCACCGTTTTCCGGAAACGACAGTGAAGGGGTTAAGGTTTGAACGATATACTACTCGAGTGTCATGATATAAGTCCACCAACGTATGGGCGCCATGTAGCAGGGTTTCTGTTCTCCCACAGAACTGTGCACAGAGGAGTGGAACCTCAGCGAATTAGGGTGACCCAAAACTCACCTCAGTACCCAACAAACCCCTTACCGAGCTAGCTACAGTGTCTCATTGGTCATAACAAACTCCCAATGTTTAGACAAACCAGAACATGAGCTTACAATACCTCAGGTTACGTGGAACACATGAGCACTCTTTCGTTATACAATCATTTCAAACCAGAACATGGAGTAAAGAAGAACACGTGAGCATTTGAAATGTTTATTTACTAATGCCGTCTTCTCAGGCGCAGTAGCTTAGATAATACAAGTAAACATATTATCAGAAACAAAGTTACCAGCATAGTTACTAGTCCATAGAAAGCGAACGGTGGCAGCATGTTAACATGCTGTAAATGAATAAAGGTTAACAACACCTATTTCTCACCCTCCCTAACTCGCATATTATATTATTAGCTAAGAAGGTCTCTTTGGGTTTTGAAAGGGCGGGCCCATACCTCAGGATCCTAGAATGAAGAGATCACATCAGCATACACCAGCTCTCTCTGCATGCGAACAGCATCAAGTGTGTGTTTGTGCTTCAAGCAAAGCAATATAAAACCCGCCTAAAGCCCAAAGTTGGCAGAAGCTGCACTTATGTTATGTCTATGAAGGCGCGAAGATCAGACCTCATAACAATTCTGTATCGTGTTATTCCTGAAGCTTCAGCACTCTCTGTACAGACATAGTTTATTAAGCAAAGCTGATATCAGAGTAATAACATATTATTCTTGTGTAAACCACAACGAACTACTAGGTTGAAAGCTAAATCAACAATTAAGTGTCGTGTGCAGAAGCAGCAAAAGGAAAAATGGCGTTTAAACATGTAATGTGCCTATGCTAACTTAACGCATTATAAAGATATACAGTAGCTATATGACACAAGTATTTTCCAAATTCTTTGACGAATTTGTCCCCGAACAGCAATCCATTAGCCAAGGTGCCTGCCTCAGTAGTGGCCATGTCTGCCAGTTGAGGATCTATTCTCATCAAGTAGGATCGTCTTCTTTCTGTCGAAAGAGCGCAGTTCGTGTTGCCCAAATTACACAGTAGTCTTTGTGCCCATTCCAATATTTCAGTTAGGTCAAAGGGGGGTAATAGAATCCTTAGATATGACCGCTGTTGGACAGGCCCCATGAAGGGCTCGCTCCCTCCCCGCATGACAGGGCCCTGGTACCGGCCTTCCAGGTACTACCCGCAGAAGCAACCCCCAACCCGTCCCCCATGGGACGTCTGCTCCTGGGAATCCCTGTGTCCCTGGCCTGGGCCACCGTCAGCACCCTTGCCCGGGCCAGCCGCCATCTTAGACACTGCGCCACGAGGCCGCGTGGCCTCAGCTCGACCCCAACCCCGGGCCTGGCCAGGTCCCGACATCCCGGCACCACCCTCCACCCAGGAGGTGAACGGACCACTTGGCAGGTCAATGGGAGTAAGAGGTGTCGATGGCTCTCTCCCGCCAGGTGCCGATCACCCCCAGCCTCCCCGGGCGCTGGCTCCACCCCCCTGCTGGGTGTCTGGACTCCCTCATCCCGGACCTCCCGACCTCCAAGAGCGAGGGTCCGGACATCAAAGAGTGCCAGACCTATAACTGAGGCAGCCCCAGAACAGGAAGGCAGTTGTATCCTGGAGTCGAGAGACACCGCGACAAACTCATCCTTGACGGACTGCTGGCGCTGCCGCAGCCCTGCCTTGTGAACTATTGTCCTGCCTGCTGGCGCTGCTGCGGCCTTCTGCAACCCTCATCCTCGTTGGGACCTGCTGGCGCTGCCGCGGCCCGTTGTCACCTTCATCCTCGTGGGACCTGCTGGCGCTGCCGCGGCCCGTTGCAACCTTCATCCTCGTGGGACCTGCTGGCGCTGCCGCGGCCCGTTGTAACCTTCATCCTCGTTGGGACCTGCTGGTGCTGCCGCGGCCCGTTGCCACCTACGACCTCTTCGGGACCTGCTGGCGCTGCGGCGGTCTGACCCGTCCGAACACCGAGCTCGAGGATTGTGAGCTATCACCGTTCCACCGCCGTACCTACGGGTACCAAGACTGTCCCGCTACCCCCTTCCCTAATAGAGACTAGAATTGAGAGGATCATCGTGTCCTGATCTCATTGTATCGTACTACCTTACTTCAAGAGCTGCCTATAAAAGGTGTTAATCTGATCTTCGTGTGGTGTCCATCTGTGGGGGTGGAAGTTACTTGTCTGTACGATCGCTGGGGACGGCCCTCACCGGAGGCCTCTCCCCTTGTGCTCGGCCGACCCTCCAGGTCCCCGTCTAACATTGGTGGCCAGCGGCGCGATCCGAACCAACGCGTACCGTACAGATAGTAACTCACCCTACGACTAAACCACAATGACGACCAAAGAGAGCGGATCGGCAGAGAAGTTCCAGATGGAAAAGCTGGAGGAATACAGCCACCGAGAGCTAAAACAATTTTGCATGGACTTAGGCATTGCTACCACCGGGCTAAGCACAAAAGAAGACTTCAAAAACGCCCTAGAGGCCTGGACAGAGACGAATACCGCCACACCCCGGGACCTCGAAGCCCTGGAAGTCAACACCACCCTGACGGAAGAACGGAGAACAGGTCCCTCCCGAGAAGAGATCCAGGAGCGGGAAAAAAATAGACTACACGAGCTGGACTTGGCACGGCTCAAATTAGACGGAGAATTGAAGCTGGCGGAACAGAAAATAAACTTAGAACACTTACGGCTCAGAGAAGAGCGAGAGGAAAAACAGAGACAGAGGGATCTCGAAGAAAAAAGACTGGCATACGAACACGAGTGCAAACTAGCAGAGATAGAAATACGCAAACTGAACACAAACCTAGGGGTGCCCGAGCCACCGCGCTCCCCGGGTACTACCGAACAGAAGGTCCACATCCCCAAGGATGTGGTCCGAGAATACCACCGGAACGACGACATACAGCAGTGGTTCAAGGCCTACGAGATCGCCATGACGGCCCACCGGATCGCTCGAAGTGACTGGGGAGCTGGGCTATGGGGAAGATTCGTCAATGAGGGCCGTGATGCCCTGCTGCAGCTTCCGGACCATCAAATGACGTCCTATGACCACATGAAGGCCGCCCTCCTCAGCCGATATGGGCTTACGCCCGAAATGTACCGCCAGAGGTTCCGCAACTGCACCCGGATCCCAGGTACAACTTGGTTGGAGTACGTAAACTATTTCAGCCGAGCCTTCGAGGGGTGGATCAAGGGTAACAACGTAACCACCTACGAACAACTCTTCAATCTCATTGTGTGGGAGCACCTCTCTAACAACTGTTTCGTCGAGCTCAGGCAGCACCTCCTCGACAGTAAATTGACTGAACCACGGCAGCTCGCCACCGAGGCGGACCGGTGGGAGAGCACCCGAGTGGCCCGGAGTGGGCCGAATGAGCAGAACAGATCCAACCAAGGTCATCATCGTCCCCGAGGAGGAGGAGGAGGACCGGGCCGGGGCAGAGACGCTGTCCCGGTCACTCCCGCTAACACCACCCCGCCCCCAGCCGGCCGGGGAAACCCCCCGATGCGCCCGGGGTTCCGAGCCAACGTTACGTGTCACCGATGCCAGCGAGTCGGCCACTACGCCAGTGACCCGACCTGCCCAAAGAACCAGACCCCCGGGCCCCGCCAGGTGGCGGCCGCCGTCCTAGGAGAAGAACAAGTCTCCGAAGACACGGAAGCATACGAGTCGGAGCAGTTCGAGTGGGAACCTGCCGCCATGACCCTGGCCTGCCTAGGGGGAAGAGACATGGTCCCGCGGACTCCCCTGCCAGCCAACACTCGGAAGTACAGCCAATGGGTGAGCATAAATGGGCGCAAGGCCGAAGCCCTGCGTGACACCGGGGCCAGTGTGACGGCCGTCCGTTGTCACCTGGTGACCCCAGAACAAATCCTGCCAAACGTTCTTTGCCCCGTCCGATCGGCAGACAATTCGGAGAGCCTGTGTCGGATGGCCTGCGTCCCCTTCGAATGGGGAGGAGTGTCCGGCATGCTAAAAGTAACTGTCCGCGACGATGCCCCCGTGGACTGCCTCCTGGGGAACGATCTCGAGAGCTCCCCGTGGGCAGCTGTTGAAAGAAGAGAGCATCTGGGGATGTTGGGTCTCCCGGACTGGGCGTGCGTGACCACCCGGTCCATGGCCACCCGCACCATCCCTAGACCGGAAGAACCCGAATGGTCAGCACCTCCTCCCCCGATCGCTCCCGAAAACGACTCCATCCATACCGACCACCAGGAACCAACCCCAGAGGGGTCCGCACAGCCCCCCGAACTTCCCGACCTGGCTCAGTGGCGTCAAGAAGGGGGGCCCACCCAAGAACAATTCCGGCAGGAGCAAAAGACCTGTCCCTCCCTCGAGGGACTGCGACAGCAAGCGCTCGCCCAGGGCCAAGGAGACACCACCGGGGCCCACTGGGTTTATTGGGACAATGATCTCTTGTACAGCGAGCAGAGAATCGCAGAGCTGGGGGCCGGTCGAGTGCTGGTGGTGCCCCTCCACTTCAGAGACTTCCTGTTGAACTTGGCCCATGATGTCCCCCTGGCTGGGCACCTGGGGCAAGACAAAACCTACCACCGCCTGGTGACTCACTTTTTTTGGCCCAAAATGAGAAATGACGTCTCCAACCACTGCCGGTCCTGCCCGACCTGCCAGGCCAGCGGGAAGAGCGGCCGCAAACTCAAGGCACCCCTACAACCATTCCCCGTGGTGACCACCCCGTTCGAAAGGGTGGGAATAGACATTGTGGGGCCCCTGGACCCCCGAACAGCACAAGGGCATCGCTTCATCCTGGTCCTGGTGGACCACGCCACCCGCTATCCTGAAGCGGTCCCCCTTCGTACTATAACAGCCCCAGTAGTGGGTCGAGCCTTAATGGGGATCTTTTCTCGAGTGGGCTTCCCCCGGGAAGTCGTCAGTGACAGGGGCACGAACTTTATTTCAAAGTATATGAAATCCCTCTGGCAGCAGTGCGGGGTCACTTACCGATTCACAACCCCCTATCACCCCCAGGGAAACGGACTGGTCGAGCGATTCAACCGCACTCTCAAGGGGATGATCATGGGGCTAGAAG
This sequence comes from Lissotriton helveticus, assembly GCF_964261635.1. Lineage (NCBI taxonomy): Eukaryota > Metazoa > Chordata > Amphibia > Caudata > Salamandridae > Lissotriton > Lissotriton helveticus. The sequence goes on from NC_136068.1 coordinate 1,098,047,156, forward strand.
AATCCCTACGCCGCCAGTGGGACGTGCTACTACCGTGCCTCCTCTTCGCCTACCGAGAAGTCCCCCAGAAGTCCCTCGGCTTCAGCCCCTTCGAACTCCTGTACGGACACCCCGTTCGCGGGCCTCTCAGCCTAGTGAAGGAGGAATGGGAAATGGCCCCCCTAAAATCCCCTCCAGACGTCTACAAGTACCTCCTGACCCTCCGCAACCAGACCCGGAAATTCAGGGAAATCGCCAAAGCCAATCTGGAGGCCAGTCAAGAGGACATGAAGAAGTGGTACGATCAACATGCCTCCTCCATCGAGTTTGAACCGGGTCAGCAGGTATGGGTGATGTCCCCCATCGAACCGTGTGCCTTGCAGGACAAATGGACAGGGCCCTTCAAGGTGATCGAGCGCAAGAGTCCCGTCACCTATCTCATCGACCTGGAGTCCCCCCGGAACCCCCTCCGGGTTCTCCACGCCAACAGACTCAAGCCCCACTTCGTGCGCTCAGAGCTCAGCCTGCTGATGGCTACCGACAGTGGCGCAGAAGGAGACTCCGAGCCCCTCCCTGACCTACTGAGGACCCGTGAAAGAGATGGTTCGGTGGACGGGGTCCGACTCTCCGAGGCCCTGACCCCAGAGCAGCGTCAAGATTGTCGGGCCCTCCTGCTGCTGTTCGCAAACCTGTTCTCCCTCGCACCCGGAGTCACCTCCTGGTGCCTGCACGACGTGGACACTGGGGACAGTCCTCCTGTCCGACACCGGGCGTACCGAGTACCGGATCGGGTACGTACATGCATCCAAGAAGAAGTCTCCAAGATGCTCGCCCTCGGGGTCATCGAACCTTCGGACAGTCCCTGGGCCAGCCCGGTCGTCCTGGTCCCCAAGGCCGCGGCCCCGGGCACCACACCTGAGCTCCGATTCTGCATCGACTATCGGGGTCTGAACGCGGTCACCCGAACCGACGCTCACCCTATCCCCCGAGCAGATGAACTAGTCGACCGCATGGGGGCAGCCCGCTACCTAAGCATCTTCGACCTGACAGCGGGCTACTGGCAGATCGGCCTCACCCCCAGGGCCCAAGAACGTTCCGCTTTCTCCACCCCGGATGGGCACTACCATTTCAGAGTGATGCCATTCGGCATGAAGAACGCTCCAGCCACTTTTCAAAGACTGGTGAACCAGGTATTGGCGGGCCTCGAGGAATTCAGCGCCGCCTACCTGGACGACATCGCGGTATACAGCCGCCACTGGACAGACCACCTCCACCACCTCCGAGAGGTCCTGCAGGCCCTCCAACAGGCCGGCCTCACCATAAAGGCCAGCAAGTGCCAAATCGGCCAGGGGTCCGTGACCTACCTCGGACACCAAGTGGGGAGCGGTCTGGTGGCCCCCCTCCAACTCAAGGTAGCTGCCATTCAGTCCTGGCAACCCCCCGAAACACAGACCGAGGTCCGAGCCTTCCTGGGGCTCACCGGATACTACCGGCGGTTCGTGAAGGACTATGGCAGCATTGTGGGGCCCCTCACGGAACTCACGTCTAAGAACCACCCACAAAGAGTCAACTGGACTCCCGACTGTCAAGCGGCCTTCGAGAAGCTGAAGGCCGCCATGTGCACCGCTCCTGTGCTCCAGGCCCCCGACTACAGCCGCGAGTTCATCGTTCAGACCGATGCCTCCGACCATGGTATTGGGGCCGTCCTCTCCCAACTGAACCCCGAAGGAGTCGACCAACCAGTGGCCTTCATCAGCAGACGCCTACTGCCCCGAGAACAGCGCTGGAGCACCATTGAGCGAGAGGCCTTCGCAGTAGTATGGGCCCTCAAGAACCTCCGGCCTTACCTCTTCGGAACCCACTTCCGGGTACAAACAGATCATCGGCCCCTGCAATGGCTCATGCAAATGCGGGGGGAGAACCCCAAACTATTGCGATGGTCCATCTCCCTGCAGGGGATGGACTTCACTGTAGAGCATCGCCCTGGTCAAGACCACGCCAACGCGGACGGCCTGTCCCGCTCTTTCCGCCTCGACGAGGAAAGTCCCCAAGAGGATGGGTGACTCTCCCCGCCTTTAGCTGGGGGGGACGCATGTTGGACAGGCCCCATGAAGGGCTCGCTCCCTCCCCGCATGACAGGGCCCTGGTACCGGCCTTCCAGGTACTACCCGCAGAAGCAACCCCCAACCCGTCCCCCATGGGACGTCTGCTCCTGGGAATCCCTGTGTCCCTGGCCTGGGCCACCGTCAGCACCCTTGCCCGGGCCAGCCGCCATCTTAGACACTGCGCCACGAGGCCGCGTGGCCTCAGCTCGACCCCAACCCCGGGCCTGGCCAGGTCCCGACATCCCGGCACCACCCTCCACCCAGGAGGTGAACGGACCACTTGGCAGGTCAATGGGAGTAAGAGGTGTCGATGGCTCTCTCCCGCCAGGTGCCGATCACCCCCAGCCTCCCCGGGCGCTGGCTCCACCCCCCTGCTGGGTGTCTGGACTCCCTCATCCCGGACCTCCCGACCTCCAAGAGCGAGGGTCCGGACATCAAAGAGTGCCAGACCTATAACTGAGGCAGCCCCAGAACAGGAAGGCAGTTGTATCCTGGAGTCGAGAGACACCGCGATGAACTCATCCTTGACGGACTGCTGGCGCTGCCGCAGCCCTGCCTTGTGAACTCTTGTCCTGCCTGCTGGCGCTGCCGCGGCCTTCTGCAACCCTCATCCTCGTTGGGACCTGCTGGCGCTGCCGCGGCCCGTTGTCACCTTCATCCTCGTGGGACCTGCTGGCGCTGCCGCGGCCCGTTGCAACCTTCATCCTCGTGGGACCTGCTGGCGCTGCCGCGGCCCGTTGTAACCTTCATCCTCGTTGGGACCTACTGGCGCTGCCGCGGCCCGTTGCCACCTACGACCTCTTCGGGACCTGCTGGCGCTGCCGCGGTCTGACCCGTCCGAACACCGAGCTCGAGGATTGTGAGCTATCACCGTTCCACCGCCGTACCTACGGGTACCAAGACTGTCCCGCTACCCCCTTCCATAATAGAGACTAGAATTGAGAGGATCATCGTGTCCTGATCTCATTGTATCGTACTACCTTACTTCAAGAGCTGCCTATAAAAGGTGTTAATCTGATCTTCGTGTGGTGTCCATCTGTGGGGGGGGAAGTTACTTGTCTGTACGATCGCTGGGGACGGCCCTCACCGGAGGCCTCTCCCCTTGTGCTCGGCCGACCCTCCAGGTCCCCGTCTAACAACTGCCGAGTCCAGGATCTTTGTGAGGGGTCTAGATATGTCTAAAAGCTTAGCTTAGCATCCTCTTCATGCCTTATCTAAGCCCTTCTTGGGGCCTTTGGTGAATTTCTTCATGAAGGTAGCCATTATTGGGTCTAATTCTGGGGTGTGGTTGTGTGTGTGTGGTTGTATGTGTGTGGTTGTGTGTGTGTGGTTGTGTGTGTGTGTGGTTGTGTGTGTGGTTGTGTGTGTGGTTGTGTGTGTGGTTGTGTGTGTTGTGTTTGTGATTGTGTGTGTGGTTGTGTGTGTGTGGTTGTGTGTGGTTGTGATTGTGTGTGGTTGTGTGTGTGGTTGTGTGTGTGTGGTTGTGCGGGTGGTTGTCTGTGTGGTTGTATGTGTGGTTGTGTGAGTGGCTGTATGTGTGGTTGTGTGTGGTTGTGTGTGTGCGGTTGTGTGTCTGGTTGTGTGTGGTTGTGTGTGTGGTGTGTGTTGTGTTTGTGATTGTGTGTGTGTGTGGTTGTTTGTGTGGTTGTGGTTGTGTGTGGTTGTGTGTGTGGTTGTGTGTGTGTGGTTGTGCAGGTGGTTGTCTGTGTGGTTGTATGTGTGGTTGTGTGTGTGGTTGTGTGTGTGTGTTAGACCCGGCCTCGTGGCGTGGGCCTCCCTGACCCATAGTGCCCCAACCCTGACCCGTGCCCCACACCCGACCCCTGATTATCACGGCCTACCCGACCCACTCCCTCCTTGAGCCCACAGATAGGACAAAACTTCCCCATCACCACCATCCATCTTCCTGGTACCGGATGCCCCCACACCCCATCACACCAAAGGCCTCCAGTAACCATTCCCCTGTACCTAAAAATGGGCGACCCCGGCCCCAGCACGACCTAGGCCGTAGACGCGCCATGCCTGGCTGGGGGGTAGAGAGTTTCCTGTGAACAAGATAGGGAGGAGCAGTTTCGCTCACACCTGTGTGTCGCGGCTCAAGCTTGGCAGAGACGGACTTCTGCCTGAACCATCTGAGCCCTGCTGACGTGGTCGCGGCTCCCTTGAACTCTGAGAACCCCTGAGCCCTGCTGATCGGATCGCGGCTCCCCGAAGATCGTAAGACCTCCTGTTCATTCCTGCTCGAGCCCTGCTGACGTGGTCGCGGCTCGGAGACTATTCTGGTCCGGCTGGACCCAAGATCTTACCGTATCCCCCGGCTCGAGGATTGAGAGCTGTGCACCAGACACGCTGTTGCCTTTGGCCCTGAACAATTAAGACTGTCCCGCTATCCCCTTCTTTACCGAGACTCTATGAACCCTTGTTCTGCTTGTACATACGTGACCTGAGGATCATAAAGATCCAGATATTCTGATCGATAAAAGAACTGTTCCTCAAGAACCTACTGTATGGTGTCCCTTTGTCGAGTGGTGCGAGCTCAGCGCGTGCGATCCTAGATACGAGACTTTTCCCCTGAAGGGTCTCCCGCCAGTGCTTGGCAGTGTTTCTAGGAGAGGTGGGTCACGGGGTGGTCAGGTACATATTCTGTACCCCCTGGGATCGCCCCTTCTAACAGTGTGGTTGTGTGTGTGTGTGGTTGTATGTGTTGTTGTGTGTGTGGTTGTGTGTGTGGTTGTGTGTGGTTGTGTGTCTGGTTGTGTGTGTGGTGGTTGTGTGTGTGGTTGTGGCTGTATGTGTGGTTGTGTGTGTGGTTGTGTGTAGTTGTGTGTGTGGTTGTGTGTGTGTGTGTTTGTGGGTGTGGTTGTGTGTGTGGTTGTGTGTGTGGTTGTGTGTGTGGTTGTGGTTATGTGTGTGGTTGTGGTTGTGAGTGTGTGTGTTTGGGTGTGGTTGTGGTTGTGAGTGGTTGTGTGTGTGGTTGGGTGAGTGTGTGTGGTTGTGTGTGTGGTTGTGGTTGTATGTGTGTGTGGTTGTGTGTGTGGTTGTGTGTGTGTGGTTGTGTGTGTGGTTGTGTGTGCTTGTGTGTGTGCTTGTGTGTGTGCTTGTATGTGTGCTTGTGGTTGTGTGTGGTTGTGTGTGTGTGGTTGTGGTTGTGTGTGGTTGTGGCTGTGTGTGTGTGTGGTTGTGTGTGTGTGAGGTTGTGTGTGTGTGGTTGTGTGTGTGGTTGTGTGTGTGTGTGGTTGTGTATGTGTGAGGTTGTGTGTGTGTGGCTGTGTGTGTGTGGTTGTGTGTGTGGTTGTTTGTGTGGTTGTGGTTGTGTGGTTGCTGTTGTGTGTGTGTGTGGTTGTGTGTGGTTGTGTGTGTGTGTGGTTGTGTGTGTGGTTGTGTGTGTGGTTGTGTGTGCGTGGTTGTGTGTGTGTGGTTGTGTGTGTGTGGTTGTGTGTGGTTGTGTGTGTTTGGTTGTATGTGTGTGTGGTTTTGTGTGCTTGTGTGTGTGGTTGTATGTGTGTGTGTGGTTGTGTGTGTGGTTGTGTGTGTGTGTGTGTGGTTGTGTGTGTGGTTGTATATGTGTGTGGTTGTGTGTGGTTGTGTGTGTGTGGTTGTATGTGGTTGTGTGTGTATGTGGTTTTGGTTGCATGTGTGTAGTTGTGGTTGCGTGTGTGATTATGTGCATGGTTGTGTGTGTGGTTGTGGTTGTGTGTGTGTGGGTGTGTGTGTGGTTGTGTGAGTGTGGTTGTGCGTGCGGTTGTGGTGTGTGTGGTTGTGTGGTTTTGGTTTTGGGTGTGTGTGTGTGGTTGTGGTTGTGTGTGTGGTTGAGGTTGTGTGTGGGGTTATGTGTGTGGTTGTGTGTGTGTGGCTGTGGGTGTGGCTGTGTGTGTGTTTGTGTGTGTATGGTTGTGTGTGTTTGTGTGTGTGTGTGGTTGTGTGTGTGGGTTGGTGTGGTTGTGTGTGTGTGTGGTTGTGTGTGTTTGTGTGTGTGATTGTGTGTGGTTGTGTGTGGGTGCGGTTGTGGGTGCAGTTGTGGGTGTGTGTGGATGTGTGGTTGGGTGTGGTTGGGTGTGGTTGTGTGTTTGGTTGTGTGTGTGGTTGTGGTTGTGTGTGTGTGGTTCTGTGTGTGTGTGTGTGGTTTTGTGTGTGTGGTTTTGTGTGTGTGTGTGGTTTGTGTGTGTGTGGTTGTGTGTGTGGTTGTGTGTGTGGTTGTGTGTGTGGTTGTGTGTGTGTTTGTGTGTGGTTGTGTGTGTGGTTGTATGTGTGGTTGTGTGTGTGGTTGTGTGTGTGTGGTTGTGTGTGTGGTTGTTTGTGTGGTTGTGGTTGTGTGGTTGCTGTTGTGTGTGTGTGTGGTTGTGTGTGTGTGTGGTTGTGTGTGGTTGTGTGTGCGTGGTTGTGTGAGTGTGGTTGTGTGTGTTTTGTTGTATGTGTGTGTGGTTTTGTGTGCTTGTGTGTGTGGTTGTATGTGTGTGTGTGGTTGTGTGTGCGGTTGTGTGTGTGTGTGTGGTTGTGTGTGTGGTTGTATATGTGTGTGGTTGTGTGTGTGTGTGGTTGTGTGTGTGTGGTTGTGTGTGTATGTGGTTTTGGTTGCATGTGTGTAGTTGTGGTTGCGCGTGTGCTTGTGTGATTATGTGCATGGTTGTGTGTGTGGTTGTGGTTGTGTGTGTGTGTGTGTGGTTGTGTGAGTGTGGTTATGCATGCGGTTGTGGTGTGTGTGGTTGTGTGGTTTTGGTTTTGGGTGTGTGTGTGTGTGTGTGGTTGTGGTTGTGTGTGTGGTTGAGGTTGTGTGTGGGGTTATGTGTGTGGTTGTTGTGTGTGTGTGGATGTGGGTGTGGCTGTGTGTGTGTTTGTGTGTGTATGGTTGTGTGTGTGTGTGTGGTTGTGTGTGTGGGTTGGCGTGGTTGTGTGTGTGTGTGGTTGTGTGTGTTTGTGTGTGTGATTGTGTGTGTGGTTGTGTGTGGGTGCAGTTGTGGGTGTGTGTGGATGTGTGGTTGGGTGTGGTTGGGTGTGGTTGTGTGTTTGGTTGTGTGTGTGGGTGTGGTTGTGGTTGTGTGTGTGTGGTTCTGTGTGTGTGTGTGGTTTTGTGTGTGTGGTTTTGTGTGTGTGTGTGGTTTGTGTGTGTGTGGTTGTGTGTGTGGTTGTGTGTGTGGTTGTGTGTGTGGTTGTGTGTGTGTTTGTGTGTGGTTGTGTGTGTGGTTGTATGTGTGGTTGTGTGTGTGGTTGTGTGTGTGTGGTTGTGTGTGTGTGGTTGTGTGTGTGGTTGTATGTGTGGTTGTGGTTGGGTATGTGGTTGTGTGTGTGGTTGTGTGGTTGTGTGGTTGTGTGTGTGTGTGGTTGTGGGTGGGTGTGGTGGGGTGGTTGTGTGTGGTTGTGTGTGGTTGTGTGTGTGATTGTGTGTGGTTGTGTGTGTGGCTGTATGGTGGTGTGTCATTGTGTATGTGTGCTTGTGTGTGTGGGATTATGTATGTGTTGTGTGTGTGTGTGGTTGTGGTTGTATGTGTGGTTATTTTTTTGGTTGTGTGTGTGGTTGTGGTTGTGTGGTTGTGTGTGTGTGGTTGTGTGTGTGTGGTCGTGTGTGTGGTTGTATGTGTGGTTGTGGTTGTGTGTGTGGTTGGGTGGTTGGGTGTGGATGTGTGTGTGGATGTGTGTGTGTGGTTGTGTGTGTGGTAGTATGGTTGTGTGTGTGGTTGTGTGTGTGGGATTATGTGTGTGTGGTTGTGTGTGTGTGTGGTTGTGGTTGTATGTGTGGTTGTGTGTGTGGTTATTTTTGTGGTTATGTGTGTGGTTGTGTGTGTGTGGTTGTGTGTGTGTGGTTATGTGTGTGTGGTGGTGGGTGTGGGTGTGGTTTTGTGTGTGTGTGTGTGTGTGGTTGTTTGTATGGTTGTGGTTGTGTGTGTTTTGTTGTGTGTGTGGTTGTGTTGTTGTGTTTGTGGTTGTGTGGGTGCTTGTGTGTGTGTGGTTGTGTGTGTGTGACTGTGTGTGTGGTTGTGTGTGTGTATGTGGTTGTGGTTGTGTGTGTGGTTGTGAGTGTGGTTGTGTGTGTGGTTATGTGTGTGTGTGTGTTGTTGTCTTTGCTTGTGGTTATGTGTGTACGGTTGTGTGTGTGTGGTTGTTTGTGAGGTTGTATGTGGGTTTGTGCATGTGGTTGTGTGTGTGTGTGGTTGTGTGTGTGGTGGTATGTGTGTGTGTGGTTGTGTGAGTGGTTGTCTGTGTGTGGTTGTGTGCGTGTGGTTGTGTTTGTGTGTGGTTGTGTGTGTGGTTGTGTGTGTTTGTGTGTGGTTGTGTGTGTTTGTGGGTGTGTGTGTGGTTGTGCGTGTGGTTGTGTGTGTGGTTGTGTGTGTGTGGGTGTGTGTGTGGTGTTGTGTGTGCTTGTGTGTGTGTGTGTGTGGTTGTGTGTGTGGTTGTGTGCGTGTGGTTGTGTGTGTGTGGTTGTGTGTGTGGTTGTGTTATTGTGTTTGTTGTTGTGTGGGTGCTTGTGGTTGTGTGTGGTTGTGTGTGTGTGGTTGAGTGTGTGTGTGTGTGTGTGTGTGTGTGTGGTTGTGTGTGTATCTGGTTGTGTGTGGTTGAGGTTTTGTGTGTGTGGGTGCTTGTGTGTGTGTGGTTGTGTGTGTGTGACTGTGTGTGTGTATGTTGTTGTGGTTGTGTGTGTGGTTGTGAGTGTGGTTGTGTGTGTGGTTATGTGTGTGTGTGTGTGTTGTTGCCTTTGCTTGTGGTTATGTGTGTACGGTTGTGTGTGTGTGGTTGTTTGTGAGGTTGTATGTGGGTTTGTGCATGTGGTTGTGTGTGTGGTCGTGGTTGTGTGTGTGGTTGTGTGTGTGGTCGTATGTGTGTGTGTGGTTGTGTGTGTGGTTGTCTGTGTGTGGTTGTGTGTGTGTGGTTGTGTTTGTGTGTGGTTGTGTGTGTGGTTGTGTGTGTGGTTGTGTGTGTTTGTGTGTGGTTGTGTGTGTTTGTGGGTGTGTGGTTGTGCGTGTGGTTGTGTGTGTGGTTGTGTGTGTAGTTGTGTGTGTGGTTGTGTGTGTGTGGCTGTGTGTGTGGTGTTGTGTGGGCTTGTGTGTGGTTATGTGTGTGATTGTGTGCGTGTGGTTGTGTGTGTGTGGTTGTGTGTGTGGTTGTGTGTGTGGTTGCGTTATTGTGTTTGTTGTTGTGTGGGTGCTTGTGGTTGTGTGTGTGTGGTTGAGTGTGTGTGTGGTTGTGTGTGTATCTGGTTGTGTGTGGTTGAGGTTTTGTGTGTGTGTGTGGTTGTGTGTGTGTGGTTGTGTGTTTGTGTGTGTGGTGTGTGTGGTTGTATGTGGTTGTATGTGTGAGGTTGTGTGTGTGGTTGTGTGTGTTTGTGTGGTTGTGTATGTGTGTGGTTGTGTGTGTGGTTGTGCATGTGGTTGTGGTTGTATGTGTGGTTGTGTGTGGTTGTGTGTGTGGTTGTGTGTGTGTAGTTGTGTGTGTGTGGTTGTGTGTGCGTGTGTGGTTATTGTGTGTATGGCTGTGTGTGTGGTTATGTGTATGTGTGTGGTTGTGTGTGTGGTTGTGTGTGTGTGCGGTTGTATGTGTGGTTGTGTGTGTGTGGTTGTGTGTGGTTGTGTGGTTGTGTGTGTTTGTGTGTGTATGGTTGTGTGTGTGGTTGTGGTTGTGTGGTTTTGTGTGTGTGGTTGTGTGTGTGGTTGTGTGTGTGTTTGTAATGTAATGTAATGTAATGTGTTGGACTTGTAAAGCGCACGGCTGCCCGTAAGCTTCCCGGCGCTAGAGACCGCTGGGGAACCCGTCCTGGCTTTCCCTGTGAGATGGTCCCTTCTGGGTATCTCCAAGGTGAAACCAGGCATCCCTGGCGTCTGTGGGGGGCCGTTGTAGAGATGAGGCAAGCTTAATGCCCAGAGCTGCCGAGTGTGATCCCTGGTTAGAGTAGGCGCCGAGGCGAGAATTGTCGAGTCTGCTGACCCTGGTCCACGACCCTGCCGCGTTGGGAATTGAACCCTGGTCCCGGGCCGTTCTCTGCTTTCGGGTCTGCCGCCTCTAACCAGTGAGCCACACCACTCCACTTTGTGGCTGTCTGTGTGTTGTTGTGTGTATGTGTGGTTGTGGTTGTGTGTGTGTGGTTGTCTGTGTGTGTAGTTATGTGTGTGTGGTGGTGTGTGTGTGGTTGTATGTGTGGTTGTAGGTGGGGTTGTGCGTGTGGTTGTGTGTGGTTGTGGTTGTATGTGTGGTTGTGTGTGTGATTGTGTGTGTGGTGGTGTGTGTGGTTGTGGTTGTGTGTGGTTGTGTATGTGTGTAGTTATGTGTGTGTGGTTGTGTGTGTGGTTGTATGTGGTTGTGTGTGTGTGTGGTTAAATATGTGGTTGTGTGTGTGGTTGTGGTTTTATGTGTGTGATTGTGTGTGTGGTTGCCTGTGGTGGTGTGTGGTTGTTTGTGTGTGTGGTTGTGTGGTTGGGTGTGGTTGTGCGTGTTTGTGTGGTTGTGTGTGTGGTTGTGGTTGTGTGTGTATAGTTGTGTGTGTGGTTGGTTGTGTGTGGTTGTGTGTGTGGTTTTGTGTGTGGTTGTGTTTGGTTATGTATGTGTGTGGTTGTTTGTATGGTTGTGTGTGGTTGTGTGTGTGGTTGTGTTTGTGATTGTGTTTGTTGTTGTGTGGGTGCTTGTGGTTGTGTGTGTGTGGTTGTGTGTGGTTGTGTGTGTGTGGGTGTGCGTGGTTGTGTGTGTGTGTCTGGTTGTGTTTGATTGTGGTTTTGTGTGTGGTTGTGTGTGTGGTGTGTGTGTGTGGTTGTGTGTGGTTGTGTGTGTGTTGTTGTGTGTGGTTGTATGTGTGTGGTTGTGTGTGGTTATGTGGTTATGTGGTTGTGTGTGTTTGTGTGGTTGTGTGTGTGGTTGTGCGTGTGGTTGTGGTTGTATGTGTGGTTGTGTGTGTATGTGGTTGTGTATGTGTTTAGTTGTGTGTGTGGTTGTGTGGTTATTGTGTGTGTGGCTGTGTGTGTGGTTGTGTGTATGTGTGTGGTTGTGTGTGTGTGTGTGTGGTTGTGTGTGTGCGCGCTTGTATGTGTTGTTGTGTGTGTGTTTGTGTGGTTGTGTGTAAGGTTGTGTGTGGTTGTGTGTGTGGTTGTAGTTGTGTGTGTGGTTGTTTGTGTGGTTGTGTGTGTGGTTGTGTGTGGGGTTGTGTGTGTGGTTGTGTGTGTGTGTGTGGCTGTGGCTGTTTGGATGAACGGCGAGAGCAACCATCTTTGTCCATCTGTACGCATGCATGTAAAACTTTGGAAGAATCGATCGCAAAAGGCACTCGCATGGTAAGAGCAATGCATGCACTGCTATCGCCAGGCGAGACCTAAAAATAAGAGGAATGTAATTCCCCCATTTACTTTCATGGAAGTGTAGTAACTTTGTTCTGTAAGAAAACTAAAATAAAGCATTTCATTGCTTTAAAAAATCATGAGTGTCGCGCATTGATATTAAATAAGAGAAAACCACCCCTGATTTTATAAATAACTTTTCAGATCCAGTATAATCAACACAATATTTTTAAACTCTTGTTATTGACTTATGTTCGGCGAGGGCGGTAGTTTTCATGATTGTATAGAATGTGACAATTTTATGGGCCCAAATAAACAGCATTTAAACCCAATTTATCTGCTGTTCGTTGTATTATCGACCTCAACGGGGGAATAGCTTCACATTTCACTTCAGAGCGTTTTCTCTGATTGGTTAGATCGTCTTATGTATCCACCAGGGATGAATGAATGTCATTCTGTACACCGTCTGGCTAGAAAGAGCCACTCACAGGGCAATATCCAATGGAGCATTATTTTATTTTCACTGGCTCAAAGTGAATTTCAGAAACAGCTGACCCTTTCAACCCAAGCCTGTGCTAGGGTTTTGTCCTTTCATTGCTCTTATAAGACATCTCTCACATATTTATTAAGAGCTGCGTGACATTAATAATTTATTTTTCAGTGATCACATGAAAGCTTGCGAAAGAATCATACTGATTCAAATGTTTTAAAATAAAAGGTCAATAATAAACCATATGAAACCATGAACTCACTAATATTTGGAAGCCATAAACTCCGCGTTGCTCTTGAAAGTGTGCGTCTGAATGATGATTAGATATTTAAAAGTTGGGGGTATGATTGTGACGGAGAGATACAAGCAAGCGTGGCAGTGAGGAACAAAAGCTGGAACAAACTCATGAGCAAAAGGAGGATAAAACACACAACCAAAAGTTGACATCTAACATAGCAGAACAGGAGGAGCTGTGCAAACTTTTTAATCTCTCAAAGCAAAATATAATTTTGCTACCTGGAGTGCTCCCCATTCACAGAAACAAGAACAGTAATTTGGCACCATTACTATGTTGTGCCCTAATGCCCTACCTAGCCTTGTCACTCATGGACACTGACTCACTGGTCAGAGCTGGCAGCAGCCACTGTCGGGCACAGAACAGGATGTTTATAGGCACCAGCACAAGGAGTCACTGACTTTCCCCGCTCTCTGCTCTCTACCGGCCCTCCCCCAGATTTTACTGGCCTTAGCCCATGTCAACTGCACAGCCTGTTTGCTGCTGCAGCAGCCCGGTGCCCCCTGTGCAGCCCATCCAAAGTAATTGGAAGACGTTCTCAAGACAAGTGATCCGCCTGGTGCACACACCTCCCGGCACTTGTGGACGGCAAGTCCAGTCAGGTGAGTCACACACTCGCTCTCTGCACTGAAGTTCACTTGTCTGACTCCAGCAGCATGTGCATAACCCACTGGGCCCTTCTAATTAGTTACACGCATAAGCAGAGGCATGTTTTTTCTTTATATTCCAATCGCACAACTTCACACAGAGAATAAAGGTGTGGTACACACAGCGAAGTTTCCAAGCTTGCAACTAGAAAGCTTCTGTTTTCTTATATGTAAAAAAATAATTTTAGAAATGCATTATGGAAACAGAAAGACAAGGAAAGGACCCCTTTTCTCCTCCTTGAATTGAGATCCTACATGTACCTTAGAGATCATCTTTAATGTTTGTAAAGGGTGTGTGTTTTTACTACTGAGAAAATGTCACTATTAAGTGTCACACATTTGGTCACTAAATGCCAATCATAAGTGCCCTAAAATCATGGAAATGTCACATATAAGCAATCTTAAAACCTGGCAGCTATGATTGCCCTTCTATTTCTGGTGCTTTGCAGCAGTTTTAAGTTTTGCTTAGAGTTTCTCACTGCTCAAATGGGTGTAATTTCTCACATTTATATGTTTTCCTAGTCTTCATTGCTTGATTTTGCTCACGGGAAAGTGTCACTCATAGTTGTTGAATGCCACTCATAATTATACTGAAATTATGATAATGTCACGCATAAGCTATCTGAAACCTTGGCAGCTATGCTGCGGTTTGTACCTGGGCACAGGGGGTATGCTTATGCCTCACACAGAGGAATCATAATGATGTACGCAGGCACACAGAATGCTGGTATCTCCGCGTGACCACACGCATTCACCCAGTCTTTATTTATATCATGGGGCCGCACCTGAGCTGCATGCTCATTACATTGCAGCGTATAGGCCGGGTGGCACTCTGCAGCCCTTCCAATCTTTACTGATGTGTAAATAAGAAATTATAATAAGAAATCAAAATGACAAGAATAACCAATCAATTATGGCATTGATGTACCACAGAAAAAGGCCCTGAGTCTATGGCTGGGTGCTGTATTGGGCGAGAGTCCATACTTCTGGCTGCGACCATTTGAGCCTTGGCTCATGAGGTTTCTCTTACTGTTGCTCGTCTGCACTGTTGGAAGCTGGCTGGGGGTGGCTGGGGGTTGCTGGGGATTCTCCTTCGGGTACTTGCTGGCGGGGTGTCTCAGCTGGTGCTTAGGTCAGCATCCTCGGCTTATGCATCATCACCCACATGGTCATGGCTTTCAGATTGTTCAGGTCCTGCAGATCTAACTCTTTTAAACCACGAAATGTTCCTGGATACTACAGATTCCCGGCTTTGAACAGTTAAATGGTTCCTTGCACTCTGGTGACCTCCCACACCATGGCGGTCTTTCATTATCACCTTGTCACCCACACTAATGTCAGGTTCCACGCCCAACGATCTTTGCTGGCCCTTTCATTTGTGGCTCAGCACTTCTCTTGGGCGGCTTGTAGGTTGAGGACCACTGGCTTCCAGCTTGGCCCTGCTGGAATGACGTCTCTGGCACATCTCTGCATTAACAGGCCACTTGGAGCGCACCCGTTTGTGCTATGGGATGCTTGATGGTACGCCTTCAGAAACTGGTGCAGACATCATTCTGCACCCTCACCCCTTTCAACTCCAATCCTGAGCACACAAATGAGGGTTTGCATGAAGCGCTTTACTTCACCATTGTTATGCAACAACAATTGGTTCTGTGGGGAAGGATATTTCTTCTACAAAACATTAATTAGTAGCAAATATTCTGCAAGAAAACATTAATTAGTGATGGAGCAAATCAATTGCGCCCGCATGGGGACAAAATAATACTCTAAGACACCAAAATGAGATTTTGTAAGTGCAATATATTATCAATCATATATCGTGAAGTGATGCAAAGAGTAAAAACATGTCACAGAAAACACACAGGACTGTTATGGCACATATACAATAATGGAAAATACAAAAAAGAGCAAAGAATAAGGACCAAGACACAATAAACATACAATGATATAGAGATTATATAAATCAATCATTAGGGTGTCCCTTGGAAACAGATGACTGCATAGGCAATTGTCCTTTTTAACTTGGAATGAAGAACGGCTTGGCAGGAATAGGGAGCACCAATTATTATTGTCAACATTTCGACCCTTTATGTGTTAAATCCAAAAACATCACTGCGGGTCTTCATCAGGATTGAGCACAGAAAACAGCCTGTGTTTTAAAAATATATATATATAGGTTGGTGTCAATGACAAATCAAAAGAAGTTTATCAAAAAAGTTATGCACCACAATCTACATGGATAGCTCACCTGTGATTATAGGGAGACCTAACCCCAAATGTAGGTGTTTGAGTCTGGCAATTGATGTAGTATCGAGAGGTTAAAATCGGTTAACATAGGATTTAGAAAACATTCCTACCATATAAATTGACCACTGTTAATTACATTTGTACAGACATTTGATAAACATTATTGACATATACATAGACCATTGAGAATCTGTGTTGGACCCGGCCTCGTGGCGTGGTCCTACCCCTCCCGCATGGTGGGCCAGGGACGACATCGGCCCTCCATCGACCCGCTGTCGCCCCCCCGGACACTACCCTCCACGAACTCTCGACGAGAGCAGCCCCCCTGGCAACCCACGGCTCTCCCCCCTGGAACCCGGCGAACCCTGCTTGCCCCAACTCTGCAGGTCCGGCTACCACTCCGGGCCACCATTTCAGGCCCGACTCCATCTTGGGCCCATCACGTCCCGAGCAGGTGGCCTCGGCCCAACCCCTGCTGCGGCCCCAGCGAAGCCCCGACATCGAGGCACCAAGATCCACCCAGGTGGTAGAGTGGCCACTTGACGGATCCAGGAGGAGGGGAGTTTCGATGGCCCTCCAGCCGTCCCCGGACGCCTGGTATCGATCGCCCTCCGGCCTCCCTGGGTGCTGGCTCCACCCCCCTGCTGGGTGTCTGGACACTCTCATCCCGGCCCCTCTGACCCCCCAGGCACGAGGGTCCGGACATCAAAGGACCCCAGTCCTATATCTGGGCCAGCCCTGGATTAGGACTCCAGTTGTATCTTGGAGTCGAAGCCCTGCTGACCTTGTCGCGGCTGATCCTGATAAAGAACTCTCGTACTGGAACCTGGAACCTCGGAGCCCTGCTGACGCTGTCGCGGCCCGACATCGCTGAACCATCCTCGGAGCCCTGCTGAAGCTGTCGCGGCCCGACATCGCTGAACCATCCTCGGAGCCCTGCTGACGCTGTCGCGGCCTGACATCGCTGAACCATCCTCGGAGCCCTGCTGACGCTGTCGCGGCCCGACATCGCTGAACCATCCTCAGAGCCTGCTGACGACGTCGCGGCTCCTTACACCCCCCAGCTCGAGGATTGAGAGCTGTGCGCCAGATATCCTAGTACTAGTTGGTACCAAGACTGTCCCGCTACCCCCTTCCCCTGATACCGAGACTTTAGGGATCCCTCGATCCCCCTGTACATATTGCTGCGAGAACCTGCCTTTATTCTTTACATAAAGACTCTTAAGAAGCTACTCTCGTGTGGTGTCCCTTTGTAGTGGTGTGATTGCTCGGCTGTTACGACTGTAGGAGAGGAGCCTCGCCAAGGAGGCCCCTCGACGGCGCTTGGCCAATTCCATAAGGAGAGGTGGGTCTCGGGGTGGTCAGTCAGACATCTTCTGCCTCCCCTGGGATCGCCTTTCTAACATTGGTGGCAGGCGACGGGATCCGAGCCGACGCAAATCGTACAGCGAGTAACTCGCCCACTACTAACGAAGACACACAGCAACCATGAGTACTAAAGAAGCCGGAACGACCACAGAGTTCCAGAAGGAACTATTGTAAGAGTACACCCATAAAGAACTCAACCAATTTACTTAGGTATCGCTACCACCGGACTAAGCACCAAAGAGGATTTTAAAGAAGCGCTGCAAACATGGGTGGAGGCCGGAGCGACACCACCCCAAACGGAAGGTGACACGGTCCCAGACGTGCCCCAGGAAACCATAACAGCCCCAGCGGAAGAAAGAACCGCTGTTGGACCCGGCCTCATGGCGTGGTCCTACCCCTCCCGCATGGTGGGTCCAGGACGACATCGGCCCTCCACCCAGCATTGGGCAGCCCTTTTGCCCGACACTGCACGCCCCAACATTGCTGGTCCGGCCACCATCCCGGACCCCCACTACCGACCTGGCTCCAGCGTGGGCCCCTCACGACCGAAGCACGAGGCTGCGCCCGACTCCATCTTGGGCCCACCACGCCACGACCACGTGGCCTCGGTCCCGGCCCAGGCCTCAGCACCGCCCAGACATCGAGGCACCAAGATCCACCCAGGTGGTCGAGTGGCCACTCGACAGATCCCGGAGGGAAGGGTGTTTCGATGGCCCTCCAGCCGTCCCCGGACGCCTGGTTTCGATCGCCCTCCGGCCTCCCTGGGCGCTGGCTCCACCCCCCTGCTGGGTGTCTGGACACCATCATCCCGGCCCCTCTGACCCCCAGGCGCGAGGGTCAGGACATCAAAGGACTCCAGTCCTATATCTGGGCCAGCCCTGGATTAGGACGTCAGTTGTATCCTGGACTGGAAAGCCCTGCTGACGCTGTCACGGCCGACACCAGAAGAGCTCATTGCCTGTAACCTGAAGAGACTATGAGGGCCTGCTGGCGCTGCCGCGGCCCACCTTTGCTGAACCATCTTGAGAGCCTGCTGGCGCTGCCGCGGCCCACCTTTGCCGAACCATCTTGAGAGCCTGCTGGCGCTGCCGCGGCCCACCTTTGCCGAATCATCTTGAGAGCCTGCTGGCGCTGCCGCGGCCCCCCTTTGCTGAACCATCTTGAGAGCCTGCTGGCGCTGCCGCGGCCCACCTTTTTCCGAACCATCTTGAGAGCCTGCTGGCGCTGCCGCGGCCCACCTTTTGCTGAACCATCTTGGGAGCCTGCTGGCACTGCCGCGGCCCACCTTTCGCCGAACCATCTTGGGAGCCTGCTGGCGCTGCCGCGGCTCAACCTCGCGGAACCCCCGGCTCGAGGATTGAGAGCTGTGCGCAGGGTATCCCTTCACACCCCCTAACCGAGACTGTCCCGCTCCCCTGACCCCCCTTTTTCAAGACTTTACAGACCCCTCGGTCTACTTGTACATATCGCTGGGAACCAGCGGCCTTTACTTCCTGATAAAGCTTACGAACTCGACCTCTGGTGTGGTGTCCATTTGTGGTGTGTGGTTACTCTGCTGTGCGATCCTCGGAGAGGGCCCTCACCCAGGAGGCCTCTCAGTAACGCTCGGCTACTTCTTAACGGAGAGGTGGACCTAGGGGTGGTCAGTCAGACATCTTCTGCCTCCCCCGGGGTCGCCTTTCTAACATTGGTGGCAGCGGTGGGATCCGAGCCGACGCAGATCGTACAGAGAGTAATTCACTCACTACCGAGAAAAACACACCGCGACCATGACTACTCAGGAAACCAGACCGACAGCGGAATTCCAGAAAGAAAAGATGGAAGATTACAGCCACAAAGAATTAAAACAATTTTGCAAGGACCTAGGCATTGCTACCACGGGCCTCAACACCAAAGAAGATTTTAAATCAGCCCTGCAAGCCTGGGCGGACGCCGATAACGCGCCGCCCCAGAATGAAGATAACCCGGGCCCGAATGGACGCCCGGAGATCGACGCGAACCCAGCAGGGGAAAGAACCGCAGACCTAGACACGGGCCTCCCCCACGGAGACGCCCGAGAACGAGAGAGGAACCGGCTCCACGAGTTGGAGCTCGCCCGACTCCGACAAGAAGAAGAGATACAGCTGGCCGAAAGGAAATTAGCCCTCGAGCAACTACGGCTGGAAGGAGACCTAGAGGAAAGGAGAAGATAACGAGACCTCGAAGAAAAGAAACTCGTGCTCGAGCATGAGCGCGGCCTCAAAGAACTGGAAATCAAGGATAAGACAACAGAAACCGGCACCGCCGGGGGTAAGGCCTCACCCCCGCCGGGGGACACGAAGGTGCACATACCCAAGGAGGTCGTCAAAGAATACTATAAGAACGACGACATCCAACAGTGGTTCAAAGCCTACGATGTCGCCATGACTGCCCATCGAGTACCCCTCAAAGACTGGGGCGCCGGCTTATGGGGAAAGTTCATCAACGAGGGGAGAGACGCCCTGCTAGAGCTCCCCGACGCCGAGATGACCTCGTACGAACACATGAAGACCGCCCTCCTCACTCGCTACGGACTCACCCCCGAAATGTACCGGCAGCGATTTCGAGACTGTAAAAAAATCCCCGGTACCACTTGGGTGGAGTACGTGAACTTTTACAGCAGAGCCTTCGAAGGGTGGATCAGAGGCTGCCAGGTCACCACCTACCAGCAGTTGGTCGACCTCATCCTATGGGAGCATCTTTCCAATAATTGCTTCGTCGAACTCCGGCAGCACCTCCTCGACAGCAAATTGACAGAGCCACGAAAACTCGCTGTCGAGGCGGATAGATGGGTGAGCAACCGAGTTCCCCGGAGTCCGATGGGAGACTACGGCCGGGGATCCCCGGGGAACCACCGACCCCGAGGCGGCGGAGGAGGCCAGAGCAGGGGCCGAGACACCCCCGCGGGGTCATCCCCTACCTCCCCCTCGCCATCCGTGGGTTGGAGGGGAGGCCCCCCAGCCAGGCCCGGGCCCCGCCCGAATGTTACGTGCCACAGATGCCAGCGACAAGGCCATTATGCGAACGACCCTCTCTGCCCGATGAACCAGCGACCCGGCACCACCGGTCCCCCGAGCCGCCAGATCGCGGCCGCCGCCCTGAGTGCCGAGGGAGGCGAAGAAGATGGCGACGACCCCGAGCAGGCCGAGTGGGAGCCCGCAGCCATGATCTTAGCATGCCTGGGTGATCGAGACATGATCCCCCAAGACCCGATCCCAGGTAACCCCCACAAATACCGCCAATGGGTCACCATCAATGGACGCCGGGCCGAAGCCCTCCGGGATACTGGAGCCAGCGTGACGGCGGTCCGCTGCCACTTGGTGACCCCCGAACAAATTCTCCCCAACGTCTTGTGCCCAGTGCGGTCGGCGGACAACTCTGAAAGTTTGTGCCAGATGGCCCGCATCCCCTTCGAGTGGGGAGGGGTGTCGGGCATGCTGAAAGTGACTGTCCGAGACGATGCCCCCGTGGACTGCCTCCTCGGGAACGACCTGGAAAGTTCCCTCTGGGCCAGCGTAGAGCGGAGAGAGCATCTGGGGATGCTAGGCCTTCCCGAGTGGGTTTGTGCGACCACCCGCTCCATGTCCGCCCGGGCCTCCCCCCCCACGGAGGAAGCCCCGATCGAGGAGCCGGAGTGGCCCGCACCTCCACCGCCCGCCGTCCCTGAGGATACCGACCCTGAACCCGGCCCCCCGGGGCCCAGCCATGAGGAAATCACCGAGCTCGGCCACCTTCCAGAACTAGCTCAATGGCGCCAAGAAGGTGGCCCCACCCGCGAACAATTCCGACAAGAACAGAGCACCTGTCCCTCCCTCGAGGGAATTCGACGACAAGCCGCCACTCAAGCCGCTGGAGGCCCTGCGGGGTCCCACTGGGTCTATTGGGACAACGACCTTCTCTACAGTGAACGGAAGATTGCCGAACTAGGGGCCAGCTGGGTGCTGGTCGTCCCCCTCCGATTCCGAGACTTCCTCTTGAACTTAGCACATGATGTGCCCCTCGCCGGGCACCTGGGGCAGGACAAAACTTACAGCCGCCTGGTGACTCATTTCTACTGGCCAAGAATGCGCAACGATGTGCACAATCACTACAGATCCTGCCCGACCTGTCAAGCCAGCGGGAAGAGCGGGGGAAAGTCAAAGCCCCGCTCCAGCCGTTTCCCGTGGTCACCACCCCCTTCGAGAGAGTGGGGATAGACATCGTGGGGCCCCTGGACCCCCGCACCCCTCAAGGACACCGCTTCATCCTCGTGCTGGTGGACCATGCCACCCGATATCCGGAAGCCATCCCCCTCCGAACCATCACGGCCCCAGTAGTAGGCCGAGCCCTAATGGGGATCTTCTCCAGAGTCGGCTTCCCCCGAGAAGTCGTGAGTGATCGGGGCACAAACTTTATTTCCAAGTATATGCGATCCCTGTGGCAACAGTGCGGGGTCACTGATAAGTTCACCACCCCGTATCACCCCCAAGGAAATGGACTTGTGGAGCGGTTTAACCGAACACTGAAGGGAATGATCAAGGGCCTCGAGGAGCCCCTACGACGCAAATGGGATGTTCTGCTGCCTTGCCTCCTGTTTGCGTACCGCGAAGTACCCCAGAAGTCCCTGGGGTTCAGCCCCTTCGAACTATTGTATGGGCACCCGGTCCGGGGCCCCCTCAGCCTGGTCAAAGAAGGCTGGGAGACGGCTGCCCGAGGTGCTCCACCAGATGTCTACCAGTACCTCCTGACCCTCCGCAACCAGACTCGGAAGTTCCGGGAACTTGCCGAAGCCAACCTTGAAGCCAGTCAGGAGGAGATGAAACGCTGGTATGACCAGAACGCCTCGTCCATCGAATTCCAACCGGGCCAGCAGGTCTGGGTCATGTGCCCGGTTGAACCTTGTGCCCTCCAAGACAAGTGGACGGGGCCCTTCAGAGTGGTGGAGCGCAAGAGTCCCGTCACCTATCTGGTGGACATGGAGTCCCCCAGGAACCCCCTCCGGGTTCTACACGCTAACCGGCTCAAGCCGCACTTTGCCCGCACTGAACTAAGCCTGCTGTTAGCGACCGATGAAGGAGCTGAAGACGACTCCGAACCGCTGCCAGATCTCATGAGCACCACTGAGAAGGACGGCTCCATCGAAGGGGTCATGCTCTCCTCCACCCTGACCCCGGAGCAGCACCATGACTGCAGGCAGCTGCTGGGGCAGTTCGCAGATCTGTTTTCCCTCACCCCTGGAGTCACCAGGTGGTGTGTCCACGATGTAGACACCGGAGACAGCCCGCCTGTAAGACACCGAGCTTTCCGAGTGCCCGATCGAGTTCGGGCCTGCATCCGGTCCGAGGTGGCCAAGATGCTAGCGCTGGGGGTAGTTGAACCCTCCGACAGTCCGTGGGCCAGCCCAGTTGTACTGGTCCCTAAAGCCGCCGCCCCTGGCACGCCCCCGGAGCTCCGGTTCTGTGTTGACTACCGGGGGCTGAATGCCGTCACCCGGACCGACGCCCATCCCATCCCCCGGGCGGATGAACTGATCGATCGCCTGGGGGCCGCAAAGTATCTCAGCACCTTCGATCTCACGGTCGGATATTGGCAGATCGGCCTCACTCCTGGGGCGCAAGAGCGATCAGCCTTCTCGACCCCTGATGGCCACTACCACTTCAAGGTGATGCCCTTCGGCATGAAAAACGCCCCGGCCACCTTCCAGAGACTCGTGAATAGAGTGCTGGCCGGGCTAGAAGAGTTCAGTGACGCCTACCTAGACGACATTGCAGTGTACAGCCTCCGCTGGGATGCCCACCTGACCCACCTCCGGGAGGTCCTGTCGGCCCTCCGACGGGCCGGACTAACCATAAAGGCCAGCAAGTGCCAGATCGGCCAAGGGTCCGTGACGTATCTGGGACACCAGGTGGGAAGCAGCCGGGTGGCTCCCCTCCAGCCAAAGATTGACGCCATCCGGGCCTGGGAGCCCCCAATCACCCAAACAGCCGTCCGAGCCTTCCTGGGGCTCACAGGATACTATCGGCGCTTCATCAAAGACTATGGAAGCATTGTGGGGCCCCTCACAGAACTGACCTCCAAGAAGCTACCCCAGAAGGTGTGCTGGACCCCAGAGTGCCAAGCAGCCTTCGAGACTCTAAAAACTGCCATGTGCACCGCCCCGGTGCTCCAGGCCCCCGACTACTGCCGAGAGTTTGTGGTCCAAACCGACGCCTCGGAGCACGGCATTGGGGCGGTCCTATCCCAAGTAAACCCTGAGGGAGTCTACCTTCCCGTTGCCTTCATCAGCCGGCGGCTGCTGGCCAGAGAACAACGATGGAGCACCATCGAGAGGGAAGCCTTCGCCGTCGTGTGGGCCCTAAAGAAGCTCCGGCCCTACCTCTTCGGCACCCACTTCCGGGTCCAGACCGACCACCGGCCCCTGCGGTGGTTGATGCAGATGCGGGGTGAGAACCCGAAACTGCTGCGATGGTCCATCTCCCTGCAGGGGATGGACTTCACTGTGGAGCATCGCCCCGGCAACGACCACGCCAATGCTGACGGCCTCTCCAGATTCTTCCGCCTCGGCGAGGAGAATCCCCAAGAAGATGGGTGACTCTCCCCTGCCTTCAGCTGGGGGGGACGCGTGTTGGACCCGGCCTCATGGCGTGGTCCTACCCCTCCCGCATGGTGGGTCCAGGACGACATCGGCCCTCCACCCAGCATCGGGCAGCCCTTTTGCCCGACACTGCACGCCCCAACATTGCTGGTCCGGCCACCATCCCGGACCCCCACAACCGACCTGGCTCCAGCGTGGGCCCCTCACGACCGAAGCACGAGGCTGCGCCCGACTCCATCTTGGGCCCACCACGCCATGACCACGTGGTCCCGGCCCAGGCCTCAGCACCGCCCAGACATCGAGGCACCAAGATCCACCCAGGTGGTCGAGTGGCCACTCGACAGATCCCGGAGGAAAGGGTGTTTCGATGGCCCTCCAGCCGTCCCCGGACGCCTGGTTTCGATCGCCCTCCAGCCTCCCTGGGCGCTGGCTCCACCCCCCTGCTGGGTGTCTGGACACCATCATCCCGGCCCCCCATGCGCGAGGGTCCGGACATCAAAGGACTCCAGTCCTATATCTGGGCCAGCCCTGGATTAGGACGTCAGTTGTATCCTGGACTGGAAAGCCCTGCTGACGCTGTCACGGCCGACACCAGAAGAGCTCATTGCCTGTAACCTGAAGAGACCTTGAGGGCCTGCTGGCGCTGCCGCGGCCCACCTTTGCTGAACCATCTTGAGAGCCTGCTGGCGCTGCCGCGGCCCACCTTTGCCGAACCATTGTAGTGTAGTTCCTATTATCCCAATAGGCTCTGCGCATTGGAATAATACCTTCAATAGTATAGGCCTAGACCAGACGTTAACTAGGTCTTCTATTGTCGATATTAGACTTAAAGTTTTGGGTTTGCCAGCTAGCTCAGAGTTCACTAGAAACTTTCTCGAATAGGCAAGGAGGAGTTGAACCTCCCTGGATAGACAAGAAGGGATTTAGTTTCTGACAACCATAGAACATGACAACTTTGCTCTCCCCTAATCAAGAGTGTATCTCTAGAGTCGTGTAAAAACAAAAGACAACTTATTTTACTCAGTCAGTACGTGCATTCTTAGTCTCACCAGATTGTAGAGAAAAGGAAGAGACGGGCGTGTTCAATAAAAGATGGTATTTATTGATCAGTCTCTTTTCTCATACAAGAGAAGTGGATCGATATTATCGCAATACTTATGGTTAAGTAAAGTGCATACAATAAAAGCAGAAGTATAAAATAATACTGTAAAAACATTTATATGGTTTCTAAGCCATAAGGTGGTTTAAAATTGATAAAATAGATACATACATATATACATTTGACTAATCGTACTCAACTGGTGTTTCTAACTACGCCTACCCCGGTGTACCTGACCTAAGCCTAATACGTGGGCGGGAATAGAAAGTAGCAGTTTAAGTTAAGTTTGTTTTGCCAAGTGACTGACTCAAGAATTCTCTGCGAGGGGTTATTCAGTTCTGTACCTGGATTCTAGGATGAATGAGGGATGGTATCTCTCGTCTCTGGTCTCGATATTCCAGGCTGCCTGCGAGGGCTACCCGGAAGCGCCGGAGCTGGATTTCTCGGCAGGAGAAAGCAGCGTCTCGTTCTCAGCGCGTCAGGAAGGCGGGGCTGCGCCAGCGGGGTCTGCTCTGCTCTGGGCTTCGGCAAGTCTGGCTGCTCCGATCTCGTCACCACCGCGTGTGTTTGCTTAAGGCAATACCGGTAATATTTATACCTGTAAGGTACCGAGATTGACGTAAGGATGGACATAGATACGTCAATAAGGATGTCATACGACTTGGTCATTAGCACATTCTTTTGCTGAAGTTCTCGATGAAATCAAAACAATGGCCGCAGGGTTTTTCCCAGGTTGTCATAGGTTTGATTTGTTTTGAGAACTCCGTATGCCTTATCAGGGGCTGGAGGAATATCGCTTGTCTAATTAGATGGCAAGCGTTATGACCTAATCAGATAACACGTTCCTGTGCCGTGGTGTGGCTTAATCAGATAACGGTTTCTGCATCATGGGATGGCTGCTAGTTAACTTGTTAACCAGAACAGGGTCAGGAATAGGGGGATCGATACAGAACCTATAGGAATACATCACACCCACTCCACGCTAACTATGGCCATATTTACGAATCTAGGCATAGTAAAACATACTGTAGAGTATTGTGTATACCTTACCACCCCAAAATACATATAATGCATTTCGAATTTATCTAATATACGAAAAAATAGTCACATGTATTATATGCACTCAAGCTGTAGAATAATGCCAAAGTAATCAAGCATATGTATACATTATTACTAATCGAATATGAGAATTACACATGAAATGGCTCTTAATACAGAAGAAAAAGTTCGAGACCATTCCATCACAGAATAAAATAATTATGAACATACCAGCGGGCAGCTAATGTCTATAAAGTATCTAAAAATAGAAATTTTAGTTCTCTAAGAATAGTTCTTACTTTAAGCAGAAGATAAGTGTCCCGAAAAATCGTAAAAATGTATTGGGGCTGCTAAAAAAATTGCTGTCCGTGAACTGGAGGGAAAATTGTTCATGGTATTTTGTTATTAAAGTTGAAGGCCAAATTCAGGGTGTTGGGAACGCCGTGTGCTAGCTTGCTCAAAAGTCTCTATTTCTGCTCTGGTGAGAACATCATATCATTTAGACTGTCGAAAAAGCTGTCAACAGCTTCCTGGGAGAGTTCCACTAACTCGGAAAAAGTTGTAACCATGCATTCGTGTGCATGATTGTCTCCACTGACGTTTTGATTAGTATTGCTGACAGAAGGTCGTACCTGATCGATGCTGCTTTCATCTTGAACTTCACTACCCCTTAATCGTAGCGGTGAAGTCTCCACGAATGCCGTCATCAGAATTGGCAGCCGTTGAGGGCAGCACAAAGCATGAGCCGTTATCGGACCCAACAATGTTTCTGCATCCATAGGCGCATCCGATTGTAGCGTCAGACAGGTGTCCAACACGCATTCTTCTCCGCACAGCAAGCACCTTAATACAGGTAAAACACATCGATGCCACATTGGTCGAAATGAAAGAAACCAAGTCATGTTCAGGTCTCTAAGCCGGGATAGTCCCAGGATTTTTGATATCCGGTCCCGGTATCCAATGGCTCGGATTGTTTCTTCCCTTGTCGCAGGTGTTTTGTCTGTGACACGGTTTGCCATAACGAAATATTAGGACCAAGAATAGGATTCCTGCAATTAGTCCCAAAATGAGGGGAAGTCCGCCAAAAATCGAATGGACGAAGTCTGGAAAAATACCCAGTATGGCTTTGAATGGTGTTAATGCCATTGAAAATACTGTCTTAAATACTTTTGAGACTCCACTGGTATCAGAAATATTTAAGATTTCATTCAGGATTTCTGCGAAATGTATGGGGGAATTAGTTGATAACAATGAGTGAATCTCTGCAGTCGTCCTTGCGACTAGGAGATCATACGTTTCTTTTGATGACGTGAGCCTGGTTGGCGTCTGAAGAAGCACTGTTTTCATTCTGCTTAAAGTGTCTATTCGAATAGAAGTAATTTTCAAGTTGGGCCATGCCATTGCCTCCCTGTCTGGAAAGGAGCTGGGGAACAATGAGTGTCCACAGCACATGACCTTCGCAGTCGTAGTTATGAGATAAGGAGTCCCGGGCAGGAAACTACAACATCTGCGATCCACAATTAGAATGTAACTCCCATTATAGAGTCTTTTAAAGAATGGTTCTATCTCTGTTGCAGGTGCGCCTAGCTGGTGACATGAAAGGTTATTTGAGTTCCCTTCACAGGCTCCATGCAAACTAATTCCATTACACAGAAGTGTACCGCTTAGTGACATCGCACAATTATTGCCACTAAGAAACACTTTCTGTCCTTTATTACTGACACATGCATGTGAATAGGGCAAGTTCCATGCTGTCTTAATGTACCCTTTTCCCAATTTTTCGTACATGCCAGCCTGTATATATTTTTGGCAGTATTGAAACCTGAAGGTTGATATTGGAATATTAATTATCCCATGTATTATCCATTCACTGACAGGTCGTTCTGACATTGTCACTGGTAATCTCTCGAGTTTCTCAATGCTCAGGATTGTATAATCAGCACCCTTCTGTGCCATACTGATTTGTTTATCAGTAAGGTTAAAGATATTGAATAGTGACGTTATGTTAATTAAACGCCAAGGCACATAGCCTGAACGCAGATTTTGTAACGTCCAGCCAAGCTGTACAATAGAACGCAATTGAGACTGACCGTGTTGTAACAACAGTAAGTCTTGCGATAAAATGTCGATTGCTGAAGACACAATGCTGTCCAAAGAAAAAATTCTGGAGGACAGAGTCATTAACCCATTGTCCACTACAGAAAGTGATTTTTCCAAATTAATACGGTCAATTTCCCGTATACTTTCTGCTGTCTCAATTTGAGTCACCTTCCAAGCCTCGTTGTAAGCTGCGTATACAGAGGCTGCTATGAAGCGTTTTTGACGCTGTTTGCGCGGTCCCATAATGAAATCACGCAAGTCAGCACCATCAGTAAGTAAAGTTAGGTGTTGCTTAATTTCTGTCAGTGTGGAAGTTTGTAGCCATTGAAGGCATAATTTGCCCACACTGTAGGTGGTTATTATCCCTGGGTGTTGTCTTTGGGAATATCTAGGGTCTGGCCTGGTCAATGTGAACCCCTGTGTTTTGTTCAGGAATCTATCTTGACAGTTATTAGTATCTGTGGGCCAGATCAACCATTGTTTCCAATCAGGATGTGTTCTGTTTTGGTTTAATATATAGTTTACGTCTATCTCTTCATATGTAGAGCTATTGCTGTTCATTGTTGGCTTTGGAATAGACGGTTTATTTAAGTCTTTGATTTTGGCTAGGCCAAGACAGGTAGTTTGTTGAACAGTGTCATTCAAAAATATAATTTGTTCTGGGATCATGCAGGCTCTAAACAATGATTCTATACCTTGTACTTGCCATTCTTTTGTACCCCAAACACTTTTTACTTCAACATTTTTGTCCCAATAATCAAAACCAAAAGTATTCATTTGTTCAAAAAATGAGTCTGAATATATCATTTTCGTGTTTGTTAGCATGATCTTTGTCCCTGTCTTATTTGACAATTTGAAATAAAATGTTTCAGCATTACTTGTGTTGAACCCTGAAAAGTATGAATATTTGTCGAAAAAGGTTCTTGAGCTTCCTTTTGGAGGGGTTGCACAATGTTCCCATTGATTATAATTTAAAACATTTCTAGGTTGTGCCGATTTATGTAAAAAATGGTTACCATAGTGGTTGTAACAGTACATACTATCATAATTTGTCGAACCCTGCAAATAATCATGTTTGGTAAATTTAGCAGACATCACTAAGTCAGACATCATATCATTTATGTTTTCAAAGTCCCAATCATCAGCAAATGAGCTTGGTTTTACAAAGTCACTTAACGAGATCTTGATTTGGTGTGGATATTTCAGGATTTCAACCGGACCATAAATTTCGTAGTCAGTATTGTCCCATGCTACCCCACCTGGTATAGGATTGGCTGTGAAGTTGACTGAAGAAAGTTCTCTTTTCTCGACGTGTGAAGATGTGTGTGGCTTGAGGATCAAGTTGATTTTCTGACTTGCTGTGTCCATTTTAGCATATTTTCCCTCAATGAAGCGTCCCAAAGTTAGTACCATGATGAGCCAAAGTATGAGGATAAATGCACCAAAGCCCACCCAAAATTCAATCCATGGAGAAATCAGATAGGTTTCTTTCAGGTGTTTCAGAAGTTCTTTAGCTTTATCTTTAAAGGTTTTTGTTGATGGCTGTGTTTTTGATTCACTTAGGTCTTCAGAGGAATCATCGAAGTTTATGAAGTAGCCGGATGCAGTTCTGTCAATTGTTCCAATTGCTTCAGGATTACTGTTTCTTGCATATTCGTTTGTTACTTCATTGTAGGTTGGTGTGTCTCTACTAAATGTTTTTATTTGGGTTTTTAGAGGTCTGAGTTCCAATGCATTGTTGCATAGTCCTTGTTGTTGTTCTGTAGGCGTTTCGAATGTGATTAGCCTCTTAGTTTGGACCTCTGTATTTGTAGCAAACCTTGGTGTTCTGCTACTTATCGGGAGTCCACTTGGCCTACTGTTTGTTATCGGCCACATGATTGTGATTTTACCAGGTCGATGGATACAACTCGGTTCTCCTTTTTACCAGCAAGCGGCGGTAGTACAACTGATCTTGTCCCGTTGATAGACAAGACAGGAACTGCTTTTCTGTAAGAAGGCCCAAATTCCTTCTTTACCGCGATCTTTTCTCTGACTAGATCCCCGACTTTTGGAATCCAGACAGGTCTTGCTGGGACAGGTGGTGGTTCTTCAGTGGTTGTTGGCTGCTGTTTCAATTTTTATGTTGCTCAGGTCTTTTCTTGTTTTGTTTAAGTCCTGTAAAATAGCCAAACGATCTTTGATGTCAAAGCTTTTTTCCTTCACCACTGAAGTCTGACTGTCAAGATCTAAGACTAACATCCTAGTTCCAAACAATAATTCGTACGGACTGAATCCCTTCAGAGAATTTCTTGGCAGGTTGTTTAGACTACGTTGGACACTTATTAGATGTTTGACCCACCCAGCTCCCGAACCTAATATCCTTTCCGTTATAGATAGCTTTATGCCTTGGTTTTTTCTTTACACCATCCTGTATCCCTCAGGAAGGAAGTGAGAAGAATCCCGCTATGCTATGCTCATTTGGCCTTGTTTCCCCACAGGCTTGAGGGCTAAAGTGAAAACATTGGTCAAACGTAGCATGCTCCTAGCGTATATGCCATTTAGACTCGCAAATCTTTGTATAACAGTCCAGACGTCAGCCGAGTGCTGGGGATCTACATTATAAGTGTAAACTAGCCTGTATATGTTAATCGGACGCTTTGCTTTTTAATGTTGATTCTTTCTGGAGTGAAACGCCACGGTAGTATACCGTTTCTCTCGCCACTGCGATCTCTGTTGCAGTCCAGGCATTTTTTTACAAAAATGTGATGCTGCAGGCTCATGCCTGGCCACCAGTACACTGATTGTAATTCTTCCAGAGAATCTTTTAGTTTGAGGTGTCTGAGACCCTCGCCCATATGTGCGTCTGCAATTAACAAAGTTCTCCTGTCCATGTTTGGAATTACTCTATCCCCCACTCCAGGGATTCGAGCAAAAGGGACGGAGTTTGCATCGATTATGTATGTATAATTGAGTGGATAGTTGATCGGTAGCGCTGAGCAGTCGCCTTTTGATGACGTTTTCACCGCCAGCACTGTTTCACCGTCAATGTATTTCATTGTACGCTTTTTCCTAGCTACGGAAGCCGATTTAGTTGCTACCGCTGTGGCTGTCTCAGCCAATGAATTCCCTGCAACGTGAACGCCATCACGCTGATGACTCAGTGTATGTATCACGTGAGTCTTTGGTAGTTCTTTTTGTAACAGAACTGTTAGACGGGGACCTGGAGGGTCGGCCGAGCACAGTGATCGCACAGACAGGTAACTTCCCCCCCACAGATGGACACCACACAAAGATCAGGGTAACACCTTTTATAGGCACTTCTGGTAGTAGAGTGGTACGATACAAGGCGATTAGGACACGATGATCCTCTCAATTCTAGTCTCTAGTAAGGGAAGGGGGTAGCGGGACAGTCTTGGTACCCACGGGTACGGAGGTGTAACGGTGATAGCTCACAATCCTCGAGCTCGGTGTTCGGAGGGGTCAGACCGCGGCAGCGGCGGCAGGTCCCGAAGAGGTCGTAGGTGGCAACGGGCCGCGGCAGCGCCAGCAGGTCCCAACGAGGATGAAGGTTACAACGGGCCGCGGCAGCGCCAGCAGGTCCCACGAGGATGAAGGTTGCAGAGGGCCGCGGCAGCAGGCAGGCTAATAGTCCACAAGGCAGGGCTGTGGCAGCGCCAGCAGTCCGTCAAGGATGAGTTCGTTGCGGTGTCTCTCGACTCCAGGATACAACTGCCTTCCTGTCCTGGGGCGGCCTCAGTTATAGGTCTGGCGCCCTTTGATGTCCGGACCCTCGCTCTTGGAGGTCGGGAGGTCTGGGATGAGGGAGTCCAGACACCCAGCAGGGGGGTGGAGCCAGCGCCCGAGGAGGCTGGGGGTGCTCGGCACCTGGCGGGGGAGAGCCATCGACACTTCTTACTCCCATTGACCTGCCAAGTGGTCCGTTCACCTCCTGGGTGGAGGGTGGTGCCGGGATGTCGGGGCCTGGCCAGGCCCAGGGTTGGGGTCGGGCTGAGGCCGCGCGGCCGCGTGGTGCCGTGTCCAAGATGGCGGCTGGGCCGGGCAATGGTGCTGACGGTGGCCCGGGCCCTGTCCTGCGGGGAGGGAGCGAGCCCTTCATGTGGCCTGTCCAACATGCGTCCCCCCCAGCTGAAGGCGGGGAGAGTCACCCATCTTCTTGGGGACTTTCCTCGTCGAGGCGGAAAAAGCGGGACAGGCCATCCGCGTTGGCGTGGTCTTGGCCAGGGCGATGCTCCACAGTGAAGTCCATCCCCTGCAGGGAGATGGACCATCGCAATAGTTTGGGGTTCTCCCCCCGCATCTGCATGAGCCATTGCAGGGGCCGATGATCTGTCTGTACCCGGAAATGGGTTCCGAAGAGGTACGGCCGGAGCTTCTTGAGGGCCCATACCACTGCGAAGGCCTCTCGCTCAATGGTGCTCCAGCGCTGTTCTCGGGGCAGTAGGCGTCTGCTGATGAAGGCCACGGGTTGGTCCACTCCTTCGGGGTTCAGTTGGGAGAGGACGGCCCCAATACCATGGTCGGAGGCATCGGTCTGCACGATGAACTCGCGGCTGTAGTCGGGGGCCTGGAGCACCGGAGCGGTGCACATGGCGGCCTTCAGCGTCTCGAAGGCCGCGTGACAGTCGGGAGTCCAGTTGACTCGTTTTGGGTTGTTCTTAGACGTGAGTTCCGTGAGGGGCCCCACAATGCTGCCATAGTCCCTCACAAACCGCCGGTAGTATCCGGTGAGCCCCAGGAAGGCTCGGACCTCTGTTTGTGTTTCGGGGGGTTGCCAGGACTGGATGGCAGCTACCTTGAGTTGGAGGGGGGCCACCAGACCGCTCCCCACTTGGTGTCCGAGGTAGGTCACGGACCCCTGGCCGATTTGGCACTTGCTGGCCTTTATGGTGAGGCCGGCCTGTTGGAGGGCCTGCAGGACCGCTCTGAGGTGGTGGAGGTGGTCTGCCCAGTGGCGGCTGTATACCGCGATGTCGTCCAGGTAGGCGGCGCTGAATTCTTCGAGGCCCGCCAATACCTGGTTCACCAGTCTTTGAAAGGTGGCTGGAGCGTTCTTCATGCCGAAGGGCATCACTCTGAAATGGTAGTGCCCGTCCGGGGTGGAAAAAGCGGAACGTTCTTGGGCCCTGGGGGTGAGGCCGATCTGCCAGTAGCCCGCTGTCAGGTCAAAGATGCTTAGGTAGCGGGCTGCCCCCATGCGGTCGACTAGTTCATCTGCTCGGGGGATAGGGTGAGCGTCGGTTCGGGTGACCGCGTTCAGCCCCCGATAGTCGATGCAGAATCGGAGCTCCGGCGTGGTGCCCGGTGCCGCGGCCTTGGGGACCAGGACGACCGGGCTGGCCCAGGGACTGTCCGAAGGCTCGATGACCCCGAGGGCGAGCATCTTGGAGACTTCTTCTTGGATGCATGTACGTACCCGATCCGGTACTCGGTACGCCCGGTGTCGGACAGGAGGACTGTCCCCCGTGTCCACGTCGTGCAGGCACCAGGAGGTGACTCCGGGTGCAAGGGAGAACAGGTTTGCGAACGGCAGCAGGAGGGCCCGGCAATCTTGACGCTGCTCTGGGGTCAGGGCCTCGGAGAGTCGGACCCCGTCCACCGAGCCATCTCTTTCCCGAGTCCTCAGTAGGTCAGGGAGGGGCTCGGAGTCTCCTTCTGTGCCACTATCGGTCGCCATCAGCAGGCTGAGCTCTGAGCGCATGAAGTGGGGTTTGAGCCTGTTGGCGTGGAGGACCCGGAGGGGGTTCCGGGGGGACTCCAGGTCGATGAGATAGGTGACGGGACTCCTGCGCTCGATCACCTTGAAGGGCCCCGTCCATTTGTCTTGTAAGGCACACGGTTCGATGGGGGACATCACCCATACCTGCTGACCCGGTTCAAACTCGATGGAGGAGGCATGTTGGTCGTACCACTTCTTCATGTCCTCTTGACTGGCCTCCAGATTGGCTTTAGCGATCTCCCTGAATTTCCGGGTCTGATTTCGGAGGGTCAGGAGGTATTTGTAGACGTCCGGAGGGGTCTTTAGGGGGGCCATTTCCCATTCCTCCTTCACTAGGCTGAGAGGCCCGCGAACGGGGTGTCCGTACAGGAGTTCGAAGGGGCTGAAGCCGAGGGACTTCTGGGGGACTTCTCGGTAGGCGAAGAGGAGGCACGGTAGTAGCACGTCCCACTGGCGGCGTAGGGGTTCTTCCAGCCCCATGATCATCCCCTTGAGGGTGCGGTTGAACCGCTCGACCAGTCCGTTCCCCTGGGGGTGATAGGGGGTGGTGAAGCGGTAAGTGACTCCGCACTGCTGCCAGAGGGATTTCATATACTTTGCAATGAAGTTCGTACCCCTGTCGCTGACGACTTCCCGGGGGAAGCCCACTCGAGAGAAGATCCCCATCAAGGCTCGACCCACTACTGGGGCTGTTATAGTACGAAGGGGGACCGCCTCAGGATAGCGGGTGGCGTGGTCCACCAGGACCAGGATGAAGCGATGCCCCTGTGCTGTTCGGGGGTCCAGGGGCCCCACAATGTCTATTCCCACCCTTTCGAACGGGGTGGTCACCACGGGGAATGGTTGTAGGGGTGCCTTGAGTTTGCGGCCGCTCTTCCCGCTGGCCTGGCAGGTCGGGCAGGACCGGCAATGGTTGGAGACGTCATTTCTCATTTTGGGCCAAAAAAAATGAGTCACCAGGCGGTGGTAGGTCTTGTCTTGGCCCAGGTGCCCGGCCAGGGGGACATCATGGGCTAGGTTCAACAGGAAGTCTCTGAAGTGGAGGGGCACCACCAGCACTCGCCCGGCCCCCAGTTCTGCGATTTTCTGCTCGCTGTACAAGAGATCATTGTCCCAATAAACCCAGTGGGCCCCGGTGGTGTCTCCTTGGCTCTGGGCGAGCGCTTGCTGTCGCAATCCCTCGAGGGAGGGGCAGGTCTTTTGCTCCTGCCGGAATTGTTCCTGGGTGGGTCCCCCTTCTTGACGCCACTGAGCCAGGTCGGGAAGCTCGGGGGGCTGTGTGGACCCCTCTGTGGTGGGGTCCGGGTGGTCGGTCTGTAGGAAGTCTTCTTTTGGAGTGATCGAGGGCGGAGGTGCTGCCCATTCTGGTTCTTCTGGTCTAGGGATGGTGCGGGTGGCCATGGACCGGGTGGTTACGCACGCCCAGTCCGGGAGACCCAACATCCCCAGATGCTCTCTTCTTTCCACAGCGGCCCACGGGGAGCTCTCGAGATCGTTCCCCAGGAGGCAGTCCACGGGGGCATCGTCGCGGACAGTTACTCTCAGCATGCCGGACACTCCTCCCCATTCGAAGGGGACGCAGGCCATCCGACACAGGCTCTCCGAGTTATCTGCCGATCGGACGGGGCAAAGTACGTTTGGTAGGATTTGTTCTGGGGTCACCAGGTGACAACGGACGGCCGTCACACTGGCCCCGGTGTCACGCAGGGCCTCGGCCTGGCGCCCATTGATGCTCACCCATTGGCTGTACTTCCGAGTGTTGGCGGGCAGGGGAGTCCGCGGGACCATGTCTCTTCCTCCCAGGCATGCCAGGGTCATGGCGGCGGGTTCCCACTCGAACTGCTCCGACTCATAGGTCTCCGTGTCTTCGGAGACTTGTTCTTCTCCCAGGGCGGCGGCCGCCATCTGGCGGGGCCCGGGGACCTGGTTCTTCGGGCAGGTCGGGTCACTGGCATAGTGGCCGACTCGCTGGCATCGATGACACGTCACGTTAGCTCGGAACCCCGGGCGCATCGGGGGGTTTCCCCGGCCTGCTGGGGCCTCCTCCTCCTCCTCGGGGACGATGATGATCTTGGTTGGTTCTGTTCTGTTCGTTCGGCCCACTCCGGGCCACTCGGGTGCTCTCCCACCGGTCAGCCTCGGTGGCGAGCTGCCGGGGTTCAGTCAATTTACTGTCGAGGAGGTGCTGCCTGAGCTCGACGAAGCAGTTGTTGGAGAGGTGCTCCCACACAATGAGATTGAAGAGTTGTTCGTAAGTGGTTACGTTGTTACCCTTGATCCACCCCTCGAAGGCTCGGCTGAAATAGTTCACGTATTCCAACCACGTTGTACCTGGGATCCGGGTGCAGTTGCGGAACCTCTGGCGGTACATTTCGGGTGTAAGCCCATATCGACTGAGGAGGGCGGCCTTCATGTGGTCATAGGACGTCATTTGATGGTCCGGAAGCTGCAGCAGGGCATCACGACCCTCGTTGACGAATCTCCCCCATAGACCGGCTCCCCAGTCACTTCGAGCGACCCGGTGGGCGGTCATGGCAATCTCATAGGCCTTGGACCACTGCTGTATGTCGTCGTTCCGGTGATATTCTCGGACCACATCCTTGGGGATGTGGACCTTCTGCTCGGTAGGACCCGGGGAGTGCGGTTGCTCGGGCACCCCTAGGTTTTTGTTCAGTTTGCGTATTTCTATCTCCGCTAGTTTGCACTCGTGCTCGTATGCCAGTCTTTTTTCTTCGAGGTCTCTCTGTCTCTGTTTTTCCTCTCGCTCTTCTCTGAGCCGTAAGTGTTCTAAGTTTATTTTTTGTTCCGCCAGTTTCAATTCTCCGTCTAATCTGAGTCGTGCCAAGTCTAACTCGTGTAATCTATTTTTTTCCCGCTCTTGGATCTCTTCACGGGAAGGGCCTGTTCTCCGTTCCTCCGTCCGGGTGGTGTTGACTTCCGGGGCTGCGGGGTCCCGGGGGGTTGCGGTATTTGTCTCTGTCCAGGCCTCTAGGGCGTTTTTGAAGTCTTCTTTTGTGCTTAGCCCGGTGGTAGCAATGCCTAAGTCCATGCAAAATTGTTTGAGCTCTCGGTGGTTGTATTCTTCCAGCTTTTCCATCTGGAACTTCTCCGCCGATCTGCTCTCTTTGGTCGTCATTGTGGTTTTAGTCGTAGGGTGAGTTACTGTCTGTACGGTACGCGTTGGTTCGGATCGCGCCGCTAGCCACCAATGTTAGACGGGGACCTGGAGGGTCGGCCGAGCACAGTGATCGCACAGACAGGTAACTTCCCCCCCACAGATGGACACCACACAAAGATCAGGGTAACACCTTTTATAGGCACTTCTGGTAGTAGAGTGGTACGATACAAGGCGATTAGGACACGATGATCCTCTCAATTCTAGTCTCTAGTAAGGGAAGGGGGTAGCGGGACAGTCTTGGTACCCACGGGTACGGAGGTGTAACGGTGATAGCTCACAATCCTCGAGCTCGGTGTTCGGAGGGGTCAGACCGCGGCAGCGCCGGCAGGTCCCGAAGAGGGCGTAGGTGGCAACGGGCCGCGGCAGCGCCAGCAGGTCCCAACGAGGATGAAGGTTACAACGGGCCGCGGCAGCGCCAGCAGGTCCCACGAGGATGAAGGTTGCAGAGGGCCGCGGCAGCGCCAGCAGGCAGGCTAATAGTCCACAAGGCAGGGCTGTGGCAGCGCCAGCAGTCCGTCAAGGATGAGTTCGTCGCGGTGTCTCTCGACTCCAGGATACAACTGCCTTCCTGTCCTGGGGCGGCCTCAGTTATAGGTCTGGCGCCCTTTGATGTCCGGACCCTCGGTCTTGGAGGTCGGGAGGTCTGGGATGAGGGAGTCCAGACACCCAGCAGGGGGGTGGAGCCAGCGCCCGAGGAGGCTGGGGGTGCTCGGCACCTGGCGGGGGAGAGCCATCGACACTTCTTACTCCCATTGACCTGCCAAGTGGTCCGTTCACCTCCTGGGTGGAGGGTGGTGCCGGGATGTCGGGGCCTGGCCAGGCCCAGGGTTGGGGTCGGGCTGAGGCCGCGCGGCCGCGTGGTGCCGTGTCCAAGATGGCGGCTGGGCCGGGCAATGGTGCTGACGGTGGCCCGGGCCCTGTCCTGCGGGGAGGGAGCGAGCCCTTCATGTGGC
This sequence comes from Lissotriton helveticus, assembly GCF_964261635.1. NCBI lineage: Eukaryota > Metazoa > Chordata > Amphibia > Caudata > Salamandridae > Lissotriton > Lissotriton helveticus. The sequence goes on from NC_136068.1 coordinate 1,098,084,217, forward strand.
CTGTCCAACAAGAACTATTTGTTCCCAAAGCAGTTTTTGCTTTATTGTTGCACCTGTGTCATCTTTGTAACCGTTTTGAATCCATTTCTGCAAATCGTTGTTATATGATTTGACGCAGTAATATGAATCGGACACTATAAGTGTCGGGAATTCGTGATCCGCATTATCTAGCGCCATTTTCAATGCTATTATTTCAGTCTGTTGTTCTGAATTAGTTTCTACTGAGTGTGTTTTTGTTAATAGAGGTCTTAGTTTACCTCCGTGCCACACTTCTTTTGTAATCTCACATGTGGGGTTGTATGCTTGTTCTCCCCAAACGGAGGGTTGAGCATGTCCGTCTGTATAGATTACACAAGCGTACTGTCGTAAAGGCAGAATGTCGATTGGCAGAGGGAATATTCTTTCATATTCTAGATTTTTTAATTCCTTTAGTTCTGGATCAAAGTAGTAGTATACTTTGTCCGTTGTAATTGAATTCACCCATTGTATCCACTTTGGATTCAATGCCGTTGTTGGTAAATTACACGGGGTTGATAATGCCTCAAAGGCTGATTCTGCTGTTCTGACCGTGATTCGTCTACCGTCAGCTTTATCTTTTTCTCTAGCTATTGCGGTTTGAACTGCATGAACAATGTTTTCTTTAATGCTGAATTTCTTTTCAGCTTCTGTGTACAAGTGTGATTTGAATGCAATTGGTACCTTTTCTCCCTCATTAGAGGTCAGGTATGTGAATCCGCATCTTCCTGGGATGACTCGAATCACAAGATTGCGTGTGTTATCACGTGTTTCTAATTTTGTTTTAATTAACATGTCTGTTTGTAAGGATCTCAGAATTTCTGTGTGTATTTGAGTCCAATTGGTTTTTTTAAAATCTGGTTTTATTAGATCATAAAGGGGTTTGACCCTTTCTGCGTAATTTGCAATGTATGTTCTTCCGAAATTTAGGAAGCCTAGAATTGACTGTAGGTTTTTTAGTGTTCTAGGTGCTTGGAGTACGGCACATTTCTCTAGGAAATTGTCAGCCAGGCTTTTGCCTTCACTTGATAATTCATATCCTAAGAACAGGACTGTTAGATGGGCAATTCTAGATTTTTTAAAGTTGAATTTGTAACCCTCTGCTGCGAACCCAAGTATTATGGTGTTCACTCTCTTCAAGTGAGTATCCAAGTCATCATCTGTTAGGTATATGTCGTCGACATAAGATAATGCCTCTTCATCATATGTTTGTAATAACTCTGTTACTCTTGCTGAGAATAATCCTGGGCTGTTCTTGTACCCCTGGGGTAACCGACAGAATTGTTTTTGAGCGCCATTTATTGAGAACGCAGACAAGTATCTGCTCTCTGGTGCTATATTTTGACAAAAGAATCCATTAGAGATGTCTAATGTTGTTGTGTATTTTTTGCGCACTATGTTATTCATTAGTGCTGCACTATGCGAGTTTTGCACTGCAAACGTTTTGCAACATGAGTTAAGGTGTCTGTAATCCAAAACTAGACGATATGAATTGTCTGGTTTGGAGACCGGAAACAAAGGGTTGTTCATTTGTGAGGTGCAAGTTTCAATCACCCCCTGGTATTCTAATTGGTCTAGGATTTCTTTTACCTGTTTTTTAGCTTCTTGCTTAATTGGGTACTGTCTTTGTGCAGTAGGTTGTGATTTTAACTGGATTTTGTGAGGAGGAGAGTCCTCATCCCATCCTACATGATTTTTATATAAAGCAGGAGCTTGAGCTACTGCCCACTTTCTTGCAAGTGTATATTTTTTATGAATTGGGATATGATTTGAGAAGGCAGGCATAATTATTTCTTCGCCATGAGGGCAGTCCCTGACAAACTCTGGTGGCCAGTCTTTTTCAGCTAGAAGGATGTCATAGCCCTTGGAGAGATTATCCCAAAATAGTCCCCTTATTTTTCTAGTCTTATCCCCCTCTATACGTAATGTTATTTCATATATTTTGTGAGGTTTGCTAACTCTGGTGTCTGCAGTTTCCACTTGAAGGTATTCATTCGTGTCCACTGTCTCCAGATGATTCATAAGGACTTTGCGGGCTATGCTCACTTCTGCTGCGCTGTCTAGCATTGTCTGAGCCCATTCTCCGTTTTTCAGTTGTGTCCTCAGTATTCTCGGCATTGTTGAATACTTTAATACTGGCTACCTTCTTTTTTGGAAATTGTAATTTCTTATTTGGATGAGCAGGTTCCTTGTCTTTGGACTTGAGGTGCCCTTCCCTGGGTTCCGATCGTCCTCTTCTTTCCGATTTCTGCGAGGAAGTCTGAAAAGATTGAGAGGGACGTGTATCAAAATCTTGATATCTATCCGGTTTCTTTATATTATCCCTATTTCTAAGGTTGTATTTTTTCCCAGAGGGCTCACTTTGGGGAGACTTGGGTCCTTGGTCCGGAGATCTTTCTCTCCGCCGAGGAGACCTTCCTCTGGACTGGAATCTCTTTTCTTTTGGATTGGATTGTTTGTTTCCATCCCAGTTCTTCTTTTGGCTGTTTAGATTATTTTTAATAAATATTTTTTCAGGACTTTCAATCAGTTGGGGCTTCACTGGTATTCCACCCAAACTATCTCTACCTAGTTCTTCATAGGATTTTTCTATGATTCTGGCAATTTCAGCTGGTTGGTCTGCTATATCTGTTTCTTTTAACCTCTGGCGGATCGCCACATTCGCTGCTTCTCCCTTTATGTTGGCTAGTAATATAGCCGAGACCTGCTTGAAGTCTTTCAGTAATTTCATACCAAGAGTTAAAGCGGGTTCTGGACCGTATTCATCTTGAATTTGTTTTAGCACATCTGGTATTACCGAGATGGATGGAACACCATGCGTTTTTGTGTAGATGGAAGCAAAGACTGTACCCCAAGTGTCACAGTCCTCCACGTGTGGTGCGATTCCCATTGGAAGACAGATAGTCAGAATCCTGTGTTTATCCACAGGAGTGGTGTCTGGAAACACCGCCTCTATTTGGGTGATTTTTTGTGCTAACCAGAATGGTATTTGTTCCCTTTTAGCTGGTACCTTACCTAGGCAGGACTGTATGTTCTGTGGTGTAATTTTATTTGTGTTCCCCTGATGAGGGGTCAGCTGTGGAATTTTAATTGCTGGTTGGATTGTTGAAGTCCGCATTACATATTGGACTAATTGTCTATGTACTTTTATTAATTGTTTTAGTTGTATTAAAAGGTTTGCTGCAGACATCCCATCGATGTCTGGATGTGGTGTGTATCCGGCTAGGACCGGCCACGTTGCTCCTGGTCTACCTAATGGACCGAGCCTGGTGATGTGATTATTATGTTTTAGGGCGCCATTAAACAAGAGCAGGTGCTCTTGAAATTTAAGTGGTACTTCCACCTCCTCGAAAGGAGTGTACTCATTAGGAGGTTCCTCTGTTTTGTAATAGTGGAAGACCTTTGTTACAGCGTTTGCTGCTGGAAAGTGTATCCATGAATAGAACACCTCTGTCTGCCGATATTCGTGTGCCTCTATTACGAATATGACTGTGCCACCTCTAGGTGTCAGTCCATTTTCTATAAGTTTTAAAGTTATAGATTTCCTTATGTTGACCGCGATGAGTATTATATCCGGGTCTGCTTCTTGCATAGTATTATCAGCTGCTACGAGTTCAGCTGCTACTCTAGCTGTCTCTCTTTCTTCTTCAGTATCTGACATTCTACTGTCAGGAAGGTTATTTTGTTTGTTTGCAGATCAGGTTTCTTATGGAAACAGAGATTAGATGCACAATATTTTGGAACAGTGTATCCTTCAACGTTGACTAAACCAAGAACCATACATAGGAGTTTCCTCCTGCGAGGTTTGGCGGATATGACCTTTCACCCACTCCAGACGTCTTTGGAGTATTATGGGAAAAAAAGGGGTCTGAGTGAAAAAGCACAACTGAGTTACTCTAATGTCTTGCGTTAGTTTTATCGCCTTTCCAAACGTTTGGGCGCCATGTAGTGTAGTTCCTATTATCCCAATAGGCTCTGCGCATTGGAATAATACCTTCAATAGTATAGGCCTAGACCAGACGTTAACTAGGTCTTCTATTGTCGATATTAGACTTAAAGTTTTGGGTTTGCCAGCTAGCTCAGAGTTCACTAGAAACTTTCTCGAATAGGCAAGGAGGAGTTGAACCTCCCTGGATAGACAAGAAGGGATTTAGTTTCTGACAACCATAGAACATGACAACTTTGCTCTCCCCTAATCAAGAGTGTATCTCTAGAGTCGTGTGAAAACAAAAGACAACTTATTTTACTCAGTCAGTACGTGCATTCTTAGTCTCACCAGATTGTAGAGAAAAGCAAGAGACGGGCGTGTTCAATAAAAGATGGTATTTATTGATCAGTCTCTTTTCTCATACAAGAGAAGTGGATCGATATTATCGCAATACTTATGGTTAAGTAAAGTGCATACAATAAAAGCAGAAGTATAAAATAATACTGTAAAAACATTTATATGGTTTCTAAGCCATAAGGTGGTTTAAAATTGATAAAATAGATACATACATATATACATTTGACTAATCGTACTCAACTGGTGTTTCTAACTACGCCTACCCCGGTGTACCTGACCTAAGCCTAATACGTGGGCGGGAATAGAAAGTAGCAGTTTAAGTTAAGTTTGTTTTGCCAAGTGACTGACTCAAGAATTCTCTGCGAGGGGTTATTCAGTTCTGTACCTGGATTCTAGGATGAATGAGGGATGGTATCTCTCGTCTCTGGTCTCGATATTCCAGGCTGCCTGCGAGGGCTACCCGGAAGCGCCGGAGCTGGATTTCTCGGCAGGAGAAAGCAGCGTCTCGTTCTCAGCGCGTCAGGAAGGCGGGGCTGCGCCAGCGGGGTCTGCTCTGCTCTGGGCTTCGGCAAGTCTGGCTGCTCCGATCTCGTCACCACCGCGTGTGTTTGCTTAAGGCAATACCGGTAATATTTATACCTGTAAGGTGCCGAGATTGACGTAAGGATGGACATAGATACGTCAATAAGGATGTCATACGACTTGGTCGTTAGCACATTCTTTTGCTGAAGTTCTCGATGAAATCAAAACAATGGCCGCAGGGTTTTTCCCAGGTTGTCATAGGTTTGATTTGTTTTGAGAACTCCGTATGCCTTATCAGGGGCTGGAGGAATATCGCTTGTCTAATTAGATGGCAAGCGTTATGACCTAATCAGATAACACGTTCCTGTGCCGTGGTGTGGCTTAATCAGATAACGGTTTCTGCATCATGGGATGGCTGCTAGTTAACTTGTTAACCAGAACAGGGTCAGGAATAGGGGGATACAGAACCTATAGGAATACATCACACCATCTTGAGAGCCTGCTGGCGCTGCCGCGGCCCACCTTTGCCGAATCATCTTGAGAGCCTGCTGACGCTGCCGCGGCCCCCCTTTGCTGGACCATCTTGAGAGCCTGCTGGCGCTGCCGCGGCCCACCTTTTTCCGAACCATCTTGAGAGCCTGCTGGCGCTGCCGCGGCCCACCTTTCGCCGAACCATCTTGGGAGACTGCTGGCGCTGCCGCGGCTCAACCTCGCGGAACCCCCGGCTCGAGGATTGAGAGCTGTGCGCAGGGTATCCCTTCACACCCCCTAACCGAGACTGTCCCGCTCCCCTGACCCCCCTTTTTCAAGACTTTACAGACCCCTCGGTCTACTTGTACATATCGCTGGGAGCCAGCGGCCTTTACTTCCTGATAAAGCTTACGAACTCGACCTCTGGTGTGGTGTCCATTTGTGGTGTGTGGTTACTCTGCTGTGCGATCCTCGGAGAGGGCCCTCACCCAGGAGGCCTCTCAGTAACGCTCGGCTACTTCTTAACGGAGAGGTGGACCTAGGGGTGGTCAGTCAGACATCTTCTGCCTCCCCCGGGGTCGCCTTTCTAACAACCGCCAACAGAGACACGGGCCTCTCCCACGAAGACGCCCAAGAGCGAGAGAGAAGCCCGCTCCATGAGTTGGAGCTCGCCCGACTCCGGCTGGACGGAGAACTCCAGCTAGCGGAAAAGAAAATGGCCCTTGAGCAACTACGGCTGCAAGGAGACCTGGAGGAGAGACGGAGGCAGAGAGAATTGGAAGAAAAGAAAATCACGTTCGAGCACAAGCGTGGCCTCAAAGAACTGGAGATCAAGGCCAAGAGCGAAGAAGCCGGCGCCGCTGTGAACCGAAGCCCCCCGCCTCCTACCGACACGAAGGTCCACATTCCCAAGGATGTCGTCAAAGAGTACTATAAAAATGACGACATTCAGCAGTGGTTTAAGGCCTACGAAGTCGCCATGACCGCGCACCGCATACCCCTAAAAGATTGGGGTGCCGGCCTATGGGGGAAATTCGTCAGCGAAGGAAGAGACACCCTGCTGGAACTGGCCGACGACGTGATGTCCTCCTATGATCACATGAAGGACGCCCTGCTCACCCGTTATGGCCTCACCCCTGAGATGTACCGGCAGAGATTCAGAGACTGTAAAAAGATCCCCGGTACTACATGGGTGGAGTACGTGAACTTTTATAGCAGGGCGCTGGAAGGGTGGATCAAGGGCAGCAAAGTGACCACCTACGAGCAGCTGTTCGACCTCATTGTATGGGAGCACCTCTCCAACAACTGCTTTGTCGAGCTCAGACAGCATCTACTCGACAGCAAACTGACCGAGCCACGGAAACTCGCCCTCGAGGCTGATCGTTGGGTGAGCACCCGGGTCCCCCGGGCCCCAATAGGAGAATCAGGATGGAACCCCCAGGGGCACCTCCGCCAGCGAGGCGGCGGAGGAGGCCAGAACCGGAGCCGAGAATTCCCGTCGGCACCGCCCCGGAGTCCGCCCCGGGGGTCGCCCCAGAACAACACTTCGCCATCCCTGACCAGAAGAGGGCCCCCCCCAGCACGGCCGGGGCCCCGCCCGAACGTTACCTGCCACAGATGCCAGCGGCCAGGTCACTTTGCCAGTGACCCCCACTGCCCAATGAACCAGCGTCCCGGCACCACCGGGCCTCCGACCCGCCAGATCGCTGCCGCAGCCCTGGGGGAAGGAGGGGAAGAAGAAGAGGAGGCCTACAACGAGGACCAGACCGAGTGGGAGCCGGCCGCCATGGCCCTGGTTTGTCTGGGTGAGAGAGACATGATCCCCCGGGCTCCACTCCCGAGCAACACCCAAAAATACTGTCAGTGGGTCAACATTAATGGGCGCCGGGCCGAAGCACTCCGTGACACTGGTGCCAGTGTGACGGCCGTCTGCTGCCACTTGGTGACTCCCGAACAGATACTACCAAATGTGCTGTGCCCCATGCTGGCCGCCGACAATTCCGAGACCCTGTGCCAGATGGCCTGAATCCCCTTCGAGTGGGTAGGGGTGTCGGGCCTGCTAAAGGTGACCGTCCGGGACGACGCCCCCGTGGACTGCCTCCTCGGAAACGACCTCGAGAGTTCCCCCTGGGCCCAAGTCGAGGGGCGAGAGCATCTGGGGATGATGGGACTACCCGAGTGCGTCTGCGCGACCACCCGATCCATGGCAGCCCAGGGCCCGGCGTCGACCGAGGCCGCCCGACCGAAGAACAGGAGTGGCCCGCGCCGCCACCGCCCGCCGTCGATGACGAAACCGACCCTGAGTCCGGGCCACCGAAGCCCAACCGCGAAGACATCGCCGAGCTCGCCGACATCCCTGAACTAGCCCAATGGCGCCAGGAAGGTGGTCCCACCCGAGAACAATTCCGGCAGGAACAAAAAGCCTGTCCCTCCCTCGAGGGAACCCGGCAACAAGCCGCAGCTCAAGCCGCCGGGGACACATTGGGGTCCCACTGGGTCTACTGGGACCACGACCTCCTATACAGCGAGCAGAAAATTGCCGAACTGGGGGCCAGCCGAGTGTTGGTGGTCCCCCTACGATTCAGAGACTTCCTCTTAAACCTGGCACACGACGTGCCCCTCGCCGGGCACCTGGGGCAGGACAAAACCTACAGCCGCCTGGTGACCCATTTTTACTGGCCAAAAATGCGCAACGATGTGAACGATCACTGTAGGACATGTCCGACCTGTCAAGCCAGCGGAAAGAGCGGGGGAAAAGTCAAGGCCCCGCTCCAACCCTTTCCAGTGGTAACCACCCCCTTCGAGTGAGTGGGGATCGACATCGTGGGGCCCCTGGACCCCCGCACCTCTCAGGGGCACCGCTTCATCCTCGTTCTGGTGGACCATGCCACCCGCTACCCAGAAGCCATCCCCCTCCGGACCATAACGGCCTCCGTGGTGGGCCGGGCGCTGATGGGGATCTTCTCCAGAGTGGGATTCCCCCGAGAGGTCGTGAGTGATCGGGGCACAAACTTTATATCAAAATATATGCGGTCCCTGTGGCAACAGTGCGGGGTCACATATAAGTTCACCACCCCGTATCACCCCCAAGGGAATGGATTTGTGGAGCGGTTTAACCGGACACTCAAGGGGATGATCAAGGGCCTGGAAGAGCCCCTACGCAGCAAATGGGACGTCCTGCTGCCCTGCCTCCTGTTTGCCTATCGGGAGGTGCCACAGAAGTCCCTGGGGTTCAGCCCCTTTGAACTATTGTACGGACACCCTGTCCGAGGTCCCCTCAGCCTGGTCAAAGAAGGCTGGGAGACTACAGTCCGAGATGCTCCGCCTGATGTCTACCGGTACCTCCTGACCCTCCGAAACCAGACTCGGAAGTTCCGGGAACTTGCCGAGGCCAACCTTGAGGCCAGTCAGGAGGAGATGAAACGCTGGTATGACCAGAACGCCTCGTCCATCGAGTTCGAGCCGGGCCAGCAGGTCTGGGTCATGTCCCCGGTCGAACCTTGTACCCTCCAGTATAAATGGACGGGGCCCTTCAAAGTGGTGGAGTGCAGGAGCCCCGTCACCTATCTGGTGGACATGGAGTCCCCCAGGAACCCCCTCCGGGTTCTGCACGCCAACCGGCTCAAGCCTCACTTTACCCGCACGGAGCTGAGCCTGCTGCTAGCTACGGATGACGGAGCTGAAGACGACTCCGAGCCCCTGCCCGACCTCCAGAAGTGCTCTGAAAAAGACGGCTCAGTCGAGGGAGTCTCCCTCTCCTCCGTCCTTACCCCCGAACAGCGGCAGGACTGCCAAGAGCTGCTGGGGCAGTTTGCGGACCTGTTTTCGCTCACTCCCGGGATCACACAGTAGTGTGTCCACGATGTCGACACCGGGGACAGCCCGCCTGTGCGACACCGGGCCTACCGAGTTCCCGACCGAGTTCGGGCCTGCATCCAGTCCGAAGTTGCCAAGATGCTAGCCCTGGGGGTGGTCGAGCCCTCAGACAGTCCCTGGGCCAGTCCAGTTGTCCTGGTCCCGAAAGCCGCCGCCCCCGGCGCCCCTCCGGAACTCAGGTTTTGTGTCGACTACCGGGGACTGAATGCCGTCACCAGGACCTACGCCCATCCCATCCCCCGGGCCGATGAACTGATCGATCGCCTGGGGGCCGCCAGGTACCTCAGCACCTTCGACCTCACGGCCGGGTATTGGCAGATCGGCCTCACCCCTGGTGCCCAAGAGCGATCTGCCTTCTCGACCCCCGATGGCCACTTCCATTTCAAGGTGATGCCCTTCGGTATGAAAAACGCCCCGGCCACCTTCCAGAGACTGGTGAATAAGGTGCTGGCAGGGCTAGAAGAGTTCAGTGCCGCAATTCTGGACGATATTGCGGTGTACAGCCTCCACTGGGGTGAGCACCTGAAGCACCTTTGGGAGGTCCTGACGGCCCTCCGACAGGCCGGACTGACAATAAAAGCCAGCAAGTGCCAGATAGGCCAAAGGTCTGTGACCTATCTGGGGCACCAAGTAGGGAGCGGCCATGTGGCTCCCCTCCAAGCAAAGATTGACGCCATTGTGGCCTGGGAGCCCCCGGTCACCCAGACAGCAGTCTGAGCCTTCCTGGGGCTCACTGGATATTACCGGCGCTTCATAAAAGACTATGGGAGCATTGTGGGGACCCTCACGGAACTGACCTCCAAAAGGCAACCACAGAAGGTGCACTGGACCCCCGAGTGTCAGACGGCCTTCGAGACTCTGAAAACTGCCATGTGCACCGCCCCTGTGCTCCAAGCCCCCGACTACAGCCGAGAGTTTGTGATCCAAACCGACGCCTCGGAGCACGGCATCGGGGCGGTCCTATCGCAAGTTAACCCCGAGGGGGTTGACCATCCTGTGGCCTTCATCAGCCGGCGACTGCTGGCTGGAGAACAACGATGGAGCACCATCGAGAGAGAAGCCTTCGCCGTCGTGTGGGCCCTAAAGAAACTCCGGCACTAACTCTTCGGCACCCACTTCCGGGTCCAGATCGACCACCGGCCCCTGCGGTGGCTGATGCAGATGCGTGGCGAGAACCCGAAGCTGCTGCGATGGTCCATCTCCCTGCAAGGGATGGACTTCACTGTGGAGCATCGCCCTGGCAACGACCACGCCAATGCTGATGGCCTGTCCCGCTTCTTCCGCCTCGGCGAGGAGAACCCCCAAGAAGATGGGTGACTCTCCCTGCCTTCAGCTGGAGGGGACGTGTGTTGGACTCGGCCTCGTGGCGTGGTCCTACCCCTCCCGCATGGCGGGCCCGGGACGACATCGGCCCTCCATCGACCCGCTGTCGCCTCCCCGGACACTACCCTCCACAAACTCTCGACGAGAGCAGCCCCCCTGGCAACCCACGGCTCTCCCCCCTGGAACCCAGCGAACCCTGCTTGCCCCAACTCTGCAGGTCCGGCTACCACTCCGGGCCACCATTTCAGGCCCGACTCCATCTTGGGCCCATCACATCCCGAGCAGGTGGCCTCGGCCCGACCCCGGCCGCGGCCCCAGCGAAGCCCCGACATCGAGGCACCAAGATCCACCCAGGTGGTAGAGTGGCCACTTGACGGATCCAGGAGGAGGGGAGTTTCGATGGCCCTCCAGCCGACCCCGGACGCCTGGTATCGATCGCCCTTCGGCCTCCCTGGGCGCTGGCTCCACCCCCCTGCTGGGTGTCTGGACACTCTCATCCCGGCCCCTCTGACCCCCCAGGCGCGAGGATCCGGACATCAAAGGACCCCAGTCCTATATCTGGGCCAGCCCTGGATTAGGACTCCAGTTGTATCTTGGAGTCGAAGCCCTGCTGACCTCGTCGCGGCTGATCCTGATAAAGAACTCTCATACTGGAACCTGGAACCTCGGAGCCCTGCTGACGCTGTTGCGGCCCGACATCGCTGAACCATCCTCGGAGCTCTGCTGATGCTGTCGCGGCCCGACATCGCTGAACCATCCTCGGAGCCCTGCTGACGCTGTCGCGGCCCAACATCGCTGAACCATCCTCGGAGCCCTGCTGACGCTGACGCGGCCCGACATCGCTGAACCATCCTCGGAGCCCTGCTGATGCTGTCGCGGCCCGACATCGTTGAACCATCCTCAGAGCCTGCTGACGACGTCGCGGCTCCTTACACCCCCCAGCTCGAGGATTGAGAGCTGTGCGCCGGATATCCTCGTACAAGTTGGTACCAAGACTGTCCCGCTACCCCCTTCCCCTGATACCGAGATTTTAGGGATCCCTCGATCCCCCTGTACATATTGCTGCGAGAACCTGCCTTTATTCTTTACATAAAGACTCTTAAGAAGCTACTCTCGTGTGGTGTCCCTTTGTAGTGGTGTGATTGCTCGGCTGTTACGACTGTAGGAGAGGAGCCTCGCCAAGGAGGCCCCTCGACGGCGCTCGGCCAATTCCATAAGGAGAGGTGGGTCTCGGGGTGGTCAGTCAGACATCTTTTGCCTCCCCTGGGATCGCCTTTCTAACAATCTGGTATACTTAATTGTGTTTCAGTACATAGTTAATCATGCGGTAAAACAAGTACTTTTATTTCTACTACAGTCACTCATATTTATTATGTAGCCGTAGTCATCCTGTAAGTATACCAATGTGTAAGCACACTTGTATTGAGCAAAGGCCTGTGTTAAAAAATAAGTTTCAATGAAAAGGTAGATATGTGCACAGTGTTAGTGATATATGTCAAATAACACAAGCGAAACGCGAAACGCGTCTCAGACACTTGGGTGAATAAATCTAACTAGCACGAAAACTAGGTCCGTGTCCTGCTTTGCCTGCATCGTATCGCGTGAATCAAGACGTGGCGGCTGTGCAGGATAAAAAAAATAATATATATATATATATATATATATATATTTATATAGATATATATATATAGATATATATATATATAGATATATAGATATAGATATATATATATATTTATATATACGAAGACGAAGCTCCTCCTCAGCTCGCTCTGCGCTCGCAGACACCGCCTCCACGCCAGCAAAAGAATGAGGACCGGACCAACAGAGTCAGCAAGATGGTATTATTTATTTAAGAACAGAACCAGCGACGCGTTTCGAGCAAAAAGCCCTTGGTCACGCTGCAACATGTTTTAAATCACTATGCTTTTTTATAGGTTGATGCAGTGATGTTGACACCGCCCCCAGGTGGCGTCCACCATAATCATGTGACATATAATAAACAGTGAAAACACACTATCGCCAATATGCTGTTCCATTTGCTGGTATGAGCACAAAAAATTATTACTGGTTAAATCCAGGATTTCTGTTGATTATATCGAATAATACAATTTATGAATAAAAAGTATTAAAAAATAATTTCTGTTGTCAATGACATGTATACCAATACTGTGCAAATATGCAAATTCTTCTATATAGCAGCGAAAGTTTATAAAGTGCAAAGATTGAAAAGTGCATAAGTGATAAAGATGAAATAAAGTGCTAGAGAATTGCGGGAACCTACTACACTACCATTAGTACAGTAATGTGCAAATATGCAATAAACATTAAAAAATGCATGATTAAATTCATCAGACAATCATTGTTCTATACTAAATGCTTATAAAGTGTTCCAGGTAAATCAAAAACATTACTATCAAAAAAGCTAAAAATGACAATATGTATAAATAAGACCATATTTCATATATGTACATTTCACACCACCTTTACATCCCTACCCCCACAACTAACAAAAGACAACATCAGATTGCTTCACAGAAAAACCCCCACTCTTATAGTGAACACAAAGTAAAAACCCCAAACAATTACAACCCCAATATCTACATCTATATACATATATATACACACACACACGAGAAAGATATATGTGCGAACATACATGCACACACATGCAGATACCAATCCAGACCTATTTTATATATACAAATATACATATGTACTATTAGTACCTTTCTTCATTAATTCCATGTATGTAGATGTTCAGCACAAAATTATTATACAAAGCTCCAAAATTAGATATCTTCATCATTAAATTCCTGTATAGTCTAAAAATTGTCATATAAGTGATTATCTAAAATTCTTTCAAAATAGACCTGGAATAGAATTGTATGAATCTAATAAAAAATTGGATATAGCTCATGCTGTATAAAAATGTGCACTATGTATGTCACCGTACTAGTTATCAAAACAATACATAGGACAAGGAATAGCCTCAACGTGTGGTGCCTCTAATAGGGAACCTAACTAGAAGCACCGATCTTAATACCACGGGGAATGAAAAGGAAGAAATAGGGCAACCAGTATCAAAATAAAATTACAGAAAATGGTGCATTTCCTCAATGTTATTCAGCCCATTGGGACAGCGGCTATCAAGTTCCAAAATAAATCTGGATTCTAATTTCCTGAGTTCTATTTCACGGTCACCTCCTCTCCTTGATTTCGGTACTGCTCCAATCACAAAATAACTGAGGCAGTTGAGATCTTTGTTATGAAACCGCTTGAAATGCCGGGCTACCGGGTAAGTAGGGTCGCTGTGGAGGATAGCCCGTAAATGCTGCAATATTCGGACGTGCACCTGGAGCTTAGTGCTGCCAACATATCTAAGCCCACAGGTGCACGCCAGAACGTATACGGCATACTCAGTTTTACAGTTGTAGTTGCCATTGATGGTCTTGGCAACTGTGCTGAACGGAGTAGAATAGTGAGTGGTGGTGACACCGAACTTACAGGCCCTACAACTGGAACATTTAAAGAATCCCTTGTTCGGGCGTAGCCATGGGATCTTGGACTTTAATTCAGGTGCAGCTTTATCCAAGTAATTGCCCGTGGTTTTGGCCCGTCTAAAAGTGACAGTTGGAGAAGAGGGTAATCTAGTATTTAAGATATGATCACTTAAAATGATCGGCCAATGTTTATTCAATATTGACCTGATTTTCCTATCTTCCCTACTGAAAGTAGTGATGAGCCGTGGGCATTCTCTTTGGGATTCTGTGTTCACAGATAGATCAGTGATAGAGGTAGACACTGGAAAAAGACTCTCCCTAGATCTTGAAAGGGATTTGGTAACTGCCGCATTTAATATATGCTCAGAGTACCCTCTGGCTCTCAATCTGTTGAGAAGTTGTTTTAAGCAGTGATCAAAATCAGACGAGGAACTGCAAATTCTCTTTAGCCTGAGGATTTCCCCATAGGGGATTCCAGAGATCGTATGTCTAGGATGCATACTGGTTGCATGCAATGTAGCATTGCCTGCGGTCTGTTTTCTATGAAGGGTAGTGTTGAGAGTTCCATCGGAGACATATACCTCAACATCCAAAAATTGGATGCGAGTTTTATGAATGTGGGCCGTGAAGTTAAGGTTCACTGTATTGTCATTGATGTCATGAATAAAAGACAATGCTTCCTCTTTGCTACCCTTCCAGACGATGAAAACATCGTCGATGTACCTTAAAAAACACCTGACATGATTCTCCATCAATATTTTATGGCGCACCATGAGGACCTGCTCCTCCCACCAACCAACGTGCAAGCACGCATAGCTGGGAGAGAAGCAGGCCCCCATCGCTACACCCCTAAGTTGCCTATAGATCTCCTTGCCAAAGGAAAAAAAGTTGTTGTTAAGGCACCATTCTATAAGGCCTACAATCACCTTGTTGTGTTCATAATATTGAATGGGTCTGCCAGAGAGGTAGTGTTGTACGGCTAGTAAACCTTGTGCGTGATCTATGCTGGTGTACAGCGATTCGACATCTAATGAAATAAGCCACATATCACTATCCCATGTTATATCAGCTATTTTGGTTAAAAAATCACTGGTATCACGAGTGAAACTGGGAAGTTGTTTAACAAAGTCTTGGAGGAAAAAGTCAACATACTCTCCAACTTTTTCCCCTGCACTGCCGATGGCAGACACAATTGGCCTGCCTGGAAGTGGTTGCACGGCCTTGTGTACCTTCGGAATAAGGTAAAGGGAAGGCAAGATGGGAAAATTCACATACATGAATTTATATTCTTCAGATGATATTAGTCCCTCCCTTTTCCATTGGCTTAAAGACTTGTGTAGCTTAGATGTGGCTTTTTCATATTCATTTTGCGTACTTTTAGCATAACAGAGGGGGTCATCAAGTTGGCGATTGGCTTCCAATATATATGCTTTTTTAGGCCAAATTACCAGATTACCCCCCTTGTCCGATTTCTTGATCACTATATCAGGGTTGTGATCCAATTTCTTCATCAGCTTTTCATAAGCAATTTTTCTGTAGGTCTCCTTTTTGCGTCGTTTGATGTTAGTTTGGGTATACAATTTCTTGATGTCATTAGTGACGCAGTCGTGAAAAGTGTCTATAGCGTCTTTTGGCATTAAAGGTATGAATTTCGATTTGCTGTGGAAAGGACTTAGACCAGCTCCTTTAGGAAGGATGGGGACTTGTCTTAAGCGATTCTGGGTTGTGTCGATAGTATCTGATTCCACAACATTGTTTGAGTTAAGTAAATCATTGGCATCAAGGAAAACATGTGTGTCTGATGCTAATAACAGCCCCGGTTCTCCAACTACATTTATTCTTGTATCATCATTCTGATCATCGGAGTCTTTGGCTGATTGTAAGGCAAAATGTTTTTTTAGTTTTAGTTTCCTTATAAAGCAGAAAAGGTCAACTCTAGTCATGGCATAGTTGAAATTTTGTATCGGTGAATAACTTAAGCCTAATGTGAGTAATTGCTCCTCTGCTTTGTCAAGAACAACATTGGAAAGATTAATGATGGTGTTGTCGCTTATCGTCGTTTCCCCCATGTTTTTTTCTTTTTCTGTTGCTGTGTCTGCAAACCGGCGCTGTTTCCTTCTGCGCCGTTGTTCCTTCCTGCGTTTGTTTCTCCTTTGTTTGTTTGTGGATTGTGTTGCCACGATCTCAGGGTTTGGAGCCTCTCCTTTACTACAAAGTCCATTTCCTGCTGGATATTTAGTGTTTCCAGTCCGGTTAAGTTTAAATCAGAACTAGCTGAACCCGAAGACAAAGATTCTAGGCTGGATGCACTCGTGACCGATGAGTCCGTTTGGTGTGCCAATCCCTCAGAGCAAGACGCACTGGATACTGTTTGATCAGCGTTGGTTGATGCCATCCCATTACTGGTTTTGGATGCAAAAACGTTCTTCCTGTTGGTATACGCCTGTCTTTTGGCTGTATTATACTTCCTGGAAAATGTGAAGATCCTGCCCAAACGGTAATCATCTGCATCCCGAGTGAACTTAGATGCTTTACGAGCCTTTATTTTTTCTTCATGTTTGTGAAGTTGCTCATTCATGTTATCTGTGAGTTTTTTTATTTCCACCGCATTTTGGCAAGCATCAATTTCCAGTTCTAATGTTTTAATCTGTTCCAACAATTTGGCACGATCACTGACAGCAAATTCAATTAATATACAAACTAAATTCATCGATGCAGCCAAGTTGCTTTCCCCCCATTTTTGCAACATGGCTGGGTCCGGGTTATCAAAACTGGGGGCCAGTAAGATTCTCAGTCCTCGAGGCACCCGACCCACCTCTTCATATTTGCTGAGGGATTTATGTTCCCACCATTTTGTGCATTCAGCCTTACGCAATTTCACTAGTTCCTTAAACAGCTGTTTCAAATCTTTTGTTTGTAGATTGCCACTATCGCTTTGCGTTTGTTCTTTGCTGCTATTGGAAGTTGTGTTGGAAGTGACAAAAAGTGATAAAGCAGCTTCTTCCCGCTGTTTATCGATCTCGTTTTCATTCATGTTGATAACGGTTCTGTTCGTTTGCAATAATTAGTGATTACGAGCACACGTAAGCCTCGTATTTTTCTATCGCTGCTCAATTACTTCGTCACCGGATGGCATTGCATTTGAAACGCACTCACCGTTGGTCAATGGCAGGAACTGCTCCGCGTACCACGTCCTCCGACGCGAATCCTCGGGGACTTTCTCAGAAACTACTCAAAATGGTGGTTATTGATGCCGTGGCAGAGAATGTTAGAGGTGGCAACAGAGTTTTACATCTCAGAAAATTGGAATCCAGATATATTGTAGAGTTTGAAACTATGGCCCCTTTGGGCCTGAATTCTAGTGAAGAATTGTCAGTTCACTTACATGAGTGAATAAAGTTACAATTGATGAATTGACATATACGCAGGCTGTATAGGTTTTCCCTCATCTGTTTTTAACTGTATATTCTGTATTTCTTATAGGTAGGAGGTATCACTGTATCGGCTGACCATCATTGTGACTATGGAAATTTAGGTTTTTTGAATCATTGATTGAATTTACACGATGTCATGGGACAATACTGATTATGAGACTTTCAGCAATTTGATAAGCCCACTTGGGCGGAACTGACCTTTGACACAGACATCGCCATTCATGAAAGAATTATGGATGTGTAATCAGTGACAATGTACATACTTTATTTTGCTTATATGAATATGTAATTATTGTGCATTGCCGTTCAACCCATTACTCGTTTTAAAATGCAATTCAATGGTATTTGGAAACCACGCAAAGATGGCGCCCATAGATTGAAGCACTAGGGTGATTATAGTCCTCTTTCTATTACACTGTATATATGCTGTATTGTGGATATGACGTTTCTAGCGTGACCAAGGCAAGAAGCTGAAACGCGTTGTTTTGTGGCAGCATTAAACTAAAAAAACTCTTTTGCACTCAACTAAAGTGTCCGTTTCTCTGTCCTTATTTGGAAAGAGGTACGTGTGGGAATATTGAGGGGTACCGGTACCCCGTAAACGGACCGCTCCGTTGGACAGCCTCTCGTCTCTACCGGGATCGGTGTGGCGTTTGTTTAAAACTTGGGAGGCTGACCCCGTGACTACTCATCGGTACTGCTACTCCACGGACCGGCAAGCTGCTGTTACGTCCGGTTTTGGAAAACCACGACAGCCCGAACACGGCTTGATTTGGGTGCGGTAACCAGGAACATTGAACTAAAGCAAGCGAAAACCAGAAGACGGCTCGGAGACACCAGGCGCGGTCGGTGGGTGACCCTTATCTCCGATGAGGACACTTCCCGGTTGTAACGGAGGTCGCCGTAGCTGAATTTTGGGTACAACTTGCTGAACGGAAGTATCACGGGAGGAGAGCTGAGATATTGCAGGGCTGACGAGTCCGGCTCTCGGCATTGGAAGAGTGCAGGTGTATTTACACCATGTTAGCTGCAGCACTGGAAGCGAAGCGGAAAACCACGGCCAATAAACTTTTCTTTGCACAAACCATTATGAGTGGGGAAACATCGACCCCCACAGCTAACATCACGGAAGAAGTAAGAGTGCAGACACTTTACTTTCAATTAGAAAAATTACATAAAAAAGAACTTGTCAAATGGTGGGAAGCTGAGTCTTTACAAAGATATATCGATGTAGCCCGAGTTCCTAGAGGTCTACGTGTCTTTACCATTCCCACGTATGAAGACCCTGACCCAAAGATGCTAGAAGATTGGTCTAATAACACGGCAGCATGCTCTACAGTTATGATGCAGATTTTAGTCAAGTATGCATTGAAAGATCGAAGCAAGCTACTTGAGGAAATAGAGCAAGTATTGGCTGAGTTGGAAAAATTAGTGCCGAAAGAGGCCTTGGAGGAATTTATGAATAAGCTGTCAATCAAAATGGAGAAGGTGGAAGAGGAGATTACCGCGAAAAAACAAAGGAAATTTGTGAGAGACTTCAAAGATTATCAAGCTGGTAGAACCCTCACATTCCACAAAAAATACGACCACTTATATGAAAAGGAGGCAAGTGGTGGAGCAACAATGGTGGTTCCTTGTTCTGTAGAAGTCAGTGAGAGTGACGTCTCAGACAGCAGTCTATCTGATGCTTCAACCATATCGACAAACACTCTGGCTAAACCAACATACTCCAAGAAATCGAATAATTTTTTACTCCAATTCCAAGTGATGAACAAAGGCAGGACAGAGCAATTTCCGGACCCAGGTGGTCTGAGAGGCAGAGGGCGAGGAGGCAGAGGAAAAACCAGAGGAACAAACAGGCAAAACAGAGGAGGAAAAAGCGCAACAGGAACCCCTGTGGGAATGATGACAAGGGGAAAAGCAGCACAGCAATGACGGTCATCAACCTTTCACATCGAATACTCACCGAGGAAGAGACTGAACTCCTTGGATTAGGTTTGTCCTTTTGCCCCACTACTAATTTTAACTTTGTACAGACCAGAATTGATTTATTTTACTTCTCACGCAAACTTAAATTGAAAAAATGGTTTGAGACCAAGCAGAAGCATGGTCCTAATGTGAGACTTAATGTACCCATCAGTAACTTGAACATTGATGATATTGAAGTACTGCATGCTATTTCGTCATCCATTGATAATGAAAACTATAACTCTAATGCTATTCTGAATTTGCAACATCATGATATAGATCTTAACTCTAATCCAGGAAGTGGTTTCAAGCCTAAGTCGGTTTTTCTTCCCAACATAGAGTGTGATGCTATAGATGTATTTGAACGTGGAGTGTTGAATGAGTTGAAAAAAATGCGATATTACAAAATCCCAGGTCACAAGAAAAATCTTAACTGTGAACAAATATGTGCATTAGAAAGTTTGAGAAATGATAGCACTATTGTGATTAGGCAGTCTGACAAAGGCGGAAACGTCGTTGTACTAGACAAATCAGCCTACTTAGATGAAGGCCTGAGACAATTGCATGACCAAACCTGTTACTCTATCTCCGACAAAGCTACAGTAACTAAATCCAACTTGAAATATGGGGACTTATTGGTTGAATGGAGGGAAAAGGGTTTGTTGGAGTGGGAAGAGTTTAATTTTCTCAGATGTCCACATCCTAAAATCCCTATATTATACCTACTTCCTAAGCTCCATAAGGACCCAGTACACCCACCAGGGAGGCCCATTGTTTCCTCAATGGGATCACTTTTAGAGAACACTTCCCGTTTTATTGATCACTATTTAAGACCTTTTGTAGTAGGACTACCTTCATACTTACGGGACACTACTCACTTTCTAACAGCAGTAGATGGTATACATTGGGAACCAGAGTACACATTGGTTACTCTAGATGTCAGTAGTCTGTATACCAGCATACAACATCAGCTGGGACTACAGGCCATTAGGCACTATTTAAAAACACGTTCCATCTCTCTGCTTTTCCACTCTGAGATGTTAGTGGACATGATGGAATTTTGCCTGAAAAACAATTTTTTTCTGTTTGATGATGTCACATACCGACAGTCACAGGGCACGGCGATGGGCACCTGCTTCGCCCCCAGTTATGCCAACCTATTCATGGGGTGGTGGGAGGAGCAGGTGTCCACCCAACTTGAGGAATTCACCAACGTTGTCCTGTGGCTTCGGTATATTGACGACATCTTTTTTATTTGGAGGGGGGATTCCAAATCTGCCAGTAAGTTTGTTTCCAAATTGAACTGCAATGAACATAATCTTATTTTCACAGAACACATCAGTCAAACAGAAATTGAATTTCTGGATGTGCTGGTGGAAGTCAAAGATCAAATGATTCACACCAAATTTTTTCGCAAGAAAACTGCTGGAAACAGCATTCTCAGTGCCTCTAGCGCACATCCACGCAACTTGGTATATAGCATACCATATGGTGAACTCCTGCGTGCTAAGCGCAATTGTAGCTCTGAGTCTAGTTTCTTGCAAGAGAAGTCCATCATGACACAACGTTTCAAAGAGAGAGGTTACAGCAATAAAACCATACAAGATGCATGCAAAAGAGTGGAGTTGGTCAATCGTAACCAACTACTACACCCCATCAGACGACCCCTCGAGTCAGAAACCCTGAGATTTATTACCACTTACTTAGGACACTCTAAGGATATTCGTCTGATCCTTAAAAAGCATTGGCATATCTTGTTAACTGATCCCCACATAAGTAAACATCTGAAGAGTTGCCCACAGATCACTTACAAAAAGAACAGATCATTAAGAGATGATCTAAGCCCTAACTCTGTGACAAGTAAAGATACAGGTACCCATTCCCTTCGTCCTGGATTTCGCCGTTGTAGAAACTGTAAAGCTTGCAGTAATAGCGTTGATTGCAGCAAGCTATCTATTGCGAGCATAGACAGGGATTGGGAAATCAAGAAACCTTTGACCTGTAGTACCACACATTGTGTATATGCTTTGATTTGTCCATGTAAAAAAGCCTATATAGGCAGTACCATCCACCAAGCTAGAAAACGGGTGTTAGAACACGTCAGGGCAATCAGACACAACAACAAGCAGTACCCTGTGGCTAGGCATTTTTTTGAGAACCACTTTCAGAATGAGAAACTACTCAAAATGGTGGTTATTGATGCCGTGGCAGAGAATGTTAGAGGTGGCAACAGAGTTTTACATCTCAGAAAATTGGAATCCAGATATATTGTAGAGTTAGAAACTACGGCCCCTTTGGGCCTGAATTCTAGTGAAGAATTGTCAGTTCACTTACATGAGTGAATAAAGTTACAATTGATGAATTGACATATATGCAGGCTGTATAGGTTTTCCCTCATCTGTTTTTAACTGTATATTCTGTATTTCTTATAGGTAGGAGGTATCACTGTATCGGCTGACCATCATTGTGACTATGGAAATTTAGGTTTTTTGAATCATTGATTGAATTTACACGATGTCATGGGACAATACTGATTATGAGACTTTCAGCAATTTGATAAGCCCACTTGGGCGGAACTGACCTTTGACACAGACATCGCCATTGATATTATTATATTGATTTATCGGTGTACAACATTTCATGAAAGAATTATGGATGTGTAATCAGTGACAATGTACATACTTTATTTTGCTTATATGAATATGTAATTATTGTGCATTGCCGTTCAACCCATTACTCGTTTTAAAATGCAATTCAATGGTATTTGGAAACCACGCAAAGATGGCGCCCATAGATTGAAGCACTAGGGTGATTATAGTCCTCTTTCTATTACACTGTATATATGCTGTATTGTGGATATGACGTTTCTAGCGTGACCAAGGCAAGAAGCTGAAACGCGTTGTTTTGTGGCAGCATTAAACTAAAAAAACTCTTTTGCACTCAACTAAAGTGTCCGTTTCTCTGTCCTGATTTGGAAAGAGGTACGTGTGGGAATATTGAGGGGTACCGGTACCCCGTAAACGGACCGCTCCGTTGGACAGCCTCTCGTCTCTACCGGGATCGGTGTGGCATATATATATATATATATATATATATGTGGTTGCCTCTGGGGCAAATGATGCGTGATCCATACTATTCTGTTAAGCTAGATATTGTTAGACTGAAATATTCGATCGGTAATATCTATATCAATAGTGTCTATCGTGTGACAGGTGGAATAGACAAATGTCAGCATAATCAGTGGTCTGAAGGACATCACTGTAAAGATTGTAATATAAAACCTGGACAAACTGATCCCAGTTCAGCCAGTATTAAGGAGAGAAACCTGTCTTGATATTTCTTCAGATACATTGAGCCCATGGTTCACTGAGTCCAGTAATTGCATCCACTTGCATTCTCTTAGACTAAGTGTAGCCACAAGTCGGCACCTCTTGGGTTGGGTAGTACCTTCCCAAGACACCACCAGTGTATACTATCTGCCGTGTGGTTCATTAGGCTGACATGGTCAACTAAGGGAGCACCTTGTGCATTACAGCAAACTCTGGAGCACTGCTAAAGGAGCCTGGCCTTAATTTTCTGACGTGTTTGCCCCAAGTATATTTAATCACATGGGCAGATGATGGCATACATCACATCCACTGAATTATAATTAGTATGGTGTTTCAGGGTATACTGGCGACTGGAGCGTGCAAAATCCTTTCTCTCAATCGTAAGTGCACAAGCTTTACAGACACCACATTTAAAGTGACCCAGTAAGGGAGGTAATTGCAATTGGGCTCATAGATCTGGGGTGGGGGAAGTTTGGAGGTATGATTTAACTACAAAATCCTTGATATTCCTGCCCCTTCTGAAAGCAAAGAGTGGTTTTCCAGACTGCCCTAGCTCATCAGAGATTATGTCCCAGTGTTTGTTAATGATCTTTTTGATCTCATTGCTCCATGTATTGAACAAAGTTCCACAAACTATTCTACTATCAGAGGTATCTCGATTGGTTTTGACCTCCAGCAAAGGTTTCACGTGGGCAATACCAAGCCCTTTTCCTTGATCCTTTTAGTAGTCCTTTGGGGTAACCCCACTCCTTTAACCTTCTAATAGAAGGTCAGTTTCTTGGAAGAAATCAGCCCTATGTGTGCAGTTTCGGCGAAGGCGCAGTAACTGACCATAAGGCAGATTGTCCCGTAGATTTCGTGGATGGTGACTGCTGTACCTAAGTAGTATATTGAGTTCCATGGGTTTCCTGAACAGGGTTGTGTACAGCATATCTTCCATAGCTTTTATGTTTAACTCTAGAAAATGAATTCCATGCCTGCTGTATGCTGAGGTGAAATGTATGTCAAGAGAGTGTTCATTGATCCATTCAAAAATGGCCTGTAGCCTAGGTTCATCACCAGTCCAGATCATCAGGAAATCATCAATATATCTTTTCCAGAGGCTGATGATCTCTAGAAAAGTATTGTTGGTGTTATAGATAAAGTCATTCTCGTGCTTATGCATGAATAGGTTAGCTAGATCTGGGTCAAAGCCTGCTCCCATGGCTACACCCTTTGTCTGGAAATAGTACTAATTTTGGAATGTAAAGAAGTTTTTATTCATGGCTATCCTCAGTAAGACTACAATGAGTTCCGTCGGTATCCATGCAGGACCGGCTCATCTGTTAAGTACCTCGATAGCCTGGTCTTGGGGAATGCTAGTGTAAAGAGAGGCTACATACATGGTCACTAGTATTGGTTATGTATATCAAACGGTTGATTATCAACCATTTTGATAACATCCATGGTGTCTCTGATATAAGACCTAGATGTAACCACCCTTGGTTGTAGGAATAGGTCAGTTTATTTACAGAGTGGTTCCAGGGCAGAACCACATCCAGATACAATGGGTCTGCCGGTGGTTTGCTCATAATTTGGTGTATTTTGGGTAGAGTGTACATAGTTGGAATGTGTGGGTTCTTTTTGTTGAGAAATTCAAATTCTTGGTCTCTGAGGTACCCACTATTCTTCCCCTCAAGGGTCATGATGTGAATCAGCTGAGTGACCTCCTTGGTTGGATCACCCCGGATTTTCTTATAGTTGTCCACTACTTCAAGTTAAGACTTGATTTCACTACTGTATTCGTCCAAAACCTGAATCACAACTTCTCTGCCCTTTTCGGTGGGTTTTATGACTATATTGTTATTCTTCTCTAGTGATTCTAGACACAAACGTTCCTCCTTACTGATG
Organism: Lissotriton helveticus; assembly: GCF_964261635.1. Taxonomy (NCBI): domain Eukaryota; kingdom Metazoa; phylum Chordata; class Amphibia; order Caudata; family Salamandridae; genus Lissotriton; species Lissotriton helveticus. The sequence goes on from NC_136068.1 coordinate 1,098,108,833, forward strand.
TTGTATTTTATGTATTTTTTGTTCTCAAATAATTTCATAACAACATGGAGTACTACTTGCTCAAACGCCAAAATCTTGTGTGACATCAGATGTGATGCTGTGGTAAAAGTGGATGGAGGTTTTAGATTGGTAGCTAAAGTCCTCCTACTCTGTCCTGGGCAAGGATGTGGAAAAAAGAATGTTTTAAACATACTTTTCTGAAGAACTGCTGAAGTTCGATTTTGGTGTTAGAACAATTAGGAGGTGTAGTGGGTACAAATTATAAGCCTTTTGATAACACCATCTGGTCAGTAGGGGAGAGGGGATGGTTGGACAAGTTGATAATAGGGTTGGCCAAAGTCATCCCTAATTCTGGAGATAGAGTCTCTATAGTAGTTGGTGTAGTATTGTCTCTGGGTGTCACCACCTGTATGTTTGTCTGCTGGGCTGAATCTCTCCGTGAGTCTCTTGAGGGAAGAATCTCAGTGCCTTCCTCCCTCTGCATCTCCCTTTGTTCCATCCCTGTGTCAGTCTTACTTCACCATTGGCCTGGGGCAATTGGGTAGCTATCATCCGGTGCTTGATATTAAAGTTGTGTAGATATGCCTGGAATTCCTGCCCTTGGAATGGGGGCCGTTGTCAGTTTTGATCTCATCGTGAAAACCCACCAGTGCAAATATTTTCTCCAACGCTGGACCGACATTTACAAAGACTGTCGACCTCATGAGTTCTACAGCTGGGTATTTGGTGTGCTGTCAATAATGACGGCAGAGATCACAGGCGCCGTTTGTGGGTCTCCTCTTGTGATGGTGCACAAATTACAGTCTCTCACTTTCTCCTCAATCCACTTGTCCATGCCCTGGAACCACACTTTGTCTCTGAGGCAGGCGTTGGTTTTGTCAATGCCCTGGTCCCCTGTTTGACAAGTCAAGCCCATAGACTTCATGGGATCACAATCTGTACCAAATACCAAAACTCTGTCTTTATTGCAGACAACTCTCTCCTGTACTCTACTCAAGCCAGATTTGGATCATTCTATGATACTGAGGTGATACTGAGGTGGTGCTACTGGCAATTCAGAATACACTCCATATGATTCTGGATCAGGGTGGTATAGAAGCAAATATCCTTTTGATCTTTGGTGCCCTTTGATTTTATTTCCTTGGGCGACCTTTATTACTGTGTCCCATTTAGTTTTTATAGACATGCTCTGTGGGATTGGGATCAGAGGTAGAGCATGGAGATTGATCTCCACTATTTTATGAGTTTGAAACCGGGTGGTTTTTATGCCCCTATCATTTCTCTTCTACGTAGCATTCCTGTGAAGTGTTTCAGGGCTCGTCTCTAAAGCAGACACTGCTTAATCTTTATGTGGCTCCAACGAACAGGCTTAAAAGATCTTACAAATTAACTTGTCTGTTCTAGTCAGAGGAAATCCAGCTCATATTGAGACTTGATGATGACACTGATATGAAACTCGTTTTTTGTATATGACATCATTTTTAAAAATATTGTTGTATTTATACCATTAACTTAATTATAGTTGTGCAAGATATTGCCTTTTCACTTATTTAATATATATGTTAGTATACTAATTTTAGGCAGTTAGTATTGTTAGTATAATTATTATTATTATTTAAAACAGTTCCTAATTTTGTGTGTGTAATGTAATATTTTTTCATTTAATTAGTCATTTATAATGTAGCAGGTTGTTGGATTTGTAGAGGAATAAGATGGGAAGTTAATTAAGTTATAATGTATTTAATTTTAATGTTAATTTATCATTGTACATTAAATATTTAATTGATTTTTCATTATGTAAATTATTTAATTATTTTATTCATGTAAGTTTAATTTGCTAATTTTTATGTAAATTGGAATTGTTGTATTTTTGTTAGTAATTTATATTTTTGTTTGTAATTTATATTTAGTAGCAGCTTGTTGGGTATGTAGGCGAAATGGGTTGGTGGATGACACCAACACACATTTTTAGGGAACAAGCCTTATTTTTCCTCATCAGACTTTTATCCAGAGCAGCAGAAAAGGGACAACAAAGGAAGAAGAAAAATATAAGCGATAAATTACATAACCGGACAGGAAGTGTAGGATAGTATGAGAATAGTAGCATGAGGTGTTCTTGAGAATAGGTAGCTTTAGTATTCGACAACTTCAGTGGTGGGTGTCTAAGAAAAACCTGGGGTTCCTGCACTTATTTATGTATTTATTTTTTAATAAATTAAGCTCTGAGGATGAGAAGGAACCACACCAGAAGGAATACATTACTAATATCAGGCATGGCATGAACTGTCTGGTTGAGATCTCAAGTAGTGCATATCAGATGTTACAATTAAACTCAAAAGAACAAATGGTATGCCAAAGACGATTTTGTAGGAAGTAGCTGAAAAGTTGGCCATAAAGATTTGAATTTAGAACTGAAAATGAATCCATCTGATTAAAACATTAAATTAGAAAACAACTAATAATATAGCAGCCAAGGGGCTCCGTTGATAGTGGACATATCACTCAGGACCCAATTCAGAAAGGTAAAATTAGACACTTGGTCCAAACTTAGACCAAACATCTAAGTTTCCAACTTTGGGAATCAACAAAGGGTACTTACGAGTACTATGTTTATGTCTGCACTCGGGCAAATATAGTGAATTCCCAAAGTCGTAAATGTAGACCTTCGGTCTGAGTTTAGACCAAACGTCTAAGTGTACCTTTGTGAATCGGGCACTCTATGTCATCATGGACAGTGTTTCTAGTCCTGACATCATCCCTGCTATCAGGGGTGCTGGCCTAATTATGTTCAGCGGCAGTAAATCAAGACTGCAATGCTAAGAATGCATTATGTTGATCCACAAATGCCCAAAACTTGAACATTTGTCCATAATAACATAGAGTGAGGTGACCACTCTAGCCTTATTTGACATCTTCATATTTTTTATTAGAACACTTAGTATTCTAGAACTTAAGGGTTTTGTTTTAACCACTGGGCACCTAGGTCTCTACATACTATGGGGCAATTATGATGTTGGTCGGAAGTGCCTCCGCGGTCCTTTCAGGGGCAGTCAGCCCGCCCGATCTCGCTTCGGATGTGGTCGCAGCAACCGCTATATTATGACGCCCAAAAACCCATTCCTTACCAACCGATGAGGGTCCACTGACTCGGACTAGAAATTCCGACGCGAAGCTCTTGGAAGGCCAAGTGGAGCCGATCGGGGACAGTTCTGTCTCCGGAACCTCCTGCCCCATTACGATACATATTTCCGATGCGCCATCTGTTGGTCCAACAACCTTGTCAGAGCCGGCGTAAGGGGAGTCTTCTCAATCCGAATTTCATCACTACACGCTTACCACAAAATCTGCTGAGCAGCTTTGGAGCCCATCGCGCATGTCATCCCTCTACTATATATCATCGATGAATATGAGAATCCGAACCGACGCAAACACCACCACTGGTAAGTAAGACACCTACCCCTACACATTAGTGTAACTACCAAGTGAAAGTCAATAGAGTTTAAAGTGGCCCATGGCTTGTTGAGCATGGTAAATGAGGGAATGTCATTATAAGGTGTCTGCAGTCTGACCGGGAAATACTGGGAGAAACACACATTTAACGTTTGAATAGGAATGGCTATAGCTACATATATGTATGTATACCTAAATGTATGGATGAGTACACCACAGCACAAAAAGCAATATTACATGGCAACAGAATATCAATGCACTCACAAACGTATGTTCACAGAAACATATGTAAAGGCACCAGGGCCGTTCCTAGATTCATTAGTTGCCCAGGCAGAACCTGAATATATGAAACGCATATAAAAACTATAAGATGTCATGTCATAGGAAGTGACATCAAGTTACCATAATTACCCTACCATTGTCCAACCAGCTTTGCAAGAATCAAATTATCTAGTCTGCATATATGGAAATTGGTCAACAATATGTATAAACAACACATTAAAATGATGTCAAAATAAAGGGCAGATCTGTTAAGTGTCAATACAATACATCCACCCAATTGGATGGACTCAGATATATGAATATCTTCCATACAATCCATATCATGCACCCAGGTCTGCATGCATGCACACCTCACTCCAATACATTGGGTCACAACTATCTTGGTGCCCAGTATGCTTTGTCAGGCCAGGTTTACATGGCCCTTATGGACCTGTGGCATTCCCCCACCACTGTTCACTGAGACCAGCCAGCAGGGCATGAGTTAGGATCCCTACCTGTAAAGCCAGGACATGGTATCAAAATGTCCCACTTGGAGTTACAGTTCTCAGAAAAGTCTAGAATAATAAGAGTCTACACGGAGCAGGCTTCAAGTCTGCAGGCACATAAAGGATGGTTCATGATACAAAACCTTGGGAAAGGAAGACACACATCTCAAAACGAAGACAATTTCTCACATACAAAAGAAAGAGACAGGGAATTGCGTTAGGTGGCCTATGGCTCACGGTATCTAGCTGCGCACGAGTCACAAGACATTTCAAGATCCCAAGAAATCTCTCACTTTCAACTCATTATCGTGTCTTGGCAACAAATTGGTATGGATGTAAATCGTCTTTCATTAAGTCGGCAATGCAGATCCGGTCGGCTGTGCACAACAAACATTCATCACGGTATACACCCGTTACAACGGATCTTTTACTCCGCACTACCATTACAACGCGACCATTACTCCGCATACCATTACAACGCATTGCGCTGGGGGGCGCTCTAGGATAGGGAATAAGTATAATTTACTATCCAACACCTTCCCTAGGGTCCACGGGGACTGGAGTTAGAATAGTAAATTATACTTACCACTATCCAGCGCCCCAAGGCGCTATGCGTTGTAACGGTATGCGGAGTAAAAGTCGCGTTGTAATGGTCTGCGGAGTAAAAGTATGCGTTATAACGTCATACATCCATTCATCACTGAGGCAGGTAGACCACCACAGGAGCATATAGTTCAATATTGAACACTTTCAAAAACATCATAACAACAGAGGGATCATCGGCATTTACACGGTCAGCATCCCACATACCTCACAGTCCAGACATGGGTTTGAGACTGTGGCCTCTAATACAGCAGCCACTGCTAATAGTCGAAATTTTTGCATATGTGGATTCTAAGAGACCCCCTCCACGTGATCGATCGAGGAGATGTCAGGCACCCAGTCTGTCTCACATGGCAGAGCAGCTGCCTCATCTAGCCATGTCCGGAACACTTCTGATAGGTCCATGACCACGTGTCCGTGAGCCTGGCCCTTCAAAGTTCTTTACCCATCCAGTGGCTCTTCCTGTGTATCATGTAAGTCCTGTAACAAGTTGTCCTACAACTTAGTTATTGCAATCCTATGGAGGCGCAGAACTTACTCCCTACACAGCGCAGTTGCCTCAGCCCTACCCCATTAGAGAGTCACTGCACCCAAGTGTTGCAGTGTTGGGAGTGCAGTGGCCTAACAATGTTTGCAAATGGGCTGGTGTGCTATGAGCATTTACAAATCCATCCTTTCATTGAATACCTTTTAAAACCTCATCTCCATGAATATCTCTAGGAGCATCCCCTCCAATGGAAGGAGGTTGACCAACCTGTCACAGTGTCAAATACATATGTGAGTCTGGACCACAGGTTTGCAGAATATAGCCATGCTCTGAACATATGTATCAAATCCAAATTAGGTGCATAACATTGTGTGCACAGAGGGCAGGACACAAACTTTTGGGGTAGGACATCTTGGGTGAGACATGCCCTGCGCTGGATGTCAAGTTGAATGGACTGCAGTTTGGCATCACAAGATATTGTACATCGTAGTGCCTAGTTCATTCCCTCTCCTCGGCCGCGAGGGTTCGTCTTATATCAGTGTCTCCTAAGCAGTAAACGGGCGACGGGGGTCAGTCGTCGTGTGTTCAAAACTATTAACAAACAAGGTCACCAGTCTCTGACCTCCACCCATGACGTGCAGGGAGTAGGTTAAGGGTTGATGATCTGGTTCAGTGTATGTGACTCTCCACAGGCGTCCCATCTCAGCTAGCAGTGTGCCATGTGCCAAGAAATGCCACACCCCGGAATGTCAGGATCTTCCTGCAACTGGCCAAAGGTAACATGCTCCCGGATTCTGAATAGGTCCGCCACTGAGGTCAATCCTGTGTCTCTCTATGCCATCAGTACTTCCCTAACCATGCTTGTTATGAACAATGGTAGGAAGTGAAGACCAACAGATGGAGAGTATGGCATCATGTCCGTCAGTAGCCTCAGGCCCTATAGCTCAAATAAGCCACATTCACCAGGCTGTCGGCTCCACAGTGGAACTCCGCTCCAAGGAGCAACATCACTTCCGCCATCTCTTCTGCCATGCATGCTGGTAACATGCCCACGTTGTACAACTGCCTCCCAGCCAAACATCACATTGACCATTGCAGCGGTGCTGCCACATAACATTTCATAAAAACCGCACACCCTGGACACCCTTTCACACCGGCAACTGCAGCCACACTTAACCTGCCCCCAATGCAAATCAACCCTTGCAGAATGGTGTCCAAGTCTCTGGATGCACAGTCACTCCTAGGTGATGGAAAAAATACAAGATGCAGGGGAGAATTACCATTTTGGAGAGTGATATTCATCCTTGGGCTGTAACTGGGAGAGTGCTCCAAAAATCCACCTGTGGACGTGAGGAGGATATGGCCCTGGTTAGATTTCCACATTGAGATAATTTGCATCATGACAGTTACAGATCCCGAAGTACTAAAAAACACGAAGCTCAGGCATCACCCTCCGCTCACCCACCATTACCTTTTGTGGAAGATACTCAACACAGAGGGGAAAAACACAACACTTGGCCCAGTTAACACCCAAATTCAACACACTCTGGAAATCTGATAATTTCACAGAAATATCAGGAATTTCCCTGCAGATAGACTGACTATAGAGCAGCATGTTGTCTGCATCAATGGATATTACATGTATTTCCTTGCCTAGTGGAACTCCCCATGCTTACCACCCCTGACAAAGTTGCTGGGCTAGCGGCTACATTGCCAGGGCAACGAGCAGTAGAGAAACGGGACAGGCCTGACAATTCACCCTGACCAATATAAAAGAGGGTGAAATGTCTTTTCAAAACCTGACTTGGACAGTTGGCTTGGTAGAAAAAAGACAAATGTCTTGTTGCAGTTGCTACGCAATGGCCAATTTTTACACAGTGGTAAATAGGTATTCACAATCAATGGTATGGAATGCCTTCACTAAGTCCAGCACTAAGCAGGTTACATAGAGACACCTTCCATCGGCCACCTACAGCATCCTATTTTGCCTCCGAATATTAAGCGTTGTGGATCTATCAGGGATACAAACCTTTTGGAGCCTGTGCAGTAAATGCGGCCTGTGTACCAGCAGGCGAGGTGCCATGACTGTTCTTGTTTGAGTGTCTACCATTTATTGCAGTATTATACCGCTACTTGTACTTTGTATACCTTTGTAACCTGAACACATGTCACTTTTTCCTCCTATAATTGTACCGTTTGCTACCTCTTATACTTTGTTTGCTCACATTTGTCACCTTTGCCTCATGTAACTTAATGTTTTATGTTGTAATTTGTTCACTTGTAATTTTCTCCTCATGTATCATTACTGTTACTTTTGTCAAGCGCTCTGACACCTTCGGGTAAAGTCTGCGCTATATAAAAACGCATAAATAATAATAATAAAATGGGAGGCCATCCAACCCTGGAGTTGTCAACGTGGCAGCGCACTTAATCCATCTGTGTATCTCTGGTCTCAGCCAATGGGGTTGTTGATCACTGCACGTGCTGCAGGATCAAGTACAGGCATATTCAACCCAGTCAGGAATCTGGAAATATCTACCTGGTGCTCAGACTAGGGAGTGTTGTATTGGCCACAACAATACACTGTGAAGGATTCATGGATGGCTGTCTGACTAGAGAGCATCTGGTGCAGGTGATCCCTAATCATTGTGATATGCTGGGTTGGTGTCATGCTGAAAGGGAAGCAGGCCAGGAGTTGCACAGACTTATTTCCGTCCACGTGCATCTCAGCTTGTCATGTTTCAAAGTAAAAGCAATGCAGTTGTTCAATGAGATGTGTGTGGAGTGTTTGATAATCTGTCAGCATGGGTAACATCCCAGGCTGCAACTGGACACAGTCTCATGCTGGCCTATTGGTGCCTCCGTTAGCATTAAAGACCTGTGGATATTGGCCCTAGCCCCTCACCAAAGCCCCTATGCACCCATCCCTCAGTACGCTTTCAGTGTTTCCCACTCCAACAGCCTAGAAGTGACTGTGTCCCAGTTGTCAGTTAAAAAATTAGAGATGGAATCCCTCAGTAATTCACAAAATGCATGGGTCAACAACAATGTAGGCAGCAGTTACCATGTGTGGACTGGTGGTCGTGGTGCACCACACTCAATGTTCATGTGCCTATGGTTATGTTCTGAGAATGTTCTTCACAGGTATTCAGCATCTAGCACCTCAGGCTGTACTGTGTGCTGATAACAAATTTTAATAATCCAAATGTGCAGATTGTGTACTGCAGAGTAGTAGGCATACTCCTGGGTCTCCAGATGTAGGATACAACAACAGTGTTGGAGGGACCAGTGTTCAGCCCATTGTGAAAGGCACACTGCCAACACCAGGGAGGATGGTAGAGGGGTGAGAAGGTTCAAGCTGCAGTTCTTGGGCACAATTGAAATTGCCATCCTCAAACCAAGGGATATGGCTCCACCTTGTGGAGGGGCAGAATGAGGTTCGTTTTGGCCACATTCTGCACATAAACACTGCCCAATTATATAGGCAAACATCAAGGATCTCCTCTACAAAGACATAGTGCCCTTCAGGCTCCATGGCAGTGTCTAATAGGCTAAATGGGACCCTGTATGGACCCATACAAGGTCTCCCCTTGCCAAACAAGAGTAGTCGGTGCAAAAAGAATGACTCTGCAAGCACTTCTGAACCTGGGTCTCCTGCTACCGTGTCACATGGGTCTCTTTTAACAGTGCACTGTGTTTTGCCAGCGCATCCTGAAATATCACCACAGTGCATGTCTCCTACTTGTCATCCCCATACCGCTGACATTCATATTCATAATGCCATAAGTACCCGTGTGTGTAGTGTACTGGGAAGTCCGGGGAGGCGTTTCAGTAGTAGTCTGCCCCCAGGTGAGCCACCAACACACATTCCTGGAGTTTTTCCTTGGGGGGCTATGGGTCTGAATTGATGTGCAGCTACTCAATGGATCTGCATTAGGAAAGAAAACTTGAACCCTTAATAACTCCATCCCTGTAGTATGTATAGTATTTATTATACAGGTTTACTTTAAGGAATGTTACTTGAGTGTTCTTATGCATGTTCTTAGAATGCCATGTTTCTTATGTCATTTTCATTACGAACCTGTTCCTCTTCATTGCTGGTCGTGGGTTATCTTATTCCTGGAATAAAACCTATCTTAATCTACAATACCTCGGATTTCATCATTTATTCTTACAAGCTCGTACTACATTTATTGGCGACGTTTTTTTTCCTATGAAGCTTGTCAATTTCAGACCTACCGACGAAAGCAAGTCGTATTTCAACTTTTAAAACGCTGAAACGGAACCAATTGAATCACCGTGGATTTCCATATTCAAGTGATCGTCTTAACTTAACGAGGCTTCCGACTACAAAAAAAACTGTGAGTTTAATAAGTTTCTTGCACATTACCTTGAGGCGTTTCTCAACGGTCTGACTTTGATCACCGTTATTTTAAACGCCAGCTGGGTTCTTCGCTCGCGAACCAAGCCGGCTTGCCTTGTACGCGTGTAGCCTGTGCTCGCGCAAAGAGTCAATTGTGAGCGCGTCACTGCTTGCGCTCCATAGCAACGCGCATTGCTTTCCTACCAACACATTCTACGTCAAGTGTCATCACGTTAGTCACGTTGCCGGCCATTTTTTCTCAGGCTGAATATTTACGTGAAATTTCTTGTCAGTTCTACGCGACTGTGGACATTTCTAGTCAAAATTTTTGTACTGAACAAGAAAATTGTGTAAACATTACAGAAACCAGTTATAGTGAACACTCTTGGCTGACAAGTAAGAATTTATATAAAAAAAATTCTATTCTTATAAATGGCAACTTCGAGTAACAACAACAATGGAATTGTAGCACCTCCTTCATTTTTAATTGCTCCTGGTAAGCCTCCAACACCATGGCACAAATGGTTACGTGTATTCACAAATTATTTAGAAGCTATAGACGCTTTGGATTATTCTGCGTCAAGAAAAAGAGCTATTCTTTTTAACCATTTAGGAGATGCAGGTCAACAATTATTTGATAATTTATCTGTTGTTCAAGCTCCAACTGATGATGACACTTGGAATGTTTATACTGAAGCATTAACGCGCCTTGGCAAACAATTTAAGGATGATCCATCAGTCATGGTTGAGAGACATGTTTTCTTTAAAAGGAAACAATTGCAAGAAGAGTCCATAGAAGACTATTTGGCAACTTTGCGTGTTCTTGCCTCAAAATGCGAATTTGGTACATATCTTGAAACTGCTCTGCGTGATCAGTTAGTTTTTAATTGTTTCAACAAAAAGATCCAGGAGCGAATTTTGACATGTAAAAATCCAACATTGGATGAAGTCATTGTAATTGCGAAAAGCATCGAGTGTTCTGTGGTTTCCTCGAAAATTTTAGCTGAACATGCTTCTTCTTCTTCTACTGTTTGTAATGTTTCACAAGCATCTGGTGATAATAGTAATGTAAATTTTGTTTCTAACCGCATTAGTGGTAAGAAAGCTTATGAACAAAAATCCAATGTATTTTGTTACAGGTGCGGTTCAAAATTTCACGTGGGAAACAACCCTAAGTGTCCAGCACAAGGTAAAAGGTGTTCAAATTGTAAACGAGTAGGCCATTTTGCTGCATCATGTCGTTTACCTAGAAATAAAACTAAAGTTAATATGGTATATTCTGAAGAAGAAATTTGTGATGCACTAAATGTTTCTTCTATATCCTTCATTCAGATTAATGCTCTCTGTGACTTCAGTGTCAAAGGTCCTCTTTGTAAAATTTCTATTAGTGTGCATACTATACAAGTTATGGCGGATTCAGGATCTCCCATTACCATTTTAGATGAAAGTACATTTCAATGTTCTTGGAACAACACAAAATTACTTACTACAGATGTTAATCCCAAAGCCTTTGGGGGTTTTGATATAACCATGCGTGGATATTTCCCTGATAACATTGATTTTAAAGGGAGGGTAATATATACTAAAATTTATGTTGCACTGAATGGCAGGGATATTTTGGGTTGGCAAGATCAAGCTAGGCTCTGTATTATTTTAAAGCCTGGTCATCCTGAACCTGTTGCCTTGGGAGATCTACCAATTCTGGCAATTCTTGATTATTGTAGTGATCCTATTCTCTGCAATGTTTTAGAAAAATACAAAGATGTTTTTGAAGACAGGATTGGTTTAGTAAAACATTTCGAGCATAATATTAAATTAAAAGATAAAGTCTGTCCTGTTGTCCAGAAGGTACGTCCTGTACCTTTATCTGTAAAACAAGATTTAAGGAAGCATATTGAATCTCTTGTAGTTCAAGACATTATTTGTCCAGTTGATTCTTCAGAATGGGTTTCTGCTGCCGTCGTAGCACGAAAGACTTCTGGCGAAATTCGTTTATGTGCTGACCTTAGAGTTCTTAATCGCAATATTGTAATTGATGTGCATCCTTTGCCGAAAATTCATGATATGCTGGCCAACATTGGTAGTAGTAAATATTTTTCTACTATTGATTTGCGCTCAGCATATCATCAAATTCCATTATCTAAAGAGTCTCAACCTCTAACGACATTTGTGACACCTTTTGGAGTGTACATGTATAAAAGGCTACCTTTCGGACTCGCTTCAGCGGCTAGTATCTTTCAAAGGTTAATGGATACTATTTTCAATAATTGTCCGGGAATTCAGGCGTTCCAAGATGATATTTTGGTTCATTCTGAATCACTGGATCAGCATTATATTTTAATGGAATATGTTTTAAAATCCTTGCAAAATCATGGTCTTACTGTCAACAAAAAGAAGTGCAAATTTTTAGCAAATGAAGTTGATTATTTAGGCCACAATCTATCAAAAGAAGGAATTAAACCTAAATCTTCTTTGTTAGAAGCTATTAAAAATGCTCCTTGTCCTTTAGACAAAGACTCCTTGAGAGCATTTTTAGGATTGAGTGAATATTATGCTCGTTTTGTCAAGGGCTATGCACTAATTGTCCAACCTTTTAGAGATCTTTTAAAAAACATGCCAAGTATGTTTGGTCTGTTGAGTCTCAAGCTGCTTTTGACTCCATCAAAAATATGATTCTATCTGCTCCCGCTATCAAACCTTTTTCCCATGGTGTTCAAAGCATCATTACGGTGGATGCTAGTTCTCGAGGACTAGGTGCTGTTCTTAGTCAAATGATTAAGAATGAAGAATGCACCATTGCATTTGCTTCACGATCTTTAACCCCGGCTGAACTCAATTATAGTACTTTTGAACGGGAAGCTTTGGCTTGCTCGTGGTCGGTGGAAAAATTTAGAATGTATATTTGGGGAACTAGATTTCTTTTGTACACAGACCATAAGCCTTTAATTTATATCCTTGGTGAGAGTTCCTCTAATAGAGCCTCTTCTCGGTTGGTTAGATTGTTGGCACGTCTCCAAGAATTCAATTTTGAAATTAAATATGTGCCAGGTGGTAAAAACATCCGGGCGGATTGTTTATCACGCATTCCATTACCCACACAGGAGTCAGTAAATTCTGATCTAGAGTGTGTTTTTGCAATTGATGATGCTCTTCAAGGTAGTAAGATAACTAAACAAGATTGGTTACATGGCATGGAAAATGATTCTTGTCTACTAAATGTTAAGAGATTTTTGATTAAAGGTTGGCCCATGGATAGAAGCATGTCCATGGAGGAGAAACATTATGCACAAGTTGCATCAGAGTTGTCTGTTTCAGGTGACATTTTATTCAGACAAGACAAGTTTGTCCCACCTGCTGGAATCAGACAATCTATTATTTCAGTGGCACATGAAAGTCATCCAGGTATTACTGGCACCACCAATAAAATTAAGACCACTTATTGGTGGCCAGGAATAGACAATCAAGTAAAATTGTTTGTTAACCAGTGTCCACAGTGCTTATGCTCAGATAAACACTGGAAGTTGTCCAATGCACCACTTGTACCAGTAGAGTGGCCTGAGGCCCCATGGCAGAAAATTGCCCTGGATTTTTCGGGTCCATTTTCTGTTTTTAATTCTGAGTATAAATTCTTAATTGTGGCCATTGATTATTTTTCAAAATGGATTTACTTTTCTTTTGTCAAAAATCCTGATTCTGCTGCTGTTATCTCATTTTTAAAGCGTTTATTTGTCATTGATGGTATTCCTCATGATATAGTTTCTGACAATGGTTCACATTTTGTTTCACAGGAGGTGAGAGTGTTTTTAAACAAATTGGATGTTAAACATACGTTGGTTCCTCTTTACAGTCCTGCATCAAATGGTCTTGTGGAGAGAGCAAACCGTTTGTTGAAAGAAGCTGTTCAAACAGCTTGTGCTAATAAACTAGATATTTCGGAATTTCTTTGCGAGAAAATCTGGAACTATAATTGTACCCCGCACAGTACCACAGGAGTTTCTCCTTTTGTTTTACTTCGGGGTAGGATTCCAACTTCTAAGTTGAATCCTTCTTGGTTAATGAAGAGTTCTCTTGTCAATGTTGATTTAGCTAAGATTCGTGAACATGTTAAAATGAAACAAGAGTGTTACAAAGATTATTACGACAAACATATGCATGTTGCAGAAAAACCCCTTATTGAGGGTGATTGGGTTATCATTAAGAAACCTGTAAAAGTCACCAAGGGTCAATCCAAATTTTCTGCTCCTGTGAAAGTGCTAAAAGTTTCTCGAAATGCAGCTCTTTTATTTGAAAGAGGTTGGTGGAACAGGAATGCCCTCAGTAAGATTTCTGACCAGCAAGCTAGGATTATTTCCTCTAACAAGCAGGATTTGAGTTTATCTGATAATTCGAGTTCTGATTGGTATGGTGTTGGTGAAACTATGGTGATTCCATCTGTTCCATCTGTTCTAGGCAATCGCCGTGCAAATGTCATTCCTGATTCATCATTGTTAGCTCATGGAGATTCAAAAAATGCTACCGCTCTCCCTGCTTTACAACCTGTTTCAAATACCACTGGGGCGGGGGATGGTAGGGGTGTTGGTCGCAGAATCAGATCAGTTCCTGTGAGATTTCATGATTATGTTTTGAATTAGTTTCTTTTTACACAGTCTTGAATTAGTTTATTTTTACATATGTAACTGCATTTATTTTTAGCTTTAGTTTATTTATTAAAGGGAGGATGTGTAGTATGTATAGTATTTATTATACAGGTTTACTTTAAGGAATGTTACTTGAGTGGTGTTCTTATGCATGTTCTTAGAATGCCATGTTTCTTATGTCATTTTCATTACGAACCTGTTCCTCTTCATTGCTGGTCGTGGGTTATCTTATTCCTGGAATAAAACCTATCTTAATCTACAATACCTCGGATTTCATCATTTATTCTTACAAGCTCGTACTACAATCCCAGGGCAGTATCCAAGGGGAAGACTGAGCAATCAGTGACAACATCAACCTACACAGGGAAACTTATCAGCTATGCCCACATACAACTGAGCTAAGGCATGCAGGGTGGAGGGAATGTGTCCTGTGATGCCAATAGGTGTTGCATATGCTAGTGGTTTCCTAGCTGCCATTTCGACAATCTGTAATGAACAATCAGTGGCAGACTGCAAGCAGCAGTGAACCATAACTACATGTCTTACTTTCATCTGGCAAATGTTTTTGCCTACTTACATCTACCTATCCTCTCCATGTGTACCTTTCCACATTACCTCTTGGCCTACATATTCTCTACTTGTGCTGGTCTGTCTGAACCCTCTCACATCCACCTCAAAGTGAATGCTTATCTTTCAGCCTCTCCTTCATCCACAAGCTCCTTACAATTGCCCTCTGGTACTGCCATTCTTAAAACCATCTCTTGCTTCTAAGCTCTACCCTTGGACTCTTACTATTCCACACAGACTCTCACCTTCTCATTCTGGTGTTACACCTCTTACATCCACACCTATATTCCCTGCACCACCTCTATGTACACAACACCTCTTCCACTTATGCTGTACACACAATGTACTGTACTCATCACCTCCTCAACAGACATTTCCTGTATCATGGCAAATGTACCCCCCTCATCCCCACCTATCCCCTTTCCACTGATTTTGGGACGCTCTTTTTGGCCAAGGTGCACCATTATATCCAACTCTTACTTTCACTCTTAACACCTCTCACCCAGACACTTGCATTGCTCAATGAATCTGCCCTTATTCACTCACTCTACTCTGCTTAAGGCCTAATAATAATCATTTGACAAACTAGAGCATCCACATATCCAAACACACCATTCATATACTGGCCCACACCTCGCATCTCTCCATCCAGCATCCTAACATACACAAGTGGTGTATCCCCTTGACATCCACCTATCCACTTTGTTTCATAAATAACTCTTACATTGTATCACTGTGGCTCTCTTACATCCACATCTCAGTTCCATGCTTTTGCATATTAACAACTACCTTCCTCAATGAACCTGCCTCTATCTCAGCACCCTTTAAACGTAGTATCACATTCTTCAGCTCTCATCTCTTGCTAGCCTCTAACCTTGTCTAGCTGGTTCTACCCCTTTCACATCTACCTATTCCTACTACACCTTGCCCAGGCTTTTACCAGATTTTCAAGGTCCAACACCCAATATCCACATTCCTGCATTTCCAACAATTCCCTTGTAATAATGAGGATACCTTATGTATTCTATTCAAGCACTGCCTTTGACCTAACTCCTCCCTTCCACTCTTATCTAATTTTCCTTCCACTTGTTCTGCCCCTATTACATCTCCATCTCCCCTCCATGCACAAAACTATGAGGAAGTCTAATTTAGAAAGCAAAGGTTTGTGTCTTCATGTCACACTCCTAGACAAAACTAATGTTGACACTGACACCCAGCCAATGTAAAAATCTATACTACATTCTAACCGAGTGCTCATACTCCATGGACCATATAAAATTCATGCCATACTAGCATCATTATATACTTATATCACAGATTACACATGAATGACAGTTAACAACAAATCCATTTTGGAGACACACAAATCTGAAAACAAAAGTAGAACATGCTTTATTCAGCAAAATAATGGGTTTGTGGAAAGAGTAAAAGGTCTATGGCCAATCCAAGAAAGTTCCTTCTTTACAAGGGCCACAACGTTCATGCCCATCATCTATTGCTTGCACTCGTCCTGCAAAGGGACACCTCCCCTAGGAGGAGCATCTAGGGTTTAAGCCAGGCACCAAAGGGACAAGACTATGGAGGACTGGGTTTGTGTTGGGGAGGGATGAAATCAGGAAGGCAGTCTGATAACTTCAGTGGGAGAGTCAGATGGAGGGGGACAACTGCAGGGGGAGGGTCAGATGGAGGGGGGACAACTGCAGGTGGAGGGTCAGATGGAGGGGTGTGACAACTACAGTGGGAGGGCTAGATGGAAGTGGGGTGGGCTGGGCTGGGCTTCAGAAGTTTGGGAATACAGTAGTGTTGAAGGGGTTGCAAGTGAATAGGGAGGGCAGGGGCCTTCTAGGGCCGGGATTTTTTGTTTGTCGTGCTACTGGGGCGGGATGTGGAAGTTAGGATTTCAGGAGGGGTGGGGATTTTTTTGAATGGAGGGATTTTATTTTGAGGGGACCTTGGGGGGGGGGGTACTTTCTTTTTGGGTGGGCTGGGGGGTCGAAGAGTATGGCAGTAGCGTCAGGGTCATTTTCTTCTTTTTGGGAGGGGGTTGGGAGGTTTGGGTATGCAAGAGGTCAAGGGCAATGAGGTAGAGTTTCTGGGCAGAGTGAGTAGGAGGAGAGGCAAGGGTAGGGGCTGTGGAGGCAGAGGGTTGTGAGGTCTACGACATGTCTGTGGATGCTGGTGTGGTGGCTGTTGGCATGTCTGTGGAAGTGAGTGTGACATCTGTCTTGTGAGTGTGCGTGTGTGTGTTTGCCTTTATGTCTGTGTGTTTGAGTGCTGCGTGTAGATGTTTAGCTGTCTGCCCCACAGAGATCTGCCTCAGGAGGTCAATGTCCTCCACACTTAGGGCAGCAGAGAAAACAGAGGCAGGAGGTGAGGTGCCTGGTGCAAAGGCGACACCTCCCCTTCCAGGGCTGCGACCACGGACAGAGGGCTGTGGAGCAGCTGGGGGGTGGAGATTCTAAGGGGGGTGGTGGACTCTGATGGAGTGGATACAGTTCCAGGGTCATTCACCACCACATCATGGGAGTCCTCGCTGGAGCTTGAAGTCGAGCTGACTGTTGTTACTTCGGTCGTGCCCACAGTGAACCTCCATTCACCCTCCGTGCCACTGGTTCACTCTTGCTCACTCACAGCACAGGAACCACTCTGGCTAGCTCCTTCCCCAACATCTGTGGAGCTGCCTCCTTCGCTGGTCGGTTCAGATGCTGTAAAAAAGAAGTAAAATGAAACACATGAGTTGTCCATATGGACTTGCCACGTAGGTTTCATCACAACTCTTCCAAGATTACACAACTACGTCAATTGAACTTGTGGGTAAAATACTTGAGACTGTTACTTGAAAACCACTTGTTTGAATGCAAGTAAACCTGAGCTCCCTCACACATGATAATATCAGCATTATTCTGTGTAGCAACTTCAACTTCATCATTCACAATGTCTTCAACATAACTATGTACCAGCTGATGTATTGTATCTCTCCACTGATGGCCTTATGTCACGACATACATGTCTCATACAATGTAAGGGAGTATAGACCTTATAATGAGAACAGGAGTCACACAATTAATTTTAGACATGGTATCCATTCTGCGATCCTCATTCATCAACATGGGAATCAGCAGGTCTAGTGTTACAGGTTAAATATCTTGATTGTTATACAGCAAGCTGGTGTAGTCATTGAATGGGCCATATCACACAGATCATATTTAATGTGCTCATACATCCAGTAACAGAAGTAGTTATTTGTCAGGTCACATGGATTTCTCTTATCGTGGACACACTACGGTAGTAGACATGGCTAGGGTAAAAGGTATTTGGCGCACAATATGGTGTCATTTATGCACAGTGTTAGAAAGATTAATCCAATTTTTGTTCACCTTGGAAACATTATACCAGTTTGCCATGTAAACACAGGTCAGCACACTGCCAAATCCAATGACTGCTTCTTCCTTATACTTCATGTGGATCACTATGCCACTGGGCCATCTGGATGCATTGTCTGTACAAACTATTAGTCCTGAACATCTTACTTGAAAATGTGTATTCTACACTTCTTCCCATTGTGTCAACACTGCAGTTATCCACATTTGTAAATACCAAGTCTGAATGTCCCTCACTTATTTCTTGCATCATGCAAACAATGTACAGCTTAAATGCTATTGCTAGTACTTCAGAATGATGCTCATGTGACATCTCTGAATCTAGCAGTGAGACAACTAAACCATGGTTTACAAAGCATCTTGTATGACCAGTTAAGAGCATTTACACGCATGAGAACTGTTGTGAATGTGTTTTTGACATCATCTCTTTCAGTTAAAACCCTGTTTCCACCAGAGACCTACTTTGTTAGCCACTGAATGGCATGTGTTGTCACTATTACAGAGTCAGAAACATGGACTCAGCTTTGGAAAAGAGAGGATGGAATCTTACGCTCAATCAAGTAAAAGGCCACTGTGACAGGTGATATGAGTTACCTAACCGGTAATTTGACCATTGGATACATTGGAGTATACTGGGCACTAGTGTTGGGACCTAACATTGGCACACTGAACAATCACTACTCACCAAGCCCTCAACATGGAAATGGGCATTACCTGCTACCTGGATGTATAGCATGGGCTTTTGCAGTTGAGTGATCTAACATCAACATAGTTTACAGAGTTGATGTGGCCATACAGATAACAGTCCAGACATTTGCCAATGTGCTGACACATGTTGAGCACTTACAATAGTTTTGAAGGTTATCTCCATGCATAGGTTGTTCTCATGTGTTCAGATTACAATAGCATCGCACTACTGTCAATACATTTTGTCCTCACATGTCCCAGATTAATGGGGCATAACCATGCATCTACTGATTCAGGTGCATATGCAGTTTTTTTTAACAATGAACAGTGGTTTTGTGCGTCTCACAACCTAAAAAAGGGACAGTCAGGAAGCAGTACTTGCACATGCATAGGTTAATATGTTTTGCAACATGGCACATACTCACTCCCTCCTTGCTGCTGTCTGGCTCTCAACTGACCATCCAGGTCAGGAAAGATCACCACAAGGATGCTTTGCATTAGGGGGGTCAGGGTGCAGTTTGCGCCCCTCTTGCCTGGAGGTGACAGGCCCAGCTGGTCTCTCGCAATCTTCTTAGTCCAGCCTCTCAAGTCCTTCCACAGTTTCCTGCAGTGAGCACTGCACCAATGGGTGACTCCCAAGGAGCACACCTTCCAGGCGATGGTCCTCCACAGGTATACCTTCTGATGGGAGTTTACCTGTAAGGATGCCATGGTGACAGGCCCTTAGTTCACATGCAACATGTACATATACAAATACATGGTACACATAGGTCATGAAAAGCTTGCCCACACTGTCTAAAAGTTAGCAAAGTGAAATTCTCAGCACTTCCCCAGTGTTCAATGATGACTCTTTCCTATGAGAACACTGATATGATGTTAACACCAGTACATACGCATCTACAGCTGTGTACTTGCCCAGAAATGTTACATACACACTTTACAACTTTAAAAATCAGGTTTAAATGTTTGTATCTAGGATTCCTAATGCCATAAGTGTGTGGTTCTTGTACATGTATAATTACAATGCTGTCTAATCATCATTCACCTGTTTCTCTTGTGTGCCATAGAGCTGCCTGTACAGGGGCAGGAGCGTCCCCAGCATCATTGTGTTTTCCTCATCTGTGGAGGCTCGGGCCCTGCGCCCTGTACAGCGAGATATGGTAGCTAGCAGAGGATGTGGACAGCAGTAAAGAGTTAGGGAGGTCCTGGCATGATGCAGTTAGTGCAGGCAAATGAACTCTCTAGGGAACCACCAGTCTTATATCTAGAACGCATACTCGGTCTTCAGTCCAAGCGGGCAAAGCGGTAGGTCTGCGTCGGTCGCAGTTTCCGTACCCGTCCAATGCATTCCATTGCTTACTGACACCATCCCTACCGGTCAATTAAAAAAATATCAGTGGTCCGCGAGAAACTTTGATACAAGACAAATGGAAGTTTACCGCGTTAGTTTACATATGATGCAAACACAATGTGAGATCTGCGACTGTCACCATAACAACTAACAGCATATGGCTGTATCTGAATTAGTTATGATGCGCCTACAGCAACCTTTGAAAAAATATGGTCTGCTGTGTAAACACTTTTGTATAAGTTGTGAGTTTTTGATATTCCATGGCTGGATACAGCATTTATCTGGTGAACGAGGCATCTAACTGAAACGCTCAGACTCCCATGATGACCAGACCTTGAGGGGCACATGACACACTGATTGGGAGGCTAATACCAACATGAAAATTAAACAACTCAATTTTTCCTCTTAGGGTTGGTTGATCATAGTCAATATGTGTTTTTTTGCATTCTAAGTACAGTTTTCACCTAGTTACTGCATTACAGGGCAGTGTGACACATTGTGCAATGTGTGTGATGGAAAGATGGTGTGTGTTTCAAGTCCTGGATACTACATTCCCAGAGGAATGACTACACTGTGACATTAGGCAGCCACATATGCTTAGCTCTGATCTGCAAGTTTCTAGGGCATTTTTGTGAGATACACATAAGTGTACAACTGCATTTTCTGACACTTCTACATTGTAAATGGTATGTCTATGTAATCGTTTTTGGAATGCTCACATGACAACATGACAGTGTCCACCCTGTGATATGAGTATGTATTTTTTGCATTGTGATATGCTTGATGTATATGTGGTTTCCCAGATGTCGTGCATTACATGATCCTATTGTGTGTACAGATGAACCATATAATTGATATCACAAACATAAGTCTAGGCTTCTTTGCTTGTGAGTTTTGGCGTATGTCCTGCTTGATATACATGAACAATAACTGACACTAGTGAAGATTACACTACTGCACTCTTAATTGCTGTGTCACCAAACCTTCCAGACTTGTTTAGAAATTACCTGTATGCTGTGATGTGTATCTAAGGTTGACATTGATCATTGAAATGTGTTTTTTACTGACACAGAGTGTTCATTGTGGTCAATTGCTTTTAGGTGTTGATCTAATTGCATATTGCTTGGCACATTGTGAACTAAAACCAACTGTGTATACAATCTACACATACGTATCGTGGGGGAGCCTAAAGAGAGCCTCCTGTGTACAGGCCCTTTACAGACCTCCAAATGTTGAAAGAGCGAGACATTATTAAAAAAATACTGTCTCACAAGGGCAACAATTGATGAGTTGTGCCAGCATTTGTCACCTTATTTGCGGCCTCAGCGCACCTATCCAACAGCTCTAACCCCCAAGAAGGTGATGGCAGCAATACATTTCTTTGCCAAAGGAACATTCCAGTACACAGTGGCAACATTAGGTAAAATGTCCAAGCCCATGTTCAGTAATAGTCTTCGGGATGTGTTGCAGGCTTTGACCCGATACATGGACCACTATTTACATTTCTGAAACCTGGAGAATTGGCCAACATCAAGGGTGATTTCTATGCATTCAGATGGATACCC
Source organism: Lissotriton helveticus (assembly GCF_964261635.1). Lineage (NCBI taxonomy): Eukaryota > Metazoa > Chordata > Amphibia > Caudata > Salamandridae > Lissotriton > Lissotriton helveticus. The sequence goes on from NC_136068.1 coordinate 1,098,130,690, forward strand.
CGTGTAATTGGATCAATTGATGGCACTCATGTTGCCTTGATACCACTACAGGCAATGAACAGGTGTATCGCAACAGGAAACATTTCCACTCCATCAGTGTTCAGGTGGGGTATTTGCCTGACATGTGCATTTCACACGCCTGTGCCAGATTTCCTGAGTCTGCACATGACGCTTTTATCCTGCATAATGCAGCATCATCCCACATTTGATGAGTCAATTGCAATCTGAAAGACCGTTGCTTGTTGATGTTGTTTATGAATGTTGTAGTCTGTCTTGGTTGTATGTCAGATAGCGATGTGTTTGACAACTGAACTCTTTTCTGTGTTCAGTATAGGAGACTCTGGATACCCTAACCAGCCATGATTACTGACACCACTGTGCAACCCAGTCGCCCCATCAGAAGTGCCCTTTAATGAGTCTCATGACTGGATCAGGCAGATAGTAGATCGTAATCTTGGCCTCCTGTAGTCAAGATTCCTCTGTTTGGATAAGACGGGAGGAGCCCTCCAACAAGCCACAGGAAATGTGTGCCAGATAATCAGGGCTTGCTGCATGCTACACAATGTAGCAATACGTAAGAATTTACCTCTAATTGATGATGAAGGAGACCAGCAGGTGCACCGATGGCGGATCAAGGACTAGGCAATGATGATAGTGGTGATGATGATGATGGAGTGGATCTGAGACAACAGCTTATCCACAACTTTTTCACATGATTGTAAGTATGCAATGATATGAGGTGACTAACCACCATTGGTTGTTGTTGTCTAGCTTGTGGACAATGTGTATGTATGCTTAAGAGTGTAAGATAAGTGTTTGGAAGTATTTTTGGAGAATTGTTATGGAAATGTTACATTTTACATTTACAGTGTTTCCGCGAGACCTAGCTAGTGTTAACAATGACATTGTTGTGGTAGAGGGATCATACTTCTCTGACTTGAGATTAATTTTTATGTTTGCTAAACTCTGTTCTTTATGCTATTCCCATGTCATTTACAGAATGGACTTGTAGAGTTGTGACCTCATCAGATATATGATGCTGTGACAACCATTACAACACATGCATTACAACGCATGCTTTTATACCGCATGCCATTACAACTAAAATGGCTTGATGTAGGGGGTATAATGTGTTGTGTTTAACTCCAACACCTTCGCTACTGTTGCACAGACTGGAGTTGGAATAGTAAATTATACTATTCCAAACTCCAGCACACCGCCAACAGCAAGTCGGGGTAAAAAATTGCGTTGTAACGGCATGCAGGGTAAAAGCATGCATTGTAACATCAAACAACCTGCTGTGACAGACACTGACATGTAGCGTGTAGGCTGGAATGCTCTGGTTAATGTGCCTTTTAGTCTAATGTGTGCAGTGGGTTTAGTATACAGCAATCGAACAATGGAAGTAAATGTCTCCAGAACGCCTATTCTTTGGAGCGTTGCATGTAAAAAGGACCATTCCAAAGAGTCAAATGCTTTTTCAGCATCCAATAAGACAGTGGCGGCATGGTTGGCTGGTGAGATTCTATGGAGAACTGCAAAGAGTGTATGACTATTCAGCGCTGCAGATTTATGTGGAACAAACCTTGATTGCGCAGGCGAGATGATTTGAACCAATATGAGGAAAAGCCTGGTGGCCAGCATTTTAGCAAGTATTTTATAGTCAAAATTCAAGAGGGACAATCGGCGGTAGGATCCCCAATGTCACGGGTTGTTTCCCATTTTGGGGAGTAGGATTATTACTGCTTCACGTAGAGTAGGAGGACGAATGCCATTTTCCTTTGCTTCCGGTATACTTCTAAGAGGTAGGGGTCAAGTAAGTGCTTATAAGTTTTATAAAAACAACCCAAAATGCCATCGAGGCATGGTGCTTTGAACTTTCCATGGCGTCAATTGTTTGAGCAACTTCCTCTTCAGAGAAGGGTTCACTTAAAAACTGGCGGTGCGCACTGTCCAACCCCACCATTGCTATTTCATCTAAATACCTTCCAGTTTCCACTATGCTCTCCGAGGAGCGGGAAGTGTACCAGTCAGTGTAGTATGTGAGTACTGTATTCTGTATGTGAGTAGTATCTGTGGCCCTTGTACCATCAGGGTTTTGTAGTGCCGTAATATATGACGGGTCATGTGGGGGCTGTAAGGTGCGTGCTAATGTTCGCCCCTGGGTGATCCACTTCCCCATACCGTCTCGCAGTCGCATATTTTTCCAAGTGATGTGCCTCCCTATCTGCAGCTTTGTGGAATTCTGTTATTAGTTTAGCTCGAAGTGTAATGTACACTGCTGGGGGTGGTCATTTGTGTTTTCTCTATTTCCTGTAGTTGTTGTTCTAACTTAGAGTGTGTACAACGGAGACCCTTGAGTATGCCTGCGTGCTTAGAGACACAGACAGGGGTGGCTCCCCCTTGTGGGCGGAAGAGCGTCACCCCACGCTTTTACGCAGTAAGAGCAGCAGAAACATAAAATGGTATTGTAAATACCATTTTATGTTTCCACTTCTCGCACTGCGAGAAAGCCGAAGGGTTTGGTTGGGGGTGGGAGGGTGGACGGGTCTGCTCTAGGGCTGGGGAGGAGTGGCTTGCCCACTGCTGAGGGCGCTGACTGAACCAGTCATGCACACTCTGCCTTTTCTCCATGTAGGCTGCATGCAGCCTACATGGAGAACATGGCCTCCCCATGGATGCCTGGCTGGTTGGCATCCTATGTAACAAAGGCTAGGGGAGGACCAGGATCAACTGTGATCCAGTAGGGCTTTGATTACCATTCAGAGAAAAGAGAATGGAAGTTCCGGCCGCAGTCGTAGCCCCAGATATCAAGACAACAAGAGAGATGACTGGGCTGTTCCTAGGGGGAGAAAGAAAGAAGGAGAAGGTCACTAAGGTATAAGGGCTAGTGCTCAATGGAGGACCACCCCTGGGTATCCAATTTGTTGGATATAATGGCCTCACACACCCTTGCGAGTGTCATGCTTCATCTTAGGCAATGCTCCTCGTCGGGCAGGGGGTGCAATGCCCAACGGGCTCACCTCAAAGAGGGGCTCTTTATCGGAGATCTTTTATCCAACTGCCTATGGGTGAAGTGGGGGTGAGGGGCCAGGACAGAGTAGATAGTGCGGGTGAGGATAAAATGTGGTACAAGGTACCGGAAAACAATTTTATTCTGGTGGTCCTCTACCACAATTAAAATCAAGGGCAGCCGGTGTTCATGGGAACTTTGGTTTCCCAGATTGGACCGGGGCTAAAGTGCAAGTGGTGGGGCTAACTGCTTGTGTCAGGGCCAGTAATGCCTACTCATCTCACCGGGTCCGGATAGTCACTATCTTACTGGCCCTGACACAAGCAGTAGAAATCTCAACCCCTATGGCTTCTCCCTTGATGTCAGACCCATCGGGTACTGTTGACACCCCATAACTCTAACCTTTAGGCAAGAGCAGGGTCAAACAGGTAGTACAACTTATGTGCTGTATTTAACACTGATACTAATCATTAGGTCATGTTTTGTAGATTGTAGTTTTTTACTAGGTCCTGAAGAATCGCAGTCAATGTACTAGAAGCGAGAAACATGTTGACCACACCACTTGCACTTTAGCCCCGGTCCAATATGGGAAACCAAAGTTCCCATGAACACCGGCTGCCCTTGATTTTAACTGTGGTAGAGGACCACCAGAATAAAATAGTTTTCCGGTACCTTGTACCACATTTTATCCTCACCCGCACTATCTACTCTGTCCTGGCCCCTCACCCCCACTTCACACATAGGCAGTTGGATAAAAGATCTCCGATAAAGAGCCCCTCTTTGAGGTGAGCCCGTTGGGCATTGCACCGCCTGCCCGACGAGGAGCATTGCCTATGATGAAGCATGACACTCGCAAGGGTGTGTGAGGCCATTATATCCAACAAATTGGATACCCAGGGGTGGTCCTCCATTGAGCACTAGCCCTTATACCTTAGTGACCTTCTCCTTCTTTCTTTCTCCCCCTAGGAACAGCCCAGTCATCTCTCTTGTTGTCTTGGTTGGCATCCTAACCAATCACAACGCTGCCATTGGAGTGTTAGGATTGGCTTAGGGGAGGGGAGGGAGGCTTCCTGCTTTCAGGAGAAGAGCAGACATGAAGCAAGACTGAGGTGGCAAAGGCAAGTCAACTTTTATATTTTAAATTAAACCTCCCTCCCTCCCTGCACGACCCCCCACCCGCCTGCCATGCCTGACACGACTGGACACAGACCCCACTTACGTAGGCCTTGAAGGCCTCCCACAGAGTGGCCATGTAGACATGGAGCCCTCGTTTAGTTCGAAATAGTCTACTATTGCTTAACGCAGCTCTGACTTGAACACTTCGTCCCTGAGTGCCATGTCAGGAAATCTCCATTTGCATTTGAATACGGCAGCCCAGGAATGCGTAACTGTACTAAAACAGGTGAATGGTCCGACAGATTGCGGGGTAGGTGTTACATGGAAGTTGTCCAATTGATGAAGCTGGGCGGTAAAAGCCAATACTCAAGGCTCGTCCATGTGTTATGGTATGCTGAATAGTGTGTATGCTGTTTGTAGAGGGTACAAGTGGTGCCATGCGTCCTGCAGGTTACATTCCTGTTGAAGATCCAAAAGTGTACATCGAGCTCTGGGTTTTGTATCTGGCAAGGGTGAGGTGCTGTCTTGACTAGGGTCTAATAAAATATTTAAGTCGCCTCCCAGGCATATCTGTGTCATCTCCATGCTGTCAATTTGGGTAATAAGCTCTAAGAAAAAATCAGGGTCATCTATGTTGGGGACGTATACATTCACTAAAACCTTTACCATTAGATAACGCCCCTCCATGTCACTTTTCTTTTCCAATGGGATGAATGGGACCCATTTATGTAATAGTATGGAGATCCCCTGGCATATAAGCTGTAATTAGCAAAGTATCGACGTGGACTGCATGACTTGGCAACAAATGAGGGGGTATCGGGAGATAAGTGGGTTTCTTGTAGAAATGCGATGTCTAATTGGTTTATTTACAGGAGCTGCACCACCTTTTTGCTTTTGCGAGGATTTTTAAGTCCCCGTACATTCCATGACACTAATGTGAGAGTTTAAAATGGTTGGCTTCTGCTGTTAACGCTCATACTCAATAAATGAGAACATGATGTGTAAAAAGGCATAGCCGAATTCGACCAAGAACCCTTCAGTATTTGCCCGGCGTTAGCCGCCTCTCATACCATTCATTATTACAAAACAAAGAGGCAGGTGCTGGAGGCTGAAGGCAGGAAACAGGAGTTTATTCAGACGGAATCAGAACACGTCAAATCAGACAACAGGGTATCTTCTCGAGGTGCTCTAACCGCATCTCTGAGGCCTGGCCTCTTATACACAAGTTTATGGCTTTATTACATTTATGACATCCGTGGTATTGCTTTGAAGTACGAAAAAGGCATCTTTGGAATCCCCGGTTCAGGCCCGTTCTCACACATATCTACAGTAGGGGTCCCCACCCAAATCTCAGCATGATGGCTATCGCACAGCTGGACATTCCGCTGGGAACAGGAATGCGGGCGATCGGTCGGATCTAGGGGTGTGAAGGCATTGATTAATCCCCGCTCCTTTGATGTGAGGTCCTACTGTAGGGGGCAATAAACTGCATCTGTTGGGCTAGGTGATGGCCTGGGATCAGGCCGGACAATCGGGCAGGGAGGAAGAGGTTATCAAAAGGGCCTGTTCTATGAATGAGATGAAAGAGTAAGGGGGTTCAGCACTGGATGTGGCTCGGAGGCAGGGTCGCGCTGGAGGTGCGTTTATGGCCCAGGCAGGAGAGACCGGGGGCTGTCGGTGCGCGGGGGATGCTTGCGAGGCCGGGGGGTGAGGGGGAGAGACGCGCTGGCTATTGGCAGTGGGCAGAGAGACCATGGTTTTAAAAAAAATGGCTGCTGCTGCAAGTGTGCGTGAGTCTGAAAGGGGATAAGTTGGCGCCGATAATGTTGACATCGCAAACCAGATTTTAACAGTCCTCCCTTTTCAACATATCTAGCCATTTTGTCTAGTCGATATCGATCTTCATTAAATCCTTAACCTCGACATCGTACAATGCTCTCATGCGTTCCTTGTCAAAGTCCAGAGTCTTTGGGCAGATATAGTTTGCACATAGTGAGCACAAAGGCGGCAGGCATTGAATTCCTAGGCAGAACCCACATAACACAACAATGGGTATCAGTATAATTGTAAACAACCTCCACCCCCAGTTCTTTACAGTACTCCAGAACCATCCGCCAAGCGACCATTCTTCTTGTTCCTGGTGGACTTCTGAGGAAAGTCTGTGGAGACGTTCAATGGCTTTGTACACTGAGGGTGAATTGTCCGGTATATAGGTGCAGCAGCTAGACCCTATGATGCGGCCTGCCCCTCCACGATCTGCTAGAACCACATCTAGAACAAGGCGGTTCTGAAGGGCCACCAAGCGGACCGCTTGAAGCTCGGCCGTGTTATTTGTAAGGATGCCAGCTGTAATGTTCATGGTTGTTTCAACTGCCTGGGTCAAATGTCGGATGGCACGGCTGTTTGCCATTGGACCCCAGAGTGGAACAAGTCCCTTCATTGCGTCCAGGAACTGTGCTCCGGCAGAGTCGGCTTGTTCAATGTCTCTCTCTCTCGTTTTTGTCGGTGGTGGTTTGCAGATGCCACATAGGTCGGAGGAAGGATCAAGGCAATGTAGCAGGTACCTCCCCAGCCTTTTGGGAGCCAGGTGTAGGCTTTCGTACCGCAGACAAAGTACATGTTTGGAGAAGTGACAAAAGAGGGTGGGTCAGTAGTGTCCAAGGTTCTGGTGATGTTGCAGGCACTGTGACCTACAAATTGTGTCCCGAGGCCTTCGAGGCATACAAGGCCCGAGACATTGACAACAGATAGGGCCACAGTCAGGGTGGCTGCTGTTCGTTTCCGGAGGTAGGAGAAGGTAGGTCTGGCCGGATTGTTGAACACCTGCATTTCGACACGTTCTTTGGCTGGGATGTCCAAGTGAACAGAGGTGTTGGACGTCAGTGGGCAAAAGGGTGCAGCCGCTTTTTTTGTTTCGTTCAGCCAGACCCCTTGATAAAAGTGTGACATGGTTTCGCTGGAGATTGTCTTATCTCTGTAGCTCTCTTGCAGGAGAATCAACCAGGCGAGGCAGGAGCCATGAACAGAGAATGGTGAGGGGATAAAAGGGATGGAATGTCCAGTGGCATGCGGAAGCAACCCGCAGATTCAGCAGTTGGTGGCATTGGCGGCAAGGTTGTGCTGGTGCAAAAGTTGTACGAAGGAGTTATTCCAAAACTCCTTACGTCTTTCTCGGAGTTGAGGTGAGAGAGAGATCAGGTGGTGTTCCTTCACGGTGACAGGTAGTACAGTGGCTAGAAGTGTCTCATGTGCTGGTGAGGTTTCTTCCAAGATCCAGAGGGTGGTCATGAGGAGGAGGCAGAAGAGAAGGGTAACAAAGAAGGCAATAGTCTTTGAACTGTGCATTTTGTCAGTCTTTGGGTTTCTGTAGTGGGTCTTTGGATATCCGGTCGCTTCCACCATCTTCAAGTCGGGTGCTTCCATCATCTTCGTATCGGGCGCTTCCATCATCTTCAAGGGGGCTCAGTAGTGGGCAGAACCACAAACTTCGTTTGGCTTCTCTCCTGGCGACCTTAGTAGCGTTAGGCCACCGCTCTGAGAATATAAACTTAGTCAGTGGTCTATTTAGCCGAAGCTCCCTCCTTTCGTCGCAGGTTGTACCCTTCTCTGGATGGCACAGTGGGGTCGGGATATGTTGCCAGTTCAAGCGCGTCTGTTTCCGGGTAGCAGCTCAGGGATGGTCGATCTTTGTTCAGGAGCTCTTCTTGCATGGTCACGCCTTCGGTTGTTGTCAGATTCGACTAGATCTTCTTGCAGTGGTGTGCGTGCAGCCAATTGAGCTTTCCCTCCACTCGAAGAACCGTTCGGGTGGTGATCAAAACTTGCCTGGGGCCCGTCCAGCGGGGTTCCAGACTCTTCTCCCGCTGGAAGTTCCGAATTAGGACGAAATCTCCAGGCTGGATGGTATGTCCGGGGCCCCTGGAAGCATCGGGGATGGCCTGCAGCACCTGATGATGAATAACAGACAGCCTTTTAGTTAGGTTATACAGATAGTCAGACATTAGGACGTCCGGGACGTCGTGAATAGATGTCGGTTTGGGTGCAGACCAGATACTCATGGGTCGGCCAAAAACGACCTCGTAAGGGGTCAAGTGGTGTTTGGTGGGGGTGGAACGCATTGACAGCAATGCCAGGGGAAGAGCGTCTGGCCATTTTAGTCCTGTGGTAGCCACTATTTTTGCCAGTTTTAGTTTCAATGTGGCGTTGTGTCACTCGACCAGTCCAGCAGATTGGGGGTGAAAAACTGTGTGGAATTTCTGTCGTACCCCCAGCCCCTTCAGGATAAGCTGGATAACCTCGACTACGAAATGAGGGCCATTGTCACTCCATAAAATACGACAAAGGCCGTAGCGAGGTAAGAACTCTTTCAGTAGTACTTTTGCAGTGGCAATGGCAGTGTTGTCACGCGTCGGGTAGGCTTCCACCCATTTGCTAAAAGCGCATACAACAACAAGTACATACTTCAGTCCTTGACATCTCTCTAACTGGATATAGTCCATCTGTAGGACTTCAAATGGATGGTTGGGGATCCCAAACCCTCCCCGGGGTACGACAGTTCCTTTCCCAGGGTTGTGTTGCAGGCAGACTAGACATTGCTGGACTAATCGTTTGGCTGAGTCTGCAATTCTATCGTTATGCCAAACTCGGGAGACAAGTTCGGTCATAGGGGCAGATCCTATGTGTGCAGGGGAATGAGCCATAGTCAGTATGGGGATCAGATACGAGTTGGGTAGCAACCATTTGTTCGTGTCTTTTGTCCGCCAGCAGCCTTCATCGTCTTTTAATCCCACCCGTGCCCATTCAGTCAATTCGTGTGGTGAGCTGGCCATTTGGATGTCCCTAATAGTTTCCCTAGCGTCCGTCCATTTTTCTGCTTGTGACCTAGTCACGTACATGTGAGTCGTCGTCCTATTCTCAGCTGTGGTTCGGGCAGTGATGTCGGCCAGTGCATTTCCCTGTCCAATGATGTCTGTCACCTTTTTGTGTGCTTGGCATTTGATTACGGCAAGTCGTTTGGGGAGGAGAACCGCTTCAGTCAGAGCGGAGACTAGATCTCCGTGCAGGATGGGCGTGCCATGAGATGTCAGAAATCCCCTCTCCTTCCATAAGAGCCCAAAATGATGAACCACCCCGAAGGCATACTGGCTGTCCGTGTAAATGTTTGCTGTCGTCCCCTTTGCTAGGATACATGCTCGTGTGAGGGCAATCAGTTCTGCCGCCTGTGCGGATCGTTGCGTGATGCGGGCGGTTTCAACTACAGTTCGGGCTGTGGTAACTGCATAGGCAGCTGAGGTGGTGCCGTCGGGGAGTTTAATGCAAGAGCCGTCTACCCATAGCTCTCCGTCAGGGTTTGGGAAGGCAGTGTCTCGGAGGTCAACTCTACTCCTAGTCTGTTCGTCCGTGAGGGTCACACAGTCATGTATAGGGGGGACATTTGGGTCATTTTCGGGCAGAGGCAACAAGGTGGCTGGGTTCAGCGTAGTGCATCTTTTCAGCGTGATGTGGGGTGCAAGCAGAGTCAGTTCGTATCCAGTCAGTTGTGCGCTAGTCAGGTGTTGCGTCTTAGTCTGGTTCAGGAGGGTGTCAACAGCATGGGGCACTAATACCGTGAGGGAATTCGAGAGTACGATCCCCTCACTTTGTCGGATAGAGACAGCAGCGGCAGCTACGGCTCGAAGGCAGGCAGGCAAGGCTCTCGCTACGGGGTCAAGAGTGGCAGAGAAATAGGCACATGGTCGTTGCTTGGGGCCGATGGTTTGAGTCAGGAAAGACAAAGCGCATCCCTCCCTTTCGTGAGTGTAGAGAGAGAAGGGTTTGGTATAATCGGGGGTTCCTAGGACTGGTGCAGAACAAAGGGCGTCTCGAAGTTCTTTGAAGGAGGATTGGCATTCGGGGGTCCAAGGGAGCGGGAAGGGGACATCTTTAGCTAGTAGAGAAAGCAGTGGCTTTACAATGAGGCTGAAGTTTGGCAACCACTGCCGGCAGAAGGAGGTGAGGCCTACCAGGGAGCGGACTTGTTTCTGGGTCTTTGGGACAGGGGTTTCTAGAATGGCCTGGATTCGATCGGGTGTAAGCTTTCTCCCGTCTTTGGACAAGAGGTGGCCTAGGTAGGTGACCTGGGGTTGGCAGAATTGCAACTTCTTCTTGGAGACCTTGTGGCCATTTTCCGCAAGGAAGTGCAGGAGTTGGACAGTGGTAGTGACTGCAAGTGGAGTGGTGTCGGCCGCCAAAAGGATATCATCGGCGTATTGTATCAACACCACTCCATCCGGCAGCTGAACGGCGTCCAGCTGTCTCTTGAGGGCCTGGCTATAGATGCTGGGACTTTCTGTGTAACCTTGGGGAGCTCTACAAAATCTATATGAGCGGGATTTTAACGTGAAGCCGAAAAGGTAGCGGCTGTCTGGGTGGATGGGGATGGAGAAGAATGCATTCTTGAGATCGATTACAGTGAAGGTGGTGGCTGTGGAAGGAATCAGGGTCAGAATGGTGGTGATATCCGAGACTGGGGGGTACTGAGGTACAACCACTTTGTTGACCTCTCGAAGGTCGATGATGAAGCGGTACGCTTTCTCATCTCCCTCACCCTGCTTCTTTACAATGGGTAGGATAGGGCTGTTGCAAATATTGCTGACTACTTCCTCTACCACTCCTGCCTCTACCAAGGACTGAATTATCTTTACCAATGCCTTCTCACCTTCGGGCGATATCCGATACTGTGGGAGTTTTGGGAGTATCGCATCTTGGCGAACAGTTATGTGCACAGGGTCAATCATCATGCGTCCTACGTCAGCGTCAGTTTTGGCCCACAGATACAGAGGTAGAGAGTCGAGTAAGGATGAGTTAGCGTCAGAGATGGAGAGCATGTGTCGTAAGGGATAAGGTCTGAGCAGAGTCGGGTTATCGTACAGAATGACTCGAACTCCGTCCTGTGAACACCTAATAGTAGCTCGGAAATGCTTCAGTAAGTCAAGTCCCATAATGGCATCGGGGGTGTTGGAGGAAAGCAGAAACGTCGTGTCAGTGGGGTTACTGTCCAAGTCGAAGGAGATCGGCGTGGACAAGGGATTAGTGGAGGGCGTTCCATCAAAACCTATTGATGTTATGTGTGAGCCAGACAAGGGTGCCCTTGGAATCAGTCGTTTAGATAACGCACTACGTGTCGCGCCAGTGTCTACCAGAAATGGAGACTTTGTACCTAGGACCTTAGCGGTGACATAAGGACCTTGCTGGTCAACATAGAGCTCGGCTGGATCCCTCCCTTGCCCTTGGCAGTCCTATGCGAAGTCACGGGCATCGTCACAGTCAGCCTGCTGGCATTGGTTCTGTCGGGGCGGTCAAAAGTGTTCGGTCTGCCTGGTCTGTCATTGCTAGCGTCGTTTGTGTGCCCTCGTCCCTGTCCACTATTTTTCGGCCCATCCGCTACGTCTTTTGTGTCTCTATTTTTGTACATTTCTAACAGGACCGGACACTGGGACTGCCAATGCCCAAATCCCTTGCAGAACGCACACTGGTTGTCGTCAATGTCTGTCCGTCCAGCATAGGGCGCGGGAGTACGGTCTTTAGGGGGTGGATTTCTAGGGGCAGTCGACTGGTAGTGTCCTTTGTACGGTTCCCTACCTATCGTCGCTCCTTGCAATTTAGCGATCATTACTCGTTCTTTTAAGTCCTTTTTCTTTCTCTCAGTCGCTTTGTCATTCTCGTTCTTTTGTCGTTCGTAGTATTGAGCCATCTGAAGGATAGCCGCGGGTTTGGAGGCAGCCCAACTACTTTCACTAGTCTGCAGTTTCTGCGAGACTTCTGGAGTCAGGCCCTTTACGTAATTCTGGACGAATAAGTGATGTCCGGTTGCAGAGGTCATGTCCTGGCCGCTGTAATCGGAGAACACCGTTTCGAACCTGGAAAAGTATTCTGATACGTCTTCCTGGGGTTTCTGGCAGCAGGCCGTTACTATCGACCAGTCCACCTTCTTTTCTGGGACTATGGTTTTGAGTTTTTGTACGATTTTGTCTGGCAGGTCTAGAATTGATTTCAAAGGTTTCTGTCCGGGCTCTCATTGCTTGTCTATGCCATCGAGTTGTAACCAGGTATGTCAGATCAGCTCAAGGTGGTCGACTTTCCGGATTAGCTTCCACACATCAGCTGGTAGACATAGCCCGAAAAACAAGTCGATGTCCGCTAGGGTCATAATCGTCGACCCCAAGGCGGTACCTAATTCTGTGTAGAAGGCAGTGGGGTTCTTTCGTAGATCAGGCAAGGACTTTCGAAAAGTCAGGATGTCTTGCCGATCCCAGGGTTGGTAGACCCAGTTGTACATTACCCTCCCCCTCGCATCTTGGTGGTTAATATCGTCGTGTGTTCCCTGTCCTCGTGAGGGGACCCAATAAGGAGCTGCTTCTCTTATCGGCATCATTTATTTATTTTATTTTGAAACTTGTAGAGCGCGCGGCTACCCCCAAAGGGGGTGTCCCGGCGCTTAGACTGTGAGCTAGAAAGGGAGTTGAGCCTATAATAATGAAAATAGCCAGGTTTTGAGACGGCTACGAAAGAGTGTTTCAGAGGAAACAAATCTAAGATCTAAGGGGAGGCTATTTCATAGTTTAGCCGTCATAACTGCAAAGGCTCTGCCGCCCGTTCTGGAGCGGCGGAATCGAGGGACAACAATGAGGCGCAGATTGTTGGATCGCAAAGACCGAACTGACTGGGATAGTGTTAGTCTCTTGCGTAAGTAGTCCGGTCCCATCCCATTAAGGGCACGAAAAGCAAGAGTTAGCATTTTAAACTTAATGCGACTGGCGATTGGAAGCCAGTGAAGTTCTTTGCGGTATGCTGCGACTGAATGTCGTAAAGGGATATTGCCAATCAGCCTCGCTGCCGCGTTCTGAACAATCTGTAGGCGTTCAATTTGATATTGGGGGCCCCGGCATAGAGGCTGTTGGCGTAATCCAGATGTGATGTTATTAAGGCCTGTGTGACCGTTCTGCGAGCATCTAATGGTAGAAAAGGAAAAATCTTTCGCATCATCCGCAGTTTCCCAAAACAGGCAGCAGTAACCTTATTAATTTGGGGATTGCACGACAGAGCATCATCAAACTGAAAACCCAGATTGGGAGCAGTATGAACAGGAGTGGGGGGAGGATTCAGCACAGTCGGCCACCACAAGGTAGAGGAAATGGTAGTTTTTTGATTAAAAAACAAGACCTCCGTCTTGTCAGTGTTAAGTCGTAGATGGTTGGATGCCATCCAGGAACATACTTCGCTCAAACAATGGCGAAAGCTGGCGAGGCTGGAGTCAGAGTGATCTCTAAAAGAAAACATCATGGTGTTAGTTCCCTCGGTTTGAGGTACAGTCGCTACAGGGGTCGTGGTGCTAGCTTCTAATCTTTGTTCAGTGAGGTGGCGGGAGACTTCAAGCGTGCGCATGAAGAGGTCCGTCACATCACACTCACTTTCGTCTCCAATGTCGACTTTTCTATACAGAGTCGTTAGGCTTTCAGGACCTTTGGCTTGGTACCGATCTTCATAAGCATTAAGGGTGTGGTAACAGAAACGTGTAACAAAGTGTCGTTTGTGGTTATTGGCATACGAATTGCATATATCTGTTACGTAATCTTCGCTTTCTTTCCGTTCCACTAGCGTCTTTACGATTTTATCAATCCCTGCTCGTTCATTCTTACTCAATCGATTTAATCTAGCGGAGTCTTTCTTCTCAGTGTCGGGGTCATCTACTGTTGCTGCTTGCGCTGCGCTGAGTACAAGGGGCTCGGCCGGCGCGGAGGCCGTGAGGACCGAGGCTCTGGTACCGCTCTCATCTGTGCTTGGGGGTTGCGTGCGTTGCACTAGGGGTTGGGAAGGGGCGTATGGAGGGGGCATGTAGATGATCGGGGGACCTAGCAGTAGATCATCGTTCGCTCGCTGCTTCGAAGGTAGCTCAGGGTAAAGCGTGGCGGGCGTTCTAACGGGACATTGGCTTGATGTTTCAGATTCTTGTTTTAGTTTAGCTTCCTCTCTTTCTTTTATTTCTTCTTTCAACTTGTTCGCGGCTAAATGAGCTGCTTTTCGTAATTCTTTTTCTAGTCTGACTTCATTCCTTTTCTTTCGCTGTTCTGTTTCTTTGCGCCACATGCCAAAACTATCAAGCATAGTGGGCGTTGTTTTATGGTTACGAAGGACTGTTTTCAGCACGCTTATTTTAGTATCATCGAAGGATCCTATCAGTGGCCACTGACTTTCCTGATCCTTTTTAGTATATTTATGCCATAACTTACTATAAGCTACGGCGACTAGTCCATACTTGAAAAACATATCCTTATTAGGGGTGCCTTCCAGAGGAGCCGGATGATCCACCTCTAATAAGCGGTCCGGGCTGAACCAACTACTGAACAATGGGGACAAGATAGGCATGACGGGTTACAATGGGGACAAAAGTCTGCACTACCTATCCTTCACTACTTTGCGAAGACTAGGGAGAATATTTCTATTCTACAGTATTCGCAAATAGGGAATACCCAAAGAGAGAACTAATTCCAAACAGTCAATGTTCGGACAAACAATCAATCAATCAAATGAGGAATAAAATAGGCGCGACGGGTTACAACGGGGGCAAAAGCCTGCGCTACCTACCCTTCACTATCTGCAAAGAAAGAGGGACATTCCTGTTCCTCCCCGTTTGTAGGCAGAGAAGATCCTTTCAGAGAACCAATTTCGAACAGTTAATGCTCGAACAAACAATCAATCAATGGAGAGGGAAGTAGGCGCGACGGGTTACAACGGGGCCAAAAGCCTGCGCTACCTACCCTTCACTATCTGCAAAGGGAGAATACTCCTATCCTTCCCCGTTTGTAGACAGAGAATCTCTCAGAACCAAACAATCAAATGCGTAATACTAGTATTTTCCAAGACAATCAAACAATCAATTCGCAATTCGTCGTGTTACACGACCTTACCCGGACCGCATGGACAGTTTCTCGTCTTCCGCTTCCAGCGCCTGATCGTCCTCTATTCTCCGTAATTGCTGTGGCACTCCTGATGGTTCCCAGTCAGGACCGTAGATCACTCGAGAGAGGTCTGCTCGGAACCGGTGAAGTTCGGATGATCGGCTGCCAGATGAGGGTCTATCGGGCAGGTGCACTTCCCGATGATCGTTGCAGTCGTTCACTCTGTCGTTGGGACCTCTCCCACTGGATCCACGTGTCGCTGATGGGCCCCACGTTTGGGACGCCAATTGTAAAAAGGCATAGCCGAATTCGACCAAGAACCCTTCAGTATTTGCCCGGTGTTAGCCTCCTCTCATACCATTCAATATTACCTAACAAAGAGGCAGGCGCTGGGGACTGGAAGGCAGGAAAGAGGAGTTTATTCCGACGGAGCAGAACACGTCAAATCAGACAACAGGGTATCTTGTCGAGGTGCTCTAACCGCATCTCTGAGGCCTGGCCTCTTATACACAAGTTTATGACTTTATTACATTCATGACATCCGTGGTATTGCTTTGAAGTACGAAAAAGGCATCTTTGGACTCCCCGGTTCAGGCCCGTTCTCACACATATCTACAGTAGGGGTCCCCACCCAAATCTCAGCATGATGGCTATCGCGCAGCTGGACATTCCGCCGGGAACAGGAATGCGGGCGATCGGTCGGATCTAGGGGTGTGAAGGCATTGATTAATCCCCGCTCCTTTGATGTGAGGCGAGGTCCTACTGTAGGGGGCAATAAACTGCATCTGTTGGGCTAGGTGATGGCCTGGGATCAGGCTGGACAATCGGGCAGGGAGGAAGAGGCTATCAAAAGGGCCTGTTCTATGAATGAGATGAAAGAGTGAGGGGGTTCAGCACGGGATGTGGCTCGGGAGGCAGGGTCGCGCTGGAGGTGCGTTTATGGCCCAGGCAGGAGAGACCGGGGGCTGTCGGTGCACGGGGATGCTTGCGAGGCCGGGGGGTGAGGGGGAGAGACGCGCTGGCTATTGGCAGTGGGCAGAGAGACCATGGTTTTCAAAAAAATGGCTGCTGCTGCAAGTGTGCGTGAGTCTGAAAGGGGACAAGATGGCGCCGATAATGTTGACATCGCAAACCAGATTTTAACAGATGTAAACCTGGTTATATAGTTGCACAGTATGGCACACTCTCTGAAGCACGTGCTGTCTCACATATGGAACTCATCCCTTGCATCCGGCATTTTCCCAGACATATGGAAACATGTCACGCTTCTCCCCCTGAGGAAAAAACCAAGTGGGGATCAGGGGGATTTTAATAACTATAGGCCTATCTCTCTGCTGCCTGCGCCAGCAAAGATGCTGGAAAAACTGGTGCAGCGGCAATTGACCAACTTCATTGAGAGTAAGGGCATCTTACATGATACCCAATCCGGCTTTCGGTCTGGTTTCAGTACCGAGACGGCCATCTTGGAGGTGGCTGAGTCGGTGAGACTGGCGGTGGATTCAGGGGCATCCGCAATGTTGGTGCTTCTGGAGCTCTCTGCGGCATTCAACACTATCAACCACACCTCGTTGTCTCAGAAACTGTAGGAGATGGGCATTGGGGGTACGTTACTGGCCTGACTGAACTCCTACTTCAATAATCGCTCACAGAAGGTTGCGCTGCAACCCTTTGTGTCAAAACCGAAACAGCTTTGGTGTAGAGTCCCTCGGGGATCAGAACTGAGTCCCCTCTTGTTTTTTCTATACCTGGCTCCACTGTTCGTACGCGATGACACCCAGCTGGTCTTCACTTTTAAAGGCAGACCGAGGAATCCTTCAAGAGTTTCAACGGCTGCCTGAGAGATATTGTGTTGTGGAAGAACAATAACAAACTTAAACTTAACGCAGGAAAGACGGAGGTGATGCTCTTTGGGCAGGAGCCACCTCCTGCACCGGATCTCTGCTGGCCAATGGAAATGGGACCTCCCCCCCTCCCCTGCAGATATTATAAAAAATCTTGGTGTGAAGTGGGAGGCTGACCTTTTTTCGGCACAGCTACGGCAGGTGACAGTTACCTGCTTCAGTAAACGGAGAAATTTGTGGAAATTTCTACATTTGTTCAAAAAATTATAGTACATGCCATGGTGACATCCAGGCTGGACTATACAAATGGCCCTTATTTGGGCCTGCCAAAGTACCTAATCAGACCCTTCAGATGGTACAAAATGCGGCTGCAAGACTGATTAGGCGTGTTCCTTTCCACAAGCATGTCTCTCTGCACTTAAAAGAGCTCTATTGGTTACAAGTAGCCAAAATAATCGAGTTCAAGGCTCTGAAGCTTGCATTCCGAGCTACACATGGTAACTGCCCCAGCTACTTGAAACAAAGACTACGCGGCTATAAGCAGACGAGATCTCAAAAGGTCCAATTCTCAAAAGCTTCTCTGCACGCCCAGTTTCAAGAAGGCTCGTCTGGGGGGCAGATCCTTTACAGTCCGGGCTGTTAAATTGTTAAATTCCTTGCCAAGTGACTTTCGCAACATTGATGCAGATCCTCTTTTTAGGAAAATGGTTAAGACCTGGCTCTTTAGGGCATATTAGTGGGTCCGGGGCTTGGCTTTCTGGTTCTCCATCTGTGTACTGCTGATGCCTTTAGCGTCGGGACACCTCTGTTTGAGGTAGCTGTTGCGCTCTATATGTGTCTGTATTATAATTTACCACATCATAAGTGTAAGAAACTGTATTAAAACTAGAACATTTCCCTACCAACTCCCCCAACCATCCCCATTTTGCATACTATGGGGAAATCCCAAACCCAGATATTGTACCCACATCATAGCAAAAGCGATCTACTTATAACACTAATGTATTAATACAAGAGGAGTGGGAACGCCACGCCAGATCTTCCAGTATATATAAAGACTATTGACTGATAATAGCATGCACATAGTAAGCAGCATATGAGTTTTGATTTAATCTACAATGTCCCACATCTGCTAGGATAATCTGTGCATTACGTTAAATCCAACAATATTGTGATGAAGAGAATAGATCTACACTGGCAACAGAACCAGAGCCAGGGGGTGACTTGGCAGGAGAGATTGGTACTTGCGTGGATTTCTTCTTGGACAGTGTGTGACAGAACTCCTGCACCTCCGCCGGCGTTTTGAAAATACGAGGCCTGCCATCAATGTCCTCCCTAAGGCATGCCAGGTATAGCATACCATATCGCAGTCTTAATTTTCTGAGGTTGTCTTTGACTCCTGTGAACTTTCGATGGGCCTCCTGGGCCATGACGGTGTATTCTGGGTAAAGAGAGGGTAGAATCTCGCCAGTGAATTTAACCTTTTTCTCGTGCCTGTCGAAATGCGGTGTTCCGGTCTCAGAAGTTGAACATGTGGGCAATAATGGTGCGAGGAGGGCAACCAAGCTTTGGACAAGCCCCCAGCGAGTGATGGATGGGCTCTTTTCACTAAGAACGCCGGGGAGAAGACTTCTCTTCCGCAGAGATCCGCTAGAAGTTTTACCACAAAGTCGTCAAGGCGGCCAGTGTTAGTGGATTCCGGTCTGCCAATTATCTGTATATTGTTGCGTCTGCTCCTAGATTCCAAATCTTTATTTTTCATGGTGACAGTCTTTAAGTGCTTTTCAACGCGTTCCAGGCATTTGGTCGTTTGCACTGCGCCATCTTCGAGGTCCGACACCCTGCCCTCCACTGTGTCCAGGCGGCCATCATGTAGTTTTTTTTTTTTTAGAGTTTTATATAGCGCGAACTAGACCCAAAGATATCGTGTATCAGAGCACTTTACATGAGCACCAGTTTCTTTACACAAGAACGCATTGATTTTTTTGTTAGGCAAAGGGAGATTACGTGATTTGCCCAGAATCACAGGATGTTGAGCGTCGTTTCCGAGACTCGAACTGGGTTCCCCTGCTTTGAGGTCGACCGCTCTAACCATAAGGCTACATCCTCTCCCCAATGTTTGTCTAGCTGTGTTCTCATGTCATCTAGGCCTTTGTCTAAAGTATCAAATCGAGTGTCGAGCGCCTTGAACGCCATGCGTACTTCTGCCAAAATGGAGTCAGGCCCCTGCTGCGCAGCCATTTCAGTTTTTGGATCATCCCCCCCTTCTGCCTGTCCTGAACCTGTAGCATTGTCTGAGCACCCAGCCTTCTCAAACGTTAGCTTGCTTTGCTTCGGGTCGCTTTGAACCATGACCCGAAGTTGCCTGATGGGCTCAGCTCTAGCCCGCTGTCAATAACCTGGTGCAGTGTCATGATGTTCTAGGCCACATTGAGGAGGTGGGCTGGAGAGCAGCAGAGCTGCAGGACAAGGAAGTGTAGGCAGGGTTCAGGTGGGGTGCAGTAGCCTGGAATGTTGTTGTGTGGCTAAATGTCCCTGCAGGGGAGTCAAATAGTAGTTCTGCGCAATGTTCAGCCCTGATGGGGCGGTCCCAATTAGGGATTGTGTTCAGGGCACAGGCACCCCACTAATGTATGCTGCGTCATGCAATGGACCCCAATTGCACCAACGCACCTGATGGAACGGGACCCAGACACAGGCAAACCACAAAAGGTCAGGCACTCATCCTTAATGATGCTTTGTCAACTTGTTCCTTACACTGGATAGCTAGGCGTTAAGTTACTGCCCTACCAGGGGCTCCCTTCTGCAAGGTATATCCTCTGCTTGGGTGTCTTCCAGAAGTGAGTTCAGGCAAAGTGAAGGTTGGTGGGTATTGGCAATTGAAAACAATTTGGGCGGCCGTACAGGAAGACCAGCAGTGGCCCAGACAAGCAGAGCGCAGCAAAGAACTATCCTTCACATTGAGTTTGCAGGGGCCTTGTGCATTTGCATAAGTTTGATGTCAACAGTGTTGGCTTCCCATGCCCAGCTACACTGAAGAGTAAGGACGTGGCCTCGCCACTGCACGGGCTTCAGGTATCAAACGGCAGGCCCCACATGGGGAGGCAGTGCGGATTGGTGTGCAGCAACCGCGCTGCCCTGCTGGGTTCTCTACGCACCGGCCCCGGCAGCACCTATCAGGGTGCGTGTCACAA
This sequence comes from Lissotriton helveticus, assembly GCF_964261635.1. Classification (NCBI taxonomy): domain Eukaryota; kingdom Metazoa; phylum Chordata; class Amphibia; order Caudata; family Salamandridae; genus Lissotriton; species Lissotriton helveticus. The sequence goes on from NC_136068.1 coordinate 1,098,150,791, forward strand.
CGTGGGCAATCAGTGGCCGGAGAGCCCGGGGTGTCTGACCCGACACAGTGAGTCTGCCATCACAAGTCACGAGGGGCGCTAGCAGTCCAAGGCTATATAATACAAGGGCCTACCTCGCTGCGGGTCCTTTAATGTTGCTGACAAGATGTCTCCCCTGCCAGATGACGGCTCCTGAAAAAGAATGTGGCCCGATGGAGCGCCCGCCGCCCCGGTTGAAGTAGCTCATAGTAGCCTTTACCTTTGCGGGACCCGCAGCGTCTCGCTGATGAAGGGAAGGAGACATCCTCCCAAGCACGTAAACAGCTCTGGCTGCAGCACCCGCACAGTTGAGGAGAACAGTGCTTCCAAAGGCCATAGGAGCATAGCAATTCACAGGAGCAGGCGCCGCATCAGTTCCGACGCTCCTGCTGTTGTTTCGGACATAGCAAAAGGGGTTTAAGAGTATTTTCATGCATGTTTGTGAATTGATCCAGCGGAACTCCGGGACTACACGGCCATCTTGGTCGGGTCCTGGCCACGCCACGTGACATAATTATAGTAACCCATTTCACCCTCTGAGGCGGAAGCCGGAGGTTCTTTATGCTCTGTCTCTTTTAACCTTGCTAATCGACTTATGCTTGATTGGAAAAGCATTTTTAGGTCTTTTTTAATAATTGTGTGTGCAACTTACCTCCGCTTCATTTAGAAAGCGGTTTTCACCGGACCAGACTCTTCCTTCACCCCACTACCGCCTGGGCCACTCTCAGCTGATTATCGACGCAGAGAGTTGGTCCCGGGGAGGTGAAGGCGTCACAGCGGCCATATTGCGTGTGGTGGCGCCCTGACGCGCTCTAGCTCTTTACAAAAGGGGCTTCGTTGTAGCGCACAGCATAACCCATTTCACCCTCTGAGGCGGAAGCCGGAGGTTCTTTATGCTCTGTCTCTTTTAACCTTGCTAATCGACTTATGCTTGATTGGAAAAGCATTTTTAGGTCTTTTTTTAATAATTGTGTGTGCAACTTACCTCCGCTTCATTTAGAAAGCGGTTTTCACCGGACCAGACTCTTCCTTCAACCCACTACCGCCTGGGCCACTCTCAGCTGATTATCGACGCAGAGAGTTGGTCCCGGGGAGGTGAAGACGTCACAGCGGCCATATTGCGTGTGGTGGCGCCCTGACGCGCTCTAGCTCTTTACAAAAGGGGCTTCGTTGTAGCGCGCAGCATAACCCATTTCACCCTCTGAGGCGGAAGCCGGAGGTTCTTTATGCTCTGTCTCTTTTAACCTTGCTAATCGACTTATGCTTGATTGGAAAAGCATTTTTAGGTCTTTTTTAATAATTGTGTGTGCAACTTACCTCCGCTTCATTTAGAAAGCGGTTTTCACCGGACCAGGCTCTTCCTTCACCCCACTACCGCCTGGGCCACTCTCAGCTGATTATCGACGCAGAGAGTTGGTCCCGGGGAGGTGAAGGCGTCACAGCGGCCATATTGCGTGTGGTGGCGCCCTGACGCGCTCTAGCTCTTTACAAAATGGGACGGGCTTACTCCGTGTAGCGGACGCGTTCTGCGGATGCGCCGGATGCACGCCGGAGTCATGCCAGAGTCCTGCCCGTCTGGGCCCGTCCGGGCCAGGACGGGCCCATGGACCAGGTACTCTGCTCGTTCAAATCTCACTGTCCCCATTATAAGATATAGTCGTGATGAGTTATTTGCACTAAAGGGGAGGGAAAGCTCTTTCTGCACCAAGTTTGATACATACCTAAGGACTGTGAAACCATGTACAGGATGTAACTATAACTTGTCCAACCCTAGTAGGAGAGAGGATACCTCCCATCTGTTCCGCCTTGCATTATTGAATTGTAGGTAATTGCCGAAACATGCGATCGAGCTCCACATGCTCTTGGAGGAACGAGACCTTGACGTACTCTTCCTGTCGGAGACATGGATGGATGACAGCTCAGAGCCAGACATTATACGGGCTCTTCCCTCCAACTTCGCTATTTTGAGGCACGACCGCTCACAGGGCTGTGGGGGAGGTATTGCCATTATCTATAGGAAAACGCTGATCTGTAGAATAGAAGAAATTACAATTTCAGGGGCTGAATGCCTAAAGTTTGCGATCTCCTTTTCCCCTACCTGTACCTTTTCTGGATTTTTGCTTTATAGACCCCCAGGCCCCTATGGCCAATTCTGTGAGGACCTTTCGATTAATGCAATAAACTGTGCTAGCTCTGTTCCCAATTTCACCATTTTAGGTGATTTTAACATCTATTTCGATGAGCCTGATTCTCCAGCTAGTCGCAACTTGACCTCCAATTTGGAAGTGCTCCAATTGAAGCAAATAGTCACAGGTCCAACGCATAAAGCAGGACACACTTTAGATCACTGTCATACCAATATGGACACCCTTAGTTTTGATAATTCCATTAGGATTCCCTGGTCCGCTCACTCATTATTACTTTTCTCCTTGACCTCGGAGGAACAGCAGGAACCGGCTAGTGTTTCCAAACGGATAACTCGAGTCTGGTCTAAACTTCCACTCGACAGATGGAATAAGAATTTGAAAGAAACATCACCCGCTCTAACGAATGATCTGTTGGAGGCCGATGCACGGTTTAAGCAATGGGTGGAGGCTTCCTTGGACCTTACCCTTCCTAAGAGCAATCTAATCCACAGAAGTGGCGGAAATAAAAAACCTTGGTACACCCCTGAGCTGAAAGCTCTCAAGTTTCTGTGCAAACAACAAGAGAGAAGTTGGAGGAAAGACTACACTGCAGCCAGTAAGGAGAGCTATAGATTAGCGCTAAGGAAGTACAAACAGGAAATAAAAAATACACAATCTAATTACGTCCAGATAAAAATCAATTCTGCAGCCAATGCGCCTAGAGAAATTTTTAAAATATTCAATTCTCTTGTTGCCCCCCTGTTCCCACAGCTGACCCCGGCCAAGCAATCACACGCTGTAATGAACTTGCTAACTTCTTTTCCACAAAGGTGGCTAATATATTTTCTTCCTTTCAACATCCTCCCACTGAATCTATCGTACCCCCTTATGCGGGTGAGGGCCTTGCTAAAAAAGCCTAATCTTAATCCGGATGATTGGGCAAATTACCGTCCAATATCCCTTCTGCCAACTGTTAGCAAACTTGCTGAGAAGCATGTAAATTCCGTGCTCTCTTCCTTCTTGGAGAATAGTAACTCTCTGCACCCCACACAGACAGGCTTTAGAAGCAATCTGGGTACAGAAATAGCCTTGATCACTGTGGTGGAGGAAACAAGGAAGATTATGGACAGTGGAAGTTGTGCGGCCATACTACTCTTAGACCTGAGTGCGGCCTTTGACACCGTGAATCATTCCATTCTGATTCAGAGGTTAAGAGAAGTAGGTGTCACGGGCCAGGCGCTCAATTGGCTGTGCTCCTTCCTGTCCGATAGATCGTTTGCGGTGGTTGAGGACAATGTATCCTCCCCCCAAATGCGTCTACAGTGTGGTGTTCCCCAGGGCTCCTCCCTCAGCCCCACCTTATTTAATATATACATGAGGCCATTGGCTGAGGTGGTGTTGCCCTGGGGGGTACAACTGGTGACGTATGCAGACGACACCCAGCTCATCATCTCCCTGACTACCCAAGCCGCCCCGTAAGCAAATCTTTCCACCTGTCTTGATAAGATCTATGACTGGATGGATAAATCCTTTTTAAAGTTAAATGGCGCAAAAACGGAGGTGATGATGCTGGGATACAACCCGCCTGCCACGGTAGAAAGTTGGTGGCCCACCAGTCTTGGCCAGCCACCTCTACCAAAGGAGAAAATTAAAAGCTTGGGGGTCTGGCTGGACCCTGCTCTGAATTTTGCGGTACAGGCCCGGAAGGTTGCAGGTACCTGTTTTGCTTATATCAGGCTATTGAGGAAAATTGTGAGGCTTCTTCCTTTTGAAGCCAGGAAGATCATGGTGCAAGCGCTGATCCTAACGCGTTTGGATTATGCTAACGCACTGTACCTCGGGACTCCCCTAGGGACAGTTAGAATTTTACAGACAGTACAGAACTGTGCAGCACGAATGCTGTTGAATGTCCCGCGAAGGTCATCCGCTAAGCCTGGACTGCGCCATCTTCACTGGCTACCAGTGCAACAGAGAGTGGAGTTTAAGGCTCTGACTATGGTACATAAGGCAGTTAATAAAATCGGACCTGTCCTTATCCAAGCCGTGCTCTGCCCATATACCCCCAAGCGGACCCTGAGATCCAATAACAAAAATCTGTTAGCGGTCCCCAAGACAAGGAGAGTGCGTACCGGAGGGAGACGCTATTTCCTTACAAGCCACAAATCTTTGGAACAACCTTCCCGAATCAATCAGAATCGAAGCAAATCACCTCAGATTTAGAAAATTGCTAAAGACCTTCTTGTTTGCTTAAATCTTGGAGTGTGAATGAGTTTTGAAGCGCTGGGATGCCCTTGGGTAGCCATGCGCTATACAAGTGCGTAATTCATTCATTCATTCATTCATAGTTTGTGTTCAGGCACTAGGTTGTATCTGGCCAATAAAAATGTGCTCCACATTAAGGTGTGCCTTGTCTGATATCACACATCCAAATAAGCTCTAATCTAAGTTTGACCATGATGAACTAGTTGGCTAACAATTATTGTTGATTGGGCTGGCAAATAGTGATAGTTGTGTAGACAATTGACTTCCTGTGAATATGTACCATGTACTACAGTCTGTCTGATACTCTGATTGTGTATATCTATCAGTTTACTGTTTACAAGTACTAGATTACCTATGTTGGTACACTTTCATCATTCTGATAAGAAGGTGATGACAATATTTTCATTTTGAAGTCAAAGTCACAACATGAGCTAGTATTGCTGTGTAGAGTGGTTTATTTTAACATACATGGTGCATAGGTGAAGCCATGCAATGGTGATGTGCTCATTAGACAAAAAAAAAGTACTGATTGGAGTCGAGAGTGTTTTCTGGCCACAGTTTATTCAAGTCCAAAGTCCAACTTTGACCCTTGATCCAATGTGGAACAGATATTTGGGACAGTCAATAAAGTGAACGCTTGGCACACTATGGAGGATATCAAGAGCACCGTTTTTAACTTCCTGGGGGTGGTGCATTGCCATCCAACTCACTGATTTGTCCTCAGACGCCACTTCCCACGTTTAGGTGGGGGACCCACAGCTGCAGGCTCCTGGGGTACTGGGGACTCTCCGCCTGGATCAACGTCCCTCCCTGTGGCTTGTGCAGATGTTGTTGCAACAGCTATCTGGCGGAGGCTGGTATCGATATCCCGCAGTAACCCTATGACTTGTCCATTTAGTCATTGAAAAGGCCCATCCGTTGGTTTTGGGAGGCCTGCAGCTGTTCGATGTTTTGGTGGTGGTGAACAACCTGGCCCATTTCTCCCTGGTACCCCTCATAAGCATTGAGTACCCAGGAGAGGTTTGGGTGGTAATTCGCAGCACCAGCTTATCTACGGCATGAATCCACATGACCCCTCCCACCACCCCTGCCCCCACGAACATGCACAATTTCCGGTGTTAAATTCAACCCGGAGCCTCCTTCCTCATTGACTTTGTTGTTGTTCCAGAGTTCTCTGTGTTGCTGTGCTGTTGTTACTTGCCGTGGCTGCTGTGTCTGTCAGGGAAGGGGTCAGCTGAGTGTCGGTAGCTGAGGTGAGAGTTGTAGCAGTCGATACTGCTGTAGATGCTGGTGCTGTCTGCCACCCCAAACCTGATGGGCCTGGTTGCTCCTCCTCGTCCAAGGAAAAGTGAGAGTCCTCAATGCAGTAATCTTGTTGATGCCTGAAAGTGGTTGAAAATGTACTTGCAAGATGGCTGACACTAGTGCATGGGGTTTGTAACACAAGGCTTTGATGGGAGTTGTGGTCAAGTCAGACACCAGTCCCCAGTGTCAGCCGTCTTGCTGATACACTTTCTCTCATTGTCAGGACACCACTCTTCCTGGTGGGCTGTTTGGAATGGGTGGGAGGCAGGGTGTTTGCAGTGACCCCTTCTCCCATCAGGCCCTGTCCTACACCCACTCTTCCCACCCAGCCTAACCAGGCCACCAGGATGAATGGTTTCTTGACAGTGAGTGGACATATACTGGCAAGATGGCTGGCACAGGTGCGTGGTGTTTGGAGCACAAGGCCTTCATGGGAGTTGTAGTCAAGTCAGACACCAGTCACCAGTGTCGGCCATCTAGCTAATACACTTCCCCTCATTTTCTGGACACCACTCTTCCAGGTGGACTGGTTCAGCTGGGTGGAAAGGTGTGTGCAGGACAGGGCTTGATGGGAGAAGTACTCATTGCAAACACTCCTTCTCTCACCCAGTCCAACCAGGCTATTAGGAACTATGCTTTCCTCACAGTGGTTGAAAATGTACTAGCAAGATGGCTGACACTTGTGCATGGTGTTTGACTTGACCACAACTACCAACAGGCCCTTCTGCTCCAAACACCCGTCCCCTTTGCCAGCCATCTTGCTAGCACACTTTCCCTCACTGTAAGGTAGCCATAGACCCAGATGAGCTGATTGGGCTGGGTGGTACGAGAAGTGTTTGCGATTATTAAAACTCCCATCAGACTGTGTCATACACACACTCTTCCCACCCAGCACAAACAGCTCACCGGGAACTCTGCTCACCGGACAGTGATTGGGAATGGCCTAGCAAGAAGGCGGACACTGGTGCCTTACTTGTTCACAACTCCTATAAAGGCCTTTTGCTCCACCAGTCCCCGGTGTCGGCAATTTTGCCAGTACATTTCCACTCACTGTCAGGAAAGCAGAGTTCCAGGTAGGCTGGGTGGGAAGAGTGTATATAGGACAGAGCCTGATGGGAGATGTAGTTATTGCAAATACTCCTCCTCCCAACCATCTTACCTGGAATTCTGCTTTCCTGACAGTGAGTGGAAATGTACTGTACTGTACTCTCGCGGAACCCGCTCCGCGGGTCCCGCTTCGTGGGTGGCTCCTCTCCGACGAACAACAAACTGCCCTGGAACCCATAGGAGGGGGTGTGCCTCTGCAGGTGGGGCTGCGAGCGTCTGCGAGCGCAGGAACTACTGTTCCCAGGAGCGCCCGCACGGCCTGATCACCAACACCTGGCCCGCTCTCCCCGCCTGCTCTCTCTCACCCTTGTGTTTTAAAAGGCATTTGCGTTTGGATGGCCGGTGGAGCGCCTTTTTGTTTCTTGCTGTAACCGGGACTGAGCTGCTGTTTTACCGGGACTGAGCTGCTGCTGTTTAAACCCCTACCTCTCGCGGAACCCGCTCCGCGGGTCCCGCTTCGTGGGTGGCTCCTCTCCGACGAACAACAAACTGCCCTGGAACCCATAGGAGGGGGTGTGCCTCTGCAGGTGGGGCTGCGAGCGTCTGCGAGCGCAGGAACTACTGTTCCCAGGAGCGCCCGCACGGCCTGATCACCAACACCTGGCCCGCTCTCCCCGTCTGCTCTTTCTTGGCACACCCACAACAGTTTATAACTGTCTCTAGAGTCCCGCTGCGCGGGAGCGCGCGGGAGCTGCCGGGAGAAGCCCGGGACAAGGGCGGGACCGTCTGTGGCCGTCAGAGGCTGGGCTGGGACACCCCACTAATATTTACAGTTCTGGTATTTCTCGTAAGCCATTTGTGTAGTGACATCGCCCTGACCTGTTATTACATTGTGAGGTGGTGCGAGGGTTAGCTATATGGCTTGTTCTACAAGCACTTCCACCCTGCTGCCTTCCATGGGCGAGGTGGAGACTGCCGTCATGGGCCCCCTAGACACCTATTTTAAACGGTTGCCTCAGGATATTGCTAGGGAAATCGCCTTGGCAGAAAGACGTGCTGGGCGTAGGCTGTCCATAGAGCTTATGAAAACCCCTCTTGAGAAACGTCAAAGTTTCCCTTCATTGGTCACCCCGTTATCATCTATTTTACTACCAGTTACACATGACATCCCGCACGATTCACCTCTAGCCAATGAGCCATTGGGTATTTTCCCCTCAGACATAGTAGCCATTACTGTGCCCGTAGAGTCCCCAAATGTTTCCACTCATTCATCTACTGGGCAAAATGCTACACTAAAACTCTGTGTCCAAGCACATGCTATAAAATCCAAACCCTGTCCAAAAAGGAAAAGGGGTGCTATTGTAAAAAAATGTCAAGCCCCAAAACCCCCAAGGAAATATAGGAAATTGGGCGCTAACACACGCCCTAGTCATGTCCCTGTAGAGAACTCTACTGGACTACCAACGGGAGAGGGTGAAGCCGCTTCAGTAGGTGTAGACACCATAATATTGGTAACTCCTACGACACCACTATCATCAGGTATAGATCCCATTACTATAGCTTCCGCTGGGCCACCAACATCTAACCCAGAATTCTTCTTGGAGTTGGAACAATTAATACGTTCCCTTTTAAACCCCTTTGAGATTAGACTCAAAAAGCTAGCAGAACAACTGGACCATCTAGAGCAGGCTAGCTTAGATAACTTTTTTTCCACAAAATCTTTAATTAAGTCTTGTCATAAAATGGAAGAGAATGGGAAAAAGCAACAACTAGTTGAGCGAGATGCAGGTACACCGTTGGTTGATTTACAACCTCCAACTGTGAGCAGTGCACCCAGCCAGCGGGGCAAAGGACAGAGTAGCAAGATTATCGCTGACCCATCGATTACGGCAAATTGCGGGAAAACTAAGCCCCACAGTACTGCAGCTAAAGGCAGAAAGGAAAGTCCAAAAAACGCCGCCACTATTGCTAACAAAAATATTCCACCCTTGCCAACCACTTTGACAATTAGTCATGGCACATCGACAAGTAATGATAAAGCTCCCTGTAATAACGGTGTTGGAACAAATATGCTGCACGTTTCACAGGCAACAAGTAGGGGTGGTCCTCCAAGGGATGGAAATAGTATAGCTGAAGGAAATGAGGCTACTACAGCATTGACAAATGTTGCCCCACCAAGCCTTGTTGTTCCAGAACGTAGCCAACCAACATCCCATGTGACTAAACTTCCGACTAGGATACCCCCGGTACAACTCACCCCTGATTCCTACCCCTATGTGGCTATCCTCACCAATGTTCCACCCTTATTGGAAGGACAAAGAGAAACCTATGGCATGTTAAAAAACAAAGCTATGCATTGGTTACGGGTCAATAGACCTTTGCCAGGGGGAGTGGATGGTTTGATTATTGGGGTCAGAAGGGTTAACTGGATAGGGAGTACCTTGAAAAAACAGGGGGGCGAATGTATTATAATTAACTTCCAAGACCCAAGGGTAGTAGGGTTAATTACGAGACCTGGTTGGAGTATTAGCATTGGTGGGATTGGTGTTGTGGATCTTACCTTTTTTTACCCAAGACCGGTGGCCACTTATCCTGGGGGGGAACAACGAGCCAGTGAGAACTAGTCTCTCTCCTTGGGCAGTTATTAACCCTTTTTCTGTCCCTATCCCACGACCAAGTGACTGTTATAAACAGGTATATAACCCTTATGATGGGCTAGGGAACATGAGGTGGGGATGTTGACGGAAAGCAGCTGAACCCATTGATTTTGGGGATAATATGGCCAGAGGAAACATCCCGGAGACAACACTGGTAATAAATGGGGACGTAATGTCCAATCTAGATGAAGTGTTTACCAACAGGGAAAATGGAAATATGAGGGGGGGCATTATGGCATGTTCGGAAGATATGGGGGGTGAACTCAGATTTTTACCAAGTATGGGTATAAACGATGGTAAAGATGCTAACTGTCTAGATATTGTTTTAGAAGAGGGCGGTGATTGCGAGAGCTTGACCAACTTCCCGGTTATGCCAGTTATTGATGGGGGGGATTTGTAAAGGCAACACTATGGGAAGGTTTTTTTCGTGGAACATAGCGGGGTTGGGCACTAGATTGTTGTCACAACACTGGATAGATTTTGTTAATGGGTTTGAAATGTGCTTATTTCAAGAGACGTGGGCTTGTGACCCAATCTTCCTCCCAGGTTATTTAAATTTTTGTATACCAGCGAGTAGAGGCCCTAGGGGCAGACCTATGGGAGGTCTAACAGTCTGGATCAAGCAAAGTTTACAAGTTAAAATAAAAGTGGTTGACCTAGGCTGTAAGGATATACAATTACTAAGAATATCACCAGAAAAGGGGGGTGTGATAGACATTTATAATATTTATGCTAGGGGTACATGTGTTGGGAATTCCCCTACCCTAGAAGCTCTATCCACCTTCCTAGAATCACAGTCACTGGGAAATAGAGTGGTTGTGGCTGGTGACCTCAACAGGACATTCGAGCCCCTAGAAAATACGGAACATCCGATAGGACAGGAAGAAGATGCTCAATGGGGTGTCCCAAACCTAAATCTTATACCAGTCAAGCGGTGGACAAAAGATATACTGTTGTTGAACGCGTTATGTCTGGAATATGGCCTGAGGGCCCTTAATGGCAGGACAAAGAGTGACCAAGGAGGAAATTGCACATTCGACAATGGCCACAATAAAAGCAGGATTGACTATGTCATTTGTAGCCTTGAGTTATGGTGTGGTGTAGGCGATATGGAAATTAAGGGTAGATTAGAAAGCGATTATAATCCCCTTTGTGTCACCCATTCCTGGTGGAGGGCCACGCCTGACAACACAGAGTCATGTAGCGAGATCGTACCTGTTATGGCTAACGACTCGCGAAGGGTGAAATGGCCAAATGTGTTGGCAAACCTGGCTTCCCTGGACCACATAAACTTGGAGGTGGATAAAGCTATTGCCGCCATGGAAACAGTAAATCCTGTACCACCTGGTTCCTCTTTAACAACAGACATGCACGACACATTCTTTTCTTTGATAAAACCGCATTTTATTAAATTAGTTAAGGCGAATAGAAAAGCACCCATTAAATTGGCGAGGTGGTTTAATAAACAGTGTAGGTTAACCAGATTGGAGTTGGGTAGGGCAATCAAAAGCAGGGATAAGGCTTCGATTAGTATAGCCAGGAAACAATACAATGATAACATCCGTAAGGCTAAGAAACAGTGGGATGAGGAGCATTGGGAGGAGCTACTCGAAGCTTCTGGGTCAAGAGATTCCAGACTTTTCTGGAAAATTGTGAAGTGGGGCAGAGGTGGTACCCCCAACAACCCAGATAACAATGTTAATGAGGCATCATGGGTCGAGTCCATCAGGCGGAGGGCCCTATCTCTTAACATGTACTAATTTTTTTTTTTTCTTTTTTCTTGAGAAAGCTTGCACAAGCTATTACTAATATGTATTTTATGTGTATGAAATATGAATTTCAATTGTAATATGTTTTTAAATGTATGTAATGTGCTTTGAATGTATGAATTTTAAATTTTATGTTTGTGCTTTTATGAGTGTATAACTCGAATAAAGCTTTTTCAATCAATCGGAAATGTACTGGCAAGATGGCTAACACTGGTGACTGGTGTTTGGAGCACAAGTCCTTGGTGGGAATTTAGAAGAAGTGTGTACATGGCCATAGTTAAGAGCCTTTTGATCTTGTTCCTACTTACCAGACTCCATTTCTTTTGGTATCCTAAACAAGATCTCCGGCAGAGTGATGGCACGCACCTTCTCCCAGGAAGTAAAGTGCACAGGTGTTACAGGAGAGCCACCACCAGTCCGTTGTGCAGCCTGGTGTCCCCTGGTGGACAATGTTATGACCCTCCTTCTGACGTCGTTGTACTACCTCTTCTTGATATCATCAATTGTGCGCAGGACGGGTGCTACAGCGTTAATCTTGTTGACTAACCTGTCCCATATCTTATTTTTCTGGTTGATGGAGGTCTGTAGGACTAGGGTCCCGAATAAATGTGGCTCTACTCTAAGGATTTCATCAACAAGCACTCTCAACTCATCATCAGTGAAACTTGGCTGCTTCTTCTTGAACATGATAAGGGTGAGTGTGAGTGTGAATGTGAGTTAGAGAGTGTGCCTAAGAAAAGGAATCTGAGCAAAAAAAGTCATATGTGCAAGTAGTGGTGTGAATGCAGTGAGTGTGCGCAGGGCTGGCAGTGACTGGCAAAAGTTCTCTGTAGTATTTGTAGAAGTATTGTGTGAGCAAAGGATCATGGTCATTTTTTGGTATTAATATAGGTGGATTGGTGGATGTGTACTATTACATTTCTTTTTTTCGTGCTGCCTATGCTTGTTGTTGTTAGGCCTGGGTTCTTCTATTTTGCACTTGCCATGTGACACACAAACCGACATGGTTTCGAAACCGCGTCGGATGCATCCTAATCTGCTCGCGGGACAACCGATTCATGTTCGGAACCGGAATCCGAATGGGCAGCCATTCCGACCGACATCGTAATAAGGGCCTATGTGTTGTTGCATACAAAGACAGGCTAGGGCGGAGTATCACAGGTGAAATGGACCACTTAACATTGATGCCAAGCTCAACAAAAAGAAATGCTATCTCTGAGTTTGCAAAAATTAAATAAGTAAGAGAGCAACTTAATTTTTCTCAGTCGCATTTCTTCAATGCCAACTTCAATTATGTGGTTGCCATTGGGAAAATACACGAGTATTCTCTGAAGCAAAAAAATGGTCTGAAATTTCTCCTAAAACTTCCCGTACGTAAAACTTATTCGGATATGTTCTATTTCTGCTTCTAGATATCCCTTTACACTGCAGCCTCTTGAAAACATGTTTCCTTTGTTTTTCAGCCAGCGTTCAAAGAGGTAAAAAGTCATTTCGATAGAATACTGATTCAGAAGACAAGCTACCACCTACCATCAAGCAATTTTAGAAAAAGCTATATTCTACGGAAATTCTTAAGCACAGATTTTTTCTCTGAAGTTGTCGGCTGTTAATGAGCCCTTTGTATCTCGATGAAGCGCGTCGGATTGGTTGAGGTTGCGGCCTTTTTTCGCTGGCCGAGCCCTAGGAATGTTTCCTCACATGATGCCTGTATGACTTGAGGTGCGCGCGGCAGAGTGTGCAGGCGTCCCCGGATAACGGCTCGACTCGCCATCCCCTCTACAGCACACTGACGGCCTTCAGGGTGGGGATGAAGCTAAAGACCGTTTGGGAGAGGGTGACTCGTGCGTTGTCGTCCGGAAAGATGGAGGAGGCGTCCTCGGAAGACAGCCCCTTGCTACCCACGGTAAGAGGCAGTCACAGCCATAACTTTTCTTCTGCCCCTTCTGCTTGGTCCGTACCTTTACCCGGGCTCAATATTTCATAGCTGCCAAGTTACCCAGATTCATGAGTATTGTATTGCTCCAGTCATTTTCCTTAGGATTCTGGGACTTGTAGTCCTGTTATATAATGAAATAAACAAGACTACAAGTCCCAGAATTCAAAGGAAATACCTGAACTGGTGTAACATATTACCATGGACCGCATTCTCGTGTTTGTTTCCGGCACTCCTTTCTGTACTCAGAGTTTCCTTTTCACGTCTACTATGCCTTCGTTGCCCATTTGGTGCAAAACAAAATGATCTTTTAACCTCTTGATGCTTTTCTACAGAGCTCTCAAGTGTCCGAGGGGCATGCGTGAAAAGCTCATCCAGTGCATCTTTTTTTAATCTCTGCAATCAGGTACTTGCAGTCCTGATTTTATAATGGATGTCAGAATGGAAAGAAATACAACGGAATTGGTAGAACTGCACAGGTGTGAAAACGGGGACACCTGATAACTCTGATGCTTATTTAGACTTAGGGGGAGGGGATTCTTCATCACAAATGTCGGCAAACTCGAAATAAGGCCCTCTATAGCTAATGCTTTTCATTCTTCTACACGAAGCACTTTTGTGACTTGATATTTCCCTTTTCAGGAAGCAGAGCTGTATTTACTAAAAAGGTGATGGAAGGTGGGACCTGTTAGGTGATGTCATTCTGGCCTAAAATAACCACTTGCTCTGTACCCCAGTGACCGATCGCATATATAATCCTCAACTTTTGCTCAACAACCTAATGAATTCTGGGAGCTGTAGCCTTGGTTAACTACAAATAACCAGCGATTTGTTTAAAAAAAACAACCGTACTGAAATATTGTCGCCCATGACTTTATCTTGACTTGGAACAAGTTATAATGCCAATGTGACTCCTAGCATATTATTTTGTTTGCTTGCGTATGAGGCGTAGCTCTTGTGGCGGTAACACTCAAGGGGATCAATTTTAACTCCATGCTTTGTTTGCACATTTTCGGGACTTTCTAAACAGCCAAGATCTCACTACATTAAGATAAAGTGATCAGCTAGTCCTAGCTTTGGGACCTCACCACTTTGCATTCTGAAACTTAATATTTCAGTTCGCTAAATTCTGAACTGTAGTGGTTCACAATCTGCCTCATGGATATTAATGAGGTTGTTCTCTGATTTGTGGGCATCAGATGAATGATGGTGAACCGTAGTCAGCAGACTACTCTGCCTGTGATCGCATTACAATGAGGTACAATTTATGTAAAAACAATTAAAACAATGCATCCTGTTTTCCTTAAAGCAAATAGGGCTGTGTTGTTTAAAAAAAAAAAAACAATAATAACTTTTTCACTGAAACATTGTCTACTTCCAAATGTTTTTTTTCCAATGGCAAAGGGGAAGTGGCCCCAAGGGCACACCTGAGGACCCCTTCTCTTTTGCAAATGGCTTTCCACCCATTGTTGGGAATCAGTAAAATATCAATGTTTCATAACAGCGCGCTATTTGAAAGATACACTTTGAAAACACACCTTCCAAAAACCAAGTCATTATGCCCGTCTAAATCCATTTTGTGATTCTTTAACCTTTGTTCATCTGACTCTTGGTCCAATATCCGTAAAAAGATTACATAGAAATACCAGAATGGAAAGTGATGTGAGATAAAAGTATTACATAACACCCGGAACAACCTAGAGAACTGTGCTGAAAATCTTTACTGTGCGGACAATACAAAATATCTTTACGTTAACAACACACTTTTTAGAGTTCTGAGTTGAAACAAGAAAGTTTGTATAATGGGTATTTAGGACAGTGTCATGTATGATACAGTAAACCAAGGGCTGACATTTTAGCCAACAACACTCTGCATGCTTGGATTATTAGGCCATATCTGGAATGGTAGAAGAGAACGACAAGTCCCATAATGCAAAGTGTTATTATAAAAAAAAACAGTACTTGACAAAGATGTGCATCCATTACATCGAAGAAAATAATGACTACAACTTCCAAAAGGCACATATTTGTTAAATGAAGACCGGGGAACTGTAATGCAAAGCCCTGCAGACTTGAAGCAATCTGGCAGTCATGCAGCTTCGCAGACATTGGTTTTTCCATAAATCATCTGGAGAACTTCCTTCCCCTATCATATCCCAGCTGATATACATTTTCTAAACTGTGTTTTATTGTTTCCTAAAGATAGGGAGACCTTTATTGACAGCTTAGTGAGGTACATACCTGTTAACTAACCCCATGTCACCGGAGTGACTTTCAGTCAGTTTTGGCTTGACAGTGATGGGACTTGTAGTTCCACCATTCCCAACTCAAGTAGGTGCCCACACGTCCCAGCACACTCAGGGGCTTATTTAAAAGCCCCTTGCGCCACTGGTACGTCACTTTTTCCCATATTAGTAGTGATGCACTGGCAGCGCAAGGGGCTTGTAAATAAGCCCCTAAGTACTGTTTGCTGAAAACCCAGGACGGCCTCGAAGTCATCCCCATGGCTTAGGAAGCACTGCTGGCTATGGAGCTACTGAGCGAGACCCTTTGGTGCACTTTGCAATCTGATCTTAAAAACTTGACCCCCTTCAGTATTTACAAAAAAAGTAATGGCTTTGAACTGTCTGAGGAGGATCTGATAAGTTCCTATTTGTACCTTTACATGCAAACCTGTCTCGTTGGCAGGGGCGGCTGGTGACATTTGAAAGTGGTGTGGCGTAAATACTGCACTGTGGCGAGCGCGCGCAGCGAGCGAGGCCCAACCACCTATGGGGGATTTGGGGGTTCTCCCACGAGAACATTTTGAAAAAAGAGTGGGCAAATGGTGCATTCTTAAGCACCCTGGACTCACACAGGCACACTGCTCACCCTGCGCTTACACAGACATCACCAACCCTGCACTGTCACAGACATCACTCACCCAGGACTCACACAGGCACACTGCTCACCCTGCGCTCACACAGACATCACCGACCCTGCACTGTCACAGACATCACTCACACAGGCACACTGCTGACCCTGCGCTCACACAGACATCACTCACCCTGCGACTTTGTGGAGTATGGTATTTATTCTATTTTTTAGTGCTCTTTCGTGGGTCGTACAGGCCACGTGAGCATAGATAGCTAATTAATTCATGCGTTTTGCTTTTGCTATTTCTTCATGATGTTAGTGAAGCTCAATATTGTAGGATGTGATTTTTAGAATCCCGGGGGCTGAGTAGCAAACATTGCCATAATGGTAGTCTTTTACCTCCTTTTCTTCTGGTTAAGATTTGGTAACTTGATCTTAATTTTTCTTTTGCCAAGCCCATGTTACCAACAATGCTTAAATAATATTCCTTTTTTAAATCTGCTTCTTAAACACAGAAGTCGCATGCTTTGTTTTAGAACTTGGCCCTAAAAGTGGCTGTACTTTGAGTAAATTCATATTTAGTAGTTTGCTGCGCATACTCTAAATGTCATCTAATGTTGGGTCTGCTGAATTTTATGAACCTTATTCATGGGTCACCCATTTTGCAAAAAATAAAAAAATCTACTCCCGAAAGTTAGATTGAATAAATACTGTCAGCTGTTGACTTCCCCTTCCCCCCAAAAATAAACGTGCGCGTTATTGCAAGGGATGCAGGCCTGCCTCCCCATCTGTAAAGATTTGCTCTCCATTGACGTATAGCATGCTGGTGCGTATTCATTTTACAGTGCAGGGCTCCGAGGATACGTACCTCCGCTGAACCACAACAGGTATGCCCTTGTGGGGCCATTAGAGGCAGCAGGCTGACAGGCCGCGCTCTGGTGTTTCATCAGCCATGCTGGGCCACAGCTCTCCCCGCCATTGATTCCAGCCGCTCACCCATAAAATCAGCATAAAATTGACCTAACACTGCAAGGTCAGATGGGGGTATCTGGAAATTAATCCTCCAGGAAAAGAAAATTCAGGCTTTGTAAATCTCCCGATAAAAGTGCATAAAATCGCAGAATAGGATTATACTGTTTAAGACAATCCTGGCGCTGCAGGGGCACAGGTTACTCTACGCCCAGAGCACGCCCATTGGGAGCCCGAAGGGCTCCTAATGGGCATGCGCAAAAAAGCACGAACACAAGTGCGCATGCGTGGGCAAAAAATTCACCCTCCGTCCCCACGCATGCGCACTCGTGTTACTGCCTGCCTGGTGACAATCATGTCAATCAACATGACGCCCCCCGATGTCATGCTGACTGGCATGCATTGTCAGTTCTCCCTCGGTGTCTCCTGCGGGCGGCTGCGGGCGGGGGGGCGCTACGCCCCCCGCCCCTATGGGCGCTACGCCCCCCGCCCCTATGGGCGCACCGCGCCTGCTCGTTGGTACTGCCCTTAATTATAAAATATATAAAAGACTATGGGCACATGCATCAAAGGTTTTTGCAATCGCAAGCGGTGCGATTCGCAAATAGTGGCCGTTTGCGATCGCAAATTGGCCTTTGGAGATGCATGAAAGTGTTTCCTATGCGCAATTTAAGAATTTGCAATTATTTGCAGATTCCTAAATTGCGATTCCTTAAATGCAATGCTAGAAGCACTTTCAAATAGCTATTTGGGTCCGCAAATTACAGACAAATCAATCTTGTCTGTAATTTGCAAAAACTTTGAAAAATGCACTAAAATGCATTTTTTAAAGTTTTAGGTTACACACATGCCCTTGTGGCATGTGTGGGCGCAACATCCTGCACATCACAATTTCAGGGGTGCAACAGGGTGTCCTTTTGACACCCTTGCACCCTTGAAATTGCATGAGCAATTTGCGAGTACCTACTGGTACTCGCAAATTGCGCATGGGGCTGTAGGCCCATAGGAATGGATGGGAAGGCATTCCTTAATTGCCACTCGCAATTTGCAAGTTGCAATTAAAGAATGTTTAGGAATCGCTATAGCGTTTCCTACATGCATAGGCTTTAGCGATTCCTTAATTGCGATGCCTTAATAATCGCAATTAAGGAATCGCAAAAGCCTACCTTGATGCATGTGCCAGTATATTGCCATTATCTCTACCCCTCTTTCTCCGCTCTCACCAATGTCAAGTCGATGCCTTGGTGCATAGAAGCATCCAGTGGTAGCATCTCGCTATCTGCAGATAATGCTGCATATCAGCCAAGGGGCCTGCATAGTAGGTACTTTTATTTCAATTATTCTATTATAATGTGGCCTTAAATGTCCCATCATGAAAGATCTTTTTGTTGCAACAGGCCAGGGCTGGTCTAGGGAACGTGGACCCACTTGGCGTCTTTGCCACATGCTGGCAATTACACTTGGCTAAATTAGAGAAATTCTGCTGTTAGATTTCACAGGTTCTTCTCTCCTCAAGAGGCTCTTGGAGCAAGTACTCCCTGTACGATATATGTAGGAGACCACAACGGTGTTGTGTGTCTTGATTAACACATTCTTGTTAAGCTTGGAACATTTTCTGTGTTCGGAAGATTGCTTTCAGCTCACTCCAAGTTGATGACTTCTGACTGTCCAGGAATTACCACTTGAACTGACAGGTTTTGTTCAACACCGTTGCTTCCCCGCCTAGACGACTGGCATCCAATGTCCCAACCACTGGAGATTCTTGATGCATTTCCACACAGTATGATAGATTCTCCACATCCAACCACCAGGAAATTCTTTTCCTGATTTCTGTAAATAGTGGAACCAATTTGTCTAAAGGGTGTGTAGTTGGTGATCATAGGATGGTGAAATGTCACAGAAGACGGCCTAGATGAAGCCTTGACCATTGGACTGTGCGTACAAATGCAGCCATGTAGCTCTGAACCCCTAACCACAAGCTGGCTGGAGGGAGCCTTTATGGTGGATAGCAGCATGAGAACCACTGGCTAAAGTTGAATGCTCCTCTTTTTTTTTTTAGAGAAAGACCTTTCCCAGGCCTGCTCTGATCTGAACTCCAATGAACACCAGATTCTTGGACGGAAGAAGTTGGCACTTCGGAATGTTGAGAAGGAGATCTAGATGGGGGAAAGGTGATCATTTTTATTCATTTCTAGATCTGATTTGTTTGATGCATGAGGCAACCAACCATCTGGCTATGGAAACACAAGAATTTCCTGTAGATCAAAATGAGCCACAACTGGAGCCATCATTTTTGTAAATATTTCGGGTCTGACTTTAGACCAAAGGGGAGGACTTTGAATTGCCAGTGTTGATTCTCTACTGCAAACCTCAGAAACCTATGATGGCGACTGGCAATTCAATCAATTCAATTCAAATCTTTATTCAGCCAAATCCATAAAAGCACAGCATTAACAATACTAAAAAAAAAAAACGTACATTTCAACAATGGCATACTCAATACAATGGGAGTTAAAGTACTGAAGTGCAGATTTATGGAACATGTATGTCACAAAATATAAAAATCATTAATTGTTTCTTTAACAATAGAAGCCTGACATCGGCGTAGAAAACATTTTAGCAAAGACAAGTTATCACCAATTAAACATAAAGTGCTCTAATGTAGTAGAAAGCCCAAATATTAGGCTAGTGATTGTGATTCACATATCTTCCTAATATTAAAAGCCATTCTTATGAAATTTAAAATCATATAACACATTTCTGGAGATCCAAGGCATTGCAGGAATATGAGCCCGTCCTTGTGATGTCTCAAGTTAGACTTTTGCAAAATGGGGAACTGAAAAGTGCAAAACAAAGTAGAGTGACTAGTGCTTTGCGTAGAGATATTGTCGAAACCGTATGGAGGTAAATCCATTTGCCATGCCCCTGGCATGGGAAAAGCGAATTTAGAGTGCACTATGCAGAGCCTAAAAAGTACGGGCCAATAGCGCTGTGTGGGATTTGCGATCCATCCTAAATAAAGCTGTATGCCCCTAGTTGTTAACACTAATGAGTATTTGACTATCGATTCCTTAGCATGCGCCTTCTCCAAGCGCAGGTTCATACACTATTCCAGGTAGCATTTCTATACCCGTATTTTATGTTCTTGCCCGATTGTAAAGGGATTATTGTATAATTCTTGAAGGCCTATAGTCTTGAATGATTCCCTCAAGTAAGAGAGTCATAGTACCAGGTCTGCCCTATCGATTGACAGGCAGTCTATGATACAGGTTCTGACAAGGCTAGCCTCAGGGAGGTGGGGGGGGGGGGGTTGGTCCCAAACTTTTATCCATAATAACCATGGAGTCAGTTCAAACAGATCCTCTAGGTATGGCATACTGAGTTTCTTGTGGCTTATGAAGGTGGCAGTGGGCCCTGGAACTGAATTGTTTACACGTAAAGCGGTTTTTAGCCCCATAGAAGATGCCCGCTCTACAATAGTCCCATAGTTCGGCACCATATGCCCAATCCGAAATGCATTCACTTTTTTATAGACTCAAAATTTCTCAACATTTCTGCAATTGGTTTATTCTTTAGCTTGTGGGCAAATCTGAATATGGACTTGGTATTGCTGTTGAAGTGTTGTAGTCTTGACATTAAAAAAAGTGCGGCCCAGCAGAGGGATTGACTAAAAGGAACCACTAAATATGGAGGTAATATTTTGAATAATTTACCTGGAGGTCCAAATCATTCATGTAAGCAAAAAACAAATCTATTAGAGCACAGCTTTCCAAACTTCCCATGTTGGTGACACACCTTTTTGTGGAAAAAATTTCAGGGACACGGTAACGCGAGCCGGAACCCACCTGTGATGTCAGAAGCTGTGATGTGAAAATATATGGGGTGTCCCTTACTCTTGCAGGACCAAAATGGCCTGCACCTCAATATGGTTAACCTGTATATCTCCAAGTACTCAAGGTTTGGGACCAGACCCTATGGTTTTACACAATATCCAATCTTCAATATATGATACGTTGACAGACTATATATATTATTTCTGGGTTACACGTGAGTGCAATTACAAATTACAAGTTACAATTACACCAACAACTTCGTCTGATGTCAGATATATAAATTTATTATTCCTTAATACAAAAATATATTTCAAAACAAATTTAGCAAAAATTTTTGGGACATGTCACATCTTTAAAAATACATATCTATGTGGTCAACACAATTTTATACATGATTCATGCTTTAAAAACACATTTAATACACAGTAAAAGACGTTTAAAATACACAATTGAAAAAAGTCAATACACAAGAATCACAGTTTTTAGTCGACGCAGCGTTTCGGTTTTTCTTATCTCACACCTTCTTCAGGACTGATTCTAGAAAGATATTTATTAAAAACAATAAGGTTACTGTTTGTTGACCCATGTCATGTTTTTAAGTTACATCATTCATTTTGTCCCTAATTTTAACTCGCCCACACTCCTTCCAAGCGTATCACATTTTGTAGAAATTTATCTAAAATACAGGTCTGTTCTATTTTTCTACCCTTCTGTATTCACTGTTTATTAAACTTACAATTTTTACATAAAAACAAGATTTCATACATGATTATCAACCCCTATTCAGGTACTTCGGAGATATATAGGTATTTCTATGACTTAGGGTTCACGGGTGCTCGTAGGACACATATCATCTCTATTGCCTTGTGTCTATTTGGGTATTTATCCCACCATGGAGGTATATCTCTCTCCGATAAGGGCCCAATGCAATCGCCTTACCTTTAAAGCTAATCTTTTTGATTAGTTCCACCTAAATTTTGGTGCCGTTTTTGTGCCCCAGTCTTGTCAGAGCTGGTGCCGGTAGTCATACATAGTACCGATTTCGAATATCTCCTGTGGTGAAAAGAAGGCGTAGATGTACTACTATAAATTTTACATCCTTCTTGTGGCATAATGTGCAAACATGTGTTTTCTTATCTATGTACCTGATCTGGTTCAGGATCTTTTCTTCCACACTGTGCGAGGAAGCCACCGTTAGATTGCAGGACGTAAAGAGTCCTTCAAATATAAACATAGTGTCATTATTTAAATGAACTCTTGGTAAGACTTTTTATTAAGACAGTTCTTACTCCGTAGTACTCACCTAATTGTTAGTGGTTCAGACTGATGTCGCGATTTTCACTCAATTATCGTCGACTGCAGGAAGCTTTGGATTTTAATTGTCCTTCTTGCTCCTCTAAACCCACTGTATTCTATAAAGTTAATTAGTAAAGAATTTTAGTCTAAAATATTACATTCTTTAATCTGTAGTTCTGTCTTACTGGTTCACTTTATTTATTATACATCCTCCTGGGACTAGAACAGTTTTTGTTTATAAACTTTAATTTTTATTTTTAGTTTATAAACTTTAGACTCGTTTTTATCGCTTGCTCTGTTCAGTTAACATCTGTTTACATGTCATTGCGCAATTCTTATTACTGTGTTTCGCTACCACCCTATTCTATTCTCCTACTGGTAGTCTGTCCCTATTCTGCGATATACTACTGCCAGGACTTACTTTTCCAATTGTATTCGGCCTCCCTGCTCCTCGTCACAGCGGCGTCCGCTCCGTATCTAGCTTCGGTTTCTTTGCGGGTTCTTGCTGTTTTCACAGCGATTAGTTGCCTCTTTTTAAGCTCCATTGTTTCATTGGTTGTTTCTTTGCCGTGTTCTGATTGGGCAATTTCTATCCTACCATTGCCCGGATACAGAGTGTGTTAACGCTGTCACCATGGTATCACGTTGCTCTAAATACGATGTTCTGATTGGTAATACTCTAGCCTATCCTTGCTCGGGGACTCCACAGAAGACGCCATTGCTATGGTTACGTTTTTTTCTGTATTTACGATTTGTATCGTGGCTTCCCGCACCTTATTGGTCGATTGGAAGCCTGTTGGGTGGTTGGAAAACCCTCACATTCTCACTCCCTATTTATAATTCGAACGCTTCTCCGTTTGGCCGCGATATATTCCGTGATGGTTCTAAATTATATATTGTGTACTTTATATTTTATATTTTATATTCTCTAAAGACGTCTGTTTGAAGTGGACCGGTATCTTCATGATCATCAATTGACTGTTCTCTTTAGAATCATACCGGGAATTTCATGACGTTTTGATTTTTAAGACTTCCCACACCTGATTGGTCCATTGGAAATCTGGAAGATGGTCAGAAAACTCGCGTTCGCACGCACTGTTTATGATTCAAGTGATTCTCCGTATTACCGCGATGTATTCTATAGCGGTTCTAAGTCATATGTTCAGGGGTGCGTCTAATTAAAATGGGATGGTAATTACAATACCCTTAGTTATCTATTTTCATTAAAATTAAAATTCTACCGGGAATTTCCATAACCATAATCTTGACATTTTGGTTTTGTTATTGGATAATTCTTTCCCAGTCCTCCTTACTGTTTAGTCCACATCTCACACTGTTGAATTTGGACATGTAAAATTGTTCCCTCTTTTTTCTCTTTGTATTGCTGTCGCCTCCTCTTAGATTTAAAGTTACAGTTTCGAGGCCGCACCAGCTCAGATCTTCTACCTTATGACCTGCTGCTACCCAGTGTTCTACTAGGGGAGCACCTTTCTTGTGATTTCTTATTGCAGATTTGTGCTCATTCAGACGAGTCCGTATTTCTCTAGATGTTTCGCCTATATAGCATAGTTTGCATGGACATTGTATTAAGTATATAAGGTTCTTCGTACGGCAATTAGTGAAGCTTTTGATCGTTACTGTTGTATTTTTAGTCTTAATGGAATTCCCTTTAATGATATTTCCACAGTTTACACATCCCTGGCACGGGAAAGTACCGCTGGGCAGGGGTGCGTTGTTGATGCATGGTTGTGATTGGTTGGTGCCATCTCTGTAGGTGTGCACCAACCTATTGCGGATAGTCCTGTTTCTCCGAAAGGAGAACATGGGTTTTGGTATTCTCTCGGATGTTTTATTAGAAATAAGATGCCAGTTCCTGTTTATTATGTTCTTCACCTTATTACTGACTTGACTGAAGTTGGTAACAAATATCAGGGGTTGTGCTTTGTCTCCTACCGATGTTTTTTCTTCAAAAAAACTGTCACGGTTGTAGTACTTTGCTCTCTTATAAGCTTGTCGTACCAACCTTCTTGGATATCCTCTTTCTAAAAATTTTGTTTTGAGTACTTCGGCATGTTTCTCATAATCTTTTAAGGCGGTGCAGTTTCTTTTTAACCTCAGGAACTGACCGAACGGAATATTGTTTTTCTGGCATGGGGGGTGGTTACTGTTGTAATGTAACATAGTGTTTCTATCTGTTGTTTTCGTGAATAGTTCAACACTGAGTTTACCATTTGTGTGTTTAATGATGATATCCAAGAATTCACACTGTTCCCGATCTATGTG
Organism: Lissotriton helveticus; assembly: GCF_964261635.1. Lineage (NCBI taxonomy): Eukaryota > Metazoa > Chordata > Amphibia > Caudata > Salamandridae > Lissotriton > Lissotriton helveticus. The sequence continues at coordinate 1,098,175,145 of NC_136068.1, forward strand.
TGACGTGAATCTTAGATCAGTGTCTCCCAAATTAAGCCATTCCAGAAATTCAAGTAGCATGGTCATTTCCCCGGTCCAGATAAAGAAAATATCATCTATATATCTGGACCATTCACTAATATTTTCAAAGAAGGGCGCTGCCTGATTGAAGATATGTTGTTCCTCGAACCTAGAGACATACAAGCAGGCCAGGCTCGGCGCACAGGTAGCCCCCATGCTCGTGCCCTTGACCTGCTTGTAGAGGTCTTTTCCAAATAGAAATATATTGTTCTTGAGGACTATTCTGATACAGTCTACAATGAACTGATGATGTGTCGTCAAATCCTGTCCCTCTTGGCTCAACATGTCTATTATCATATTAATTGTTTTATCTTGCGGGATGTTTGTATACAGCGCCTCTATATCTAGAGTCACTAAGATTTGATTTTCCGGATTAAAATGAAGGCACTCTACTTTCTTAATCATTGAGGTGGTATCTTTAATGTAAGCTTTTTGTTCAACCACTAAAGGTTGGAGAAATATATCCACGTACTTACTGAGTGGTTCAGTAAGGGATCCTATGCTCGATACTATAGGCCTCATAGGGGGGTTCTCTAGATCTTTGTGAACCTTGGGAAGGCCGTAGAGAGCTGGAATGATGGGTTTGTTATTCATTAGAAAGGCAAATTCTTCCTCGCATATGACATCATCATCTTTGGCGTGTTGCAGTAGTCTTAAGATATTATCTTGTAAGTTAGACCACTCATTTCTATTAGTTTTACTATAGTGGTCCGTTTTGTTCAATAATTTGTTCATTCTATTCTGATAGTCTGTAGTTGCCATTATTACGATACTACCGCCTTTGTCGGCGGGCTTAATCGTTAGGTCCTCTCTTTGCTCAAGCGTTTTTAATGCATCATTTTCAGCTTTGTTGAGATTGAAATTGGTCCAGTTCTTTTGGTTCAGGAGAGAGTCTATGCTTTTATCCACTACTCTTTCGAATGTTTCTATGTCTTTGTTGACCATATTAAGGGTCGGAGTCCATCCAGATTTATTTTTCAGACCAGATTTGTTGGAACTGGGGTGTCTTTCCCTGCCCTCAAACAGGACACTAAGTCTAATCTTTCTAAAGAATTGTTGCAAATCTCTTTCTAGTGAGTACCTATCTATTGGAGAGCACAATGCATATCCTAATCCTTTCTCTAAAAGCTTTGTTTGAGTTGGTGTAAGATTGTATGATGATAGATTAATGACAGCTGCTTTATGTTGTTGATTTAGTCCCAATTCTTTTGACTCCTTGTTCTGGGACGTTGAGGGTATTGGCCCTGTTGGTTGTAGTTTATTCGGCCCCTCCCCCTCCCTTTCTGCTGTCCATGGTTTTGGTGACGCTGTTCTAAAAAAGATAAGCCTTCTTTGTTTGGACCTGCTGAGGTGTCTCTCTCATTTGTATTTCTCGCCTCATTGTTTTGTTCTCCCTCTGATTCCGAGCTTGTATACGAGGTATCGAAAAACCTCACTCTTTTCTTAGAATGATTGCGTGGTTGTTGCTGCCACGGTTTGCGTGTTTGGTACTGCTCTCTAGGACGGTCATAAAAATCTTTCTGTAAATAGGGATATACTATTTCAGGGTTATAGGCTGCAATGTCTTTGTTAAGTTTGTTGCTTTTTTTGTTCGCCAAGTAATCGCTATACCCTGACACATCGTTTTGTATATCACGAAGTTTAGATTTGGCCTCTTCTAGGGCTGAGCTATTATTTAATTTTGCCTCCAGATCCTCAATTTCCTTTCTTTCATAGACCAAAACTTCCTGCGCCGTCTCGATAATCAAGAGCATCCAGTCGCGGCTGCATCTGTTTGCCACCAAAGTCCAATTTTCTATGAACTTTCTGTTTGTGATAAAAATCCCGGGCTCATTAGTAATCTGTAGCCCCTTGGGAATAATCCCATTCTTACAGTATTCGACTAAAAAGTCCGCATGTAACTCTGCTCGTACTACTTTCTTTTTAAGGTTCCATAGTGTTCTCCACTGTTCCTCATCAGATTTATCTAATCTTATCGTGGTGATGTTTTTGGATGATTTATGTATCAGATTATTAAATTGATCTTCCGAAAAACTATATGTTTTAATGCCCTCCATTCGTCTTTATCTCAATTTCGACTGACGGATGCCGAGACACGTAGTCTATGTTTGTGTGCCAGACACGAATGCCTCCCCAGCTTACTAGCCGAGTTAAGAAGTAAAAAAAGTGATGGGAGGCCCCCTCTTACTGGTTATGTGGGACCAGGGGGAAATTGCGAAAATATATGGGGTGTCCCTTACTCTTGCAGGACCAAAATGGCCTGCACCTCAATATGGTTAACCTGTATATCTCCAAGTACTCAAGGTTTGGGACCAGACCCTATGGTTTTACACAATATCCAATCTTCAATATATGATACGTTGACAGACTATATATATTATTTCTGGGTTACACGTGAGTGCAATTACAAATTACAAGTTACAATTACACCAACAACTTCGTCTGATGTCAGATATATAAATTTATTATTCCTTAATACAAAAATATATTTCAAAACAAATTTTGCAAAAATTTTTGGGACATGTCACATCTTTAAAAATACATATCTATGTGGTCAACACAATTTTATACATGATTCATGCTTTAAAAACACATTTAATACACAGTAAAAGACGTTTAAAATACACAATTGAAAAAAGTCAATACACAAGAATCACAGTTTTTAGTCGACGCAGCGTTTCGGTTTTTCTTATCTCACACCTTCTTCAGGACTGATTCTAGAAAGATTTTTATTAAAAACAATAAGGTTACTGTTTGTTGACCGATGTCATGTTTTTAAGTTACATCATTCATTTTGTCCCTAATTTTAACTCGCCCACACTCCTTCCAAGCGTATCACATTTTGTAGAAATTTATCTAAAATACAGGTCTGTTCTATTTTTCTACCCTTCTGTATTCACTGTTTATTAAACTTACAATTTTTACATAAAAACAAGATTTCATACATGATTATCAACCCCTATTCAGGTACTTCGGAGATATATAGGTATTTCTATGACTTAGGGTTCACGGGTGCTCGTAGGACACATATCATCTCTATTGCCTTGTGTCTATTTGGGTATTTATCCCACCATGGAGGTATATCTCTCTCCGATAAGGGCCCAATGCAATCGCCTTACCTTTAAAGCTAATCTTTTTGATTAGTTCCACCTAAATTTTGGTGCCGTTTTTGTGCCCCAGTCTTGTCAGAGCTGGTGCCGGTAGTCATACATAGTACCGATTTCGAATATCTCCTGTGGTGAAAAGAAGGCGTAGATGTACTACTATAAATTTTACATCCTTCTTGTGGCATAATGTGCAAACATGTGTTTTCTTATCTATGTACCTGATCTGGTTCAGGATCTTTTCTTCCACACTGTGCGAGGAAGCCACCGTTAGATTGCAGGACGTAAAGAGTCCTTCAAATATAAACATAGTGTCATTATTTAAATGAACTCTTGGTAAGACTTTTTATTAAGACAGTTCTTACTCCGTAGTACTCACCTAATTGTTAGTGGTTCAGACTGATGTCGCGATTTTCACTCAATTATCGTCGACTGCAGGAAGCTTTGGATTTTAATTGTCCTTCTTGCTCCTCTAAACCCACTGTATTCTATAAAGTTAATTAGTAAAGAATTTTAGTCTAAAATATTACATTCTTTAATCTGTAGTTCTGTCTTACTGGTTCACTTTATTTATTATACATCCTCCTGGGACTAGAACAGTTTTTGTTTATAAACTTTAATTTTTATTTTTAGTTTATAAACTTTAGACTCGTTTTTATCGCTTGCTCTGTTCAGTTAACATCTGTTTACATGTCATTGCGCAATTCTTATTACTGTGTTTCGCTACCACCCTATTCTATTCTCCTACTGGTAGTCTGTCCCTATTCTGCGATATACTACTGCCAGGACTTACTTTTCCAATTGTATTCGGCCTCCCTGCTCCTCGTCACAGCGGCGTCCGCTCCGTATCTAGCTTCGGTTTCTTTGCGGGTTCTTGCTGTTTTCACAGCGATTAGTTGCCTCTTTTTAAGCTCCATTGTTTCATTGGTTGTTTCTTTGCCGTGTTCTGATTGGGCAATTTCTATCCTACCATTGCCCGGATACAGAGTGTGTTAACGCTGTCACCATGGTATCACGTTGCTCTAAATACGATGTTCTGATTGGTAATACTCTAGCCTATCCTTGCTCGGGGACTCCACAGAAGACGCCATTGCTATGGTTACGTTTTTTTCTGTATTTACGATTTGTATCGTGGCTTCCCGCACCTTATTGGTCGATTGGAAGCCTGTTGGGTGGTTGGAAAACCCTCACATTCTCACTCCCTATTTATAATTCGAACGCTTCTCCGTTTGGCCGCGATATATTCCGTGATGGTTCTAAATTATATATTGTGTACTTTATATTTTATATTTTATATTCTCTAAAGACGTCTGTTTGAAGTGGACCGGTATCTTCATGATCATCAATTGACTGTTCTCTTTAGAATCATACCGGGAATTTCATGACGTTTTGATTTTTAAGACTTCCCACACCTGATTGGTCCATTGGAAATCTGGAAGATGGTCAGAAAACTCGCGTTCGCACGCACTGTTTATGATTCAAGTGATTCTCCGTATTACCGCGATGTATTCTATAGCGGTTCTAAGTCATATGTTCAGGGGTGCGTCTAATTAAAATGGGATGGTAATTACAATACCCTTAGTTATCTATTTTCATTAAAATTAAAATTCTACCGGGAATTTCCATAACCATAATCTTGACATTTTGGTTTTGTTATTGGATAATTCTTTCCCAGTCCTCCTTACTGTTTAGTCCACATCTCACACTGTTGAATTTGGACATGTAAAATTGTTCCCTCTTTTTTCTCTTTGTATTGCTGTCGCCTCCTCTTAGATTTAAAGTTACAGTTTCGAGGCCGCACCAGCTCAGATCTTCTACCTTATGACCTGCGGACTCGTCTGAATGAGCACAAATCTGCAATAAGAAATCACAAGAAAGGTGCTCCCCTAGTAGAACACTGGGTAGCAGCAGGTCATAAGGTAGAAGATCTGAGCTGGTGCGGCCTCGAAACTGTAACTTTAAATCTAAGAGGAGGCGACAGCAATACAAAGAGAAAAAAGAGGGAACAATTTTACATGTCCAAATTCAACAGTGTGAGATGTGGACTAAACAGTAAGGAGGACTGGGAAAGAATTATCCAATAACAAAACCAAAATGTCAAGATTATGGTTATGGAAATTCCCGGTAGAATTTTAATTTTAATGAAAATAGATAACTAAGGGTATTGTAATTACCATCCCATTTTAATTAGACGCACCCCTGAACATATGACTTAGAACCGCTATAGAATACATCGCGGTAATACGGAGAATCACTTGAATCATAAACAGTGCGTGCGAACGCGAGTTTTCTGACCATCTTCCAGATTTCCAATGGACCAATCAGGTGTGGGAAGTCTTAAAAATCAAAACGTCATGAAATTCCCGGTATGATTCTAAAGAGAACAGTCAATTGATGATCATGAAGATACCGGTCCACTTCAAACAGACGTCTTTAGAGAATATAAAATATAAAATATAAAGTACACAATATATAATTTAGAACCATCACGGAATATATCGCGGCCAAACGGAGAAGCGTTCGAATTATAAATAGGGAGTGAGAATGTGAGGGTTTTCCAACCACCCAACAGGCTTCCAATCGACCAATAAGGTGCGGGAAGCCACGATACAAATCGTAAATACAGAAAAAAACGTAACCATAGCAATGGCGTCTTCTGTGGAGTCCCCGAGCAAGGATAGGCTAGAGTATTACCAATCAGAACATCGTATTTAGAGCAACGTGATACCATGGTGACAGCGTTAACACACTCTGTATCCGGGCAATGGTAGGATAGAAATTGCCCAATCAGAACACGGCAAAGAAACAACCAATGAAACAATGGAGCTTAAAAAGAGGCAACTAATCGCTGTGAAAACAGCAAGAACCCGCAAAGAAACCGAAGCTAGATACGGAGCGGACGCCGCTGTGACGAGGAGCAGGGAGGCCGAATACAATTGGAAAAGTAAGTCCTGGCAGTAGTATATCGCAGAATAGGGACAGACTACCAGTAGGAGAATAGAATAGGGTGGTAGCGAAACACAGTAATAAGAATTGCGCAATGACATGTAAACAGATGTTAACTGAACAGAGCAAGCGATAAAAACGAGTCTAAAGTTTATAAACTAAAAATAAAAATTAAAGTTTATAAACAAAAACTGTTCTAGTCCCAGGAGGATGTATAATAAATAAAGTGAACCAGTAAGACAGAACTACAGATTAAAGAATGTAATATTTTAGACTAAAATTCTTTACTAATTAACTTTATAGAATACAGTGGGTTTAGAGGAGCAAGAAGGACAATTAAAATCCAAAGCTTCCTGCAGTCGACGATAATTGAGTGAAAATCGCGACATCAGTCTGAACCACTAACAATTAGGTGAGTACTACGGAGTAAGAACTGTCTTAATAAAAAGTCTTACCAAGAGTTCATTTAAATAATGACACTATGTTTATATTTGAAGGACTCTTTACGTCCTGCAATCTAACGGTGGCTTCCTCGCACAGTGTGGAAGAAAAGATCCTGAACCAGATCAGGTACATAGATAAGAAAACACATGTTTGCACATTATGCCACAAGAAGGATGTAAAATTTATAGTAGTACATCTACGCCTTCTTTTCACCACAGGAGATATTCGAAATCGGTACTATGTATGACTACCGGCACCAGCTCTGACAAGACTGGGGCACAAAAACGGCACCAAAATTTAGGTGGAACTAATCAAAAAGATTAGCTTTAAAGGTAAGGCGATTGCATTGGGCCCTTATCGGAGAGAGATATACCTCCATGGTGGGATAAATACCCAAATAGACACAAGGCAATAGAGATGATATGTGTCCTACGAGCACCCGTGAACCCTAAGTCATAGAAATACCTATATATCTCCGAAGTACCTGAATAGGGGTTGATAATCATGTATGAAATCTTGTTTTTATGTAAAAATTGTAAGTTTAATAAACAGTGAATACAGAAGGGTAGAAAAATAGAACAGACCTGTATTTTAGATAAATTTCTACAAAATGTGATACGCTTGGAAGGAGTGTGGGCGAGTTAAAATTAGGGACAAAATGAATGATGTAACTTAAAAACATGACATCGGTCAACAAACAGTAACCTTATTGTTTTTAATAAAAATCTTTCTAGAATCAGTCCTGAAGAAGGTGTGAGATAAGAAAAACCGAAACGCTGCGTCGACTAAAAACTGTGATTCTTGTGTATTGACTTTTTTCAATTGTGTATTTTAAACGTCTTTTACTGTGTATTAAATGTGTTTTTAAAGCATGAATCATGTATAAAATTGTGTTGACCACATAGATATGTATTTTTAAAGATGTGACATGTCCCAAAAATTTTTGCAAAATTTGTTTTGAAATATATTTTTGTATTAAGGAATAATAAATTTATATATCTGACATCAGACGAAGTTGTTGGTGTAATTGTAACTTGTAATTTGTAATTGCACTCACGTGTAACCCAGAAATAATATATATAGTCTGTCAACGTATCATATATTGAAGATTGGATATTGTGTAAAACCATAGGGTCTGGTCCCAAACCTTGAGTACTTGGAGATATACAGGTTAACCATATTGAGGTGCAGGCCATTTTGGTCCTGCAAGAGTAAGGGACACCCCATATATTTTCGCAATTTCCCCCTGGTCCCACATAACCAGTAAGAGGGGGCCTCCCATCACTTTTTTTACTTCTTAACTCGGCTAAGAAGCTGTGATGTTACTTCATGCGATGTCATGCACCATGATGTCACTTGTATCCTGCCACACACACAACCACCCACACACAACCCCACCCACACACAACCCCACCCACACACAACCCCACACACACACAACCCCACACAAACACACACAACCCCACACACACACACAACCCCACACACACACAACCCCCCACACACCCTCACCCACACACAACCCCACCCATGCACAACCCCAAGCCCACAACCCCACACACAACCCCACACCCACACACTACCCCACACACACACAACCCCCCCACACACACCCACACAACCCCACCCACACACAACCCCACCCCCCACACAACCCCACCCCCCACACACAACCCCACACACACACCCACACACCAACACACACACACAGCCCCCCCACACACACACAGCCCCACACACACACACAGCCCCCCACACACACACACAGCCCCCCACACACACACACAGCCCCCCACACACACAGCCCCCCCCCACACACAGCCCCACAAACACACACAGCCCCACATACACACAGCCCCACACACACACACACACTCCCACTTTCATGGGAAAAAATTAATATGACTGAGAGACACTCAACAGCAGTCCATAAAACCTTTGGGACTTCCCACCTCGACAAGGAACAAGGCCTGTTGTGATGTCACAAGCTGTGATGTTACTTCATGTGATTAATAATCTCCACCAAACACAACAGTCGCATAGTTTGAGCAAGTTATCACCAATTTTTGGCTTATCTCAAAGGGCCAGATTACCACTATTGTTGCTCTTAATGTCAGCAAGTACACTGCCTTAAATAATTGCACTATGTTAGCTGTGATAGAGTAATGAGCTGAAGAAGTTTATGGAAGATCTACTATCTGCGAGGTAAGGTGCTGATGTTAACCAGCAATCACTGTGTCTGAAGCACTACCTACTTTCTTGTAAAACAATAACATTTGTTTGTAAAATCAAAATGACTTGACGGACATATTAGCATTTTATTTTCCTTCGCTAAGTTGTGTACCCGGTACTACGTTTCAGCCAGTCACTCTATCTGTTTTCTATGAAATAAGAGCTGGTCTGTTCGTCAGAGCTCTTACATAGCACCAGTTATGTTACATGAGGACACACATTCATTTTTGTTAGGCACAGTGAGGTAAGTGATTTTCCCAGAATCACCGGTGGCTCGTGGCCTTAAGCAGGGATGCGTGCTCGCACCTTTACTTTTCAATTTATTTGTGGCCGACCTTACCAATTCATTAAACGAGGTAAACTCACATCCACCTAGGATAGCCGGAAAGCAAATGTCTAACTTGCTATATGCAGACGATGTGGTTTTGCTGAGCCACACAAAAGTGGGACTGCAGAGATTGATCGACTGTACACTTAAATATGCAAAGGATAACCAAATGACAATTAACGAGACAAAAACAAAAATAATGGTTGTGACAGGAAAAAAAAGACAAAAGACGAAATGGTTGCTGGGACAAACACATCTAGAGCAAGTGGAGAGCTATCGATATCTCGGTGTCCTTTTCAACGAGACCGGAAGCTTTGTACCACAAAGGGAAGATATTGCAAGGAAGGCTAATAGCTTGATTGTGGCATTTAGAACCCTACAAAAGAATCTATCTGTACTGTCACACGGTCCTCTGTTAAAAATTGTAACTGCCAAACTACTACCATCCTTAACTTACGGTGGTGAAGTGCTAAATGGGAAGGATGCTGTGCTCATCAACAATGCTGTAGCAAAAACTTATAAAATATTATTTACCCTACCATGTAATGCCTCACAAGCACAAATAAGGATGGAATTTGGTATGAATAATCAAATATATGCCCGCCAAGGCCAAATATTGAAAGTTTGGAATAGAGTAAAAAACGACAAGGACAATCAATCGTCTATAGCTTTGTGGAGAGAGGTTAAAGACAACCAGAAATTGCAAGCGTGGAAATATCTAAACAACGCAAAAGAAGAATTTGGAATATCAGCAATCTGGGAAAACACTGTAACGCAGGAAAGCTTTAAAAAAACAATAAATAAGCTGGTAGCTCACCTATCGCTGCTTAAAGACAAAGCCTTGTTAGCAAAACGCAAGCATTCATGGCCAATCATAAATGGCTACAAAAAAAAACAAGTCCAAGCCTACCTCCATACGGCATGGTCAGCCCAAAGTAAGCGAACATTTATAGGAGCACGCTTTGGTGTATGGCCTGGTTTGTGTCATCTCCCACCTTGGAAACTAAACGAGGGTAATATGTTATGCAGACTTTGCAAGGGGGGAAAAGAAGACATTGTGCACTTGGTATGTTTGTGCCCTGCTATAGCCCCAGAAAGGAGACAAATCCTCAGGAGGTTGTTCAATGCCCGAAACATAAGAACCTGTAGACAAGCAGTAATGGCCTGTCTAAACCCAAATGACCTACCAATGAATGTTGCTTTTGTAAAAATTTTAAATGTGATTGCTAAAGGTCATAAGGACAATGTCATTTAGTTTTATAACTTTTCATTTTTTATTTTAATTATTTTTAAGGCCATTTACTATTTGTATGACGTATAAATGTATATTGATGCTGCTACTTTTTCTAAAGTCACATTTTTGTAAGATTTTAATTAATCAAACAAATAAATTTGAATTGAATTGAACAGAATCACAGGTTGTTAGCCACGGATCTAGGTATCCTGAGATCCGTATCAAAAAAGCATAATGAAAACCACATGCTAATGATCCGAGAGGCTACGAAGACTAACACTTGTTGTGAAGATATTAACTAGGAGCAATAGACATTATACTTAGAATAAACAACCTCCACGTGAGTGCTTCGCAGGTGTCCAAAGTGCAGTTAACGGTTTAAAATTGTTTAGCAGACCGAGTCCTTTGGTCCAAGCACCTGTCACGCCAACCGTCAATGGGGTGATTGGATTGTATATCAAGTTTACAGCTGGCATTCTGGTATTAAATGCATACATCAGCCAGATTGTAACTGCTTCAAAGTGGCCTTCATATAAAGTCAAAGCTATTGAGTACTGCACTATGGGCACATCAGATTAGTGTAGGCAGGAGCCAGGCGCGCAACACCCATTGGGCTCACTGAGCTTCTGTGTAACCACGCTCCCACTCCCAACCGATTAAGGGGATTCTGCACCACAAAATGAACAGTTAATTACAGTGTATATGACAAACCATATACGTGTTTATTTTTTCAGGTCGAGTCATTTACGAGTTACTCATTGACAACAGTAGAGGCACAATCCGCCGCAAAACATAACGCCAAACAAAAATAAATAGTTAAATAGATCAGAGTAAGACCATAAACCAATTCACGTTAGAAAAAACCCTGAAAAGAATATTATGAAATACCATAAGGGTCCTATAACAAGTAAAAGGCGAACTACATAATAAGCACTATTTTACATACTTTTACCGAGGTCTTCTAAAGCATTCTTAACTATAAAAGGAGTGAGCCTACAAACACGAGAGGCCATTTTGCAGCTTTGAAGTTAATACAGAAAATCTATGTGTATTCTTCCTCTCAAAATGTGTCACGGGTACATGCAGGGGAGGGGGGCGGAGAAGGTCATTTGTGCCCTTTCGAGCCAGTGCATTTAATGGCCAGCTCCTTCAGGCTCCTGAAGTGTAACTCGCCCCAAATGTGTCTCTAGTTGCCCGCCTGGCAGGAGCAAAATTAACTCAGCTCAACGATAACGCTCACCACAGGTGTGGAGCAAAGTGTAACAGCGTACACGAAAACCACGCCCATTGTCTGGCTACAGCAGACTGCACGTTTAAGCTTTGATTCAGTATGCAGGTAATCACCTGCTCCGAGATGGATTCTTAACGGCGTGCTTTAAACGGATACGGTATGACTTATGGCACGGGCTGGATTGTCGAGTTGCATTCCCCTAATTTCGGCCGGCCGGCAGACGTCATCCCGTCGCATTGCGCGACACACCTACGTGTGGGTCGCGACACAGTAACGTGTCGCGCCACACAGTTTGGAAAGCTGTGTAATTAGAGTCTGTAGGCCATTCGCTGTATGGGCAACCAGCACTACATCATCGGCGTATAGCAGGATGGTTATATATTTTTATTTCTCATGCATGGCACATCCCTTCTATTTTCTGCCAAGTGATTGTTGGTACCATTGATATAAAGCAGAAAAAAGAAAGGGGCCAATCTACACCCCTGCCTAATGCCGAGAGTAGAACGAATGTGCAGGGAACATTCGCCTGAAGGGCCATAACGCAGCCTCACTGTGAGGTCTTGGTGTAGGCATCTGATGAGAGTAAGATCTTCAATTTTGACACCCATCCTACCCATCAGGCCCCATAACATGGAGGGACTCATTATATCAAAGGCACTTGATGAGCCAATAAAAGCCAAGTGCATGGAACCCTTTTTTGCATTGACATACTTTTTCAGTATTAAATAGAGATTTTAACATTGTTCGACTGTGCCGATACCTGGTCTAAATCCAAATTGGACTTCTGACAGAACTTTATTTGCCACAGCCCAATCTTCAAGGTGGGGTAGTAATAATTGGCCCAGTATCTTAGTGTTCGAGTCCAGTAGAGAGATCAGTCTGTAAAAAGTAGGTTGGGTCCTTTCTCCCTTTCTAAAAAATAGGAACAAAGGTGGCGGTCCTCCAGGAATCAGGGATAGGGCCTAGTACGGCAGATCTGAAAACTTTTGCCAGTAAGAGGGCCCACATGTGGAAGTCTGCTTTAAAAATATCGACTAGAATAACCTCATGGACTTCAATAGGGCTTTGGACATTCTGAGGGGGCTTGATATCCAGACTGCAATCAGACCCTTGGGCAGGTTTTCTGGTGAAAAAACGTTTGCAAAATGAGTCACCCATGCACCCACAGTAATTAGATTGTCTATTGTAGGGGCATCTAGCTCAGCAAAAAGGAGCAGATTGACCACTTCCCAGAATTTTGAGGTATCCTTCAGATTTCCATCCATTATAAGGTATTCTCAGGCTTTGTTCATAATCTCAGATTTCCTTTCCTCAAGAAATGGTTTATATTTCCTTTACATCACTTGCTACAAGTGATCGGCTTTCTAGCCCAGTCAACAATTGTTTATAGGCAGCAGAACATGCTGTGTTAAAACACGGAAGAGTGACCTCTCATGGTAAGGCTTAGTAGACGTGAGATTATTCGAGATGGACCTGCAGATGTTATTAAACTCGGAATGGATCTTGGCTGGCCTGGATTCATCCGTAAGTCACGAAAATTATATCCCATGGTTCCTTTGACAATGGTTTGGTTAAAAACAACTGGGTCCACGACTCCACCATATCCCGTTTTATCTTTAAATCTTTGTTCCTGGAGAGCTCTATTCTATCGCTTTGATAAAAATCCTCAAAAAATTCAACAGATTGGTCAATTACATCCCTCACTGACTGATTAAAGATATTATAATTGGAGTTTATCAGCAAGATATCAGGTTCAGCAGAGAAGTGTAAGAGAGTGACAAAGAAGTGAGGGGAGGACCAACATTTAATTGCTTGAAAGTCAATGATTTTGACACAAAAAAAGCTAGCAAGGCCACCCTTTAGCTCTGCGACACAACATGGTATTGCTGGTTGAAATAGGGTGTGATACCCATTGTTGGAAGGGGCAATCTCCGAGGGCCAGGTTGTGCTCACCCAGACACCCCAAGATCCACCTCTCCCACAGAACTTGCCGAGTCTTGATGTGAGGTCCTCGCCGGGGAGGCCTTCGGGTTTGGTATCGTACACACTGAGCTTACACCACACTACGAACAGACACCACACCGTTGGGTTTTAGTAACAAGGTCTTTATATAAGCAATAAAACGAAGAAGGCACTCTTATATACACAGGGGTCGAGGGACCACAAGTTCGTTGAGGATTCGGGAAGGAGGAAGCGGGACAGTCTTTAGTCTCTGGGTCAGTACGAGGCGTACCCTACGCACAGCTCTCAATCCTCGAGCCGGAGGATACGGGATGATGGTCGTACTGGCTGCTTCGCCTCCGTCGAGTCAGCTCGGTCGTGATGGTGGGCTCGATGGTCCCGCCGGACCAGAGTACTCCTCGAGCCGCGACGAGGTCAGCAGGGCTCCGATGGTTACAGTTCAGCTTGAGCCGCGACAGCGTCAGCAGGGCTCCGATGGTTACAGTTCAGCTTGAGCCGCGACAGCGTCAGCAGGGCTCCGATGGTTACAGTTCAGCTTGAGCCGCGACAGCGTCAGCAGGGCTCCGTTGGTTACAGTTCAGCTTGAGCCGCGACAGCGTCAGCAGGGCTCCGATGGTTGCAGGTTCAGCTTGAGCCGCGACAGCGTCAGCAGGGCTCCGATGGTTACAGTTCAGCTTGAGCCGCGACAGCGTCAGCAGGGCTCCGATGGTTGCAGGTTCAGCTTGAGCCGCGACAGCATCAGCAGGGCTCTGAGGTTCAGGGTGAGTCTTCTTGGGGTCAGCCGCGATCAGATCAGCAGGGCTTTAGGTCCAAGATACAACTGCCCGCTAGTTGTCAGGCGGGCCCAGTTATAGTCCTTCTACTCTTTGATCTCCGGACCCTCGCAGGCAGAGGTCTCCGGCCCTGGGGGCTGGTCGTTGGCGAGGTCCGGCGGTTGGCTCTTTGATCCCTTTGAAAGATGGGTCCGGGAATTCCCAGATGCCCAGCGGGTCTGGAGCCAGCCCTCGGGGGGGCCAGAGGGGTGATCGAAACTGGCCCACAGGGGAGGGCCAAAGGTGTGACAGAAACCAGCCCCTCAGGGGAGGCCGGAGGTGCCATCGAGACTCCCTGGCTTATCTCACTCGGGGAGCCCTTTACCCCCCAGCCGGGACTGGCGCGCCCTTGGAGTCTGGGCTTCGCTGGGGCCGGGGTCATGCTAGGCCTAGGGAGACAGGGATGTCGGGAAGGGAAGATGGCGTCCGGGCCTTGTGGGGCATGCATGGTTAGGCGCTCGGAGCCGGGCGAGGAGCGGGAAAGGCAGGCCTGGTCAAGGTTCTCGGGGGATCTAGGTGTCCCTGGGTAGGACGACCAGGCTCGGGTTGCAGGCTACACTAACGGGGTGGCTGCGCAGGGAACTCTGGGTACAGGCCTACGCTCACAGGGTGTGGAGGGACAGAGGTGAACCACGCCACGAGGCCGGGTCCAACACGCGTCCCCCCCAGCTGAAGGCGGGGAGAACTACCCATCCTCTTGGGGGTTCTCTTCGCTGAGGCGGAAGAATCGGGACAGGCCGTCAGCGTTGGCGTGTTCCGCGCCCGGCCGGTGTTCGACAGTGAAGTCCATCCCCTGGAGGGAGATGGACCAGCGCAGCAATTTGGGATTCTCCCCTCTCATCTGCATTAGCCACCGGAGAGGTCGGTGGTCGGTCTGGACCCGGAAGTGAGTACCGAACAGGTAGGGCCTCAGCTTCTTCAGGGCCCAAACCACCGCGAAGGCCTCCCGCTCGATGGTGCTCCACCTTTGCTCTCGAGGGAGTAGCCTCCGGCTAATGAATGCCACTGGCTGATCCAGGCCGTTCTCGTTCACCTGGGGCAGGACCGCTCCGATGCCATGCTCGGACGCGTCTGTCTGGACTACAAACTCTCGGGAGTAGTCGGGGGCCTGCAGGATGGGGGCAGTGCACATGGCGTCTTTTAACGTTTCGAACGCCTCTTGGCAGGCGGGGGTCCAGCTGACTTTCTTCGGCTGGTTTTTGGAGGTTAACTCCATGAGGGGGGCTACGATGCTGCCGTAACTCTTGATGAACCGGCGGTAGTACCCCGTGAGCCCTAGAAACGCCCGCACTTCCGTCTGGGTCATGGGGGCCTCCCAGGCCACGATGGCATCGATCTTGGGCTGGAGGGGGACTACGAGGCCGCTTCCGACCTGGTGCCCGAGGTAGATTACGGACCCTTGTCCGATCTGGCACTTGCTTGCCTTAATGGTGAGACCGGCCCTTCTCAGGGCCGTCAGCACCGCCCAGAGGTGCTGGAGGTGCTCGGGCCAGTGGGAACTGTACACTGCGATATCGTCCAGATACGCAGCGCTGAACTCCTCCAACCCCGCCAATACCTGGTTCACCAGCCTCTGGAAGGTGGCGGGGGCGTTCTTCATCCCGAAGGGCATCACCCGGAAATGGTAGTGACCATCCGGGGTGGAAAAAGCGGATCTTTCCTTTGCTCCCTCGGTGAGGGCGATCTGCCAGTATCCACTGGTCAGGTCGAACGTGCTAAGGAAGCGAGCAGCCCCGAGGCGATCGATAAGCTCGTCGGCTCGGGGGATGGGATGAGCATCGGTTCTGGTGACTGCGTTGAGCCCGCGGTAATCAACGCAGAACCTCAGCTCGGGAACAGCACCGGGGGTGGCTGCCTTCGGAACCAGGACCACGGGACTAGCCCATGGGCTGTCAGAGGCTTCGACCACCCCGAGAGCTAGCATCTTCGATACCTCGGCCTTGATACAGGCCCGGACTCGGTCAGGGACGCGGTAGGCTCGGTGCCGTACCGGTGGGCTGTCCCCGGTGTCCACGTCGTGGACGCACCAGTTGGTGACGCCGGGGGTGAGGGAGAAGAGGTCCGAGAACAGTCCCAACAACTAGCGACAGTCCTCGCGCTGCTCGGGAGAGAGGGAGGAGGAGAGACTCACCCCCTCTACGGAGCCATCTTTTTCTTTCACGCACAGGAGATCGGGGAGAGGCTCCGTTTCTTCTTCTTCCCCATCGTCCGTGGCGAGGAGCAAGCTCAACTCGGACCGGGCGAAGTGGGGCTTGAGGCGGTTCACGTGAAGGACCCGCAAGGGGTTCCTGGGGGACTCTACATCGATGAGGTAGGTCACCTGACTCTTGCGCTCTACCACCCTGAAGGGCCCTGTCCACTTGTCTTGCAGGGCACAGGGCTCTACGGGGGCCATAACCCAGACCTGCTGTCCGGGCTGAAACTCGACCAGAGTGGCATTTTGGTCATACCACCGTTTCATTTCTTCTTGGCTGGCTTCGAGGTTTGCCTCGGCCAGCTCTCGGAACTTCCTCGTCTGGTTCCGGAGGGCCAAAATGTATCGAAACACATCAGGAGGGGGCTCTGGGGCCGCCGTCTTCCACCCTTCTTTGACCAGGGTAAAGGGGTCCCCGGACGGGGTGCCCGTAGAGCAGTTCGAAGGGGCTGAACCCCAGGGATTTCTGGGGAACTTCGCGGTACGCGAAGAGGAGACAGGGAAGGAGGACGTCCCACTTACGCCTCAGGGGCTCTTCGAGTCCCATGATCATTCCCTTGAGGGTCCGGTTGAAGCGTTCCACCAGACCGTTACCCTGGGGGTGGTATGGGGTGGTGAACTTGTACGTCACCCCACATTGTTGCCAAAGGGACTTCATGTATTTCGAGATGAAGTTGGTCCCTCGGTCACTGACGACCTCTCGAGGGAATCCCACCCGGGAGAAGATGGCCATGAGGGCCCGCCCCACTACGGGGGCGGTCACCGTTCGGAGGGGAACGGCTTCGGGGTATCGGGTGGCATGGTCTACCAGCACCAGGATAAAGCGGTGCCCCAAGGAGGTTCGGGGGTCGAGTGGGCCCACAATGTCGATTCCCACCCTCTCAAAGGGGGTACTGACCACGGGGAAGGGTTGGAGAGGAGCCTTGCGCTTCCCTCCGCTCTTTCCGCCGGACTGACAAGTGGGGCAGGATTTACAGTGGGCCTCCACATCGGAGCGCATGCCCGGCCAGTAGAAGTGGGTGACCAGGCGCTGGTACGTTTTGTCTTGCCCCAAGTGTCCCGCCAGGGGCACGTCATGGGCCAGGTTCAGGAGAAAGCCGCGGAAGCGTAGGGGGACCACCAGCACTCGGCCGGACCCTAGCTCGGCGGACTTTTGCTCGCTGTATAATAGGCCGTTTTCCCAATAGATAAAGTGGGAGCCGGACTGGTCACCGGCGGCCTGGGCGGCGGCCTGCTGCCGCGGCCCCACCAGGGATGGGCAGGATGTCTGCTCTAGGCAGAACTCTTCTCGGGACGGTCCCCCTTCCTGGCGCCATTGGGCCAGCTCAGGAAGGTCGTCCAAGCTCGGGGTCGGTTCGACGTCGGGGCCGAGGGGCCCTGCGTCGAGGGGGAAGCTCTCCCCGGGGAATAGCTCAGGGGTCTTAAAGGGTTCAGGGACCTCGGGGTCCTCGGGGGTCCCCGGGGCCGCCTCTAAGGTCACCCCTTCGGGGGCGGTCCTTCGGGCGGTCATCGACCGGGTACTCACACAGGCCCACTCGGGTAGGCCCACCATCTCTAAGTGGGTCCTTTTCTCAACCCGCTGCCATGGGGAGCTCTCTAGATCATTGCCGAGCAGGCAGTCCACCGGCATGTCGGAGCGGACCGCCACTCGTAACTCTCCAGACACGCCCCCCCACTCGAACGGGACTTGAGCTATCCGGCAGGTGCGGACGGAGTTATCGGCTGCGATCACCCTGCAGGAGATGTGGGGAACAATCTGGGCTTCGGTGACGAGGTGCCGTTTGACGGCGGTGATACTGGCCCCAGTGTCTCGGAGCGCCCCTATGTGATGGCCATTGATAGTCACCTGCTGCCGGTACTTCTCTGTGTTGTCGGGTAGGGGAGCTCCGGGGACCATCTCCCTATCACCCAAGGAGACTAACATCATAGCTGCGGGTTCAGCTCCCTCGAACTCTTCCTCCCCCTCCTCTCCTAGGGCTACGGAGGTGATGTGGTGCACTGGGGGCCCTGCAGCGGCAGGCTTCTGGAACAAGGGGCAGCGGGGGTCATTGGCATAGTGCCCGGGTTTCTGGCAATGGTAGCAGGCTTGGCTGACCCGGGGCCCTGGCCTAGCTGGGGGAAACCCTGCGCGCGCTGTGGGAGGCGAAGTACCTGGCTGGTTTCTGGGGGGACTGCGCGGGGACCCTACCTGGGAACCCCTCTGTCTATTCTGACCCCCTCCTCCCCTCGGGCGGGATGGTCCTTGTTCGTTTCGGCCAGTGTCCCCCCCGGGCCCCCGGGGTACTCTGGTGCTCACCCAGCGATCGGCCTCGACGGCCAGCTTCCGGGGGTCGGCCAACTTGCTGTCCAGGAGGTGCTGTCGGAGTTCCACAAAGCAATTCAGGGACAAGTGCTCATACGCAATGAGGTCGATGAGCCCCTCGAAGGTGGATACTTTGCTGCCCTTGATCCACCCTTCCAGGGCCCGGCTGTAGAAATTGACATATTCTACCCACGTGGTGCCGGGGATCTTCTTGCATTCTCGGAAGCGTTGGCGGTACATTTCTGGAGTGAGCCCGTACCTTGTGAGGAGGGCCTCTTTCATGTGGCTGTAGGAGGTCTGTTCGGCAGACGGTAGGTCGAGTAGGGTGTCTCTCCCCTCACTCAGGAATCGACCCACAGCCCGGCTCCCCAATCTTTCTGTGGAACTCGGTGTGAGGTCATAGCTACCTCGTAGGCCTTGAACCATTGCTGGATGTCATCGTTTTTATAATTTTCTTTGACTACATCCTTGGGGATGTGGACCTTGGGTTCCACTGGGGGACCAGACTCTCGGGTCGCTGCTGTTTTGTTGCCCTCGTTCCGGGCCTTTAGTTCAATTTCCAATATGCTGCGCTCGTGCTCCAGCTGGAGCTTCTTTCCGTCATGTTCTCGCTGGAGCTTCTTCTCCTCCAGTTCTCCTTGCAGCCGCAGCTGCTCGATGGCTAGCTTCTTCTCGGCCAGCTTGAGTTCTCCTTCCATTTTCAAACGGGCTAGTTCTAGCTCGTGGTTTCGGTTGCGTTCTCGGTCGGTCATCTCTTCTCGAGATAGACCTCTCTCTGTGCTGGGAGTCCGCGTCGGGGACTCTGTCCTTTCTTGCTCGGGAGCGTGGGTTTCGATCAGGGGTGCTCCCCCTCCATCGGCTTCTGGCGGTGCTGGAGGTTGTGCTCCGGTCTCCACCCAGGCTGTTAGAGCTTGCTGAAAGTCTTCTTTGGTGTTTAATCCCGTTGACGGGATATGGAGATCTTTGCAGAATTGCTTGAGCTCACGGTGTGAGTAGTCTCCCAGAAGCTCCATCTGGAAGGTGGTTTTGTCGGTCGTGACGCTCATGGCTGCTCTTTGTTCGGGTAGTGTGTCAGTACTGTACGATCCCTAGACGTAGGTTCTTATCGCGACGCTGCCACCAATGTTGGAAGGGGCAATCTCCGAGGGCCAGGTTGTGCTCACCCAGACACCCCAAGATCCACCTCTCCCACAGAACTTGCCGAGTCTTGATGTGAGGTCCTCGCCGAGGAGTCCTTCGGGTTTGGTATCGTACACACTGAGCTTACACCACACTACGAACAGACACCACACCGTTGGGTTTTAGTAACAAGGTCTTTATATAAGCAATAAAACGAAGAAGGCACTCTTATATACACAGGGGTCGAGGGACCACAAGTTCGTTGAGGATTCGGGAAGGGGGAAGCGGGACAGTCTTTAGTCTCTGGGTCAGTACGAGGCGTACCCTACGCACAGCTCTCAATCCTCGAGCCGGAGGATACGGGATGATGGTCGTACTTGCTGCTTCGCCTCCGTCGAGTCGGCTCGGTCGTGATGGTGGGCTCGATGGTCCCGCAGGACCAGAGTACTCCTCGAGCCGCGACGAGGTCAGCAGGGCTCCGATGGTTACAGTTCAGCTTGAGCCGCGACAGCGTCAGCAGGGCTCCGATGGTTACAGTTCAGCTTGAGCCGCGACAGCGTCAGCAGGGCTCCGATGGTTACAGTTCAGCTTGAGCCGCGACAGCGTCAGCAGGGCTCCGTTGGTTACAGTTCAGCTTGAGCCGCGACAGCGTCAGCAGGGCTCCGATGGTTGCAGGTTCAGCTTGAGCCGCGACAGCGTCAGCAGGGCTCCGATGGTTACAGTTCAGCTTGAGCCGCGACAGCGTCAGCAGGGCTCCGATGGTTGCAGGTTCAGCTTGAGCCGCGACAGCGTCAGCAGGGCTCTGAGGTTCAGGGTGAGTCTTCTTAGGGTCAGCCGCGATCAGATCAGCAGGGCTTTAGGTCCAAGATACAACTGCCCGCTAGTTGTCAGGCGGGCCCAGTTATAGTCCTTCTACTCTTTGATCTCCGGACCCTCGCAGGCAGAGGTCTCCGGCCCTGGGGGCTGGTCGTTGGCGAGGTCCGGCGGTTGGCTCTTTGATCCCTTTGAAAGATGGGTCCGGGAATTCCCAGACGCCCAGCGGGTCTGGAGCCAGCCCTCGGGGGGGCCAGAGGGGTGATCGAAACTGGCCCACAGGGGAGGGCCAAAGGTGTGACAGAAACCAGCCCCTCAGGGGAGGCCGGAGGTGCCATCGAGACTCCCTGGCTTATCTCACTCGGGGAGCCCTTTACCCCCCAGCCGGGACTGGCGCGCCTTTGGAGTCTGGGCTTCGCTGGGGCCGGGGTCACGCTAGGCCTAGGGAGACAGGGATGTCGGGAAGGGAAGATGGCGTCCGGGCCTTGTGGGGCATGCATGGTTAGGCGCTCGGAGCCGGGTGAGGAGCGGGAAAGGCAGGCCTGGTCAAGGTTCTCGGGGGATCTAGGTGTCCCTGGGTAGGACGACCAGGCTCGGGTTGCAGGCTACACTAACGGGGTGGCTGCGCAGGGGACTCGGGGTACAGGCCTACGCTCACAGGGTGTGGAGGGACAGAGGTGAACCACGCCACGAGGCCGGGTCCAACACCCATCACTATGAAAGTCTGCCGTTATCCAAGTTTCTTGGCAACATATAATTTCAAAAGAATTTATAAAACTGACCCAATCTGGGTTTTAAAGTTTTGAGTGAGCTCTGGCAATGTTTCAGGAAACAATACTGAGGACACTCCCAGCAGGACTTATTTGGTTACTTGGAGGTGCTGAATGAGACTGAGGCTGCCCAGTGCTATGACATAAAGATTCTGAGTTATGGGTAAGTCCCTTTTACCCGGATGAAAGAATGCTTCTGTTTCGAGAGCTTGGGATCAGCACCCCAGCAGAAGAATCCAATCTGATGCGGCGTCAGTCTAAATCTTACAATGAGGTCAATGCTTCAAAGGCATTACTTGTGTGCAAATTATACCTGTGCCTAGTAAAAATAAAATCGTCAGAGTCCTTTGCACCGTTTGCCCTAGGGAGTATGAATGGCATGTAAAAATAGCACATTGGCAACACATGTATGGATCCTGGGGATTGAAATTGACTGCCAAAGAAATTAAAAAGGGATTTAACCAACATTGACAAACAAAGAGGACATCCCTGAGTGCCAGCCAGCCTTACTTTTAAACAAAAGGACTGTTTTATTCTACCAAACAAGAAAATCGACATGAGTCAATGTAGCAATAGTCCGAACATTTTTCAGCACCAAATCATATGTGGTACATTCAGGGGGGAAGTTGGAGAGGGGTTACATTTCCCCCCACAATTTTTTAAGCTTTCCCATTGATTCCATCCCTACCAGATCCCAGTGATCCTTCCTTGCTGTAAAACCAATTCTCTTTTGATTGCCCCCAGGTGCCTTGGGGTGAATATCCAAATTATTTATTGTAGAAGGAAGGGATACGCCTTGTTTCATGGTGGGAGTCCTTATGACTGTTGAAAGAGACCCTCCTGACCTTGCCTCGGAGCGTGCAGTAACTGATGGTGCACCAATTGATCGATGAACAGCAGAAAAGGAGGTCAGATTATTTAGTTTGGCTTCAATAGCCCTCAGGAGGGCATAGATTGGTTCAAGCTTACTCAATTCAAATTCCAATATAGATTCCTTGCGGTCACTATGAAGGGCGTTTATTTTTCCAAAGAGAGAGTCCTCTTCTACTGGCCCCTTATCAAGCGTTAGTGTGAGGGTTCATATGCAGGGCCTTTTTGATTTGGAGCTTACTGACGCTCTCTCCCTTTTTCATATCTGGCAGCTGGTTGTGCCACCATCTGATTTAGAATTGGATGCCTCCCCCAAAACCAGTGCAGATGAAGATGGGCTAGTTGTTACTAACACTGATGCCCCAGGACTTTGCTCTGGATCTAGAATGGTGTGCCCACTACTAATACTACAGTTTTGGCAATCCATCAAAGCCAGTGTTGGGCTTCAGGGAGGACTGGAGGGAGAGGAGAGAAACAGGCATCACTCCACCAGCTCGATATCTTTCAAAATGACTCCAACTACCCATTTAAAGGAACCCATCCAAAGTGGTTCTGTGGCCCCAGAGGGGGCCACCGTGATCTTACCCGTTCCCCTAGCACATGGGGTTCACCAATGAATGAAGAGAAAATGGTTTTAATGAAATGGTACCTGTATATGATCAGGGAAAAGATGATGGCCCTGCCCAGCCCAGCCACCTCATGGCTATGATGGACTTTGTCCTCAGACATGCCCAGCCAGACGGTACATGGAGAAGGAGGGTGATGTAATCATCTTCTGTGGCCACAAAGGTGTGGAAAGCTCTCACCAGACTTGCAGATGTCCTTGCAAAAAACCAAAGGGGGCGACCCTGCCTCTTCCTGTAGCTGATGGGTGCAGTACGGGCCTGCCCTAGGCCTGGGTGTGGCCTGGGCGCAGCCAGTGCAGCAGGGATTCAGCAGCACTTTTAGTGCTGTAGGGGTTGTTGCGCCTCCTCCTCCTTACACGCGTTCAATCTTGAATTGGATACTCTGAATGAAATTCTTGAGATTCTTTAAGTCTATTACTGGATGGTAATCCCCTGATGACTTTGGGGCTATAAAAATAATGGACTATTCTGTAATGCCCCTCTGTTCTGTAGGTACCGGAACAATTGCTCCCTTCATCAGAATAGCAAGTACTCCGCTTAGGAGGGCTTCCCTCTTGATATGGTACCAAGGGAATCATCAGGTTTAATACAAACTGTATCAAGAACCCCTTGTTGATGACTCCTCATACCCAATGATCCGCTGTGATCGTTTGCCATTCTGTAGCTAACTGCTGAATCCGACCTCAAACTTTAATTGAGAATCCTCTGTCTTAGCGTAATCAGTTGCACTGGCTCTTGGTACTTGTATCCTGTATCTGTTTTTTTGTAAGATTCCCCAGGAACTTGAAAAACTGATATTGGGCTTTTTGCCTCATCGAAGGTTAAAGCAAGGAGGAACTGGACTTTGATTAACTTGAACCTCTTGTCAACTGACTTTGGAAGAATGAAGAATGCTTCCTTTCCTTAAACATGTGATGGAACTTGGCATTAAGTTCAGTGCCAAAGAGTCTGGAACCCTCAAAAGGCATCTTCAAGGCTGTCACCCTCTGTGCAGAATCAGTATTCCAATCTTTGAGGCCCCACTTGCTAGTGCTAACTGTATTGAAAGAAATAACCCTGCCTCCTCTTTGGGGAGGTCTTACTGGCTGACCTCCATCTATGCCTTGACTGTACTGGTGATGCTTAGTGTGTGTCTGGTGATGCTCTCAGTATCACTTCTGACCAGAGTACAGGACACCGATGAAAGACTGTAATGATTGCAGTGGTCGCAGCTTTTATTTTAGCCAGTGGAGTAAAGTTACTCTAAAATGGGAGAAGGACATATCAAGTGTTGTCAAAGCCAAAAGGTCTCGCCTTTGGTCGGGTCTCAGGGTGGGTCTAGAGGCAGCAGCTTGGATATACGGTGGCCTGCTTCGGCCCAGTGAATTCATATACATCCGGACTAGTACCCTCATGTCCCCGCTCCATCCCTCGGCGAGGCTGACCACCGTGCTGCCAACACCAGGACCTTGTGTGGATCCACCGCCTGCACTGCTCTCCAGGATAGGCTGTCGCCTTTTTCTGAAGGAATTAATATCACAGGCAGATTGTTTGCAAATCTGTTTGTTGTGGTTGAGCAGCTCTATAAGTGAGAAATATAATGGATCTTTGGCTGACTATTGCACTTCTGGTTGGCACGATTGGTGCAGAAAATAACTTGACCACAGAGTTAAGGTCACGTCGTGACCTGGAGGGGCTGGCGGTCACCAGACAAGCGGAGATCCGCATCACGCGATGTGACCAGCGGAGCCATCATTGGGAAGCCCCCCGGCAGCCGGGCTTGGTGATTCAACTTTGACGCCGATACCTGCGGCACCACAAGCCTATCCAACAACAGTGCGCAGGTGAGGCTCAGCACTTCCCATGTTCAGCTGGGGGTATAGGGGAGGCCCTACCAGTGTTTGAGTTCCCGCCGGCAGCCGGGACCGTTAGGAGGCTTGCCGGACTCCAAATGGCGTCCCCCTGCTGCGGCCGATACTGACCAACAGAGAGGTACGAAGCATCCCGGCGCCTGCGGCGGAGACCCCCTCGAGCCTTTGACACCCTGGGAAACCAGACACATCACCTGCTGCTGAGGGCCCGAGGGGGACCCCTGCAACTTCACGGGTCTGCCGGTCGCCGCGGGGTGATTCCGCCTGACCCCAACATGGCGTTCTCCGGCCTTCGCACTCGGCCGACACACGCAGCGAGGGGCAATTCCTAGAGAGGACAACCTAAACGGAGAGACACTTCCACAGTCTCTACAGACCCTGATCGGGGAGCCCGCCTGCCTCAATACAAGGTACCTACCGCCAGAACGTGCTAGCACAAGTGCGGCTGAGATGCGGGTGCGCCTCTTTTAACCTGCGCAGCTGATTGAGCTGAAAATCTCCCACCTGAGGCTTCATTACCGGCTCCCCTCCACCTCTACGCATATCACGGCATGAAATGGACACCCCGGTGGGCTGAGCCGAGGTCTGTGAGCACGGCAGAGGAGGAGTGCAAAATGGCGGCCGTCATTTCACCTAGAGGTCAGGGGCCATTAAGCAACGAAGGTCAACTCCGCATGGTCCTAGCGGTTCAGAGGAGGCCACCCCCTACTTTATAAGCGTACAGTGGTGACTGGAGCGCGGCTAGTCGCATCGGCCTGAGGGTACTGTGACAGAACTGTGGAGCACTGTGGCAGAGGCCCTCCATGAGGGACGTCACCCTCCTAACGACCGGTGAGCGGGGGGGGGCCTTAAAATCGGCCCATGAGGATTCAGATGGATGTGGGGGGGCACCCTTGCACAGAGTTAATGGCAAATGGTTGCCGGATATTTCTAACTCTGGATCTAACTACAAAGAAATCCCTTGCCTGACCCCAAGATCGCTCCCACAATTTTCCCTACCACGGGACTCTGACCAGACCTTGATCCCATCTGTAGTAATCTCCTTCTTATGTAATGAATCTCCCTGGCTCTGATGCTCTTGCTATGTGATGTCATTTAGAATGTTATTGAGGTTTGTACTTGAAGTGAGAGTAGTTAGAGAAGATGGGCTGAGCAGCCTGGAGGCATCACCCTTTACGCATGTATATTTAGCAGAGCCTTATGTCTTTGAGCGACGGCTTGTGTCGATTCAGGCTCAGGTCTGGGAGTTCATATCTTCATCGGCAACATATTATATTTTGACGATTTAATGACTCTAGAAAGGTAAAGGTACTGCGAGTGTGTAGTTTATAGGGAGGTGGATTCCTCGTAGATTATTGTGTGGTAGTATATAGGGAGGTGGATTCCCCCTTGGGTTATTGTGTGTGGTTTATTGGGAGGTGGATTCCCCTTTGGGTTAATGTGTGCGGTATATAGGGAGGTGGATTCCCCCTTGGGTTATTGTGTGTGGTTTATTGGGAGGTGGATTCCCCCTTGGGTTAATGTGTGTGGTATATAGAGAAGTGTTTTTTTTCTTTTTACTAGGAGGTTTTGTGTTTTCTTATCAGGAGGTTATTGTGCTTTAATGCGTGTGTGGTCCTGCATCAGTATGCAGATGGAACATTATAATATGTGTATTAGAGGGTGTTCTTGTTATGTGGACAGTATATTATAGTATGGACAGTATATTATTTGTGTGTGCAGTAGAGGGTGTATGGTATTCCCTGATCCTGTTTAAGTTGTTTAAGTTTACGACTTTTAAATTACTACTTTATCACTTACAGTACTATTATTATATTTTCTATGTCATTATTGTCATTATTATTACATAGAAAAAGTTGTTTTACTGTTTATTGTTTACATTATTTTTTACTATTGCATTGTATTTATTATTAGTACATAGGCAAGGATATTTTATTACTTACATTTCTCATTAACGCTTTACTTTTACTTTATTATTATTATTACATAAAAAGAGTTGGTTAATATTATTATGGTGTTCTTTTATGTGTACTTCTGGGATGTTTATTTTCTCTTCCTATGTTATTGTAGGAGAGTAGGGTCTGCTATCCTATGGTCACCCCAATTTTTGCTTTTTGCTTCACTGGTTTTCGACTTAATGAGGCTGTGGGCCTGCTAATCAGACCCCCAGCCTGCTGTTCTCTTTCTAAATTCACAGACATGTACTATAGGTACATAACCAATTTGATACTGGACACCTTGTTAGCCCCTATACAGTGCACTATAGGTGCCATGGGCATAGGTGCATCCAAGGCCTACCAGGGGCTGCAGCATAACTTTTGCCACCCCTGACTGGTCCTTAAATCGACACAACTGGCTGTTCACACAGCTGGGGCAAGGTGGTGTAATCACCCCTTGCTTAGATATAGTATACCTATGTCCAAACCTATATCTGGACACATATATACCTATAAGTCACTCCTATGGCAGGCCTTTACAATCCTGGAGGCAGAGTGCTTGGTTTTATGTGAGATGGTGCTCTATCATGAGCTGAGCCTGTCTGCAGTGTTCGGAACCATTTCCTTACTGCTGTTCCAGTGATACTGCCATACCATATACTCTTAAGTGCATTATAATCCTCGCGGTTAATGCTAACTTTGGTTTGGCTTTATCAAAACATGTCGTGTTTGGTGTCATACATTTTGGAATACTACCCCCTCGCCAATTCTGGCGACGGGGGTTTCTGGCGACGGGGGTAGCATTCCCCCTTCTAGAAGGATAAGACATGTTACTTACTGCAAATGCGGTTAATCCAAACCAGAGCCCCAGCATCACAAAATGGATGCTGCTGCCACAGACACATGTCTGAACTCCTGCTGCTGGCCGAAACCTGGCAGAGGACGCCTGGACAAGAGTTTCCTGTCACAGGGAGGTGTCACACCACCCCAGACAGGAGATAGTGGATTGTAGCAGGGAGGGTTGAAAGAAACTAGACACTGCCTGGGGCACACAAGGTGTTGCAGGGCAGATTCCAGTCAAACCGGTTCTGGGGCACTCCAGCCCCAGTCTTGGTGGCAAACTGGACAAAGGAAAGGGGTGTAACCACCCCCTTCCTGGGTCCCACCCATAGGAGGGACCTAGCAGGTAATCCAGCCCCCAGATTTGGAATATAGGTGGGAGCAGTGCCAATGCACATCAGATTATCCTGACTGAAACTTATGAAACGAAACTCTGGACCCTTCGACATCCCACTCCTCGTGGAAGACTGAAGAATCTCCCTTGTGGTCAAGGAGTGACCACCCTGTGCAAACAGGCACCATCCAGCACCTCGACATTTGCTTTGTTGCAGTTCCCGCCGGAACTCGAGCAACAGAGATCAACAAGAGCCAGCTATCCTGCCTTCCAACAGCCCGATCCACAATCCATGCAGAGCTGGGACCCATGGAGGCGATCTGAAGCGTGGGAGCGGCC
Source organism: Lissotriton helveticus (assembly GCF_964261635.1). NCBI lineage: Eukaryota > Metazoa > Chordata > Amphibia > Caudata > Salamandridae > Lissotriton > Lissotriton helveticus. Next base: position 1,098,203,492 of record NC_136068.1, read on the forward strand.
ATCTTGAATAAACCACGAATGGCTGACCGTGCAGCACCCAAGGCTCCCTCGAAGCTGTGCATTGGAGTCTGAGAAGCTCCAGCCCCGAGCAGCTTGTGCACTGAAGCTCACCCCTCCACACTCGAGGAGTGCTGCGTGGGGCACTTTTGCTTTTTCCTGCTCGACGCGTTGGTCCGGTCGCTTGCCCCTTGGCTAGTGGCCCCAGAACCGACGAACCTATGACTTTACACTGCTGATCTAGTTGCTCCAGATTGGCACCAGCTCCCCTGAAAAGGAGCACCCGCTCAGACCTTGCTGGTCCGTGTATTAAGCCTTCTTTGAATCCTGCATGGGTTGCCTTTGCCAAGGCCTGTTGACTCCGATCGTGAAGCCGACACCGCCAACAGCGAGAGCCTTTGTGGGACAGCTTGTGATTCACTCCAGGACATCCTCAGTGCCCCAGAGTCCACGTGGAAGCGGAGACAAGGCACCCGACATCGACCTGACTGCTCCCGACATTGCCTGGTTCCTTCCTGGTTCCTTCCTGGTCACTGGCTAGTGACCCAGACTCTGTCCCCTCTGCTTTCAGGTACCCTTCAACTTCGATCCACCCTTGGATCGCACCGGACACTTCTCTCCTGGACGCCTGCAGCATCTTCATCCTCAGGCACCATCGAACTGCGTGACGAAACCCGACACAGGTTGGCACCTGTGCACCCGCTTCCTGTGGGTGAGGTAACTTACTAGCGCCGGTGTTCCCACACTGGTACACACCTCTAGTGCCTAAGTCCAAAGTTTGGTAGTCCTAGTCCAGTCGGAAGACTCCTTTTGCAATAACATTGTAACTTTTACGCACCATTGACTTTACATTGGTGAAAGCCGTGCTTCCCGCACTGCTCCCGAATCCCGCGGGCTACTCCCGTCCTAACTGTGGTTAGTCCAGTGTAGTCCCAGCGATTCCCAAGGCCCCAGGCTTTACCCCCAATCGATTAGTGATTGTTATACCATTTTTTTGATATATGGTTTGAGTGGCCACCGGCCTCATCCAAAAACGTGCAACTTGTCTATGTTTAACTGTGCTTTTATTTAAACGCTTGTGCTTCATTGCTCATAAAGAGTAGTGGGGATTATTCTAAGAATAAATACATATATTTTGATAATATATAACTTGTGTGGTGTCCTTTCATTTGATATTACAGGATTGTATATGGTAAAACAGCTGGCTTCACATGTCCCTTGGAGTTAAACCTTTAAGGCTGCTTAGTCCATGCTACCCCTAGTATAGCTTGTCTATAAGGTTGACTTACAACCACCACCATAAGGGATTGTTTGGACTGATACAGGGTGCCCACAGAACTGTGGACATCATATACCAGGCCAACTTCTCACAGTTATACTATTTCGTTTTGTTAAATATTGTAAAGAGGAAGATGTGTAGTAATCTCCTTCTTATGAAATGAATCTCCCTGGCTCTGATGCTCTTGCTATGTGATGTCATTGTAACCTTAGGGTTAACAAGGAGGGAAGGAGCCGATATTGAGATAAGGCAGTTTTTTATTCATGCATACAGAATGACTGTCCAACAACTAATTGTCCTTCAGGTAAAGGTCCCGAACTTGAGGATACACGTCTGGGTTCCTCTGCTCTCGTTGGGCTCTTCCGGAGATGCTCCTCGTCACCGTCTCAGCCCCGAAAACAAAAGAAAGGAGAGTGGCTATTAGATCACTGCTTTAACAAATCAACTCAACGGAAGGGAAAGGGAGTGAGGATAACGTTGTGTGAGGGGGAAGTAGCGACACCAGTTTTGTCCCTTCTAAAGCAACGCGATACCCAGGGTTGGTGGAGGGGAAGCGCCCAAGAAATGGAACAGCGTGCTCAAAGAACCCTCCTGTTTCCTCGTTACCCCGCCCCACCTTTAGAGGAAAAGAGCTTGTATTCGGCCCCGTAACTTGCTTAGCCACGCTTCTTCCTGAGCGTGGCTGGGCGAAGCGTAGTGTCGTTGGCCTCCTGGCTTCTCCTTCGGTGCTCCTGGGATGCTGGGCGGAACCTAGTTTATTCGGCCCATCTTCGTCTGGTCTTCACAGGCTGGAAGTCCTTCGGGGTCGTCTTCGGTCTCCTCCTCTGGTCGTCGTCCTGTCTTCTCCTCCGGCCGGCGTCCTTCTTTCCCGAACTCGCCGACGGTTGCTTCCGTGTTCTGCCTTTCATGCTGTGACGTCGCAACCGATAGGCCCACCAGATCCGACGTCACAGAGGGAGGCGTGGTTTCAGGGAAGTCCAGGCTTTTGTTAAAGGGCTCACTCCAGTCCTGCAGAGGATACGGAGAAAAAGTCACAGGGGATAACACAGGAGATCCCGTGACCTGGTGACAAATCTCTCCCCCTAGCTTTTCCCGTTCGGGGAAAAGTGGATATCTAGACAAGAAGTCAGCGTTCGTCTGATGACTATCCTTCCTATGGCGGACTTTAAAGTCATAGGGCTGGAGCGAGAGAAACCATCGCAGAATACGATCATTCCACCCTTTGTTCCGTTGTAGCCAGGTCAGTGGAGCGTGGTCAGTGAAAAGAGTAAAATGATGACCTTCTAGATAATACCGGAGCTTGTCAACACTCCACTTGACTGCTAGGCATTCCTTTTCTATTGTCGGATAAGCTGTCTCCCTTGGGAACAACTTCCTACTTAGGTATAGAATGGGCCTTTCTCTACCTTCCTCGTCTAGTTGAGACAAAACTGCCCCTAACCCCACCCCTGAAGTATCAGTCTGCAAAAAGAAAGGTTTATCAAAGTCCGGGGTAATCAATACCGGGGCTGAGGACAGTACGTCCTTGAGGGATTGAAAGGCCTTACAAGCTTGAGGGGAGGGCCTCTTTAAGTGATTGGAAGAAGCTATTTTTTTCAATAGGTCAGTTAGGGGCGCAGATATCGTAGCAAAATGGGGTATAAAGCGACGATAATATCCCATTAATCCCAGGAAAGCCCTAAGATCCCTTCTAGTTTAGGGGAAGTTTTGGACTGTATGGCTCGTACTTTCTCTTGCTGAGGAAACAGACGTCCCTCTCCTAGTACATACCCCAAATATTTGACCTGGGTGAATGCAATGCGGGACTTTTTCGCATTCATGTGTAGCCCAGCTTTTTCCAACGCCGTTAGGATTTGTTCCAGGTGGAGAATGTGAGCCTCCCATGTTGGGCTATGGACGACAATGTCGTCCAGATAGGCGGATGCAAACTTGGTGAAGGGGGCTAAAATAGTATCCATAAGGCGTTGAAATGTCGCCGGCGCGCCATGTAGGCCAAAGGGAAGGACGGTAAAATGAAAAAGGCCCTCAGGTGTTAAAAATGCCGTCTTCTCCTGGTCTTGGGGATGAAGGGGTACTTACCAATACCCCTTTGTGAGGTCAATGGTCGTTATGTATTGAGCCTCCCCCAGGCGCTCAATGTGTTCGTCCACCCTTGGTAAGGGGTATCCATCTTGTTTAGAGACATTGTTGACGGCGCGGAAGTCTATGCAAAACCTAGTACTTCCGTCAGGTTTGGGCACTAGGACTACAGGGGAGGACCAGCTGCTTTTAGATGGTACAATAATTCCTGTTTCTAGCATCTTTTCCACTTCCATTTTCAATACCTTCCGCCGTGCTTTTGGAACCCAATAAGGTTTTTGTTTTACTGTTACACCAACAGGGGTTGGTATAGAGTGCACCGCTAAGGAAGTTCTACCTGGTTGATCCGAAAAGATAGTTTGATGTTTGAGAAGCATGTCTACTACTTCGTTCTTTTGTTGTTTCATAAGATCAGGGTTCATGACTGTTTGGTCAATGGTATGTGTCACTGGAGTGAGAGTAGAGACAGACTGAGGAGATGGGGGCGGGGGACCCAGCCATTTCTTCAGGATGTTGATATGGTAGATCTGAGTTTTTGAGGGAGAAAGTTTCAAAGCATATGTTGTCTTTCCTATTTTTCTGATTATAGGAAAGGGACCTTGCCATTCCTTACGGAGTTTATGGGTGGAGGTCGGTAAAAGGACCAGGGCCCAGTCACAGACAGACAACTCTCTCCACTTTTTCCCTTTATCATAGAAGGTTTTCTGTTTGGTTTGGGCCTTCTCAAGCGTCTCATATGAAAGACTACGCAGCTTTTGTAATCTGGTTTTGAGCTGTTGGGTATAGTCCAACAGTTCCTGAGCGTCCTGTGCCCCTTATCTTTCCCAGCTGTCCCTGGTTATTTCTAGCAGGGTGCGTGGTTTTCTTCCAAACAAAAGTTCAAAGGGTGAAGAGCCTAGGCTGCTCTGAACCTGGCTACGCAACACAAACAGGGCCAAAGGAAGCAACTGGTCCCAGTGTTTCCCGTCTCCTGTTAACAGTTTTTTTAGGGTGACCTTTAGTAGACTGTTGTATCGTTCTACCAATCCGTCGGTTTGCGGGTGGTAAACCGACGTGCGGAGGTGTTTGATATGTAAAATAGAACATACCTGCTTCATCATTCGGGAAACAAATGGAGTACCCTGGTCCGTTATCAATTCTCGGGGAAACCCCATTCTAGCAAACAATTCCACTAGTTTTTGTGCAATGGCTGTTGACGTTGCGGCCTGTAGGGGAATTGCTTCCGGATAACAAGTAGCGTAATCAACAACCACCATTACATATTGGTATCCTCGAGTAGATTTAGGCAGAGGACCAACTATGTCAACCCCAAGACGATCGAAGGGCTTCCCTATGATAGGAAGGGGGACTAAAGGGACTTTTGGTGGTACGTAAGGGTTACGTTTGTGACAAATTGGGCACTCCTGGCAATACCGCTTTACTTGTGCGTATACCCCAGGCCAAAAGAAATGGTTAATAATGGAGTCTGTGGTTTTCTCAGCACCTGAATGCCCCGCCAGGAGATGTCCATGGGCATAGAACATAACCTGATCTCGAAAATCGGTAGGTACTATCAGTTGGGGGGTTGCCTTTTCGCTCCCTAATCTGTACAGAAGTCCTTTTCTTTCTACAAAACATGGATATATAAGTTGTCCCGTGTTTTTATTGTTTTGGGCGTTCTGCCAAGCCTGAGCAAGGGAAGCGTCATTTAGCTGAGCGGTTCTGAAGTGGGAGTCAGTCGCCCAAGGCTCAGAGACTAACAAATTGTTTGCGTCTGTTGTCTATTTTTATGTAGTGTTTCGGCTATGAGCGTGGAAAAGCACCTATTATCAGTTCCTATAATGAGTGGTTCAGGCAATTCTGGAAGTACCCCTAACTCACAGTACACTTGGGTGCCTTGTTTAGTGGTAATGGTTACACCGGCTAAGGGATAGGTCTTAACATCGCCATGTACACATTTAATCCTGACTGTGCGATCTGACAAGAGATGAGAGGCCGGGATCAGGTTTTTCTTAACTACTGAATGACGGCAGCCTGAATCTAATAATGCTCGTACTGTCTGTTGGTTGAGCAGTACACTTACATAAAATGTAGGACCGGTTTCCTGGGCAAACATGATGGCGTGAGGCAAGTATCCCACTTCCATGGGTTCTTCTTCTCCCTTTTCTTTCCGCTTTCTACAATACCTGGCAATATGCCCCCACTCTCCACACTCATAGCATTGGGGTCCAGTCATAACGGGTGGTTCAGGTCTACTGGGCCGTGCTTTCATCTGTTCAGACACTATTCTTGGAGGAGGAGGCTTTTTTCGTTTTTTACTGGAGTCGGGGCTTTAGTGGGTCTTTCATTTTCACGGGGTTAGGACGGGATTGAGCCCTAGCATATGAGTTCGCCATCTCTATAGCTTGTTCTAGTGTTAGCCCTGCATGCTGTCTAAGCCAACGCTGGGTTCCATAAGGTAGGGACTCTAAAAACTGTTCTAAATAGATTTTACTCATAACATCCTCCATGTTGGAATCAAGTGGTTTCAACCAGCGGTCAGCCGCCTCTTTCAATTTATAGAATAACGTTTTTGGTGCATCAGTCGGGAGCCCTCTCTCTTGTCGAAACCTCAGTCTATGGCTCTCGTCATCGACTCCGAGTCTGTCTAGAACAACTTGTTTTACGTGTCCATATGTGGCTGTCCCATCCTTATTAGCTAATTGGTACGCCACTTGGGCTTCCCCTGATAAAAGAGGTGCCAGGTAAAAAGGCCATTGTTCCCCCGGCCAAGCGGTGGCTCTAGCTGCTCTTTCAAAATTTAGGAAAAAGGAAACCGGATCCTCTCCAGCCACATACTTCTGAAGGGGAACAACAGCACCTGGGGGAGCGGCAGCGCGAGATTGCCCCAGGATAGCGATGAGCTGATTCTGTCCTTCTGCTAATTTCACTACATTGTCCGCTTGTTGCTGCATTGCGGCTGTGAAGGTTGCCCTGTCCTGGTCGGCCTGTTCAGTAGACTGGCCCACGGCCCATTCCAGTTTGGCTTGAACTTCCCTGATTTGTTCTAATAGGGCCTCCATCTTTTATCAGACAGAAGACTCCTATCTGGCTCGCCACTTGTAACCTTAGGGTTAACAAGGAGGGAAGGAGCCGATATTGAGATAAGGCAGTTTTTTATTCGTGCATACAGAATGACTGTCCAACAACTAATTGTCCTTAAAGTAAAGGTCCCGAACTTGAGGATACACGTCTGGGTTCCTCTGCTCTGGTTGGGCTCTTCCGGAGATGCTCCTCGTCACCGTCTCAGCCCCGAAAACAAAAGAAAGGAGAGTGGCTATTAGGTCACTGCTTTAACAAATCAACTCGACGGAAAGGAAAGGGAGTGAGGATAACGTCGTGTGAGGGGGAAGTATCGACACCAGTTTTGTCCCTTCTAAAGCAACGCGATACCCAGGGTTGGTGGAGTGGAAGTGCCCAAGGAACCGAACAGCGTTCTCAAAGAACCCTCCTGTTTCCTCGTTACCCCGCCCCACCTTTAGAGGAAAAGAGCTTGTATTCGGCCCCGCAACTTGCTTAGCCACGCTTCTTCCTGAGCGTGGATGGGCGAAGCGTAGTGTCGTTGGCCTCCTGGCTTCTCCTTCGGTGCTCCTGGGATGCTGGGCGGAACCTAGTCTTCTCGGCCCGTCTGAGTCTGGTCTTCACAGGCTGGAAGTCCTTCGGGGTCGTCTTTGGTCTCCTCCTCTGGTCGTCGTCCTGTCTTCTCCTCCGGCCGGCGTCCTTCTTTCCCGAACTCGCCGACGGTTGCTTCCGTGTTCCGCCTTTCATGCTGTGAAGTCGCAACCGATAGGCCCACCAGATCCGACGTCACAGAGGGAGGGGTGGTTTCAGGGAAGTCCAGGCTTTCGTTAAAGGGCTCACTCCAGTCCTGCAGAGGGTACGGAGAAAAAGTCAAGGGGATAACACAGGAAATCCCGTGACCTGGTGACAGTCATTTAGAATGTTATTGAGGTTTGTACTTGAAGTGAGAGCAGTTAGACAAGATGGGCTGAGCAGCCTGGAGGCCGCTCCCGGTGGGGCTTATATTAAGGCTTACATTGAAATTTACTAAGCTGTAACCTAAGGAATAAACTACAACTACAAGAATTGTCTATGGGACTTCTTTATTTCTACACCATCGGCCTATATGGTAGCCCCAGCTCCCTCTCTGGCTTGTTTTTACTCCTCCCCCGCCCTCCTTCCTCTACCTCTAACCTCGTAGCCTAAGGATCGATTCAAAACTGTTTTTCCCAAACTTTGAGACCTGAGCAACATGCCTGATGCCAGGTGGAGTTGCTAGACAACTAATGAGGAGATTGGCCCTGGTTTCCCCCTCGACCGTCACCTACCCGGCTGGACATCGGACACAGTTCTTCCTCGTCTCCTTGCTATGGCTCCCTCCTCCACTCCTTTCCTAACAAATTCTCTCAACCTCGTTGTTTGGTTACTGTAACTTACTACGCTATTGTAATTGACGTAATTTGTAACGCAATGTCCCTTTGTTATAGAGCTCCGATACCTCCGGGTCTAGACAGTGCTATATAACCTTCGCAATTCAGTAAACTAAAACTGGTCTTCCTGAACGCTGAAACCTGAACATTATGACTGATGACCGGTGGAGCTGCTAGACAGCTAATGAGGAGATTGGCCCTGGTTTCACCCTTGACCGTCACCTATCCAGCCGGACATTGAGCACAGTTCCTTGTCTCCCTTCTATTACTCCTCTCCCCTCCTACGTATGCTCTTGTTTCTGATGTAACTTTAACGCAACATTCCTAATGTAAAGTGCTCTGATACCCTTGTGGGTGAAGTTCGCGCTATATAAAACTTTATAAATAAATAAATACTATCTTTGATAATGGTTTTTAGTGATGCTGTAGCATCTCAGATGATGTGCAAAATAGCTAAAGAAGAATTTAAAAAAGCCTATGGCTCTGCGCCTAGAAAATGATGGAGGTCATTTTTATTCTGTTCATTTACCGATCTGAGTTGGATCAGTAAGTAATGATAGTTGGTGGGGGAAGCTACATGGGGGAATGGAAGCAATAGGAGAGGTGTAGGGGAGCAAACAATAGGGAAAGAGCAACTTGGAGCGGCAGGTGAGAGGAAAGCAAACGGGTGAGAGATAGAGAGCAACATGGACCTCCCGGGCAGAGAAGCACATGGGCGAGAAAGCAACATGTGGGGGAGAGAAGCACACAAGGGTGAGCACATCATCGAGGGAAAGCAAGGGAGAAGCAGACAGGTGAAAGAGAGCGAGATTGAGCATGGCTTAGTGGGAAGAGAAGAATGCAAGGAAGCCAGCTGGAAAACAGGCCCTCTTGTGGTGCGGTTAAGTAAAAGAAAAATGTAGTGCATAAAAAGTGAGCTGTTGAAAGGCACAAATAATGTGGAAAAGCTAAAGGGGAGGGCAAACACAGAAAGAGAAAATAAACCCCATACAAGCTAATTAGTAAGAGGCAAGCAAATTACTTACAATAAAGACAACCTATGGTAAGCAGTGTGCACGATTGCGCTGTCCAGACGGAACCTAAAAAGTATTAATGGGCTTCAGCTTCACTACATTCCATGCGCTGCAATAGAAGCTTCTTTTGGACTCATCAAAATATGAGATGCCCCCAACTACTTATGTCGCCTAATCCATTTCAGATAGGAACCGTCTAAAATGTAAAAGCAGATCAAACAAGAGTGAGTGAGAGAAATTGTGCATAACGGGTTAGCGCTGATGCATTATACGAGGACTAGATTTACCCCCACATGCATCATTGTGACATTTTGCACTTCCTAATTTGCGAAAAATAAGGAATCGCAAATTAAGAAGTGCAAAATGCTATGCATCATTATTTTCGGTATTCATTTGTGATTCGGTAAAAATCGCAATTTTTACCGAATCCCAAATGAATACCGAATTCTTAAGTTAATTTTCGCAATTCCCATTGATTCCTATGGGCCAAAAGGCCCATAGGAGTCAATGGGAAGGCATTAGCAAATTGCGAGTGGCACTTTGAAAATTTCATGGGTGCAGGGGGGGGTCCAAAGGACCCCCCCATGCACCCCTGAAATGTATTTTTCACATCATGTTTCACACACACATGTCCTAAGGACATGTGTGTGTGAAACATGAATGTTGAAAAAAAAACATTTTCAGCATTTTAAACATTTTTTCCAAATTTACCGAGTGGTTCAACCACTCGGTAAATTTGGCACCCTAATTGCGAATTTACACTTTTAAAAGTAATGATGCATTGCTTTTAAGAAATCGCACATCTGCGACTTCTTAAAAGCACCCGCAATTTTAGAACTCGCAAAAATGTTACGAATTCTAAAATTGCTTCATGCATCCCAAAAAGCACTTTTGCATTCGCAAACGGCCGATTTTAAGGAATCGCACCGTTTGCGACTACAAAAATGCTTGATGCATGTGGGGGTTAGTGAATAACAGAAACTTAAACAGGAAAACATAATAACCAATAATTTCCCTATTATTGAGAGAAGGTCTGCAATCGTATCAATGTATAGATGGTACAGAGACATATTCAAATAATGCACAAGTTTTGGGTTGTGTCGAATCTTTACTAATATATATTCATCTGATCTATTTTCTTAAATTATTGTGCACATTTTCTGTATTTTAGGGTAGCATTGAAGTCAGCAATATCCTGCAGTATCTTATTGCATTTGAGTTCTGTCAATATCCCTTGTGCCAGGGCCAGGGGAGTGTTCCATACCTCGATATTACAAAAACAGAAATGACTATTTAACACACATAATGAGTGGGTGATAGATTTTTTTTGTAGTCTTCTTTCATCTCGCTGTTCGCTGACATTTCCCATTGATTAGATGATGGCACGATATTCATGCTGCAATAGAGAGAGAAGAAAGCTTTTGAAGGGGTGACCAGTTTGGGAAACGAGGACAAACTTTAAAGTTGTAGTACAGGACGAGGAAGGAAGAATCTGACAAATTAAGATTACATATAAGTAATGCAAACATTATGCAAATGAGGTACAATTCCAAGCACAGTTATGTTGAATACAACACCACAACTGGACGATGGTTTTGCAGGTGCATTTCGGCCAATTAGCGAGCCCAGATTCCTCATTTGTTAAAATGGATATCCCGTTGTGAAATTGACTCAGGGGCATATTATCAAGACAGGCGATAAAATTATCGCCTTTTTAGCGGCATTTTTATGCCGCTAAAACGGCGATAATTTTATCGCCTGTCTTGATAATATGCCCCTCAGTTTTAACTGCTTCAAATAATGTTACCGCAAATCTCAGTCTGTACTTTAGTTTGATTAACTTTTTCATGGCCATAAACAAAGACACCTACATATATGGGAGTCATCTGATGGGTAGAACTCTGGCCTGGCAGATGAGCTCCTCCATGGCAGATCTTGGATTTGCAAAGTTATTTTGGGGAACCCTATGGATATAAGGTACATAAGGACTTCATGCATATTTTCTGCATATGCTCAGTGTTGGTGGCGGACCATAGCTGCCAAGGATTCAAATTCCTGTGTGTGACATGTTCATAATTTCAGAGCAATTTTTAGTGACATTTCATCGACTATGAGTGACACTTTCGCACGATCAAAATCAAACAATGAAGACGAGGGAAATATATAAATATCCGAAATTAAACCAATTTGAGCAAGGAGAAACTCTAAGAAGATCTCAAAACTGGTGCAAAGCATCAAAAATTGAAGGTCACTTAGGTGTGAATGCATGAGGAGCTTAGCTTCTAAGCACCTGCACCAGTGCCCCCCAAAATTTCCAGCCCTCCCTGTGTTCTGGGGCACTCCCTCCACCCTATCAAGACTCTCTCATGCACCAGGTGGACACCCAGGCTGCAGACACACTTTAGAACGAATGTAGGGTCTTGCCACATATGTGAATGTGCGAGACGCTCTGCTTCTAAACACACTACTGCCCCCAAGACCTGTAGCCCTTCCTGGCTTCTGAGGTGCTCCGTCTGCCCTACTATGCCTCTTACACTTGTAAGAGGACGCCCAGGCTGCAGGCACAGGTGCAGCCTTGTGCTACAGGTGTGAATGTGCTTCTAAGCACTGCATGACACTGACCCCTAGGACCTGTGGCCCTTGCCGAATAGAATCATTATCCCAGCTGTGCAAATCAATGAACAACATGCCAATGTAGATGAAATGAGTATGAAACCTTTACAATAACTCGAAACTGTTAAACTATAATGGTACACATTGTTCAAATATAGCATTACTTAGATTATACTGGGATGCGCATGTCTTCTCATATAACCCTAAGCCAGTACCTTTAATTCAAACCTCTCCAGCCCATCGTCTTAGACAGATGGATGGAGAGCAGGCACAGCTCCCAGTGCCTTAAGGAGCCAATCCTAGTGCTTCACTCATGCTGCTTAACATTGCTGACAGCATGAAAGCTGCATCTGGATTGGAGAAGGGAGCTGGCTGTGGAACCTGGCGCTCGGAGCCAGGGACTGTAGAGCAACAAGGATGTGTTGGGCTGAGCTGCAGGCTGCTACGGTAAGTTAAACATTTAACCATTTAATATTTCTTTCTAAAAAATTTTTATTAAACTAATGTAATGCAACTGGTGCTCATGTTAAGCTTTGCAATTCTTTCAGGTCAAGTTATGGTTCTATAGTGCCTCACCATTTTTGTATGTCACCAACCGCCACTGTGTAGTAATTATTTGTCATCCATACTAGTCTAGTATGGATGACAAATAATTACTACACAGTGGCTAGTAGGCAGTATACTTTAAAAGTGTTTGGTGGTTGAGGTTGGCTTTACGACTAATAATGTATTTCTATCCAAACCAATCCTTTACAGCAACATTAGGATAATGAAAGACTGACGAAAAACATAACTTTCTAACCTATACTATGCAGTATGCATGCAACGCTTTAATGACAGTTCATAGTTACCATATTAGGATTGTAACTCAAGAACTGCAGGTAAAAAGATCCCTGTGACAAAAACAGTAACCCACTGAGCTATCCCCATGGTACACATTCTTTGTAGCAGGCATATTACCCCTGTGAACAGAAACTGCCACTTAAAACTTCCATCTCTCTCCAGCAGGAACATTTATCATCAGCATTATCCTGACATTCCTATTGTTGCCTGAACCCTGCTGGACATACAAGGAATTCTGCAGTAGGTGCCTTTAAGCGCATAAGTCATGAAAACGGAGGCTCTCCATTTGAAAACAAGAACCTTATTTGGCAGGAATGGCGTATACAGTTAGGAGTCTTGCCTGCAGTGCTATAGATGCCAGAAGTTATTCATATTAAACCACTGCATTACGCCTTGTAACAATGACGCTCAGAATAGGTAACATAAAATACAGCTGATATTAGCAAGTACTGAAGAGGGGGGTGGGGTAGAGGAGCACACGGATATTCCTGCAATTGTATATTAGAAAAGCTTAGAGAGCAAACCACTCTAACAAACATACTATTGAAACAACTTATCTGGATCCTAAATTGGCTTCTGGGGAGTGTTGTGGCAGTCAGTGTTTCACCCCAGCAACATCCCTGAGATAACCAGGGTAAGGGAGGAGGCGTAAAATGCACCTTGGCCTAGTGAAAACTAAGACGTCGGCATCCCTGCTGTAGACTAGAGTTGGAGGTAAATTTCAAAAGCTTCCGCCGTTCGTCCAATCTTTTCCCAGTTGCCTCCAAGAAGGACGGGATACCACCGCTCTCCCCTTTTTTGCCGACTTTCTGAGGTGGGTGCCTTTCGAAATTCTCTCTGGCCTTGGCTAAGGGGCACAGAGGGGCTTCGAACCTGAGTCTCCAGGCTTGCCCGAGAACTCCCCCACCCTGCGACCTCCTGCCCGCAACTACCTGAGCCCGATATATGTATATGTATCAACTCCAGTCTCGGGATACGGGAGCAGCTGACAGGTGCCACGGTCTGCGGAGGTGAGGGCAGCTGTCAACTGACACAGGGCACAGTGTAGCGGTCAGTGGTCTCCTTTGTCTCAGTTTATTTTGAGAAGTTTAGTAGCTAGTGCCTTGTTCTAAAAAATACACTTTAAAAAACATACCAAATGGGGCCTCATAGCGCAGCGCAACATCGCGGTGTAAGGAACCTTCTGCGTGAGCTTCTTGGACCCTCTAATGCACAGGGACTGGAGATCGATATTGGCATCTCTTGCGTGCGCTGCTAGTAGACGACTGCCTGCACGCTGCCATTGCCCAAGGGCCGAGTTGGTGACTCACCTCTAAGTTACTGAGCTTCTTGCGCGGAGGCGGGCATCCATGAGACTCAAGTCTTTCTCTTGTGCTGCCTGCTGCTCACTCTGATTTCCTGCCGCTTCTGCCTACTTCCTCTTCCTCCTCCGAACGTGACAGCACTCTACCGCCGGCACATTTGGATTAAAATCCCGGCCTCCCGCGTGTTGCCACGGTGATCGACAGCAGTATCGACTGCTGAGAGGGCAGCTCCCCCCCCCCCTAATTAGTGTGAGAGAGTGTGATGAGTGACTGTAGCCGGGCGCCGCGCCGCAGCTTGCCGCATTTATTGTTTCCAGGCAACATTCACAGCAGGCAGCTGCCTGGGCAGAGTCCACTGCAGAAATACATTGTATCACTCTCAGCCACTACAGAGCTGAGAGCAGATCGCCGGTTAACTATTTAGGAACTCAGCTCAGCCAGAGCACGATCTCAGGAGCAGCAGAGAGCCCGGACACAGGCGCCGCAGGTGGCGCACCTGGCAGTTGGCAAAATGCGTGACAATGCATTTCAGAGCGGTGATGCGGATCACCGCACTGAAATGCATGAGGGTCACACCTGATGCGTGACACTTGGCAGGACTGGCAGCTATGTTTATTGTTTCCAGGCAACATTCACAGCAGGCAGCTGCCTGGGCACAGTCCGCTGCAGAGATGCATTGTAGCACTCTCAGCCACTACAGAGCTGAGAGCAGATCGTCGGTTAACTATTTAAGAACTCAGCTCAGCCAGCAGCACGATCTCAGGAGCAGCAGAGAGCCCGGGCACAGGCGCCGCTGGTCACGCACCTGGCAGGTGGCAAAATGCGTGACAATGCATTTCAGTGCGGATCACCGCACTGAAATGCGTGAGCGTCACACCTGATGCGTGACGCTTGGCAGGACTGGAGGACTGAAGATGGTCACTAAGGATTCCCTCCATAAACAAAGGTATCCGCACTTGCAGATCGACAATATTCATCTGCCTCCAAGAAGAAGATACAGTACTCAGAAGAAGATTTACAAAATGTATGATGTCTGCTGAGAAGAAACTACCAACCGTACAACCTCCAGTCAGGTCTGACGAAGCGGGATAGCTTGCAAAGCACCTTGCATACTCAGTGGAACAGTGTTCTGTGTGTAATTCTCAAAACACAGGTTGTTTCGAGGTCGTATTCAGCGATATTTCTTACAGGAATGAAACCATTCAGTTTAAAAGTTTATTTCCTGATTATTTTAGTATGTTTTGCCATGTTGATCCCACATTTTTCAACTGAACTAAGACAGACCAACACGTGTTTCGCGACCTTAATTTGGTCGTTTGTTGCTTTATATAGGGCCAAAATTAACAATAAATGTCCAGCCAACAATATCACAACCCTAATAAACTATTAAAGAGAAGAGATTTACATAAAATACAAGGAAGTCACAAGAAATGAGCAAATAACAGATATATTAATTAATAAACCCACAAGAAACAAACAAATAAATATATATAAAGTAATAAACCCTATTCTGGATACAGTTATGTATACTACATAAAACAAGAGAGGGTGAGTAATTCATGATACCCTGTAGTTTGCTACAGAAAATATCAGAAATCCATGAGGAAGAAAAAATTAGACTCCAGGAAAGAAAAATTGAAATCACATTTCATGAAAGATAGTCTCCGCGAAAGAAAAGTCCCAATCATCATTAGGTACAGGTAAACACCATGGTGTAAATAGTAGTAAACGATGGTGCATCCTCTAAAGTGACTAAATCTGTATAATTTTATTGTGTCATATATTCTATTATGATTATAAATAAATGTGTTGTTCCACATACCTTATTTCGCATAAATGTTGTATGTATAAACACAGAATCAAGTGTCATTATATTCTCTTTAAATAGTTTTTTAACTGCATTGTTCTGCAAAATCATTTATACCGCTGCAGTTTTACAAGTTTTTTGTATGACGAAGTGCTCAACAACCATTGTGTGCAGAACCAGGTATAAACCACTTCAATCATTATGTCTCTTAAGCACCAAACTATGCCCTATATGTTGAGTATAGCAGGCAAAC
The DNA here is from genome assembly GCF_964261635.1 of Lissotriton helveticus. Lineage (NCBI taxonomy): Eukaryota > Metazoa > Chordata > Amphibia > Caudata > Salamandridae > Lissotriton > Lissotriton helveticus. The sequence continues at coordinate 1,098,219,128 of NC_136068.1, forward strand.
TTCTATCCACATCACCTTGGTTACAAGCGACTAACGTCGCAAGTAATCCAGGATTGTCATAACGTGTCACTAATGTCACTATTTGTGTTGGAGATTAACATTCACCATTCACCAATAGATAACATCTTTCCTCAAATACATTACTGGAGTCTGCCCAGCGGCATGCTGTGGCATAGACGCATAACGTGCCCAGGCACAAGGCCAAATAAACAATAAAAGAAAAAGCAGACTCAAACATAACACTTTAATTATTACCATATTTAGAGTGGTATATTACTACATCCAGAGTTGTATGTGACAAGATGAAAGGAAGAAAAGCCAAGGCCCCTCCCTTCAGCTGACTATGCACCCCTCCCGCTCTGGGCTTTTCTTGTTGCTTAAATAGCGGTGACTAGTATTGGTCTCTTGGCAAAACCTTTGCTAAACTCCATCCTGTGTCCCTCTCCACTCCTTCTCCATCTCACTTGTTCTGGGAGGTGATACAACAACATTCCCACCCAGGTAGCTCAACCTGGAGGGAGCCTACAAAATCCCCCTAGAACAGTTTAAAAGGAATTGCTTATCAAGAGTATATGTTTTTGTTTTGGAAGACATATTGGATCTGTCCCACATGAAATCCTGATACAGAGAAATGAAATTGGCAATGCATCCTTTCTCAAGGGTTTTGACCCCAAAGCCAAATCTACATTACCACTGATGCCAGCAACAAAGGGCTTGGTGCTGTGCTAGCACAGAAAGACTCTGACAACAATGAATGGGTTGTAGCTTTTGCGTCAAGATCACTCACCTTAGCTGAGGGAAGATACTCGGTGATCGAATGCGAGATGGTCGCCTGTTCATGGGCCCTTAACTACTTCAGAGCGTATGTCTGGGGATACAACATACATTTGCGCACAGACCACAAACTGCTGATCAAGATACTCTTAGCTTCCGGCCTACTGAATGCATGCCCTAGGCTCAGCAAAATGTCTGTCAAATTGCTGGACTACAATTACACAGTGGAATACTGGTCAGGTGTCAGGAACAAAGTAGCAGATTTCTTAAGCAGGCTACCCTTTTCCCATGAGGAGGTCATTAACGACCATGAAGAAGCTGAGAAAGTGACCTTACTCTTCAACTCAGACCTGGACGGATCACAGCAGATGAATGGAAAGAACATATGTCAAAAGTCCCACCCTATTTATGGTATACAAAAATATCAACAGCTCCTGGCCTGAGAAAAAGCGTCCTGCCGAAAAAGTCAACGTTTTCTGGGAGATAAGAAACTAACTGAGTTTGGAAAATGGGATACAGTACAGGATTGGTAAGGCAGTTCTCCCATCACACTCAGAAGTAAAATCCTTAGTCTATGCCACTCAGGTCACCTAGGAATTTTAAAAACCAAGCAAAGTTATTGGTGGCCGGGAATCGACAAGTAGATTGAAGTCATGATCAGAGACTGCGTGAGTTGCAACGACTCAGGCAAGAGCCTAAAAACCTTCAGAGTTCCTCTTTTTCCTCTCAATACTCCAGGAATGCCATGGGAAAGGATAGGTTTGGACTTAACTGGTCAATTGAAGGTCACAATGGTGTGATCAAGTACATTCTGGTGGTCATGGATCATTTCTCCAAATGGCCTGTGATCAAAATTGTTCGCAGTGCAGACAGTTCTTCCGTCATTTCATTTTTAGACAAACTATTCTTGAGCGAGGGGTTACCCAAATACTTACTTACTGATAACGGTCCCCAATTCTTGCCAGATGCATTCAAGTCCTTCTTGGAAAGAAACTGTATCACTCACCACACCACCTCATTCTACCATCCTGAAGGTAATGGCCTTGTCGAGCGTTTCAATCGAGTCGTCAACGGGAACATACAATTGTCCAGGAATGCCAACCTCAACTGGGAAGAGGAAATATTCAAACTCATGTGGGCATATAGGATCTCTCCATGTGCCAGCACCAACGAATCACCTTTTGTCCTCATGAGGAGTAGACCAACCCTGAGCAGTGATTTAGGTTGGATGCCTGCATCCAAACAGATAGGGTGGTCACCAGAAACCATCAGAAACATAACACAGAGGGCACAAAAGTGCTATAAAAATTGGTACGACTCCAAACATGGTGTCAAAGAACATTTGTTCAAGATTGGTGATCTGGTCAAGGTTCGCCTTGAAAAGAAAGTCAGGAAATGAGAAAGCAGATGCGCCGCTCCCCTTCGCATCAACAAACTCTACAACAATGCAGCCAGACTCAGTGATGGCAAAGTCTGGTATATGAATAGGTTGTAGTCAAGTCAACGCCAGCCCTATAGTGCTAACAAAGATTGGTCAAATCAACACCAGCCCAACAGTACTAATAAAGAATTGTGGGTTGATTACGATGAACCTGAAAGGGGACACAGTTCCATGTATTTTAATAATAGTATGTGTTCTAGAAATGAAGATGTTCAGGATAGTGGCCCTCCACCCACCGCTGAATCCACTGATTGTCACACTCCGGACCAGTATGATGTCATTCCTCACTCTCCAATGCTCTGTCAGAGTGATGATGGAGATTCACATCCTTGATACCGAAGTCAGTTTTGACAATCATGGTCTCAGGGGAAGGTTTGGTAGAACCATTGATGATCCTCATTCTGATACTGAGGTTGTATCAGGCAGTCACGGTCCCAGAGGAAGGTTTGGTATAACCATCAACAAACCCAGACGATTTGAGGATTGTGTTTGTGAGTAAGTGCACTGTTATTAAACATTCAAGAGAGGAAGATTGTTGTATTCACTGTCATTGTCACACGCTAAGCTTAGTGCGTGACAGCATCTATCCACAGACTCTCCTGCGTGAGAGCACCCAGTGTCATTACTATAGCTCCCATTACTTCCCCAACAATCTACATTCCACTCCTCAACCTCCCCTTTTGTCAACAGTTTCTAACGTCATTCTCATCCTTACCTGTGAACCGCACACTGGTGTGGGGCTGATATGGAATAATGAACCTACCCATCCGCCTCTTCTTCATTTCTACAGTCGCCCCACTATTTTTATGCAGGGTAAATAAAGGAAACATAAAATGATAATAACAAAGTTATTATCATTTTATGTTTTCGTGCTGCTTTGTGGGCGGGGCTGCTCTGCTCTGAGAGCAGGGTAGGAGTGCTTTCCCCACTCCAAGTGCGCAATGACTGTTTGGCTGGCCCTCTGCGTGGAGAACATGCCCAGGCCCTCAGTCCCCATCTGAGCGCTGAACCACAGCGCTTAGACCACTCACAATGCTGCATTGCAGCCTTGTGATTGGTCAGGGGAGCCTGGGTGCTTCCGGGTTCCTGTTCTGCGCAGGCGGAGTCCTGACTTGGAGGAGAGATGCGGCGGCGATAAGGTTAGTTATTATTTATTTTATTTTTTTACATCCCCCATTCACCCCTGCCCCACCCGCCACCCCGATTGGTGCCAACCACCAAGAGAAACCTTTTTAAAAACAAAATACTATGCCTTTTTTTAAAGGCACTAAATGAAAAACCAAAAATGAAGTAAAAGAGATAGAGGGATGACCATTTTGCTAGGTAGCTGTACTTGCTGTCTAGTGCACTTCAACTTGAAAATGCAGCCCTTTTTTCTCCTCCTCTGCCTTGGCTGTAAAGCCACTATCCTTCTGACATCAGGGGTGATCAGTTTATTCCCCCTGGCTTCACAGCTTCCTCTCACTATATTTTTATTAGACAGAAGGTGTCTGCTTCCATTGAAAGAAATGAAAGTCCTTGTCTTTCAGTTTTTACTTACAGTAGGCCTGAGTTGGAACCTGGGCCGGGGAAGGCGAAGCCGGACCCATTGGGGGCCCAGGACTAAGGCCACCCAGGGCGGGAAACATGTCCCCCCTTCCGTGTCGCAAAGAGCACGAAAAAGGGGCTACCAGGATTGGTCGCCCCAGGGCAAGCTAGGACGCCCCCAATCTGGGGACGAGTTTACTAGCAGCTGGGGGGGGTTAAATAACGAGCGTGGGGTCCAGAGAAGTCACGCAAAACCCCCTCTGATAGAGAAGAAATGAAGACCCCGAGAAAATGAGACAAACCAGGGTCCTGACAGCAGAGCAAAGACAGGGGGGGAACTGAAGAGAGCGATAGGCAAAGTTCAGGAGAACCCCCAAAAGCCTAACCCAGCCAATAAAACAGGGCCCAAGAACTCAACACAAGGGGGGGCAGTTCCCTGAGACACCAGCACAGGCACAGGGGGAGTGGGCGAAGGCCCAGACCCACAAGGGTAAACCTGGCAGTGAATGCGTATGCCCCCCCCTCCCCCCTCCCCCCGGGGGACCCCCCGACAACCACAAAACTCCTGGGACCAGCCAACCCTATCCCTCTGGCAGTGAAGGAGAGGATCTGGAGAAAGGAATTGATAGATATTTTTTCGTTGCTAAAAGTGCGCCAAACAGGCATAGACCTGACAGCACAGGACAAAAAAGACGATGACAGGAGAGACAGACGTAAACCCAGGGTAGAAAGCTCCCTGGAGAATTGGCTGAGGACGTTTAGGACCCTGGCATGTGTGTTCATTGAAAAATTCCCACAGAATGTGGCAGCACTCATTTTGTGTGAACAGAAAGTGCATGACGCCCAGCAAAATTACCCGGGGGACACTTGGGTGAGATACGATGAGGGCTTCAAGGAGAAGATGCAGACTTGGCCAGTGATCAAATGGTATTGCCAGGACATGCAATTATTTCAGGCATCAATATTTAGTAACGTACCCTAACAAACGTGACTTATCTTGACTTTTAATTACACTAGGTGTTAAACCACGTAATAAATATGCCCCTATTTAGTAACAACAGAAACCTTTATTTACAAGAGGGAATGTTTTTTAAACTCGTACAAAATGCATACCAGAGAGTACATTCTCTTCCCTTGCTGTTTATGTCTGTTCCATGGGATTGGACAGATTTTTTACGTCATAAATTATAGCGCAAAAACGTCAAATCATTGCCTGCATCAGTGAGAGAAAATTAACTTTTTTCCTGAACCATCTTGCAGTTTTTAATGAATGTGCATTTGCTGCTTTTCATTCATGTACCTTTCTGTCACAAAACACATAGAGCTATCTCTGTCACTCAAAAGGTGTGGTCAGATCGGTGGCTCAGGGCACCATTGTCCTGCTGGTAAGCTGGTTAAATGGAAAAATGCTTTCCAGAAATGAAGATTAAAAAGCAAGATTTCCATGCACAAACACATAAAGAGATAAGTGGAGCTTGTGTGTTCTCCAACATATTGCAAGAGATTCAGCAGACAGAACTATGGAACCTTTCATGATCAATGGGTGAGAAAAGGATGAATCTCGAAGGCTAGAAAGAGTCTCCGAACATCAAAAACAAGGTGTTCAGCATAGATGGCAAGGGTCCAGCCTGCTTTGGCAGATTCGTAGGATAACCAGGAGCTAAGGCAAATAGTTCCATTCATATTTATTTTATGTACATTTATCTTACATGGACATATTGGAATTTAGGGCTAGATGTAGGTAAATCAGATTTACCGATTCATAAATACCGAATTTTACCGATTCGGTATTCATGAATCGGTAAATCTGATGTAGGTAATTATTCGGTAACAAATACCGAATCGGTAGGACAGGGTGTCACTTTGACACCCTGTTGCACCCCTATGTCTGGCTTGTGTGCCATGTGACACACATACATGCCCTTAGGGCATGTCTGTGTGCCACATGGCACAGGTGTACGTGCACAGGTGTACATGCACAGATGTGCAAGTACACAGGAATTCGTTATTTACCATGCAATAGTATTACATGTTAAATAGCGAATTCTTAGGGGCCTGTGGCAATGTTTACTGTGCCACCTACATATTGATTTACAGATTCGGTAAATGTGCCGATTCGGTATTTTACAGATTCTGTAAATTTACCGAAGCGGTAAATTTACCGATTCTGTAAATCAAAGGCCCCCTACATTACAAAACTCAAATACCGGTCGGTAACGGCCGAAATCGGCCGTTACCGACCGTTACCGACCGGTATTTGGTCTCCTACATCTGGCCCTTTGTATGGGGTTGGCCTTCTTGAACCTACCATGGTCATTTTGATCACAGAGCCAACCAATATCACGTTTTTGGCTCCCTGACTGGGTTTCAGATTTAAATAAATGCACCATAGCATACTGATTGCACACTGAAATAACGGGTTGCAATTCAAAAAGAATTCAAAAAGAATAAAACACACTCAAAGTAAATTTATACAGCTGCCCTACTTTGACCACTGTGGACATCGTTTCTAGCTGTAGGACTTACAAATCGTAGTAATCAGGTGTGCCATTCTAATTAGCGCAAGGAAATCAAATCACAAATACAATAACAAGAATATTTCAGTTGGCAAATAAAACTCCAGGACCTGAAATAATGTCTGTTAGACCTGGAACTTTCTGCTGAGTCATCCCCAAACATGTTATCTTTTTCGGCCTACTTTTTGCTATATTCGTTTTGCTGGCTTCAGGACTCTGTGCATTTTACCACTGCTAACCAGTTCAAAAGTCCTTGTGCCCTCTGCACAATACATGGTAACATTTGCTTATACCCAACTGGGTATTTAATTCACTTATAAGTCCCTAGTAAAGTGGCACTACATAGCTTAGGTGTGACTGAATAGGCCATCACTGGCAGGATGGGAGGAGCTGGGCACAGCCCCACTTACACTTGAATGGGCTATGCATACCCCCTGTAGTTAGTCTGGAGCCTAGGCAGGGATAGCAAGGTATTGGTGCCCTTCAAAGGCGTGCCTCTAGAAGCTTCCACCCACTTCAAAGGGACATCTGTATATAAAAGAAGGACTTCCGACATTAACTCTTCAGAACACTTCTGAACTTATGGATACTCTGCCAGGAAGGAATGCTGTGCTACTACAAGGACTGCCACTCGGATGGAATGCTGCTCTAAAGGAACTGCTGCCCTGCTTTGCTGACCAACTGCCTGCTGCCCTCTTACCTGGGGAAGAAGAATTGGACCTGCAACTTCATCTTGAATCCCAGGACCCTAGAGTGACTCAAGTGGCTAATCTGCTGGCCTCCGGATCTGAGCCTCAGGCACAATAAAAGGCTCTCCAACCAGCTCCTGGACCCAGCTGCAGCAAGTTCCTGGCTCCCAAGTGGTGGCTTTCAGGTTCTGGAACCTTGGAGTGGCTCACAGGCTTTTTAAATCAAGAGCTTAGGCTCTTCTCGACCATGCTCATTTGCATCGGAACTGCGCTGCTTGCATAAAAAATCAGCGCAAACTGCCACCAGTCCGTCACTTCGTACAGCAAGCATCGCTCACCTGTGGAAGACCGCCGGCGCGAGGTTCCAGCCCGTCTGTCCGCTACACCCAGCCTGCTCTTCACACCACACTGACCACAGCCTGTGATGCTTTCCTTGCCCCTCACGGCCCTCTCCAATGTGAATGTGACTCTTGGCGCAAAACTTGAGAAGGTGAGCCTTCAACAGTGCTAATCTGGGGCTGTATCCGGTCTGCGCTCGATCACAGTTGGCCTGAACTTTTGACTTTAACCTGGTCCAGCTTGACCAGATAGCTGCGGTTGGTGATTTATGTTTTTAGGCACGATTTTTTGCTTTATTCTTTCAAAATTCATAACTCCGGTTGTACTGATTTTAATTTTTGTAATTTTGGCCTTTTGTTTAGTAAATGTTGTTTATGTTTTCTAACCTAGTGTGGGATCTTTTTGTGTGGTGCTTTAATGTTTGAAGTGTTGCAAAAATACTTTACACATTGCCTCTAAGTTAAGCCTGACTGCTCTGTGCCAAGCTACCAGGGGGTTGAGCACAGGTTAATTTGGAGTTGCTTGTGTCTTATACTGACTAGGATTTTGGTTGCCGCTTGATCGGGGCTCCCACCCCAGTCAACCAGTAACCCAATTTCTAACAGTGTCCTTGAAAACATGGAGAGAGGTGGCTATCTTAGGACATTTTACATGAATTAAGTACAGGCTGAATTGTTGATAGAACTCACAAGAGTATCTCTTTCTCTTTCATACCTTCTTAAACATCTTCTCTTTCACTGTTTCAAATCCTATCCTCCTCTCCTGCATCTTTCCAGTCTCCTTCCTCCACTCTCCTCTTTCTTCCTCTTGCTTCTGCTTCCTCTTCAAACATTGTGGGAGCATAGAAACCTGCTGTTCACAAGTATTCGGTGCTATTTAAATACCATAGCATTCACATGTTTGTAAAAACGTGTTCTTTGTGTTTTTGTTTTTTTACTGATTCAGGAGTCTAGAACATCACACTTTTCTGGTAAAGGTGTTGAGCATGGTTCCAGTAAAGATTTGAAGACTGTGAACATTCAGGCTGCATCGGAAGATGAGAGATACTCGACTGATTATGGTGATTCGGACCCCAGTTTGGAAAAGCAGCACCTACTTGATCCTCAGCCGCAGCAGCTGAATGCATGCAATCCAGAAAGCTGCTGTGCCAAGTACATCCTCTTCTTCTCCAACTTTGGGTTCTCTGTGTTGGGTCTGTTGACCTTGGGCGTAGGCATCTGGGGGCTCATCGACAAGGAATCTCTCATATGGGAGAGGATCCAGCACCTGGGCAGTGACCCCATGCTGTTCGTTGTCCTGTTGGGCTTTGTGATGACTGTGGTCTCTGTTGCTGGCAGTATGGGGGCACTCCGGGAGAATGCCTGTCTGCTAAAGTTTTTCACCATTGCTGTTGTAGTCTTTGTGGTTCTGCAGGTTTTATCTGGGATAGTACTTTATACACTGAGCGCTCAAATAGGCAAATCTCTGGGCGGCTTCATGCAGCTGGCTATTACTCGCTACCAAGACGATGCAGATATGAAATTTATCATGGACGAAATCCAAATGGGATTGGAGTGCTGTGGAGTGGAGTCTTACCAAGACTGGAAACTCAATCCGTGAGTATAAACACTGCTTTCACCATGTCTGAGGCATGGAGTCCATTGTCATTGCATGGGACACACTACAATTGTTATGACGTCTAGGCACGTCATACTTTAATTACCTTATTTAAACATCTTATAGCAATTGCATTCAGTTACTTAAAGCGCATGGTGGAACTAAAACAGTACTAAATATTTTTACAGGTAATATCCATCTGGTAAGTCCACAACCATGGTGATCTCACCGGGAGAGTCATATAATGAAAAGTACAAAAATCTTGTGGCCTGATTCAAAGAGGGCCTGCGCACTCATTGCTAAGGTCCGCAGTTGTGGGAGAGTCTCCGCGTTCGGGGTGGAATCTCCACAATGAGAATGTCACTCTGTCTGGGGTGTAGAGGACTTTTGTTAATCAGGTCCTATGTGTGAGCTGGCAAGTTGCAGCATTGTACATTTACCTACAGTATATATGAGATTACTTATATATTTAATGGAAGAGTTTCAAAATCGAAGAAAACAATATTGCACTTTCCTTTACAGGAGGCTAAATCTAATCTACTAACCACTTCCATGCTCATGACGAGCTCAGCTCGTCATGGCATATACCTCTCAGGTGCTCATGACGAGCTGAGCTCGTCATGACCACACCCGTTTTCGTCGCAAAATCAACTAGGCCTCTAAAGATTCCTTTTTCTGAACCTTCCTGCTCATCCTGACCACGTAATATCAATTCAAAGCGCCACAAAAAAGCACACAGTCAATCAATTTAGATAAAATGTACCTGTTTTTATCAACTTCTAGGTTATGCTTTCTTATTTCAATGTGATAGGTGTCATCCAGCTGTGAAGCAATATTGATTTCTTCCAAACATGGCAAGCTTTAATGAGCTATCTAGGTGAGATTTACATGCCGGTAAACAGTCAAAATATCGAGTAGAAAATATCGAATGGACATAATATCGAGTTTAAAATATAGAATGGACAAAATATCGAATGGACAGAATATAGACATCAAAAATATAGTTTTTAAGGTAAGTAATGTAATATCGAATGATAAAAATATAGAAAGTTAAAATATCGAAGTATATAATATAGGTTATTAAAATTATCGATTTTTTTATAATATCGAATTTATTATAGTGTTTTTTATGTTATTATATGTGTGAAAAGTGTGTATTTATGTTCTAATTTATTTTAATTAATGAATTTTGTTTTTTTAATTTTTATGTAATTTAATTCTGTAGCGGGTTGTGGGTTTATAGGGGAATAGGGTGGGAAGTAATTTAATTATAATTAATTAAATATGTAAATTTATTTATTGGTATTCATTTTTAATTAATTGTTAATTAATTTATATTTGGTAATTAATAAAAATTTAATTGGCAATTAATTTTAATTAATTGATTAATTGCTAATTATGTAAATTTTACTAATTTATTTTCTGTAGCGGGTTGTGGGTTTATATGGGAATTGGGTGGGAAGTAATTTATTTATAATTAAATATGTAAAATTATTTATTGGTATTTTTTAGAATTAATTGTTAATAAATTTTTTATGGGTAATTAATTCAAATTTAATTGCCAATTAATTTTATTTAATTGATTTATTGCTAATTATGTTAATTTTACTAACTTATTTTCTGTAGCGGGTTGTGGGTTTATAGGTGAATAGGGTGGGAAGTAATTTATTTATAATTAATTAAATAATTCTATTTATTTAATTGTATTTAATTTGAATTAATAGTTAATTAATATTTAATTAATTGTTAATTTGTAATTAATTTGTATTAATAGGTAACTAATTGTAATAATTCATTTTAATTTGTAATTTTAATTGATTAATTATTATATTATATTAAATTGGTAATTACTTGTAATTCATTTTTTATAGATATTAATTCATATTTTTTAAATAATATATGAAGTATTTACTTTCCCTACTGTTGCACTCTCTGAAGTGGGAATAGTAATTTTCAGTTCTTCGGGACTCAAACGTCCTTATGAGCGCACCCCCGTTTTGCTTTTACATCAAACAATGACCTTAGTTTTTCCATAAGAATTTCAAGACGTGAGAATGCGACTAGGGTTTGTTTATTACTCATTGCAAACCAATCCATGTTTGCTCCAGTAATACACGAGCGCCGGTGTAGGAAAGCATCTGTAGAAATGTGTATATGGACGTAAGAAAGGAATCTTCTGATTTCTATATTTATTCACTCGAATATTTACAATATAAGAGGAGAAAGACTGCAGAACAAGCAAGCGCTGTAATGTTGCAGGGTTGCATTAATGACCACAGGAAACCGTGTTGTGGAGGTACGCTATATTTATTTAAGCGATACAGCATTAGGAGCGCCGGGCCGATGTGCTCGTCCTCCAGCTTTCGCGCTCTCTCTGCAAGCTGCGCGCGCAGCCCCAAAATGGCTGCTAGCACGTCGCGTCATCACGCGACGTGCAACCACTAGAACGCTTCTCTACATATCTCCCTTTTTTCCCAAACAATGAAACTTTTGTAACTTACAGTCCGTCGCTCATATCAAAGTCTTGAAACCGGGATGGTCTCATCACTGTCCTGCCACTCCGGTATATCTCACCGGGGCCGGCGTGATCTCCCTCTCTTGGGTCCCTGCATCGCCACCGGCATTGCTCGGCGCAGTTGCACTCTCCACTGTCCTCTTCATGCTCGTTCCCTTCGCTGCTCCCTGGCTGTTGTTGTTGCCTAGTTCTTCACTCATTTCTCTCTTACACGAGTCCATGTCTTCATCAGTTCGTTCCTGTTCTGTGTCGGGTTCTTCCCCATCTCCTAACTCCGAACCTGCTGGACTCCACTGTAGTATTTTGTTGCATCTTGCCATGCGGTCCTGAGACCATACATTTCCATCACTCAACAAGGCTGCTCTATCGTACACCTCTTTGACTTGCAAATGTTTGCTGTACTTGCTGTCCCCCTTCCTTTGCAACGTCGCCAGCTTAACTCGCACCCATTCACCTTCTTCTACTCCAGTGTCCTTCACGTTCCTACGCCTGTTGTAGTGTTTGGTATATATTTCCTGTGCCTTCTTCAAGTTTGCCTGGACCACTGCAGGAGACCACTTACTCGTTATGGTTTTCTCCTTCCATGCTCTGTTGTCCTTTGTGAAGGGTTCTCGGCCCCTCAATATCTGAAAGGGACTGTATCCCGTTCCGGTGGGGGTGATGCGGTACGCCCACACCATGTGCCATATTTCCTTTTCCCAGACTTTGTTGTATGATATCGCAGCTTGAACTGACCCCATCACCACCCGGTTGAAACGTTCCACCAACCCATTTCCTGCAGGGTGATATATCGAAGTGTGTTTGGAGAGAATGCCATTTCTTTCCATGAAACTGCTCCACTTGTCAGATGTAAATTGGGGGCCATTGTCACTCAAAATGGTTTTCGGGATGCCTTCTCTCACAAACGTGTCGGTCAAGAATTTCAAAATTGTTTCTGTGTCCATGTTCTCCTCCACTATCAACTCGGGCCACTTCGAGTATCTGTCGATGAGTACACATATGTACCTTTGAACTCCTTGTCCATATAGGATTGGGCCCAAAATGTCTATGGACAGGTCTTCCCACGGGTTCTGTGGGGGGTCAAATTTCCCCAACGCCGGTCTCAGGGGTTTTAGTGTTTTGTCCGCTCCCTGGCATTGCAGGCATTCCCTCACATGCCTTTCAGCCCGTAGGTCCATGCCTGGCCACCAGTAGTTTTGCTTGGTACGCGACTTCATTTTTCCTATCCCCAGATGGCCTTCGTGGAGTATGGTTAGTAGATCGTGAATTATGCCTGTTGGAGGGATGACCTTGTCTCCTCTGTAAACGAAAACTCCTTGATCACCTACTGATAGTTCCTCTCTGACTTCATAATACGGCCTCAACTCCTCCTTAATGTGTCTTTTGTTGGGCCATCCCTTCATGATGTGTGTCGTCACCTCCTGCAAGGTGACGTCCTCCCTGTAGGCCTCGCTCCATTCTTGGTTACTGATAACCCTTTCTTGATCATCCATGAGGGCCACCATTCCTTCTTCTCCCACTTGGTCTGTCTCTTCCGGCTCTATGGCCCCCGCTCTGCTTAAGTAGTCTGCCACTCTGTTCCTGCTGCCCGGAATGTACTCAACGTCATATCTAAATTCCAGTAGTTTTAATGTCATCTTTGAAATCCTGGGCGTAGCGCTCGCATGTCCACTGGACGTTAGTACCTTGACCAAAGGTTTGTGGTCCATTCTTAATTGGAATCGTGTGCCCCACAGGAATTGTCTGAACCTTGTAGTCGCCCATACGACCGCTAGCATTTCCTTTTCGATGACACTATATTTTCTTTCTGTGTTGTTCAACGTGCGTGAGGCAAAGCTAAGGGTTTCCGTCACTCCTTGGCCATGATCTTGCATCAAGACCGCGCCCAACCCTTTGTCGCTGGCGTCCGTCGTAAGTATTGTTCTGCCTTGAGGGTCATAACCTTTGAGCGGTATGGATCTCACCACGTCTTGTTTGATGACCTCGAATTCTCTTTGTGCCTCCTCTGTCCAGCAAAACGCCGAGCTCTCTCATCAGCTTCCTCAGGTGGTGTGTCTTTGTCGCGAAATGCTGGATGAACTTACTATAGTATTCGGCCATTCCAAGAAATGACCTCACTTCCTCTTTACTGGTAGGTGGTGGCACTCCGCAGATTGCTTTCACATTTTCGGTCTTTGGCGTGATGCCCTGCACCCCGATCTCATGCCCGAGGTAGGTCACCGATTCCATGCCCAGCCGGCACTTTGCCCACTCTGCCGTGAGTCCTTTAGACTCCAAGACTTTCAGTACCATGTTTAGCTTCGCGTCGTGGTCTAACTTGTCTCGACCCATCACCAGAATGTCATCCTGGAAATACTGGATGCCATCCATGTTCTTAAACAACTGGTGCATTACTTTTTGGAACACCGCCGCCGCCGATGCGAGGCCGAACGGCATGCGCTTGAATTGGTAGCACCCGAAGGGAGTGATGAACGACGTCAACCGTCTGCTCTCCGGGTGTAAGGCAATTTGGTGATATGCTGAGGTCAAGTCTATGGTAGAGTACCACTTGATTCCACGTGTTTTGGCTAGCATCTCTTCAATCCTTGGCAAGGGGAACTTTTCCACGACAATATTTGTATTCAATTCTCGCAGGTCAACACATAGCCTGACCTTCCCACTGGGCTTCATGACAACTACCAATGGCGCCAACCATTCCGCGCACGTGATGGGTTCAATGATCCCCCTTCTTTTCTAGCTCTTGCAGTTCTTCTTGCGCTGCCTCTCGCACTGCTAGTGGTATATTCCTCACCTTGTGGGATACTGGCACAGCTTCCTCCTTGAGGACTATCTTGTGGGCACATTTTTCTAGTTTTCCTACTGTGCCTCCAAATACTTTGGGGAAATCTCTTTTCCACCTGTCTAGGTCTGGCCACGCCTCCGGCTCTGTTAGCAGTATCTGTTCCTTTCCACCTGGATCCAACTTGATGCCCAGGTCGCCCTGGTCTAGCCACCCCAATACAGATGGTCCCTTTTCTGATATGTACAGTTTGCAATGTGCGCTGCGTCCCCTGAATTCAAACTTCAGTGGCCTGAATCCTAACATGGGTATGCGATCCCCATTGTACGTGACTGGCCGGATGTCCAGTCGTTCCATGTCTGGGCCCAGGTGTGGCTTGAATGTTTGTTCCGGACTGCTCTCTGGACTATGGTGTAGGGCAACCCTGTGTCTGCCACTATGCTTATTGGCACTCCTCCGATCGTCATGTCCAGAACCGGCTTGGTTGACCTTTTGTTGTCTACACTTAGTACTTGATCGTAAATGCACAGTACGGTGTCAACATCTTCGTCTGCGTCCTCCTCTCGGTCCTCTTGATCTTGCTCAATATATTTCACCACATTCCTGGATAACTTCCTGCGGCACACCTTTTTCGTAGTGCCCTACGATTCCGCAGTACATACATTTGGCTCGGAAGGCCGGGCACTTCCGGTCATGCGCTTCGTGAGACCAGCTCCCGCATCTGTAGCAGGCGTTCTTCTTGTTACCCGTCTGTTTCTCCGGGGGTCTTGGGTTGCCTTGCCACTTGTGCGGTCCTTTCAACGAGGATCCCTTGTTTCTGTAGTACTTGCGAGGCTCTTCATCTTCCACCCTATTGACCATCGGGCTGGCCATTGTTTATCTATTCGCCGCCTCTGCGCACCTTCGCGCCAATTCTGCCCTCTTTACTATCACCATCACCTCCTACAGCGTGACGTCGCCGCTCGCCCACAGCTTATCCTGCACAGCGGTGCTCGTGGTATGCATCACGATCTGATCCTTGATGAATTCATCTTGGAACGTGTCATATTTGCACGTGGCTGCCAATTTTCTCAGCGCCGCCACGTACTCTTCCACTGATTCCCCTGGTCGTTTGTTGGAAATTATACCTGTCAATTGACACACACACCGCTGGTTTATAGTGATCATTTAGGTCGTCGATAGCGTGTGCATACACATCATCATCTGTGCTCCCTCGCTGTTTTGGCACCAGGTTCTTGAAGATTCTGAGCCCCCCTGGGCCTAGAATATGTAACAGAATCCGCTTCTTTCTCTTACTGGTGAATTTTTCATCATTTTCATCTTCAAGCACTTCTATGAAATTGTCAATATAGTATCTCCAATCTTCCCACTTCATGAGGGGTTCCCCCGGTTTGGGTAAGAATTGTACTGGAGCTGACGCGGATGCCGCCTGTGCACACATCCTTTCCCGCTGTTCTGTGGGTGGCGTCCCACTGTAACTGTTAGGACTGCCTGGGGCGCTGTCTCTTTCTCGTTTCTCCTTATGCGACTGGGGACTTCCGGTGGCTGCCCCTTCACTCTTCCCGGAGGTAGCCAGCTCTGACAAGCTATGTGGCTTGTTCGTTGGGCCTCTGGTTGTCCTGGCCTGCTGCGCGCTTCCTAATATATATATATTTTTTTCTTGCTGCGCATGGGCTGGGTAAAGCGGGGGCACTGTGGGCTCCTTGATGCTGTTTGCCTATTTGGTTTCTTACTTGCGAGCCTCCGCGTGGTTGTTGTCCATGGGGCTGGGTCAGCAGGGCGATTACTTCTGTCTCCTGTGTTCTGTGCTGACTTCCCCGTGTTTTCACATGGTCTTTCTGCTAATCCCAAACCCTCGTGGCCATTGTAATGTTGCAGGGTTGCATTAATGACCACAGGAAACCGTGTTGTGGAGGTACGCTATATTTATTTAAGCGATACAGCATTCGGAGCGCCGAGCCGATGTGCTCGTCCTCCAGCTTTCACGCTCTCTCTGCAAGCTGCGCGCGCAGCCCCAAAATAGCCGCTAGCACGTCGCGTCATCACGCGACGTGCAACCACTAGAACGCTTCTCTACAAGCGCCTCTGCTTCAGATCATTAGAGGTGCTTATTGTCTTTGAAAGGCCACCTTTCCCACCCAGATGGATCTCTCCCTCTACCCTGGCCTCCTAGCGCAACCTGAATTTATTTTCAGAATCCAACTGTGCACTTCCTATTAGTCTCACTGTTGTGCCAACCTCAGAAAAATGTACTCTCGCACACAGACATAAGGCTACCTGCCCCCTTAAAAGGCTCCTGCTACCACTGAATATGTGCTGAAAATCTGCGTATACATAGCACACTCGTATGTTAAGTATTTCCAAAATAAATAACCAGATATCCAAAACAGTATACAGGGAACAATTCCCTGAGAGGACTGGATGGGAGGGAGACCAGAAATGTGGATCAGGAAGGCGTAGCAAGTGTGTGTGTGAAAGAGAGAGAGCTATACTGTGCAGTGGAAGTGGTAGTGAAGGTTCAGACAGTGTCTAGAGAGGTTTGGGATTCATAAAGGGGGTGGTGATGGACAGAGCATCTGAATTAAGCAGAACACTCCTACCCAGTCAAAAGATCAGGGCTTGATCCATCACCTTTTTTTAGCTCACTGCACCATCCCAGCTCAGAACCTGGCTACATGCAAATTAGTCTGACCCTGGCCCAGTGCATCATGGGAACAGGGCAGACCAAACTACAAACCCAATTCTTTACTGGAAAGGAAACAAGCTTCCGGGGACCGGTTTCTGGCATTACAGCCGTCTTCGGCCCGGCTTGCTTGAATCCTGATGGTGCAGTGAGCAAGGGACTCATGTCTGAGCATACCCTTCCACTCCTATAGTGGCCAAAACGATTCATAAAGGGGGTGGTGATGGACAGAGCATCTGAATTAAGCAGAACACTCCTACCCAGTCAAAAGATCCGGGCTTGATCCATCACCGTTTTTTAGCTCACTGCACCATCCCAGTTCAGAACCTGGCTACATGCAAATTAGTCTGTCCCTGGCCCAGTGCATCATGGGAACAGGGCAGACCAAACTACCAAGCCAATTCTTTACTGGAAAGGAAACAAGCTTCCGGGGACCGGTTTCTGGCATTACAGCCGTCTTCGGCCCGGCTTGCTTGAATCCTGATGGTGCAGTGAGCAAGGGAATCATGTCTGAGCATACCCTTACACTCCTATAGTGGCCAAAACGATTAATAAAGGGGGTGGTGATGGACAGAGCATCTGAATTGAGCAGAACACTCCTACCCAGTCAAAAGATCAGGGCTTCATCCATCACCGTTTTTTAACTCACTGCACCATCCCAGTTCAGAACCTGGCTACATGCAAATTAGTCTGTCCCTGGCCCAGTGCATCATGGGAACAGGGCAGACCAAACTACCAAGCCAATTCTTTACTGGAAAGGAAACAAGCTTCCGGGGACCGGTTTCTGGCATTACAGCCGTCTTCGGCCCGGCTTGCTTGAATCCTGATGGTGCAGTGAGCAAGGGACTCATGTCTGAGCATACCCTTCCACTCCTATAGTGGCCAAAGCGATTCATAAAGGGGGTGGTGATGGACAGAGCATCTGAATTAAGCAGAACACTCCTACCCAGTCAAAAGATCACGGCTTGATCCATCACCGTTTTTTAGCTCACTGCACCATCCCAGTTCAGAACCTGGCTACATGCAAATTAGTCTGTCCCTGGCCCAGTGCATCATGGGAACAGGGCAGACCAAACTACCAAGCCAATTCTTTACTGGAAAGGAAACAAGCTTCCGGGGACCGGTTTCTGGCATTACAGCCGTCTTCGGCCCGGCTTGCTTGAATCCTGATGGTGCAGTGAGCAAGGGACTCATGTCTGAGCAAACCCTTCCACTCCTATAGTGGCCAAAACGATTCATAAAGGGGGTGGTGATGGACAGAGCATCTGAATTAAGCAGAACACTCCTACCCAGTCAAAAGATCAGGGCTTGATCCATCACCGTTTTTTAGCTCACTGCACCATCCCAGTTCAGAACCTGGCTACATGCAAATTAGTCTGTCCCTGGGCCAGGGTCAGACTAATTTGCATGTAGCCAGGTTCTGAGCTGGGATGGTGCAGTGAGCTAAAAAACGGTGATGGGTCAAGCCCTGATCTTTTGACTGGGTAGGAGTGTTCTGCTTAATTCAGATACTCTGTCCATCACCACCCCCTTTATGAATCCTAGAGAGGTTTGGGAGGCATACAGGTGTATTGCTGATGTGCAGCAGGAAGGTATGGAAAGCGTGTAACGCTGAGCAGGATGCACAGTAGAGATGAAATCTCATGATTTGCACAATTCATGATTTCATTTACATTATAAAGCACTGGAAGCAGTGTGCGAGTGGCAAGGAGTGAGGGGACTACCCCAGCTAAACAGCACCGTTGCTACCGGGCAGCAAGGAGCATATTTGCTGCTGAAGGCGAGGAATAGCTCCAAGCATATTGTGCAGAGAGCTCAGCCAACAAGCACAGAAGCCACAGGCTACACTGCAAACCCACCTGAACTACCAAGACTATTCTGAGGAACTCAAACAAATACGAAGATAATTTAATATCAGATTAGCAAAGTACAAAATAACTGCTAGCGAACAATGAACATACATCTGAAGAAGTGAGATAATATGCATCCTTGGCTGCATGCATGCTTCAGATAGACGTCAATGTGCTGCGTTGTTTTTCATTTCAAGTTGGTTATATATCGCCTCATTGGTTTTATGAGATTCATAGATCTGGTGTTCAAGAAAAACAGTAAGAGCCTCCAGTCTTGCCGAAATACCTCCTATTTCCTACACTTTTAATTTTAAGCCAGAATTATTTACAGCTCAAAACAAACCATAAATAAATAAAATATTACTGAACACATTACACACAAATATCAATGCCCAATTAAGAGTTGGGCAGTGCAGGGTGCCTGGAATTATAAGGCTAAAATTTCCAATTCTGGCTGGTAACACCTCTAATGCACCATCAAATTATAAGTTATTTGCCCCAACAATGGGAAATTGCATGATTGTAAATGAAATCATGTAAATGAAATCATCAAATGCCCTTCCTTTATTTTCTACAATGCCTCCATATACAACACACACACACACAGTGTGCGAAGCCTGTATTTTCTACCAGGCCTACGCACACGCACACACACAGTGTACCAGGCCTACGCACATGCACACACACATTGTGTGTGTATGTTGTATATGGAGGCATGGTCGAAACAAAAGGCCAGGGACACTCGTTTTAATTAAAACTGCTGCTGCTACTGACTTTTGGCAGCAGTCGAAGGAGCTGTGGGTCGACTCCTGAGACATATTCTAGGCCCTGACAGTTCATTTTTATCAAATTCCTAAGTTACAGGATCAGAAATAAATGTAGATGGAGGAAAAATTGATTGCTGAATACTTATTTAAGTATAGCTCTAAAACAGTAACACAGCTCAGTAGAAATAATGGCGAGTGCAGAATGCAATAATGACAAATATTGTATGGTCAGAAGATGACAGGGTACAGTAAATGTCTAGGCAACTACATACAAGGTAAGGTGATTTACACTGGACTGATCAAAGTAAAGCAGGATGTCCTTCACATAAGGCAGTCAGGCTAGCGAATATGAATAGGGCCAAAACTAGTT
Source organism: Lissotriton helveticus (assembly GCF_964261635.1). NCBI lineage: Eukaryota > Metazoa > Chordata > Amphibia > Caudata > Salamandridae > Lissotriton > Lissotriton helveticus. The sequence continues at coordinate 1,098,238,974 of NC_136068.1, forward strand.
CTAATTAAAATGAGTGTTCAGGGCCTTTCATTTTTATCACGCACCCATATACAATATATACACACAAAAGTGTGTGTTTCTGTTGTATTCAAAGGCATCTTAGAAATGAAAGGCCATGCATTTCATGATTTCATTTAAATCATGAAATGCGCGGCCTTTGGTTTCTACCATGCCTCCATATACAACACTTAGGGGATAGAATTAACCGAGCATCCAACTCGCAAAAAGAGCTCTATAGGATCCTGAAAGAATTTACCAATCTCCCCTCTTGTTAACCAACCCAGACCTCCTCACAGGAGTGGGTTGACTCTTTCTCAGTTTTTTTTGTGAATAAAATTAAAGTCATCCATAGCTCTTTCTCACAGCCAACAGGAACCCTCCTTCAGATAGAAACCAGGGCAACTCTCCCCCTCATCTCAACCTTCTTAGAGAATTCCACTCTGTCACAGAGGAAGAAGTCCTAGCAACTCTCTCAAGGATTAAATCTGGCTCCCCCACAGACCCAGCTTCCGCCCAGATTATATCCAAAATCGGACAAGCCCTTACACCTAGACTGACCAACTATTCAATAACTCGCTGTCTCTGTCCACTGTACCATCCATCTGGAAAAAGGCTATAGTGAGACCCATCTTAAAAAAGCCCCATTCGGATCCCAAGGAACACAATAATTACTGACCTATTTCCCTCCTACCTCTCTTTGGGAAAGTCCTGGAAGCACTAGTAAACAATCAACTATCTGAACACCTAGAGACCAACAACTTGCTGGACCCCTCTCAGTCCGGGTTCAGGTCCGTCCACAGCACCGAAACTGCACTACTGGAGACAGTTGATAACATCAGACTCGCCAGACAACCTGCCATCTTGGTCCTTCTAGAGCTATCTGCAGCTTTTGGAATGATCTCCCATAGCATCCTCTTGGGCCCCCTGTGGGAGCTTGGTGTCGAGGGCACAGCGCTGAACTGGCTCAGGCGCTACCTCACAGACCGTACATCCAAAGTCCAAATAGGAGCATTCACCTCCAGAAGCCAGCCCATAGACAAGGGTATCCCCCAGGGTTCCATACTGAGCCCCACTCTCTTTAACTTGTACCTATCTCCCCTAGCTAAAATAATCAAAAGCATACAGCTCTGATACCGTGTCATATGCTGACAACACCTAATTACTAATCACCCTTGGACCAGATCCCACCTCTACGAAACTCAAATTAAACAATGTATGACAGACATCAATAACTGGATGACGAACAACCACCTCCAACTTAACTCTGGTAAAACAGAGATCCTACTCTTCGGTAAGGCTCAACAATTATGAACCGATGACTGGTGGCCAACCACTTTAGACACCTGCCCTTTACCTAAAAAGGCAGCCTGCAATCTTGGAATGATAATAGACAACAATCTTTCAATGTCTGATCAAATCAACCAGGTAGTGCGCACATGCTATGGGCTAATGCATAGCCTGAGAAAAATCTTTAAATGGATCCCACTCTCCTCACGCATGCCTTTAGTGCTGTCAGGCTCTGCCTTCCGACCTCTTCGGGCTGTGTTGCTAGGCCTATAACCTCCCCTTCTGAACCGCCTCAATGTCTAAAGGATAATGCACAGACCACTAAGGGTGTTCACCCGGGGAGGGAAAGGAAGGGGACAGCTGGGAGGGAGACCTGAAACGACAAAGAACAACTAGATGAGATAACAACCCCCCCCCCATTATTTTGGACTTTCCAGTTCCCCAATCTTTCACGCTCTGTACCACCCAGGCGATACCCTCAGATTCCTAATCGTACCTGTAAAGAAAGAAAGGTGGGCATAAATCAGTAGTAGACTCTCAAGGCTGAGGTAACAGGCACTCCACCCATCTAATAAGGAAACAAAGCACAAACACGTTGCAGAACAAAACCCTTCCTCAATGAAACAGTTATCACCCAGGTCTTACCAACCCACATACCTAATGTACAAGAAGTGCTTTCCTCAAAGGGGGAGTATTTCACTTTGATTATGCCCCGCTTGGAGTCTGCTACCTGTGCAAAATGTACGAAATAAGGAACATGTAAAGGAAAACAGGAGGATATGGAACAATAGAAAAGAGTAATGTAAAGGACCTGGTGTTATAAAGCACACCAAAACCAGATTCTTCCCCCACGTTGGTTCGTTAACAAATGCACAAAATATGGAAGGAGGAATAATATCCTCCGTGACAAAGTCGTTTCTTCACAAACTTGCAAGAACCCTTTATGAAACCTGTATTGTCTGTAAGGCAGGTTACTGTGGATGATGACACTTTGTAGGATGAAACACAAACGTCTTTGTATTCCCTGCCCTGGACCACACTGTTCGTGTTTGTACTGCTTCCCCTTTGCAGCACGCCAAACACCACGAACTCAAAGGCAATAGTACAATAGAGCCAGGTGTTAACCTCACACCCGGCTGTGATCCAAGATTGCGTACTTCCCGATGCATGCTAAACACCGTGAACCCAAAAGTCAATAGTTTATGTGTGCTGGGCGTTTGCACACGCACCCAGCCGAGCTCTTTCCCTCCAGCCGAAGGAATATAGTACAAAGCGCATGGGGTGGTCTCCCGTGCAGGATTCCAAAGGTTTGTTCGAGACCCGAAATACTAAATCCAAACAGAGTGAAGCATTCGCTTCCTTACCGCTCCGTCCCGCTACACACCAACCTTTCGCCAGGAATCCTCGGAATTATCGGCGCCGGCTTCGTCTTCTCCGTTCTCTTTGAGGACTCGATACGCACATCCTGTGCGCCCCTTGCGACGCTCCCATGAGCATGATGGGAGTTGTAGTTTTCACTACGTCGGTATGGCGATAAAAACAGGATTCGTTTCCCCGTGACTGGCAAATCGTGACAAGTGCAGTGATTAATTTATCATCCGCCTGGACTACGGCAATGCCCTGTTGGCATCCATAAATGAAACACACCTGACAAGACTCCAGGTCCTACAGAACACAGCGGCCAGACTGGTCCTTAAACTCCCCCCGCTCGCCCTCTGCCCCCAGTCTAATGACCCTCCACTGGCTTCCCATCAGAAAGCGGATCACCTTTAAAATATGCTGTCTGGTACACAAACTCTAAATAGAAAGGGACCCCATTATCTTGCACAGAAACAAATCAAATATCAGCCAACAAGAACCCTCTGATCAGCCAGCAAACATCTTCTAACCACACCAAAGACCCGCACTGTCAGGAATGGCGGCAGATCATTCTCCAAAATCGCCCCTACGATCTGGAACGTAATGGCCATACACCTCCGAATGGAAACAGACCATAAGAAACTCTGTAGATCCCTCAAAACCCTATCATTCTAATTCCTCCCCCACCCCGCAGTTTTTCCTTTCTATGTTCAACCTGTGCTCGTACCAGCGCTATGAGACCTGGGGGTGATATACGCACAAATGTCAAATAACAATAACAACAGCAAACATACGTTCTGTGTATGTTGCATGGGCACATGGTAGAAACGAAAGGCCAGGGACATTCATTTCAAGAGTGTACCTGACTTTTTGTTTCTATATATTCATTTTTTTAAATCACCGGATGTTGAGCCAACATCCGGCTCAAACCTGCTTTCTCAGCTAGGAAAGTCTGCCATCCTCGCTCTCAAAAACTGCAGCATTTTCAATATTATATACAACTAAAACAGAGGTGATTCTTATTTATCTTATGCAACTTACAACCATTGACAAAGCCAATAGTCCCGGCTGGTTGTAGGTGTAATATCACTTGTATTATATATCTGGAAGCAATGACAGAAGAAGCACAATCAGCAAATCAAAAGGGAGAGAGAGGACTAGGTAGGCTAGTCCGGGTCCCCTGATTATATGTAGAAATATCAATATAGGACTAGCTAGGTTGTGTTAGTGAGACTCAGGAGGTACATCTGTGGGCAAACCGTTAGGTTTGGTCATGAAGCCCTCACACACCAACCTAGTTGGTGTCATGCTTCATCATCGGGCCCACCACAGTGACACCGAATGTGTCCCGGGTGTGCTGCGACTCCAGATTACTGAGGAGCTGGTATGCTTACTGAGTGTGCAGTGATAGTGAAAATGAACGTGAAAAGTTAAAAGCTATACAGGTGGTCCCAGTTCCCGAGGGTGAAAGGTAAATTTTAATATCTGGGCCCCTGTTAGCAAGATAAAAAGGCTTGTGGACGATGTGGAGTGTATTAAGAGCTCCTACGTCCTTTGTGGTCTACATGTTTCAGCCAGGCCTTTTGGTTAAAACTGGCTTTCCTCAGGACCAATGAGTATGTGTGGGTGACAATAAACTATATTAAGTGACAGTGTGTGGTAAAAAGTGTCGCACTCGCTAAGGTGCTGTACGTGTTAGAGGGGGATTCCCTCTGCTTTACTGTACATAGAACATAGAGACAATACAGACATACAAGGGAGAACCAGTGAGAATGGTATTTTAGAAAACACAACTTTTGTCCGACTTCTAGTGTGCGTGAGCGACCTAGAGCGGCAGATAACGTGGCCATGAGCGTCTTTCATGGCTGTAGTGAAATATGGCGGTAAAGTTTTAAAACGCAGTGGCGGTGGTGGGCTACACAGCGAAACAAGCATAGCGTGAGGTACAGGTAAGTATGGTACATAATTCCTCACACTTGCTACTTGCTGTTAAAGCCTCATGGGTCACTTGGCAGGGAGGGGAAGAGGACCCTAAACATTGTAAAAGGCCAGAGTTAGGATAGTACCTGTGGAGAGAAAATGCTGCTTACCCAGAGCGTCGTGAAGAGATCACTCGTTTACTCACGGTAATTCCGATCAGCGTGCTCCTGCGACCTATCGTCCTGCTCCAGTGTCCCGAGTGAAATTGCATGGCTCAGGCACGGGCTTAAATAGCTGGTTCAATTGATTGCACCTGGAAAATGAGAGAGGAGGGTGCGGTCGCGCTGGCTCTCAGTGCGCGTGTGTAAGGAGACAGTGCCACTCGCGTCGCGCATGCGCGGAGGTCAACGCGGCGCATGCGTGTACTGCAGACACCTACACACTGCGCATGCGCATGCGCATTATAGGAAAATTATAGAGAAGGCCATGGGACCGATTAATAATGGTCCGTGATGGGTAAAAAAATGTGATAAAAAGCAACTGTTAACGAGTTAAAAGGGCAAAGAGGCAAATACAGAGTTGGGACAGACCACGAGTCCAAGCGTGGACAGGGATACAGACTTATTGCTGTGAGCAGACAGGGAATGTTTATTTGGATAAAGCATTCCACGGAATGGAATCATTAAGCCCCTCTATGTGGGTAGAAAGGCGATAAATCCAGCGTTGCTCTTTGGAGAGTAGTGTTTTCTCATCGCAATTCGATGGTGCGAATTGTTCAATGACTGTCCAGGAGAAGTCATTTGGGGTGTGATTTTGGGTGATGAAGTGTTGGGTCAGTTTGCTGATGTTTTTTCCACAGCGCATTGTACTTCTATGTTCAGTCATCCTGGTTCTGACTTTCCTGGTGGTCATACCGATGTATCTCAAACCACAACGACAGGTGATCAAGTATATTAAGTTGGATGAGTTACAGTTGGTAAATTGTCGTTGTGTCCAAGTTTTTCCGTTTTCCAAAGATAATGTTTTGGAAGGGGTGGTCAGGTGGCAGACGCTGCAATTGTAACATGGTTGATGGCCTGTTTTTTCAGTAAGAGTAGGGTGCAGGGTATTTAAAAAGTTGGACATGAACTTTTAACGTTTTACATCTCCTGATAGTGAATATCGCCTACATTTGTTTCTCACTGTAAATGTAAATGTAAATGTATTTCGATTTATATAGCGCACGAATCACCCAGGGGTCTCAAGGCGCTTGCTTAGGGAACCCGTCCTGGTATTCCCTTGTGAGATATCCCGGCAGGGTATTCACAAGGTGAAAGCCAGGCATCCCGCCGCGAGGGGCCATAGTGGAGATTAAGCAAGCTATTGCCCAGAGTCGCAGAGTGTGACCCCGTGAGTCGAGTAGGCACCGGAGCGAGAATTGTCGAGTCCGTGGAATTTTTTAGCCCGAGACCCGCCGAGGCGGGGAATCGAACCCTGGTCCACGGCTGATCTCAGCTTCCGGGTCTGCCGCCTCTAACCACTGAGCCACGCTTCTCCACTCCACTGTAGGCCTACCTTCCCCCTATATGCTGTTAACGTATTACATTTAACAAGTGATATCTTTCAATTGGGAGCATATAGGAATGTCCAGTTTAGTGTACAAAGAATTGTATGTTAAAACCCTCTTCAATGGTAAAGTCAGATTTTAAGTCACAGTTCTGAAAAGGCCACTTTTAGAAAGTTTACATTTTCTTGTCCTAATCATTTGGTGCCTGCAGTCTGTATCCTGGGTGACATGACAAGTGTTAGAAAGGCGATCCCAGGGGAGACAGAAGATGTCTGACTGACCACCCCGATCACCGACCTCTCCGTATGGAATTGGCAGAGCGCCGTCGAGAGGCCTCCTTGGCGAGGCTCCCCTCCTACAATCGTAACAGCCGAGCAATCACACCACTACAAAGGGACACCACACGAGAGTAGATTCTTAAGAGTCTTTATATAAAGAATAAAGGCAAGTTCTCGCAGCAATATGTACAGGGGGATCGAGGGATCCGTAAAGACTCGGTATCAGGGGAAAGGGGTAGCGGGACAGTCTTGGTACCAACGGGTACTAGGATACTCGGCGCATAGCTCTCAATCCTCGAGCTGGGGGGTGCAAGGACCCGCGATGTCGTCAGCAGGGCTCCGAAGATGGTTCAGCGAGGTCGGGCCGCGACAGCGTCAGCAGGGCTCCGAGGATGGTTCAGCGTGGTCGGGCCGCGACAGCGTCAGCAGGGCTCCGAGGATGGTTCAGCGTGGTCGGGCCGCGACAGCGTCAGCAGGGCTCCGAGGATGGTTCAGCGTGGTCGGGCCGCGACAGCGTCAGCAGGGCTCCGAGGATGGTTCAGCGATGTTGGGCCGCGACAGCGTCAGCAGGGCTCCGTGGTTCCAAGGACAAGAGTTCTTAGCAGGATCAGCCGCGACGAGGTCAGCAGGGCTTCGACTCCAAGATACAACTGGAGTCCCTATCCAGGGCTGGCCCAGATATAGGACTATAGTTCTTTGATGTCCGGACTCTCGCGCCTGGGGGTCAGAGGGGCCGGGATGAGAGTGTCCAGACACCCAGCAGGGGGGTGGAGCCAGCACCCAGGGAGGCCAGAGGGCGATCGATACTAGGCGTCTGGGGACGGCTGGAGGGCCATCAGAACTCCCCTCCTCCTGGATCCTTCGAGTGGCCACTCTACCACCTGGGCGGATCTTGGTGCCTCGAGGTCGGGCCTTGCTGTGACCGCGGCCGGGGTCGGGCTGAGACCACGTGCTCGGGACGTGATGGGCCCAAGATGGAGTCGGGCCTGAAATGGCGGCCCGGGGTGGTGGCTGGACCGGCAGGGTTGGGGCGAGCAGGGTTCGCAAGGTTCCAGGGGGGAGAGCCGTGGGTTGCCAGGGGGCTGCTCTCATTGAGAGTTCGTGGGGGGTAGTTTCAGGGGGGGCAACAGTGGGTCGATGTAGGGCCGATGTCGTCCAGGGCCCGCCATGTGGGAGGGCCCTGAGGCGCCACGAGGCCGGGTCCAACAACAAGATGTAGCTGGCAGTTGGTCTGTGTGTATTGCTCCCAGACAGTGGGGCAAAGGGCAATAGCTGTTGGCATGATGGGCCATCTCTGACTTGATGAGGTGGAGGAGCTCTCACCTCACACAATTGCACATCACAAAGGTTCTTCTCGAGCACAGTTCACAAAAGGGTTGACACTAGTCTTATGTGACCACAGAAAAGCTGGGGCCATCGGACAGAGGCAGGAAATTCCAGGAACCTCTAGGGTAGAAACCTTCAGACCCTTCCGCTACTTCAAAGTGGGCACCAGGTATAAATATTGGATCCTTAGACCCTACTCTTTAGTACGCCTCAGGGCCTGAGGAAGCCTCAGAAGGACTGCTGTGCTTCTCTGCAAGAAGGATGGCTACTCTGTTACCTTGCTATCTATTTCCATGCTAACTGAGTTAAAGGACTGGACCTGTATCAAGGGCTAGTTGGCAGAGCCTCAGGAACAGAAAACGCTCCATCCACCTGGACCCTTGGAAGTGGGCCTGAAGGTGCACTTCCTGATCAAATGTGGTCCTTTGAATCAGAACCGGTGCACGAAACGCATCTCCTAGCAGTTGCATTACTATTGCAGCAGCATGATGCATCCCAACCCCCGGACCTCGTATCGCAGCTTGCAGTTTCCTTGGAACCGCAAATGTGCGGTGCATCTTCGATGCAGGCCTTTGCAGCACAAGCACTTTATTGATGACATCCTCGATGATGAAGCAGGGTTCTGCATTGTAGCCCTTGGGACCGCTACTGTCCAACATATCCTCAATGGGAGATCCAGCAAAGCTCTAAAAACCAGGATTTAAAGTAATTTGTTCAGCAGGCCTATCTTTGTCCCTGTATCAGGCCCATGCTCCACTGGGATCGGCCTGAACTTGTGACTTTGTCCTGTCCGGCGTGACAATATAACCATAGTTGGTGCTTTGTATTTCTAGGCACTAATTTTACATGAAACTTTGACATTTTAATCTATTTTTCTAAATTGGTGTAGGATTTTTCTTGTGTTTTCACTTCATTAGTGTTTGAAGCCCTGTGTAAATACTGTGCACATTGCCTCCAAGTTAAGCCTGCCTGCTTTTCTGCCATGCTACCAGAGGGCTAAACACAGTTTAATTTGGGATTTGCTTGTGACTTCACCCTGCCAGGTATTGTAGTTTCTGCTTGAGAAGGGATTCACCCCCTCAACCAGTAACCCAGTAATTTTGGGGTCAATCTGCTCAGCTCGCTTGGATATCTGATGTATTAACTGACGTGTTTGTCTTGTATCTTTACCGTTTTTTAACACTTTTTAAATATTCCTCATTATACATTATTTTAAACTTCTATGTGTGTTTACAGTTATGTGAAATATTTTATGTACTTTAATGGTCTATTGTTCTTTAGATCGAATAAAGGTTTATTAATTGATTGATACTGAAGATTAAAAATAGGACCAGATAAAGGGCTTTGTTTATTGGCAGTTATCCATCAACAATATTTTCAGACAAGAAAATTAGTTCAAGACAATTCACCAAATGATACAGGGTTATTCTTTATGTATAGCACATGATTTAAGTCCTATGCCTTGTTTTGTGTACTACATTAGTAACTGTGTGTTTGTTTCTGTGTCAATATAAGAGGCTGCCTTCCAATATTAGAACTTGGTGGGAGCACCTCCAGCCAGTAGTTTGTTTGGCAGCGTGATTTGCTCTGGACCGTTAAATGTTTCATCAACATCAGCATGCCAGCGGCCTCTGACATCTGCTCTGTTATCTCTTTCTGATAGTTTCTAAAAGTGGTGCATTGTATTAAAAGTTGTTTTGAGGTTGCTCAGTCCTACTTCCCAATCAGAAGAATTAACCGAAAGATGTAGATGACATACTGATAGGTTTAAATATCACTTAATATTTCATACTGTGCTCTCGGATCTGGATAGTGGTAATTTCAAGCTTCAGGAGCCCCAAGACTCAAAGTCTACACACGGCAGCACAACTCATCTTAGGCCTATCGAAATTCGATCAGATCAGTGAGCACTCACATTCTGATGGTACTCTATTAGCACCCCTTCCAGGCCCGCACCATCCTCAAAACCAGTTGCATCATTTACAAAGCATCAGGTGTGGCGCCGCGGCAAGGGCGACTGACGCTGGAATCTGGGGACCACGGTTCGACCCCCGGCTCTGGCGGCAGGTTAGCCCAGCACCATGTGACTCTGGGCAATAGCTCGCTTAATCTTCCCGACGGCCCCCAGCGCCTAGAGACCCTTTACGGGTGATTGTGCGCTTTACAAATGTGGACTTTATAACCAGCAGTCAGTCCTGCTTATCTTGCAGTCAAGCTCAACATCTTTCATGGTTCTCGACACACAGCAGCCAGGAACCAAAGACTAAGGCAGAGCTTTCCAAACTGTGTGTCGCAACACGGTATTATGTCACCTGCAAATGGTGGGTGTGTCGTAGGGATGACGCCGGTACTGCGCATTTCGTACGCTAGACGTACGCGGAGAAAGGAGAGGGTGAGCGTGCGCGGCACTTGAGCAGTTCATTCCGCAGAGCCATTCCCAGCAGGAGTGTTAGCCCGGGGATGAGGAGGAAACGGCAGGCCCGGAGAACAATATGGTGGCCGCCAGGCTCTGTTGTCTGTCTGAGCCCCCGCACCATGAGCATCGAGCCTCCAGCTGGCCTGACCGACCTGCTGCACACTTCATTCTGACACCGTGAGTAAGGCCTTGACATGCGGGACCTTCTCACAAGTACGGGTGTTCAAGTAGGTAGGCAGGGCATAGACCGCGCCTTTCTGCCTGATCTGTTGGTTGAATATTCGCTGATCCTGTAAATGGTTGGCCTGGAAGAGGATAAGTGATGTGAGGTGGGTGGAGCAGGGCTGGATGGAGGGCAGGGATGGATGGATGGATGAATGGACAAATAGTAGAATAGACAGATTTAAAGGTCAAAAGGAGACTCACTGGCATCATTCACTCGCTCACTGCCATTTGGGCTATGGTTCGACTACTCCCTTCTTTTTGCACTGCCAGGTTAGGAGAGGCATGACCCGGCCCATGCTGGCTATGCATCAGGAAGACCCGGAGCTGGCACTATACAAAGCGCTGCATGCACAGCCTCAGGTGCACAGGAATTCACCACTCAATGTGTTCACAACCTTATTGTGCACTGCCAGGTTAGGCGAAGACTGATCTGGCCCAGGAAGTCTGTGCCGTAAGAAGGCCCTGGAGCTGACACTACAGAAGTGCAGCATGCGCAGTCTCAGGCGCCCAGGCACTCACCACTCACTGAAGTCATCACCTTCTTGTGACAGGGCAATAATTAACACGCTACCTTCACTGAACAGTGCACCAACGAGAGAAGCGGCTCCCCAAAACAAAGAAGGAATGGGGGTGTCCAGGAGACAGAGTCTGGGTTTTTAAGGTTAAACAAAGTACCCTTGTAAACCTGCTGGCTCTGCTGCACAATCGAACATCAAGTTCTGGGAGGCCAGACTGGGTAATTCAGCCCTAGGGACTCCCAGGGCAAACAGAATGATTGAGTATTTTATTTTAAATTACAGCGCTTAGTAGCGATGAATATCATTTTTATCTCACACCCCCTAACACTGATGTTCAGCTTCTTCCAAACACTCCTACTTTTGGCAGATATGAAATGTGAGGCATGAAGATTTAATGAATTGCACAGTATCACTCTATTTTATTTGTAGTCCTCGGGAATATAACCCCACTGGCCTGAGAGCTGACTGCCAACCCAACAGAATTCCTCAAGCAAGAATTTGGGAAACACAAACCTGTTCTGACAGTAAAACAAATCTAAGCTTTACTGAAACAGTGAGTGTCTTCTAGTGCCTTCATGAACAGACAGAGCAGGTGTGCCTGTCACAAGTTGCCCAGAAGAGAATTTGATAGTAAGCCGACGATAACTAGAAAAGGACTAACCTCAGCCTTTTTCCGATGGTTTGGGGGCCCCGTAGTGGTTTATGCAAAGAGTGTTTTTTTGGTGTGGTGTGTTGTGCTTGGTGGTATATTTCATGAAGTCTTTCTTTTTTTTCGTGCCTAGGATGTCAGCAGAACAAGCGATAGACAGTTTTGCCAGTCACTGTCTTTGTTAGAACAGATTCACAATTGCTTTATTACCCTTCCTGCTTTCTCAAATTTGCTTAAAAATGCACCATTTGCCCACTTTTTTTCTAATTTTCTCAGGGGCAGAACCCCCCAAGACCCCCTGTAGGTGGTTCGAGCTCGCTTGCTAAGCTCACTTGCATTACTGTGTCATGAAATGATGCATGTCGAAAAAGTGTGTCACCAACATGAAAAGTTTGGAAAGTTGTGGACAATAGAAAACAGCAGGTATTTTTCTTTTATTCACTGAAGATCTAGAAGAACGTCAATCCAGGCTACCCCAAAGCTCATCCAGTTTCAGGAAGAGTTGAAGAACACTCTCTATAGGGAACACTACATCCCAATGCAATAACAGAAACACTTCTGCTCCCACCATCAAGCAACCTCACACCACCCCTTAACAATACACTTGTTTTAGACCCTGTACTGCACTCTGGTGTCTTTTAGCTAGGTTCACACTATGAAAAAATACCACATACTTACATACCAATACATACACACTTATATATTGCTTGCTTCGCCGAATTGTACCTTCTCACTAATATATAAACATTTGTCTTCCTTTGTGTTATTTTTGCTTTTAGAATTTTTTTATATCCATGTACTTTCTCTACATTAGAAAGAGACAAACGTTTCTACTATTAAATAAACACATCTTGACAAGGTTTAAGTATGATTTTTTTTGGCATTTTGATATCGCGTGAATGTAGCCCATGTTGTACAAAAGACAAAACCGAGTTTGAAAAGATAGATTCCGAGACATGGGGTACAAGAATGAGAAGGACAAACCAAATGCATTAAAGAGGGTAAGTCAAGGTCTTGAGAGAAGGAAGTTAAATCAGAAGAAAGAGCCAAGAGGTAGTCAAAGACTCTGGGCGGGGAGGGAAGGAAGGGGTGAACCATAGCAAAAGATTATTCAGGAGAAGGTGTTTAAGCAGCAACTGCGCAAGATAAAATCAGATTGGAAGTAACTATGAAAGAGAAGAGGTGATAGATCTTTTACTAGTCAATGAGTGTAGATGAGGTGGTGTGGGCGTCTAGCCACTGGAAAACTAAGAATATCATTGACTGGAGTGATTGGTTGATTGGCCTCCAAGCACTATTCTCAAGTTTTGACTGTTGGGCTGGAGACCTGTACCTACATTGTTCTGGCGAGTATTCCTCCCTAACTTGAGTTTGTTGAGCTATAGTTTTTTGACCCCTGTCTAGTACTCAGTACGATAATGTCCTGGGGATAATTTTTGTGACTCGGATTGAGACCATGTGCCTAGAGGGGACACCATGTACAATGTCTTTTTCAAGCGTGACTACCGTCAGCTCACTTGGCCACAGAACACTAACAGTGGTGGCAGTGACAACAGTTATAGTGGCATGATAGGCCTTTTTTTACCTGACCTGGTAACGGAGAGTAACCTAACAGCTTCTTTTGTCTTTTGTTTTTTTTAAACTAGTTTTATGGTACTCTGCAAATGGGTCCTTCACCCATCTTTGTTGCACATGGATGTTGCATATGTGTACCATTTACAGTGTGTAGAGGATGCACATACATAGCTTGTGACACACTTGGCAATAACTACACTGGGATCCATTTCGTATTTGCTACATTGAAGAGGCACCTAAGATGGAGGGTTGGACGGAGAGCCCCGGCAGCAAATGTGAATTGCAGAGCTCACTCCATCTCCATCTCCTTTGTGATGGGACAGACCGAGGAGTGTTCAGTAGAGGAAACAAAGTACCCCTTTGTAGCTACTGATTTTTTTCACTGCCCCCTCTTGCCCCATAGTCCTATTGAAGGGCTACCATTTAACAGGCAGTTAAGTAGGGAAGCCTCCAGTGCTCTTGTTTCCTGCCTGAAGACTACCAGTTCCAACCAACCTTCCTGCTCACACCTAGTAGAAATGGTCTAACAACTGAACTACTGAGAAACACAACTCCTGTCTGGTACATTAGTATAAAGATGGGGCAGCGGCTTCCAGACAGCGCGGCAGCATTGGTTTACCAGCAATCCAGGGTCTCTGCACCAGTCGCAGGGACAAATCCTCTGTATTCCAGGTTGAGGCGTCAACCGCCAACTCCCTTTTTCCCAGGTTCGGGACCAGAACCCTGGGAACTAAAATCAAGATTGTTTGAGGTGCTGTCTGGGCTCGGCTTCAAGGGAGAAAGCTGACTAACTGCCCACAATGGACATACGGTGTGTACTTGCACAAGGGAGAAAGAAGTTGCTCAGAAGAAGAGAGGCTGCGAAGTATCTGAGGAGAGTCGAGAGACGCAGACGCCCATTGTGTGCCAGCAGGAGATCGACACTACTCCATGAGGGAGAAGTCCTGAAGTGCCATCACAGGGTACATAAGCTGTGTGACTCTGTGGTCAGAGGATAGTTGGGAGCTACGAAACCCACAAGGCACTAAAGGAAACCAGGTAACAACATGGGGTCCACCCAAAAAGCAAACCAAAATATCAGAGGAAATCTGCCCCCTCTGCCCCCAGCAGAAGAACTGACATCCTGACCAATATGTATTCTCCAGGGGTTTGGCAGTGGGTTTATATCTGCCCCTGGGGAGAATCCTAATCTATAACATTCACTGAAATGAGAGTCATGTGACTCTATTGCCAACCCTGCAACTGGTGCCGAGGCTGCCTCTGCTCAGCTGAAGACCTGCGCTGTGGTGTGGTGTCTGCTTTTTGTGCTCTGTGGGCCCTGAAGTACACAACCTGCAGGCATGGTGAACCTGCTGTGACACCTGAACGCCACAGGCATGGCCTGTGCTATGAACTGACTGACACCCAATGTACTGTGCACACTAAGGGAAACCAAGCGGCGGGGTGGAGGGCACTCCTAAGAGACTCTAGAAGAGGCAGGACAATAAATAAAGGCCCCGTCATAGCCAGTCTCCCTCTTGACTTTTCCTAGACCCCCTACATGTTAATATGGTGAGCCAAAGACTAATTGGGGACTTTGGCACAGGAAACCTTTTTACATAGTTGTCAGGTATCTGAGATACCTCTGCTATAATCACAATATGTTATAAACGTCTGCTGTATTTTTGTAGTAGCTATTTTTTTTAACTCTTTTTTTATTAACAAATGCTCCTGAGACCATACCATACATGACAAGTCCGTAGATCCACCCATGAGGGGACCACAGAGAACAATAACAATACATTCATGAGGGAACAACAATGACAGTACAGAGATACCCTCCAGTACACTTCTATGTAAACACCCCAGATTCCCTGTATTTTCGCCAGGGCGCCCATACTCATTTCCATTTTTTAGCACATCCCCTGCTTTTATACACTGTTTCTTTGGTCCGTTGGCACCAGTCAAGGTCTTGTTTCCATTCCTCCAGCTGCGGAGGAGCAGGCAGCCCCAACGCCCTAGCAATGTTGCGTTTCGCGATTCCCGCAGCCAGGGCCAGCCATATTCCTGTGTATCTAGACCAGTCCAGGTCTCCCTTGATCATCAGCAGGAGCCATTTCTGCTCCATCGGGACCGTCTTCCCCCACCACCCTGGACATGGTATCAGCAACTTGCTTCCAGTAGCAAACAATCTCGGTGCCCTCCTGCTGGCATCCCCTAATGCACCGCGCTTATGGAACCCTACCCCAAGAGTAAAGGTGTGTGCGGGGATTGTACGTACGGTGTAGAATCTTCAGCTGTACAAGTCGGAATCTAGCGCGGATTGCAATCTCCCTTGGGCTCTGTAGTGCCTCCTGCCAGTCCTCATCATCTATGCTGCCCAGGTCTTTAGCTCATGCTTCCCGGAGTGTGATCAGGGGGTCCGGTATGTTGTTCATCAGTTTACAATAGATCGTGGAGGTCAGTTTCTCTGGGATGGGGTCAAGTAACAACCGGTCTTCCAGCGGGGGAAAATCGGGAATAGATGTATCACCATGTATGTGTGCTCGCAAAGCATGCAGGAGTCTAATATGATGATAGCTCTGTGACTGATGGAGCTTGTACTCCTCTGAAGATCAACGAACGTGAGGGGGGAATCCCCTTTCCATACGTCTCCTAAGTATTCGATCCCTATTAGTTTCCACCCCTTGAAACCAGTCAGAGCGGCCGCCTCACGCAGCTGATCGCCCATCCACAGTGGTGTTCTACCAGTCAGTTCACCCGCCCACTCTAGGAGTTTATTGACCTTTCTTCAGCACGGCAGTACCACCTTAGTGTGTTCAGGCCACTCCGACCGTGGCCTCCGCGCATACAGGAGGGATTCACAGTTTCCTCCCGGCATAACCATTCTGTCTACTCTATAGGCTGGTTCATCGACGTCTACATAAACCCAGTCATTTACCACTTGAAGTTGCGAGGCCCAGTAGTAAAGCCGGATATCTGGAACAGGCAGGCCTTCATCGTAGACTCCCTTATGTAGCTTATGTAGCGCAATTCTTGGGGTCCCTCCCGCCCGCAGCAAAGTTCTAACCGCCTGTGCTTTTCATTTGAAGATAATCGGGGACAGGATACAGTGTGTTCTGTAGAATGTAAAGGAGCCTCGGTAGTGTCATCATTTTGAATAACGCCGCCCTACCTATGAGGGAGAGGGGCAGGGTATGCCAATGACTCACGTCTAATCCCTGACTGCTTAACTGGGGCTCCAGATTCCTGTTGAGAAACACCTTCCTGTCTCTTGTAACAAAGACGCCTAGATATTTGGAGCCCTCTGTCACGACCAGGGCTGAACACCATGTTGGAACCCTGAGAGGGGGACCAGACAGTGGAAAATCACTGATTTCGACCAGTTAATGTTATAACCGGAGTAGCTACTAAACAATTCAAAGATGTGCAGTACTCGCCCTCTGGAGTAGTACGGTCACGCCAGGTACAAAATTATATTATCAGCGTAAAGAGAAATACGCTCCTCCCATCCCCTGGCTCGGTTATTCCCCAGATCATGGGGGCTCTCTGGATCCAATGCACCAGCGGCTCCAGCGCAAGAGCGAAGAGGAGTGGGGACAGGGGGCAACCCTGCATGGTGCCTCTGGGCAGCTGGAAGGATCTGGATACTGCCCCATTGACATGCACTCGGACTGTGGGCCTTTGATACAAAAGTCGGAGAACAGTAAACGAATAGGGCCACTCGATACTAACGAAGGCCATGGAGGCTTCTAGCACCATCAGTGCCGTTTGTGGAGTCCCAGTGCCCTTGGTCATGTGTAACACCCCATATAGTCACGCTAAGTTGTGACAGGTGCTTCTATAGGGCATAAACCCTGATTGGTCTACATGTACAAGCTCTGTTATGAAGGACACCAGTCCATCCACTTGGCTAGGACTTTGGCTTCTACGTTGATGAGGGAGATAGGAAGGTACGAGCTACACTGATTGTGTGGCTTACCTGTCTTATGAATCACCACAATCGTCGCTGCCCTCTGGTCAGGCGGGAACCGCCCGATTTCTCGCGCCTCCGTCAAAATCTCAAGAAGCAGGGCTATCACAATCGAGGCCTGTCTTTTGTAGATCTCTATTGGGAGCCCATTGGGCCCTGCTGCTTTCCCGGATTTGAGGGAAAGCAGCAGGGAAAGGGAGCACAAAGCATTGCCGACCTCTTCCTCAGTCAGGTCCGCTTCGAGCCGGTTCACACCTCGTGGGGCAACATGGGAATGGCAAAGTCCCTTAAGAATTCTGCAGTCCTCTTCCGACCTCGTGCATACTGGAGCATATACCCCCTCGAAGTGCGTGGCAAAGGCCTCTGCTATCTCCAAACTTGTTGAGTGAAGTGACCCAGCAACATCACCCCTGTCACCCACGACCAGTTCCGATCATGGTTCCAGCCATGCCAGGAGCTTCAGTGCCCTGTCTCCCATGTCATACACGCAATGCTGTGTCTCTAGCGCATATGCCCTTGCCTCGCCTTCTGCCAGAGCCCTAAGGTCTCATTATTTCAGCGGCAGCTCATGGCACAGGTCCACAGATGAGGCTGTTGCGGTGTCCCTTTTGAGCTAGCTGATTTCCTGTTCCAGCTGACGATTCTGCAGGGATTCCTCCTTTTTCTGTACTCCAATCAGTGCCTGCACCAACCACCTCAATACTATCTTGTAAGCCTCCCACATTGTAATATGTGACTCCACAGACCCTTTATTTTCTATAAAATATAACTCCGAACCCTCATGAAGATTTTCACCAATGACTGGGTCTCTGAGGCGCCAAGGGTCTATCCTCAGGAAGTCAGTTCTATTAACAACCGGGCCTCTGAGGGTGGCACACTGGAGAGTGGTTTGAAATCCCCCATGCCATGTTTCTAGGCTTTAGGAAATCTCCCATCCTATCATTGCGGGTGAGGAAGTGGTCTATACTAGAAAAGGACCCATGTCGTGCCAAGTAAAACGTATATTGTCTGAGGACGGGGTTAGTAGTAGCTATTTTTGAACTGATCTTGTGTGTATGTAATTTAAGTAAAGTACTACTCCATTTAAAGACTAAGCGCTGACTGGACACCTTCCTGAATAAGCCTAGGAGGGCTCACCTTTGCTACCCTGAGGGCCGCATACTAAAGGGTGCACTGGTGCTTGGTTTTTGGTCCAATAGTAAAGTTCTGTCCCTGGACACCAAGGATATACAGCCCTGATGGAGACTAAGTTGAATAACCCCTGACTCTAAACTTGGAACCTGGGTGTGACTAGAAACAGATATTGGTGTCCTGTGCTTGCATTGTGTATGACCGGTGTTATGCTTATCGAAATACAATTGTATTCTGCAAGTGTTGTCTCTTGACAATTATTTACATAACTGGAAATGAGCCATTGAGTCTCTTTTTTTTGTAGATTCAATCAGTGGTGGACGTTGACTCTCAAAACTGGAGAGGTGTTGAGGGGACCAACAGCCAAACCCAGTGGAGACCAACAATATATATATATTTTTAAATGTACTTACCTGTGTACCGCTCTACTCCCTCTTTTTCTTTATTTTTCGTCCTCAGTCTGACAGCACGTTGTGGTGCCTAAGGCAACCCCATCTAAAAATCCTGACGCTGCTCTCATGCTGCAGATGAGCAGCATGAGAGCAGCGCCAGGATTGGCTGAAGTGGGCTGCCTCAAAGCT
Organism: Lissotriton helveticus; assembly: GCF_964261635.1. Taxonomy (NCBI): domain Eukaryota; kingdom Metazoa; phylum Chordata; class Amphibia; order Caudata; family Salamandridae; genus Lissotriton; species Lissotriton helveticus. Next base: position 1,098,257,737 of record NC_136068.1, read on the forward strand.
TTAGCAGGTTCTGGAGGTCTGTGCCCACTCTCCTTCCAGCTGACTGAGGTGGAGAGGTTTACACTGCGCATGTCAGGCTGGCCATCGCAGGACGACTGGCCAAAGTGACTATCACAGTGTAAACTGGTGGAGTGAGCACCACTCTTATGCTGCCAGTCAGCAGCAGTCCTGCCCCAACACAGCTCGCACTGGGAGCATTGAAAAATAAAACGGTAATTCATTTTATTACCGTTTTATTTCTCACTTTTGCTGCACTGGCATTCTGGGGGCGATGCTTCTCTGCCCTTATGTGGGGCCGCCACTGCACGATTCAATGTATGTTCCAATTAATGCTGGTGCAGCCTATTACTCATGTTGTGTTTTTACTCAGCGCAGAGCCGCTGGCCCGCTGCGCCATACTGCTCCACGTGCTATGGTTTTGATTATCTTCCTGTTTTTCCAAAAGTGAAATCTCCTCCATCTGTCCAGCGTTGCACAATATTGTATGCGCATATGTAATAGGCGGGCACCTGTCCATGCTACTGTTTTGGGGGGAAGCAAGGAAATCTGAGTAAGAGTGAAGCTGTGAGACTTTGTCCACCTGCATGCACGGTCATTTGACAAGAATCAAGTTGTGTAATGTTGTTTTAACCCATACAGCCACCTGACACTCGTCATCTCTTTGTCAATGTTTTGCAGGTACTTCAATTGCAGTTCTCCTGGAGCCAATGCCTGCGGGGTGCCCTTCTCTTGCTGCATTGATCCTCTCCAGAACGGGACAGTAGCCAATACCCAGTGTGGCTTTGGGGCGCTTGGCACCGAAGAGATGGTGGCACAGAGCTTGGTCTATCTGGGAGGGTGCATGTCCCAGTTGACACGCTGGGTCAGTAGGAATCTTGGCCTCCTCGGTACCGCTGCCGCTGTCCTCCTGGTCTTGGAGATCGTCAGTCTTCTTCTTGCCACCAGGTTGCTCGGTGACATTGATTTGATAAAAAGTCAGTGGTAAACAATGAGCTGGAGGTCAAGCAATGTGGCCATTCTAGGTGGACATTAGGCGAAGTGGACAGGCTCGAAGACGCAATGGTACTGCCCCTAAAAGGGCAAGGATGAGATGATGCCAAACTGGTCCACATCTGACATGTATGTCCTGATAAGTCACTGATCATGTTGCAGCTCTGCCAGGCTTTCAAAGTCTTCCAATTGGGAATGCTCTCAGTTTCTTTACAGATATGCGTCACTCGCCACAGACCTGTGGACTTGGCTTTGGTTTATCTCACTGGACTGTTCATCAGTTGTGCCGCCCTTGTCTTTAACCCACTTACCGCAAACAATTTGTATTCTTACAAATTATCAAACTGCATGGAAGTCACATTCATCAAACGTGTTTCATAGCAAAACGGTAAATTTGCCAGTCATTATCTGTCACCCCATCAGCCAGTCCTTTCACTAGGTGACCTGTAAATTTGTTTTTCCCTATCTATGTCTGGCTTCACTAAGCTAAACAATATTGCAAATTTGTAGTTCTCTGAATTCGCAATATCTCCTGTGGCAAGCACTATGTAACACAAGCTAGTCTTTAGATGTGTGCCTGTAGACATCAATATATGTGTGTGTGTTGTCACACACACACATGCATGCTTGTATGATATATATAATATGCATCCAAAGAGTTGTTGCCAAAAATGACCAGCCGTAAGAAGATGTCACACAGGACAGAGGCCACTTACATGCCTAAAGCGAGAATACTGGGTACTAAAGGATTCCTATAGTTAGAATCTAAAATACGTTTTGTAAGGCTATATTACATAGCGTGTTGAATCGGTATTGGTAAAATAGTATATAGATTTTATGTATAATGTGATCTTCTATGTGAGCACAATAGTAACAAGCCAATGAATGATGCAACCTACTATGAGATAGCAATAGTAACAGGACAATGATGTTGTTTCCATGTGGAGAATCATCACATGTTACAAAATAATATTCCAAAGAAGTCCCCAACTTCCTAGGAACTTCCTTGGCTCATCTATGCCCTATATGAAGTTTGCAATTAACATAGAAGAACTATCAAACAATGAATTAAACAAGTCTTTGGCAGAGCAAATCTATGCTGTGTGTGCCTCCGAGCATTAAATTGTATAATCTGAATTTTTTTTTTAGATTGAGTGTAAATGTGTGTAATAATGCTAATCTTTCAGTTTTTGTGCTTGAAAAACTGTATGAGGGTACCTCTATTTGCAGCTGGGTCCCTCTTGCGGCAATTTTTAGAGGATTTGGGGCCTCATTTACGAGGTTTTGGCGCAGGGCAGTGCCGCAAGGCGTCAAAAGAAAAGGGCAGGAATGTGCTGTATCTATGAGATACAGCACATTCCTGTCCTTTTCCCCTGTGCTGGCGCACAATGGGCTGCCATGCTCCGATGCAGGCACCCTTGCGCCATGGTGAAAGGGTGCCTACTTCACAGGGCTGTTTTTGTGCAGGAATGGCCACCTTTCTGCACAAAATCAATCACTTGAGGTGATTTACTCTTTCCATGCACAATGCAGCATACATAAAAAGAGGAAAAAAAGTAGGAGAAAGGATCGTTGCTGGGGTGTACGTTATAATCTGACGCATGCCCAGATTTATCATTCCTCGTAAATCTGGGAATGCTTCAGATTCCATTTGTGCTGCGTTGAAACACCCACAGCAACACCCATGGAAATCCCCTTTCATGCAGTGCTCTGTTTAAAAGGAGCACATATTTATAAGGCCTTGAAAAGTGACTTTGCGTAGCCTTGTAAATATGCTGCGGCACATTGCGCCACCAGAGCATCAAAAAAGTGCCGCTCCGGTGGTGCAAAAGTGCCGCAAGGGGCCTCCTAAATGAGGCCCCCGGCCTGGTCCTACAATTAACTACTGCTGCATGGCCAAAGGCAGAATATGATACGTCTGGATGCTGTCATCGATGATGTCATTCATTATGCCATTTATCATATCTTGAGTGGTAAGTCCTAGGTGAGTCCAAGCAGTGCATGACTGGGGTGTGTGGTATGGTTAGTTTACCTACCCGCATGTGGTGAATTTTTGTGATTTTTACGTTTTGCTTTGTAACAATCACTATACTTTACCTATTGATATATTGATTTTTTTCTACAAATTTCTGAGGTTTTTTAAAGACATGTTAAGGACTTACAACCAAAACTAATTATAGCTTCACTTTAATAATATATCGCTTGATTTAGATGGTGCTTGCAATTACAGGTAGTTTTCTGTTTAGTAGCACTATAAATATAAACTGCAAGCAATAGCTTGCAAAACACTCAAACGGGTTGCAATGGCCGCCAATAACAGGCCCATTACAAGCTGTGTAATACGTAAACATAATTTATGGAAGTGTTGTAGGCGTTGTAGCTCTGTCTCTTCCGTGGTGAGATTGACATGTTTGGGTCATAGAGTTGACCATCATGTCCTTACCCAGTGCACCCACAGACCCTCTTCCTCTTCTTGTCAATTATGACCTTTATCTCCATCTGTTTCTCATCACTTCTCAAACAGCATCACATGCACCTTGCTGCATTTTTGGATGACAGAGTTCATTATATCTTTCCTTAAAATAGATGTTAAATGTGTCTTTGTTTCATAAACTCCGTTCTTGTTCATTGACCAAAGAAACACATAATAAAAGAAAATCTCAGACTTAAATTCACTTATACCTGTACTCATAAAAGATCATTTGAACTTAAAATCTCTTATTCAAGGATGTATGTAAAATTATTACTCTTCTACTGCATTTTAGCATGTTTTCTGGTACCGTGTCCATATATTACTTTGTTAGCAATGATTGTATAGCACATATCTGCCACTAGAATAGCCTCGTAGCGCTCTCGGCAATAAAAGGGTGCCCTTAGCCTATATTTTTGGAATTTCGCAATGGACACCTGCCCACTCGCACAGGATCACCATGAGTCACGCTATATTGTCTCTATTCACACAGGGTCCCGGGAAGAACCAATTTCGCACTTTGAGCCTAAGATGAGCTGGAAACCCCTGCACAGAGTGGAGGGTCTGCGCCTCTGATGTCCGTCAGAGGTTTAGCAACCGCCCCATGACATGGGCGGCAGTGTCAGAAGCACTTGAAGTGTTTCGGGGTGAGGATAGGACTGATTCTTGAAGCCTTTTGTAGTAATTGAGTTAGAGTGCTCAAGCAGTATTGTTGTTAAAGTATTTATTCGGCTTGAAGGAAGCACAGCGACAGGGAGCAGTGACAGGAAACCAACTGCCAAAGCACCGCATTCTAAGACCAAGCCTGGAACCATCAGGCCAACAAGGTTCCAACTACAGATGCCTGAGAGGCACAACAGACAGAATACTACATTATCCTCCTTTCTATAAAGAGGGAAACGAACAGAAAATGATGGTTAAGGAAAAGGAAACAAGAAGCAGAAACAGGAAAGAAAGAAATAAAAGATGAAGAGTAAAAATGGAAAACAAACCCGAGAGTAGAGAAAGAACAATGAAGTTACATGGCAATAATCTGGTACAACAAAGTTTGAAATGCAATTATCAAGTTACATGGTAAAAATCTGGTACAACAAAGTTTGAAATGCAATTATCTGAACCTGGCAGGAATCCTACAAGTTCTGAGACTCCTGCGAGGCTCTGACACAGAGGTTGCACTCCTGCGAGGCTCTGACACAGAGGTTGCATCCACAATACCATTTCCTCCTTTATCAACAGAATTAAGTGACACATTACTACTATTAATCTTTGTAACTTTACACATGTTCCACCAATCCTTGTTGTTCACACGCACAGCATTCCCACAGACCCTGTCAACCACTAGTGGTTCAGAGAACTTGCTCCTACCTTTGGTGACATGAACAGAATCCTTTATGCGAATGACATCCCCGACAGAAATATTATGAGGCACAGATCTTTTCCTCTCATCAAAATAAGTCTTCTGTTTCCTCTGGGCTGCCAAAACATTGTGCCTTACCACACCATCAATGCCATCCATCACATTCATCTTTACCCACTTAGACATCCAACCTGGACAAATTTTTGTAGAAGGTTTCCTCCCTCTTAAAAGTTCGAAAGAAGAAACTCCAGTGGAAGAATGCGCAGTAGTACGGTAGAACCATAGCATGGAACGTACAGCATTTTCAACAACACACTTGCTGGCGATGGCCCACTGCACACAATTATTGAGCACACGATTCATCCTTTCCACAAGGCCGTTGGCCTGAGGATGATACAGAGAACTTTTCTTGTGACTAACACCACCCTGCTTCAGAAAACACTCAAATTCAGAACTGACAAACTGCACCCCATTGTCTGTCATAACCACAGAAGGAAAACCTTCCCTCAAGAAAATATCCTTTAAGAAAAGAATGACATTGGCAGAGGTGGGCTCCTTGACAAATCGAACCTCCGGCCATTTTGAGTAATAATCTATGGCCACGATGGCAAAACGAGAAGAGGAAGGTAGAAGATAGAAAGGGCCAACTAAGTCAACTCCAATCTTTTCCCACGCTCTATCAGGAAATTGAATGGGCTCCAGTGGGGGTGTCCTTACTTTGTGACTTTTGTCGGAAGATTTACAAATAACACAATTATCGATCAAAATATCAACACCCACATCCATCTGTGGCCACCAGAACACATCCCTCAACCTTCGCTTTGTAAACGTTTTCCCTAAATGACCTTCGTGAGCACCCTCCACGAGACGTTTCCTCAAGCTCTCAGGAGGAATGAGTCTGCCACATCGCAGAAGAATACCATCTTCTACCGTAAGTTCATCAGCCACTTTAACGTATGTCTGGAATTCTCCAGAAACATACTTTTCCTTGGGCCAACCATACTTCAGATAATTTGCAACCTGAACAAGAACCTCATCCTTCAACAACTCCTCCTTCCACTCAACTTCATTGACGGCACACATCCCTTCAAGATCAGCTGCGGCAACAAAACAATCTTCTTGGTCATCCTCCTTTTGCACTTCACAGTCATCCTCTGTTATGGGAAAGCGTGAAAAATAATCCGCCCTGACATTCTTCGAACCAGGGAGATACACAATGTTGAAGTCATACTGTAATAGTTTGGTGGACAACCTCGCAATCCTGGGAGTATGTTCTTTGATTTTCTCTCCAGACAGAATGGAAACTAAAGGGCTGTGATCGGTTCGAATAGTGAAATGGCTGCCCCAAAGAAAAGTATTAAACTTTCTGACCGCCCACCAGCAAGCCAAGAGCTCTTTCTCGATGACAGAGAAATTGACTTCAGACCCACGCAACACTCTTGAAGCATATGCGATGGTATTGTCAGTTTGCCCATTTTTCTGAGTGAGAACAGCTCCAAGGCCAAAACCACTAGCATCTACCGTGACAACACACTCCTTATTGGGATCAAAGGGTTTAAGTACATTCTCACTCACCAGTTGTAACTTGATCCATTCAAAAATTCCTTGACAGTTCTTGTCCCAGACAAAAGGTACATTTTTCTTTAACATATTTGTGAGGGGCTGAACCTTAGATGCATAGTCCTTGATAAACCTGGAGTAAAACTCACTAAGCCCTATAAAGGACTTCAAACCAGATTTATCAATGGGTGGAGTGGCATCTACAATGGCTTTAACCAGACCAGGACGTGGTTCCACCCCCTTATGTGAGACTACATGCCCTAGAAATTCCATTTTTTCCTTTAGGAAAACACACTTCTCAGATTTTAGTACAACACCTTTGTCTTGCATGATTTGTAGAACTTGACTCAAAGAAAAATCATGACCCCCTTTGTCCTCCCCAAAAATCAAAACATCATCCTGGAACACGATTACCCCAGGGACGTCTTTAAACATTTGATTCATTAGTCTCTGAAAAACTGCCGCCGCCGAAGCCAGGCCGAACGGCATTCTGCAGTATTGAAAACTCCCAAAAGGAGAGACAAAGGCAGTCAGATGTTTAGATGATTGATTCAACACCACCTGGTGGTAAGCGGAAGCTAGATCCAGTTTGGTGAACCACCTTGCACCCCTGGTAAGAGACAACAAGTCTGTGATCTTCGGCAAATGATGTGAATCAATCAGAATGTTCTTGTAGACACTGCGCAAGTCCACACAGACGCGCAAATCACCATTTCTCTTCCTAGCGACCACAAGAGGAGATAACCACAAAGATGACTCTATGGGCTCTATGACCCCTCTCTTGCACAAATCATTCAACTCCTTCTCAAGGGCATCTCTTACACTGAAAGGAACACTCCTGACCTTGTGCTTAACTGGAATAGCCCCATCTTTGACTCTTATCTCGTGGTTGAAATCCTTAATCATGCCAAGACCGTTCCCAAAAACAGTAGGGAATTCCAGAATTAATTTTTCAATGTATTCATTGGAATCCACCACAGCAAGGTTATCAAAATAGTCAGATGACTCATCAATACTCATCTGTTCCCTAGTGCCAGGTCTTAGGATCATTTTAAATAATCCTTGGTGAAACCACCCCAAGATGTTCAAACCTTTAATGGAGACGTAAACTTTCCCAAAAATTCTCCTACCCCTGAATTGAATAATATCTTCAAAGAACCCATAAAGAGATATTCTGTGTCCCTCATAAGAAACAGGGGCTCTGTCTGGAGGCAATAATTCCCTTTCAGGCCAAGTTTCATTAAACAATTCTTGAGTGATCATTGTAACTTTTGCGCCTGAATCCACTAATAGGGAAATAATTTTATCGCCAACCTTAAAATCTTCATAAGGGTCAACACACTCTGAGGGGTCCCCAATGATGACACCATCATCTCGAACCACTACGACCATATCCCTAAATTCGTCCTGAACACAGTTGATGGGATCACCATCTTCTCGTACCACTACGACCATATCCCTAAGGTCATCTTGAATACAGTTGATGGAATCAGGATCCCTCCCAGTCCCACCATAACTTTCTGTGACATCCCCAACCACTTTAACATTGTTTTGTCCTTGATACTTATTACTAAAGGTCGAATTCCCCTGTTTGGAAATTTGACACATTTTGGCAAAATGCCCAAACTTTCCACAATTACGACAAGTAGAATTTCTTGCAGGACAGAATTTGTTGTTCTTGTTATGTGAGGGATTCCCGCACCTATAGCAAATGTCACTTCTTGAGAAAGCATTCTTCTCAAAACGTTGAGAACTAGCGAAATTACTCTTTTCAAAACGTTGCTGACCAAAAGCCAATTTGTTGTCTCTATTTTCTTTGGTCCTAACTACTGAAACAGTCTCTTCGGTTTTTTTTTCAAGTTCTTTCACTTCTTTTTTAGACAATTCTATACTCTTGGCCACACGGATAGTCTCTTCAAGAGTTGGATTGCCCAACGTCAGTAGTTTTTGTTGAATTGACTTGTCTACACATTTGCACACGTACTGATCTCTAATCAGTTGTTCTCTAAAACCTTCAAATTCGCATTCTGCGCTCAACAATCTTAAGCTAGAAATATAAGTCTCAACATCCTCTCCATGTAGCTGGTCTCTTTTGAAGAACTTGTGTCTGATTACTACTAAGCTGGGTTTAACATCAAATCTCAGTTCAAGTTTCATCCTAGTCTCTGTATATTCGTCTATATCCTCCTCTGCGTTATTTCTAGTTAAAGGGGGCAAATGTTTATAAATCTCCCTCCCTTCAAAGCCCAACGAATGTAGCAAAAGACATTTCTTCCTCTCTGCGCGATATCTTGATGCACCAATCGCACCCAAATATGTCTCGAAGGCATCAAACCATTTTTTCCAACTGATGGGTGGATTTCCTGGGGTCTCCAGGAATGGTGGTGGTGGAGAAACAGACTGCATCTTTGTTTGTAATGTGAAAAACCCTGTAAAATTTCACTGAAATGCTGTTCATTAACTTCTTGTTATTTTTTATTTTTATTTTGCCCTGTCGCAGTGGATAATATTGTTTATAGACCATTAATGTTCGAAATGAGTTCAACATATGTTTTTTTTTTTTTTTTTTGAGTGTACTGTTCAGGGTATTTAGCGCATGTGTTTGAGCTGTAAACAAAAACCGCTCTGTGGATGTGCAGCCAGACGCGTCCTTTCTGAAGCTTTGTTGTTTAGAAAACGTAAACAGTGACCGGCTGAGACGCGAGGTTGAAATGAGCAGTGACAGGCTGAGATGCGAGCAGGCTGGAAATACGAACAGTGAGACGCGGCCCGGTTGTCAAGAAACACTTGGTTGCTAAGGGGCGCTCACGTCACTAAGAGGGCGCGCTCTTCCCAGGAAACACGAGCAGATCAGTGCGCAGAAAGCTGGTTGAGGGCTCACGTCACAGACGTCTCGAGCGTTTGCGCGAGCAGTTCAGTGCGCAGATAGCTGGCTGAAGGCTGACGTCACGGATGTCTCGAGCGCTTGCCCAAAAACCAATTAAGGCTCTCCTTTTCCCTCTTAAAATTACGCCAATACTCCTTTATATGTCGAAATATACTTATCTCGCTTCCAGTGCAGAGCGGGTGCCTTTTCCACTCTTCCGACGTCTGAGCTTCACTCGTCTGGAAAACGAGGGTGTGCGAGGTAAGACAGGTGGGTTCTTTACCTTCCTCCAAGCAGCATCGTCGCCAGTATTTTTGTAGTAATTGAGTTAGAGTGCTCAAGCAGTATTGTTGTTAAAGTATTTATTCGGCTTGAAGGAAGCACAGCGACAGGGAGCAGTGACAGGAAACCAACTGCCAAAGCACCGCATTCTAAGACCAAGCCTGGAACCATCAGGCCAACAAGGTTCCAACTACAGATGCCTGAGAGGCACAACAGACAGAATACTACACCTTTCCAGCAGTGAGACTTGGTGGCTCATCTTGTTTGTTTTCCATGAGCTGGAAGATCGAGGGGGTTTGTCGGTGGAGCTTTTATTTCGTTAGGGCTGTTTTTATGGCGAGGAAGTTGTAGAGTTCCATGTCTGGTAGGTTGTGTTCTCTTTGGAGGTTGTTGAAGGTGTGTGGTGTTCCATCTTGTTCTAGTTGTGTTGGGAAATGAATCCCACTCGATTTCCATGTTCCCATGTCTAAGGTTTTGCCTCTGTACTTGATCTTGTTGTTCTCCCATAGTGTTTCCCACTGTGAGTTTTTGATGCTCATCTCTAGGTTGCGGTCTATCTTCAGTAGTGCTTGTTTCGTGAATTTTAAGATCGGGTTGTTGTTGAGTGACTTTTTGTTTGCGGTCAATAGTGTTAGTGGGGTGGTGTTGTTTAGCATGGCCCTTTCTATGGCTAACCACGCTGGAGTGTACTTTTGTCCTGGTATTAACCAGTGTATTCCTTGTCTGGCAATGAATGCTAGTTGGAAAGCTTTCTGGTCCGCTAGGTTAAGTCCACCTAGTTTTTTCCCCAGTCTCAGCTTGCGGAGGCCTATCCTCGCTTTTTTACCCTGCCATATGAATTTGTTGATCATTAGATCTAGTCTTTTGTGGAAGTCTTCTGTCATGGACAGGGGGAGCATGTCCGCTAGGTAATTGACTATGGGTGTTAACATCATTTAGATGGTGTCTATGCGGCCCCACCATAGATGTACTTGGGTGACCATGAGTCTAGTAGGTCTTTTACCTTTCTCAGCGTGATCGACTCGTTCAGTTCCAGAGTGCCCCTTAGGCTTCTTTTGAATTGGATGCCCAGGTATTTGATGGCCTTTGGCTGCCAAGCTAGTCCAATGTTCCCTATTGCATCTCTGGTTGTGTCCACATTCAGTGGCATGCAGTCCGATTTATCTTTGTTGAGTTTATAGCCTGAGTGATTGGCGTAGGTTTCTATTGTGTTCATGAGTGCTGGTAAGGATTCGGATGGGTCGTTTGTTAGGATTAGCAGGTCGTCAGCGTATGCGGCGATCTTGGCTGTTGTGTTGTTTATTGTTATTCCTTTGATGGTTCTGTTTGCTAGGGTGTCCGTGATCAGAGGTTCTAGTGCTAGCAAGAATAGTAGCGGGGATAGTGGGCACCCTTGTCTTGTGCATGTTTGGCAGGTCTGTAATGCCCATTGCTCAGCAAGTTGAGTAACTTTGAGTTTGCTGTCTGTACATTCAGTGTAATGCTTGGTGGTGGCTCCATTTTGTTTTGTTTAAGATCCTCGTATTTTGTAGTGAGTGACTGAGACATAGGACATTGACATTTGTACTTTTTCATGAAGATGAATGGCGGTCTATTGCATGGAGGATTGAGTTTGTCATTGCTTTCAATCTTTGGCATCATGATCTCCAAAGTCTAGCAAATGTACATTGAATGAAACGGAGTAAGAGGGGGAAATAATGAAAACCCTGAGAGGTAACTAGAAACAGTGAGAGTGAGAAAGTTTAGAAAAGTATATATGGAAGAAAAAAAGCTTAGTAGATTGAAAGGTAAAAGCAAAAACGAGAGGAAGAAGGAAGGGTGAAGAGACTGAAGGAAACATGGCACGAAGAAAGGGTGAGAGGTAGGATGCAGTGCTTAAAGGATGGCTTCAGAGCAAATCTTTGAGCCCTGGCACTTATTCTTTCACAAATCAACCAGTCCTGATCTACAGTGCCTGGGCTCCGACCTCAACCCCAACCCCGCACTATGCCTTGTTTTGTCAGCAAACTACAGTAGCTTCATATTTGCATAATTCTGTTGAGATAGCCCAAACATATCCACGCATGGCCTTCGGCCGGGGCAGATGTGAGTTGTGCCCATCATAAGAAACATAGGCTCCCAGTAAGACAAGTCCAGGCCAGAAGTAGAAACCCTGCATCTGTGCCATGACAATAACTTAAACTGGTGTCTTCTCCCAGCACACACCCAGCTAGGGGGAGTGTATTAAAAACTGTGTGAAATATTGATAATGCATTTGTCTGTGTCTACTATTGAATGGTAGTTCTTCAGTTGGCGCTCAACGAGAAAGCCACTGGTTATCTGATGCTCCCAAATCTGCCTTCTACGTGTTGCTAGTAACTAGAGTATCCTATTCCCGGTCCCCCTCCTCCTGTGCGGAACTGTATAACCCAGGAGACCAGCTGTCTTGATTCCGAATTAACTATTATCTGTGTTAGTTTGTAAGCTGCGTGGGCTCCAGGGGAAACGTCAACTATAGTACTCAACAGGCATCCTGCAAGTGATAGTATAGAAATGCGTCAAGCGGGCTAAGCATGTACTGCTGGTAATTACTTGTAGTGGGGTTTTTTTTGTCCTCATTTTCTACCCTGGTCATTCCGTTAAAGTCTAAAGAGAGTGACACACTGCCTCAGTAAACTGGATAGCCAGGCTTATTGTTCAGGTAGTTTCCGCCAATCAGTGATGTCAAAGCCTCCAAGACCTTCGTACAGAGACCATAGAGGAGCCACTTTGCTGAGCATGTGTACCAATGATCAGGGCACGACCTGAAATATCTTGATATGCCAGAAGAGGAAGAGAAAGCAAGGGCAGCATAATCATTGGACAGGGGGAAAACAAAGAAAGAAAAAAAAACATCCTAAATCTCACTGTTGGCCCCACTTCAAAAGGTACCAAAAGGCTCTTTCATTTTGGTTGCCCGATCTCATTAGGTCTACCCTCGAAACCTGCAATACTGATGCCCGCCAATCAAGAAAGGAGGGTAGTATAGAGTCCTTCCACTTTTTGCAGATTTCTTTCCTGGCCAGGAGGATGGTATAGAAAAGAGGATGTTTGGCAGGACCCATGACACCATCCATCACACCAAATATGGCAAGTACGGGATTTATCGTAATTTGGCGGCCGAGAGAAGTCCACAGTAGACTACTTATAGAGTCCCAAAAGGGAGACAAAGATGGGCAATCAAAAAACATATGTAAGTCCGAGGCAGCTATTGCCCCACACCTCATACAATATACTGGTGAGTCTTTTGAGAATTTTGAGAGCCTCTGTGGTTAGTAGTAGGCCCTATGCAGGGTGAAGAGGTGATTCCTTCGGAGCCATGCTGGTTTGACAAAATCCCACAGTAGCTCAAAGGAATTAAGCCAGAGGCTTCCCACATCGTGGTCCAAAAAGGAGCTCCCCCAGAGCTTATCGGGCAGTTGAAATTCACCGTCAATCTCCTCTAGAATTGCATGGTACCAGAAAGAGATTTCCTTTTTAGCCGGGATTTTATTAAGAAGTTGGAACTCAAGATGGTTACCTCCCCCTACTGGGAATCTACTCTTAGTGGTAGACTGTGACTGAGCCCAGCTAGCTATCTGTAGGTGTTTAAACCTAGAAAGGTTTGAACCGACTCTATCACTAAGGGATTCCCATGATACAAGAATCCTTCTACAAACAAATCGCCCCAAACTTCCAACCCTGCCTCTCTCAAGGGCAAAGCAAGACTATCCTTAAGCCAAACCGGGCCACCAGGTGAGTCCCACAGAGGTGCCTTACTAGAGAAATACCTTAGCTTTACAGAACTACACACTTTCACCCATGTTCTAGCCATGCCCTGTAAGACCTTTATTTTTATTTATTTTTTTAGTTTGGGGTCCCCAAATTTGAACAGAAACCCCTCCTGTGCTAAACTTTCCCCACTAAGCATGGCCCTGAACATACAGCTGATCCCGATGTTAGTGGGCATCTTCAATAGCATGCAGGAGTGGGTACATTGAAATACCCATGCATACAATTGAAGATCTGGGGCTGCTAGTCCTCCCTTTTCTCTTCGGCGCCTTAGTTTTTTCCAGGAAATCCTGGGTATATGCTGAGCCCAAATAAATGAATTAATATCACTCTGTAACTTAGATAAAAGTAAAGGTTCAAAATAAAGAGGAATAGTATTAAACAGAAAAGTGATTTTTGGTAAAATGGACATCTCTATAAGATTTACCCTTCCCAAAATGGACAAAGGTAGTGAAGACCATGATCTCATGAGCTTTCGACAATCTTTCGCTACTGCAGTAAAATTAGTTTCAGCAATTTATTGACACCCTGGACAATATTAATACCAAGGTACCTCGTTTTTAAACTGGGCTGCACCCCTACCACTGACTCCTCATTGTTCCAGACCATAGTCTCTGTTTTAGAGGCATTAATCTCATATCCAGAGATTTCACCAAAATTCTGAGCTAATTTGATCACCGATGGAAGGGCTGTACACAATTCTGAGGAAAAGATCAAGATGTCATCCGCGTACAAGGCCACCTTTTTCTCCCATTCCCTGTACCTAAAAGGCTTGATGTTAGGGTCATCCCTCAGCCATTGGGCGAAGGGTTCAATATATAGGTCAAACAGGAGAGGGGAGAGTGGGCAGCCCTGACTTGTTCCCCTTGTGATGTTAAAAGGGTCAGACAATGCTCCATTCACCAAAAGGCAGGCTGAAGGATTCTGGTATAGCAATCTCACCGCTCGACAAAATTTATCACCAATGTTGAATTTACCTAAGACCCCCGACAGGTATGACCAATTCACCCTGTCGAAGGCCTTAGTGGCGTCGAGCGTAAGAACAGCCAAGGGGAGAGAGTCAGTGGATGCAATGTCAATAGCCCCTATCAGGTCATAGGTCAGTTCAAAAAGTTGTCGACCCTTGACAAAACCCCTCTGATCTTGGTGCAAGATGTCACCTGCAACCGACCCCAATCTATTGGCCATAATAGAGGCAAAGATTTTATAATCAACATTGAGAATGGAAATTGGTCTATAAGACCCACAGTTTGATGCCGGTTTACCAGGTTTTAAAATCATGGTTATGGATGCATTATCCCATGAGGCTGGGGGTGACACCCCTGCCTGGAGGATCTGGTTGAATAAGGTAGTTAAGAAAGGAACAATTGCCTGCCCCAAAACCCTATAAATCTCAGCGGGAAGGCCGCACGGGCCTGCCGCCTTTCCCTTCTTACTACTCAAAATAGCCGCTTTGACCTCGTCCCACGTGATCACCCGATCAAAATAGGCACGTTGTTCCAAGGTCAGCGAAGGCAATGGTATCTCCTTCAACCAATCTTCAATACTATCCGCCTCAATACATTTATCCACCTTATAGATGTCTTCAAAAAACAGCCTACAAAATCCTCTGAATATCTTCGTCCGATGTATAAACCAAGTTATCATGGGTAATTGAACCAATATTATTTCGTCAATATTGGATTTTCAGGATAAGAGTCTACCTGCTCCCTCTCCATATTGAAAATGAGCAATTTTACTGGCTTCCAACCTTTGTAAAAAACGTGTATTCAACACTGAGTCCAAGTGCCTCGCATTAACTTGTTATGTAACTCCTGTAAGGTGTTGATCGAGGCATCTGAATGCGAATCTATTTCCCCTTTTGTCTTAACAATTTCAGCCTCACTGGAAGATACCTCCTCTCTATATAATGTCCTCCTATAGGTAGCCCTGCTAGTTATTTGGCCCCTTAAAAAGGCCTTGTAGGAGTCCCAAACACAACCTAATGAGGCAGAACCAATGTTCGCATTCATGAAGCACTCAGTTTCATTTACCAGAAAGGAAGTCTCCTCTTGTACCGGGAGAAGCGAGCGGTCAAACAACCAAATTCTGGGGGAAGCTTTGGGAAAGCCTTCTATTACCATCCATACAGCTGAATGGTCTGATATGTGTGAGGGAAGGTAAGAGATGCTTTTTACTACACTCTTCAGAATCTGTCTGATCAAAATAAAATCAATTCTCGATTGGTGATGACATTTATAGTTTCGAAATGAGACGCCCAGTTGTTGTCCAGACCTTATTCTCCATATATCTAAATAGCCGCACTGTTTCATATTATCCAATAGGAAGGCCCTAGTTTTAAAAGGAATTGAGGCCCGACTATTTGATGATTTATCGAGGAGGGGATCTAAAACTATATTGAAAGCTCCGGCCAGGATAATAGGTTCTGAATAATGGATTTAAGAACAGAGGGGTCATCATGGTTCGGACCATAATATCCTACAATTGTAATATGTGCCCCTGCAATGTTTACTGTTGCAATGACCCATCTGCCACCTGGGTCTGCTAACTTAGATATAAGACGGGCTTTTACTGATTTCTTAAAAAGTATCGTGACTCCCCTAATGTTCATAGTCTGTGTTGTAGAGATACATAAATCAATCCATCTATTTTCTTTCGCTAAGGAAAGCATCTCCGGTTCTGTCAAATGCGTCTCCTGGAGAACAATGACCTGCGCACCAGAATCACAAAGAAATTGCAGGATCTTGTCCCCTTCTGGGTCATGTGCGAAGGCCATTAATATTCCAGGAGAGAATCCGCAGACTATTCATAAGAGAAGTTGCCTCTCCCTTTCATATGTCCAATTTCCTACAAAAGCCCCCCGAGACCCATCCCAAAATGCCATAATTACATCAAAAATCACTCTATAAAAAAGAGAAGAATAAAAGAACGTTACAGAGAAGAAAATGAGGAAATTTTTAGATTTTTTACCTTGCAACATCCACCCACCTACCCCGTGCCCTAGTCTACCCACCCCCCTCCATGGAAAACCCTTGCCCTATCTATCCGGAGCAAGTCCAGAGAAAGCGCCCCTCCGGACTCCCGCAACGTTTTACTCCTTACAAACAACCAAAGATGCCAAAAGGTTAGTAGCTTGCCAACAAAAGAGTAATTAGGACTCAATATACTAATATAATGTACCCATTTGGATATATATATATATCAGTGAGCAAGGGCACGGACGTGCCCGAAACGCGTCTGATGACTTTTACCCACCTTATGGATTAAAAAAGCAAACTTCACATCTTTGCCTCGAGTGTTGATTTTGGTTGTCCGCAAACTTTTCTGTGCAGGAGGCACATTGTGGAAAGTTGGAGTTTTATATATATATATATATACATATATATATATATATATATATATATATATATATATATATATATAAGATGTCAGCCTAACACTCAATTATAAAAGGAATGTAAATACCAACCTACCCTACAAAACTAACTTTTCCCAATATTGAATTTAGTGATCAGAGAAGGAGACTCTACTAGAGGGCCAGGACTGGCTCAAAGCTAACCTGATGGACCTCTTTACCCAAGTCCAGCCACAATTCATCTGCAGCCTGTACAGATCTGATGTTGTACATTTTGTTGTTATACATTATCTTTAATGCAGCTGGAAACTTGAGTTATGCGACCGCCCCTAGCTTCCTAAAGGCGTCTAACCTCCTCCCCAAATCCCACTGTTTATCCAGGGTTGCCCTAGATAGATCTGATCTTATCTGAAAAGTGAACCCCTTGCCGCTCAAGGATTTCTGTTTTAGGGCTTGATTAAGAATAAACTCTTTAAGAGAATAGGTGTGAAAGTTGGCTAGGATTTTCCTAGGCTTAGATCTTTGTGGGTTCTTCCTAAAGGGGTCCCTATGAATTCTTTGTATGTCAGTACCTAGATCTTCTGTCGACTGTTCAAGCCCTAAAGAATCCCTTAAAAGCGCGATCATATATTGCTTAATATCGGTGCCCTCACTCCCCTCAGGAATATTAAGGATTCAGAGGTTGTTGCGACGAGCATTGTTCTCCAAAACCTCGATTCTTTCACACATGGAGAGATCCCCTTTTTTAAGGTTAATAATGTCAGCCTTGGCCTTGTTGAGAAGAAGAGAGAGGCCCACCATCGTGTCTTCTAGCGTCGCTGTCCTAGCGTTGAGTCCATCGATTTTATTCTCCAAGGATTCGCAGAAATTTCGAATTTCTGTCTGGTTGGCAGTTGAAACTTCGAATCCCGTTTTTATGTCTATTGACAGAAATGAAAACATAGTTTCCAAAGAGGCTGCTACCGATCCGCCACCACCCTCAGCCAGAGAGCTGCTTGTCATTAAGGCCATGCCCTTCTGCTGCGCCACTCCCTGCTCCAATGCCTCCAATGCCTCTGTTGTCCGCTGTGGTTCTAAAGCAGATTCATCCGGTATTCCCATATCTTCCATCTCTATCGTTGCAGCCTCTAAGGCTCCTACAGTGCCCGGGACCCCACAACTGGTATCTTCTGGGTATAAAAAGGAATATCGTATTTTAATGTAGGTGTTGTTCCCTCAGTTTCTATATTTTGCTCCAGGGTGGCAAACAAACAGATTTTCTAGAATCGATGTTCATTTCGGAAGCGTGTCTATTATTGTTTGTGTGTTTCAAAAAACCTTTTGTGTTTTCTGTTTGGAAGTAATTTGCCATGTATATTCATATACTGCTCTATTTCTCCGCAGTCTGGAGGCCCCCTGCGGTCAGGAGGGAACCCCATTACCAATTCCGTCCCTGTCCTCTCTTGCACATGCCCCCGTACTCTAAGATGAATGCTGTCAAGGTAGCATCTCACTGGCCGCATAGCTCCTGATCCCCACCCCCCACCCTCTGCCCCCTTCCCCTTGCCACGTGTCGCTCCTCTGCTGTTTGTCAAACAGCAGAGGATTTGTGTTCTGAGGAGCCTGTGGCCCGGGCTTAGGAGGCAGCTCCAGGGTGGATGTTGAAATTATTTTTCCCACGCACTTTTGATTCGCCTTCCATGCGAATTTTGCAGAGCGCCATACGTATTATGAACATTTTTTTGAATGCATACAATATTTCGAGCTTTCAACTCACAAAGTTAAAATGTTAAAGAAATAAGAGAATATATATAACAGCGTCCTTTACAAAGCCAGTCATTCATCATCATCATACCGACCAAACAGGCGTTGCAAAACAAAGAGGAACCACACATATTTACCCTTTGAAATCCTGACGTGTGTACAGTTCAGAAGCATTTTTCAGAAAGCTGGCATTCTTTGCAGCTGGCATATTTTACATGTTGTAAGTAGAAGAAAGGAGGCTAAATGAAGATACTCGGCTCGTGATCATCTCGGGGAAATTCGAGGTCCTTCAATCTCAGTAAAACCTTTTCACTGTACAAATACCAAGTACCATTTACCATGTTTTGAAAGTGTGACTCTGCTGTCACCTGTATTTGACCAAATATACAAAGCCCCTTCCCCTGAACCTTTTCACAAAAATATTGAAAAAATCTGTACTTCCACAGAACAAAGCGCACCTGTACAAAATTCACTGTAGGTGTCAAAATAAATAGCAGACTGTAAATGTTTGCTCATCAAGGTGGACCAGAGGTGAGTCCGGCACACAGCCAGACACTTCCCTCATTCACAGAGGGACATGCCATCTTTGCCACCTCCCAAGTCTCTTTCCAAGCTCAAGGCCAGAACCGCTATAGATAGAACTGGCGCAGAATGGCGGCCAGGGAAGTGGCGTCAGCCTGTGCCCAGTCTCTTGCTGCCAGTTGTGTTTTCTCTCCTTCCAGTGAACTCAGTTGCTGCGTTCTAACCGTGGAGCTTTGCTTGCCCCGCAGCCCTGTGAGTGGAGTGTAGAGTGCCACTCAGGCTCTCCCATACTATGTATCCACTTGTCACGCATCCCCACACCCCTCGGGGCGGGTCCGCAAAGAGGGGATAAATAAACCTGCGGGAGACCGCTCGGGGTCTTCCCGCCCATGCCAAGTAACCCCGATCTTGTGTGCTTATTGCTGAGGGTTCCAGGGCCTAGCCGGGGCATGGTAGTCCCTACACTGGCGACGAGGCCGGTACCGAGACACGTGTGCCTGCCTGCCTGCACCGGAGCGCGCGGTGCCCACCCGCGGCTGGCCTGCTCCGGTGCGATCTCTGCGTGGGGGGAAGGAGAGCAGACCTGTGGCGCACCCCTGACGCGGCCCGCTGTTCGTCCGCCAGCCGGTTCGAGCCCGCCCACGCGTCTCCCTCCCGAGGGAGCGCCTTCAGCTGGCGGAGCTCCCGGCGGCGGCCTGGTGCAAGGGTGAGTGCGACGCGCGTCCCTCCCTGCCCCTGGGCTGCAGAGTATCCCCTCCGAGGCCTACCTGCCAGCCTGGAGCCTCCTACGGCATCCTACGCCCCGCAGCTGCCCCGTCAGGCCGCGAGATCGCCTGGGGAAGACAAGACACGGGCCAAAGGCCCCGAGGAGAGCCTGCCTCCCACAGTGCATGCGCCCTTCACGCCAGCGCCAAAGATAAGCCCCACGTGCACGGCAACAGAGTGAGAGACACTCGAAGTGTTGAAAATCACCCCTCACACACGAGGGACAGACTGGGCCGCAATCAGGCTTTGGCTGGATCACGCACTGAAAGAAAAAAACAAGCATTGGCTGCACCAAAAAAGAAGAAGTATAAAGCATTGGCAACTTCACTCACCGGCAAGCACGGCGTCCCTTCTAGCCTTGAGGCCTTACTGAAGCGCGAGGGAGACTACGAGGACCCTGCACGCCCGCGGAAGACCAGTGGCGCAGTAGTGAGACCACGTGCACCCAACTTGGCGGCCAGAGAAGGCCGTCGACGCAGGCAACCACAGGGCAATGCCTAAGCAGGCCGCAACGCCACAATGAGCAACCCGGCGCCAGGAGCAGCAGCGGCCGCACAGCAGGGAGCGGGAGACAACCCTGGTCCAGCGCTGAGACCCCACCTCCGGCGAACGCTCACACCTCGGTAGCACCACTGCCTCCATTCAGCGAATCCGCCGACCCGGCGACAGCAGCTCCCAGATGGAAGGCCTGGGTTGGGAGACTCAACCTCTACTTTAAGGGGACACGTGAAACTGACGGAACAGTCAAGAGGTCGCTCCTCATCTACTACGGGGGAGAAGAAATCTACAATCTGTTTGAGACACTCCCAAACACAGGAGAGGAGGACGACTATGATGCGGCGGTCGCTGCGCTGAACGCACATTTTGACCCACAGCTCAACAATGACTTAGAAAAGTTCAAATTCAAAAGAGCTTGGCAAACCGAATCAGAGTCCGTCGACATGTTTTATGCAAGACTCCGCCGGCTGGCTAGCACGTGCCCCTTCACGGAGCCAAGGTAAGAGATCAGAGACCAGATCATCGTAGGGTGCCGCTCCAAGCTACTGAGAAAACTGATCCTACGACAACCAGGGATCTCCCTGGACGAAATCTTAGTCCTAGCCCGATCCCACGAGCTGTCCGATGCTCGAGCGGAAGTGATAAAAGCAGCCCTGCACACCCCTGTGGCCACTCCATCGGCAACCAGGCTCCTGCCGGTCAAGGAAGAAAAAGTGGACGCCATCCAGAGAAGGCCCACCCAGACGCGCCAGGCGCCAAAGTCCACGCAAAAGAACTAGTGCGGATACTGCGGGGAAGACCACCCAGCGGAGGCCACGTGCGGAGCAAAAGGGAAGACATGCTTCGGCTGCGGGCGGCTAAACCACTACGTAAGAGTATGCCGAGGAGGACGTTTTCGAACGACGGCACCCAGGTCCAGAGGTTTGTCACAGTGCGTCCGTCAAGTGTCACTGGACGAACAGGCACCACCACCTGACGACCAAGCTCAGGGGAGACGTCCAATGTACGAAGACGACGACGATGAGGAGGTATTCGTCATCTCGTATGTCAACTGTTATGTTATGTTATGTTATGTTATGTTATGTTATTTGTAGTTTGTATAGCGCAACGGTTACTCAAAAAGAGTGTCCCGGCGCTTTAGGTAAGGGGAAGTAATGTAGAATAACATAGCAGAGATTAAAAGAAATGAACAGCACACAGACAATTAAAAAAGAACAACCTGGACACCTACTGGGAAAACAGCCAGGTTTTAAGCCCTTTCCTAAACTCAAGAAGAGAGGTAGCCCCCCGAAGTGGGAGCGGCAACGAATTCCACATCTGTGGGGCCAATAAACTAAAAGAACGGCCACCCAGGCGGGCCCTCTTAACCCGAGGGACCATCGCCAAGAGTAGAGATTCAGACCTCAACGACCGCGCCGGATGGTAAAAGGCCAGTCTCTTTTGAAGATACTTCGCCCCCACCGCATGGAGCGCTTTATAGGCCAAGGTCATAGCCTTAAAGGCAATCCGCTTGCGGATGGGCAGCCAATGTAGCGCCAGCAATAGCCCAGAGACGCTACTACGTCTATTTAGACCAAAAATGGCCCTGGCCGCCGCATTCTGTGCCACTTGAAGCCGCTGTAGCAGGTACTCTGGCAGGCCCAGGTAAAGAATGTTGGCATAATCCAACCTGGAGCCTATCAGAGCCTGCACAGTCAGCCTCCTATGCTCCTCAGACAGAAGAGGCAAAAACCTCCGCAGCATTTTTAATAGGCCAAAGCAAGTGCCGGTCACCCCCAGGATCTGGGCCTTCATCGTCAACCCCACATCCATCTTAACCCCCAGGTTTTTAGCCATAGGGGAGGAGCCGGATGGTGGGAACATGTCGACGGGCCACCAGGTCTGCCAGCTGGGCTCTACATCGCACCCGAAAAAGAGTACCTCCGATTTATCGGAGTTGCACTTGAGGCTGTTCAGTTGGAACCATGCGAACACCGCCCCAAGGCAACTCCGGATACTCTCCCCGTCAAAGTCAGCCCCTCTCTCGCAAGAGAAGAGGAGCTGGGTGTCGTCGGCATACGACACGATCCGGGCGCCAAACGACTCCGCCACCGCCGCCAGTGGGGTCATAAAGATGTTAAAAAGGGTCGGGCTCAAAATAGAGCCCTGAGGGACCCCGACTCCCAATGGCGGCATAACGGCGGAGTCCGATGGCGTCCAGACCGTCTGCCGGCGGCCGGCTAGAAAAGACGAAAACCATTTGAGCACCGTCCCCCGAAGACCAATCTCAAAGAGTCTTGTGAGAAGGCCATCATGGGGGACGGTGTCAAAAGCCGCCGACAGGTCCAACAACACCAACATGACTTTGCCCCCGGTATCCAACACCCTTTTAATGGTTTCAGAAACCTCCAGGAGCGCGGTCTCGGTGCTACGATTAGAGCGAAAGCCTGACTGAGAGTCATGCAGAATCTCGTAAGACTCCAAAAAATTGGAGAGCACCGACTGGACGTGCTTCTCCAAGATTTTTACCAAGGCCGGAAGCAGCGAAATCGGCCTATAGTTTGCTGGGACCTTTGGGTCAAGGCCAGGTTTTTTAAGTAGCGGGATAACCATGGCCTTCTTCCACTCTGACGGAACCACTCCCAAGCTCAACGATAGGTTGAGGAGAGGGTTCGCCAGTGGGTTAATTACCTCCGCCAATTTGCCCAAAAGTTTAGCAGGGCAAGGGTCCAACGGAGACCCAGATTTTAAATTGCCCATAAGCGCTAGAGAGGCGGGGGCTGACAAAGGTGGAAACTCGGCCAGCATAGCGCCCCGCGCAGCCAAGGAAAACATACCGACCTCGGACACCGGCGGCCTGACAGGTCCTACAGGTGAAAAGGAGTCCTGTATGATTTTTATCTTGCTAGTGAAAAAACAGGCAAGATCCGCCGCCCAGGAACCTACGGGCACCTCTTCCGACGTGGTAGTCCGAGGGGACATGAATTCTCTTACGATGGTAAAACTCTCCTTGCTGGAATTCCCAGCCGCTTCAATTCTCCCCGCAAGATAGGCCTTCTTAGCGAGGCGGATGTCCCGGTGGTAGACCTTAACCACAGCCTTATAGGCAGACCTGTCCAAGCTGTCATAGTGAGCCCGCCAGGCCCTTTCGGCTACCTTGCACTGCTGCCGCGTAGCCCACAGTACAGGAGTGAACCAAGGGGCCGACACCCGCTTTGATGTCAAGCGGGGGGGCTGCATCGGGGCCAGGTCATTGAGCCTCTCCGTGAGCCAACCTTGCAAGGACTCCAAGTCCCTCTCCAACTCACCTGAGAGAGGACAGGGGTGATTCCGCGCCGCCTGAGCCAACATCTCAGGGGTCACTCTACTAAAAGCTCTAAAAGCTCGTCCCCGTTGCTGTGGGACAGGGGTGGACAACCTGGCAGTGCCGCTGATCACAAACTTGGCCAGCCGGTGATCCGACCACAAGACCGGGAGAATCTCTTTCACCACCAGAGGGGATGTAGAGAAAACCTGGTCAAGGGTATGCCCCTTAGCATGAGTCGGCCCCTGCAAATGAGGAATGAGGCCCAGTGGATTCATGGCTTCAGAAAGCTTTATGGCAGCAGGGTCGGACGGATCATCCATCCGGATGTTAAAGTCCCCCGCCACTAAGCAGTGTTCTGCTCTCAGAGCCAGACCCAACAGCACCGAATCGAGGTCAGCAAAAAAAGTTCCGAGCGGGCCAGGGGGTCGATAAACCAACAGCCCCTTCACTGACTGGTGCGGCGCTAGCGTGAGTGAAAAAGCCAGCGATTCCGATCCACGGATATCCTCCGAGGGCAAGACGGTGCACAACGTGCCCTTCCTCACCACCAGAGCGACCCCACCGCCCCTACCCCTCGCTCTGTCCTTCCTGAAGATGTTGTACTCGGACGGGATCGCCATTGCCACATCAGGGTTGGAGGATTCTCCCCACCAGGTCTCCGTCAACATTAAACAGAGTGGCTTCTCTGTCTCGAGAAGCTCAAAGATGTCTTGCGCATGACTGGCCGCTGATCTAGTATTTAGCAGCATGCAAGCATACTCTGCGCCCGCTATGACACTAGCCGGGGTAGAAGACAAAGCCCGGTTAGGACGCCAACCACAACCCGGGCAGCGAGATTTACCCCTATAGCGACCCGGAAAGACAGAACAGCAACAACTCTCCCTAAAATTCATAGAGCGCAACTCCTCACGTGTGTACCGCACCAGACGTGCGCCAGATTTACACATACTAGAAGAGCAGAGCCCCCCCCGCCGCCCGCAACGCCTCCGGGACGCTGACGGGCGCAGACGGGCAGGACTCTGGCTTGACTCAGGCGCGAGTCAGGCGCCACCGCTGCAGGAAGCGAGCTTTAAATACAGCCTCCTCGTTCTCCCCTCGGAGAACTAGAGCGCTGAGTGGATTGGCGCGCTGCAAGTCAGCAGCCCCAATATGGCGGCCCTACTTCCTGTCCAGAGACCCTAATGCCCGGTGACAACGCTCCGCTTCTGTAAGCGGTGGGGGGCACAATTATGGTGCAGGAATGAGGGCGCTACCGCGCTATTAGGAACAGGTAAGAACCTGATTTAAAAACACCAATTTTACACAGCAATAAAAAACGAGTATAAAATGCAATTTTTAAAGCGCTGCGCGCCTGCAGCAGCGTGTAGACAAAGCGCCAGAGCAAGGAAAGGTATCCCCTTACCAGAAAGGTCGAGCAGCTCCCACCAGCTCGCCTTAAATACAGCCTCCTCGTTCTCCCCTCGGAGAACTAGAGCGCTGAGTGGATTGGCGCGCTGCAAGTCAGCAGCCCCAATATGGCGGCCCTACTTCCTGTCCAGAGACCCTAATGCCCGGTGACAACGCTCCGCTTCTGTAAGCGGTGGGGGGCACAATTATGGTGCAGGAATGAGGGCGCTACCGCGCTATTAGGAACAGGTAAGAACCTGATTTAAAAACACCAATTTTACACAGCAATAAAAAACGAGTATAAAATGCAATTTTTAAAGCGCTGCGCGCCTGCAGCAGCATGAAGACATAGCGCCAGAGCAAGGAAAGGTATCCCCTTACCAGAAAGGTCGGGCAGCTCCCACCAGCTCGCCTTAAATACAGCCTCCTCGTTCTCCCCTCGGAGAACTAGAGCGCTGAGTGGATTGGCGCGCTGCAAGTCAGCAGCCCCAATATGGCGGCCCTACTTCCTGTCCAGAGACCCTAATGCCCGGTGACAACGCTCCACTTCTGTAAGCGGTGGGGGGCAAAATTATGGTGCAGGAATGAGGGCGCTACCGCGCTATTAGGAACAGGTAAGAACCTGATTTAAAAACACCAATTTTACACAGCAATAAAAAACGAGTATAAAATGCAATTTTTAAAGCGCTGCGCGCCTGCAGCAGCGTTAAGGCAAAGCGCCAGAGCAAGGAAAGGTATCCCCTTACCAGAACTGGGCAGGAACCAAGAGATGGCCACCGCCAATGTGCTCCGTTACCATAGATGGCACCAACATACAGGCTCTAATAGACACTCGAGCCTCAGTGAATGTGATGGACTCGGACCAGTACGAGAAACTATCGCCAAAGCCACCCCTCGCACCCTCAAGTGCAAGAATCTACACATACGGAGGCACTGACCCCCTGCCGCTGCGAGGTATAATACAAACTACCATTGTGAGCGGGAAGCTCTCCACAGAGGCGAAATTCCACGTGACAGAAGGCAAGAAAGGGACCCTACTCAGTTGTCACACGGCAGAAGATCTAGAGCTCGTTTTCTTCGCAAACCAAGTGCACGAGTCCCACGCTGAGGCTCTACTCGGAGAATTTCCGGAGCTATTCCAAGGATTGGGAAAACTCAAAGGGAAGAAATTCCGACTGCACATCAATACATCAGTATGACCTATAGCCCTCCGGCACCGGTGCGTGCCCTTCAATCTCAGACCGCAGGTGGAGGAAGAACTCAGGAAGTTGGAGGAACTAGGAGTAATAGAGAAGGTATCCGGGCCCACACCGTGGGTATCTCCCCCTTGGTCGTGGCCCCCAAGCCCAAACAACCTGGAGCGATTCGACTGTGCGTCGACATGAGGCTGCCCAATACGGCGGTGAAGCAGGAGCGGCACATCACCCCGACCATGGACAACATAGTGGTTGACCTGAATGGCGCAAAGTGGTTCTCCAAGCTCGATCTGAATGCGGGCTACCATCAGCTAGAGTTGGAGCCGGAAAGTCGATACATAACCACCTTCTCGACGCACGTATGGCTACGCCGCTACCGAAGACTCAGCTTTGGAGTATCCTCTGCCGCCAAGGTTTTCCAGAACGCAATTTGTGAGGTGTTGTCGGGGCTACGCGGCGTCATAAACCTCAGCGACGATATTCTGGTATATTCGGACACACTCGAGGAACATCACGCACACCTGAGGGCGACACTGCAGCGGCTGGTGGACAGCGGTTTGACCTTGCACAAATCAAAGTGCTCCTTCTACCAGGAAAGCATAGAATTCTTCGGGTACACATTCACACGAAAAGGACTCAAGATAGACCCAAAGAAAGCTGAGGCAATCCGGCAGCGAGCACCCCACGGAACCCCACCGAGGTAAGGAGTTTTCTGGGCATGGCCACTTACTGCGGCCGATTTATCCCGAATCTGGCGGCAATGTCGGAGCCCCTGAGGACCCTCACGCGCCAAGACTGGAAGTGGGAATGGTCCATGGCAGCGAACAAAGCGTTCAATGACATCAAGACCAGCCTGCCCGACATGACAGTGATGGCGTACTTCCAGCCCCAACGCAAAACGGAACTGGTCGTCGACGCGAGTCCGGTAGGACTAGGAGCGGTGCTCATGCAAGACCATGGCTCCGAGGTGTGGAAGCCAGTTGCCTACGCCAGCAAAGCGCTGACCGACACTAAGACGCGCTACGCGCAGATTGAATGTGAAGCGCTGGCCATTGAATGGGCGTGCCAGCATTTCCACCTATACCTGTGCGGCCAAGAATTCACCGTGGTCACTGACCACAAGCCCCTGATACCCCTGTTTACAGGCTCGACCCGACTGGCTCCCCCGCACATCGAGCGATGGGCTGTACAATTGCAAGGATATAACTTCAAAGTCGTTTTTCGCCCTGGGGCTCACAATCCTATGGACTACCTGTCCTGACACCCTGAGGCAGACGGCTCAGTTCACTCACCAGACGCCATTCACAGCATAGAGGCATTCGTCCACATGGTCTCACAGTCCGCCTGCCCCAGAGCTATGACACTGGCTGAAATAGGTCAAGCCACCCATGAGGACGACACCCTGTCCAGGGTCAAAGAAGCACTGGAAGGCAATAGCTGGGCTCACTTCATGGACGGAGCCAGAACCCTCCGGCTGGAGGGCAGTCAAGCTCGACCACAAATATGGCAAGTGAGGCACGAACTGAGCATGGGGGAAGACGGAGTCATTTTGAGGGGTCACCTAATCGTGGTACCAGAAAGTCTACAGAAGAGAATTCTTGCTTTGGCTCACGTGGGACATCAAGGAACGGCCAAGACCAAAGCGAGGTTGAGAAACAAGGTCTGGTTTCCGGCCATGGACGCAATGGTGGATGAGATGGTGAGGTCATGCCATGCCTGCACTATCACAGGAGGAGATCCCGCGCCCGTGATTATCGAGGAACCATGTAACACCCCGTGGATGCACCTGAGCGTGGATTTCGGTAGCTTCCCCGACAGCCGCCAGATGATGGTAGTCGTCGACTCATTCTCAAAATTCCCGATTGTGGAGGTCCTTTCGTCGACAGCATTTCCACATGTGAAAACAGCCCTGGACCGGGTTTTTGCACTAATGGGCCTGCCTGCCGAAATCAAGTCAGACAATGGACCCCCTTTTCAAGGGCGAGAATTCCAAGAATACCTGGGGAACCTCGCCATCCGACACAGAAAGATCACCCCACTTTGGCCCCAAGCCAACGGGGAGGTGGAGAGACTGATGAGGACTCTTAATCGGGCATTGCGCATCGCCGTTGACCATGGAGAAAGTCCGGAGGCTGCTCTTGACCAGTTTCTGGGGGCACATCGCCAAACACCTCAGATCACAACAAAGTGCGCTCCCGCACACCTGTTGTTCAAAAGAGCACCGAGAGACTGCATACCGGCAGGCCCAGCATGGGCTCCGGAACCGAGGAATGACGAGGCGATCCAGGCAAGGAGAGAAACAACCAATCGGAAGGCGAGCGAGGCTCGTCGCGCGCAAGAACCAACGATCGCCGTAGGGGACTCGGTGGTGATCAAAGACCGACACCCCGGGTGGAAATTTAGAACACCCTACGAACCTGAGGTCTGGACTGTGGAAAGGGTCAAGGGGACGTTGGTGACAGCCCGAAGAGAAAATCAACTAGTCACACGCAACGTCTCCAGTTTCAAGAGAGCCTCCGGACCGGAAGCCGATTCTGGAAGCGGGGCCTCTCAAGACATGACACCAAGAGCGGATCCTTCGGAGTCATCACCGGTTTGAAGTCCGGCAGCGGAAGGACAGCCGCCAGTAAGCCCCGGGACCTGGGGACACCCAAGTACACCTTGTCCGCCTGGGGACGGCAAGGATGATCCAGAATGCCCAGCCGGGATTGGGGCATCTCCTAGCAGCCGCAGCCAACGCTACTGTCTCCGGCCAAACCCTGGTCCCAGTCAGAGACTCCGATACTTTGTTTGCGGCTCTCCAGCATCCCCACACCCCTCGGGGTGGGTCCACGCCAAGGGGATAAATAAACCTGCAGGAGACTGCGCGGGGTCTTCCCGCCCATGCCAAGTAACCACGATCTTGTGTGCTTATTGCTGAGGGTTCCAGGGCCTAGCCGGGGCACGGCAGTCCCTACATGGAGGTGAAGAGTTAAGGATGCCTGGTCAGACCTCCATAGCACCTGTGACCTCTCCTAATGTGGTTACAGGGAGCAGGGGAGGGTTTATGGGGGTGTGGTGCCAGAATATCGTCTGATACGATTAATCGTGTCATAAAATCGGATTAGAGTTAGTCATATAAAATCTCCAGGCAATGTCACAACATTTTTGAAAACTAAATTTCTGATATAATATTCATTTCATTTCATTTCATACGTTATGTATACGATATTCTGGCACATGACTCTTATAGCTGAGTACAGGTAAAGGAAGCTCAGAAATGAACAGAAGATGCAAGGACTCTGGTGGAGGTCTCTGCTGATCTGCTCCAGGCCGGTCTGGCTCCCAATCAGCTTATGAGGTCAGAAATAGGAGATGCTCAGGAAGTTTGGAGGGGAGAACACACGCTAGGTCAACCCTAGAAGTGCAATGCTTGAGAGTGCATGTCTTCTAATGTCTTATTTTGACACCTTAAAACACCTTATACGACACCAGAAATTCTATCATTTTACGATGTAAAGGTGTTCCTTGCGATTTGTTTATCACATCGAGAATTTTTTCTGTAACAAACCGTGAGCTTTGCCTGAGCCCACTTGTGTGTTTCCTGACTATTTGTTTGTGTTTTTGTAGTACGATGCAGGCTAGTGTCCCACTTTCTGTATTTCCGTTTGTACACATTCTGAAGAATTGTTAAATATTAAATATTAGACCTCTGTCCGGCTGGACAAGTTCAACCAATATAGTACTGATTGGGTCTATATTCATTTACGTGCCTTTATCCCTAATTTCCCAGGGACCATTGTAGTTTAAAATATCTTCTAATGTGTGCACTTCTTTGCTCATGACACATGTCATGCCACCTGTAATTATGCACAAAAGTATGGGAGTGACACAAAAATATGATGGCGGTATAAAGGATAAAAGTGTGATGTTTTGTAGTTGGCTGGAGCCAGGGTAAATAAGAGCTTTGAGTGAAGGTAGTAGGAGAGGCACTCTGACGTCCTTCACACTGTGCCTTTTCCTCTTCGCTGCCACTCAAGCACAGTGTTGAATACCCCAAACAGGGCCATCTTGTGGCATCCACTACCCATAAAATCCTACAGCTCACTTCCTAAAACCATCTAGGAACCATTTGAGCCTTTTTTAATTACCCTCACACAACTCACCTAGAAAGCAGTCAAGGAACCCTTCACAGTATAAACTCATTGGTCACAAGCTAACACAGCCCACATGACCTACCCCATCTCTTACTGGTGTTCTCTGTATGGGTGAAATTCCTAAGAAGACTATGGTCTTACTTTTCATCTACGTTGTCTACATTGTTTGGCTTGAAACTGATCTACTTCTATTCTTTATGTTGTTCCATACTCCACATGAACACATTTTGTTTATACAATTATCCCACCAGTCGTGTGACTCCAGTTGATTGTTTTAATGAGGCACCATTCTACATTGTCAGGTGCAGCTTCTTGTGTTATAGGATCCATTCATTTCCTTCCTCTTTCTTCTTTAACCCCTTCGACGCTCATGACGAGCTGGGCTCGTCATGAGGTAGCCTCCTCGCACGCTCATGAGGAGCCCAGCTCGTCATGAAACATGGGAATGAGTAAATCTCAGCGTACGGGCGGAATTCCGCCCGCACGCATGCGGTTAATGCGAGGGATGCTGGCACAGCAACTGCTCCTGCTGCGAAGGTGGTTGCACCTGTGAGTGATAATGCATTTTATTTTTTTGTATGCTTTTATGATTTACAATGTAAAATCGAATAATGCTTATTTTCAAGTTGATCCGAGTGAGGGTGTGCTTTGAGTTTTGTGCCTGATCTGAGCGAAGGATGTTCTCACTGATGCTGCCAATGCAGTGCTTATTCTGTGTAAGCGTTTGCTTCAATGCTGCCATATGATGCTCATTTTATTTGAAAACATCTTGCCTATTTCCTGTGCATGCTGTGGCTTTACAGTGGCTAAGGAAATCTTGCACTGCTCCCCATGCTGTACTTTCTTTCTCTTGTGGTCCTTCAACGTTGATGTTTCCACAGAATCCTGTTTCTGGATGTAGGTGTTTGGAATCCGGCAGGAGAGACATTTAAATGATTCAGCTTTACTCTCAGAGGTCAGGCAGGAATCCTAGAAATTAGAAAGGAAGACAAACAAGATAATGAACTTTCTGGAAAGTTGTGTGATGTACTTTTAAAGTTTTTGGTTGAACGGTGGAGGGTTGCTGGATACTACTTGTTTGCTATCATGTATACCACTGTTGCCTTTCTGCCTGCAAGCTTCACTAGGCTATTGCATCCACTACTAGTGTATGGAAATCACTGTGTATCTTATGTTTAACCCTTTTATATTCTTCTATATACTCTAGTAATTGATTTGTTTCAGTTTGATTTTTCTCCCATATTCTGTTATTAGGTGTTTCCTCATGTTATGTTTTTGGTTGATGTTGGCCCTCTCTTTTAGGTCTGCATTCTTCAAGACCTGCCAGGGCTTGCTTTACCAATCCATCTCTTTTGGCGCTTGACATCACCACCAGTCTTCATACATGCTTGCAGTGGATAGCCTACACCAACTATGCCCCCAAAGCAATACCATTTGTACAACACTGTGCCATGAATGTATTGATGGATCAAGATGTGTTCTACTAAAGCAATGCCACATTTAACTTTTCACATGGGGCCGTATTCCAGCTAAGGAAACGTGACTCTTCATTTTGAATACTTGCTCCCCACTTACAGAGACCCTCTCATTCTCCTTTTATATTCTCACCGATCCAAGCTTGAGTGGTCATTGCCTAGCATACACTCACAGACTTGCTACTCCTCCGAACATCCACATGTTGCTATCCAACAGTGAAAGGGATACTGTGTTTGAGCTCCTCGTCTCCTACTGCTCTTCTTCTCTGTCTCTTCTTTACTTCATCTTTATGTGCAGGCCTCTCAGCCCTGAAGCTAAATTCAAGCCATTCAAGTAGACCTCCTCTTTTACCGAACATTGGCACTTAGCAAATTCGAAGTTCGGTTGGACAACTCTTTATGCACTTCATCACTTAATTTGACCTGTAGATGTGAAACTTACAGATGCTCTCAATGCACGTCCATGGCCACTCATTCAGCTGGCCATACTTTGTTTTGACCTTATTTCGTAAACTTCCAACATGATAAGTCATGATAAATACCCCAATAAGAGACCACTACCTGATTCAATTCACTTTAACGGTTAGCTCCTCCTTAACACTGATCAGGTTGATGTCCCTTCTTTGAAGAGTCACCTCTAATTGAAACTTGATGCAGTGGTAATTTCCGCTGACAGTTTTGAATCCTTGAGGCAATCCCAAGAACAATAACCCCCACCAGCCAACATAGTTTATCTCCCACTCAGCACACAGAACAACT
The DNA here is from genome assembly GCF_964261635.1 of Lissotriton helveticus. Taxonomy (NCBI): domain Eukaryota; kingdom Metazoa; phylum Chordata; class Amphibia; order Caudata; family Salamandridae; genus Lissotriton; species Lissotriton helveticus. Next base: position 1,098,290,172 of record NC_136068.1, read on the forward strand.
GCTTAGTCATCAGCCTAAAGTTTGATGGGGGTTCTTCTCCTTGGACAAATCCTGTGAAAATTGGGATCTCTAACTTTGTAGATAGAAATAAATATCCTGCCCAGTGGAAGATGTTTTATTAATCTCCTAGCTTACAGCTTCTTCTAAATCTCCCAGAAAGCGGTCCTCAGTCATGAACAAGCTGATGATTTTAATCATCGATCTTTTGCAATTGATGTGAGATAATATTCCTTGTTCTCTGTCAGGAAAATTCACCATAATCTATGAGACCATGTGTCTTTCTTCTAACAGGCCTGCTCGTATCTTAGTACCTAATGCTGCAGTATTTCCCATCATCACCAGTTCATAGTGTCGCGCGGTTTTCACTTTTCATTCTGAATCTTGTAGGTGCTGGCATATATCCAACACTGCTTCTTCCCCCTCTATGTTACTTAACATAATGGCGGATACCACGGCAACGTTGCCCATCAGTTTCATCCCCAGATCCAGGGCAGGTGCTGACCCATACTCATTCTGAATCTGTTATAGCACTTCTGGCATAACAGCTAATGAAGGGGTACTGTGTCTTCTAGTATATACCGCAGCAAAGACTGTACCCCACATGATGCAGTCTTCCACAGGGGGAGCCATCCCTATCGTCAGGCAAATCGCTAATATTCTGTGTTTTTCCTGCAGTTCCATATGGGGAAAAACTGTTTCAAGCTGACTTGTTTTTGTGCAATACTAAACGGAATCTCCTCCAATTTTTAGGAACCTTACCCATTACTGCATTTAGGGCCATATGTATGAACACATTTTCCCATAGACACAGAATGGGTAAAAGCCTTTAATACATCTGGCCCTAAGTGTTTGTGGGCTGATGCTCGGGGTAGCTAATTGTGGTTGTGCAGGTTGAACAGTCTGAGCAAGGTTGTTTCAATGATTGCATAACAAACTGTGACAAACATCTGTATATTGTTACTAAGTGTTTGTGTAATCTAACCAATTGTACAGCTGACAAATTATCAGCTTTAGGATGCGGTGTGTAGTCGGCTAAGACTGCCCATGTTGCTTCATTATTACTAACGGGTTCTAGTATAATGTCTTCTGTTATGTGTGTTAGGGCGCCATCAAATCAATTTCTGTGTTCTTGGTATGTTAAAAGTATCTCTGTTTCTTCGTACAGTGTATAGTTATTTGGAACTTCGCTTTGATTGTATTTGTTAAATAGACCTGTTGTGCGGTCTGCTGCTGGGAATGTAACCTATGAATAGAAGACTTCTGTCCTATATTTTTCTTGAGCCTCAACCACAAAGGTAACATCTCCACACATGAGCGTGACACCATGCTGTAGTACTTTCAGAGTAACCGCATGTCTGCATTTCTCAGCATGTTAAGTATGTCAGTGTCGACGTCTCCTGACATAATTGAATTGTGTATGCTTTACAGAGAGGGTAACACAATGGGAATTAGCCCTTTGAAGTATTTAAGCGTAAACAACCTGCAGCCAATATGTATGGGTTCCCTACTCAGCTGAAGAGGATAGTCCCTACCACAACGGACGTCTCCAGTTCGGAGGTGTGTAGAGCAGTTGCGGCCGGTGCAATTAAGAGCAGTGGGGCGGAGTAGTCGACAGACGACTGAAAACAAAACCATTTACCTTGCTCTTGCTGCATCACCGACTTGGAGATGTGGCGAGCAGAAAGGTATGTGGGTTTATACTTTTTTTAATGTTATTTTCCCTATTAGGTCATCTGTCCACTTCCCTGCCCCTCCACCCCACCGCTCTTACCTGCACTAGCCGCACCTGGTGTAGGGGTCTTTAAGTATGCACAAGAGAGCTAATCAAGTGATCCATTAAGTAAAAACACAATCTACCACGTTGATGGCGCCATGTCACATGGTTTCCATTTTTCAGTAGGAACTGTTAGTTTGTTGGACAACAAAATTTTTGGGTTGGTGCCAGGCTGATTCATGCACCCCCGCAGAAAATGCTAGCTTATAGTCTTGCTAGCTCACAGATCCACCATAAGTACCCCTGAATCTAGTAAGGTAAGGAATGGTTTGGGCAACCTCCAAAAAGGACAATTCTGACCCCTAAAGAATTGTGGTAACAGATCTAGAACTCTTTCGCTCAGTCACTCCTGCTCTCTCAGAGAGATATAAAACAGCTACACAAAGGGGCAATTTCAATATTTATTGCCCTATTGAGATTCTTGTATAAAATATATGCCCTCCAATGAATAATAGACATAAGCAGACAAACATGATTAGCAATATAATGACAGTGAATGATTCCATCATTGTGCTAAAACAGTGTATACATGTTGCCATGTAAGTACTGTGTATACTGTACTCCTACTTATGCATTCAGGTCACGGGCTCTGCCAAGAATCCCCTATAGGATGATCCAAATCCCCATTATCTGAAGGCAAGGTATGTAGGTCCCCCTCTTGGTCACAGGTTGGACATCCCTCCTGGCGGAGTGTAAACTGGTATCAGCTGTGCTGAAACGCCTACGATAGCGATGACCTCACAATGACAGCTGAGTGCTCCTCTAATTAGAGTACGGAAATCCGCTTGTATTTATCATAACAGCATTCATGCTTCCTTGTCGAGGATTCAGTTGAGATGACATTGTTTATTCTCTTTGTGATAGCGCAGCCGCCTTGTGGACGAATAATAAACTACTAAATTTGCACAATGTATGCACAGGCCTTGTACCGAATGTTCACGGTGTTGTGATAGTGTACTTATGATGTGGAATTGCAAGGAATGTGGATTCACAGAAATTAATCCTGCACTGTCACGTAAGCAAATGTGTGTCATAAGTCAGTGTGTGGAAAAAGAAGGCAACTTCAGAAACGTGTACATGTAAAATGGCAGTGTTTGTTCCTGGCCTAACGTAGCCACCTGACAACAGGTGGCTTGTCTACTTGCTCCTGAAATCCGGTGCTTCTGATGATCCCTCACCCATTTCTGCTTTACAAAGGCTAACTCCTGCTGCTGTCTCCTTATAAATGCTCTTAATCTTCAGGAATGGGTCGAAAGTCATGGAACAGAGCAATAAGCTCTCATCTTTTGCAAAAGCAGCCTTTTGAATCCTTGTGTTGTTCTACACATAAGGTCTATATCTCTGTCTCACCTTAGACAACCTGGGTAAAAAGTCTTGTCTAACTGGCTGTCCACAGATCTAATGGATCCGCATCAGACTGGCTTCAAAGTTGCTGAGGGTATATTGCCAGTACTGACTTCTGTTCTGTCTGGCCTGTGTTTAATCACAGACTTCATTAGCAGTGGTTCTGGAATGTCAGGTGCCATCTTCTGCATTTGATAAGATCAACTTGTTCAAAGTCATCTTGGGTGAGGCCTAGAATGATACAAATCATAGGAGCAGCTGTTAGATGGTTTAGCTGTTTCCTGAATGAAAAGTCACAGGTTTTCTCCCTATCCATGTTTGTCTTACCACAGGGTGCCTTGAAGCTCTGCCCGGTCACATATATTGTTCAATGTATTTGCCCAACTTTACGTTTTCTGAATATTTTCCTAAGCAGGCCACTTTTACCTGCAATGTACCAGAAAATACCAAAGAGTTAAAACAGTGTCAACTGGCAAGTGTTAACTTTTAGCTGTTCAAGTTGGAAATAAGTGCAGCCGAGGCATTTGATTCCATCTAATAGCCCTCCCTGTTAATGGTGATAGAGAGGATGGGCATGGGCAAACCTGAGCTTAAATTGATCTCCCTTCTACATAGAAAGCTGACAGCCAGAATCAAAGTAAATAATTTACTATTCCCCGAAATATCAATACATAGAGGAAATAGATAGGGCTGCTCATTGTCGCCCATCAGCTTCATCGTAGTAGGTGAACCCCTCGTTAGCATCCTGAGAGAATATCATGATCAACGGGGCATCTAATTTGGCTCATGCAAAGTAGCCCTCTCAAGGTACGTGGATGATATCTTGCTCATGGTCAGAGACCCGGCTCTCATTTAAACCACATCATTCATGAAAAATAATAACTTTTGAGAGCTGGTCTGGCCTCAAAATAAACTGGTCAAAGTCAGTACTGATACCTAAGTGTGCACACATGCTCCTATATTGCAATTCCCACTCCAATAGTAACAAGAGCTATATGCTTTTTAGGCATTCAGTATGAGTGGGATTTAGCTATAATTATTATGGAAAGCAATGCAAAATGCACGACCGCTATTACCAAGCAGGAGGAGGCCTGTGTTAAAACTACCACTGACAGTTGTGGGTAGAAGCGCGCTATTGAAAATGGTAGTCCATCCCAAGTTACTATATCTTTTTCAAAATATTCCACTAAACAGATCTTTTTTGAGCAACTTAAGTCGCTACTGGTTAGGCTGGCATGAGCTGGTTGACAACCCAGAGTCGCTTGGAACGAAATGCAATTGCTATATAGGCTGGGCGGACTTGTGGCCCCTAATTTTGAAATCTATTACCTTGTTGCTTTAACCGATTTTATACACCACAGGCTCAATAGCAGAAGGCAATCGCTACAATGTGGCCTGGAGACGAGCTTAGTTGCTCCAATCCTTGTATACCAGACTTTTGCTAAAACATTGTTGCCATATCAATGAAATCCACATGGTGAAATACCTAGTTGGGCATGAGCCAGGTTGGTGGTGAAAGTTGGAGTGGAACTATATATTCGCCAAAGCTCCCATTAATTAAAAATCCTAAACTGGCACTGTCCAGGGAGGGTGGGGTGATTAAGCAATTACAGTATAAGAAAATAGAGTCTCTGGGTAGTTTCTTTGTCAATAAACATTTTATGACTCTACAGGAATACTCAAAAGACGTTCCGGGTAACTCCATGGACATACTAACATATCAAAGTCTCCACCACTCCATAGAGGGACTGTGTTCAACTACGTCGGATGAGCCACTTGAATGGAAACTTCTCACTTTAGTTGTTGCAAACCCTAGCACCCTCAAACTGGTCACCTGTATGTATAATTGTATTGTGAATACTTTAAATGTCTCTGATTTTAACATGAAGGGCAAATGGGTAAAAGAACTTGATTATGAAACCAAAGATGAACTATGGTCGTACTGATGCCCGTAGATTAGAGATACCCCTACCAGTGGAAAGTTTAGACTAATACAGTTGAAATCTATACATTTTGATATGGGTTGTCTAAAGATTAGAACTGTTGGAGATGTAATTCACTGGACGCACACTTCTTTCCTACGATGTGGGTTTGCCTGCCGATTCATTCCTACTGGTAGAAGGTCCTGGTGGAAGTGCGACTGATGACCATCTCTAATGTGATGATTCCTCCTCTGGTTGTTATAATAGGATATGTAGAGAGAGTCGCTAAGCTTTTCTGAAAACTTGGTGCAGTTGCACTACTACTGGTCAAGCACAGAATTGCAATAAATTGGACAGACAGAGGGGTTCTGAGTTGTGCGAATAGATCTCACTACCTGTTATTAGCACCCTAAAACATATTGGACTTTATTACCACTTGCCTTCCGATCCAGGGATATATGGGGTCCTATGCGTGCTTATATTGCCAGCACAGTAAAACAGCATTGGTTCCTTGGAGTGCATAATGCACGTGGTATGTATATTTGTGACTTGTGTGCTACACATTTTTTGAAGCTGTAATCGTGATCCACATTTTAAAAATTTGTGTCTGCTATTGATAATGTAGTTGCCCATGCTCAATTCACTAGGTTATGTGGTTCTGCCTTGACAATGTCACCTTCTTAATGTTGAAAATTGAAAAATAAAGTTAAAAAAAGTTGGAAAATAAGTGATAGATATCAAATTTCAAGAAATAAATTGACTGTATGATTTGGGGAATTTGTATGGTGGGCAATTTAATGCCCAAAATAATTGAGTGGAACCGCCTCATTAATGAATCACAGTAGAGCAATGAAATAATGGAAACAAGGTATTTTCTCCCTTCATAAACGTCTTTTTGAAAATCTAATGTTTTATGAGGAACGTAGCATTCTGCGGTGCAGATGGAAATGTGTTCCTGTAGACAAAAATTGCTGCTGGCTGCTATGCTGCTATAATAGATCAAGACATGCAGTAATATTCTTTTTTTTCTGAGAGATAATCGTAAACTCTATGAATTTCTAGACAAGCTCATTGGGAAAAAATGCTGTACCAATTTAGATGCATTTTTCTTAGACCTTTTTTTTTTAACATAAATCTCCTTTCCCACCCCACCTAGCTAATTTGCTTCTCTGATACATTGATTCACCATTAACCAGTGGATGCACTGAGTGAATTACCTCTAATTTAGTCAGATAAAGCACTTAAGGTAGAGCGAGACAGACACTTGCCTATGATCAGCAACATGAGTCTTTGTTATGAACTCTACAACTTAATTACTAGGCTATATCTCATTGCAGTCAGACCATTCTTGCTTTGCATTGTTTATTGCTCATGTTGTATAAGTATTTAAATAAAAATGGCAGCAACTGTGTGTGAAAAAGAAGTGAAACAAGTTTTTAATCACAAGAGTGAAGAAAAGTGAGGAAGAACATGGGTCATCACTAAGTCTAAGGCTTAGGCAAGCCCACCACCGTATGGCTGTGCTGGCAGTGGGTCTGCCCCCTACTACCTCAGCTATGCTGAATTTAGGCTTTGCTGCCCAGCTGGTAGAGTTTCACTTCTAAAGCTGCTATAATGAAAAATAACTCAATAACGGCAAGTCCACCATGCCATGATGGGCCTCCCATCACAATTTTTTTATCCAAGGACAGACACCCAAGTGGTGGTCAGATTTTGAAAGTAAACATAACCTACGTCCATGATGCACTGCAACATTTCTTTATGTGTGGGACATTTCTGGGTTATTTCTGTCCAGGACCAGCATGGTGCTTATGTAGAGTGCAAACGGAACATATGCTGGTGGAATGGCATCAGACACAGCCTGTGCAAGTACGGTGGCCTGTCTGACGGCATTTGTTTAGCTAGCCAGAGGCAGCTCTGCCAATCAGGAGCCAGAGGAAGCTCTGCCATCAGGAAAACAGTGTACCCCTGTCCTCTAAGTGAGACAAGGAGGGGAGAGATGGGCTGACCGGACATGGGCGTTGAGGTCTGTGAGGAGAGAGTCACATAAAGTCAACACTGAAACTTCCATTTTGTAAATCAACACAAACCAGTCTTAATTTCAGAACATACTCCCTCTCTGGTCCCGGATCATTCATGAATCTCTCCTGCAGGGGAGGATCCCAGATTGCCTCAAGACTGGGCATGTCACTCCCATCCCTAAGAAGCCCAACACTGATTCATCTGATCCTAACAACTTCCGGCCTATCACCAGCATCATAACTGTAGCTAAATTACTCGAGAAATGCATCCACACGCAGCTCTGCAACCACATAGAGAAATTTCAACTCCTTGACCTCTATCAATCGGGTTCCAGAGCAGGGCATAGTTCTGAAACTGCACTAACTCACATTGTGGATGATGCCCTGAGTACCCTTGATCAAAATGTCCCTTGTCTTCTGATCTTTCTTGATCTGTCCTCAGCATTTGACATCATCAACCATGATAACTTGATTGCGCTTCTTCAACAGAGGATGGGTCTCTCAAGTCTTATGCGTGCTTTCACCTCTTTTTACAGCACTCTGATACCCATAAGGGTCATGTTCGCGCTTTATAAAACTCTTCAAATAAAATAAATAATCTATTGAAGTAACATGGGTAACTATTTTCTCTTTGATGCTAATTGTATCACTGACATTTTGCCCATTTTGTGGATTCAGACTTCAGACGTCAAGTATGTCTTCAGGGGGGGAGGAGCCAAGCTCGCGTCCGTGATGGCCGCGTTTTAGCTCGGCTCCGTTCGCTTTCCTTTCTGGAACGTCTATCCTGTGTCTTATCCTGCCCCGGGAAATATTCTTTGGTGGACTATGGAACTAAGACATTTCGCTGGCACTTACCGTCTGCTCCGTCTGTTCCTAGGTGCCGCGGATCCTGAGCTGCGCCCTTGTTCGCTTCGGGGCCTCCGGAGCGGGCGGGCCTGAAACTCCTCGGCGGCGCCCGGGCGGGGCGGAGCGCTGCAGCCGGCCCTTGGTGGAGGTGTGGGCTCGTTCGGAGAGGTCGAAGTGCAATTAGACCGGTGACGGCTCTCCGGGCCTGGACCGGCGATCCTGCGGCCTGGTGTTGAGGCGCTGCCTTCCATGGACGGGGGTTGATCGTGTATGTGGCTTGTCTCCCCTTTGTTCTCCTGTCCGGCCATTTTGAGTCCCTCCGCCCGGACTCGGAGAACGGAGCCGGTGGCGTGGGGGAGCCGGCGACCCTCCTTATCCTGGTGGCCCGCCTTCCTCCCTGGGGGTGCCTCTGCTTGTGGTCGGCTGTATCCTGTGTGACCCCGCTTGTGGCCGGACGGGGGTCGGAGATTGCCGCGGCCCCGCCGGGCTTTCAAGATGGCGACCAGCTCCCTGTCTCTCAACCTGGCCGAGACTGGCGATGCTGGTCCGCCGCATGGCTCGTTTGCTGAATACCGTAAAGGTGAGCCTACGCTTGGCGACATTCTCGCCGCCTTGCGCTCCTGGAGTGCTTCCGTGACCGCACCTATCGCTGGACTGGATGATGATCATTTTGCCGGGCCTGCTGGGCCCCCCCCGATGTGTGCGGCTTCATCGCTGCTGTGTGCTGCTGGGCCTTTCCTGGAGGTCGTGGACCCGGCGGCTGCCGCTTGTGTGGGTATACGGATACCCGCTGTTCTCATTCATCATGTGCTTTCTCCTGTGCTGGGGGTCCGCCGGCCGGGTCCCGTCCGGACCGGTCTCGTTGGATCTCCCATTCCCTTTTTGCCTCGAATGGCCGAACGAAGATCCTGTGGTTGCTCCGCCGAAACGGCTTTCCTCCTATTGACGGCGGAACTGTGCCTGCATTACCTGTGGTGGTTACCGTCTTTTCCTGTTCATCTGGGTCGAAATCGTTATGACTTGTGTGGATTGACGATTGGACTCTCTGCTATTCGCCTCTGGTTCCTCATGATCTGGTTCCTGGTGCGTTGCATACCTACGGCTTTGGATAGACGAGGACAGGGTTGAGATGGACTTGCCTCGGTGGACTATTATTTTGCGGTATGGTCGGATGATCCGTTTGTGACTGTATGACTATGTTCGATTCTCCTTCATGTTCCTGGAGCTTATCCTCGTAATTACTATCTTCCCGTGGGCTCTGAGTGTGTTCGGACGGGGGGTGGGAGTTGATGGTTTTGATTATGTGGCTCCTCTCCCGTCGTTGTCTCCCTATTTCCCCTTCTTCTTTTTGTCTTTGTGGTTCCTTCTTTACTTTTAACTCTTCTATATTTCGGGTTTCTAGTTAGGGCGACAGGCACGCTGCTGGGGGGTAGGCCATAGCCTTCTGCAGGGGTGCAGGGTGGGGTGTGCGGGGTGGGGGGGGTCTGTCATTTTGTTTTTTCCCCCTCTTTTCCTTTTTTGGGTCTATGGCTCTTATGTATCCCTTTTTCGGGACGTGGTGTCTGCATGTGGACCCCCTGGGGTGTTTTTGCTAGCATGGGCCCTCTGGTCTCCCTGCCGTCACGGTTTACTACGCAGCTATCACTCCTGTTACCACTGGTTCCCTGTGCCGGTCTATTTTTGAATGCTTTGTTAGCCATGGGGCGCATGCTGTGATGCCGCGTTCTTTCTTCCCCCCTTTTTCCCGATGTCCCTTCCTTTTTCCCTTCCCCCCTTTTTTTCTTTTTCCTCCCCTGGGTTGTGGTAGCAAAGGGCTCTTGTTTTGTAAGCCTATTTCCCGTTCTCAGTATCATTGTGTGTTCTCGTAGTGGTGGGTGGGCGCTGGGCAGCGGTTGCAATTGCTTACTAATGTGGGACTCACGTTCTGCCTTTGTTAAACTGTGACTGTTCTTTTTGAATTTTCCTGTGTTCTGTATTACTGCTTGCTCGCGGCCCGCCACGGCCCTCTGGACTTTAATGATTGCCGTCATTCTGCTATACCCCTTCTTCTCTTATAAAATCAACCTTCTCTCATCCTGCTCGTGGTGGTTGCTCTGTGGCTTTTCGCCTTTGATTCCCGTTTGGATTATTGTGGTACCCTGCTGGAGCTTCTGTCCTGCCCATTGTGCTTCTATAATTGTGGTGGCCGGCCCGATGGGTTGTAGGCCCGTATTTGTGAGCAATTTCTGCACAATAAAGGTTTTAAAAAAAAAAAAAAATAAATATGTCTTCAGGGCTGGTGGTGCCTGCCAGAGCTTGTTTATGGCAGGGCCCTCCTCACTGTTCCTTGCAGGTAGGCCTCCTAAGGTTTCATTGTACCACTGGATGTTAGTCTACAGTATATACAAACTAAAACTGAAAACACAACATTCAAACACTGCTTAGCAGGGGTGAATGAATGAATATAGGCTTTATAAAGCGCAAACTTAGCCCAGGGGCATCAAGGCGCTACGGATAGGGATCAAGATCAGAGATGTCCATAGATAGAGCACTTACAGATTCGTACTGGTAAAGAGCCAGGCCAGGGTGGCTCCTCTGTTGGAGCGAAGGAGCGTCGCCCCACTTAAAATTCCCCCAAACCCCATAACAATAAAATGGTAATTTATTACTATTTTATTTTTCTCCACGTCCGGAACAGAGCACCAGGATGGGGGAGGACAACTAATGAGCGCCAGCAGCATGTCACTCAGCAGAGAGGAGGTTGGGCGGGTGTGGCACTGTTAAAAGTGCACATGTCTTTTTGGCCGGCCGCTTTGAGAAAGCCAGCCACACATGCGCACTTTAAACAGCTGTAACCCAGCTGTCTTAAACCAAGGCCTCAACAGCTCTGTGGAGAGTCGAGTGAGGCTGCTCCCTCCAATTAGGACGCTGCTCTCATGCTGCGTGAGAGCATCACCCTGAGTGGTAAAGGGAGTTTCTGCAGTCAGTCCTGGTGGAGAGAAGAGGACTGGAGGAGGGCGTCACATCGGGTTCAGGTAAGTTTTCATTTTTTAAATGTTATTTTGCGCATGCGCGCCCGCACCCCTACTCCCCAAGGATGCCAGCCGCCACTGCTGGTTAGACTCCAGGATACACAATCACTCAACAAGACAACCACTAATGTACTCTTGCTCCAGTACCACACACCGTCATATGCCCCCACATGTACAAAATGATGTCTAGGTCCACAAGCACATTCAAATGAAGCTTGTGGATTCTGGCCACAACACATGGGATACTACACATCCCCTAGTTTTCTTTTGTGACAGGGTACTACTCTTCCCCACTTTTACACACCATAGGGTCCAGAAAACCCATGCTTTCTCACATACAGGGCACTACTTTTTCCTCACACTACAGGGTACAACACTCCCTCATACTTCCTCTTGCAACATGGCACTACTCTTCCCTGCTTTTGTGTACTACAGGGTGTCACTGTCCCACATACCTTCTCACACATGGTATGCTCTTCCCCAGTTTTGCAACACCAGCAACTGGGGTACTGCTCTTTCCCCAGTTGCACACCAATCCTATGTGCTCCATAGGCACATGCTGACAAGACCTTAATGCACCATTAGACACGGTACCCCTCTTACCGTCTTTGTTCATAGTAATCCACACAACAAGTACCATCTCCCAATCTGTTATCCAGACTCGACCTCTAATTTTCGACACACAATGTGACATAATGTAAGTACCAGCAGCGGCTCCTCCGTTAAGGTGGTGGAGCATTGTCCCGCCTGCTGCGAGTGGAGCAGTTACACACAGAATAATGAAATGTTCATTACATTACCGTACCATTTTATTTTTCTGACAGATTGCTGAGTATTGCAGGATGACTGTTCAAGTGCCACAGATTTACCTCCACTCAATGGGCTTCTTATCCTTTCCGCATGGCCCTTGCCCACCTTCCACTCTAGGATCTTCCTGCACAGCAGCCATGCTGACACCACTTCCTGGTGAATTTTTTTTGGGGGGTGCAAGGCTATCACGCCCTGGTCACAGGGCCTCTCCCCATCTTTCGACATGTCTTCTCCCTTTCAGGACCAGCTCCCAAAAGCTGCCAGAGTCCTACTGCATGCCATTCAAATAAGAGGTTGGTTAGTCATTTCATGTTAGGTGCTTAGGGTACCGCAAGAGCCCGATACTTACAGATAGGGCTCCATTTCCCCTCAAAGCTTGCCCAGCACACAGTTGCCCACATTCCATGCATGATATTATCACAGCATACACACTACTCATTTTACAGCATGTCCACTAGTCACCACATACACATTATGTAACTTTAGGTATGTTACACCCTGGTCTGGACACTTTCATATTTCTCCCCAACCCGGTTTGTTCAACACCTTGCCACACAGTACCTGTTCTGCATACAATAAAATAGCACTGGGGCAAATATTGATGGATTTCATCTTATGACATATAGGGGTAGAGGACCATGAATAATGTGGATGACTAGCAAAACCTTTAAGAAAGTTACAGGAAATATTGACCTAATGACTGCACAAATTCTCTACATCCTTCATGACATTCAACAATTTATGCAAACACAGCATGGTCCTGGAAACTGTTATCTTTACCACTGTCATGACAGCTGAATGCTGGGTGCTGAATGCATACAAACGTTGAACTCTTTTCCCTTTCATGTATCTAGGTGCCCATCAATGCTCTGTAAATGAGTAAAATAATAGATTCCTGCTCGGACTAGGTCAGTATTCTTTCACAAGATTATTTAAATTCACCATGTGTCACCTATTTTTAAACCACTGGATGAACGCTTCCCTCCCATGTCCAACGCTGGGTTGGACAGCCTTCTTTTAAAAACAGGATACTATATAAATTGCTGATTGTAGTATTCAAGAACTTCCACGTTAACTTCTCCTCTATGCCACTTTCAAGTGCACACTACACAATGGACTGAAAAAGCTTCAAGAGCAACCCTTAAATCCATGAGAACCTGGGTATCACGTGCCTGTTATGAAACAGTGGTTCTTATAGGTACTATTCAAGCCAAATTCTGTATAGAGGTTAGATGACCCCATGCAATCAATGCTTAAATAATCATAAATATATCACCACGCTAAGAATAAAAATATACAAATAGTTTAATGTCTTCAATAACTCATCAAGCAAAATGACGAAGAAAAACCAAAAACACCAGAGAATTACGTTCCGAAAATATAGTGCAATGTGACTCCAGTGTGATGCCTAACAAAACATAAAGTAATCAAGAAAAAACACAGTCTCATTAGGGGCTGACTTGTTACTAACAAACAATTTCCTAAACTATTGTGGTACAATAGTTAACAACTTCTGTATCGGTTTGTTTATTATATGTCGATGAAGTTTTGACCCCCTAAAAGTTACAAAGGTCTCATCAGGACAGAATTCATATGGTACATCTGAACTGTTCTCCTGAATAGGGGATTGTGACCACGTGAAAACCAGACCACCACAGTGAGTGAGGTCATATGTTGATGATGTTTTGACCGCCTAAACGGCTATCAAGGGTCTCACCAGGACAGAATTGATATGGGAACCACAGTTGCATAGCTATTCCCCACACTACACACTAGCATGTAACTCTGCAAACCTTAACTTACTAACCACCCCAAACCACCGTACACCACATCCACATCCAGATTTGATCCTTTAGCGTCCTGGTCCTTCTACACTGAAACACACTCTCTAATGGGGTCAAGGCAACACCTCTCCCTCCTATTGTTTAGGACCATTAAGGTGAGAATGACAATTGTGTACAACTGCCTCCCATACCAGAGCTACTTCAACCAATGCACTTCCTTAGTGTTGATGAAACTGTTGATTGTTTCTTGCTTTGTTTAATATCTCCATCATCTACCACCAAATACATCCAACACCTCTAACTTTGTCTAACCAATCCGATATATAGGTCTTAAGCATCTTCCTTAGTAAGTATGGACAGAATCTCTGCTAGAAATAGGACAGCTTCATAATTAATCCTCTTTCACAAGTTAACTGACTAGAGCCTAGCCAACAGTGCTTGATTCCAGGACACCTCACCTTTCTTAAAACTCTTTATTCATGACTGTATCAAATATTACATTTTACATTTCAACATTTTACCATCTATCAGTCTTTCCTCGTTTTCTGCCATTAACTGTCGGCGAATTAATAAGTATTCTCTTCCATTCTTCCCTGTAATCTCTGGTGTTCCATTCTATTACATCAAGAATCTTTTTGCATTCACATTACCAGGACACCTCACCTAATTCCAACATATTTACATTATTACAAGCCCCTTGCACCACTTTTGCCTAATTTTTCCCATGTTAAAAATGACGCAAAAGTGGCGCAAGGGGCTAGTAAATCTGCCCCTTAGTGTTGATTTATTGTGTCCATGGAGGAACATCCCTGGCTGAGGAACACGAGATGGGCAAGAAAGGAAATTATGAAGTGAAGTTGGAAGAGGAGTTGGCCGAATTGCTAGGTGGGTCGACCTTGAATCTGGGGAACCGGGTACTAGTCTCGGCAATGACGCTGAACATCCTGTGATTCTGGGCAAATCACTTAATCTCCCCGTGCAAATGAATTGCCCTCATGTAACGCAACTGGTGCTATGTAAAGCGCTCTGATACTTGATAACGGGTCAAACTCGCGCTATATAAAACCCCGTAAAAAAAAGTGTCCTTAGCTCAAACCCCCTAGAGTTGTGTAGTTCAACCCAGTTGTTCTGATTGTTGGAGAAAATAAATTGCTGATTTCCACTGGGTTGGTATTTTGCCTGCTGTTTCTGAAGCCATTGTGTTTGCAATATTTTTCAAATCCGTTACATATTATTAGGTTCTTTTGATGTTTTTCTGTAAGTTCCTGCCTCACCCTCCATGTCTCTGACACTCTTCCATGGTATTCAGTCCTACCCAAAGGGATTACTGCTGCTGCCCAAAGTAGAGTTACTACTCCAGCAGGTTGTGGTCTGCTGAATCACTTGTCACTGCCATGTGTCCAGTCTCCCTCCTTGTTTACTGCTCTACTGGTTCTACTGGCCCTGGTTAATCCTCGGAGACAAGCATTACACAGTGGCAAGCTGTTGTGATTTAAGGTGGAACTGTCCAGGCACTGCACAGAGTATGATGGGATGGCTACATTCACCTCCTTGGCTCGGGCTCTGAGAGCAGTGTTTCCGCCAGAGGCAAAGGCTCCCCAGCCTCTCCAGTAGATGTCCAAGAACTCCACCACTCTTGGCACCTCGATGCTTTATGGCCTATCTACAATCAGCTCCGTAGTAACTGCAGTAGTGCTGCCTGGCACGTGCAACCATCCCTCCCATGGACAGGTACCATACACAGTGAATGCAGAAGGAAAAGGCTGATGTTACCGTGCAGTCCCACCTAACAGCACAAACATTGAGGTTCCACACACACTCCCTCATGCACAGATTCTTCATTCAGTCATGGGTCTCAGTTGCGCCTCCATAAAGTGTAGTCTCTGGTCTCTTCTAGTTCCTTCCCAATGTGGATAGGACTCGGAGTGTCATAAGGAGTGTCACCATTAGTCCAAAGAGGGGTGCGTGCAGTGCAGTGATCCCCCATGTGTGAAGGTCTCCCCTCAAAAAACCATAAAGATCGCAATGCTACCACATATTGCCTTACGCGCCCTGTTGATCCAGAGGAAGATCCCCTTTTACCACTTTTTACCACCACTCCATAGCCAAGGAGAGACGCAGCTCGGTGGGACTGCGGATGTGTGTGGCTGGGGTGGCTGAAACCATCATTTTAAACCCTGAAAGTGACCTGGTTCTCACAGCTCTTGAGTATTGTCAGGTGAGTAGCCAGGGTGCACATCTTCATACATATCTCAAGAAAATGGGACCAGGGCACCTTAGAAGGCATTGCCTAGTGTAAGTGATTGAAGGCGGCCACCTATTTGAGGCCTAAGGCCTAGTCCCTGTACACAGAACGTGAGCGAAGTACATGGAAACTGTATGCAGAGTGTGCAGAAAATACCTGTTGAATAAAGTGTGTTCTGCATAGGCGTATTCTAGAGCCCAGTGAGTGACAGCAGAGAGAGGGCCGCTTGAGGCGCTCGGGGAGCTTGTCTCAAATGGAAGGAATGAAGAAGGCTTGCTTTGCCTTTGACGTTTTTGTTTTGAATCAGAATTAGCTGATACCTGCTTTCTGTGTTGTTGGATCTTTACTAGAGTGTTTGCAGGGTGTTATGCACTTGAGGGAGGCGAGTAAGGGGGTCTACATTCAGTCAATGGTTCGGGTACACAGACAGGCTATTTCCGGCTTTCTTTGAGACTTGGTAACTATAGTATTCCACCAGTTATTACAAAACCACTTCTGGATTTTAGGAAGTACCCAATAACGTGGTCCGTTCTTACCCTCCCCGTCTCTTCTCGTGTGGTCCTGCACAGCTGACGTCTCTGTTTCTACACACATGCCGGACTTGGTTGTTTCTGGTCTTGCTCTCGGGTGTAGGACCTTCTTCTTGTTCAGCTGGCTGATTTTGTCCCGTTAGATGATCGGCGAGGCTGCCCTGTTTCTCTGTACAGGGAGGGCACTGTTTAAGCATGATAACGCACACACAAAAAATATTTATAATATCCAGACATAAAAGAAAAACAATAAGACAAACTACAACTAATGATCTCAGAGTCCTTCCCGGGGAGGGTTTGTAATCAGTTTATTTTTTAAAGAAAGGGTTACACACGAGAGCATGGATGGAAGGGACATACATGGCCAGGTGCAGCTTTCGGTGTGGCTTGTCTTCCTTCTGGACTCCACACAGCTGATCATTTTGTCTTTTAAATGGGCCACAGTTTCACCCTGCTCCCGACAATTTAAATGAAATGACAACTTTTTTCACTGATGAAACAATGGTCTTTTATTATTGTGCATATTCACTGTGGTGCACCGATGATTTCATTACTTTGCATCCCATGTAGGTATCACTCACGCCCATCTATGGCAGTGGTGTCCAAAGTTTGGCCAACGTTTGCCCACCAGGGCAAGTGCCATGCTAGGTTTTCAGGCATGAAATAGACTAACCTGGAAATAATCTTAATGGCAGCTGTGTACATTAAACGTGGTTAAGTCCTCGTGGACCAACATTGGACACCTCTGAACTACTGTGGCTGGGAAGGGCTCACAAGAAGAGTAGAGATTGGGGCTAAAGCCCTACCACACCTTAGGATCCCCTGCAAGCCTCCTCCTCCTGTGTTCGCCTTGATGTGCTGCTGTCTGAGAGCTCAGAATGAAAAGGGGGGGCTCTTGGCCCCCCCGCCCGCATGACGGTGCGGGGACCGCTCCCCTCCACCAAAGCCTCTCGGTGGTGGGGCGTGTCCTCTGGGGCGCGCCCTACCACCGATTGGCGGGCGCCCTCCCTGACCCGGATGGCATTAAGCGACATCCGGGTCAGGGGGGCGGGCTGCAGGAGGGGCTGGTAAGGGGGGGGGGCGTGCCGCTCCCCCCCCCGGGCCCCCGGGAGGATAAAGAAGCGGGGAGCGCCCAGGGGACTCCTTGTTGCCTGGACGCTCCCCCACACCGGTGGTGCCCCACGCTCGTGGCTTCTTGTTTTTCTTGTGATGTGCTGCTGTCTGAGAGCTCAGAATGAAAAGGGGGGGCTCTTGGCCCCCCCGCCCGCATGGCGGTGAGGGGACCGCTCCCCTCCACCAAAGCCTCTCGGTGGTGGGGCGTGTCCTCTGGGGCGCGCCCTACCACCGATTGGCGGGCGCCCTCCCTGACCCGGATGGCATTAAGCGACATCCGGGTCAGGGGGGCGGGCTGCAGGAGGGGCTGGTAAGGGGGGGGGGCGTGCCGCTCCCCCCCCCCTGGGCCCCCGGGAGGATAAAGAAGCGGGGAGCGCCCAGGGGACTCCTTGTTGCCTGGACGCGCCCCCACACCGGTGGTGCCCCGCGCTCGGGGCTTCTTGTTTTTCTTGTTTGTGTGTTTTTAACCTTTCTGTTATCTTTCAGGCAGTTGAGGGGCAGGCGCGGTGCAGGATCGGTGTCCGGATCTCGGCGGACCCTCATCAACCGTCCAGGGGGAGGCTCCGGTTGAACATTTGCGCGCCGAAGGAAAAGTGTCTTTTAAAACAAAAGAAAAGCGCCGCATCCGTGCGTGTCCCGGCGTCTGTTAATGTATTTCTCAGGGCGTGTGCGGGCGGTGACGAGCGGCGCGGTCTGGTTTAACCGCTGCTGCCGCTCGTGTGTATGCCGGTCGGCGGGCAAGAAAGAAAGAAAAAAGTCTTTACCTGAATTGGGCAATTTTGCTTGGCCTCAGATTGCGCGATAACCATACAAGGGTGGGCAAACTGGTCGGGCCAGGCAGCCCTCGTGATCGGTGTTCTCATGGTAGGGCGAAGCAGGGTCGAATAGGGCAGGGCCTGGATGGGAGACCTGGGTAAGAGTCAGTTGTTTTGCAATATGTTTGTAATTTCAGGTGGTGCTTTGGATTAGTGTAATTAACCAGCCAGGTTTGGGCATACTAACTATTTCGCCATGCTATAGGTGATTTTACCAACGATTTCGCCGTGCTATATGTGATGTTTCAAAAAGTTTTCGTTATTTGAAGGGGATAAAAGACTGTTTTTGAACGGATAAATTACAGACCTGTGCTAGACTGTACGTTTTAAACAGCAAAGGTTCAAGCCCTCATGTAAGTGTGGTATTGATTGAGGTTTGCAGCAAATGTTCGAGTGCCACTGCTGGATATTAATATCTTTTCTATTCCAGGCAATACACTCCAGTTTGTCAACGGAGAGTGCACGGCGAGCCCAGAGTGGGGAGCGGCGGACGTGTCGCAAGCACGATATCGGCTGTGGAGGGCGTGGGATTGGTCGGTAAGAGGAGAGCGGGGGGCTTGCATTTCATAGCTTCTAGTAGCCGCCGGGTGGGTCTACGCTAGAGTTTACTCACCCCTGACAAACCGGAGAAGCCGGGGCGTTGCGGTTGCATGGTGCTTATATTCCCCTGTGCACCCTCCATCTGTTGAAGGTACAAAGCACACGGGCACCTGAGTTGTAACACTAGGAGTGTAGGGCAGGGGTGTGCAAATATGCCGGGGCCGAAGGGTGGTAAAGGAGGGCCCAGCATGGAGGTTATGATGCACGCCATGATGCGTGAGATGGGCGAAATTAATAAGAGGTTGGGGAAAGTGGATGAATTGGAGGCCCGCATGAATGAGAGGTTTGCTGACCCCCGGGCCCATCAGGCAGGCCCATGCGGCAGAAAGCGGCACCCTTGCCAAGGGGGGATTTTGTTACCCCACCCAAGAGATCTAAGGCCAAGAAGCCGAGGTACAGTGCCCCAGCCCCCGTACCTCTAGTCCTGGTCCCAAGTACGCCCGTTCCTCCGGTACCGGTTCCTCTTGCGCCTCTGCCAGTTATTCCTGCGCCCACAGCACCGGTGCCGGACATGCCGCCGGCACCCCCTCCTGCGGGGATTACCCCCCCGCCCTTGGTACCGCTACCGGTCCCGAGTGTGCCGCCGACACCCGCTCCCTTGCCTACCACGCCAGTGCCACCGGACATGCCCCTTGGGGTCCCAGATGTGCCAGTTGGCAACCTGGACCCGGTCCCTGTTGAGTTAGTATCTCAGATAGCCGCCTTATTACCTTGGTTGCAAAAGGGTGGTGTGTTTCCTGCCTCATCAGATCATGCGGCAGAAGCGGCGAAGTTGGTAGAAAAGATTAAAGCTGCAACTGTGGCTGACAATATTGCGGTGCCCTCAGCTTCTTCACTTACAGGTTCCAGTCCCGCCCAACCGAAGGGAGATGATGGCCTACCGGTTCAGGTGCCCGTCAATGGTAAGGAGGTGGCTCTGCCTCTCTTGGGGGACGGCTCAGTGCCATCCAGGAGTGAAAATTTGGCACAACATGTGTCACAGGCAGTGAAAGAGTTGATTTGGGCGGGAAAGTATGTTTACATTTTTTCATTGTTGCTAGACAATAGGGAAATGGAGCAGGCCAAGTTACTGAAGGAATGGATGCATCCGAGTGAATGGAGGGCACAGTGCTCCAGGTTCAGGGTAGATGAGACTTTGAAGAATTGGATCAGGGCCATTTCCGTCCTTACGGCTATCACGGCCGAACGCCCCCCTAATGTGCAGGCAGCAATGGCTTGCTACCAGAGCAGGATTGTGGGGTGGAGCGATCAATACACTGGGGATGCGTGGAAGGAGTATGATGTTAATTTCAGGAAAGCAAAGGAATTTGACTCATCACTGGCATGGGACAGGGTGGATTCTATGTCTTGGCATAAGCAGTTCTCAGGGGACACAGCCCCATCCCAGGGCGCCAGTGCAGTCAGGGTGTTCTCCGCCAGACCCCAACAGCCCTTTCGGTCAGCCCAGGGGAGTGAGGTCCCGGGGAAGAATAGGGGGGGTCAGAGAAAAAAGGGGTATGCTGGGACTTTAATAAGCGCTCCTGCACAAGGGCCCAGGGCACCTGTAGATTTAGACATGCATGTGCAGTCTGTGGTCACCCATCCCACCCCGAGACAACTTGCAGGTCCAAGCAAGGCAACCACGGTCAGAGGGGAAGGGGGAAGCCAGAGTAGTGCAGACGATTCGGGCCCTCCCACGCCAATAGACGTTTTGGCAATGATCCCATGGCTGAATAGATACCCGGACCACACAGCGGCCACTCTACTTCAGGAAGGTTTCTCACAAGGTTTTAGGATCCCGGCGGTGGGGTACACAGGTAGTGCACGTTGCAGGAACCAACTGTCAGTAAAGGATCAATCAATCAATCAAAGCATTTGTATAGCGCACTACTCACCCGGAGGGTCTCAAGGCGCTAGGGGAGGGGGGGTCCGCTACTGCTCGAACAGCCAGGTCTTGAGCTGCTTCCTGAAGGCGAGGTGGTCCTGGGTCAGGCGGAGGTGGGTCGGGAGGGAGTTCCAAGTCTTGGCGGCGAGGTAGGAGAAGGACCTTCCCCCTGTGGTGGCTCTTCGGATGCGGGGGACGGCGGCGAGGGCGTGGCCGGTCGATCGAAGCTGGCGTTTGGGAGGGTAGAAGTTGAGGCGGCTGTTGAGGTATCCTGGGTCTTGGTTGTGCAGGGCTTTGTGTGCTTGGGTGAGGAGCCGGAAGGTGATTCTCTTGTTGACCGGGAGCCAGTGCAGGTCTCTCAGGTGTCCGGAGATGTGGTTGCGACGGGGGATGTCCAGGATGAGTCGTGCTGAGGCGTTCTGGATCCGCTGGAGTCTCTTCTGGAGTTTGGCGGTGGTTCCGGCGTAGAGGGCGTTGCCGTAGTCCAGTCGGCTGGTGACGAGGGCCTGGGTGACCGTCTTCCTGGTCTCGGTGGGGATCCACCAGAAGATCTTGCGTAGCATGCGTAGGATGTTGAAGCACGACGAGGAGACGGTGTTGACTTGTCTGGTCATGGAGAGGGAGGAGTCCAGGATGAAGCGCAGGTTGCGTGCGTGGTCTGTTGGTTTGGGTGCGCTGCCTAGGGCGGGGGGCCACCATGAGACGTCCCAGGCGGAGGGTGAGGATCCCAGGATGAGGACTTCCGTCTTGTCCGAGTTCAGTTTCAGGCGGCTGTTCTTCATCCATTTGGCTACCTCTTTCATCCCTTCGTGTAGGTTGGCTCTGGCGGTGGCGGGGTCGTTGGTGAGGGAGAGGATCAGCTGGGTGTCGTCGGCGTAGGAGATGATGTTGAGGTTGTGCTGGCATGCGATGGCTGCGAGGGGACTCATGTAGACGTTGAAGAGGGTTGGGCTGAGCGAGGAGCCTTGGGGAACGCCGCAGATGACTTCGGTGGCTTCTGATCTGAACGGGGGGAGGCGGACTCTCTGTGTCCTTCCTGCGAGGAAGGAGGTGATCCACTTCAGTGCCTTCTCCTGGATTCCAACGTTGCTGAGGCGCTGTACTAGGGTACGGTGGCAGACAGTGTCGAAGGCCGCGGAGAGGTCTAGGAGGATGAGGGCCGCTGTTTCTCCGTTGTCGAGCAGGGCGCGGATGTCATCGGTTGCTGCGATCAGGGCGGTCTCGGTGCTGTGGTTGGCCCGGAAGCCGGACTGCGAGAGGTCGAGGGATCCGTTCGTCTCGAGGAAGGCGGCCAGCTGCTTGTTGACGGTCTTCTCGGTGACTTTTGCGGGAAACGGGAGCAGTGAGATGGGTCGGTAGTTCTTGAGGTCGGTGGGGTCGGCTGATGGCTTCTTTAGTAGGGCGCTGAGTTCGGCGTGCTTCCAGCTCTCTGGGAAGGTAGCGGTGTTGAAGGAGGTGTTGATGATGTCCCGCAGGTGGGGTGCGATGACAGCGTCGGCCTTGTTGAAGACGTGGTGAGGGCAAGGGTCGGTCGGAGATCCGGAGTGGATGGAGTTCATCGTGCGGATGGTGTCTTCGGTGCTGATCGGGGTCCAGGCGCGGAGGGTGGTGGTGGGGGGCGGTGGTTCGGTCGTGGCGTGCGTCGGTTGAGTGCTGAAGCTGTTGTGTATGTCCGCGATCTTGTTGTGGAAGTAGGAGGCGAGGGAGTTACAGAGGTCTTGCGAAGGGATGATGTCGTTGTTTCCGGGGTTGGAGAGCTCTTTAACGATGTTGAAGAGTTCCTTGCTGTTGTGTGCGTTGTTGTCCAGTCGTTCCTTGAATGCAGTTTTCTTGGTGGTGTGGATCAGTTGGTGGTGTTTTCGGGTGGCAAGCTTGAGGGCAGTCATGTTGTCCGGTGTTGGGTCTCTGCGCCAAGCTTTCTCAAGGGCTCTGCAGTCCTTCTTGGAGCTCTTGAGTTCGTCGGTGAACCATGGGGCTTTCTTGCTGCCGGGTCTGCCAGGCGGGGTCCTCAGAGGGGCGAGGTCATCTGCGCAGTCGCTGATCCACTTCGTGAGGTTGGTGGCTGCTTGGCTGGGGTTCGTTGCGCTGGTGGCTGGGTTCTTGCTCAGGGAAGTCGCGAGCTGGTCGGCTGTGATCTTGTTCCAGCTTCTGCGTGCAACCTGTTGCTGTTGGTGGTGGATCGTGGTCCTTTTGAAGCTGAAGTGGACGCAGCTGTGGTCCGTCCAGTGGAGTCCGGTGGCGTGGCTGAAGGCGATGTCCTTGCTGGATGAGAAGACGGGGTCGAGTGTGTGTCCGGCGTAGTGGGTGGGGGTGGCCACCAGTTGCTTGAGTCCGAGGTTAGCGAGGTTGTCCAGCAGGGTGGTGGTGTTGCGGTCGTTGTTGTTCTCCAGGTGGAAGTTGAGGTCCCCGAGGAGGATGTAGTCAGCGGAGGGGAGGGCATGCGGGCTGACGAAGTCGGCGATGTCCTCGCTGAATTGTGTGCATGGTCCCGGGGGTCTGTAGACGAGGGTGCCTCTGAGGGTGGTCTTGGGGTTGATGTGGATCTGGAAGTGCAGGTGCTCGGCGGGTGCGAGGGTGTCGTCGGTGTTGGTCGTGATGCGGATGGAGTTCCTGTGGATGAAGGCGATGCCTCCTCCTGTCTGGTTGACGCGGTCCCTCCGGATGATCTTGAAGCCGTCCGGGATGGCGATGGCGATGTCGGGCGCTGAGGAGGCGTTCATCCAGGTTTCCGCGAGGAAGGCGACGTCTGGGGCTGTGGTGTCGAGGAGGTTCCAGAGCTCGACGGCGGGTCATAACCCTGAAGTGGTGGGTGCTAAGGAACTGTCGCTGGGCAGGATAGCTGGCCTTCCAGGAGGTGCCTGTCCCCAATTTTGTGTGTTCACCGCTTGGAGTAGTACCCAAAAAAGAGAGAGGCGAGTTTAGACTGATCCACAACCTGTCGGCACCAAGAGGAGCATCCTTGAACGATGCGATTGATGAGGGGATTTGTAGTGTAAAATATGCCTCATTTGACCAGGCTGTTGATTTATTGCGGGCTCTGGGGCCAGGGGCACTGATGGCAAAGTCCGACATAGAATCTGCTTTCCGTCTCCTCCCAGTCCATCCTTTGGATCACCACCTCCTAGGTTTCAATTTCGAAGGCAAGTTTTACATGGACAAATGCATGCCCATGGGCTGTTCCATTTCATGTGCTTACTTTGAGACGTTTAGCTTGTTTCTAGAGTGGGTCATGAGACAGGCGACGGGCCACCAGCAGGTCATGCATTACCTAGACGATTTCCTTTTCTTAGGTGCGGCGGGCTCTCAGGAGTGTGCCTGGGCATTGCAGGAATTTTGCGTGCTCATGCAGGCTTTTGGGGTCCCGCTAGCGCTAGGGAAAACGGTCGGCCCGTCCACCTGCTTGGAATTCCTTGGGATCGAAATTGACTCAGTGGAGGGATGCTTCAGGTTGCCCAGGGACAAAGTGGCTAGATTTAGGGCAGCGCTTTGTCAATGCCTACGCAAAGACAAGGTGTCCTTGCAACAGCTGCAGGAAGTAGTGGGGCAACTGAATTTTGCTCTGCGGGTTATCCCAATGGCACGCCCATTCTCACGCTCCATTGCCCAAGCTATGAAAGGACTACGGGAGAAACATCACCGCACGAGGTTGTCATCTGAGGTTCGCCAGGATATGCATATATGGAGGGAATTCCTGGAGGATTTTAATGGCAGGATAGTGTGGCCCGGTCCTCCCGCCACATCAGCAGAGTTGGGTTTATGGACTGACGCTGCTGGTAGCGTGGGCTTCGGCACCATCTTGGGGTCCAAGTGGGTCGCCCAGCGGTGGCTGGAGGAATGGAAAGCGTGGGGTCTGACCGCCAATATTGGCTTCCTGGAACTCTTCCCAATTTGGGTGGCCTTGAAGGTATGGCCGGAACACCTATGTAATCAATCAGTGGTGTACTGGTCTGATAACATGACAGTTGTGGAATGTATAAATCAACAGGGGGCACGCTGTCCCTTCATACTGCGCCTGATAAAGGAGATTGTGTTACAGTGCTTAAAATGGAATGTGGTTTTCAGAGCCAAGCATGTCCCAGGAATCCTCAACAATGCAGCTGATTCCCTTTCTCGCTTTAAAATGCAGGTTTTCAGGGAGCATCTTCCTGCAGCAGACCCCTTGCCAGAGCACTTCCCGGCAGTACTTTGGCAGATTGGTGCCCCAGATTACAGGACCTCGTGGTTGCTAGCTTAGCCCCCAGGACCAAGACAGCTTACGAAGGGGCGTTTTTGTCTTACCGGGCTTTCTTGGGGCTGGAATGGGAGGCTAGGTGGGCGCAGGAGGACAGCTTTGCGGCCTACTTAGAATCAATGCACAGGGAAGGGCGCTCAGTGGCGGCGGCGAGCAGACATAGGGCGGCGGTCTCCTTCTTCGCGCAGGCTAAGGGCATGCGGGATCCTACTAACACCTTTATGGTGCGCAAGGCTTTGAGGGGTTGGCGCCGTCTACAAGGTCACGTTCCAGATGGAAGAAGGCCCATTGGGCTAGCTCGGCTGACAGCCTTATTAGGAGCGCTTCACAGTGTCTCTAGCTCCAAGTGGGAGGTACTTCTGTTTAAGGCTGCATTTTCCCTGGCTTTCTATGGGGCTCTGAGAATTGGTGAATTAGTCGCAGGGTCAAAAGGGGATAAGTTGGGCGGCCTGCAGTGGACCTGTGTAAAGATCAGAGAGGATACTATGTGGGTGACAATTCAGAGATCAAAAACTGACCAGGAGTCCCGGGGTCACACCATAGTGCTCCACCGGGCACGGGCCAACCCTTGCTGCCCGGTTTCCCACGTAGAGTTCCTCCACAGGCAGCGAGAGGGCACGTCGGGGGGTGCACTGTTGTGTCACGCCGATGGTACACCATTGACCAGGTACCAGTTTAGGCGAGTCTTGGAGCTGACGGTCAGACAGGCAGGTTTTGACCCCAGGGAATTTGGCACTCACTCATTTAGGATTGGGGCAGCAACTGAAGCAGTAGCAAGGGGTCTCCCAGTTGAGAATGTAAAGAGAATAGGGAGATGGTCGTCGGAATGTTACAAACGATATGTGCGAATTGACATGTTGTGACAGGATGGTGCTCACGCCTGGTGTCTTTCTGTTTTTTTGCAGTTTCTCAAACCTGTGACGCAGGGGAGGAACTCGCCGCCGGGCGTCAACGATCAACACCATCGCAGCACAAGCGACAGGAAGGACACATGAAATTGGTGACTTGGATTGTGGGCCACTCTTATGTGAGGCGTGCTGAACATGTTTTTCTTTCAGGAGACCGTAGGAACAGGGCCGCGCAGACGGGGTTTCATATCTCCTTTTTCGGAAGAGGGGGTCTGTGCCTCAGCCAGTTTAGGAGCTTCTTCCAGGGACTCTTAGCGCAGCAGCCCGCCCCCCGTCAGTGGTGATACTTCACCTGGGGGAGAATGATTTGGCCAAACTAGGGAGGCGCATCCTTATTGAGGAGATCATCTCCACTGCTGGGTGGGTAACTAGGATTTGCCCGGGCTGCACAGTAGTATGGTCGCAACTTATCCCTCGGTGGCAGTGGCGAGGGGGTGACTCTGTCAGGGCGTTGAATCACTCGGTAAAGAGGATCAACACACAGTTGGACAAACTATTCCGAGCCCCCCGGTTGCAGACGATTCCACACGGATGTATCTGGGGCAAGCAGTTCTATCTGGGGGACGGGGTACACTTGACTGAGGCAGGGAATGTCCTGTGGTCTAATAATCTCTGGGCTTGGTTAGAGGGATTTGCCAAGTAAGTCAGTCCGAGTTTAGGTATAGGAGGGGGGAGGCAAGATCGTCGGTTAACAATGCTGGCCTGTGGCGGTAAGGTCATGACCGGTGAGCAGCTATTTTAAGGTCTGAGGGGGCGGGCATCATCCTATGGAGGTTCCCGCCCAGGGGGAGGGGCCATCGGCCCCTCCTAGAACTTCAGGGGCAAGGTAACTGGTGCTTCAAATGGGCCGGCTGCGCATGCGCACATCTTGTGGTGAGGCGCAACTAGTAGGACCTGACACCGGTTAGCGACCTTGCCATATGGCCAGAAATGTTAGTATACTAAATTTCAGATGAGGATGTTAGATTCGGTTAGGAAACAATCTGTATTAGAGTTTTTGTTAAGGATAGTCTCTCACACCTGTTGACAATCATGTATCTAATGTCCTGCTGAATTTTTGTATAAACTGCTTATCGTACAATTAAAATGTATTGTTTTATATCTTAATAAATACGGCCGGGGGGTCTTGCGACCCCCCGCCTTCCAAAGATAACCATGTTTCATGTCCCTGTGTCCGGGGGTTGGTGTGGTCATAGGGAGGGGGCGGCAGCCAATCACTGACCATGTGAAAAGGGGGGGCTCTTGGCCCCCCGCCCGCATGGCGGTGCGGCGACCGCTCCCCTCCACCAAAGCCTCTCGGTGGTGGGGCGTGTCCTCTGGGGCGCGCCCTACCACCGATTGGCGGGCGCCCTCCCTGACCCGGATGGCATTAAGCGACATCCGGGTCAGGGGGGCGGGCTGCAGGAGGGGCTGGGAAGGGGGGGGCGTGCCGCCCCCCCTCCCCGGGCCCCCGGGAGGATAAAGAAGCGGGGAGCGCCCAGGGGACTCCTTGTTGCCTGGACGCTCCCCCACACCGGTGGTGCCCCGCGCTCGGGGCTTCTTGTTTCCCCACCCACCATCCCTGGAACAATGCGGTATTGTATGCATTATTAGGCTGATTCAGTCGGTAATTTGCTGTAATGTTTGTTAGGCCAATTTTCCTATGCTTAGAAAACTGTTTTGGTTTGTGTATTTTGCTTGTATGCTTTCGTTTAGGCCTTTTTTCCCCGTTTAGTTAATGCTATTGTATTATGTTATTGGTTGCAATGGTATTTAGGCCTTTTTTCCTTGTTTTAGCTTTACGGTTATGTGTGATGGTTTAATTAGACAGGGTAGTTGTCCTTTAGAATTTTTTCCCATAGGTCGTCGTATTTATTAGGTATGGGGCATGCGGTAAGGTCATGACCGGTGAGCAGCTATTTTAAGGTCTGAGGGGGCGGGCATCATCCTATGGAGGTTCCCGCCCAGGGGGAGGGGCCATTGGCCCCTCCTAGAACTTCAGGGGCAAGGTAACTGGTGCTTCAAAGGGGCGCGGGTTGGAGGAGTCACGCTTTCCTTAGGCTGGTAGCCACCCCGCGCGCGCATACTTATGACGTCAACAGATGGCGCTGAGTAAGGGCCCTCCTTAAGTGGGTAAATGGAGTTCACGGCACGGACCGGGTAATTACCGGGCCCGGCTGCGCATGCGCACATCTTGTGGTGAGGCGCAGCTAGTAGGACCTGACACCGGTTAGCGACCTTGACATATGGCCAGAAATGTTAATATACTAAATTTCAGATGATGATGTTAGTTTCGGTTAGGAAACAATCTGTATTAGAGTTTTTGTTAAGGATAGTCTCTCACACCTGTTGACAATCATGTATCTAATGTCCTGCTGAATTTTTGTATAAACTGCTTATCGTACAATTAAAATGTATTGTTTTATATCTTAATAAATACGGCCAGGTGGTCTTGCGACCCCCCCGACTTCCAAAGATAACCATGTTTCATGTCCCTGTGTCCGGGGGTTGGTGTGGTCATAGGGAGGGGGCGGCAGCCAATCACTGACCATGTGCAATGTAAACATTTACTGCTAGTTCTAAATCCAGACAAAATCAGGGTCTCGTCAAGACCGACAAAAGAGCTGCTAATAGTAAACATTGCTGTGCTGAAGCAACAGACCTCAGGACCGTGGCTGTACCCATAAGAGGGGTGTGATGTGTTGGAACGTCATGGGTCCATTGTGGGAGAAGCAGGGGCTACTCTGCGGCTGCTTGCTGTCCTGCGGACTTTGCGGCAAACCCTGTGAATTCACCAATGTGTCTGCTGTTGTTTACAGCTAAAGTGTTCTTTCGCCTTTGTCATAGCAGTTCGATGTGTCTGTATAGAATCATGTAATTCTTCGGCCTTAGTGTTTCCACATAATAATGGATTTACTGCACTTGCAACATAATCCAGCATCTTCTGAATAGTTTATAGATTTCAACAAAAACTATATTTCAGTCTCAAACGGATTAAAAGTTACTAAAAGAGTGAAAAGTGTTGTTAAAGAGTGTCAGGTTAACTGGTAAACGTGTAATTGTTAATTCCTGTGTTCAGGTATCTTTTATCCATGCAATTTTAATATGTGTTAAAATGACAACGTAACAAAATAAGCTGCCGTAGAATGTGCCTCATAATTTGCATTTTCTGTGGTACATGGATTTGGGCCTCTACTGTCACATAATTCCAGTAGCATTTGTTATAAGCCACTCTTCAGTAATGTGCCCCAATTTTTTAAAATGTGCCTCAATTGTTTAAAGGAGGGTGTTTGATCAAACATTTCCCATGGTTTAAATATAAACCCCAGAGGTTGTTTGATGTCATGTCTTGTAATGCGACTGGGCCCTGGGGTCAAAGGGCACATGATCTAATTTCCACCACCTTAATGATTTTGGTCAACTAACTCCATCTGCTGGAAAAGTGCATAATTGTAAATCCAGCTTTTTTTAAATAAAAAAAACTAAACAGGTGGTTGTGCAAATTAATGAAGGGTGAAAAGTAGGACGTTAGCAACGCTCACTCTTAAGAGGGACTGCTAGAGGAAAATGTAAAAATAGAGGAAATGCAAAACAGGCACGCGGGCTGGGAGTCACTGGGGTACCCAGTTTTGCAGCACCACCTTAACTCTGCCAATCAAATGGCTTCCATCTTTCTTGTGATGTCAATGAGGGTTACACAACCTCTGCTCTCATTGTGAAGGTATCCTTTGCATAAATGTCAGTGGATGGTGTCATTGGTATTAGGTTGTTTCATCCAACATTGCTGCTTACCCATCCATATCGGTGCCTTTGAGACCTCCTGGAGCTCAAGGCCTCTCTTCTTCCTACTGAGCTGTAAAATGCGAGGGGACCATTTAAAAAACTACTGAACTAAGCTACACCCATGGGAATTGGAAGTAGAAGTGCAGCATTTGGGCTCCCCATAATACCTCCTACATTAACAAATCTGAGTTAGACGTTTCAAGTCCAAACGTACATGGATGCTTGGAGAACAGCACCAGGATACCTTCACCGGTGATGGAGCACTCTACCAATGACATAGCACACCATAGCGTAAACCTAAGCACAGAGCTTGTCAAACCGAGTAACCGTAAACAGCTATAAAAAACACGTTTTCAGTGAAAAATACAGTTAGACTATAATTAGAGAGTCCCTATTTCCAACACTACAGCATACACCAGAGGCTCCAGGGGTAGAACATCTCCCTTAAAAAGCAACTCTGAGGAGCGGGGCTGCGGCGCCAAAGAAGATGCCCGCCTCACCGTGAAGCTCGGCAGCGTTACGAGGACGGAGGAAGTCTCTGTCGGCACCACTTTGCCGCTTCGCAGCCCCAACTGGCAGAAACAATGAAGTCTGTCTCCGTCTTTTACCGCGTTCCTGCTCGTTTGGGGTGAGCGCTCTCCCTTCTTTTTTAGGTTTCGCCTGGCGATCCGCTGCGTTGGCGAAAAACTTTTGTTTACTAGTATGGGGCTTTGTTCCGCCTCTCTGTTCCATTGGCTAGCTCCATAAATGGAGGCTAGCCATTGGAACAGAGATATGTCCGTCATTGTCTGAGGCGATTCGTGGGCGTTCCGTAGAATTTTTCTCTTTTTGCCCACGTCATGCGGCGGTGGGCGGGTTTTTTTTTCTTCTTTTTTTCTTCGGCATCCTTCGTCACACCAGCCGGACGGCTCTCCCAGTGAGGACGCAGACCCGACCCGCTCCATACTCCGAGCCGACTCCCGAAGGTAAGTTTTTTAATTTTCCTACACGTTACGTACCGGCCCCACTTGTAAATGCTTGTTCCGCTTGCTGCCTCATTTTCTGTAACGCAAGGCTTCTTGATGGAAGCGAGTTAAGAGAAGGGGGCGGAGGAGTGGAAACATGGAGCGTGGCCATTTTTATGAAGAAATCGGATGAAGCATTTTTTCAACTTGGAAAAAAAAGTTTTTCAAGAGTTTTCCCTGCGCTTTTCATAGGCCATTTTTATGACACGCGCTTTAATCACAGTCAACCTGCCTATTACTCATGGTCGTTGCTGTTTTTATTTGCCCACAAGTTACGCGGTCTCTGGCAGTTTCACCCTATCTGTTGGCTGATTTGTTTTGAGTGGGGGCTCGGATGTTGTGCCACAGGGTGGCGAGGGCGGCGGTTTCTCCTCCGGCCGGTGCCACGCCTCCCTCCCAGTCCCCGGACCTGACCGTCTGGTTACTCCGGCTGTGGCTTCCTAGTTTTGTTGTCGCTTCTGTTGTTGCCGTCAATGGGAGGGGGGAGGGGCCGGAGGCGGGAGGCGCACAGGCAGGAGGGGAGGGCCTGTGTAATTAGATACAGAGAGCTCTCGCACAGGCAGCCCTGGACACAGCATTATCGGCTGCCTGCGTCCTTCTGGGAGCAGCGGGAACTTTTAAGGGGTCGCATATTCTGTTTTTTGCGGCCCGGTTCCCTCCTGATCCGGTGTTTGGGGCGCAGGAGTCATGGCCGGGCAGCCAATCAATCGCCCTCCCAGCTCATCCTGGTACTACACCTTTAAAAGAGAGATGCTCCTGGATAGATCTGATTGGCTGAACGGGCTGTCGGAGCAGGAGAGGAAAGGGCACCTATACAAGCTCTGCTGTGTGGGTAGGTGATGGGGGCGGGAGGGTGGTCACGCGTAGACTGCCCCCCAGGTTTTGTAGGAGTGCGTTTGCTGTGTTTACTTTGTAACTTTGACAGCATAACCTACTGGCAACCAGATGTCGTGGCCACGCCCCCCGAGAGAAGACTACTTGTTGCGCATGCGTGCTATTATTGCACAGGTGTGCAGATGTGTTTGGGTATTACGTGTGAGATTGCACTGTCAGCTTATTGAAGACATGGGGCTATACTGCACCGGCATGCAACCAAACTTTACTACAGGTGTGCGTGTGATGGCTGTGCAGTTGTGGGACTACACTGTGTATCTGTGAGAGATTCAAGTTGTGAGACTGCACCGTGCTCTTCTTTGACCTGGTAATGCAGGCACATGATGGTGTGTTTCACTGTTTCTTCAGTAGTGTGACGTCCGGTGTGTGGCTACAGGTGTGTGCCTGCGATGCACATTCAAGTGATGTGCTGTGCAACTACAACGTGTAGGTGTGAAACTATACCATTCACAGGGTTGTGCATGGTTCGACTGAAAAACACAGGAATGTACCCGTCATGCACACGTGTGCTGCGACAAGATGTAGAGTGACACCATCGTGCAGGCTTGTGTCTCCCTTGTCCAGAGTGCCCCCTGCATGTGTCTGAAGGTACGGAGTGCCTGGTTGCCTGGACGCTGAGGCAAGCAGTGGGATTCACAGTGGGTGTGAGTCCTTGTGAGACAGAGTCACTTGTCCGGCACAGGCATATGCACACGGCATATGCATTCTGACATTCACTTGCTTTCACTCACACATGCAGTAAACATTGTTTCTGGTCCATGATTGCCTCAGAGGGCATGATGAAAAAATCCTTGCAGACCAACGAACTAGAGTGGCACATACATTTTCATGCCTTGTGGATCCATGCATATGCACATTCACTCACATGCGCACATTCATACACACTCGTGAACGTTCATTCACACAATGATCATGCACACACACCCGTACACATGTGCATACTCACGTGCACACGCGCACGCACACCTACAAACACACACACCATCACTCAGGGAGCTCCTAATTGAATGTAAGCATTGCATGTCAGCAATACACACGTGCACACACACACACACACACACACCTACAAAACACACACCATCACTCAGGGAGCTCCTAATTGTCAGCAAGCTCTTTAATTACTGCAACTTAAGGCAGGGTTTTTGGTCCTTTGATAAGAAGGTTAGTTATTATTAATCATTTTTACTGTGTGCGAGTGATTAAGTTATTGGCATTGTAAATGGCAATGCCATTTATTTATCTGTTTTCAAAACCAACACATAAATAAAAAAAATTGTCATTTACAATGCCAATAGCTCTAACTTTTACAAAGGCGAAACCGTTGCATTGTAAATGCTTGTTACTGACTTTCAATTCATTCAGCACACGGCCGCCATTTTGAGCGTTTTTACCGCTCGTTTTTCAATGCTACATTTACTGCCTATATAAACTCTTCCAAATAAGCACTCCTGCTTGTTTTTGAATGCCCTCACCCTTTTGGCTGTTTTTACTGATTTCATAATATTTGGGAGCATTTTTGAGACTTGGATCTCTGGAACAACTACAGTTTATTTTGTGTGGCTGTAATTTTCACTGACTGTACTCAAAGCCATATTCTCTTCTTACTTGATGAAGTTCACCTTTACCTCTCAGTTGTACTTTCATGCATGGCAGCCTTGGAATACCATATTAATTACAGTTCACGATTATGCTCCCTTTTTCCTGGCTAAAGATTTTTTGTTTGTGTGCTGACTCTACTCAGTGTTCATGTTTCTTATAAGACCACACAGCTGACATCTTGAGGCTTTCGTTGACCTGTTTCGTGGGTGCACCGTTTTTCATTAACGTTTTTTATCTCCTTTTGGCTATTCTTACTCACCAACCAACTGCTTTTGAATCCCAGTCGACTCTAAGTTACAAATCAGCTTCTTCTTGGCTTGAACTCATCTGCCTTTTTCAAAATAAAAATCTGTTATAATTTCTACTGGCTGACTGGAGGAGAATTTATTCTTATTTCCTGTTTTTCTTCATCAAACTTCTGGCATTTCCCTTGCAATATACACAAGGGTGTTGGTGTTATTTGTGTATGGTTTATGGCAAAAGCATGAATTACCCGTGGTAGTGCTCCTCCTCCTGTCCCTACTACCTTGGTAAATTATAACCCTTTCAGTATTCTGCAAGATGACATGGACGAGATGTAATCAAGCTCTACATCTTTTGCCACAAGTGGCGCAACGTCTGCTACCACCTGAATTGCGCCTAAACCAACTTCTAAATTACCTTCTGTATCATCAACAGCAACAGGTAAACGTGTCAAAAAGGACCCACCTTCTCCTACCAGTTCTTCAACACCTATTCTATGGAATAACTTCTTGAAGAAATTTGCGCTCTCAAACCTTATATGGTGGAAATAAGTGCTCGCCTCTGAAGTCTTGAAGACAACTGGTCTCATACTAATCAAAAAGTTACTCATTTGGAAAATTGAGTTGACTCTCTTCAAGCTGTTGTCAAACAAGTGCCTTCCATGCATCAGGGAATTTCCCGCCTAAGGGCTAGATGTAGGTGGGCAAATAGCAGTCGGTAACGGCCGAAAATCGGTAAATTTCTCGTTACCGACAAGTATTTATCCCTTTGCGATGTAGGAGGCTGGATTTAAGGATTCGGTAATTTACCGATTCCTTAATTTAAGGAATCGGTAAATTACCGAATCCTAAAATACTATGTCGGGAGCACTCAAGGGAGTGCATTTTTGGTTTAAGGATTCGTTATTTACCACCAACTACAAGTTGGTGGTAACTAACGAATACCTTTAAAAAAACAATTTTGAGCTTTTTTAAAAGTGCCATGTGGGCATGTATGTACGCCACATGTGCACACATGCACGATTCAGGGGTGCAACAGGGTGTCAATGTGATACCCTGCCACCCTTGAATATGCTCCCCCTATTACCGATTCGGTATTTACCGAATCGGTAATAGTGAATGGCTTCCCATTCATTCCTATGGGCCTCCAGGCCCATAGGCATGAGTGGGAAGGTATTCCTTATTACCGATTCGGTAAATACCGAATCGGTAATAACAAATATTACCGAATCGGTAAAATGTACCGATTTTTTACCTACATTCTATTTATCGATTCTTAAATACCAAATTGGTAAAAATCGGTAAATAGAAATTACCTACATCTAGCCCTAAAACAACAAGTGGAAAATTTAGAAAACTGAAATAGGCGCAAAAACTTACACATTTATGGCCTTTTGGAGGGACTTGAGGGCACTGATCCTCTTATTCTCTTTCAATCTTTCCTCCCAAAGCTTCTTAATATTCCAGAATCTCCTCCACTGAATATCCAAAGAGCACACCTCCTGGGTTGTACCCCACAAGCTTCTTCTTCATCAACTAAACCGAGAGGCGTTATTCTATATTTTTGGGAATATACTGATGTACTTCAGGTCTTACAGGCAGCCAAACTTAAGGGAAAAATTTATTGACAAGGATCTAACCTGTTTTTTGCTCAAGATTATGCAAAAGCGACAGCAGACCGTCGGAAGCAATTGATGTGAGACCGGCACTTCAAAGTTTTAATGCCAGATATGGTTTGTTTTATCCATGCCTCTTCAAGGTGACCTACAAAAATTAAACCACTAATTATGAAGACCCTCTTCTATTACAACATTTTTTGGATACCTGTAGGGTAGGGGATATGGAGATGGCTCGTTCTTTGTTGATTTGATTGTTGTGTTAGCATTGTTGCTCTCTATTCTACTCCTCTTTTTTTCATATTTTTTCTTTTTCAGTTACGTTGTCTGTAGAGGGAGCAATTTGGCGCCTACTAGTGTTTTGTTAGATTTGATCGTTCTGTTTTAACTTTGTCGTCATTTGTCCTCTCCTTCTCTGTTATATTTTTCACATTATATTGGTCATGTTTTGTTTTATATAATGTATTTTCTTCTTGTTTCCATTAGGTAAGGTTTTTCGTGGTCCCCTGATCTGTGACCGTTACCCCGTCTGGATGTCCTCCTCCTTTTCCCGTCCTCGTCTTGGAGTTTTTTCGGTTGGCTGTGCCGTCTTCCTTATTGTGGCTCCACGAACATCGTTTTCATTGTATGTTCGTGGTATGTCTTTTTGTTTTTTCATTATCTTTTCTTTTTTCTATCCTATTTTGGTCTCTATATTTGACGATATATAATTATTCCCTAGTTTTTTCTCTACTTACTTCTACATATTCAAAATGTTTCTTCCTTTCCATTTTTCTCCCTCTTTCCAGCCTCCTTTTCTTACTTCTCTCCCTAGTTATTTCATGATTTATTCAATTATGTTCCTTTTTCCTTCATACACATCAACACTATTCCTCTTTATTACCTTTTTCCTTGTTATTATCACTACTTTACACTAGTGTACTCTTTGAATTGTTGTTAGATAAACTAAGATAAAAATGTTATCCTGAAATGTTAAAGGTTTGGGTTCGCCTATAAAACGTCAAAGGGTTTTATCACATATTGCTGGTTTGAAAGGTGACATTGTTTTATTGCAGGAGATTCATGTAATTCAAAAGGAAATATCCAAACTTCTATTGGTTCGGGGAAACGTAATGAGGTAGCTATTCTTTGTCATAAACGTTTGGATATTCATGTTGTTGCTCAAGAAGCGGATAGTGGAGGTAGATGGGTCTCGGTTTCTTTGTTGGTTAACAAAATCCCTTTGACTATTTTTAATCTATATGCACCCACCAATCCTAACAAACTTTTTTGGCCCCAGATTTTATCCAAATTAATGACATATAGTGATGATTATTTGAGTTTTGGTGGCGATTGTAATATGATTGTTGACCCCTTTATCAATAGACGTTCACATTCTAGATTTATCCCTTCTAATATCCATTCTCAATTCACATCTACTATTGCCCAACGTTCCCTTGTTGATGCCTGGAGATTATGCCATCCTAACCTTCAAGAATATACCCTTTTCTCTCCTGTTCATTCCACTCAATCCTGTATAGACTACCTGTTTATATCTAAGACCCTTACACAACATATCTCACATTCCGATATAGGTTCTATTTTGCTTTCAGACCATGCTCCCGTATCTCTTAATTTAGATTTGCTCCCTCCTACAGTGGGTAAAACTCCGGGACCTGATGGGTTAACAATTGAATTCTACACTCATTTCTCCCAGATCCTTCTTCCTAAATTATATCAATTATTCCAAAACTTTATCTCTACTCAGAAATCGGAAGGATCCTTTCAGGAGGCTTTAATATGTCTACTCCCTAAAGAAAACAAAGACCATACTTCATGCAAAAAGTTTAGGCCCATATCTTTGATCAGTTTACATTATAAGATCTTTGCAAAAATACTTGCCCTTCGTTTAGATTCTTTATTACCTCATTTGATTGAACAAAGTGGTTTTATTAAAGGACAACATTTATCTGATAAAACTTAATTGTTTTTTAATGTATAAGCAAATCCAAAAGATATACAAATTCATTAGCAGCAATTTCATTGGACGCCGAAAAGGCGTTTGTTAGAGTGAGTTGGCCTTTTATTTTTTCAATGTTTGCTTGGTTTGGTTTTGGCCCAAAATTCATCAATTATGTTTCTTTATTATACTCCTCTCCCAAATCCTTTATTTTAGTCAATGGTCTTGTATCTCCTTCTTTTCCGTTGCATAGAGGAGTTTGGCAGGGTTGTCCCCTCTCTCCATTATTATTTATTCTTGCCCCGGAGGTTTTCTTAACCAAGATCAGATTAAATAAAGTTATTACAGGGTTCCCATATGGTGACAAATTATTAAAACTCTCAGTGTATGCAGATGACATTTTATTATTTATTTCAAATCCACAAACCTCCTTCCCCGTTTTTCTATCAGAAGTAGATGATTTTGCCTTTGTTTCCTGTTACAAATTAAATGCTGATAAATGTGAAATCCTCCCTTTAAATAGTTTATGCTTTCATGCAGATTTTTCTGCTTCATTTTTTCATTGGAATTCAAATAAGATTAAATATCTTGGTTTATAGTTCATTACCTCTATTAAAGATACTGTCGCTCTAAATTTGAAAGAGTTACTATCAGTTGTATCTGTATCCACTTTGCGATGGCACCCTCTGTACTTATCATGGTGGGGTCGACTAGATACCATAATAAAAATGATGTTAGTCCCTATCATATTGTTTTATTTATCTAATATCCCAATCAATATTCCTGAATCCTATTATATACAGCTGCCTTCTATTCTATCCAAGTTCCAATGGCATAACAAAACAGCAAGAATGTCCCTTTGTAAACTTTAAAAAAACTAAATATATGTGAGGTGTTAATTACCTTGATTTTCACTCCTATCATTCTGCATTTTTTCTTAATCAATCTTCGCTATGGTATAATAAACATATATAATGTAATAATACATTTTTTTGTTGGGAAGGATTGGTTTGCTCTTGGTCAGCTTTTATCAGCTTTTTCAAGATGGCGTCTGTATCCCATTCCCAATAATGCAATCTCGTTTTTCCCTTCCCTCATCATATCAAACCAGATATTTATCTTTAACTGAAACAACTCAATCTTCTTATAATGATTTATCCTTTAACCTTCCACTTGTCCCTCCTTCTTCTAGCATAACTTCACTTTTATGCAATACACCTTCTGCCTCTCAAATCTATAAATCCTTAACTAACATCGCTCTTTCGCTAGATAAATTAGAAGTGAAACTTAGTTGGGAATCTGACCTAGGTGATTCCTTCTCCATTTCACTCTTGAATAAGATCTGGGCTAAAATATGGAAGTCCTCTAGAGCAGCCAACACAACACAGACCCTACTTGTTTGTTTGTAATAGACTTCTCATTACCTCTGCTAAACTTCACAAAATTGACCCTAGCATTCCCTCTAGTTGCTGGTCCTGTGCTTATTCATCGCTGACCTCAAACACATGTTATTTAACTGTCCACTCATTCATGCTTTTTGGTCTCGAGTCTGGCAGCACATTAACATTATTTTTCATACCCATATTCCATTTTCCCTCACTTTTATTTTTCTGGGGAGTATTTCGGAAATTTGACGTCGTAAGCCACTGATATTATTGATTTACTCCTTGCTGTCGCCTTTCAGCAAATTACAAAATCATGGAAGGGTACCTCTGCGGTTTCTTTTCAGGCATGTTGGTATGGTATCTGCTATAATCATAGGTTGAATAGAGCTTATGTATATCCCATCTCGCTTGCAATTAAAAGAGACTTACTTTGGTTGCCTGTCAATGAATTTTTAAATGTATCTGCTACAAAGATGTCTTTACATGAACCCTCCATTGAAGAAGTACTCAAACCACCTTGATTTTTGTAACCATTGTTGTTTTATTTATTTCCATTTTACCGTTATATGCTAATATAATACATTAGGAACGTTTTATTGTAATACTGTTCTGCTTATACATTTATGATATTTTCCCCTTTTTCCTTCTTTCGCTTGTTCTTTCCCTCCCCCTTTTTTCTTTCTTTCCTTTTCCCCTTCCTCTTTCTAATAAGATGTATTATTATCTTCTTTTAGTTTATGATACCAATCTTGTATTATCTGTATTATGTTATACTTCTTTTTCATTCATCAAATAAAACCTTTAAAACTTTAATAAAAAATCACCTCTGAGGTTGTGGTGGTCTCAAAGATCCTTTTGTAGAACCTCGAGGATCTCTGCTGCTCTCCTTTCTAGTAGGACCCTGTAGATCCCCAAACCCTTCCTCTGGTATCTTCTCTGCCTCCAACCTACTTTAAAGTCTAAGCAGGAAGCACACTGGCTCACACGGAATCCTGCATATTTCTTGAGATTGCAAGCTTTCTGAAAGGATAATAGAGTTGGGGCGTGGTCAATCATACACGACGATCACCTGCCCTGTGACTGACTCTCTCCCTTTCCAGGGTATTGGACTCTCTGGTTTCGGAAATCTATAGATGTTCCTATAGGTCAGCCTAGCTCTTTTCGCATCAGTAACAGATCAGGTAAAGAAATGTGCATATTCCTTAGCTCTAGAGCAGGGGTCTCCAACCTTTTCTGTACTGAGAGTTACTTATGTTCAATGAAACGCATTGAGAGCTATAAATATTATTAATGTTGTATAATCTCCATTTTTTATATGCTACTCAGAGGTTGCTGGAGAGCCACAGTAGATCACAAGCTGCTGGCTGGAGACCCCTGCTCTAGAGGCTGCAGGGCAATTGAATGTTCCCCAGCAGCTGGACCCATCTCTCTTTGTAGCAACTGTGCTTGTTGCACGACAGTAATAAGTATTTACCAGCAATTCTGCTAGAAATATACAAACATACAACATATTTCAGCTATTTGGAACTATCACTTCTATTTCTCCATTACATGTGTGGAGCAGAGCTATTTTAAATAATTGGTGGTGTTGTCTGCCTGCATAAAAGACACACAGTGACCTACGTACAAACTTTTCAGTACAAGTAATGGTTTTTCGATAGCCTTTTCTTCAAAGAAAAGCAGGAAAAGCAGTAGCAAGGAAAGCGGTGAGGAAAGGGGTTTGATTTATTGCAAGCAAAGCGATTCGCTCCATACATAAACATGGCCCTACAGATTTGCCTCTTTTGGTTGTCTTAGAAGATGTCTGAATTGGGTAAGACAAATATGTCGCCTACTTCACAGAACCTTAAGGTGATTTACCTAAGCACACAGATAGAAAGTGGCTTGCTTAGGATCACATTAAGTGACAGTGGGAGCAGGGGACTCACAATCCTTTTGTGTTGAACCTAAACAATCCTTCAACCGCTGGACCAGGCCTTCTTGTCTGTACCTTTAGTGCTCCCTCCCATGTACCCATCTTCTGATATATGTTTGTGAGGGGGAATGACAGTATTTTTTATTTTGTATGTGGACTGTTCGCTTTAGTAAGTCATGCTTTTTGTCCTACACATACTACATCTCATTACAGAACAGGGGCAACATGGTGAGAGGTGGGCAGGTCCCGCCGGCCGGGGTGCATGCAGACTTTAGATGATGCCGTACTGCGCCAGCTCATGCAGCTCCAGGTGGTTGAAGGCCTCCCAGGGGCAGATGACGGTGATATCTGAGGAGGAGACAGAAGAGGATGTTAGAGGGAACACTTCGTACATAAGAAAGCGAACATCTGTTGCTATCAGACATGGCTTGACAGCTCTGTCCCATGTTTCTACCTGCTACAAAGCCCTCGCATCTATCTCAGGCAAATTTGAATTCTATTTGGGACATTTTTCACCATCCCTGCTGGGACCATACCCTATTCCAGGCTACACCCATTGACCTTCTTCTAAGAATAAGGCATACAGAACGTGACGATTACTTTCCATATGATGGTGTACTCTTACTCCATGCATTGACACCGTGTCTACTGGGCGACTCTTCCAATGTATCTAAACCTCAGCATCCCCCTGGTGCCTGATTCTCCTACCTTGCCAACCACATGACGTAGACGCAGCTAAGAAGCTCCCAACAGACCCAGGTAGGCGCTCACTAAACTTGCACAGTGAACCGCTCCCACCTCTTTGTCAATATCATTGCTTCTCTTATGGTTTTTGTTGAACATAGGAGAGCAAAGTAGGGAATACTAAGCATTATACTTGGTTGCAAGATATTATTCACTGGTGTAAATTTCCAAGTAATTGCCTAGCTGAGCTCAGTGTATAGACAATACGGTATTGGATGCCGCACAACGGTGCCACAGCAGCTTACGAATTGATGACTTGCCTTACATTACATTTTAACTCACCACTAGTTTTCAATAGTGCTTTGCCTATGTGAAAATTGATTAATTCCAGACGACCAGGCTCTTTGGCGCAGGTAGAATTGGGATAGAGCGATGGGCAAGCCAGGCTGGCTAGCATCTGACATGCCATGTAAATGACTATGCTCAGATTCACTAGTGCAAATCAAATGTGGCACGAAATTACACGCTTCCAACAAATCCCTCGACTCCTCACAGTCCGGCTTCCGAGCCAAACACAGCACTGAGACCGCACTCATCGCAGCAACAGACGACATTCGAACTCTACTGGACAATGGAGACACAGTCGCCCTCATCCTCCTCGACCTCTCCGCAGCCTTCGACACAGTCTGTCATAGCACCCTGTTACAACGCCTCAGAAACATCGGAATCCAAGGAAAAGCACTGGAATGGATCACCTCGTTCCTTTCCGGAAGAACTCAGAGAGTCCGCCTCCCACCATTCAAGTCAGAGGCCACTGAAGTCATTTGCGGCGTGCCACAAGGATCTTCACTCAGCCCCACCCTCTTCAACATATACATGAGCCCCCTCGCGGCCATCGCACGCCAACACAACCTCAACATCATCTCCTACGCTGATGACACTCAACTGATCCTTTCACTCACCAAAGACCCTAACACCGCCAAAACCAACCTACATGAAGGTATGAAAGAAGTAGCCGAATGGATGAAGCACAGCCGTCTGAAACTGAATTCAGACAAAACAGAAGTCCTTATCTTAGGTACCTCCCCCTCCGCCTGGGACGACTCTTGGTGGCCAGAGGCCCTTGGAAAAGCACCCATCCCGACGGACCACGCACGGAACCTGGGCGTCATCCTGGATTCCTCACTCTCGATGACCAAACAAGCCAACGCCATCTCATCATCTTGCTTCAACATTCTTCGCATGCTCAAAAAAACATTTCGCT
This sequence comes from Lissotriton helveticus, assembly GCF_964261635.1. Taxonomy (NCBI): domain Eukaryota; kingdom Metazoa; phylum Chordata; class Amphibia; order Caudata; family Salamandridae; genus Lissotriton; species Lissotriton helveticus. The sequence continues at coordinate 1,098,332,294 of NC_136068.1, forward strand.
GGATCCCCACCGAAACTAGAAAAACGGTCACCCACGCACTGGTTACAAGCCGCCTGGACTACGGAAACACCCTATACGCCGGTACCACCGCAAAACTTCAGAAAAAACTCCAACGCATCCAGAACGCATCAGCCAGACTCATGCTAGACATCCCGCGTAAAGACCACATTTCTGGTCACCTGAAAAACCTCCACTGGCTCCCCGTCAATAAGAGGATAACATTCCGCCTCCTAACCCACGCACACAAAGCACTTTACGAACTTGGACCCGAATGCCTCAACACACGACTTTCCTTCTACACCCCCTCCCGCCAGCTACGCTCTTCCAACCAAGCCCTTGCTGCTGTTCCTCGCATCAACAAAACCACCATGGGAGAAAGATCCTTCTCCTACCTGGCGGCTAAAACCTGGAACTCACTTCCCATTCACCTTCGCCTCACTCAGAACCACCTAGCATTCAGAAAGCAACTTAAAACCTGGATATTCGACAAGTAATTCCCCACCCTTCTTCAAGCGCCTTGAGACCCTCTGGGTATGTAGCGCGCTATATAAATTAATTGACTTGACTTGACTTGACTTCCTTGATAATCCCGTTTACCTCTAGCCTTTGGTGTTAAATTTAAAGGTACTCCTACTGGCAAACTCTTCATTGAGCATCAGTGTTAGGAGCTGGGATCTCCAGCGCCATGTGGCTGGGCTTTCTTTTGTTTCTGTTTTTACTAGCCTATTTAGGGGTGAAATATGTTATGAGAAGAATGCACACAAAGGAAAACACGCCTGAACTAAAACCAGCAGAGTGTGGTGTCTGAACAACCCACCTGAGCTCAACAGAAGCTTAAAATGCTCTGGGTTGAAAGGTGAGGAGGCTCTAGCATGAGCACATTTTCCTCAAATAGTGATATGGACACAGCGGTGAGGAGGCATCCTTAGGGGAGATACATTGACATCTGATCCTCAACCAGTGCTAGGGGTAGAGAAGAGAGGAAGCAGCGAGGCACTCACTTGTGTCTGTGAACCCTAAGGTGTGTTCTATAAACTGTGGCAATGAGGTATCCATGAATGTCCACACACACCCCGCAATAAAGTGCTGTAGACATTGAGGCAATGCGGTGTGTGCGTGTACTGCTTCCCTATCAGCCAAATGCTAGACACTCAGCCAGTAAGTCATCTGGATGAAGAGATCTTCCAATGAGTATTACTGATGCTGAGGCTTCACGCTTGGACATTTTTTTTAACAATAAACTTTGCACCCTCGATGTAAGGTAGTGAGGCAAGGGTTGTCTGTCTGCAGAATTTCTGAACATGAGTTGTAGACTGAAGCACTAGGAAGACCAAAAGCAAAACTAAGGGGAACAGGAGACTTTTGTTAAGTCATTTTGAAGAAATAAAATGCTCTTTGTACTGGTAGGTTTTGTACCTGTTCCAAGTCCTTCCATCCCTGGGATGTCGTCTCCAAACCTGCAGCAACATGGAAGATAAGACACATATTAAGTCCGTTTTTCTGGACCCGATCAAACAATTGAAAGAATTTTTCAAAGAGCCATCGAAATGAAAATCATAAAATCCTTAAAGACTTATTTACATTCCATAAAGCGTTTTTTCAATACAATGGGGACAGGAACGCCCACAATTATCTGATAAACAAAGAATGTTTTTCTCGGCACTACAGAGTCACAGGCCTGTCATTAATGTCCTAGTTTCCTCATAGGCTCAGTCTGCCCCTTGTCTGATAAAAGGTACACACTGAATTCCCTGTTCTTTATCTTTTGCTTGGTTGCCTTAGCTTCATCGACCCAAACACCCCTTCGTCCAGCCCCCTTTGAAGTCATGCCCGAAAGCGTCTCATTAGTTGTGGGTGGGTGAACCAGGTGGCGTGGGGATGCTCCTGAGTCAATCCTCGCAGGTCACTTCCCTTCCCTGGCTGCCTTTCTGTTTATCAGCTCTGACCTACCAACGTCCTGCCAGGGTATTCTTCCTGGCTCACACTCTCATGCTGAAGAAATCTACTAGCCGCATCGACTGTTTGGTATCTACTCGGGATGCAGCACGTCTAATTAATATCTTTTTCAGTTATCTTAAAAACTTTAAAACATCACCATAGTCTCACATTGTATGTTGGCACCTGATAATGAACACCGTTTTTTCGCCATAGTGTGTTTGTTATGTTATGTTAAAAGAACGTGGTATCTCAGCACTTTCCAAGATTTAAGACAGGACAACCCATTAAAATAGCATGATCTTCAAAGTTTTTAAAAACTGGCAAAGTTGGTAGAAGATAGAATATAGAATGAACGTTTATTCCAGTGAAAGGGGGCAAGGTAAGAAAAAGCCCAACCGCCATATCTCCGGGTACAAATATGATGGGGAGTATGAATAAAGACTATTGGTAAACCCATCCATTTTCTAAACTACAGAGATGGTATAGAGTACCCCAAACTTATCTACTGATGTAAAATTAAACGAACTCAGACAATGATGGTCCTTCCCTCTTATTTTTCCACTGCCCATTTTTTATTTCCATTTTTTGTCTTTTGTCCTTCAGTCTCTGATACCTAAATGATTCTTTCCCTTACTTTTTCTAACCCCTTATCCCATTTTCCTCTCTCTCTTTCTCCCCAGTTTCCATTTTATTTATTTATTTATTCAATGTTTTCTATAGCGCAAATAACACCCAAAACTTAGGTGTCAGAGCAATCTACTTTACAAACACTTTCAAAATCAGCTGATATCCAATTCTTTAACGTCAAGTACATGTATATGATTTCCAATAACATTGGCATAAGCTTACCCTTACACAAGCCACATAAAATGAAGAATACTAGAAATCACTAGATTACAGAACAATCTAAGGACAAAATACTTGCAGGCTGAGCAACAGCAAGAATGGCGATATTCTTCACTTAATCTGCCTATGCGAAGAACTGGACGAAGCGCGGCAACAGCTCCTAAAAGAACCTCTTAAACAGAAAGGTATCCGCACCAGAAGGCAAGCAGTGCTGGCCTGCTTTAACCCAGTAAATATTCAATTAAACTGCAGATTGGCAAAATTCCTGTCGATGGCTGAACAAAAACTGCCAAAAATACCAAAATGTGCTTCACAAAATTCATAGGCGCAAAGCTGACTAGCAGACGGAAAAAGGGACTTAGCAGAACCTCATCAAAGATGCTTACCAGCAGCAGAGAGACAAATCCTGCAATAAACAGAGAAAATTTGATCGGACAAAAGGGCAAGCAGGGCAGGAATAAAGATAATGTGAGACCAGCACATGACAGCATCCAGCAACCTATTGACTTTTCCTTAAATCTAGCACAACCTAAATGTGATTTTAAACTGCAATGAATTTTCATCTTTGAATTTTAATTGGTTTTAATCACGATGTTTTAAGAATTTTGTAGTGTTACTATTGCAATGGTTTTAGTTAACTATGCAGAAATAAATAAACTAAACTGAAACTAAACTAAACTATATTACAGTAAAGCATGCCATATCATATTTAAATTTCAAACTAAGACCACTAGTGAGATCTTAGATAGCCACACTGGTTATATTATTGCTAGTCTAATCAAATATACCTGTGGATTGATCAAGGTACCTGTCCATAGAAAACATCACTGTTGACAGTCGAAGGGACTCACTGTATCCATCCTAGCTGAATATAGCCATTAGAGCTTAATCAATGACAGTAAACTGGTTCGTGAAATGAGCTGTTTCTTTGTTCTGCGATTAGCAGGACTTTAATCCTGCTTACAGTAGCCTACTTGAATAGCTGAATGTAGAGGATCGCCGGGTTGATTGCAGATCTCAGAAAAGTCTTAGGAATCCCTGTTGTTTGTTATGGGAGAAATGTACCCATCAGAAAGGACTTAGTCTCCTCTTTGAATCACGGAGCATTGGTGATTCTTCTAATATTCGGTGGGAGCGAATTCCAAATCCTTGCTGCATCTCCCGTGAACGCTCTACCATATGTTCTCTTCTTACGGAAGGATGCTGGTTTCCGTAAAAAAATCTTCAGATCACCTGGAGGGTCTACTGTCTCCAGGCAGCGTAATTGTCTGGGCCAGGTAATGTGGAATGTTGTGGTGTATTGCCTTGTGTTTCATAAATGCAATCTTTAGCTGTATTCTTGCATCGTACGGTAGCCAATTGACCACTTTCAGATGAGGAGCGATGTGGTCAATTTTCTTTATCCCGTTATAAGTCTAGCTGCTGCATTAAAACAAGCTCTTAGGGGAGCTGTTGAGATCTTAGGAAGTCCTAATAAAGTTGTTCATCCATACTCAATTCTTGATATGACCAGCGCCTGGACTGCCATTGTAAGATCACCTGAATCGATGAACAGCTTCAATTTTCTGAGGTACCGCAGATGGAAACAGGCATTTTTTTCCAATGTGCAGATGTGGGTTTGCATGTTTAATTCTTTATCCAGCATGATTCCAAGAGACTTAGTTGAATCTACTAGAATCCAGGTACCGTTTAGTGCAGGGATCATCTTGGTCCATTCCTTAATCCTGGTGGATCCTTTAGGAGTGTAGATCAGAAGGAATTAATGTTTTTATGAGTTGAGCTTAAGATGATTGCCAGCTAGCCATTCAACTGTTCTCTGTAGTGCTTGGTTCATTATGTTGAACTCTTCAGTTGATGAGATCTTCATATACAGCTGAGTGTTGTCTGCATACATGTGGAAGGAAATGTTGGCCTGTTGTAATACTTCTGTTAATGGTTCGATGTACAGATTGAATAGTGAGGGGGATAGAGTTGATCCTTGTGGAACCCCAATTTGAATTGGAAAGGGTGGGGATACCTTGTTGTTCACCAGGAATCTTTGTGATATGTTCTCTAGGAAGAAATAAAACCATTTCAGGACTTTCCCGATAAGCCCATGCTATTCTCCAGGCGGTCCAATAATTTAGGATGGTTTACTGTTTCAAATGCAGACGGTAGGTGAAGAAGGATCAGGAGACAGGTTTCATTACAGTCGAGAGCAAGCAGAGCGTCATCTACTATGTGCAGAACTGCTGTTTCTGTACTGTAATCGGATCTGAACCTTGGTTGGTAGTCATTTAGTAGCTTAAATACAGTAATGGGGACTCAGTTGTTGTTGAGCAAATTTTTCTAGTACTTTGTATAGCAAGGGAATGGTTGTAACCGGCCGAAATTTGTTTGGGTCTGAGGGGTTCTCAATAGGTTTTTCGCAGTGGGAGAAGCAGAAACATAAAATGGTAAAACTACCATATTATGTTTCTGCTTCTCGCACTGCCTGGATGTACGGTCCTGCTTGAGGGCAGGAGGGGAGTGGCTTGTCCACTGTTGTGGGCCCTGACTGTTTGGTAGGCCCTCTGGAGCCGACCAAACCAGTCATGCACACTCTCCCTTTTTCTCTATGTAGACTGCAACAGAATGGCTGCGGTGGATTCCACAAATGGGAGCGGGAGTTTGTGAAGTGTGCTTTTCACAATCTGTCCTGCAGAACTCAGCAATTTCATGTTCAAAACAGAAAACAAGCACTAAGCTTCAACTCAACACAGAGGTAACCAGACATCTATTTGGGTGGAAATTTCTTCCACTCTTCCTGGCTCTTTCCTAGCTCTTTCCCGGCCGGCACCCGGACAGCGGATACTTGACCGGGAAGAGACGGCAGAATAGCCGGTATGGAAGCCCCCATAATGACACTGCTGAGAAGAACGGGGAAAGCGGGACAAGCCCTGAGTGCTTTTTTCCATCAACAGACTATAACTTACAGTCTATAGTTACTTTAGTCTATAGTCACAGTACAGCCTGTGGGATCCTTATTACTCACTAAGTTCCGGGCCCTTTGTTCCCAGCGGGGCTGCTCTGGAATAAATACTGAGGACATCAAAGTTGAATTAAGAAATCTGGTTCATTCTGCACCATCTCCCAGAGTATGAACAGGCTTGCAACTTCTTGAGATTGGCATTTGCTGTGCCATCAGGGACAACTAGGTTTCTCGCCAAGGGGGTAAGTACATGTGCTCTGCTGCCTGCTGGTGCATGGGGACTTCTTGTACTACTTGGTTGAGGGTTGCTGGGGGAGTTCCATGTGCCAAAGCCTTTTTTCACCTCATTTTGTAATTACGCTAATTTGTCACGGGAACAGCAAAAGAAACTTCTTGGCAACTCTCAATATGCGTAATCTCTCTACAATCACTGCTGCAACCCATCTTAATTCCCCAGCTCTGGTTCAAAGGGTCAAAAACACGTAGGACAAGCAGCAGCCTGGGGAAACCGCGTTGCAGCCTTGAGGAAAGATTTGGGACTGCTCGCAGAAAATTCTGAGATGGGTACCACAGAGCTTTCCAAGCAAGATTATCTGTGGGGACCTCGGCGGATCTGGATTCGAGTACCAGCCCCGTCCCTATTGTTTCTCCTGAGGCCGGTCCCTCTACTTCTCAAAATCTGGTTGATCCAAAGACAACGACCCTCGCGGTTGACGCTTAGGCTGGAAAATACAAGGAACTTTAAAAATATCCTCTATTTTTGAAAGCTAAATTTGGATTAACATCCGCAGCAGAGGGGGCGGAGAGTGTTCTATCATCAGATGAACTGCCACCTGACTCTAGTAAGGATGGGCATCTCTGTGACAGCAGTAGTCTTCCTCACAACCTCCTGCACAACCTTTGCCTTCTCCCGGGTGGAGCCCATCTGAATTCCATTTTCCCAAAGACGATGGGCTGGCTGTACTTGATAAGACCGTATCCTCTGTCGCATCTGCAGTGCAATCTGAATCTGGGTCGGAACTGATTCAGGAAAGTTCCTCTCAGGACAATAGATTCTTCACTTTGCAATGGGATGCCAAGAGTCTCCTCAACTTAATTCTGGAGGAGATCAGAGATCTCAAAACCTCTCAATCTGCGGAAATTGCTGCTATCCACGCCCACCTCACTAAAATCGAAGACAACACGGCTCGGGTCCCAGTGCGACTCCTTGAGGCAGAGACTAGGATCTCGCAATTGGAGGATCATAGTTGTTGTTGAAGTTTATTTTAAAAGTTAATTAAAACCATTGCAACACATAGTACAAAATTCCTAAAACATCATTGTTTAAAACCCTTAAAATAGGTCATGAAATAGGAATTCTTTACAATTTATAAAAGATAACTCAGTAAAACTGGTTGAAGTGCACTTTTTTACACTAGCTGCTGGAAAGTACTGATCCTTGTATTAATTTGCTCTCGTCCTGTTCAACCATATACTGTGTTTACAGCATGGACTCACCCGGGCATGTGCATTTCTTGCATGCAGGAAGAGGGAGCCCTGGGACGCCGTATGTCAGGTAAGTCCTTTTTAATTACTTTTAATCAGTTTAACATTAAATTAGGCATGTAGAAGAGGGCAGGAGGGAGGGAGGCGGGCCGCGTGTAGTGGGGCTGCGCAAAGTGTTTGGGTGGGCGTAGCTTCCTCCCCACTTCGCGGAGCTTTGCGGAGCCCCACTACGCACACTACGCCCACCCCTCTTTCATTAAAAAAATTTCCTCCTGGAATATAATGGAGATTTGACTCTTATGCGAGCCCATCGGGTTCCGGCACATCTTCCTCCCAACGCCAAATTCCCACGAACAATCCTTGTTAACTTTGGGGACTACAGGGTTATCTAAGGCTGTAAAGCAGCAACAGTTTACCTCGTTGGAGGTTCCACTTTGTCGCATTTTCCCTGACATGTCTGCCTCCGCCGCCAAAAGGCGAAAAGAGTTTGTTAAAATGTTGCACTTATTCAGTAAACAGGGGGCACAGCCAAGGAGTGCATAACAGAGCAAACTAAAAGTGCTGGTAAAAGGTAGATTACATGTATTTTGCAGTGCCCCCGAAGCACAGGAATTATTGCAACACATCTCTTCAAACAAGTCCTGATTGGTTCGATCAGGGCTTGTAAAATAGCAGATGTACTAGTTGTTTATTTCTTTCTTTATCGGTCTTTCTTCTTTTCTGAGTTTGGTCCTCTTTTCTCTCACATAGCTTCTGAGGGTTGATATTGTCCTTTTTTTCCCCTTCTTTTTCTTTTCTTTTCACTGTGGGAGGGGGAGGGGTATGTAGGCCGGTAGCACCTGCACAAAGTAATGGTTCCAGTTATGGGGAGTTGGGTAAGCCTGTCAGGTGTGAGCAGGTATGGTGGACTGCTCACCGCGGCTTTTAGGGGAGAGGGGGTTGCCCCGGGGTGGAATGGGAAGCATGAGGGAAAAAAAGAGATCCATTTGTAAAATCTAGATTCATCCAATTACTATTCATAAATTCATATTCTGTCAGGGCTAGGGTGGAATTAATGATAGATTCTGCACCCCTTCAGCAATCCATAGCCTACTTCGCAACCCCTTTAGGACTATAGCGTGCAGTGTGCTAATGGATAAAAAGGAAATTCTAAAGGTGGTCTCTTTTAATGTCAACAGTCTTAACAATAAAAAGAAAATGTGGGCCTTTAAATCATGGATTAAGACAGAACATCTGGCTGTTATTTTAATTCAAGAGACCCATATATCGGAGGGGAAGCTAGTAGATTTTTCTAGATTTAGGTCCTGGGCAGCATACCAGGGCTTCTACTCCTCCTCTGCATCACATCAGGGCACAGCGATCTTCTTGGGCCAACAATTTCAAGCCAAGGTGGTTAATTTTGTAAGTGATTAGAGAGGAAGGCGGTGTTGGGCGACCTTCAATCTGGGGAATAGACTTCTAACTGTTGCTAGTATTTACGCTCCAGTAGAGGATAATCTTGTACCATACCATTTCAATCTCTAATACAAATTCCACGTGAAGTGATTATAGGGGGAGACTTTCATTTTTTAATGAACCCTGAAATTGATTTCTCAGTCATTTCTAAAAAACAATTAAAACCTAAGACTTTACACTCCCGTAGTGCTGGTGTACGAGGCACTCCTTGTCTGCCTTCTGCCCCCTTCAGCCTCTCTATCTGCTCCGTGTCACCCTCTAGCTTCTTCACCCTTCCGGCTCTTCTTTCACTTTTTCTCCACTTTCTGCTCAGTTTCACCCTCCATTCTCTTTACTTTTCTCTGCTTTTTGCTCCGTTTTCACCCTTCAGCCTCTTGACCCCTCACTCTTGGAAGGGCGAGATTTTGATCGATACCTTAGCACTATTGATCCAAACCTCGATCTGGTCGACTGAACCTTTGTTGCCTGTCTTTAAGGTACAAGGTACATCTATTTCCAAGTTAGTTCACCCAATAAAGGACTCTGCTCCCAAAGATCACAAACAACTTCTAGCTTTCAAAAGTTTATTGTAAGGATATGATAAGCTGCAAATACAGGCATCTCAGAATGAGATTCACGAGATACACAGGTCCAATTACATACATGTGCTCTCGGAAAGCCCTCAGACGAGCAACGGAAATCACTAACACAAGTTCTAAGAATAATAAAGCTATCAGCATTGACGCATATCTCTCCTTCATTTAAGTTGGAGGAAAACGCACAGGTTAGGCTGTCCCTACCCTGCTCTAGATGGTATCCCTACTTAACCAAGTCCCAACCTAACAAAGGTGTCAGCAGTGAATGACCCCCAAGGGAAGTCACTCACTCTAAGTCTCTTGGTGAAAACCTATAGTTCTCCAGTCATGACCCCTCTCTGCCTACCCATCCGCTCTCTAAAGGGTCCTCAGGTATCTGCTCTAACTCCACCCAGGGGTGCTGTCCCTAATACAAAACAGTCAACAACATTTGAGACGCCCCTTTCGAGACGCCCCTCACGTGGTGTAGCTTCTGGCTTTTTCCATGATGCTTTGTATTGGGCCTCATACGTTAGAGTTGACCTTGCTTCTCAGACTCTTCTCCGGCCCGCTGATACCCCTTAAACATTCCAGAACCCTCCTCCATGTCTGGGCCGTCTACTGAACAGACCTCTATTCATTCATTTATAATTGGATCCCCCCTTTTCCTGTGCAGACAGATATCTGCAGCCAAGAACCCAACTCTCATAGACTTCCAAAAAGGCCTGCAACATTTCTAAGCCCAGACATGTACGTGTAAACCAACGTTAAAACATTTCAGGCCTACAATATTTCTCATAATGATTATAGCATTCAACTTCTTCATTAATTAAAGCATGTTAATACTCTTATTCTATTATTCAGTAAACATCTCTATAAATCATGGCCCATTTAATGCAATGACCAAAACATTAATACAATCTGTGTCGTGAAAAGAAACACCTTCCCTTTTAGCTCTGGCCCTGAGGCCTACCACATTCTGCGTTTAACCACATACCATCTTACATTTTAACAGCTACACGACATGGATTCAGAAATAATCACATCTACTAAAATCATATAATGTCACACATTTCTGTATTAGTTCCACTTCTACTTAAGTCTCTACATTATCTATACATTCAGAATATAATTACAGATACTATTAGCACTCATGGCATTTCTCCTCATGATTTGTGCTTACTACAGGTAAGTGTGATGTACTCATACATTTTAAGTCAGTTTGCGCTCTCTCAGTTCCCCCCTTTGATGACCTCTCGGGGTCATCACTAACCTTTAGACTGCAGTTATTGCTGGCATTCTCTGCGCTTCCAGAGCCCTCAGACTCCTGTACTGATTATCTTGTATGGCAGCCAATCTCTGCAGCTGCTCTCTTTGGGCCCTTTCTGACCTTCTTGCTCTGTACCATTTGAATACCCTCACCAATCCCCACAATATGATCCCACAGATCAATATTATGATGACAGGTTTTAGAATATACCACACAAAGCTTTTGCCTAAGGTGGAAATCCACCCACCAACTGCACTCATTCCGTGGCCCACCTTTTCCCAGACATTTTCTTTACTCAAGTCTTCGATCTCCTTGTGAATATCAGTTATGTTCCTAATAACCTTCTCAAGGGGTTTTGAATTGTCTGGAATGTAAGTGCAACATTCCTGGACCTTCAAAGCCTTACAGACTCCGCCCTCTTTTGCTAGTAGGACATCTAATGCAAGACGGTTCTGAAGAACCATAGCCCTTATCGATTGCATCTCTCCTTCTACCAGCATTAAGGACTGAGCAGTGCTGGCAGACAACCTGTCGACGACTGTTGCCAGCCGTCTAATTTTAACATCATTAAGGATTACTCCCAAAAGAGGGAACATAGCTCCAAAGACATCTCCAACCATTTCTGCATCTCCTATATCTCTCCTTCCCCTCGATAATGTCTTACCCTCAATGATCACTAAGTCTTGTGCATGATATATTTTGGGGAAGACAATTGCTAAGTAACATGATCCATACCAGTTGTCAGGTAGTCTCACGTAGGCATTTCTTCCACATACAAAATACACATTTGGAATCACTTGCCTTCCCTTCAGGAAATCTTTAGTATAGTACTCTAGATTGAAAGCATGTTCACAGTCGACTTCTCCAACGTATATATTTTCATAATACGTTTTGGCTCGGTGAAGACATAGCTTTCCTCTCTGCGTTTTATCTAAAGCTATTGGACCACTACTACCCTTTCTCTTGTGTGCCTTCTCTTCCTCGGTCCAATCTGTTTTCCATTGTCCTGATTTTTTCAAAATCTTTTGTCTCCTGTAACGATCATCCACCTGCCCTATGAACTTCTTCTCGACTTCTGACACCTTGCATGTCAGGTTATTTCTACGGGCATGTGAAGTGTCTAAGGTAATCCAAGGAATGAAGAACTTGGCCAATCTGTCTTCACTCTTCCAGTAATCCCATTTGTTCATCTGCTTATAATTTGGGACTTCTGGCAACACTGAATCATAATTGGAGAAATAGTATTCAAAACTATCTCTCTCATAAAATATACTAAGCAATAAGCTACATGTAATGCCATATGTCAGCGGGAGGTGATGATATCGAATTCCCTCGTCTACAGACGCCGGCAACTGCATGCAGACGTAGCAATCCTTAACCTCCATGGCATCCACGTATTCATATAAGAGTTTGGCATAAGCATTTGACCTAAAGTCTCCTTGGGACTCATCTACGTGTAACCTGCGGGCTTCTGCAGCTAATAACGCTTTCTCTTGAGTGTTTTCCCCTTTTTCACCAGCAACAGTGGGTGTAAGCGTTTCTACAGATTTCACATCAGTTACCTTTGCCTCTTCCTCATGTCCCTTTACATAAGAAATTGTTACCACTAAAGCTATTAATATTATCACTCCTACTATTAGTGTACCTATTATACATTTAGCTCTGCGGTTCTGGGTGCCGGCCTCCATTTCGTCAGACAATATGGCTCTCTCTTATCTTAGCCAAAAGTTCTTTTCCTCTCGTTCCTTTACAGTCTCCTTTTAATCCTTTTGTCCTTAGAATCCACACAATTGGAAGCTGACAACCTTCTTCGCAAAAGTCCTTTAACAGTTCAAACAAGACAACCCTAGCCCTTCTCCATCAACTCAAGGGAAGTTCCCTAATATTCTCTGCTTCCTGGGCGCTAGGTAATCTTCTTTTTCTGGTTGCTTTATTTACAAAGTCCTTAACAATCTACTATCAGATTTGTTGTTGCAGCTTCAATAGCATAGTTCAATATTTCCAAACGAAGATTGTGCTCTTCATGTGCTGTTATCGTTGTACCAAAGTCGGGGAATTGCAATTCTGAAAGAAACATGTGTTTTAACTTGCTGAGGCGGGGAGGTCTGGGGAGCATGAATGTTAGTGACCCTTCTTGTTCGACACCGGGTACCAACAGTCGTATTTCCACGGTGATAATGGGCTCAGAACTGGACACCACCACCGCTCGGATCCTCCCTGTCTCCGGTTTCACAGACATTTGTCACCAGATATGTCCACTCAGGTGTGGAGTATCTTCTGTTAGGCACACGCACTCTTCTTGACCTTCTTCGGTCCGGTGCTTCAGCGCCCTGAGCACCTTCTTCCGGGTCTGAGTCTTCTGATATCGGAGGAAGGGTTACTTCTGGAGTTGACCTCAGGCTAGAGCTCCTTCTTTGCGGCCAATTTGCTTCTCCACGTGCCCTTCTACTCCTTCTCCTTCTTGTCTGTTCTCTCTCTCTCTCAGACCTGTCTGTGTCTGACTCGTACTCCCAGCTACTTTCTCCTTCTGTAGCGTCGTCTGTTTCACTGTTGTACTGACCGTCCTCAGCTTGGTCAGACTCTTCCCCTGCTTCCGCTGGCACCTCTACAGCTTGGCTAGCCCCCTCTATGGCTTCTCGGTCCTCTGCTGGACGTCTATCCGAGAGAGGAGCTGTTTCTTCCAGAGGTGCTGGAACCCTTCGCGTATGTGACGCGTGGATCCAATTGGGCAGGCCTCCCACCTTCACAGCTGTGTTCGTGATCAGGATGATCTGGAAGGGCCCACGCCAACGAATATCCAAGCAGCTTCTTCTCACATGTTTTTTCACCAGGACCCAGTCCCCAGGGTACAGGTCATGGCACGGGCCCTGGCACGCTGGAACCTCGGCAGCCTGCACCTGAAGGGACACAGAACGAATGGCGTCAGACAGCCCCTTACAATAGTCCAGGATCATATCATCTGTGATATTTAACAGTGCAGTAGTTGGGACAGATGGCAGCCTCATTGCTCTCCCCATTAACACCTCATGTGGTGATAACCCCGTTCTTCTGTCTGGGGTACTACGAAGGCTCATGAGAACCAATGGCAAGGCGTCAGGCCAACTCAGGGTCGTTGAGGAGCACACTTTCGCTATCCTAGCCTTGATCGTGCCATTGATCTGCTCCACAATTCCTGAGGCTTCTGGTCGGTAACTGCAATGCAACTTCTGATCAATATTCAGAGCTGCGCAAATCATTTTCACAAGCTCGCTGTTAAAATGGGTTCCCCTATCTGATTCCAAAAAGGCCGGCACCCCGAAGCGCGGAATGAGTTCCCTGAGCAGTAACTTGGCCACTGTGAGGGTGTCGCACCTACGTGTAGGGTATGCCTCAACCCATCTGGAGAACACACAAACAACCACCAGAACATAGCGGAGGCGGTTGCACCTTGGCATTTCAATGAAATCTATCTGCATCCGATTGAATGGACCTCCAGACCTTCCTATGTGACTTAGTGTAACTGGTGTTCTTTTTCCTACGTTCAGCTGCTGACAGGTCACACAACGCTGGCACACTGCTTCTGCTGCTATTCTAAACTTAGGATTGTACCAAGTTTGTCTAAACACTCTCAGCATAGCATCTCTCCCTAAGTGTACGGGACCATGTATGAGTCTAGCCATTGGACTCACCATCTCATTGGGCAACACTGCTCTGCCGTCTGCTGAGACCCAAAAATGGGACTCACCCATTACACATCCTGCCTTTTCCCATGTTTCTTTTTCAGAATCAGGAGCATTTTCTTGCATGTTTGACAGTTCATCCCAAGTATCAACAGTTTCCAGTATCATGGCTAATTCAGTCCTTACATTTATTCCACCCACTTCCACCTCTGTGAAAGAGTACCCTTGTTCCGCGCAATACCGCGCAACTTCATCTGCATATCTATTGCCTTTTGAAACAAAGTCCTCATTTCTGGTATGTGCGGTGCACTTTACAACTGCTATACCTGCTGGGCATTGCAACGCCTCTAACAACAGGCGCACAAACTCTCCATTGCGAATGGGAGAGCCTGAAGAGGTCATGAACCCTCTTTGAGACCATAACTGCCCGTAATCATGAACTACCCCATAACCATATTGGCTGTCGGTGTATATGGTGACTCGAATTTGATTGCTTGCCAAACAAGCACGTGTCAGGGCAATAATCTCGGCTACCTGAGCGGAGTGTACTCCTTCCAGGCACCCTGCTTCCACTACTCCAGTAATTGTACAAACAGCATAAGCTGCTCTCAACTGCCCAACTTCGTCTCTTACACATGAGCCATCGACAAAGAAAATTTCATCTGGGTCGGTCAGTGGCTCATCTACGATGTCGGGTCTGGGTTTGGTGCATAGTTCAGTCACATCAAGGCAGTCATGGTCTGTACATTCATCATCATCCTCGATATCATTTGGGAGTGGCATCAAGGTGGCAGGGTTCAAAACAGAGCATCTCTTGAGGGTCACATTCTCTGCAGCAAGAATAACTTGCTCATATCGCGTGAGCCTGCTGTTGGTCAGATGCTGTGTTTTGGTCCTGGTCATCAACAGTTCAACAGAATGGGGCACGCACACCTCTAACGGGTGCCCCATGACGATATTTTCACATCTTTCAATGCTGACACCCGTTGCAGCAACGGCTTTGAGACATCCGGGCAACGCTGCGGCTACTGGGTCTAAAGTAGCCGAGAAATAAGCAACTGGTCTACGGGCATTCCCATGGATTTGGACCAACACAGACAACGCACAACCCTCTCTCTCACAACAGTAAAGAAAAAATTGTTTATTGTAATCAGGCATTCCCAATGCCGGAGCACGACACAGGTCCTCTCGCAGCTGTAAGAATGCCATCAAACAGTCTTTGTCCCATGGTACCGGATCGCTCACCTCCTTGTGCGTCAGTTTTTGCAAGGGTTTTGCTTTCAGTGAAAAGTTCGCGATCCACTGTCGGCAATAACCCACCATCCCTAGAAACATCCTGACCTCTCTCTGTGTCTTAGGCGCATTCATTTTCATGATCGCCTCTATCCTGTCTGGTGACACCTTTCGTTTGCCTTTCTCTATTCTGTGTCCTAAGTACTGCACTTCTGTCAGGCAGTACTGCAATTTTCCCGGGGACACCTTGTGCCCATTGGCAGCTAGGTGATTTAACAAAGCAATGGAGTCCTCCCTGCAAGCTTCTTCTGTTTCTGACGCCACAAGGAGGTCGTCTATGTACTGGACCAGAACTGACTTCTGGGGCAGCACTAGACTTTCAAGATTTTTCTTTAAAAGCTGGTTAAAGATCGATGGACTCTCTGTATACCCCTGAGGGATACGACACCATGTTAGGACGCGATTTTCCAGCTTAAATGCGAAAAGAAAATGGCTTTCTTCGTCCAGAGGGATCGAAAAGAAAGCCTGACAAAGATCGATCACTGTGAACCACTCTGCTTGAAATGGAATCTGAAACAGTATCACTGATGGATTCGGTACCACTGGACAACACGAAACGACTATGTTATTAATCTTTCGAAGGTCTTGCACTATCTGAAATTTCCCATTTGGTTTCTGCAGACCCATAATTGGGGAGTTGCATGGACTACCCACGATTTCTTTCAGTATTCCCTGTTTAATCATGGACTCGATCACGGGTTTTATGCCTGCAATCGTTTCTGGAGTCAATTTATATTGGGGTGTTCTTGGGAACTCAGCATGCGGTTTCACTACAATTTTCACTGGGTCCACCCCTTTGACCAATCCTATCTCTTCCCCAGTGAAATCCCATACTTCTGGTGCCACTGTCTCTCTCAAGTCCCAGGGGAGCTCATCTACTGTCAAAGTAGGGTACAGCTCCACGCATATTCTTGAGTTTGCAACTTTGAAATCTGCGTCATCATCATTGGTCAATACCTCCACTCCCTGAGGTGTACAATATATAGTACAATTCAATTTACACAACAGGTCTCTCCCTAGCAGACACACAGGGCTTGAATCGCAAACCACAAATTGGTGCTCATCGCTGTACTTCCCTATTTTCACCTGTACTGGTTCTGTCAATTGGCTGGTTATTCTCCTATTTGCGACCCCTACCACTTGTATGGTTTCTCCAGACATGGGCAGGTCTGGAACTGCAGCTGATCTGATCGTGGACCTAGTGGCTCCTGTGTCCACCAGAAATGTCGTAGGGCACCCTGCTACTTCTGCTTCCACATAGGGTCCCCTCTGGTCCACCTCTAAGGCTGCCCCAAGGGTGCAGTCTTCTCTTTCCACTCTCTGTCCGGTTAATGGGTCCACATAATAGCACTCTTCACCTTCCACAAACAGGGGCATTTGTCTATAGGTCTTACCCACAGTCCCTACTCGAGGAGGCTGCGGGAACTGGGCTCGGGGAGGAGCCCCCCCCCCTTTGAGCACCTTTCCTTGGTATGGCGTCACCCCTCTTGTAGGTGCGCTCTGGACCTCTTCCTCCTCTATCTCTTGTTCTCCTATCTCTACATTGTAGGGACACTCGCGTTTCCAATGCCCCACCTCGTTACACTGGTGGCACCTAGTCGTTTTCTTCAAGGCAGCTATGTCTATTCTGGGTCTAAAGGTAGAACTCTCCTCATTGCCCTTGTTCTGACTGTACTGCTTCTTTCCTCCTGTACCTGTCCCTTGCTGCTGTTGCTGCGGTCCCCCCTTTCCTGCTGCCTGCATCTGTACCACCATCAACTTTTCTTTTAGTTTCTTAGCCTTGGAGTCTATCTCATCACAGCAGTACCTGGCATATCTCAGTATTTCATCTAGGGGTTTACTTTGCCAACAAATCGAGTGTTGCTGAATCATTAAACTAATATCCGGTCTCAGTCCCAGGACGAACTTGGACACAAATTGCCCTATGTCTTTTGGATCCATTACATCCAAGCCGCTATACTGTTTAAACGCCTTCAGCAATCTCTCGTAATATTCGTGGACTGTCTCTTTGGGTTCCTGTCTTGTTCGGTCTATTCTGACCCAATCTATGTCCTGCATTGGCACTTTCTCTTTCAGCCAAGTCATCACTCTCTCGAATTTTTCCATCACAATCTCGGACGGCCCATTAGTCTTAGCATCTCTCTCTGGCTCCGTTATGGGCCACTCAGCGCTGACCTTGCATGCTGTCCACAGATCTCCTGGTACTACAATGTCAAACAGCGTGTTCAGATCTATCCATAGGACCTTTGAGATTTTTACAAATCTCTCCACTTGCTTGTACCACTCCACTGGGTTTTCCCGTAATTTGGGGAAGGAGGTGGTAAAAGCAGCTAAATCTCCCCTACTCCAAGGGACATGCACATAGTTCCCATTTGCGACTTCCCGCAAAGGGTATGCCTCTATTCCCTGCAGTCCTCCTGGTGTCATACCAAGCGTGCTTCTCCTGCCGGTCCCTTTCTTGGACCACCTCTCTTCCCACTTATCTAGTGCCCTCCATGTCCTTATTCCAGCGATCAGTTCCCTTATGTGCGTTTTCAGCCCAATCGTTCTCCTCTCATCTAGGTCTCGATCTGTGTAATGTAGCCTGTGGTTACCCTGTAATGCTTTGGTTCTGGACAGATCCACCATATATTTGCCTGCTAGTTCGACTAACTTCTCATGGACTGCTCTCGCCTTTCGAGTGATGTCCTTTGCCATATACAGTATTTCATCCTGTTCATACATTTCCATTCTTTCTAAAGGCAGGGTACCATCTATCATGTCATCCAGGTCTGACCTTAAACTGGCGACATCGAGTCTCTTGGCTTTTATCTCAGCTCGCAATATGTCTTTCGAAGGGGGCTCACTGGTCTCCCTACCATCCCAACTTCGAGCTCTACGTTTGGGCTCGGGAGAGTTAATGGGTGCCCTCCCTTGCTCCCATCTCTCCAGGTCCCATGCTCGGCCATCCGATCTTGGAAGGTGATGGAACACGGGCCTGTTACCCCTACTCTTGCTCTGCCCACTCTCTTCTTCTTCTCTCCTCTCACCGCACCCCTCTCTGTTATTTTCCCTCTGGTCGCTACTCTCTCTTTGCCTAATATCGCTCAGTATCCGATACGATCCTTCCTGGTTCCCCATATTCCCTGGGCTGCGCTCATTTCCGTCATCACAGGGACTATGGTGCGACCTCTCACAACTCCCATTCAGTTCTCTGGTGCCGGGCACACAGTGTGGACACTTAAAGCTGTTTCTGTACTCTTGCGCTCTCCTCTCCTCTTCACTGAGTATTGGGCGCGCCACCCCTCCACTCCCGGGGCCCCCGTTTTCCAGGTCTGTTCTATCTCCCCTCCGGGCCCAATGGGTGACTCCCCTACTCTCTCTCTCTCTACAGTCCCACTCCGGGCTACTCTCCCCAGCCCCGCAGTGAGTCCGAGCTCGGCTGTCCTGACTTTCCCTTTCAGCTTCCGCAGCTATGATGTTCTTTTGAGCCTTCACTGCCTCATCCCACTGCTTCATGTACTCATTTAGCTCTTGAAAGGATTTTCGTCCAGATCCCCTCAGATCCATTGGCCATCTAGGGCCCCCAGGATCTCCTCCTGGGTCCCCTGCTGGGTGCACCGGAGTGCTCCATTCTCTTGGTATCGGCATCTGACTTGGGGAATTAATCGTATCGTTCCTTCTTGCCTTCTCTGCTCTTTCTCTGTCCTTCCGTACCCGTTCTTCCCCTCTTGCTCTCTCTTGGTCATATATCGATATTATAGGACCTATGGTAACAGGTACCTGTAGTGCATCTGGTAATGCGTAGGATGTGTCGCTTTCCGTTTCCGGCGCTCTTTGTACCACAAACCTCCCGACTACCTGTTGCACCTGACTAGGCTGGGACAGCTCCTTCTTTGCCTCCGGATCCCACTCTGAACTGGGAAGCGGTCTATGCTCTCCTGCATTGCTCCCCTTTTCTCCTTCAGTATGCTCGACCTCTCCCCCTGCTCTATTATACGGGGGTGGCCTGTCTGTCAATAATCTGTTTATCAGGCTGTCCTCTGTTTCGCTCTCATCATCTTCTTCTAGGGGGCTTTTATTTACGGGCACCTCTAACACTGGGTACAGTTTATTTACTTCCAAGTTATGCACTCTCCATCTTTTAGCATCCGCATCCCACCTGGCATCCTGCACTGCCCTTACCGATCGTTTCACCCTTTCTTGTCGTCTGTTCATATTCTTTTCATGCGCTGCCCTAATCCATGCTTCAAGGGCTTCAAACTGGGTCGGTCTAGGCAAGGGTCTTATTGAGGTCATGACTGATTTTAATCGATGTAACACCTCTAATCTGAACGTCCCGTACTTCGGGAACGTCAGTTCCTCATTTCCTTCCGTAATCTTACTCCATTCTGATATCCAGAGGATCGTATGCAGCCCGACATTCACTGCCATATAACGAGCTGGCGTACCCTCCGGCGGGGCTTCTTCCCCTTCATACGATCCCCGCTTCTCTTTTTTAAACACCGCTTTCAGCCATTTAAAACACTTCATAATTATGCGCACAATATCCAGCCTCGCTACTCTGTTTACTTCCTGATGACAATCCACCAATCCTGTCGCGGCTTTGCTAACTTGGCCTATCGCAGCGCGGTCTTTCTCCGGTCAGCCAATCACGTCGCGACCCTGTCTGACGTCTTTGCTAGCTGGCCTATCACAGCGCGGTCTTTCTCCGGTCGGCCAATCACGTCGCGACACTTTCTGACGTCACTTTTCTCCGCTTCGCAGCAGCACCCCTCCTTTCTCAACTCGTCTCCCGGTTATGCATGCGTCCCATTCATACACCGAAAAATGACTACTTCCGACCAAGCGGTCACTTCTCTCGACTGTACGTCCACAGTCTATATGTAATTGTCAACACAACTGACGAAATGTCTATCGTCTCTCTGATAGGTTGCTTACACACACAGTAACTTCCGACCAGCGTCCGTTACTCACGCACTCACTCTTACGTTCCCCCTATCTCGGTCTTTCGGGTGATCAATGGTACCTCATGACCCCCTTCACACTAGTTGACAATTACTCTGGGTGTCCGATACACCCGGACCACTTAAGCTCTCCTTGAACTTAAGATTTCCACCGGTTGCGCGCGCTCACAACCTGTTCCACAGTCACTCTACAGACATTCAACTCCGCCAGACATTACAACATAGATACAATACAAAACACCGCAATCTAACACGCATAACCCTTTATACTCACTCTCGACCGATACTGCTGCTCTTTCTGTCTCACGTCATCCGGATCTTCTTCGGCGGGCTGTTCTTCCGATCATCGATTTCTATGGGCCTTGGGGTAAGCTAACCTGGCCTAGGTTACCGTCCTCAAGAAGGCAACCATCCTCTATAGCTACCAACTGGAAGGGCGAGATTTTGATCGATACCTTAGCACTATTGATCCAAACCTCGATCTGGTCGACTGAACCTTTGTTGCCTGTCTTTAAGGTACAAGGTACATCTATTTCCAAGTTAGTTCACCCAATAAAGGACTCTGCTCCCAAAGATCACAAACAACTTCTAGCTTTCAAAAGTTTATTGTAAGGATATGATAAGCTGCAAATACAGGCATCTCAGAATGAGATTCACGAGATACACAGGTCCAATTACATACATGTGCTCTCGGAAAGCCCTCAGACGAGCAACGGAAATCACTAACACAAGTTCTAAGAATAATAAAGCTATCAGCATTGACGCATATCTCTCCTTCATTTAAGTTGGAGGAAAACGCACAGGTTAGGCTGTCCCTACCCTGCTCTAGATGGTATCCCTACTTAACCAAGTCCCAACCTAACAAAGGTGTCAGCAGTGAATGACCCCCAAGGGAAGTCACTCACTCTAAGTCTCTTGGTGAAAACCTATAGTTCTCCAGTCATGACCCCTCTCTGCCTACCCATCCGCTCTCTAAAGGGTCCTCAGGTATCTGCTCTAACTCCACCCAGGGGTGCTGTCCCTAATACAAAACAGTCAACAACATTTGAGACGCCCCTTTCGAGACGCCCCTCACGTGGTGTAGCTTCTGGCTTTTTCCATGATGCTTTGTATTGGGCCTCATACGTTAGAGTTGACCTTGCTTCTCAGACTCTTCTCCGGCCCGCTGATACCCCTTAAACATTCCAGAACCCTCCTCCATGTCTGGGCCGTCTACTGAACAGACCTCTATTCATTCATTTATAATTGGATCCCCCCTTTTCCTGTGCAGACAGATATCTGCAGCCAAGAACCCAACTCTCATAGACTTCCAAAAAGGCCTGCAACATTTCTAAGCCCAGACATGTACGTGTAAACCAACGTTAAAACATTTCAGGCCTACAATATTTCTCATAATGATTATAGCATTCAACTTCTTCATTAATTAAAGCATGTTAATACTCTTATTCTATTATTCAGTAAACATCTCTATAAATCATGGCCCATTTAATGCAATGACCAAAACATTAATACAATCTGTGTCGTGAAAAGAAACACCTTCCCTTTTAGCTCTGGCCCTGAGGCCTACCACATTCTGCGTTTAACCACATACCATCTTACATTTTAACAGCTACACGACATGGATTCAGAAATAATCACATCTACTAAAATCATATAATGTCACACATTTCTGTATTAGTTCCACTTCTACTTAAGTCTCTACATTATCTATACATTCAGAATATAATTACAGATACTATTAGCACTCATGGCATTTCTCCTCATGATTTGTGCTTACTACAGGTAAGTGTGATGTACTCATACATTTTAAGTCAGTTTGCGCTCTCTCACTCTTTTCTCCCCCTTTTCTCTGCCTTCTGCTCCTTTTCACCCATTTTTCATGTTATCACTTTTTCTCAGTATTTCACTTTTTCTCGCTTTTTTTGCCTCCTTTTCACCCGTTTTTCCTGCCGCTGCTTCCCCTGTGGGCCCTCCCCCCCAGCGCGACCATCCCGATCCAGTTCCCCGCCCAGCTGTCCAGCCCTCCCCGACCCCTACTTAATGGCGGCCTCTGCAGGGACAGGCAAGCACGACCACTGACTCACTCTCAGTAGAACTGCTCTTCCACCCACACAGCTCCACCATTAAGAGAGGCCCTCTGTGAGCCCCTGCACTCCCGTAGTGCTGATGTTCGAGGCCCTCCTTGTCTAACTTCTGCCCCCTTCAGCCTCTCCTTCTGCTCCGTGTCACCCTCTAGCTTCTTCACCCTTCCGGCTCTTCTTTCACTTTTTCCCTGCTTTTTGCTCCCTTTCACCCTCCATTCTCTTTGCTTTTCTCTGCTTTTTGCCCTGTTTTCATCCTTCAGCCTCTTGACCCTTCACTCTTTTCTCCTCTTTTTCTCTGCCTTCTGCTCTGTTTCATCCTTTATTCCTTTTTTCACTTTTACTCTCTTTTTCTCACTCTTTTGGCCTCCTTATCACCCGTTTTTCCCGCCGCTGATGACCCTGTGGCCCCTCCCCCCCAGCGCGACCAGCCCAATCCAGTTCCCTCAGCCCTCCCCGACCCCTACTTAATGGCGGCCGCGCGCAGTGGGCGTGCCGCTGGCACGCAAAAGATGCACCAAACGCAAGCCCGTCAGCGCCCGTCCGCGACCCGACCAGAGTCAGGAACCCTGACCCTCCGCCCCACCAATGCTATGAGCCAGCAGCACTCCACGCACTCAACCCTAGCCGCAACAACAACTGCAAGCTGGCATCACCATCGACACCCACGGACCCTTCAGCTGTCACTGCTGCAAGCACACCTGAAACACCGCCAAGAACACGGATCCAGCACAACTCGCCAACAAGTACACAACCGAAACGAAGACCCTGCAATGCATCCTCCGCAACGTCTGATCTCTCCACAAACACGCCACTGAAATCTAGGACCTTCTCGACAGCACCATCCCGGGCGTAGCGTTCTCCACCGAAACTTGGACAAGCACCACCTCGGGACCGGATATCGCCATCGCCATCCCCAAGGATACACGATCTCCAAGAAGGACCGCCCACCGCCCGGGAGGAGGAATCACCATCGTCCACAAATCCACCCTCCGCCTGAGCACACTCCCCGACAAGCACACAGACCTGATGGAACACCTTCATTTCAAGATACTGGCTAGCCCCACCGCCACCCTCCGAGGAACCCTCATCTACCTACCTCCTGGACCCAGCAGACCCTTCGCCAACACCATCACAGACATCATCTCCCCGCCGTCCATCGCATCCAAAAACTACACCCTACTGGGAGACCTCAACTTCCTCCTGGACAACCAACTGGACCCCAACACCGCATCCCTACTCGACAACCTCCACAACATTGGACTTCGCCAGATTGTGACCGAGCCCATGCACTCAGCAGGACACACCCTCGACCCCATCTTCACTGCAGGAAACTCCATCACCTTGAGCCACACCACTGAACTCCCATGGACCGACCATCGTTGCGTCCACTTCACATTCAGAACACCCACCATCCACAGACACCAGCACCTGCTCCCACGAAGAAACTGGACCAAAATCACTGACGACCAACTCACCTCCTTACTCAGCCTCCACCTCAACCATCACGGAAAACGACGTGCCCAACACCGCAGCTCAAACCCTGCAAAGATAGATCTCGGTCAGCGCCAACACCATAGCCCCCCTCAAGAAAAGCAACCATACACGCGCCAAGAAAGCCAAATGGTTCACCACCGAAATTCGAGAGTCCAAACGCACATGCCGCCGCCTCGAAAAGGCCTGGAGGAACACCAAATCCACAGAAGCCCACAACAACTTTATAGCCGCCACCAACGCCCACCACCTACTCATCAGAGAAACGAGGAAAAAAGATAGAATCTCCACCCACGCACACAAAAGCAAGGAACTCTTTAACATCATCAAGGGGATGTATGACGTTACAACGCATACTTTTACAATGCCTACCTTTACATCGCAAGTTTTATAACGCATACTATTACAACGCATAGTGCTTTGGGGCGCTGGATAGTGAATAGTTTAATTTGCTATTCCATCTCCAGTCCCCGTGGATAGTAGAGAAGGTGTTGGATAGTACATTAAACCTATTCTCTATCCTAAAGCACCCCCCAGCGCAATGCGTTGTAATAGTTTGCGTTATAAAAGTTGCGTCGTAAAGGCACTGCGTGGTAAAAGTTGCGTTGTGAAGGATGTTTACCTCATCAAGGAGTTTTCCCAACCCACCAGTGAGTCTACTGACATCCCTCCCTCACAAGACCTTAGCGACAAACTCAGCACCTTCTTCCACCACAAAATCAAGAGAATTTACGTCAACTTCGACAAAGACAACCAACACGCTGAACCCTCACCAACCACCCGACACCTGGAAACCAGTGATTGACAACTAGACAGCCCTCACCACCGAAGACACACTGAAGACTATGAAGTCAATCCACTCTGGGGCCCCCACAGACGCCTGCCCCACCACATCTTCAACAGAGCCGGCAACACCATCGCACCCATGCTCCACCACACCATCAACCACTCCCTGGCGACCGCCTCGTTCCCCAACGACTGGAAACACGCCGAGGTCAACCCCCTCCTGAAGAAACCCTCGGTCCACCCCACCGACCTCAAAAACTACAGACCCATCTCCCTGCTCCCGTTCCCAGCGAAAGTCATCGAGAAAGCCATCAACAGCCACATTCATCGAAGAGCACAACATACTTGACTCCTCCCAATCCGGATTCAGAAAAAAACACAGTACAGAAACTGCCCTCCTCGCCGCAACAGACGACATCCCCACCCTACTGGGCAAAGGAGAAACAGTAGCCCTCATCCTCTCAACCTTTCAGCGACGTTCAACACAGTCTTTCACTGCACTCTAATACGCAGACTCCTCGACGCAGGTATCCAGGAAAAGGCCCTCGAATGGATCCGCTCCTTCCTCTCCAGCAGAATGCAGTGGGTCAGACCTCCCCTTTCCTCTCGGACCCTACACCTACCACCTGCGGAGTCCCCCAGAGCTCCCCACTCAGCCCAATGCTCTTCAACGTCTACATGGCTCCACTCACACCCATCGTCAGAACCTACGGACTCAACATTGTGTCGTACGTATACGACACCCAACGCATCCACTCCCTATCCAACGAGCCCAACACCGCCAGACACAACTTTCGAGAAGTCATAGAAGCCGTTGCCAAATGGATGAAAAAAGGCTGCCTACAACTAAACACCAACAAAACAGAAGCACTCATCATGGGCCCAAACCCTGACGCCTGGAGCGACACCTGGTGGCCCCCCACGCTGGGAAACCCGCCAATCCTCATGGACCACGCATGCAACCTGGGAATCATCCTGGACTCCAAGCTCAAAATGGACCGCCAGATCAACTCTGTCTCGTCCACCTGCTTCCACACCCTCCGCCTCCTACGGAAGACCTTCAGATGGATCACCCTCAAACACAGAAAGACGTCACTCATGCCCTGGTCACCAGAAGACTCGACTACGGCAACGCACTCTACTCCGGAATAAACAAAAACCTCAACCGCAAGTTACAGAACATACAGAACGCCGCCGCAAGACTGGTCCTCAGCCTGCCAAAACACTGCCACATCTCCCAGCACTTGAACACACTCCATTGGCTCCCCGTCGAGGTGAGAATCACCTTCAAGATACTCACCCACGCACACAAGGCCCTCCCTGGCACCGGACAAGCATACCTGAACAGCCGACTCAAATTTCACACACCCCAAAGGACCCTATGATCAGCCTAGCTCTCCTACGCTGTGGTCCCCCGCACCAGAAAGACCAGATCGGGAGGCCGCTCCTTCTCCTTCCCCGCGGCTAAATCCTGGAATACCCTGCCGCTCCACCTCAGACAGACAACATTGCTCCCCATCTTCTCAAAAAAACCTCAAAACCTGGCTCTTCGAAAGACCCCCTCCTTGATGGAGATGGAATGGATCCTGCCCCCCTCCTACTCCCAGCGCCTTGAGACCCTTACGGGTGAGTAGTCGTGCTTAACAAACCCCTGATTGATTGATTGACCCATGGAGGGCAGTATTTCCGAATAAGTTTGCATATACTTGTTTTTCGGGTAGATTTTATTCCTCCTCATGTCTTGATTTTTTTCTCATATCTAAGACCCTGACTTTTAGTCAGCAGAGAATTCTTCCGAATGGATTCTCAGATCATGCCATGATCATCCTAGACTTAGAGTCAGGCAAATACATCTCTCATTCCAAAAGATGGACTTTAAATAGGCAATACCTATCGGAAGAAAGCTGGGTGTTACTCTGCAAAACAGAGATAAAGGAGTTTCTTGCAAGAAATCACAGTACGACACCTCCTCATATTGTCTGGGACTCTGGGCATATATTCGTGGACTAGTTATAGGGAAAGATGCTAAAAACTCAAGAACACTGAAAGGAAAAAAGCGAAACCTAGAGCAGAAGGTGCAAAGGTGCTATGATATCTTTCTTAGTAGCCCCTCGGCCCCCAACCAACGAAAACTTGACAAGGCTAAACGGGATCTTAGTGAAGAGTATTATGTTAAATGTGAATCTTCTCATAGTAATCACATCCAAAAGGTACATGAAGAGAGTAATTATACTGGGAGGTTCTTTGCAATGCAGGCCAGGGAGCAAGCAGCAAGCAACCTGATCGGTACATGGAGATGTCCTGCAACTGGTCCCCGCTATGAAGATCCAGTGGTCATAGGGGGATATAATGTCACAA
Organism: Lissotriton helveticus; assembly: GCF_964261635.1. Classification (NCBI taxonomy): domain Eukaryota; kingdom Metazoa; phylum Chordata; class Amphibia; order Caudata; family Salamandridae; genus Lissotriton; species Lissotriton helveticus. Next base: position 1,098,359,409 of record NC_136068.1, read on the forward strand.
CATTACAGGAATATTTATGGCCAACAACAGTACATTGATAATGCATCCCGGAACAAATTTCTCCAGACACGGTAAATTCGGGTACGCTCCGAGATCCATAAAATTAGAATGAAGCACCCTTTCTCCAAAGAAGAACTGGGGAACGTCATAACCCCCGCCCCCCTCCCCCAAATAGCAAAGCCTGTGGCCCGGATGGTCTGAGTTTTTAAAAACCTTTTTGGGGGCCATTTTAGAATTTTTTTTGTTGATTGATAATTCAATTTTAGATGGCGGCCCAATACCACCTTCATTTTGAAAAGGGAATATAGTTAGTTTTTTTAAAAAGGGAAAAGATTGTGAAGATCCTAATTCATATCGCCCTATCACACTTTTAAACTCTGACTATAAAATGGTTACTAAACTTTTAGCCAACAGTTTTAATGTAATAACCTCGCACCTGCTCCATTCCGACCAAAATGGTTTTATCGCAGGGAGACAGCTTGGGACCAACACACATTATTTAGCAGAAGCACTACATTATTTTGAGACCCAGAAGATACCATCTCTGGTCCTTCTGTTAGATGCCGAGAAGGAATTTGACCTCTTGGTCTGGGACACTTTAGTTTATATCCTTGCAAGTTTTGGTATACCTCCCACATTTAATCTAATTCAGAGAATATTCCTTAATGCAGATGCCAATATTATTTTTGAAGACCAGACAATGTGGTCCACTGTCCCCTGTGTTATTCGCTTTTTTTATTGAGCCATTGCCATTCAAAATAATGCAGATATTTGTCCCCCTTTACCAACTATGGGGAAATAAAATTATATGCGGACGATATCATGCTAATAATTAAAGGGGATAAGGAGGTCTAAGCAAAAGTTTTTGAGATTTTTGAGCAGTTTGAATTCCTCGGCGAATATAAAATGAACAAAAAGAAAATAGAAATATTTCAGTGTGGATGCAAGCCCGATGTTTTACATGCTGATGTTTTGTCCTGTCCCACTTTTGCTGAAAGAACAGGACTTATTCCATCGATGGAACTCGCTCCCGTTAACTATCATGGGTAGGGTCTCACTGATCAAGATGTCCGTTCTCCCGCTATTTAAGTTTTTTATTCTCTGCAATTCCGTGTGTTTTAACAGCACTTTTCTTTGCTTAATTAGAGTCCATGTTCACATCCTTTCTCTGGGGTAAGAAAACTCCTTGAATTGCACTGAGCACTTTATATGAGGAGTTGGAGAATGGCGGCTTCGCTCTCTCTAATCTTAGGGATTATTATTTTGCATACTTTGCACAATATATGTCGCAGTTTAAGTCGGAATCACAAACAGGACTATTTGTAAATTATTTTATGAAGTTAATTTGTAAAGAGAACCAGATACGTTGCCCATTAGAAATCTCGAAATCCCCTAAATTGGTGCAGTGGTCTTTTCACAAACGTCAGGACTTTTATAGAAGGTATTCAATCCCCGTAATTAATTCCTTAACCCCGTTATCCAAACTCACTTCAGTATTTGGGTTTAGAGATTCAACTGAGATCATAAAAAAATGATCTAAGGCTGGCTTTCGGGAAATCTCGGATTTCTTATGGATCGATAGGTGGCTGAATATTGCTGAAATGTATGATTTAATCCCGGATGATTTCCTTCTCCTCATGTCAAATAATATTCTTATCAAGTTCCTGAGTAACCTGGATCTGAAACAGATTAATGAACGTAAAAATTTGGCATATACAATACTTAAAGAAATCATAGTTACGAAACCCGAGGAGTGGTCATTTTTTAGCCCCTATTAAGGGTATAGATCTTGTGGAGAAAGCAATAACAAAATGGGAAAAACACGAGGATTTGGAAGTCACATCGAGTATGTGGTCCGAATTAAATAAACTTAATTTTAGCATGTTGAGGGGGGCTAACTGGCACTGAATGCTATTCTTTAGCAAATGGCTTCTTTATAGAACCCCACATTTTTTATCTAAGGTCTACCCCAGCCAATCCGGTTAGTGTTTCCGCTGTTTAAATTATCCGACTGCCAATTGGATGCACATCATCTCACAGTGCCCCCTAATCCAGGGGTCTGAAACAATATTTTTCGCCATTTGGAGGCTGAATGTTTAATCACAGTAGATTTTAATATTTGGCTGAAAGTCCTCGGCTATGACCCTACTCTACATTTTACCGATAAGTTGGGTAAACTATTATATGTTGCAATGGCGGTTGCCAGGTCACTCTTGCTTCAGAGATGGCTATCAGATCTTATACCAACAAAATGCGAGTGGGCTCGGAAAATGAAGTAGGTTAAAAAAAGTGAGTGCTTGTATGCATTGCGAATTGGGGGGATTAAGAAGTTTGAGAATGTCTGGGCGGCATATTTTGATTACATTTTTAAGCAAGAGCTTACATTTTAGGAGGTACTATTATGCAGAAATGTTATCTACTGTTGTTTGTGTTAACATAACTGTATACCTTCTTGTACTTTATTGCACTATAGCCACCTATTTCTTAGCACCCTATTGCACTATAGACACTTTAGCTTCTTTTTATAAGCATCTGAAGTTGTTTTTACATGATGTAATATTATTTACGGCACACATGTTGATATTTCTGCATATTTTAATGTACCTAATGCATAATCGATATTTTAGCTTGTTTTAAAATAGGCATGCAACGTCGTATCTGATCTTAAAATACCATTCGCAGCATTATTTATGGCTACTCATATAAGATTTACTTGCACTTACATTTCAATATATTATGGGATTATCTTTTCAATGATGATATGATACTGTCTCTCGTCTCTAATGATCTTTCTAGTCCTAGATCATTTTGGATTTTGTTCTGCCTATTCAACTTTCCTGTATTTTGTATGCTGTGTTGAACGTCTTTATTATTTGATATTTTTAATGAGTCGTATGGATGAATTTATCAAACTGTTTTGATGGATCTCAATAAAAAAAATAAAAAAATAAGGGCTTAGCTTTTAAACTGTACCTGTCAATGGGGTTCAGTATTAGTTCTGCATGAATGTCACAGAGATGCATATTTCACATTTTATGTCAGAAATATATTTTGCATCCCATTCCAAGGAATATCTGCTGATATTAAAGCTTGTTTTAAATAGTGACAGACCTGACTCTCAAAGTTGTTTGAGCTTGTAAGCCAACCTCTTCCTATGTCCCTCTACCCCTGACTCTCTCTCGCTCTCTCTACCTATCCTTACTCTACCTCACCACTCTCTTTCCTTTGCCTGCGTCTCTATCCTTTTTACCAAAATCCTCTACATGAGTATCTCCCCCTTCCCTCACCTCTTTTTCAGCCATCTTTCTTTACCTACCCTCACCAATTTCTACCTCTGTCTACCTCCAATAACATACTTTTCACCTCATCTTCCTCCACCATGGCTCTCTCTCATCTTTCTACCTCATTTCTTTCTACCTCTCCATATTGTAGTATCTTATCTCTCAATGTCACAATAAATAAATTGCAGCTCTTATCTATCTACCTCTGACTCTGTCACCTCTCTGTACCACCCTCTAGCCCCCTTCTCTGCCTCACCGATCTCTGTCTCACACCTCTGTCCTTACTTTGCCTCATGTCTTCTAACCAACGCCCTCTACATCTTGATGTTCCCACTCCCATCTCACCTCTGTCTCACATCTCTACAGCACCCCTCCCCTCTCGCACTTACACTTCTATGTACCTGACCTCTCTGTCACTCAGTATCATGACCTCACTGTTCCCATCTCACTGCCTCACTTCTCTCTTAACCTCATCTTTTCCTTTAACTCTCCTCTTTTCATCTCACTTTACCTCACCTCTCTCTGCCCTTCTTTCCCCACAGTTTCACTCATCACCTCCATCTCATTTATCTCTCTTCCTCACCTCACTCACTCTCATCTTTGTACCCCACCTCACTCACAAGCTAACCTCTCAATTTGCCTAACATTTATTTCCAGCCTCACCCCCCACCTGCCTTCTTTCTACTTGTTGGCTCCTCCTAACTCACCTCCTCTCAGTACCTTCCTCCTCTGTTGCTACCTCTTTATCTACAGCAATCCTTTATCCAATCTGTCATTCTCTTTAAACTCCACTTTCTCTGTACCGCCTCTGTTTCAGTCCATCCTCTCTACCTCGCTCTCTACCACTACATCCATTGTTGCACTCTTTCTCTACTTCCTTTCAAACTCTACTTCACCTATCTACTTTATATTTTCCCTCTACAAATCATCTTTCAGTTCTTCATCCCTCTTGCTTTGTGCTTCTACTTGCTTTACCTAACCTTTCTTTCTACACCTCACTTCTCATTTTGTCCCTCTCTGTCACCACTCCACCTCTGCTTTTCATCTCCTTATACTTTTGGAAAACGGTAACATGGGAAGCCTTTGCTGTTATATGCAGGTTTTCTTTTACACAGAGTACTACTTAAAATGCATTATTATTTTCCGAACTTGTTTTTTAAATGGCGTTTCTTGCATGAAAATAGAAGATTAATTTAAGGAAATAGTGTCATCATATTGATGTACAGCACTGCACAGTCAATTCATGTATTTATTGTATAGTTAAAACCATTACAAGTGTATCAGTGTGTTCAAAAGTTAATAGAGGCAAATGATAACATCAGCATACGCAAAGATTGTCCTCTGTAGCTTTAAAAAATTGGCAATTTCTTAAATGATAAAAAATTCAATTGTATTACTTTATTAACCGTCCTGTTTCTCATAATTGCTTGAAAATGCACCATTTGTCCACTTTTTTGCCAAAATTTTCTAGGGGGAGAATTCCCCTGAACCATCCGTAGGTCGTTCGGGCACGTTTGCTCGCCGCAGTGCAATACGACAATAATTTTACACGTCACCACTTTCAAATGTCAGCAGCTGCCACTGCTCTGGACTGCCCCCTACTTGATTACTTCCTGTTCTTTCTTCCCTGCAGAAGTGACTGACCCTTAGGGACTTGGCTTCTACCTTCTACTTGAAACATCCTTTAAATATATTAAGCATTAGCAAACAGTAGTCATAAATTGTGAAATCAGAAATTTGCAAATTGACCTATGTGCAAATAGGTCAGTCAACAAAATACCAAATCACAGGGGGGGGGTCGCAGAATGACTTGCTTATTTAACATTAATTAGGCAGGTTGCAATTTGATTGTGATTGCCTACAATCACAGGGATGGTCGCTTGCAAGGGTCAGTAGACCTTCATCACTACGATTGCTTTCCAAAACCAAAAATCTTTTTTTTAAAGCAGCCCCATTTCCTTAAAGGAACCCGGGCTGCTTAAAAAGAAAAATGTTTTCCATTTTGTAAAACTTCATTGAGAACACACAGTGGTCCCCTGGACTACTGTTTACTTCCCGTGACACAGCCACACCGATTCCCATCCACCTGGCTGACTTTTTACCAGCATGACTAATATTTTAATGCCTTGGCTTCAAACCAAAATTGGGAAAAGCACTTGTATTTTGTCCCTTATTAGTACATACCTCAGCACAGTAAATAAAGGAAGAAAATATACACTGTAAAATGTGTTCTAGAGCTGCCTTAATGATTCCTGGCTGATCAAGTAAACAAAGCCTGAAAAGCCATGTTAAAAATCGATAAAGACAGTTTTATATAAAGTTATATTTAAGTGTCATGTCCAGTCATTTGTAGAATCTTAAATTGTGAATAAATTGTCGGTATTTTTCTCTGGGAAAGGCGGTAACCCTAGTAGCTTCCCTATTTGCCAATGCCTTCTTCCTACATATGGAAAGCAAATCTACAAACATGTCCATTCCTCTCATCTTCATCCAGGCTCTTTGCCCAGGGTCTTTCCTGCCTGGAATATATCACTTTACCACGAATACAAATACTCCGCATGGTATTACCACGCGAATTTTACTTCGCAAGTGGCTTTACCATGCAGCTTTTTAGAACGCAAGTTCTAACATCGCATTTTAAAAACGTTACGTTCAGCAGCTCTTACTTCCATCCACCATGGAAATATGCGTCAAAACACGTCTACCAAAACTAAAAAAGGACTACAATTATGACGTACACGCCACGTCTTTGGTGCGGCTCTTTTCTTTTACTTTTAAATGACACTGTAGTGCGTTTTTTTAATGTATGTAGCCTGCTCGTTTTATTTTTTATTTTTTTATGGGGGGGAGACCCCCCTGACCCCCCAAGGCCACGCAGAACTTACAAGCAGGACGACCAAAAGGAATACCACTTGCGTGGTAAAGACGGTCGTGGAAGGCACCCGCGTTGAAGAGACGTTTGCGGGGTAAGTGGATCGTTGATAACGTCATGCGTGGAAAAGACTTCGTTGTAAATGATGTTTCCCCCTGCCTTCAGGTGTTTGGCATAGAACCATGCATGGTGAGGGTGATAAATTCTAGTCCTTATCTTCAGTCAATTCAACTGGGTAAATGGGACCCTTTGCCATATAGCCACAATGGCTGACTGCTGCTTCCTCCAGCTCGCCCTCATTCTGCAGGCACTCTGTTTCTCCTTTCCTCTAGTTGCGAGTTTATTAATGTGTTCTTTTTAAAAGATATACTGCACATTTATTTTACCTAGCCTTATTAAATGGGGCACCTGGGCACCTGGAGAGAGGAGAGTCCTTTTGATATCTCACCCATCCCACCCCCTGGGGGTTTGTTGTGAGTGGCCCAGGATAGTCCAGTTAGTGATAGGGTGTGTGGGGTTCTAAGGTGGGGCTAGGCTACATTTGAGGTCAGCATAGGATCATTTTGACCTCTTCCCTGACTAGGCTTTGATCCTTTTGGGTGGGCAAGGCTTTCTGGTTTCTCTCACCTGCCCATCCCCTTGATTGAAGGGTTTGGAGAGGGCCTCTTGTCTTATAGGTATAGGGGTTTAGGGTTTTCTGTTGAACCTGTTGGGTGTTTTCTAAGAAGGTAGATTTTTTGGAAGGTTAGGAAGGTTCTTTCTAGCTACATTGTTAAGCTATTTCCATATCATTACTGTTGGGTTGTTTTATTGGTGTACTAGTTTGGTGGGCTGGGTTCCTAATAATGCAGGTGGACAGGCACTGGCAGGGAAAGCAGTTCTGAGGCACCAGTCTGAAGATGCTGGGGCGTTGTCAGGTGGATGTTTGCTGCTCAGAAGAAGAAACGAGGAAAGAGCAAGTAGTGACATCATGAGCGCAAGAATGATGGCTAAGGACCAGGGCTTGTGACTGGAATGCAAGAATTGGGAATATTTGGAAAGGATGGTGGTCTGAAAGAAGCTGAATAGATGATATTGGTGCTTAGTTGGATTTGGGAAGGTACTAGGGAGTTTCAAGGGTGGGTGAGGGTAGGTCGTTTTTTAATTTTTACAGATTATGTTGTATTTAACAGACCTGTCCTAATGCAGCAGCCTTTCACTCTCTTGTATTGTGGTCTGTGTTTGCTGCGTGAACTCATCCAATGTTTAATGTCCATGGGTATTTGTATTTACATACTGTGCTACCATGGTAACAAACATTTGAAACTCACAGTCAGAGTTTACAAAGAATCTTTTCTGCAGCATAAATGGAATATAACTAACTTATTTCATATGCTAACCCAGACCTGCCAGGGGAAGTATAGTTTGTTCTTTGTTTGCATTAGGCCGTTAGATATTCGTCATATTATGTTATGTTAATTCCACTTTGTTATGTTAATTCCACTTTTATAGTGCGTGACTCACCCATGGGCATCTCGGCGCGGTTAAAGAAACCTGACTGAGAGACCAACCATAAGAAGTTAAAACAGGTAAGCTTTTAGTTATTTACTAAATGTGGTGTAAGTGGAGATCTTACTAAGAGCAATTGGTAGTTTATTCCAGTATCTTGGAGCAAGGTAAGAGAAAGCTTTGCCCCCTGTACGATTGAGACGTATTTGGGGCACCTGTAGAAGAGGTAGTGTACTGGATCTAAGATTTTGGCAAGGTACATGTTTTGTAAGTTTTCTTTGCAGATAGCTGGGACCTTTGCCATTCAGGGCATTATATGTAAGACAGCAGATTTTAAAATAGGACCACTTCCTCACTGGTAACCAGTGTAATTCTCTCAACAGAGGGCCAGAAGGAGTGCCTGTCGGGCGATTCAGAATTATTCTTGCCGCGGTGTTCTGAATCACCTGTAGCTTAGAAAGCAAGGTCTCTCCTACTTCGGCCAACAGAGCGTTCACCTTGTCCAATCTGCTAATCACCATGGCTTGGACAAGGGTTCTGCAACTGTTAATGGGCAGATAAAAAAAGATCCTGTGCAAAAGATGCAGGCTGTAGTAGCAGGAACTAGTTGTGGCAGCAATATGATCTTTCATAGTTAATGTCTGATCAAGTTTTATCTCTAAATTTTTTACACTTTGTTTAGGCACAGGAACTACTCCCAATTGGTGGGGCCACCATTCTTTCGACCAGATGGTTGAAGCTTTTAGCATGATCTCCGTTTTTCCAGGATTCAGCTGGAGGCAGTTCTCAGTCATTCAGCTGGATATTGCAAGCATTCCGGCAGTAAAACTGATTTTCTCTGTTTCTAAATTAGAGCCAACAGTGAACATAAGTTGAGTATCATCAGCATATATATGAAATTATTTCAAAACCGAACTGCTCTACGATCTTTGCTAGAGGGGCCATATATATATTAAATAAAGTCGGACTAAGACAGGAACCCTGGGGTACGCCCTTATCCTGGTGCGTTGTTCCTGAGAGATAAGGCCCTAACATAATACTTTGTTGTCTGTTTGACAAAAAGTGCTGCAGCCATTTTAAGGCTGTACCTTGGATACCACAGGCCTGTAATCTTTCCACAAGCTTTGAATGCAAGATAGTATCAAAGGCCGCGGAGAGATCTAATAGGATCAGTACTATTGATCCTCCAGCTTCCATTACCTGTGTAAGAGAGTCAGTCACGGCCAGTAGGGTAGTCTCTGCTGAACCCTGGTCAGAATCCCGATTGCGAGGGGTCCAGAATTTTGTGGGTTTCAAGATATAACCCCAACTACCTATTTATTAAGCTTTCCAATTGCTTACCCAACAGGGGTAGCAGGGAAATTGGACGATAATTGCTTAATACTTGTGGGTCAGCCAAAGTTTTTTTTAATATCGGCCGTACATAGGCTTCCTTCCATATTGTGGGGATGAATCCCGTTTGTATGGAGCAGTTAAAATGTTTTGAATTCCAGGAGCGCAGCAGGTGGCTAGGAGAGCCATCGTCTTCGGGGGGCAGAGGTCCCGAGGCGATCCGGATTTTGCTGTGGTCAGAGAGTTAAGCACCTCCTCTAACGTAACCATTTCTAAGCAGTCCAAGGTACTGAATGTTAACTTTTCTGATTCCACTAGTCTAGTATTAGATCTGAGTTCTGTAAGGCAACGGTTGAGAAATTAGCATAGATGTCAGAAATCTTTTCCGGAAAATAGACCGCTAATGAATTACAGAACTCTTGGGATTCCACAGGGGATTGTCTATAGACTTGCGGAGACACTAACTACCTTACTATATTAAAGAGGACTTTTAGGTTTAAAGTATTTTATTAGAAAGGTACAGTTGCATAGTAGAACAGACATACAGATATGCCAAATACACGGCAGGAACTGTCCCATGATGAGAGTTCAAATGTCCCAGCCCTGGGGGCTGCCTCAATATCCTGCGGCTGGCATGGAAATGTGCAAAAAAGGAAAAAGAAGGAGCATCGTCCCAAAATCCTATACCTCTCTTTAAGTAAACAACACCCCCCCCACAAACTTCCCCTCCTCCCACCACCCTCCCTGTCCAGTGCTGCGTATCGTGGAAGTAAAATGTCATCCTTATCACCCACCCCGAATCCCTCCGCTCCTGAGTGGCCCTGCTTCCCCCCCCCCCCCTCAATGGAACAGTGCTTCACAACGGGGGCGTAAGCCGCAGCAGTCTCAGGTATCTGGGGCATGTAATTTCCTTAAATTCGGTGGCCAATAGCGAGTGAAAGGGTTGCCACAGCTCCTCAAAACCGGTCACGTCTCCCGCTAATGTGAGACAGCTTTTCCATCCCCAGAACATGCCACAACCTGTGCAGCCAACCTGTGTGTGATGGAATGGTAGGCGTGCGCCAGTGTATTAGTATGTTTTGGACTGCCGAACCCAGCATAATAGCAATCTGCCGTCCCCTCCTAGATTTCAGCGGGTACATCAAGCCATTTGGGAGACCCAGCAGGGCATACGCTGGAAACCGGGGCAGTTCAATCTCAAAGCTTGCATCAATCTCATCTATCACCGCCGACCAGTAGGCTTGCAGTACGGGGCAGTCCCAGAGGATGTGTGTTAATGTACCAACCTGCCCACACTCCCGCCAGCATTTGTCACTAAGGAGCCTGTTCATTTCATGCAATCGTTCAGGGGTGTGATACCAATATGTGGAAATCTTGGTGAAGGTTTCCGTGAGGCCCACGTGATAAGCTGAGTGTCTCGCCCTATACGAAATATGATCCCACTCCTTAGGGCTAAGTGTCCTCCCCAGCTCCCTGTTCCAGCGCTCCCGACCAGGAATGTGGAAGTGGGAAGATGGGAGCTGGAGCATCCTGTACAGGTCAGTTATGAGTTTGGCGTCCGAGGTGCGGGTTATGAGCCACTTTTCATACGGCAGCAACTTCCTATCCGCTGACTCTCTAACGCTCGGCTGCAAGGCCCAGTGTCGTACTTGCCAGTATCGCATGCGGTCCGTCTCGGCCATCTGATATTCATCTTTAAAGCTCTGGAAGGGAATAACCCCCTCCGCGGTGTACATGTGGAAAAGTGCCCTACAGCCCCTGTCCCTCCAGTGTGAGAAGGCCCCCTGCTCTGTCCCCGGTGTGAAATCAGGATTGTCCACAATCGGTGTGAAGGGCGAGGGAAAGGTGGTGAGATCGAATGTGCGATAGGTAGAGTCCCACACTTTCAGCGGAACTCGCGTGATATAAGAAGCATAGAGATTCGGGGGGCGGTGTGGCCTGCTAAGGAATGGTATTTCCTGTAAAGGGCGCCCGGCTACTGCTTGGTCCTGGAAGAGCCAGTGTTTGTCGGACTCCCACCTACTCCACTCCACCAAGTAACGCAATTGGGACGCTTGGAAGTATTTGCGGAGGTCGGGGACTCCCAGCCCCCCAGCCTCCGGTGCCAGAGTCGTGAGGGCGCGGCGCATTCGGGGCTTACGGCCCTGCCACACAAAGCGGGACACTTCAGTTTGCATCTGTTGAATCCAACCCTTGGGGGGCTGTAGAGGTAGTGCTCGGAATAAGTACAATATTTGGGGTAAAACGGTCATTTTGACCGCTGCTACCCTGCCTAGCCAGGAAATCGTCCCCTTGCTCCATCTTCCAAGTTCCTCCCTCACCTTCACACCCATCGCCTCATAGTTAATGGAAACCATGGCCTGCAATGTCGGGGCTAGCGCAATCCCCAGGTATTGTACCTGGGTCCGTGACCAACGCAGGGGAAAGAGTCTCTGCAGGTCAATTCTGGTTGCCGGAGACAGGGAAATGTCCAAGGCCGTGGATTTCTCCACATTCATCCGAAAGCCAGCTACCCTCTCAAAAGCCTTAAGTTCAGCCATACATGCGGGCAGGGCTTGCCCCGGATTCTCCAACATAAAAAGTACATCGTCTGCGTACAGGCTTACTGCATGGGTGAAACCACCCATTCGTACCCCAGTAACTGCTACATTCTGCCGAACCCGCTGAGCGAAGGGCTCCATGTAGACCGCGAAGAGGAGGGGGGAGAGGGGGCACCCCTGTCTCGTACCGCGTTCGATAGCAAACCGCCGGGAACCACAGCCATTCACTCGCACAGTCGCAGAGGGGAATTTATAGCAGTTAAACACCATGTTCCGGAATTTCTCTCCCATACCCAGCCGCGCCATCACCCTTTCGAGGTAGGGCCAATGCACCCGGTCAAACGCCTTCTCGGCGTCAACCGAAAGCAGCATCCTCTCCCCGGGAATACGGGAGGCCTTTTCTAAGATGTGTGCTATCCTCTTAGTGTTGTCCACAGTCTGCCTTCCGGGCACGAAGCCAGCCTGATCAGGGTCAATCAGGCCGGGAAGGTACTGTGCCAGTCTCGTCGCCAGGATCCCCGTGTAGATTTTCAGATCTACGTTCAGCAAGGAGATCGGTCTATAGGAGCCGCATTGTGTCCTGTCTTTCCCCGGTTTGGGAATCACCGACACCGTCGCCTGTAGGAGATCTGGAGGAATAGCCCCTAGGTCAGAGAAAGAGTTAAACAGCCTGGTCAAGACTGGGGCTAGCGTTGTGCAGAACGTCCTGTAGAAGAGGGCGGTATAACCGTCCGGACCTGGGGCCTTCCCTAATTTAAGCCTAGAAATCGCTGCTACCACCTCCTCCACCCTAATCTCTCTCTCCAGGTAGTCTGCCTGCTCGGGGGTTAGGGAGGACAATGATACCGAATCAAGGTAATCCTCCGGGTTCCCCATTTGTGCGGCCTCAGCTGCATACAGGTCGGCATAGAATCGACGGAAGGCCTCGGCAATGTCAGCATCGCCCGAGATCCCCTGTCCCGCGCTCCCCGTCAATTCCTTCACCTGGGGACTCTGGTGTGCCACTCTCAGTTTGGCCGCAAGGAGGCGGCCACATCGATCCCCCCCCCGTGTAATAGGCGTGTTTTAGGCGCAGCGCAGCATACTCAGCCCTATCTAAGTCTAAGGAGGACAAGAGTTTCCTAGCTACCTTCAACTGCTTCCAGACTCTCGGAGCTCCGGTGCGACGGTGTACGTGCTCCAGCTCCCTAACCCTCAGAGTGAGCTCGTCTCGCTTTATTTTCCTATCTCGATTGTCCGCGGCGGAAATCGCAATGAACTCTCCCCGTATGACCGCCTTAAGGGCCCCCCATTGAGTCGATAGCGAGGTGTCAGGGTTAGAATTGTGTAGCTGAAAATCCCTAACAGAGTCCACAATACTCTGCACTACTTCTTTCTTGTGCAGAAGCGTGTCTCGAAGCCGCCAGACCCCCCTCCGGGCCGAGCCCGGCGGGAGAAGGAAGGTCCCCGAGACCGGTGCGTGGTCCGAAAGGGATAGGACTCCCATTTCCGAGGCGGTAGCTAAGTCACGAACCGGTCTAGAGACCAGCAGGTAATCCAGCCTGGCATATGTCTTGTGTGCGTGCGAGTAATAGGAAAAGTCCCTGTCGGTTGGGTGGTGCTCGCGCCAGAGGTCGTGCAGGTCAGAAGCAACTAACTGCGCCTTCACCGCCTGTGAGAGTTCCCCAGTCTGCGGGTGTCGCTGCGCTGATCTATCTTTTGAGGAATCAAAGACTAAATTAATGTCCCCTCCCAGTATTACATATATATCAGGTGATGCTGTGATATCCTCCAATGCCTGGCGTAAAAATCTATCTTGCTGTTCGTTCGGGCCATAAACTGTGCCCACCGTGAATACCAGGGTTCCCAGTTTAAATCTGTAGGCTAGAAGTCTCCCCTTTTGTTCCACAAGTTTGTGCAGCACCTCCCCCCTGAATGATTTGGACAAAAGAATGGCCACCCCAGCCGTTTTGGTCGTGTTGGAGGAGAAGAACTGTGTAGGGAAGTGGCGAGACCTCAACCTGTGACAATCCCCGGCCAATAGGTGGGTTTCCTGAAGCAGACAGATGTCAGCCTGGGAGTTTTCCAGTAACGAGAGGACAGCCCTCCTCTTCGTGGGATTGTTCAGACCCTTAACATTCAGGGTGACTATCTTTAACTCAGCCATGGACGGTCAGGACTACATTGTCTATGTGTGCGGGCCAGAGTGCGTGGCAACACAATGACTTCCAAGTGAACGTATGCCTCTAACTGAATACTCGCAGATACCGAAGAAGCACTGGACAGGGCCAACCCCAACTCTCCCCCTTCAACTTTCCCGTTCCCCAACTCCCAACACCCCCTTCCCTCCCTGCCCCTCAACTCACACCACAACATCCCCAACCCCCCCCCCCATTCTCCCGCACCTCCCCCAGCCGCATAACCCACCCCCTCCTCCCCAAACTACCCAAAACTTCCTGAAATAGTCCCAGACAGGCCCTAACGGACCAGTCCGTGGAATGTTACCTTAGTGGACGTCCAGCCACACGTGGTCCAACCTTCGCCCCCACCCCCATTTCAGCCGGCTGTTGGAACAGTGCTGTAATGAACTCCCCCCGGAGCACGATTAAGCGGTCAAAGCAGCAACCACTGAACCTCCAAGTTCCTCGGACGCTATCCGAACAGCAGCTTCACGTTCCGCTCTAATAGTTGGAGATCCCGGCCTCCGCGACTCCTCCGCTGTCCTTCATCTTCGTGCAACTCGTTGCCATTCTCCGTCAGTCGTGCGCCGTCTTCTCGGCGTGTTGGACTCTTCCTCCTCCGCGGTGATGCCCAGGATTCCGCAGGTGTCCTGCAGGTTCCGCAAGTGGTGAGTCTCTCCCTGCCACTGAAAGATAATACGGAAGGGGTGCCCCCAGGAGTAGGGCGTGTCGTGTTGCTTGAGGAAATCCGTTACGATCTTAAATGATTTACGCCTCTGAAGCGTGAGAGTAGACAGGTCCTGATATAGCGCCACAGGGTGATCTCGGAAGGTGAGCAAGCGCGCTTTTCGTGCCTCCGCCATGATCCTTTCCTTCAGCGGGAAGTCCGGAAGGAACGCCAGGATGTCCGGGGGGGGGCCATTAGCCCTTCTGCGGGGTCCCACCCTGTGTGCTCTGTCGATTCTAATGAGGAAATCGTCCCCTTCTCCCAAGACCATGCGAAAGAGTTCCTGCAGGTACCGGACTATATCAGGGTTCTCTTCCGATGATGGCACACCCCGGACCCTAATGTTGTTCCTTCGTGACCTATTCTCCAAGTCCTCGTTGTGCAATTGGAGATCCAAGTGCTGTTCCCTGAGAGTCAGCACTTCCTGCTGCAAAAGAGTGATCTCTTCATCCTGTCTGTGCGTGGAGTTCTCCACAGTGTCCACTCTCTCACCCAAACCTTCCACCTCCCTGCGGACTTCTCTCACCTCTCCTGCTACTTCCTGCTTCAAGGCCTGGAAGTCGTCCCTCAGCGTGCTAAATAGAGACTCCAAAAAGGATCTGGTGACCGGAGGTTCCGCCGCCGCACCTGAGTGCGAGCTCCCAGCGGCTCTAGGCGAAGATGAGGTCTTGTCCCCCTTGTTTGGCTGTCTGTTGAGCATCTCCGGAAGCGTGCGGTCATTGCGTTTACCCCCTCGCTGACCAGCCATGATGTAGGCTCCTCCACAAGACCAGGTGCCCGTCTCAGCTCCTTCTCGCGTCCACTCCTGCACCCCTAAGAGTCCACCGCCAGGCCAGGGCGGGCGGAAGTCCACGGCAACCCCAAAAAACCACGGCTGGTCAGGGGAGTCGCCGCACCCCAGGCCGAGTTGGAGAAAGTTGCGCCCGCAGTCCCCAGGGGGTCACCGGTGCTGCGTTTCCGGGGTGAACAGGGGCGCAGGGGCTCCGACGCCTTCACTGACGGCCGGCCGGGACACGCGGCCAAATGACGCACCACCTCAGCACGGTCGTGTCCCCGTACCTCCCTGGGTCCGACTTCAGTCGTGGCAATTGTGGAGAAGGGCAGCCAGATCTCCGACGTCTCCCCCCTGTGCGCTCCGAGGCATCTGCGGGGGTGAAAGCTCCGTTAAGGGTGCTCCCCCGTCTCCCTCAAATCTCTGCGGGCTTCCCTGGCGGCTCTGCGCACAAGAGGGTCGGTGCCGGGGGCGTGGGGGCGCCACAGGTTGGTCAGGCGCCCGCGTCCAGTCGGTCTCAGACCGCGCTCAATAGGGCCGCAACCCCGCTGGACGTAGCGCCCGGCGTCTCGCAAAGATTGGGAAGGCCTCCAAGCCGGGCACTCGCGTAGTTCTCACCCCGGTCACACCCGCACCTCGGGTGGGGAGATCTCCAGGCCCCGGTCGGAGGGCCCGCTGTGTCCGGCACTTCGTCTGCTTCGCCGCCTGGGAGGTCCCGCCTAGCAGCGGGGAGCAACCACTCCAGTCAGCGCACTCACTGCGCAGTCCCAGGGCTGACCTCAGGTCCGGGCGGAGATCCCCGGTCTCGGCGCGCCGCCATCTTGGAGCGCAGAGAGGAGAGTGGAGGCGCCTCGGACACCGCGCCGCACCACACCGCTATGGGGGCCCCGCAGTCTGCAGGCCTCAAGAAGCTCCGCACACCCCAGTCGGCCAGTCCAGCGCCTCCCCGCCGTCTCGTGGCCACCGATCCGTCGGGACCCGGGTTCGGCTCCTACACCGGTCCGCAGTCCGTCTCCGCGAACTCGGTGAGTTTTGCTCTGCGGGGCGCCGGCGGTGGTGACCAGGCGGTGACCAGTCCCCCGACAGCGCAGCTACTCCGTGTGGCTCCGGGGGGGAGATTTAGCTGCAATCAGGGCTTGGGGCCTTGGATGGGGTCGGGAGCTCCGGCAGACACGTCTTCCTACCCCGCCATCTTGGCCACGCCCCTTAAAGAGGACTTTTGAGGAGTTGCTAGCATGTTCTATTTGGTTCATGATAAAAGTTCGTCTGGCCGTTTTCATATTCTGGTGGTAGCTGGACAGAGGCTGTTTATACAGTTGTCTATCTTGGGGATCTTTACTACTCTTCCAGAGTCTCTCCAATGTTTTGCATTTGCATTTTTCAGCTTTTAAGTCAGATGTGTATCATAGGGCTGATGGACGCCGCTGTAAAAAGCCATAATTTTTTGGTGGAATTACTGCATCCAGAGCTGTCATAAAGGTGGAATTAAAACCTTCTAGCAGCTTACATACTTCCAAGATGGTTTAAGATGAAATGCCAAGCTGAAAGCTTTCAAAGTAAGATCACGCCATGGTCTGCGCACCTCTTGTTTCCGTCCTGTGTTCGCTGCTGAGCCCATCGAGCACGGCAATTGAATATAGAACATGATCATATAATGGTCTGTCCATGTTAGAGGGCCCGGAGGGTCGCAGGCCAAATGGTCTGTATTAGAATACATGCAAAACATTCAGTATCTGCGTCTATAAGCCATGGCCAATTTTGATGCTGCTTTTTGAAAGGGACCTGCTCTGCTCAGCTCAGTATATCAAACTGTAATAGGGATAAGTAACGTCGATAGCCTTGGCTGTGAAAACAGTCACACATTAGTAAAATACAGGAGAGTAAGTCCAGTGACAGAGCACAGAGAGGGCTAGAGTAGAATCTTTGGCGTAGCATTAAGAAGAAAAATGTCAGACTGGTTGGGGCCGAACATCTTTATTTGCCGTCAGAAAGTGTGTATCTAGTTCAGGAATTATATAGCAAAAAATCGGTAGTCAGACAAAATATCGAAATTAAAATATCGATATACAATATTATCTATGTTTTAATATCGATGGTATAGAATATCGATGTGCCATAATATCGACAGACAGAATATCGAGATGAAGGTATGTATGTTAGTAATATCGAAATTTTGTTGTTTAGTGTTATGTATTTTATTTTGTTGTTTATATGTTTGCTAAATATGTTTAGAAATGTATGTTTGAAAATTAGTAATTTTGTTAACATTTTGCGTTTTAGTATTAGAGCGGGTTGTGGGTTTATAGGGGAATAGGGTGGGAAGTAATTTAATAATAATTAATTAATTAATATATGTTTGTAAATCTTTGTAATTAATAATTAATTGGTAATTAATTAATATTAATTAGTTAATTAATTAATATATGTTTGTAAATATTTTTAAATAATAATTTATTGGTAATTAATTAATATTAATTAGTTAATTAATTAATATAAATTTGTACATATTTTTCTTTAATAATTAATTGGTAATTAATTAATATTAATTAGTTAATTAATTAATATCATTTTGTACATATTTTTAATTAATAATTAATTGGTAATTAATTATTATTAATTAGTTAATTACATTAATTAGATTAATTTTTTAATATATATAAAAAAAAATATTGTTAATTAATTATTTGGGGAAAATTAATATTAGTAAATTAAATTAATTATAGCTAATGTGCTAATATATTTACTTTATTGTTATTGTTAATTAATAATTAATTGGTAAATAATGTTAATTAATTTTGGGTAAAGGAGTATTTTTAGGGTTCAGGGTCAGTTTTCAGTTCTTGGGTAAAGGGGTATTTTTGGGGTTCAGGGTCAGTTTTCAGTTCTTGGGTAAAGGGGTATTTTTAGGGTTCAGGGTCAGTTTTCAGTTTTTGGGTAAAGGGGTATTTTTAGGGTTCAGGGTCAGTTTTCAGTTCTTGGGTAAAGGGGTATTTTTGGGGTTCAGGGTCAGTTTTCAGTTTTTGGGTAAAGGGGTATTTTTAGGGTTCAGGGTCAGTTTTCAGTTTTTGGGTAAAGGGGTATTTTTAGGGTTCAGGGTCAGTTTTCACTTTTTGGGTAAAGGGGTATTTTTAGGGTTCAGGGTCAGTTTTCAGTTTTTGGGTAAAGGGGTATTTTTAGGGTTCAGGGTCAGTTTTCAGTTCTTGGGTAAAGGGGTATTTTTAGGGTTCAGGGTCAGTTTTCAGTTTTTGGGTAAAGGGGTATTTTTAGGGTTCAGGGTCAGTTTTGGGTTTTTGGGGTACAGGCGTAAAGGGTAAAAATAAAATAAATTTAAATTTAATTTAAATCAATTAAATGAAATTTAAAAAAATAAAATTACATTAAATTATTAAATTACTAATTTATTTTAAATGTATATGTATTACTTTTAATTTTTTTATTATGTTTTAATGTTTTTATTAATATTTGTTAAATTATATGTATTTTAACATTATTTTTACATTATTATTAATACATTTAAAAAAACGATATTTTTAATTTCGATATTTTTGTACTACGATATTATTTTTTCGATATTTTTGTACTTACCTTTATGAAGATAGGATCCCGATATTATTGTCCTCGATATTTTTGTTGCGATATTTTTGTATTGCGATATTTTTGTGGTCGATATTATGTCATACATTCCAAAAAATCAAAGCGACGGCTCCACACTAAGCAGAATCTCTGGTATTAGGGCAGGTGATGGAATGCCAGACCTGATGAGGCTGTGCCTCCTTACCTATGCCCAGCACCTGCATAACTTGAGACCGAGGGAAATAATCACATTTAAAGATGCAATGCCGAGACAGAGGCTAAAGAGTGTCTACAGTGCTACACCAGGCATGGAAATAATAGGCCAGCTCAGCCTACTTCAGTTCAGAGTTTGTTCAGTTTTTTTCCACCAGAAAAATCAGTTAATCTCCCCTTTCCTTTTGTGAATACAGGTAAATAAAAATTTTAGGGGCAGGCAGTAGTCCCAGGGACTATGTGAATATCGCAACCCAATATTGACAAAATCTAATGAAGGGGAAGGTAAATTCATAAAGGAACAACATAATTAAAAGAACTCTGATTCATTTAATAAAAATCATATTAAAAAGCAGCCATAACATGTACTGCTAACATATACATTGAAATAGTCAATAAAGAAACAAAATAAGCAATTTCAATACAATACATTCACATCAAATAACAAAAGGCAAAATATAAGTGGCAATGATTATATTTCGACGCGCGTTTCGGCGTTACAAGAAACGCCTTCTTCAGGAGCCACAATTTCCGTCTAAAAAAATAGAAAATGTACATAAAATCAACATTACATATACAAAAGAAGTTTTATACTCACAATATCACATTAATAACAAACCAAGGTAAAAACAATTCGTTCATAACACAAGTTCCCAAAAGAAAAAATCCTTCCCTATGTCACTGAGGCAGTCTGGTTATTGCCTGACATGATACAGACTAATACTTATATATTTGAGCAGTTGTAAATCGATTGCACCAAGCCCATCAGACCACGGGGTTAGATGGGCCAAGACCAATCGATAAATTTCTATATTTCACTGGTGATGCAATAGTCAATATTTTCTTATGACTATGCATTACAAGCAGAGTGTCTACTTAAAAATACTTTTATTTAGTGTTTTAAGTAAACTACTTTCCCCTAAAATAACGTGATCTGTCCTGATCATTAGATTTATCAAAAATCTCTCCAAAGAAGTAAAATATTTGTTATATACAGGTCCAGATCTGCACTGGGGACATCAATAAGTATCCTCTAAATATCATGCATGTTTTCATCCTAAACCTGTCAACTTTAAGTAAGGAAATGTCCATTAATAGATATGTAGATGGAACTTACATACTAATTGTAGTCGTTAGGATCTTATCTGACGACCAGGTTTACCTCTTTACTTTAAAATGTTCTTGCTAGGTTTCTGAATAGAAAGACATAAATTACAATATTTTTAGAAAGGAGAAACCTTACTTATTGTAACATGTTTACATAGTAGTCCCAGGGACCACAACCTGCCCTTAAAAAATTACATGAAAACGTATCATTTTTCTTTGTTTAAATACATCCTGTGTTCATTTAAGGAAAACGGGCTGCATTTAAACAAAAAACTGCTTTATTTAAAAGCAGTAAGAGACATGGAGGTCTGCTGAGCCCAGCAGGCCACCATCCCTGGGAGGGCCAGCCATTCCCAATGGGGTCGCAAATTGCAAGTGCCTCATTAATATTCATGAGGCATGCAATTTGCAACCCCGTTGGGAATCGCAAACAGTGTCTCAGACACTGTTGTACACATTTTGCGTCTAGCAAATTGCAACTCGCAAGTGAGTGCAATTTGCGCGTCGCAAAATGCTATGGCTGTACATCTGGACCCTGGTTTGGTCCATTTTATGGTACAGTCTAAGGGCGGGAAGCTTACACTACTATTGGTGACATACCTGTTATGTGAAGATGCGAGGTACAGCTTTGCGCATGCGTGTGTGTGTGATTTGTAGTGCTTCTGCCACACTGAACCACCTCTGAGTACATAAGAGACTTGACTGATGCTATTTTGTGTGGAACGAAATTCGCACTGCTGATGGTATATACATTTATGGTGTGTGTGAAGGAAGCTGTTGCGCCTCCTGCAAACATGTATGCGTGTGTGTAAACTGAAGCACGCACTGCTGCTCACCAATTCTGTGTATCAGAGTGAAGTTTGAGGAAAACTTTTTCACAATTCAAAAACCGAAACGGTTGACATTGATACGTTTTGTTTTTAGACGTCCCCTGTGCCAAATAACTAACCTTACCATATGTTGGTCGCTCAGAATGGATTCAGGTCCGCGGGAAACTCCCAGTTAGATTACAAATCGCTGAAACCTTCGACCCGCCCCAGCCCCTGTTACAGGCTGGCAGGTGTCTGAGACGCACTGATCCACTGTACACCAGAGCCTGCTCGTAAACCGAGCAGATTCCCGAAGATTAGGGCGGCTTGGGCTGTCTGATCACAGCTTGAAGCCGGGCGTCCCTGGAGGAGGAGTGTGGGCCCGGCCAGAATGGAAGACGAAGTCAATGGAACCAACTTTAAATTAAGGAACTAGAATATCATGGAGTATTTTAAAGTGCCTCGGCCTGGTGAGAGCGGGAGGGGTTTGTTATGAAAATCGGGAGATGTCCTTCCCGCCCAGTCTCTTGGAAATACTGGTAGGTGCTGAAAACCCATACTGAGGCAGAAGTAGAGAAGAAAGAGTCAATGTCTGCCAAGACTGCCACGGAAAGGACATATTGACTATTTATTGAAATAAAGACAAGGCGCCCATTTTCTAACCATAATCACTGCTCGAAGGCACCTGCCTGTGGCCTGGAGAGACCACACCAAGGACAAATGGATCCAAGAAACAGGTGCTGTCAAAGGGATTGTCTTGTGTACTTCTGCTTGAAATGCAAAAACTACGCCATTCCCAGACTCACGCCAAGTCGATTATGAAAAGAACACCCTCTCACTTACCCTTGTATGCCTTTCTTTGGAGGTTTGCTCTTAAATTGCCTAGTCTGCCTCTGTTTGAATTTTGGGGGTCCTTTCCTGGGGGTGGCGGGCCCCCCTGTCACTCTAGTGGCCGACTTGATCTCTGGTTTGGCAGGGTCCAGATTCATGGTGTCACCTTTGGGGTTCTTTTCGGCCAGTTTCTTTCCTACTGGATCTGCCTGTTTCCAGAAGTGGTCTTTCGTCTTCGGAAGAGCTCCCTGGACGTCTTAAGGCTTCGTCACCCTAGGGGATGCAACACAAATATGTAAAATTATACAGTAAGGATGAAGAAAGATGAAATAGGGAAGAAGACAAATGATAAAGAAATGACAAAGGAAAAGAGGAAAAAGTAAAGCAAAAAGACAACATGAATGCATTGTGGCAAGTGTTTCCATGTTTTACGCTTGCTTTATTGTCCAACAAAGACTCTCATTACGATGGCGGTTGGACAAGTGTAATTTAGTAGGCGGCTCTACCCACCATATTACGATCCGACCGCCATGAAGGCGGTCAGAAACATGCATTTTACTATTGCAGCTTGTGCTGTGGCCCGGAAAACCCCAGCACAAGCCACAATAGAAAAATGCATGTCTATAAACATCCATGCACCGCGTGCCGGGCACCATGTGGTACCTGCCACACGGTGCATAGACTTTGGAGGGGGCACCACATGTGCCCCTTGACTACCTAATGAGGGCCCAGGGGGGCCCTGCTAGGCTGAGGGAAAGGGACATCCTAATCCCTCTGGCAGTGCCTCCACAGGCCCCCATTGTAGGGATTAGGATCTGACCGCTGCCCTGATGGGCGCCTTGAGCCTGTCGGAGGCAGCGGTCTTTCTCTCAGCTCAATCATTCCAACCACAGGCATTGTAATCCAGCCGACGGACCGTTACTCTGAATGTGAGACGGGACCGCCACAGACGGCCTGTCGGTGGCGGTATGCCCGACATCTTAATGAGACCCTAAGTGGTAAAGAAGTTATGAAATTGGTTAACCACAATACAGGATACATTTGCCTCTGTTCGTTCGGACTATATGGAAATTGTAAGATTTCTGAAACAGCAGGTTCCACTCAATCTCTGGAGAAGAGTCAGTCACACATCAAGCATTGAGCCGGTGTCACTGAAGGGCATTTTTGCTGGGGCAGAGTCACCTACACCAAACTATTGCTAATTATCTCCACTTTCCTAGTGGACAGCCTGCCTCAGGTAGTGTCAGACACTGAAAGTGTCTAATTTTTCACGTCCTTTATCCCTCTCTTCCCACCCCCACTCCCACCCCACACGTATGTAATGGGTCTCTAAGCTCTGCTGACCTTGGCATTAATACGGCTCAGAGGCCGAGTCCGGTGTAAGCCTATTAGACAGAGGACACCTAGAGCAGTGCAGATGCTGGGCTCAGTTACATATCAATTACATTAAAAACCTGCAGGCGAAACTCATGGCCACCGGCCTGCGATCCCTATTGTGCTGAAACTAATGGTAGAAGGCACCAAAGGTAGCACCTGACCTCTCCGGGGGGGCAATACTCCCATTAGCAAGGGTAGACCCAGATAACAGCGGCTGCTCAGTACTGTAGAGCACTGGTTAGGAGCTTTTGGTGCACTCCTGAGTCCCGAGTTATGATACTGGAATGACATACATGCACATGTGATATAGGGTCCAATGTAGGTGGCCCAAATACCAGTCGGTAAGGGTGAAATTCAGTAAATGTTACCGTTACTGACCGGTATTTAGGCATTCGTGATGTAGGGAAGAATTCGGTATGAAGGAATCGGTAAATACCAATTTCTTAATACCGATTCCTAATTGGCCTTGCATTTAAGGAATCGGTAATACCGATTCCTTAAATGCAATGTAGGAAGCACTTTTAAGAGTGCTTTTGGGCCTTAGGAATTCGTTAATTACCACCAACTTCAAGTTGGTGATAATTACCGAATTCCTTTAAAAAAGCACAATTTTGCTTTTTAAAAGTGCCATGTGGCACACATCCATGCCCTTAGGGCATGCATATGTGCCACATGTGCACACATGCACATTTCAGGGGTGCAACAGGGTGTCCTCTGGACACCCTGGCACCCTTGAAATACCTCCCGGTATTACCGATTCTGTAATACCTAATCGGTAATACCGAATGTCTTCACATTCATTCCTATGGGCCTCCAAGCCCATAGGAATGAATGGGTAGGTATTCCTTATTACCGAATTGGTAATAAGGAATATTAACGATTCTGTATTTTTTACCGAATATTTACCTACATCACAGATTCCGAATTCTTAATACCGAATCGGTAAAATTCGGTATTAAGAATTTGGTATTTGGCAATTACCTACATATGGCCAATAGTTACATAGTTAAACCAACAATAGATTGACATGGATATATTTAGTTAATTCATTAGGTAACAATCATTTTTTTATTATGGTGGAAAAACCCATCTGTGTTTTACATTTCTTTTATTATTAATATTTAAAGATGATGGTAACTGGGATGGAACTTTTTATGGTGGGGATGCACACAACTCTACTTTCCACTTTGGCTCTCTCCTGTGTGGCTGGCTCTCTCAGCGGCATCTATGAGTTAAAAGCTGATACCCTTGTGACCATGCAGGAACGTTAAACATATAACTTAATGAAGGACCCAGAAGTTCAACACTATTTATTGCCCATATTTTGTTTTATGTCCAAAGCTGTTTAGTATTCTGTATTTCATTGCTACAATGGGGAATGAGAGCAGCCAGATCATCAAGGCTAAATAGGCATTATGGACCGGTCCTAGGAGCTGTTATGGAAACGATAAGGGGCGATTAAGATGGTGGTCGGACGGAGGCTTTCCGACCCCCATCGTCAGTTCTAATTCCGACCGGCAGATTATGTATCAGCCGGTCGGAATTGAAACCAGCTGGTCAGTCCGAGTGGATTCTGACGGGCTCAAGGAGTCCATCGGGCAGCCGGAACCAGCTCCTATTCCCAAAGAGGAGGGGCTTTCCGCCCTTGGGATTACGATGCACGGTTTCCGGCATGGTTTCCATGTCGGTCTTTCTGACATGGAATCCATGTCGGAAAGCAGGTTTGTGGGCCCCAGCAGGGCCTCCTCTGGTTGGGGGCCGAGGGGGCACCTTTGGTGCCACCCTGTTGATCCCTGCACCGAGTGGCAGGCACCTTGTGGTGCCTGCCACAGGTTGCAGGGATCAACAGCTCCTGCCATTTCCCTATGAAAGCATGTATTACGGCCGGTGTATGGCCGTAATGCATGCTCCCATTGGGAAATGTAGGAATACGATGAACATCCTAATTGGGTGGTCAGGACCGCTGACCGGAGGTAGGTCGGTCCCAAGACGGAGAGAGTGTCTGACATCGTAACTAGGCCCTAAATATCCACCTGTCTAAAAGCCATTGGTGCTCCAATCATATATGTAAGCCTCACTCATGAAAACTGGAAGTCTAACGCGATCACAAAGTGACTCTTGTGGCCCTATCATGAGAGTGACTAGGGATTAGATGGAGGAATTGGAAAGAACATATACAGTAGCGGTGTGATAGAAGGGGAATACCAGTCATGGAAGATTATACTGCTATTGATCCTTCATCCGAGATGCCAACCTGTAGCGTTCTATGGTCCTAGCAATCGGACCATCCCTATTTTTGTATGTAACAGCCTACATTGGAAAAGTTGTATATTCAAGAGTGTGGAATGCACTGTGCACCTCTTGTATTCATGAGAATAAGGGCAGTTTCAAAGTTGACAGGGTCGGACTCACCTATAGGGCAATCAGGCAGTACCCAAAGTACCGCCAGACTTGTGGGGGTGCGGCGGTGGCAGTACATACACCGCCGTACGGTCCTACCGCACTTGGGCGATCAGACTGCCATTGCACCGCGGCAACCACCATGGATCGGCGGTGGTAGGGCGGTCTTGAGGCTGTAATATGCTTAGTGAGACCATCGTACATTTCCTATCTCATACTTTACTAAGACTGAGACATTGTTCCTGCCACTCCACACGCTATTAACATGAAGCTTTATATTCAGGCAATCTTTCAGGCATAACATGTTGTGTCCTAAAGATGAACCCCCTACCCTGGCGTCATCGACCTTTGTATCTTTTTTTTCAAAACACATTTTTATTAAGTCAGCAGATAGAACAGTCTCATCTCGAACAGGAGAAAGACAATTAATTCTAGTCAGCATTATGAGAAGCAATCTGGTGACTTTAATATCACAGTTACAAAGTAAGAAAATAAACATTTCGGGCTTGTAAACAGCAGCCCACAACTTAATAACCTGGCGTGCCATTTGCTTCATAATAGTCTGCTTAACATACCTTGCGAGACAATTCTCATATAAAGTAAATCCCTGCAGCGTTCTTGTCCCCTTGAGCTATCATCCAGTGATCTCCGCATCTGTACAGCGTGGTGGAGGGGGTTCTAAAATAAGACCTCGAAAATCTGCCCAGTGTGTCCAAATCTTGAAATGTGTCTGCGGGCATCCTCGTGCCTTAAATATAGGTTTCTCCATGTTCATACACCAATATAGATGTGCCCTCCATGTCCCAAGTTTAGGTTGGGTCAAGTCTTTCCACGCCCTGGCTATATCCCTTTTGCCCAGAGTAAGGTCCAGCAATATCAGACACCATTTATGTATATTTCCTCCGATTTCCTCTGTGATGTGCAGCAGTGCAAGTCTAGGGGATAGGGGTATCTCCCACCCTAGTACCTCTGACAGACAGGCCATGACCCCCGTACAGAATCTACAGAGCCTCGTGCATTCCCAAATAGTATGTATAAATGTGCCTTCTGCATTGTCACAGCGGAGACATGTAGGAGAAGCTATCAGTCCTGCCCTCCATAACCTGTTACTTGTGAAATAGGCACAGTGTGCATATTTAAATTGAATGAATCTTAGGCGTGACGCTATTGCAGTATTTCCATCCAGTCGTCGTTGACTAGTGGACCAAGATCCGCCATCGACCTTGTATCTTGACTTCACTTGTTTATTTTTTATTTTAATGAGCAAAGGTACTCTATAACTGTGGATCCTTCAATGTTTCAATTTCAGCCACATGTTGTGTAATGCCTGAGTTCTGGAAGTCCCATGACTTCCTCTTTTTTCTGTTAACATAATGTCCCACTTCAATGATTTCTAAATATTGTTTGATGAAATAAATTGATTAATCTCCATTTGGAGCTCAAAGACATAGACATCATTGTATCTCTGTGTCTCATTGCCATGTATTTAATACGGCGCAGAGGCAAAGTGAATCCCTCATTTGCATGGGGCCATGTCCCTATGCAAATGAGGGCACACCTTCTAATGATGGGCTGGCTCTATATGTGTGCCAGCTATCTGTATTGCAGAAGGGGTCGCATAAGGTTCTGCGTCCCCTTCTATGATACCAAACTGCCCCAGGGGAGCACAAAATTGGCGCACGTCTGTTGCGCCCCCGGGGCACTCTCTGTAATATGGCCCCAGGAGTTCATGGAGGACAAAATAGCTTTTACGTGAACAACAGGACATCTCCCAGCCACCTTCTGAAATCACATATCCACAGTCTAAAAAACATAGATTAAAAAGGGAAAATAGGTGTCTGACTGTATGAAAATAGCCTCATCAAAGACCCACATTCCCAGTGCCTGAAATGATCATTCGAGCTATATTCAAATTATTAATTTTCAAGTTTGTAATGACTTTTGTTGGATTATTATTATTTTACATACATCTTAATGTAATATTAATTAAAATATATATTAACAGTATTAGATTGAAAATGTTTTCTACTATTAAAAAATAATGAACTAAATGAATATATATATGTAATAAAGTAAAGTAATTTGATTTATTTCTATATTAAAATGTGAAATTTTAAAAGTTTTGTGAAATAATTTTAAATAATAGAAATATTTTACATGTATTTATTTTACAAATTGCAATTTTTCATTTAAAATATACTTTTTATCCTTTTAAATAATTTGTAATTTTATTATTGCTAATTTTAGATCATTTTTATTTTATTTTATGGGTTAAAGTTTAGGAATGATAGTAAATAATTTCAAAATTATATATTATATTATTTAAATATGTATACATTGGTTTGTAGATTTTGGTTTGTGTTTTTAAATGACATTTTATAGTAAAAAGATTGTGTGTGAGTATGGAGTAATGATAGTGTATTTTAAATGTTTGATTGGTATTACCTTGTTTAAAATGTTTTAGGTTGTAGTGGATATTGTAAATGTAATTTCTTTAACGTCCAACAGCTTCTTCAAATAACCTTAGATTGGAGGGGGGAATAAAACATGTCCCCCCCTTTAGTGTCCAAAACCTTCCCCCAGTATGGTTAGATTGGAGTGGGAACAGTAAATATCACTCTTTTAGTGCACAACACCTTCCCCACATTGGTTAATATTGCAGTGGGTATAGTAAATGTTGCCCCTTTAGTGTCCTTCCCCTAATATGGTTAGATTGGAGTAGGAATAGTAAATGTAATCTCTTTGGTGTCCAGTGCGAATAATGAATGACACTCCTTTTACTGCCCACAACATTCCACAAATTGGTTCATATTGGAATGGCAATAGTACATTTATACTCCTTTAGTGTCCAACACCTTCCCTTAATATGCTTAGATTGGAGTGGGACTAGTAATTGTCACCCCTTTAGCACCCAAAACCATCTCCCAGTATGGTTATGGGGAATAGTAAATGATAACCTTTTAGTGTCTGACACCTTCATCTTCACCTTCTCCTTAATAAGCTCAGATTGGAGTAGGAATAGTAAATGTCACCCCTTTGGTGTCCAACACCTTCCCCAACATGGTTAGATTGGAGTGTGAATAGTAAATGACACTCCCTTGCCTTCCTCAAATTGGTTTATATTAGAGAGGGAATAGTACATGTTGTTGCTTTAGTGTCCAACACCTTCCCTTAATATGGTTAGATTGGAGTGGGAATAGTAAATGTCACCCCTTTCGCGTCCAAAACATTCTCCCAATATGGTTGTATTGGAGTGGGAATAGTAACCATGATCCTTTTAGTGTTCAACGCCTTCCTCAAATTGGTTTAGATTGGAGTGTGAATACTAAATGTCACCCCTTTATCGTCCAAAACATTCTCCCAATATGGTTGTATTGGAGTGGGAATAGTAACCATGATCCTTTTAGTGTTCAACATCTTCCTCAAATTGGTTTAGATTGGAATGGGAATAGTACATGTCACCCCTTTAGTGTCCAATACTTTCACCAATATAGTTAGAGTACTGTAGGAAAAATACATGTAACCAATTTAGTGTCCAACACCTTCCCCCTTAGTTAAAGGAGTGGGAATTGTGAATGTCACTTGTTTAGTATCCAACACCATCTCCAAATATGGTTAGATTGGAATGGAAATAGTTAATGTCACCCATCTCGTGTCCAATGCCTTCCCTAACTTACGCCCCTATTACTATGATCGGCGGACGTGCGTCCGCCCGACACCGTTGTGGGAAAGGAACTGCCCGACCATAAGTCTGCTGTTCTACAATCCCAATTACAATGCGACTACACATAGTGCAGTTGAATACTTCAAATGTTTCAATCGGAGCTTGTGCGGTGGGCTGAAAACGCTCGTAGCACCAGCTCCCATTGAAAAATGAAAGTTTGTAAACATTCCTACATAACGGTGCCTGCCACACGGTGCAGGGATGTTGAGGTGCCCCCCAGGGCAGTATGCAGAAGGCCAGGGAGAAAGGGGGCATTGCTAGGGGCCCAATGTTGCTTTCCGACAGCCTTTCCATGTCAGAAAGGCCGACATGGAATTGCTGCTGGAAAGCGACATCATAATCCCAATGGTGGAAACGCCATCTATAAGGGATTATGTTGCCTTTACGACTGACTGACAGGCTCCCCGAACCCATCAGTACCGCATTATATTCCCAGGGCCGTAGTCACGGGGGCCTGAAGAAGCCGGGCACCCCTATAAAAATGCCTCACCCCCCCCCCCAAATGCAACTACAAGCACGTCAGAGATTGCTTTCAAAATGAAAGCTTGCTCTGCAATGCTTACGGGACTGGTGAGGTCCTCCCACAGGCAGCAGTTCTAATAAAGATAATCATAAAACAGGCCTCACTTTTTGCACAGATGTTGTTCGCTTTTGCTGAGGGTTTAGGAGAGGGGGAAGAAACTACCTACAGGGAAAGGCACTGCTAGAGCCACATGCAGGGGCTTTTGGATAGGGACAGCAGCAATATTGTAACGATTTTGCACAGGTCGGTAGGAGGAAGTAGATCCTATCCGGCATGCCCCCAAGCCTAAAAGGAACAACATTTATCTTCAGTCTGCAGCAGCACCTATTGAGAATACAGCAGTGTAAGACACACTGGCCATGAATCAAGTAGAAGGTCAGGTTTTGATTCTGTTTATAGGTTAATACAGCGTTTTATCAATTCTCTGTGTTTGAAGCAGCTTTAATTTAATGAATTAACAGTCACACTCAGCCCAGAATGCTCGTTGCTGATATATGGCAGCTGAGCAGGGTAGGTCTGGCCTGTGGGGCAATCTACCTGTAGGAGAAAGACTGGTCTGACATTTCAGTGGGTTGGCTATTTTTGGCTGTTTTTTTCATAGTTAATTTCTGTGATATTACCACAACCATTGCCTGCAGCAAGCACAAATGAACGCAGTCTCACATACATTGCAAAGCAGCCTTACAGCATGTCTCTCGTAAGTTCCCAACTGGATTTTTTAGCTATCTAATTATCTAATGGGGCCACATTTATTTTGATGCTCGACCCTGTTCTCTGTCACAGTCCAACCCTGGGGCTAAGAAGGGAGACAGAGCTTCTGTCTTCTGTGATCTCATAAAAGTGACCTCAAAACAGTTAAAAGAGGAAAGCAGGTCTTGGAAAGTGAGTGGATGAAGCAGGAACCAAACCTCTTTTGCATTAGAATTAAAAATAAATTGGTGGGTGGAATATGTTTCTTGCAGTGCTGCATTGAATATGTTTCCAACCCCCTACCCATTCAAGCCCCTCTTTGTTTGTTCCTGAAGAGATGAAACCACCTGACATGAATTCTTCTCTTTGAAGAAGGAATATCCTACACTCAGCAAAGGTTTGCTGATTCCAACAGGTTATTGTAGTAGGAAAATATATGCTATTACGTCTTTACAAGTTTGCAGAACTACAGAGTTTACGGGTATTAGTGAACTCAATGAAAATACAACTTTCAGTATTTTACAGAGGGCAGCATTAGGACTAGTGCTTGCATTGGAAGTGGGGAGAGACAGCAAGGTCAACTGCAGAAAATACAGAATATGGCTTGGTACCAGTACTAAGCAGAAGTAAGCGTAGGGTCAACGTCTCTATATTGTATTGTAGTCATATAGCGCTTCATACCTTTCTCCACTTTGAAAAAATCCTCCAGTTTATTGTGAATTAATGGAGAGAATACATTTTTATGACTTCTTTGCTACATCTCCCTCTCACCTATTTCAACATGTTGGTGTGTATGGTCATTCGTCCACTTTCACAGCTATCATTGCCCAGCTCACTGGTATGCCTGTTTCCTGTACGAAGGAGTACTTAAATCACAAGAAGCTTCTGTCTGTTGGTGATGCCACGGAGTCCCCAGTGCCCAGTCTGCCATTGCCTTAGACTGGGGGTGAGTGTTTTGCCATTGTGAAACATTCGTCCATCATCTTGTTTGTTTTGCTTATCACCCTATGTGGGAAGGGTATGCCCAGACGTGGGTCCCTTGCTCACTACGCCACTGGAGTCAAGCTATCCTGGCTGAAAACGGCTGATAGCCAGAAACCGGTCCTAGGATGCTTGATTCCGGTCCAGGAAGACATGGCTATTGCTATTAATTTAGCTGCATGAGATAAAGGATCATAAAAGGAATATAATTGATTCTTTGAAATACAAAAATTTGAATGCTATAAAATGCTTAAGTGTGGTTGCTTTAAAATTATTGGATAAGCGACTAGGATACCACGTTTTTTTCTCTTTGTAAACAATATAAGAAGGCCCTACTTGGTTCCGGTCTATTGGGCCTAATCCCCCCTTGTTGCAATGGTGGTCTTGGTTGGCATGGTGGACACAGTTGGGTTCCCAGTGTCTCTACCACTGATGATTTCTTTAGTGTTACACGTGAAGCAGGAGTGCTGGCAGGAGAATAGTCATCTGGTGGTGAGTGGGGATGTGCAGCCTGTAGTCAGCAGTTGTTGATGCGCCCTGGATCCGGGGCTCTGAGGTCTTCGGCGGTGTAGGTGCACGGGGCAGAAGAACCAGGATTCCTGGCGCTCGATGCGGTCCAGGCGCGGACAGGCACAGATGGGCTTGCCTTTGGGTTGCAAGTAGCGCAGCTGCTGTACGGCCGCGCCGCGGCCTTAATTAAGTAGGTCCTGGGAAGGGCACTGGGAGGCGGTGGAAAAATGTCGAGTAGTGGGGAAAGCCAGGGGGCACAGAGTCAAGAGACCAGACAAGAGGAAAATAAAGCGGAATCATAAGCACAAAAGAAAAAAGGCAAGGCAAGACATGGCTGAGGAAGATCACAAACAAGCAAAATATAGCAGAATAACAGGCAAAAAAGAGAAGCGGTAAGGCAAGACAAGGCTGAGGAAGATTACAAACAAGAGAAATACCAATGCACAGAAAACACCAACTAAACTATAAGTAATAGGAAGAAGGCTGGGCAGAGAGCAACAGAGGAAGAGCCCTATGATATGCATCGAGGGGGAGCTGGCACAGGGTCCTGGATGTGGTGAGATTTGCATTTGACAGGCATGGCCATTCGACACATACTACAGCAGACCTGTTTAACACAGGATTGCCTCTGAGGAATGTTAAAAGGTGGTACTGGAAAGAAATGTATCCTGTCAGCATTGCAAGTCCTAGCTGCTCCTCTATTTGTGTCTTGTTCAGGGCCATGCTCTACCTTGGAATAAAATGTTGCAGCCATCTTGCACCTTATTATCCTCCTGCATCTTTTGCCATTGTTGCAAGACCATGGTAGCCAGGGAAGCCTCCTCAGGGCCACTATCAATGTCGCCCATGAATAATATTCTGATATTCTTGTTCACAAACCTGGATATTAAACTCATTAAGGACCTGTATGGGCCTCATTCAAAGCGTCCCATGGAGTTACTCATACTGGGGGTATCCCTAACTCCAGTGGTGCATAGTTACAGCACCTAAGTGTGCTACTTTTAGCACCCAAAGAACCCAGGGAAAACTTGAATACTTCTAATTCCAGTGGAGCCAGTCATTTCTCCTCTTCTCAACCCCAATATAAAGCCGTAACTGGAGCCTATTTCACCACCTTAGCTTCTCGCTTTGTTTCAGGATATCACTTCTCACAGTCCACTCTACTATCTTTCATTTTTTACTCCTCTGACTGTTTGGGACCCATTGGGTACACTGCTGTCATCCTAATGGAATGCTAAGCATTTGGAGAAGTATCCAAGAAAGACGTACACATTGAGAGACCTTTTATTGTGTAAGAGAGAACATTAAGATATTTATGCAGCAAGCTCTCCTGGTGGGACAAGATGAAACAAGCATTGGCAAAGCCAAATAGGTCTGGTTTAATAACATAAGCAGTGTTTGAATTTTAGAGAGAGATAAATGAGAGGGATCCCACAGGAGAGACCAGAGCAGGCTATAGTTGTATTCCAGTCTTGCATACAGTACAATGCAATCATGGAAGTGGAGGTGGATGGATATTTGGAAACTGCCAATAGCATTAGGTAAGAGATGAATATTAATATTTAGGTGTGCAACATAAATGCCCAGACCTAATACTAGAAGAATTACTAGTAACCTAAACCAAGTTTAAGTAGAATAGTAACTATTACATTTGCCAGTAAACCTGACTAAATATTTACAGAGCATTTGTGTGCATGAGTTGAGGGCACAGGGTCAATGGAATACCATTATTTATTTTCATCACAATGGTAGGAAACATCACATCCAAGTGATAACATTCATTTACTGAAGCAATGTGTAAAGAATTTGTGCCACACATTCTTTACAGTATTACAGTAAAACACCAGACAAAAAGATCCCACACCAGGTTAGAAAAATAGAGCTTAATTTAATAAATAAAATCCAATTAGTAGAACAGGAGACATTTCATTTTAAAGTTTCTATTGAGAAATAGCACTAAATGGCACAAAGTGCTATTGGCGATATCTGGTTGCCCCAGACCGGGACAAAGTCAAAAGTTCAGGTCGACCACAATGGAGAGCGGGCTGGCTGCAGGGCCCCAGTTAGGTCTGCAGAACAGAGTACCTTAAATCCTGGTTGCGAACTGTTGTGCGGGTCAAAGATGAGCTAAGCAGCCTAAGCAATGCATCAGTCCTCGGATGCGGCAAGGCTGCGGTGCTTGGTCCTGTTATGTGTCGTTGAGAATCACAGTGACCGGGCTTGCAATGCAAAGTCTGGTGTCGGGGATGTGGTGCGCAGCTGGCAATGCGTTGGTTCTGAGGAGCTGCAGGTTTGCGATGCAGAGTAAGAAGTCGTCGTTGAGACAATTCATCGGTCCCAAGAAGCTGTGGTGCATGATGGTGGTCTGCAACAGGCTCAATCCATGCAGCAGCGGTGATGTGTCAGTTTTGCTCTGGGATCTGCTGCTCAGTCGAGGAGATGCGTCAGTTCTGCCTGAGATGCACCACTCAGCAAAGCATATGTATCTGTTCCAGTTGCAAGCACTTTAGGCTCACTTCCAAGGGTCCAGGACTGAGGTGACACTGCTTGGCAGGGCAGACTCATAGATGGCAGAGTCCAGGTGCAGGATGGTTAGAGGATCGCTCTTACCCAGTTACCATGCCGGGAGCTTATATTGCTTCCCAGGAGCCGAATAAAGTGCTTATTTTTTCCATTTTCTCACTGAACTTGGATGCATGTGCTTGCAAGTTTACACGTATTGTCCTCGCAAATGGTGTTTTCTCTGAAACGACTGGGAACAAGTGTCACCTGCTTTTGTGACAGTATTATAACAGGAGTACCATTTTCATCTTTTGCACTGATCACTTCTCAAGCTTCTATGCCAATTGGACACATACTTGTTAGAGCCCTGACAAAGTTCCTACATGGAACGAAACGCGTTGGCTGTGTGAATCTTGGTAAAATTACCGAAATAAAGAATTTAACTGTTTGGACTAAGAAGAATCTGTGTCAGATTTCAATGAGTGCGCCTTCCGCCTTTTGATGAAGCAAGTTGGTTAGAAGCTTGTTATGTGCCTAAAGCTTCAGATCAGGATGTCAGCCAACTATCCCTTGGAGTCACTCTGGGTTCAAGTGCAGCAAGTCCAGTCTGTCTCACCCAGGCAAGACGGTAGCAGGCAGCAGGTCAGCACAGCTAAGCAGGAGTCCAGTAGAGTTCAGCCTAGCAGAGTGTCAGTCCTTAAGCAGCACAGCAGTCCTTTTCCCAGTAGACTATCCACAAGTCCAGAAGTGCACTGAAGTGGTAGGGTCTGAGGTCCTTCCTGTATACATGGTTGTGGCTCTGAAGTGGGGAGAAGCTTCTAGAGGCATGCCTTTGAAGAGCAGGATGCCCTGCCTTACCTGCCCTGGCTCCAGACTAACTCCAGGGGGTATGCAGCTATTTGCATGGAGACAGAACACAGAACATTCAGGTAAGTGTGGCTGGGCCCAGATCTTCCCTCTCATCCCTCCAGTGCTTACCCTTCCAGTCACAACTAGGCTTCCATTGTGTTTGGCTGCCAGGAGGTATACACAAAGCCCAACTGCCAACTACACCCAGTCGTGTGACCAGAGACATCAAATGGCTAAGGCAAGAAAATGGCATTCTACAGTGTTATAATTTAAAATTCAACTTCACCATAGTTAGGATTTTAAATTAGGATTGCAGAGGCACCACACATGAACCAGTTATCCCTTCCCATTTCTAAATGTACACTTATAAGATTTAATGAGGCAACACCAATACTATCCTATGGGAGAGATAGGCCTTGCAGTAGTGAAAAAGGAATGTAAACGTGTTTTACTGTCAGGACATGTAAAACTTAAAGGCACATGTCCACCTTTTTACATACACTGCACTCTGCCCTTGGGCCTGTCACGGGGCTACCTTAGAGGTGACTTATATGTATTAGAAAGGAAGGTTTGGACCTGTTAAAGGGGTTTTTGCCATGTCGAAATGGCAGTTTAAACTGCATACATAGGCTCTGCAATGGCAGCCTGGGACATGTTTAAAGGGTTACATTAGTGGGTGGCACAATCAGTGTTACAGACCCACTGGTGGCATTTAATTTACATCGGAATGGAGCTGCCTACTTTCTGTCCAGGCAGCTGGGGTTTCTCTATGCAACCAGCATCATATTACGGTTGCTTGTTTCCCCGATAATCAAGGTTGTGTTTGATAATACACACCTTATGTGCGATCTTCATTAACAGCCTTAGACCTGCTCTGCCTGTCCCCTACACTTTATTACCTGTTACGTTAATGGTTATTGTTTCAATTGGAAATGGACGTGGGGGCTAAAGCCACATATTTGTAATGGAGCTGCCTTTTTTCTTTTAAGGCAGCCCGGATATCAATACGCAGGCAACACAACATCTCTGATGCTTGTTCCTGCCACATTGGGCTCAGCTTTACGAGACACGCCTCATTTGTGATCTTCATTAACGGTCCCAATGGACAGTATATGACCTACTCTGTCTGTCCCTTGTACCTACATATTATTACTAGGCTTATCTCCTCCTAACAACATTTCCCTCAAAGAATAGTTTTGAAATTTTATGTGCATTATATTTTTAATTCTCTTTCTTGTTACGTTCATGTGATTGTTTCTCTTTTAAATAATAGATTATGTGTATGCATGAGTCCAGGCTACTTTTTATAATTTCACATTTATCTTTTTTAGAGCTGTGCCCCCTTCCTGAGCTGCATGCCAGGTACTTAAGGTGCAGTCATCTACCTGTAAATTATGGGTAAGAAACAAAATTGTACATGTACTTTTTCACAACTAATCACTGATATAGTCTACAGGTGGCAGCATAATCATACTGCCCCACAACCCTTAAACAAGAAGTACAAGACATGTCCAGAGAAGAATATTCTAACTGATTTATTTGTCATTATGTTTTTCATATAGGTACGGCCAGTGAATTATTCATGAAGAAATAAGGATCACTGGTGTTGTATACCTTATCTTTCTATCTTCACATTTTGTTCACATTAATAATAACTATATATGCTATCATAAATAGCAGTAGCAGTTATAGGTCCTGAAAAACGCCGCAACACCTCTTTAGGGTCTACAGGCTGAAACATGTAGACCTTCCCCTTTTTTCATCAACTACTTGCAGGTATAAGCTGCCCCTGCCAGTGCTCTGTTTTTAAACCAGGCCCCAGAATGTGTTAATAAAGGCTGATTTTGTACATAGTAGCTAGTTTTAACAATCACTTTCCTCACGATTTATATATTTTTTGCTCTGCCCTTCGACTAACCAAGTTTAGTACTTCTCATTGTAGGATTTATTATATCCTAAAATTAGGAATAAAACATCCCTGAGCTCCTCCTTCTTAGTAAAGGGGTTGTAGCCTGTGGCTGGACTAGGTATTCCGGTCACAAAGAGAATCCCAATGATAAAGCATGCAACCTATGGTCGTGAGGGATTTTGTCCTAATAAAGGGACTCCCCCAAGTGCTCAAGAGAGTATTTCTGGATGTGTTTACTTTTGTTTTGTTTATTAGTTTAGACCCAAGGGCTTTCTTGTATGTTTATTTAATTTACAGGCCCTGGGCACCTATAGGGCACTTTTCAAGGTACTTATAAGTAAATTAAATATGCTAATTTGGTATAAGCCAATTTTAACATGTTTTAAGCAGACCGAGCAAGCACTTTAGCACTGTTAACAGTGGTAACGTGCACAGAGTACTAAAGTTAACAAAAACGAATACAGCAAAAAGAAGAGGAGAAAGTCAAAACAGTTTGGGGGTGACCCTGCACAAAGGGCCATTTCCAACAATTCGGGGTATTTGCCATCAACATTTAGAATTTTGGTTAGACTGCATGTTCATGTTTTGTAGACTTGGATTTATCGTAGTTTATGACAATCAATCAATCAATCATATTATTTGTAAAGCGCACTACTCACCCGTGAGGGTCTTAAGGCGCTGAGGTGGGGAATGCTGCTACTGCTCGAAAAGCCATGTCTTGTGGCATTTTCTGAAGGTCAGCAGGTCTTGGGTCTGCCTTAGGTGGATTGGGAGGGTGTTCCAGGTCTTGGCGGCGAGGTGGGAGAACGATCTGCCGCCGGAGGTCGCTCTTCGGAAGCGGGGGACTGTTGCGAGGGCGAGGTCGGCGGAGCGGAGCTGGCGGGTGGGGGTGTAGAAGCTGAGTCGTCTGTTGAGATACGTTGGTCCGTTGTTGTGGAGTGCCTTGTGTGCGTGGGTGAGGAGCTTAAAGGTCTTGTTGACTGGGAGCCAGTGCGGGTCTCTCAGATGGGGTGTGATGTGGCTGCGGCAAGGAATGTCGAGGATCAGGCGTGCAGAGGCGTTCTGGATGCATTGGAGCCGTCTCAGGAGTTTGGCAGAGGCTCCTGCGTAGAGGGCGTTTCCATAGTCCAACCTGCTGCTGACGAGGGCCTGGGTGACCGTTCTTCTCGTTTCAGTGAGGATCCACTTGTAGATCCTTGAACTTCAGCATTACTTATGTATTTAACATTAGGAGTACGTTTCTAGATTATGAATGTGAAAACTATGATAAATGCAAAAAATATTTGATCACATTTTCTGTGAAACGTATTTGTGTGTTTGGAAATACATTTCACGAATGTACATGTTAAAAGAATAATGGCATTTGCAATAACAAATAATCAAATTGTAACTATAACTAAACATGATAGAACATAAAACGCGAAAAAAGTTCCTTTACTAAATGAAGGAACAAAGAGGGCAGACTTTATTATAGAAAAAAGTAATTGAGGAAGCTTTTACCCGATGACAGGTTGAACAGGTGTGAAGAGGCAGGCAAGTATCCACTGGCAATGAAACACCCTTCGCAGAGCTACTTGGAAGGGCAAGCACATGCCATCCAATTTATGTCACCAATCTCATCTCAAATAAGCTTTATTCGTTTTTTAAGTTTAAAACCATAAAAGCAACAGAAAGAAATATATACATACATAAATAACTCAACAATTCATTACAAAGTTAAAAGAAAACCAACTATTTAAAACAAACTAAAAACGAGTCAACTAATCAGAGTAATAACACAAAGTGCACACAGTCCCCTTTCACCAAGTATTATAATTCAGTGGTTGGGGGCTAGGATAAAAGTCATGCAAGTCCCAGATACAGATGGGACCATCTCCAATTTTGGGCTGGGAAGATCGTAAGTAAGGGACAATGTTCCTGTGTTTGAATTTAATTAATATCAAGTCCCCCGGGATATCTTTGGGCAACATACCTAGCCACCCCACCCTCCTGACGCTCAAAATTCTGCCATCTAGAGTAGGTGGTAACTGTCTGTTGTTTTGGAGCCAAAAGATGGTTTTGTTCAGCAGGTCCTGGTGTGTTTCAAGTTTGCCCTGTTTGAGTGCAGGGACCCCAGAGAGAACCGTCACGTATGGGGCGGCTTCAGGGGGTAGATTAATTGGATGCCTTCTTTCTTGAATAATTCTAGGAGCTGTGTGAGGGACATATACAGGATTAGAAGTAACATTGCGGCCACTTGGAGTGAGTGTGGTAAGAGGGGAATCAAGAGTATGAACTTTCCTGCTTGCAACAGACTTAGCCTTTTCGAGGTTGGTAGAGAAAGTAGGACATGTAGGTATAGCAGTATTTTCAGGTAATGGATAAATCCTTTTTACTGTTTTTTCAATACTGGACAACCTGGCCCCCAGATCGTTGATTTTAGTGACCAGAGGTAATAATGCAGAGTTTAACAATCGTTCGATTTGAGCCAATAGGGTCAATTGGAGAGGCGACACAGAATCATTTGTTCTAGTCTCAGCCTTATCCGTCATTAATAAAGTTGGGTTGGGGGATAATGAGGGGCTACAGCACATTTGATCGTTATTAGCCTCATCATGGTTCCTTTTACTGGTTGAGCCCCGGGACAGTATATTGCCCTGAGGAAGGATTTTTTCGGGGGATAAAGGTACATCCTGGGGAGTGCAGTTTATTTGGTCTGTGTCTCTTCCCACTATAGGGGGGGTTGATACCTCTGGTAAATAGTTTGTGCCACACAGGGCATTCAACTCCTCCCAGATGGACATAATTATTGAACAGCAGAAATCCGGAAACGATAATAGGCAATTCAAAGCGGAAAAGATAGAAAGATTTAGAGTCTCTG
This sequence comes from Lissotriton helveticus, assembly GCF_964261635.1. NCBI lineage: Eukaryota > Metazoa > Chordata > Amphibia > Caudata > Salamandridae > Lissotriton > Lissotriton helveticus. The sequence continues at coordinate 1,098,399,438 of NC_136068.1, forward strand.
TACCTCCTCCTTCGATGGGGCCAAGTGGGGTGGCCCGACCCGTCCTCCTCGGGTCCTCTGAGGGCCACAGAGGGCCCGCCCTTTGCCCGGGCTTTGCCTGGCGTCCCGCTCGCGTCCCGCGGAGCGGAGCAGAGCGCTGCTTTTAGGCGCCTCCTGGCGCTTCCATGGTGGTGTCAGGAAGCAGCGCCGCCGCTAAGGCTGCCGGGAGATGTAGTCCCGGGGCGGCGGCGCTGTGGACTGCACAAGTTGACTCCTGGCGGTGGCGGCTACAATGGGGGCCTGCTTGCCTCCCCCCTCCTCCAAAACAGTGAGTTTCAATGTCCCCCGCGCTCTGCCGAGCAGAGCGCTGCTTTTAGGCGCCTCCTGGCGCTTCCGTGGTGGTGTCAGGAAGCAGCGCCGCCGCTAAGGCTGCCGGGAGATGTAGTCCCGGGGCGGCGGCGCTGTGGACTGCACAAGTTGACTCGTGGCGGCTACAATGGGGGCCTGCTTGCCTCCCCCTCCTCCAAAACAGTGAGTTTCAATGTCCCCCGCGCTCCGCCGAGCAGAGCGCTGCTTTTAGGCGCCTCCTGGCGCTTCCGTGGTGGTGTCAGGAAGCAGCGCCGCCGCTAAGGCTGCCGGGAGATGTAGTCCCAGGGCGGCGGCGCTGTGGACTGCACAAGTTGACTCCTGGCGGTGGCGGCTACAATGGGGGCCTGCTTGCCTCCCCCCTCCTCCAAAACAGTGAGTTTCAATGTCCCCCGCGCTCCGCCGAGCAGAGCGCTGCTTTTAGGCGCCTCCTGGCGCTTCCGTGGTGGTGTCAGGAAGCAGCGCCGCCGCTAAGGCTGCTGGGAGATGTAGTCCCGGGGCGGCGGCGCTGTGGACTGCACAAGTTGACTCCTGGCGGTGGCGGCTACAATGGGGGCCTGCTTGCCTCCCCCCTCCTCCAAAACAGTGAGTTTCAATGTCACCAATCAAACTTGGAATTTGGCACAGGAGCACTTGCACTCAAAATGGGGTGAGTGGAGGTCCCCGCAGAAAAGCTTTGACAAGTAGTGCAGAACCGTGCAGAATTATGCATTTCGAAGCCAGCGTTAAATGTGTGCAACTCCTGCTACAGCGAGAGGGGTGCATATTTTTACGTGAGCATATTCTTATGTAAACCTCTATTACTGGAACATGCTTATTACAAGTCATTTCTGTTTTCCTGATGCTTTTGCCGGTTACGTAATTTTCACTTGTGGGAAGTTTGGCTTGAGCAGGAAATGCCTTCGGGACATGGGGAAATTAATTGTTCGCCGCGTCCTCGTGCGCTGAACTGTAAGGACAATGTAGTGCCCTCTCATCTCGTGCCTTTCGTTTCTGAGGGGACAACTCACATATGACTTTCACCCAGTGTGACCAACTATGTGTAATATGCGTAAAATCCGTAATTGTCATTAAAACTGTGCATGCCACATTGCCACATGTGGAAAAATATGACACAATTCCACCCGCACCTACCTAAAACCTAGTGCACCTACAAACAGAACTGCGTGCACGCACGCCCTAACGTATATTAAACCTGGTAGGACGGGCAGAAATATCTTGAGCTCGACAACTTCCATAGGATGTCCTGTCTCAACCACTGAAAGCCGAGCACAATGATTCTCTCTTATGCAAAGCCACCCATCATGGGAAGCAGCAGGGCATCATTCCGAAAAAGCACCAGAAACAATTATCTGATTGTAGTTCCTTATGTATCTTGATAGCCAACAAGGGTTTCAGACGATGATTTCCGCTGCTTGTGTGCCCCGTTACTAACAGTAACCACCATCCCATCCACAGTCAAAGTCAAAAGGTACTTTATTCAGCAACTAAAAGCCATAAAAGCAGACATGTTAATAAGAGATACATTTCATCAACATAGATTTGATTTATAACACCTTTGTCCATTTGTGTTTGTGTTGTGTTTTCTGCTCCTTGTATCAGTCATCTGTTCCCCTGATGGTTACACATCCACTTACCTAATCAATCACCCAGCCATCAATCTACTCAGCAGTCCAGGCTTGACCATCTAGCCAATCACATGTCAATACAACCCCTGTATACACCTGAACCAAACACTTTCACACAACACTTTACCAATCCATCCAAATGCTCTTTAATGCATAAAGCCACTTACCCACAAAATAGCTCCATCTACTCACTCATCCACTCAATCTCCATACATGCATATATTCTTCTCTATCCATCTACTCACCTATCCAGTCACTCACTTTATTACCCACCCATCAACACAACCACACAAACTCCCCCATGATGAAAGAAAGAACCAAGAACTTTGACACATCTGAGATGTGCCCTACAGAACTCCACAGGAAGTTGCCCACAGGTCAACACCCTCAAAACCTTCCGAGGAGACCATTCCTTGATCCAAGCTATCTCAAAGCCCACTCACTCTAAGGGTGCTACTCTTGACTGGCTCATCTCTAAACAAAATAAGATTGAATCTATCTATCACCCCTTGTGACTGGTCAGACCATCACATCATCACCTTCCGAATTCCCTCTGCTACCAAGAAAATTTTCCCGCAACAAAACAAGCCTAAACAATGGATACGAAACCCGAAAAAACCTTGGCTGGAACACCCTACCCTCCCACTGTGAGAAAGTTATCATCCCCCCAACAACATGTCTGACGTCAGTGACCTCACCGATCACTACAACTCCACAATGACCAAGGTCTTTGACCAAGGTGCTCCACCTAAACTGAAACTAATTCCAAAGATAAAAACCCATCGTTTAACAGAGCCTTGAACGAAGAAAGATGTAAACTTAGATCATCAGAACGGGAATGGAGACAACATCCCTCCCCCTCATCTTAAACTACTTCGGAAAGCTAGAAACTCCTATAACAAAAGTATTCTACAATCTAAAAAAGACTTCTTTAGATCAGAACTAGAAAATGCCAAGAACAGACCAAAGAAACTCTTTGAAATTCTAAAACAACAATCTAACAAATTGGCTAAATCCGCTCTCTTAACCTCGAAATCACAGCTTAGCAGTGAAGAATTTTCTTCATTCTTTACAGCAAAAATGAACTCCCTCCAACTCGAGCTTAACACGGCAGCAACTAACTCAGCCACCCCAAAGAACTTTCAAGCTGAAAACCCTGAACAACACAAATTACTTTTGCCAAAAAATAACTCTTACTAGTCCACTTTCAAACTTTACGATCTTAATGACATCACCAAAACTTTGGCAAACAGCAACCTCAACAACCACTTCAATGACCCAATCCTCTCAAATTACCTTCTCCCCATCTACCAAGTCATCTCCCCTCTCTGGACCAAAATCATCAATGCCTCACTAGCGCAAGGGCACATACCGAACTGCCTAAAAATGGGCTAAGTCACCCCTACACTAAAGAAACGACAGCAAGCTCCTCTAACCCCAACAATTTCTGACCCATAACCAACATTCCCATGCTAGCCACGCTCCTGGAAAGATTTGTTCAACAACAACTGAACAAGCACATCATGGACTTCAACCTTCTAAACATCCACCAATTGGGTTTCAGACCCGGCCAAAGAACAGAAACAGCCATTCTGCATTTATTGGACGACGCCCTCCTTGCTCTTGACCGCAAAGAACCCTGTCTACTAGTCCTGCTCGACCTCTCTTCAGCCTTCAACACGGTCAATCACGACAAAATTCTAAGAAGACTGGAAAAAAGGATGGGTTTATCTGGCACAGTCCTTCAATGGTTCAAAGCCTTTCTGGAAAACAGAACACAATCTTTTATGGTGAACAAAAGTCTTTCTCCATCCTCACCGAACCCTCGAGGAGTACCTCAAGGCTCTACCCTATCTCCCACCCTATTCAACCTATATGTTGAACCACCAACCAAACTACTACAGCAGGCGAACATAGCCTACCACATGTATGCGGACGACACTCAACTTTACATCAAGATTTCCTCCATTGAAGACATAAAGACGATGAACCTGGCACTCAAAAAGACCGTCCCCTGGTAAACGACCAACTTCTCCAAGCTAAACTCGAAAAAAGCAGAATTTCTTCTAATCGCCTCCCCTAATAAATCTCAGGAGACAAAGGAATGGACCAAGTTGATCACTGCACTCTGGTGCACCTTTAAGCTGTTGATAAATTCTCTTTACTGGTAAAGTTGGATTTACCATTACTAATTTAGAAATGTCACTTTTAGAAAGTGGATATTTCTCTGCCCTTTCTGCTCTGTGTGACTTTCAGCCTGTTACAAATACGCATCTGGGGTGGGTGACAGCTACACTTTGTGCATTCCCTCTAGACAGTCACAAACACAGAAAGGGTGGATGTGACAGCAAACTTAATGGCTAGAGTGGCTGACTTTGTAGCTGGATAACTAGGTTTGAGTCTGGCAGGAGGCTTAAACATCCTGTGATTCTGGAGAAATCACTTAGGGCCAGATGTAGGAAGCGCTTTACCGGTCGGTAACGGCCGAAAATCGGTATTTTCGGCCATTACCAACCGGTATTGAGCTTTCTGGATGTAGGAGACCGAAAATTGGCCGATTCGGTAAATTTACCGAATCGGTAAAGTTACCGAATCGGTAAAATACCGAATCGGAAATATTACAGAATCGGTAAATTTACCGAATCGCAACGGTTTGCGATTCGGTAAATTTACTGAATCGGTAAATTTACCGATTCGGTAAAATACCGAATCGGTAAATAAGAAGTGGTAAAAATGGATATTGAGATGTAGGGAAGCTCTGAAATACCGAATTTGCTTGAAATTCGGTATTTAAGAGTCGGTATTTACCATGGATTGGAATCAGGTGGTAAACAGGTGCAACCTATAAAAATGGACCCAAAATGCAATTCTTCTTGCACAATGGCGGCATTTTATGTCATTGTAAGACGGCTACCGCTACAGGAGGAAGGAGAGAGGGAATGGCAGAGAGAGGAGCAGGTCTACAGACAGAGGATAACCCTGTTCATGCTCACAGAGGTAGAGAAACTGCAGAGGTACAGGTTGGCCCCAGACACCATCACGGAACTCATCAGGGACCTTCACCCACTGTTGGAGCATACTACCCCAAGGGCACACGCTATTCCTCCCCACGTGCAGGTGCTGTGCAGCCTACACCTGCTTGCGTCTGGAAGTTACCAGAGTGTGGTTGCTGCGGTAGGTGGGGTGACCCAGAGCAGCCTGTCAAGGTTTTTCCACAAATTCCTTGACGCCATGTTACAGAGGATGGAGCATTATATATCTTTTCCTGCAACCCATGCTGAACTGGTCCAAACAAAATCAGACTTCTACCAGATGGCACGTTTCCCCAATATAATTGGCTGCATTGATGGCACGCACATTCCCATTTGTCCCCCTGCTGCCACCAAATATATATACAGGAATAGGAAGTCCACCCACACCATCAATGTGCAGGTGATCTGCAATGCAAAGTTCGCCATCACTGACCTTGTGGCAAAATTCCCTGGGAGTACCCACGACTCCTATATGTTTCAAAACAGTGGCATCTATGCACGGCTGACTGCAGGTGAATTTGGTGAAGGATACCTCCTAGATAAGACACAGTGTGCGACACCTATAACACCTATTGCAATAAGCAGTACATGTATGCATGTGAGTAAATTATTCCCATTTCCTTTTAGGAGACAGTGCATATGCCCTCCGCTCCTTCATACTCACCCCCTACCTCAACCCCTCAACGCCCAGCCAAAGGAGATATAACCGAGCACACAAGAGCACACGCAATGTTGTAGAGCGAACATTTGGTATCTGGAAAAGCAGGTTTAGATGCTTGCACAAGAGCGGAGGTGCAAGGCAGTATACCCCCATCACCTGTTGTAAGATCATTGCTGCCTGTGCTATGTTGCACAATCTTGCTGTGAAGAGGGGGACTGAGGTGGAGTTGTCAGACTATGAGGATCATGACGACGACATTGCTGTGCCTGAAGCACAACCTGCTGGAGTGTCAACACCAAGTGATGGCAGATACAGACGTGAGGAAATAACACGCAACTATTTCTGAGTAAGTGATGACACTGAGAGCTATATTGAAAGCACAAGCTTTTGTTTAATTAGAATACTTCTAGGTATGTTAAAGAACAAAAGTGCAACAGTAAGCATTTCACAGCAATGCTCACAGTGAGCAAACACACATAGTCAGGTGTTGAATTCACCCACCGTAGTTGTATATTGTCACTAGGCAGGTTTAAATGGCACACATGTGCAAAAAAAACTTTTTTATCTATGATGTAAATGTCCAATGGCAGTAGGCCATAGTTTCAACTGTTCATTTGCGGCCACGCTTTGCACTGGCAGGTGTATGTGGCTCAGCCTGTTCACTGGGCTTTTGGCCTGCAGCCTCACCCTGTCGCCTGCTGCTCCTCCTTGGCTCTACGACATGGGGGCTTGCCGTGCTGCTCCTACTGGTGCTACCTTCAGTGTCCGGCACGTCAATAGCAGCAGTTTGTGCACTTTGAGCATTGAGTAGAGCCTCCAGCGCACCGGTCATTCCGGCTATGCCCCTTGTCAGCTGATTGCGTTATGAGTCAGGACTTCCTGACTATTCATGCTACGCCTGCATAGCAGGGATGTGGCTGTTGCCAGGCGGTGGATAGATTTCTCAGTTCTCTCTGCATGCTGCTTCTCCCTGCGCCTTGATGTAATTTCAGAGTCCAGTTTTGTGCACAGTTGCTGTATGGATTGGGACATGTCATGTATGCCTGTTGCCATGCTCTTGTTAACCTCCACCAGCTCCCTGATGCCCTTACCAATTTCCTGCATGTTGATGTTGAGGTTACGCATTTGTCTTTGACAGGACATGATGCCCTTGCCCTGCATCCTCTGAATCCTGACCATGGATCCCTCCAGGCCCTGGAAGACACTGGACCCCTCCCCACGTGCACCTACACTCCTTCCTTGTACTGTGCGGCGTCTAGTGGTACTTGGTACAGGCTCTGTGCTGGGCTGCAGTGTGGCAGAGATGGCAGCTTGAGGCAAATTGTGTGAGTCTTCACCCACCATTTCACCAGCAGCTGTCTCCATTTCCAGCAGTGGGGAAACGACATGCCTCCTGCTAGGGTGTGCAGCAGGTGTTTCTATTTCAAAGGATGCTGGCATTTCGGGTGACGAAACCAATAGTGGTGACTGTGAAGGTATTGGGGAGGCCTGCATTTGTTCACTGATGTCAGGTTCTTGGGAATGTGGCTGCCCACTCGGAACACCTGTGTCCTGTGATGCACTGGGCCCTGGCTCGTGACTGTCATCCCTCTCGGGTGCCATGCCTTCTGCCTCCTCAGACTGCCTTCTGGATGTGTGACCTGTGGACATATGAGCACATATCAGCTAGGTGCAAATGTCTCACAGCCACTACAATTAAACATATGACATTGCACTTAGTACATGCTGCCTGCCCTTCATTTTGTCTGCATTCATTTGAATAACTTGGTGGTTACAGTGCTGTGTGACATGCTCTTTCATTAACTGACTACGTGTACCATGATGCATTGCTACAGTTTTGCACAGACACCCTGGGACTGGGGTAACCTAGCTGCAAGGGGTGAGGGGGATTGCTGTGCATGCATCTTACCTTTTTTAGTTGCAGCTTTCGCTGAGCTGTCCACTTCTCCCAGTCCATGGACGCTTTCAGGCTCCAAGGTTGTGGCTACCATCTCCTCCAGGTCGGTGAGGGGGGGTGCAGTGTTCTTTCCTCCACCTGTTTGCGAGGCCTGTTTGTGGTGGTCAGCCAATTTATTTTTTGTGAGGCTCCTTAGGTCATAGAACCTCTTTTTTAAATCTTCAGTGACTCTGGTGGTCACTCCCACTGCATTTACTTTCTCTAAGATTTCAAGCCAAATCTTCCTTTTTGCTGATTCTGGCACAGTAAGGGACTGCTTTCCAAAAAGTCTGTGGTGTACCTTTACCACCTCCTCAACAAGGACCTGTAGCTCCATGCTGCTGAATTTGAGCTTTCTTTTCCTTTCAGTCTGCTCTGTGTCCTTGCTGCTTGCCATGTTTAAGTTTTAAAAGAGCACAAACTCTGTCTGCTGCTGCTGCTCCCAGTCTCTCTGCTCCAATTGCCTCTCCAGAACCTTCTAATTACTTGCAGCTGCCTGTGTAGCCACTTCCTGGTAGGAAGGGGGAGGGTGGTTGCACCTGATTGGCTGTTGTGTTAAGTTTCACTTTTGTTTGCTGTCCAATTCGGTATTTACCGAATCGGTATTTACCGATTCGGTATTTACCGATTCGGTATTTCCAATGCATTCCTATGGGCCTTTTGGCCCATAGGGATGAATGGGAAATACCGATTCGGTACATACCGATTCGGTAAATACCGATTCGGTAATTTCCGAAAGTCCGATACCGAATTTTAACGATTCGGTAAAAAATACTGATTTTTCCCCTACATCTCATTTACCGATTTTTGAATACCGAATCGGTAAAATTCGGTATTTAAGAATCGGTAAAATCAGATTACCTACATCTAGCCCTATATATCCCTGTGCTTAAAAAATGAATGTGTCCGTTTGCAATGCAACTGGTGCTCATGTAAAGCTCTTCGATACATTCAGGACGAGTTTGCGCTATATTAAATAGCAACAAATAAATCCATCTACATTCGGAGAGCTCTTCCTGAGCAGGAAGAGGGAGGGGGAGTTGATACTTACACCTGAATAGGCAGTATTTTGGGTCCCACACAAAGGGCTGATTACCCCTCACATAGATCCTGGCAGACAAGTCTGGGATGAAAGAGGCTCATTGATCTTCAAGGACTTGCTTTGAAGTCACTCCCACTTCAAAGGTAAATGTGGGTATACGTACTGGGGCTCTGACCCTACCAAGACAGTACTCTACTGGACCTGTGAAGAACTCTGCCAGGAGTAAAGACTGTTGTGCTTGAAGGATTACCATTCTGCTTGACTGACTGCTCTGAAGAAACCAGCTCACTTGAACTCAAGTGGCTCCAAGAGCTTGCTCCCTGTTTTTAAGTCTCAGAGCCATCAACGGCCTCCTACAACCCAGCTGCTGCTGGACTCTGCCATCTGTGAGTCCTCCCTTGCCTGAGGTGCCAAGCCATTCCTTGTCCTCAGACGTGGGTTCTGCAGCTGTTCTGCCTCAAAATCAATGCAGCGGTGACTCTGCGCCAATTGGGACCAAAGCAATGCCCTGCGATGCTGATGCAGTGCCGATCCAACAACATCCCTGTGTCCTTCGACGATGACACAGGACCTGACTACAAGGTTCTACGACAATGCAGTGCCTGTATGGTAAGGGGTTCGACACCGATGCGGAACCCGACTGTGAGGCTCGACGATGACGCATTGACCCAACCAAGTGAATCGGAAGCGACACATTGAGTCTTCGACGCTTGGTCCATCCAAGATACTTTTTCAGCAGACCCTGTTTGGGTTTTGTAGCGGGCCTGCCCTCCATTACAGTCCGCCTGAACTTTGGATTTAACCAGGTCTAGCCCGATCTCAAGAAACCTTTTACTGCTATTGGCTCCTAAGCACTATTTTGTGGTTTACTCTTTAGAAGTTCATAACTCCGGATCTACTAATGAGATTTGTGTTGTTTTGGTCTTGATTTTCTCATTAAAATATTCTCTTTTTTCTAAACCTGTGTAGAGTATTTTTGTGATATTTTGATTGTGTTACTGTGTGTGTGTGTGTGTGTGTGTTGCACCAATACTTTACACATTGCCTCATGAGATAAGCCTGCCTGCTCTGTGCCAAGCTACCAGAGGGTGAGCACAGGGTATATTTTAGTGTGTATCTAGCTTACCTGGACTAGGACTGAAGTCCCTACTTTGACAGAGTGCATACCCCTGCCAACTAGAGACCACATTTCTAACACTTGCTTATTCTTTAATCCTAGTTTCTTGCACAAAACTTCCCCTAATGTGGTTTGGTATTTCATGCTTTCCTACTATTTTATCCTTAATTCCATGCTATAAACGTCTTATTTTGAAATATATGCCCAATTTACATCTTGATCCGTAATTCAGTCCCTTGTTTTATATCAAGCAGTAATCTTGAAACACATATTCTCTCATTCTTATTATCTCAAGTGTACATCAGTGCATGTCGAGCTGAAAATGCTCTTCACAATGAAGCTTTTCAATGAGTTTATGTATTATGGTCCATTTACTTGTTGAGACTACTTTTATGTCGGCGAGAGGCACTGTTTACAAATTCATCACTTGTATACTGGAGTCAATCAATCTGATCAAATCAGTTTGAAAAAGGCATCCCTCTGAGGAATCTGGATTGCAGCTTACTCATGTAGCATACTCAAGTCTTCTGTTGGTGACTGCCCCATCTTATAGAAACCAGGAATGTCATGAATCTTTCTGATAAGAGTGTCATTGGAAATATCTTATAGCGTTATCTTTTGCCCACACACACAAATCTATTGTGTTATTATGCTGACTGGTAGCGACCCAGAGGTTCAGTAGGTTTGTGTCACTGCATAAAGTCAATGCTAGTCTAGCTTCAATCCAAATGTCCTTCTGAATAACCCTGGGCGTAGTTCGCGGAGCCCCACTCCGCGGAGCTACGCGAAGACGCACTTGCACTCCGCGACCTACGCGTAGCTCCGCAGACATGCGTAGTTGCTTGCTCGACCCGTTCGCGCGCCGTTTTTCGTCTTCGGGAGCGCGGTGCGCGTGTTCGGGGCGCTGCCTGCATGCTCGAGATAGCTAGCGCGCTAAGTTACCCAAGAGGTTTGTCCCGCCCGCTTGCGTTCCCTTATTTCCTGTTCCGGGTCACAAGTAACGTATTCGCGTTGTGTAAGACATGTTCGGGAACTCATCTTCTCGTTCGCACTACAAAAGTGCGTGATCGCGTCAAATATCGCGCGAACCTACCCAGGCGGTCGCGACGGGCCAAGGTAAGCCATTGCCGCGCACGCGATAATGTTATTCAGCGCGCGAGAACTACGCTACGCACCGGATCGCGGAGTAATCGACAGCTTCGCGTTCTCCGTAGAACGCGGAGTTGCCGAAACTCCGCAAGCTCCGCGAACGGAGCGTAGTTCTTCGCCCAGGGTTACTTCTGAAACCACTAGCAGCTCCACCACTGAGTATGCTCTGTACATTCACATATATCGTAGTCAATGAGGGTCCAAGAACCTCTCCATTCCTAGATCCGTCGTCTGGAATAGCAGCCATCAAAGATCGGCACATTAATGGTTGCAGTCAAATTACTGTTTCTGCCTTGGGATCAAGATCTGGGTTTATGTTATGTTTGTTAGTTGCTAATTTGTTAGTTGCACAGGCTTGATGCCAGCCAAAGATCACGTTGTGTGCTTGCCATGTGTGCGCAAACAACTTAACCAGGTAGAACCCCTCAAACGAGACTGAATGAATATAAAACAGAGCTCGGGGTAGTAAGAGTGGAAAAAAGTGTAATGGATGGGTGCTTTAGAAAGCATAATGGGAATACTTAATGAGGTGGTAAAATATTCAGTTTGCGTTCTCTGGGGCTTCTTTCAAAGCTAGCATTAGCAAAGTCTGCATGCCATCAATTATACATATATTCACTGAAAAAAACATAGGTTTCAGGGATGTTATAGTTAGAAATTTTCATTAAAAAAAATCTTTGAAATTCACTGAAAGAAACACAGGTTTCAGGGACGTTATAGTTATTTGGACATTTCACTCATACAAAACCAGAGAAATTTGGTCGTTATAGTTAGCTGAGCTAGCTATAACTCGCGCCCCCGCAATGCACTGCTGATGACATCACATAGTACATCACTCATGACATGGTCAGTGACATCACTGATGACATCTCAAATGACATTACTGATGACATCACTGATGACATCATCCACGTGATCATCTGATACACCTCCTCACACCTTAAAATAACCTTTGATACACCCCCTCTAAAATACAGACTACCATTCTCGAAACCATAGACACAGCAATACCAGTTAGTACATACCCACTCACATGTATCCATTCACTCACCCATACAGTCACTCATACATGCAGGAACTCATAAATACAGCCACTATCATATGCACTCATACATCTATACAGTCACTCACACACTGCCACTCACCCTTAAGTTACTCATACACCTATTAAGTCATGAAAACAATCAATCACACTCCCATTTACTCTCCTATACAGTTATACACAAGCCACCTCACTTAGTCATACAGAGACTAACACATGCTTACTCTCTTATACAATCACTGACACAAGCACACACTCATCCATACAGCCACTCTCACAATAACTCAATCTCACATAGAGTCATTTATATAGTCCAAAACTCACATAGATTTCCTTTTACATATGTAGTTACTCACACATGTACCACTGAGACATCCATTCACTTACCAACATACCCATACACACACTCGACCCACCCATACAGCCCTTCACAGATGCACTCTTGAACCCATACACCTAGTAAATCACCCACTTACACATCTATGCACTGAGCCACACACCCCCCACCCACCCACACAGACACTCCGGCACCCATACAGATACTCAGACAGCCAATCAATAACCCATATAGACATTCATGTAGCTACTCACCAACCCATGCAGCCACATACATACCAACTGATCGACTGATGCAGACATTCATACAGTTTAGTCACCAACCCATGCATTCAGTAAGACACGTTTAATCACTCACTTATACAGCCATTCACGCACCTACTAAATCATCCATTCAGACACTCATACACCCATTCAATCTTTAATACACCTTGGCATATATATATATATATATATATATATATATTCACAGAAAAAACCATAGGTTATAGACCATATATAGTTAGGAATTAGCATTTACAAAACCTTGAAAATTCACTGAAAAAACCATAGGTTATAGACCATATATAGTTAGGAATTAGCATTTAGAAAACCTTATTTTACTCACACAAAACCATTGAAATTCCATATATAGTTAGTTGCACTAACTATATATCGCGCACCCGCAATCCACTGCTGATGATGTCACATATTACATCATTCATGACATGGTCAGTGACATCACTGATGACATCACTGATGACATCTCAAATGACATCACTGATGACATCTCAAATGACATCACTGATGACATCATGACACACCAATACCAGTTACTACATACGCACTCACTGATTCCTACGTCTACACACACATTCACTCATTCACCCATACAATCACTCATACATACAGTCACTCATTATTACAACACTATCATATGCACTCATACACCTATGCAGACAGTCACACACTGCCACTCATCCATGGAGTTACTCACACACCAAGTCAGTCCTGTAAAGAATCAATCACACTTCCATTTCTTCATCTATACAGTTAAACACAGAACACCATACTTCAGTGACATCACTGATGACATCACTAATGACATCTGAAATGACATCACTGATGACATCTCAAATGACATCACTGATGACATCATGACACACCAATACCAGTTACTACATACGCACTCACTGATTCGTACGTCTACACACACATTCACTCATTCACCCATACAATTACTCATACATACAGTCAGTTATTATTAGAACACTATCATATGCACTCATACACCTAGTCAGTCCTGTGAAGAATCAATCACACTTCGATTTCCTCATCTATAGTTAAACACAGAACACCATACTTTTCACACATATACTAACACATACTTACTCTCTTATACAATCACTGATACAAGTACACATTGATATGCACAGAGTCACACACCTCCCAGCCAGCCACACACACACTCAGTCTTCCATACATCCACTCATTCTTCAATATGTAAAACGTATTTAAACTTTACAAAAACACACAGACACTAGATGATGTCATCAGTGATGTCATTTGAGATGTCATCAGTGATGTCATCAGTGATGTCACTGACCATGTCATGAATGATGTAATATGTGACATCATCAGCAGTGGATTGCGGGTGCGCGATATATAGTTAGTGCAACTAACTATATATGGAATTTCAATGGTTTTGTGTGAGTAAAATAAGGTTTTCTAAATGCTAATTCCTAACTATATATGGTCTATAACCTATGGTTTTTTCAGTGAATTTTCAAGGTTTTGTAAATGCTAATTCCTAACTATATATGGTCTATAACCTATGGTTTTTTCTGTGAATTTCATTGGTTTTTTAACAGCTAATATCTGTAGCTGTAAAATGTATTCTTCTTTAAATCCAAAAATATATTTTATATGTTTATGAATAATTTTTTTTTTAAATATTTTTTTTTCTTCGTTCCCGCTTCGCGAATCGGGAAGCTTCCCGTTAGCTGACCTTGATGCCGCGAAATAGACCGCGAGCCGGTAAACGTTTCTTTACCGCAAGTGCCGCGTTAGAAAACAACATCGTGACGCCTCCCGTCCGCATGACGTTTCACGTTGTCGCGTGATACGTCATATGACGTGCTACGTTAGCGAACTGGTACGCGAAGCGAGTCGCAAAGCGCAGGTTTCTGGAAGCAAACCGGGAGGCCCTGCAAAGCGCTTAACGTAAACACAGCAAGTCATGTGACTTGGTAATAACACTTTTCATTGGTTCATTTCACTTTTGGTTTCCTAATGATGTAAGACTAGGTCATATAATCTAAAATGAACACTTTTGATTGGTTGAGAACTCTTGTTTTTCCCAAATGATGAAAATCCCTCCTTCTTTCCTCACTCTGACTTTCATCATTGTGAGAGAAAGACCCTTTGTGATCACTGAGCAATGGCTTCTTTAGTAGCTTCAGCTGGTGCTTCCCCACCACCTCCACCACATCCAAGGAAGAGTGGACCACCTGCTCAAGTTATAATTCAACAAGAAGAGGAAGAAGAGGAACAGGACGACGAGCACGAAGAGAGGCAGTTTTTGCCTGAGCAGCCCAGGACGTCTCACCGGAAAGAAAACTTCATTTGGCAATTTTTTAAAATTCCCAAAGGTCAGAAAAAAGTAAATGCAAGATACGTAACTTGCCTTATATGTCAAGATAGACTGTCCAGAGGAACCGAGAAAAAATACAGTTTCGGAAACTACACAATGCATCGCCATATGACTAGGTGGCATCCTAACAACTACAGTGCTGCACAGTTTCGGAACGACCTAGATAATCTCCCTATTATGGCCAGAAGATCTGTTGTACCGGAAGTAACGGGACCAGAGGGCAGGGAGATGGTGCCAAATATACAAATGAAATTTGGTGAAGTAAAACACATCTGCGTATTTTGCGATGGATTCATTTCCTACGGAGAAAGAAGCATCACTCTGATCAACAGAGCTATTGACTATCATATGCAAGTTTGTACGAAACGCCCAAAATAATAAATACTTCTTTTTTTGTTTTGTTGCTCCTGTTGAGCCCTTTACAATGAATCGTTTTCATTGCCCCCTCCAAGAAAAACCCAAAAAAATATAAAACTGTTCAGAAAAATTCAAAAAAAGTAAAAAAATGTTCCGAAAAATAATAAAAAAATATAAAACAACAAAAACAATTAAAAAAAAAGTTCTTTTCAGAACTACCTCCCCGTTATTAAAAAATTGGTACAATATTTGGAACTGTGCCAACCTCTATTTCTCTTAGTTCGCTTCCCAGTTCGCTCGCCGGTACGCGAACCGGAAGCGAACCAAAAACAGTAAGTATAAGGGAAGGAAACAGACACTTATGTTAAAAGAAAGACAGCTATAGGGGAGTAAACTAGAGATACTATTACCCGTAATCCACTGCTGATGATGTCACATATTACATCATTCATGACATGCTCAGTGACATCATCAGCAGAGGATTGCGGGTTTTTTGGCAACGTGCCTTATCCACGGTTTAATAACGCTGCCTTTTGCTTTATATAAGTTTTCAAATTGTATGAAATATATACCAATAGGTCGTTATGAACCTTTAGGTAGTGCTTTTCTTCATGAGGTCTGGTCGCTTCCATACACATACAGATGTTTCAAAGATGATCAAGAATTTTATCTGAATGGAGAGGAATGCACTGAGACGCCAGATCATTCACTAATGTGTAGGCACATACAGTTACACGGTTCATGCAACAAACACCGACCAAATATGGCTTGCGTGTTGCAAGGCACGCCAGTTCCTGCTGTCATCCCCACGTTCAAGTTGTTGGAAAATGGTAGTTATTTGATGCTCAATAATGAAGATTGTTCTGAGTTAATTAAAAGTATTCCTTTTATCGTAACAGTAAGTGAACGGGTTATTTGCTGCAGAAATGTTCTATTTCCTCCCACACATGAACATAGGGAGTTTTCAATCTGGCCACAAATACCAACCTTGGGACAGATTTCAACGGCATGGCAAGAATAAGAGCTCTTTTGTCTCAGAGAGAGGTGGCCTTGAGTTCGGCCCGTGAAACTTTCGTGCTTCACATAGCGAACACCCGTACAGAGGTGCAGACCCTTTTCAATTCAGATTTGCCTTTCAATTTCAGCAAGATGGTTCCGACTATCTTTAACGCATCCTCCACAAAGGCCCTGGCGCACTTTTTTAAAGTTGTTACCAGTGGTCTCGTGACTTCATTTGAGAAAATCTTTGGAGTCATCCCTGCTTCCTTTCATTCTATTTTCTCCACTCTGGTTCGTGGATTGGCATTTTTACTTGCATTACCAGCGGACGCTCTTGTGCTTTTTTACATTTTTAAATATGGATGTCCCTCCTATGCAACCTCCCACCCTGCAGCTGCTGACACTGTTCCGCAATCGCATGCTAGAATATTATGGCACAATGCCGTTGGCGATATTAAGCACGGCATATGGATTATCTTTTCGATTCTCCTACTTCACCTGTGTCCAGCCTGTATTTCACTGCCTGACCTGTGATTTCGATTGGGCCATTGATTTGTGTCTCTGCGGACCGGTTTCTCCTGACGTCGACTTTAATCAGCTGATGACTCCTATCATTACTCACAAGTTGGTTTGTCCTGGCGAAAGGATTATGGCTGTGGCATTGATGCATGGACTACTTGGTCCCTGGAATTTACTGGCGGCAGCACAGTCTTTCTTGGAACAGAGCTTTCTTGAAAACCCACCGAGCTGTCCTCTGATGGTGATAGAGGATCCGGTGCTGGGAGAGCACGTATGTTCTTTTCCGCTTTTAAATTGGATGGCTGAACTGTTTTCGGATGAAGACGGTGACTTCCTATTGGAGGCTGTTGCAGCTTATTTTGCATACACAGTTATGTCATAGACCTTTTTCATGTTTGATATGCTGAGTACTAGCATTTCATTGACAATTCATTGACTTATTTGTCAAGTTTTTATTATTTACCTTGCCTATTGGCTTAAGACTCGATAAAGTACTTGGCTGTTTTATTTTTCTTTAGCATTAAATTTTCCTAGTTTTTAATGCTTTACCTTGCGGACCGTCCACATATAAACTTGCAATCTGCTCTCATGAGATGGCACTTCTATTATCTTATTCAGTTCGTTTCCGGATCATGGGGAGGTGTCATCTAGGTCCTGGATATCTTTACACCGTGTTAAGTTAGCATGGGCTCATTACCGGTTTAAACGCCATTTTTCCTTTTTTGCAACTTCTGCACACGACACTTAGTTGTTGCTTTAGCTTTCCACCTAGTAGTTCATCGTGGTTTACATGAGAATAATATGTTATTGCTCTACTATCTGCTTTGCTTGTTAAACTATATCTGTACAGCGAGTGCTAAAGTTTCAAGAACAACACGATACAGAATTGTTATGAGGTCTGATCTCCACGACTTCATACTCATAACATAAGTGCAACTTCTGCCAATTCTGGGCATGAGGCGGGTTTTATATTGCTTTGCCGAACACACATACACAACAGTTGATGCGGTTCACATGAAGAGAGAGCTGGTGTATGCTGATGTGATTCCTTCAAATCTAAGACACTAAAGTATGGGCACGCCCTAAACCAACACAAAGAGACCTTCTTAGCAAATAATATAATATGTGTATTAGGGAGGGTGAGATATAAGCAGCCGCGGGCCGTGGAGGGAGTTACGGTGAGGCAGGGAGGCGGGGAGGGGGAGAAGCAGGGTGGAGCCCTCTCTACCTTGCCCCTCCCCCTCCCCGCCTCCCTGCCCCACCGTAACTCCCTCCACGGCCCGCGGCTGCTTATAAGTGTTGCTAACTCTTATTCATTTACAGCATGTTAACATACTGTCACCATTCGCTTTTTATGTACTAGTAACTATGCTGGTAATTTTGCTACTGATAATATGTGTACTTGTATTCTCCACCCTGCTTCTCCCCCTCCCCGCCTCCCTGCCTCACCGTAACTCCCTCCACGGCCCGCGGCTGCTTATAAGTGTTGCTAACTCTTATTCATTTACAGCATGTTAACATACTATCACCATTCGCTTTTTATGTACTAGTAACTATGCTGGTAATTTTGCTACTGATAATATGTGTACTTGTATTATCTAAGATACTACGCCTGAGAAGACGGCATTAGTAAATAAACATTTCAAATACACATGTGTTCTTCTTAACTCCATGTTCTGGTTTCTAAGAAATATATAACGACCGACTGTTCATGAGTTCCACGTATCCTGAGGTACTATAAGTTCATATTCTGGATTGTCTAAACATTGAGAGTTTGTTATATCCAATGTGACACTGTACCTAGCTTACTAAGGAGTTTTTGATTACTAACGTGAGTTTTGGGACACCCTAATTCGCCGAGGTTCCAATCCTCTGTCCACAGTTCTGTGTGAGAACAGAAACCCTGCGACAGGGGCACCCCCGACCCTTGCTGGAGCTTCATCACACTTGCGATACAACTCCAGCAATGCGCCACCTTTACGGCACAGATACATCACGCATCTGTGCTGTTTTTGCCCCATGATGCGCCGCATTGTAAATGCAGCACACCATAGGTGACGGAACAGCGGCACAGAATGACTAACACATCCCTGGTGATGCGCCAGTCATCATAAATGTATCCCTATGCTTCTTATCTTGTTAGAGATGAACCGCCATATGTATCATCAAAGTTTTTTGCATTTCCTAAATAGCGAACTTTAAGGAATAAATAGCGATTCTTTACCATTCCTAGTTTGCGATTAGCTATTTGCTAATTACAAATTACCCATTCATTTCCTTCATTTCCATAGGGCGGTTGGACTCACTTTTAGTTCGAACGGCTGAATGGATTTCCACGAAACTTGGCAAAATTGTAGGGACTGGTAGCCCGATGTGCCTTTGCTATGTCTCAAGATATATGCTCCAGTGGTTTTTACGAAAATTAACTTTGAAAAATATATATTGGGCTACATTGGCCTATATATATGTTGGAGCCCAAATGTAGCCCAATGTAGCCCAATGAAGCCCAATGTAGCCCAATGTAGCCCAAAGATGGCCGCCAGACACACAAAAAAACAAATGTAGCCCAAATATCAGCCAGATGTAGCCCAACTATAGCCCAGTGACAGAATGACCAATCAGCTTCGCAAACCTCCGTTACGCGAAGCGGAGCGCTGTTACAGATATATATCTTTTTTTGAACGTTAGTTTCTCAAAATCCACTGGAGCACATATATTGAGACCTAGCAAAGGCACATCGGGCTACCAGTCCCTAATATTTTGCCAAGTTTCGTGCAAATCCATTCAGCCGTTCGATTATTATTATTATTATTTTTTTTTGCCCCGCGGGGCCCTTTTAAAACCTCCACATCAAACCTAGGGGGTCAGCGAGGATCTACTATGCCCCCTTATAGTTATTTCCCCCTTTGTTTTGACCTCCTCTTGTCTCTCGATCCTACCGAGAGACAAGATGGCGGCCGCTACGGACTTTTTGGAATGTTGACAGACGCCGGAGAACCAATCAGCTTCGCTTCACAAAGCTCCGTTGCGCGAAAAGTACGCGTCCTGGGACGCTGCCAGGTCCGCTGTTACAGATATATATCTTTTTTTAAACGTTAATTTCTCAAAATCCACTGGAGCACATATATTGAGACCTACAAAAGGCACATCGGGCTACCAGTCCCTACAATTTTGCCAAGTTTCGTGCAAATCCATTCAGCCGTTCGGGCTAAAAGTGAGGCCAACCGCCCTATGGAAAACTCAATGTTAAAAACACGTTTTGGGACCCCCCTTTTTTCTCGGCCCCCCCTTGACGAACCCCCCCCAAATTTTCAAGGGCTGCTCAGAAACAAAATGTGCCATTTTCCTGAAAATTTCAGCCAATTCCGTCCACAAACGCCAAAGTTATTAGACATAGAATTTTCAAAAATCCCATAGAGAAAAAATCCTAACTATATATACCTACTGGCGACCGCCAGTAGGTAATATATATATATATATATATATATATATATATATATATAACATATTTAAACTTTACAGAAACACACAGTCACTGGATGATTTCATCAGTGATGTCATTTGAGATGTCATCAGTGATGTCACTGACCATGTCATAAGTGATGTAATATCATCAGCAGTGCATTGCGGGGGTGGGAGTTATAGTTAGCTCAACTAACTATAACGACTGAATTTCTCAGGTTTTATACAAGTAAAATGTCCAACTAACTATAACGTCCCTGAAAACCTGTGTTTTTTTCTGTGAATTTCTAAGGTTTTTTAAATGCTGATTTCTAACTATAATGTCCCTGAAACCTATGTTTTTATAGTGAATTTCAAAAGTTTTTAAATGAAAATTTCTAACAATAATGTCCCTGAAACCTATTTTTTTTTCAGTGAACTTCTAAGGTTTTATAACTACAAATTCCTAACTGTAACGCCCCTGAAACCTGAGTTTTTTTCAGTGAATTTCTAAGGTGCTTTAAATGCTAATCCCTAACTATAACTTCCTTGAAAGCTCTGTTTTTTCAGTGAATTTCTAAGGATATTTAAATGCCAATTTCTAACTTTGCCTACATAGGTAAGACATGTGCAGAAAGAGGAAGAAAGGTGCAGAAAGAAGCAAGAGAAATGCAGAAAGAGGCAGCAGAAGTCTAGAAAGAGAATGAAAGAAGCAAGAGATGTGCAATAAGAACCAACAGACGTGCAGAAAGATGCCTTCTTTGACGGTACCTTACAACAAACTCATACAAAGTAGCCTAATCACTAATCTCTCTCCCGAGATGTCTTAAATCTCACTTTTCTCTTGCAAGTTCAATATTAATCGACTGTTCAAAATCTTAGGCCTACCAAACATAAAACAGGAATCCTAAGCATATCACTGTTGTAAGTCTGGCCAAGTTTGTAAAGGTATGCATTCATGTCTATGCTTTTACCTAGCGACATGTTAAATGAAACTAAACATACAAATACTTGAATGACTGTGTTTCAAACAGCATATTCTGTAAATTTGTGTACAAAAAGGTGTATGCATTTCTTTCTGCTCACATTACAGGGTACATGGGTATTCAATAGTATATTTGAGGGGCTCTATAACACATACAAAATAAGACATTTCTGCCTGTGCAACCAAATGACAGAGCAGAACTGAGAAGATTTTGCCACCTGTAGGAAAACGTACCCGCTTTTTAAGTTACCATCTTCAGGTGCATAACACATGTAAAAATACATATATAAGTAGATATATACCTCTGTCATGAGAGCACTCACACCTTTAAACTTGACAGCTTGCACTTGCAATTCGAATACAGAAAGAGGTGAGAGAAGTTCAGAAAGAAGCAAGAGAGTTACATAAACAGACAACAGAGGTACAAAAAGAGTGAACAGGGACCAAACAGAGGCAAGAGAGGTACGGAAAGAGGAAAGAGGGGTACAGAAAGAAGCAAGAGGGGTGCAGCAATTTGCAAGAGAGGTGCAGAAAGAAGCAAGAGCAGTGAAGAAATAACCAACAGTAGTGTAGTAAGAGGGGTGCAGAAAGAGGCAAGAGGGATGCGAGAGGCAAGAGAAGTACAGAAAGAAGCAACAGAGGTGCAGAAGGAGGCAAGACAACTGCAGAATGAAGCAAGTGAATTGCAGAAGCAGACAAGAGAGGTGCAGAAAAAGGTAAGAGGGGTGCAGACAGAGGCTTGAGAGGTGCAGAAAGAGGGAAGATGGGTACAGAAAGAGGCAAGAGGGGTACAGAAATTCACAAGAGAGGTGCAGAAAGAACCAACAGAGGTGCAGAAAGAGGTAAGAGGAGTGCAGAAAGAGGCATCAGAAGTGCAGAAAGAAGCAAAAGAGGTGGAAAAGAGGCCAGAGGGGTGGAAACAGAGGCAAGAGAGGTGCAGAAAGAAGGAAGAGGGATGCAGAAGGAGGCAAAAGGGGTGTAACCATTTGCAAGAAAGGTGCAGAAGGAAGCAAGAGCAGTGCAGAAAGAAGCAACAGAGGTACCGAAGGAAGCAGGAGGGGTACAGCAAGAGGCAAGAGAAATGCAGACAGAAACAACAGAGGTGCAGAAGGAGGCAAGAGAACTGCAGCAAGAGGCAAGAAGGTTGCAGAAAGAGGCAAGAGAAGTGCATAAAAAGGTAACAAGGGTGCAGAAAGAGGCAAGAGAGGTACAGGAAGAGGGAAGAGGGGTGCATGAAGAGGCAAGAGGGGTGCAGAAAGAAGCAAGAGAGGTGCAGAAAGAAGCAAGAGAGGTGCAGAAAAAAGCAAGAGAAGCGCAGAAACCAGCAACAGAGGTGCAGTAAGAGACAAGAGGGGTGCAACAAGAGGCAAGAGATGTACAGAAAGAAGCAATAGAGGTGCAGAAGGAGGCATGCGAAGTACAGAAAGAGGCAAGAGAGTTGCAGAAACAAGCAAAAGATGTGCAGAAAGCTAGAGCAGCGCAGAAAGAATCAACAGAGGTGTAGAAGGAGGCAAGAGGGGTACAGAATGAAACAAAAGAGGTGGAGAAAGAGGCAGAGGGGTGGAAACAGAGGCATGAAAGGTGCAGAAAGAAGGAAGAGGGGTGCAGGAAGAGCAAAGAGGGGTACAAAAATGTGCAAGACAGCTGCAGAAAGAACAAAGAGCAGTACAGAAAGAACCAACAGAGGTGCAGAAAGAGGTAAGAGGGGTGCAGAAAGAGGCAAGAAGGGTGCAGCAAGAGAAGTGCAAAAAGAAGCAACAGAGGTGCAGAATGAGGCAATACAACTGCAGAAAGAGGAAGTAAGTTGCAGAAACAGGCAAGAGAGGTACAGATAAAGGTAACGGGTGCAGACAGAGGCAAGAGAGGTGCAGAAAGAGGAAAGAGGGGTATAGAAAGATGCAAGCGGGGTGCAGACATTTGCAAGAGAGGTGCAGAAAGAAGCTGGAGCAGTGCAGAAAGAACCAACATAGGTACAGAAAGAGGTAAGAGAGGTACAGAAAGAGGTAAGAGGGGTGTAGAAAGAGGCAACAGAAGTGTAGAACGAAGCAATAGAGGTAGAGAAAGAGGCAAGAGGGGTGGAAACAGAGGCAAGAGAGGTACAGAAAGAGGGAAGAGGGGTGCAGAAAGTGGAAAGAGGAGTGCAGAAATGTGCCAGAGAGGTGCAGAAGGAAGCAAGAGCAGTGCAGAAAGAAGCAACAGAGGTGCAGAAGAAGGCAAGAGGGATGCAGCAAGAGGCAAGAGAACGGCAGATAGAATAAACGGATGTGCAGAAGGAGGCACGAGACCTGCAGAAAGAGGCAAGAGGGTTGCAGAAACAGGCAAGAGAGATGTAGAAAAAGGTAACAGGTGTAAAAAACTGCAAGAGAGGTACAGAAAGAGGGAAGGGGTGCAGAAAGAAGCAAGAGAAGTGCAGAAAGAAGCAAGAGAAGCACAGACAGAAGCAACAGAGCTACAGAAAGAGGCAAGTGGGGTGCAGCAAGAGACAAGAGAACGGCAGAAAGAAGCATTAGAGGTGCAGAAGGAGGCATGAGAAGTACAGAAAGAGGCAAGAGAGTTGCAGAAACAGGCAAAAGAGGTACAGAAAGAATCACGAGCAGTGCTTAAAGAGGGAAGAAAAGTGCGTGCAGTAAGAAGCAACAGAGGTGCAGAAGGAGACAACAGAACTGCAGAAAGAGGCAAGAGAGTTGCAGAAGCAGGCAAGAGAGGTGATGAAAAAGGGAACAGGGGTGCAGAAAGAGAGGTGCAGAAAGAGGGAAGTAGGGTACAGAAAGAGACAATAGGGGTGCATAAAGAAGCAACATAAGTGCAGAAGGAAGTGACAGAAGTGCAGAAACAGGCAAGATGGGTGCAGAAAGTAGCAAGAGATGTGCAGAAAGAGGCAAGAGAGGTGCAGAAAGAGGAAAGAGGGGTTCAGAAAGAGTCAAGAGGGGTGCAGAAAGAAGCATGATCAGTGCAGAAAGAGGCGAAAGAAGTGCAGAAAGAAGCAATAGAGGTGGAGAAGGAGGCAAGAGGGGTGGAAACAGAGGCAAGAGAGGTACAGAAAGAGGGAAGAGGGGTACAGAAAGAGGGAAGAGGAGTGCAGAAGCAAGCAAGAGCAGTGCAGAAAGAAGCAACAGAGGTGCAGAAGGAGGCAAGAGGGATGCAGCAAGAGGCAGGAGACAGGCAGACAGAAGACACAGAGGTGCAGAAGGAGGCATGAGACCTGCAGAAAGAGACAAGAGGGTTGCAGAAACAGGCAAGGGAGGTGCAGAAAAAGGTAACTGGGGTGTAAAAAGAGGCGAGAGGTACAGAAAGAGGAAAGAAGGGTGTAGAAAGAACCAACAGAGGTGCAGAAAGAGGTGAGAGGGATGCAGAAAGAGGAAAGAGGAGTGCAGAAGCAAGCAAGAGCAGTGCAGAAAAAACCAACAGAGGTACTCAACAGGCAAGAGGGGTGCAGAAAGAGGGAGGATAATTGCATAAAGAAGCAACAGAGGTGCAGAAGGAGACAACAGAACTGCAGAAAGAGGCAAGAGAGGAGCAGAAAAATGGAACAGGGCGCAGAAAGAGGAAAGAGAGGTGCAGAAAGAGGTAGGAAGGATAGGAAGGGTGCAGAAAGAGGCAATAGGGGTGCATAAAGAAGCAACAGAAGTACAGAAAGAAGCAACAGAGGTGCAGAAACAGGCAAGAGGGGTGCAGAAAGAGGCAAGAGATGTGCAGAAAGAGGCAAGATAGGTGCAGAAAGAGGAAAGAGGGGTACAGAAAAGAGTCAAGAGGGGTGTAGAAAGAAGCAAGAGCGGTACAGAAAGAAGCAAGAGAAGTGCAGAAAGAAGCAACAGAAGACCAGAAAGAGACAAGAGCGGTGCAGAAAAAGGCAAAAGAAGTAACGAAAGAAGCAACATAAGTGCAGAAGGAGGCATGAGAAGTGGAGAAAGAGGCAAGAGGAGTGCAAAAACAGGCAAGAGAAGTGCATAAAAAGGTAACAGGGGTGCAGAACGAGGCAAGAGCGTTACAGAAAGAAGCAAGAGAGTTGCGGAAAGAAGCAAGAGAAGAACAGAAACAAGCAACAGAGGTGCAGAAAGAGGCAAGAGGGGTGCCACAAGAGGCAAGAGAAGTACAGAGAGACACAATAGAGGTGCAGAAAGAGGCATGAGAAGTACAGAAAGAGGAAAGAGTTGCAGAAACAGGCAAAAGAGGTGCAGAAAGAAGCAAGAGCAGTGCAGAAAGAACCAACAGAGGTGCAGAAATAAACAAAAGAAGTGCAGAAAGAGGGAAGAGGGGTGCAGAAAGAAGCATGAGTGGTGTAGAAAAAAGCAAGAGAGCTGTAGAAAGAAGTAAGAACAGTGCTGAAAGAAGCAACAGAGGCACAGAAAGAGGTAAGAGGGGTACAAAAAGAGGGAAGAGGGGTGCAAAAAGAGGCAAAGGGGTGCAGGAAGAAGCATGAGAGCTGCCGAAGGAAACAAAAAAGTGCCATAAACAGGAACAGAGGTGCAGAAAGAGACAAGAGGGGCACAGAAAGAAGCGAGAGGTGCAGAAAGAATAAATACGTACAGAAAGAAGGAAGAGGGGTGGGAAAAGAGGCAAGGGGGTACAGAAAGAAGCATGGGAGCAGCAGAAAGAAACAAAAGAAGTGCAGAAAGAATCAAGAGAAGTGCAGAAAGAAGCAACAGAGGAGGTTAGAAAAAGGCAAGAGAAGTGCAGAAAGAGGCAAGAGAATGCAGAAAGATGGAAGAAGGGTACAGAAAGAGGCAAGAGGGGTACAGAAAGACGCAAGAGAGATGCAGAAAGAAGAAACAGAGGTGCAGAAAGAAGCAACAGGGTTGCAGAAGGAGGCAAGAGACATACAGAAAGAGGCAAGAGAGGTGCAGAAAGAAGCAAGAGAAGTACAGAAAGAAGCAACAGAGGTGCAGAAAGAAACAAAAGTGCAGAAAGAAGGAACAGAGGTGCAGAAAGAGGCAAATGGGGTGCAGAAAGAGGGAGGAGGGGTGGAGAAAGAAGCAAGAGAAGTGCAGAAAGAGGCAACAGAGATGCAAAAAGGGGGAACAGGGGTAGAGAAATTGGCAAGAGGGGTGTAGAAAGAATCAAGAGAGGTACAGAAAGAGGGAAGAGGGGTGCAGAAAGAAGCACGAATGGTGCAGAAGGAAGCAAGAGGGGTGTAGAAAGAAGTAAAAGGAGTACAGAAAAAAGCAACAGAAGTGCAGAAAGAAGCAACAGAAGGGCAGAAAGAGGGGTGTAAAAAGAGGGAATAGGGGTGCAGAACGAGGCTCAAAGGGTGTAGAAAGAAGCAAGAGACATGCAGAAAGAAACAAAAGAAGTGCAGAAAGAAATGAAAAAGAGTATTTATATAGCGCAATAGCTACCCAGAGAGGTCCTAGCGCTGCAGACAGATGCGTGTTTAAGGAATAGTAGGAACCTAGTCTGATTTGTTGAACAGTAGGGTTTTTAGCTTTTTTCGTAAGAGCACAAGATTGGGCTCAGAACGCAGATGGAGGGGGAGAGAATTCCAAAGTTTGGCCGAGTTGTGGAAGAACGAACGGCCTCCACTTCTGGCTCTTTTGATCCTGGGTACTGTGACAAGGAAGGAGGCAGCTGATCTAAGCTGTCTGTTAGGGTGGTAGGGGGTGATCAGAGAATGATTGATTGTGGCACCCTTTTTACAGAACCCTCGGTGGGCGATGCACAGGCCCTTGAATACAACTCTTTCCCTGACCGGGAGCATTGGAGTTTGGTCTTGACAGGGCGGCGACGAGGGATCTGGAGGAGGGTTTGTGCCGCACAGTTCTGGATGACCTGGAACTTATTTAAGGTGGACTGGGGGTCCCTAGGTAAAGGACATTCCCAAAGTCCAGCTGAGACAGAATGAGACCCTGGATCATGATCTGTCTGGCCTTAAAGGGTAGAAGGGGAAGGATTTTCCGGATGAGCCTGAGTATACCAAAGTAAATGGCTGAAAGTTTGGCTGCTTGGTGGTTACAATTGAAAGACTTATCCAGCCAGATGCCAAGGCTCTTAATTGTGTCCTTGGGTCTGGGGGGAGGTCCAAGACACAAAGGCCAGAGGGGTTCATTAGTGAGGTTGGGGGAGTTACCTAGGAGCATCAGCTCGGTCTTGTCTCCGTTTAGTTTGAGACATGACAATGTCATCCATGAGTTCACTGCTACTAAGCAGTCCCTGAGATTGTTGGATCGGGTGTGAAGTTGGTTTAAGGCCACCACTAGCTTGGTATCGTCCGCGTAGGTGACTATTTTTATACTCAAGGGGCAGACGATCTCCGCAAGGGGGCTCATGTAAATATTAAAAAGCGTAGGGCTCAAGGAGGAGCCCTGCGGTACGCAACAACCAAGCGGTTTGCTGGGGGAGGTGGTGTCGACCTCAAAGACTTGAAGGACCGCTCAGAGAGGAAGGACTCAAACCATGTGAGTGCTTTCAATGAGACTCCTAGCTTGGCAAGTCGTTGCAGTAGAATTCTATGATTTACAGTGTCGAAGGCGGCACTTAGGTCAAGGAGGATGATGGCTGCGGTGCCTCCTTGGTCCATGATCTTCCTTGCTCCTCTGTCACAGGAACGAGAGCGGTCTCAGTCCCATGCATGGGTCGGAATCCTGTCTGGGAGGGGTCTAGTAATTGGTAAGTCTCTAGAAACTCCGTCAGTGTTTTGTTGCCGTGTTTTTTTAAGATCATGCTCAGCCAGGGTAGTAGAGAAATTGGTCAGTAGTTCCCTGGGTTGTTAGGATCTAAGTTGGGTTTTTTGAGAAGGGCTTTGACCATAGCCCGTTTCCAGGGAAGCGGGACGGTTCCGGTGGCTAGAGAGGCATTGAGCAGTTCCGGAATGGCGAGCAGGATGTGTGTGGTAACTTTCAGCAAGGAGCACGGGGGTGCTGGGTCATTAGGGGAGCCGGATTTTACTTGATGCATGATAGATTGTAGCGTGGAGGGATCAAGAGGGGGAAGGTTGGCGAGTGTTGCTAGGGGGTGGAGCTCTAACTCAGGAGGTTTGATGGGTTATGTAGGCAACTGAGTGTGGTCAAAAGAGGTATAGATGGTTTGAATTTTATTGTGAAAGAATTCCGCGAGGTCGTTGCACCGGGATTGGGCATTAAGGGGATTTTGAGGCTTTTCAGGAAGTTTAAGAAGGGTTTTTGCAATTTGATAGATTTCCTTAGGCCTAGATGCAGCTGCATTGATCTTGTTTTCTAAGAAGGCCGCTTGCGCGATTCTGATTTTGTTTTTATACGTTTTTTATCAACGCTCTATATGCAGTTTTCCTTGCAGTAGAGTAGTCCAGACGCCAATTTCTCTCCAGCTTTTTACTTTGGTGTTGTTTTTCTCATAAATCCTGGGAGTACCAAGGGGAAGTTTTGGTGCTGCACTTGGATTCAGTGTGTTTTATGAGGAGTACAGAATCTAATGAGCTTGAGATCCATCTATTGAAGATTTTACTAGCTAGGGTGGGGTCGGCATTACAGGGTGGTCTGGAGGTTTCTAGGGTTGAAGCACATTCCGCTTGGGGGAGTTTGGACCAGTTGCGTTCCCTCCGGAGGACTATATTAGGGGCAAGGTGAGTGAGTGGGGTAGACAAGGAGACAGGGATCAGAAAGTGGTCCGTCCGCGGGAGGGGGGATGGATTTCCCACTAGGAGATCTGGGCAGTTGCTAAAAATGGGGTCTAGTAAATGGCCCTTAGAGTGAGTTGGTTTCATTACTAGTTGTTGAAGTTGTAGTGCAGCAAGGCTGGTGGTTATTTCTAGAGCATTATGGTCTGTGATATCATCAAAGTGAATATTAAGATCTCCTAGGAGTGTGAAATTTGAGGTATACATGCTAGGTTGGCTATGGAAGAAGGCAGGGAGTTGAGAAATTGTCCTAGGGTCCCGGGTGGCGATATACAAGCATCCCCAAAAAGGTGCTAGTGTGGGAAAAGTCAAGGGAGAAGGAGAGACTTTCGCAGTAAGATATTGGATTAGGGTAGCTGCGGCAGCCATAGCATTCACTGTCAATAATTGCTAAGCCACCTCCTTTTCCTGTTGATCGTTCTTTGCACAAAATTTGGTATCCTCTAGGTAGAGCCTGGATGATATCGGGTTCTGAATCGGAATGGAGCCAGGTTTCAGTCAGAAACAGGGCATCTGGGTTTAATTCATCTAGAAGCAGAGAGATCTCTGTGGTGTGTTTGGGAAATGATCTGCAATTTAGGAGATACATGGTTCACTGTGTGTTTTTCGTTAGGGGGTCGGGGAAAGGCTGGAATCCGCAATGTGGGCAGATTGACTTTTGGTCTGCTGGATTACATGTGGAGAGACAAGGAGGAGGGACCTTACCTCTTATTTTAAATCAAGATTTGGGGCTGTATCTCCTAATCTGGGTAGGCAAACGAGCAGGGGTCTTGGCCATTAGCCCCGGTTGGCCACAGACGGGCTTGCCTTTGGCGTGGCTTTGGCGCGCGGCAGCGCACCGCTGCACATGATCGCTTCGCGTCTGACTCAGCATATGCTTTTATGGTGGGTTGGCTAGACTGCTAACCTGCCGTCCTGGGTGTGCTAACTTTCGGTTTTAGTGGCGCCTCCCTCCATACAACCGGAACAATCCGTGCTGGACCGGGGAGGAAGCTATCACCGGGTGCAAAGGTAATCAGGGTTTGCTTTGGCTAAAAACTAGTGCAGAAAGAAGGAATAGAGGTGCAGAAAAAGGCAATAGGTTTGCAGAAAGAAGGACGAGGGGTGGAGAAAGAGGCAAGAGGGTGCAGAAAGAAGCATGAGAGCTGCAGAAAAAACAAAAGAACTGCAGAAAGAAGGAACAGAGGTGCAGAAAGAGGCAAGAAGGGTGCAGAAAGGGGCAAAAGGGGTGCAGAAAGGGGCAAAAGGGGTGCAAAAAGAAGCAAGGGGTGTAGAAAGAAAGAAAAGAAGTGCTGAAAGAAGGAAAAGGTATACAGAAAGAGGCAAGAGGGGTGCAGAAAGAGGAAAAAGGGGTGTGAAAGAGACACGAGGAGTGTAAAAAGAAGCAAGAGGAGTGCAGAAAGATGCAACGGAGGTGCAGAAAGAGGCCAGCGTGGTACAAAAAGAGGGACGAGGGTGCATAAAGATGTGCCGTGGGGTGCAGAAAGAAGCAAGAGATGTGCAGAAAGAAACAAAAGAAGTGCAGAAAGAAAGAACAGAGGTGCAGAAAGAGGCAATAGGGGTGCAGAAAGAGGGTAGATGGGTGACGAAAGAGGCAAGGGGGAACAGAAAGAAGCAAGAGAGCTGTAGAAATAAACAGAAGTACAGAAAGAAGGAACAGAGGTGCAGAAAGATGTAAGATGGGTGTGAAAGAGGCACGAGGGGTGCAGAAAGAAGCAAGAGAGGTACAAAAAGTAGGCCTTGGTGGTGAATTTTCACTCCAAAGCAACAGAGGTGCAGAAAGAGGGAAGGGGGTAGAGAAAGAGACACAAGAAGTGCAGAAAGAAGCAAGAGAGATGCAGAAAAGGGGAAGCGGTGGAGAAAGAGGTATGAGCGGTACAGAAAGAAGCGAGAGAGATGCAGAAAGAAACAAAAAGTACAGAAATAAGGAACAGAGGTGCAGAAAGAGGCAGGAGGTGTGCAGAAAGAGGGAAGAGGGGTGCAGAAAGAGGCAAGAGAGGTGCAGAAAGAGGCAAGAGGGGTGCACAAAGAAGCAAGTGAGGTGCAAAAAGATGCAAATGAGGTGCAGAAAGAGGCAGGAGGTGTGCAGAAAGAGGGAAGAGGGGTACAGAAAGAGGCAAGAGATTTGCTGAAAGGGCAGGAGACGTGCAAAAAGATAGAAAGGTGCAAAAGAAGGAACAGAAATGCAGAAAGAGGCTAGAGAGCCACAGAAAGAAGCAAGAGTGGC
Source organism: Lissotriton helveticus (assembly GCF_964261635.1). Taxonomy (NCBI): domain Eukaryota; kingdom Metazoa; phylum Chordata; class Amphibia; order Caudata; family Salamandridae; genus Lissotriton; species Lissotriton helveticus. The sequence continues at coordinate 1,098,430,474 of NC_136068.1, forward strand.
TTGCACACCATTAGAACCAATTTAACACCCACATTTAGCAATAAGTAACAAGTGACCATTCTAGGTTTGCAAAGGACCTTCCATCACGCTGTAACACTTGTCGCTGCATTTTTGGTAACGCTTGAGCTGTTTGTGCTAGTAACAAGGCTTTTTTGTTCAAATCTGCAGATTAGGCAGCAGATGATGGATTATGTGGCTAATGCGGAAAATGTATAATTGTGCAAAAGTCGGTGCAGCCAAAGAGTTGCATAATTCCAGTGGCCCTGCTCATACCTCTGACTAGGTCCAGAAGTGCTCCTCAGTGATTCCTTCTTTCTTTTTTCATTGAGTTCATAGTTTAGCTTCTATGGAAACGAGGAAGACTAAACCTGAAGTTACCACTTCACAACACAGACTACCAAACCACATAATTACTCTCCATAAAACATAATCCCACTCTACACAATTTCTATACACTAAATACCACATAGTTTCTATTGACATAATATCAATGCACAACATATCACATAATTCCACTACACACAACGTACATGCACTTAACTCCAAAAAACATTAGAAAAAACGTTTACATATACAATGCCAATAGCTCTAACTCTTGCAAATGCGAGACCTATTACATTACAAATGCTTCTTTAACTGGTAGTCACGTTTTCAGAGTGGTGGAGAAAGGGGACTCCAACCAGCGCTCAGGAATATCCCTGCATAGAGCTTACAGGAGGTACCACGAGGGCTTCTTGGCCCCCAAAGTCCCTCAGGAGTAAAGTGGACCTCATCCCCCAACCAGTACTGTTCCAGGAGGCGCATTTGCAGAGTGGTGGAGAAAGGGGGGCGTGGCCTGTGAAGATCTCTTAGCAATCCCACTGTGTGGGACTTAGTGGAGGTAACAGGAGGGGTATTTGGCCCCAAGGACAACCTTCGGGGCCAACTACCCCATCTACTACCTTCAGTAAGTCCCACACAGCAGCATTGCTAAGTTCTCATAGCAGGCTGTGCCCCCTTTTCCCACCACTCTGCAAATGCTCTCCCTGGCACGCTCTTGACTGGGGATTAAAGTCCACTTCGCTGCTGGGGGCCCTTAGGGGACAACTAGCCTACCAGATACCTCCAGTAGTCCCCATATAGTGGGATTGCTGAGACTGGAAACAGACCCCACCCCCTTTCTGTACCACTCTGCAAACACACCTCCTGCCGCGCTCTTCGTTGGGAGATGAAGTCCCCTTCCCTACTGATGGTCCTTAGGGGCGAACTTCCCTACTGATGGTCCTTAGGGGCGAACTAGCCCATCTCTTACCTCCAGTAAGCCCCACACAGTGGGATTGCTGAGAGGTGGTTAGAGGCCACGCCCCTTTTTACACCACTCTGCAAATGCACATCCTGGCACACTGCTGCTTGGTGGATGAAGTCCACTTTAGTCCTGAGGTCCTCAGGATACAAGAGGACCTCATTGCCCCACCAGCAGTGATGTCAATTTTGGCCCCGGGCCCCCATGCCCGGGGCCTGGACTTATTTTAAAAAAAATAATAATAAAAACAGGGAGGGGGCCAGTGGCCACCCTCCGGGCCATATTTGGTCCCGGGGACCCCATCACCCAGGGCCTGGCCTCATGTTGGGAACCGCTGGGGAACTCCAATGCCCCCGCCATCCCAACCGGCTCCCTGCCTCCTGCGGGAACCGGCATTGCTTTTGGACAAGGGGAGCTGCTGACATGCAGCTCCCCTTGTCCAAAAGCAATTTTGCTTTGCTTCGTGGAAAGGTTTCCTGCTCTCGCTTCCACAAAGCAAAGCAAAAGTTTGCAATGACAGGGCCGGAACCATGCTTTTTAATAATTTCATCTGGTATAGTAACAAAAGCATATTGTTATTGTGATAAGTGGTTTCATCTGTAAAAATGCACATTCAAAGATGGCTGCCATGATTACGGCAACTTAATGAGTCCATCCTCAATATCAATGAATGGTTGTTTTTGAAATACTTGGCAAGTCCGTTTTCGATGGAAATGAAAAGCATATAAAGTATATAATGGGTTAAATAAGGGGAGCACGCTTACATTAACAAAGGCCGGATGGACGAAACACGTTTGTTAGCTATGGTGGATTGAAAATAATAAATCATTTGAAAAACGACTTGTGAGTGCACTGAGTACCTTTGTGGAAACAAAGAAGTCTGGGCAGAAATATTAGCGGCTCGTCACCACTTTGTGGGAGCACCCATCAAGAAGCGGTTGGTTGACGTGTTTTTGTTGGGGGAAAAAAATATATATATATATACATATTTATCCAATCGTAGAAACACTCCTTCTGGACTTCATAGACCCATGGAGAGTGGCATGCACGCCGGCGTAGCACACCGGCTTTAGAAATGCCACTTTCAAAGCAACAAATAAGCGCCCTCTCAGGAATGCAAAACTCTGTAATCATTGTAATTCACCTCCGTGTTTATTCACAACGCGTTTCACTTCCCAAAGAGGGAAGTAAAACGCGGTGTGAATAAACGCGGAGGTGAACTACAACGATTACAGAGTTTAGCATTCCTGAGAGCGTGCTTATTTGTTGCTTTGAAAGTGGGATATTTATTTATTTATACGTATGTGTATATATATATATATATATATATATATATATATATATATATATATATCCACAACAACAGGTCGCCCCAATGGAAGAAGCCTCGAAGTAGGTATTGTATTTTACAAACTTTTTTGCGGGCAGCTGCATACAGGCGACAGCAGGACAACGGTCATCAATAAAATATCCAGCCAGACCGGTTTCGGGAGTCCACTCCCTTCATCAATGGCACTCTGCTGACTAGAGACAGTTTCTTTCGCGCACTTTATCTTTCAAGAGCCTGCCTCAGTGGGCGTGGCCATGCGAACAGCCTTCTGGTTCTAGTAGTGTCACGAACGTTTCCTCAAGTGAGTCCATCTCGTTGTTTCAGCGGAAACATACATGAAAAGTTCCAGCCGAAATCAAAAGTCTTCCGATTTCACAAACGATGGACACGGACCCAAGGTAAGTGCTTCAATTTTCTTTAATTCTGTGTGTCAAAGACACGTTTCGGCTCCACAAGCCTTGTTCACTCAACATTGATCACTACTTTAGCGGTGCTTTTAAAGTGCTAGTGCGATAAATCTCAAATGGCCACGTGACCAGCATTACCATGAAACTGGAAGAAATCCTCGACAAAGGTTTAAATATAGTTTCAATGTATCCCCCATAAATACATAATAGTGTTGTTGATTTTGACATAACATGTGTAGGAGATTCATGCATCATTATTCCGAGCAAAATGAAACTGGCAACATAAATGACTCATTAATCGTAAAATACATGATCAAGTCATAAAATTCATAAAATTAGGCGACAATTCTAGTTAAAACAAAATTATCATATCACAATAACTAGATACCAGTTTCATAAAATTGATAAACCAATATTTCACAGTCACGTGGTCCTAAATCAGTGCAAAAACGTGCAATATGTGCAAAGTGCATAATATGTCCTTTCTTAAATGACAACTGTTGCTGAAGGGGCTGAGTTATACGCCATGTTTCTTAAACCAAATAAGATAAAATCAAATCGACTGTATAATACAAAGTGGATTTTCGAATAGTGTTCCTCAACTGTAAGAGTTTGTCATGACGTGTGGCTATATTGATGTCATGGAGAGAAAAAAATATATTTTTTTAGTGGTGCTGAGTGTTTATATTTCATTTCTATTGTGACCATATACATAAATCCTTGTAAAGTACCCATGGTGTCTACCTGGCATACAGTTCTGGTATCTTGTGGTCAGTACACACTGCATGTCTGATGGGGATGTTGTAGGCCGAGATCATGTTGACTTATGAATCCCATTATGTAACGTGAAGGTCAACTTATGGTTCAAATAAAGATATACAGTGCACATGCAAGAACATTCACGTAAATCAATCCTATGTTGGTGTAGGTTGATTTGTCTAACCACGGAGATTAGTACACAGTATAAATAGCATAACAAATATACACTTATAAATAAATAAATATATAAATATGTGTGTAATGTGCAAAATATGCTGGTATTATCGAACAATTTCTATTTCTATACACATGAGTTGTTTTGGCAGAATACAAAGTCTAAATATACCTGCCTGTACCCAAAGATAGAGTAAATATCAAAATAGATAAATAAATAACTCATTGCATATTTAAACGAATAGGTATATAAATATATAAAATTAGATTAAAATTCAATACATAAATATATCTCTATATAACTCAATAAATAGGTACCATATTTTAGATAAGCTCATAAAACACACCTCTATATCCATAAATTATGTTCAAAAATTGATGCACCAATGTGTATAATCTGAATTGGAAGAGGTGCATGTGTAAAAACCATGATCTAATTTTGCAACGTAAAAGGTATTTATGCTTTTGAAGATACGATGTAGTTACTGTTATCTACATATGTATAGTTCCTATGTATTATCTGAACGATACTCATGGTTGTGTACACTAATGACAGCTAAAAGCTCCTTCAAAATATAGGGATTATAGGCATGTATGCAAATCTTCTGTAACATTAACCCATTAGGTTGTTTGGTGTCAAATTGCAAGATATACCGGGTCTCCAACCTCCTTAATTTGCCTTCTCTGTCTCCACCCCTTCTACTGGGAGGTATTGCGTCTATCAAGTAATAGCTCAGGCCTTTGTTGTTTGATTGATGAGCTTCTTTAAAATGCCTGGCTACCGGATATGTATTATCCTGGTTCGCGATAGCGCGTACATGTTGAAGGATACGTTTGTGTGCCTGGAGCTTAGTGCTCCCTATGTACCTTAAGCCACACGGACATGTAAGTATATATACCACGAATTCTGTCTTTCATGTCAACAGTTTGGTAATCTTGCATGTACTGTGACTAAATGGGGTGGTATAGGATGTAGTGTTGACACCATGGACACAGGCTTTGCATGTTTTGCATCGAATAAACTCTTTATGTGTTTGTAACCAAGAAGTATTTTCCATGATCTCTGGACTTGTAGTAACAAGACAGTCTCTCATGGAGGGGGCTTTACTATGCGTAATGGACACCCTCTGCGGGAGCAGGGGTCCTATGACTGGATCATTAAGTACTAATGGCCAGCTGGTTTGCACTATTTTGTTAATCTCTTTGTGTTGCCTGCTGTAATCCATAATTGGGCGGGACTCTTGTTTTGCATTGGGATGTGGCTCAGATTTTTTCACAATCGAGGCATTGGTTGGCTGTTTATCTCTAAGCAGATTATTTCTGTCAAGCAATACGGCCTTAGCGATTGCTCCTTTCCAAAAACCTCTGCCTACTCAGCTCCTGCGCTGTTTTCAAATCGTCCTCTGTGCTGCATATTCTCTTGAGCCAGAGCAACTCACCGTAAGGGATGCTATTAACTCAGTGTCGCGGATGGGCACGGGTGGCATGCAGAATGGAATTGCCCGCCGTTTCTTTACGATATAGGCGGGTTTCCAATGTATTATTCTGCACAAATACTTGTGTATCAAGAAAATTTAGACTAGTCTTACTTATTGTGGCTGTGAAATGCAGATTCAGTGAGTTGTGACTGATGTTGTAAACAAATTGTTCAGCCTGTTCTTTAGTCCCCTGCCACACTACAAATAGATTGTCTATGAAGCGGAGCCAGATTTTTATGTTGGGTTTCATGGTGTTGGTGTACTCCGCCTTGAGGACCAGCTCCTCCCACCAGCCCATATGGAGGCAGGCATAGATGGGGAGAAGGTGGCCCCCATCACAACTCCTCGCATCTGTCGAAAGAGTTGCAAATGTAATCCCCCTCTGCCTTCACACCGTGAGCAAAATAAGCCCTCCAGTCGGGAGTGAAGTCAAACAAAATTGTTATCATTATTAAAATGCATTTATTTTATCAATTATTTTGTAGCACACAGTTTTTCTTATCGAGAGTCAAATAAAAAGAGAAATGAAAAAGAGGGATTGCCTCCTGATATGACCTCAAAACCGATACAGATGAGAATGAAAAGTCTGCAGTCATCCTTATTGCATAGAACCAACCTATTCCCATTTGCAGGCGCTACGATTAGCGTGTATGGGCAAAGCCTTAAACTGGGCATCCTCAATGCTGTACTAATACGAACAAAGCATCTCCCTCTATACTTACCTTATCTAGCCAGTAGCCACACATCTCTTCTGGGGTCTCAGAGAGCTTCACCAGCTTCTGCCTGATGATTAACTGATACCTCCTCAAAGGATCAAGTCTTATGTTCTCAACTGCTATAACTACGCTGACAGTACCCAAATCTTCCTAAAGTCACATCTGGCAAATGCAACCCAAAAAAATGCTAAGATTTAGCTTCTTTGCAGTCCATGACTAGATGTCCCAAAATCAGTCAAAATGTAACGTTACTTAGCCCAAAATCCTTGGCCAACTGAGAAGGGCCAAGAAGTGGCTTCACCCAATCCGGATGACTATGTAAGGCCAAAAGGAGAAATCCTGGACGCTATGTCACCTCAATACGGTGGTCAAATCTTCTTTCAGCCTCTTTAAATTCCTCGAGAGGATTTTCCATTTGTTGGGCTTCATGCACTGATTATGAGAACTTAATTCCTTGTGCTCTTTTGTCTGGATTGTGCAAATTGACTTTACCTCTGTATACTCTGAAACACTCGTTGATGTTACCTCTATGCTCTGTAATACTCTTTCCGTAAACATTTCAAGTCTAGGCTGGCATACTCATCCTACACCTTTGCCCATGGAGCCACATTTTGTCGGCTTATCAAGCACTCCAGTGACTTCTGGTCACCCGAACAACCTTATGTAGGCTCTCTGCACAACAAGGCAGAAGCCAAATCAGAGTTCCTCCAGCAAATGTTTCTCAGAACATTGGAAATTTCTCCTTTTGAAAATCTTGCCTAAAATGCACTTACTTCTAGGTCCACATGAGCAAACGGTGTCATTCCTTACTGAATGGTATCAAGAAAATACAGAACCACCTCACCTTTGGGACCCCCTGGGTGTTCCACTCTGCTACTTTACACATCAATCCCATAAAAGTACATCCCACTCTCTGAGGAACTCTACTCTCTCCCAAATCAGAAACAGAGATACCATGGTTTATTAATTTGCCTTGCATGCTCCACAATGATATCATTGCCATACAATGTAAGAAAAGGGTATGTTGAAAAGAGAGATATGTTTCATTAAAGCCTATCTGCAACACTGGCATGCTACTATGCAATGGCAATCTCACCTTGGCTGGAGCACATATTTCAACTTTTCATAACCCAATCAAATATGCTACATGAGCCAACTACAACTACAAGCAAAATGCTAAATATAACATAACAGTTAAACAGTACACATCCCATTATAGTTCAGCTCTTCACTTAATACCCAACTCCCTAGTTTTAATACCATCTATTAAACGTTGAGAGAAAAGGCTGCTTGGCCACATAAGTACCAACAGGAAAGGGGAAATGGGAAAGGCAGGAACACATCATGGGAAAGCCTTAAACAGTACAGTAATTCACTTTATATTTAACCCAGATTTCCAATTTCTCATCACCAAAGTAACCTATGTTAAAACAATGTGGTTGAAAATGTGAAATTAGTAAACAGAGTAAGCCCTGAAGGTTTATCTTCTTGACGTCCTTAAGGGAGGATTTTCTTACCTTGGGGGTCAGAGTAGAGGAAAGATTGGTCACAGTCTGAGAGTCTCAGCTTAGCTGGGTTTCAAAGCATTGATGTGATAATCTGTGATAGAAGTGCTCTGCACAGTACCATCAGCGCACACATGTGGGAGAGGATTATCTGTATTGCACTGGAGACTCTGCTTTGAAGAGGCTTCCTTCATCAGGTCCAATTTCTGCATTTTTGATTGGTTCGCACCAACATAATTGTGTTGCTGAGGGAGGCAGCAAATGTCTTAAATACATCAGATGGCCGACAGCCTGAATTACCTCCTTTTCATTGAGGGGCCAGGATAGTCATGGAGCAACAAATGCTCTTTAAAGAAATAACCATCAACAATAGGAGGGAATAAATGCCAATATTGACAGTCCTCTTCAATGGTTTCAGCACTTCCACTTTCCCTTCGAGCATCAGTCTACCTAAACCCCATCCAAATACTCCATTAAGAAATCATATTACTTCTGAAAATTGAGCACCCAAAGATGTTCAGGGCACCCAAGCTCTTTAAATTCTTTGGCTACAGTAGAGACCCCTTTGGTTATGAAAAATCTGTTCTTGCCCCTACATAAATTTAGCCAACTTACTGAAACACTTGATGGTGGAATAGCATAGAGCCCATAGGAGAGCAGCAAGAGGCCCAAAGAGGGGGATCAGTGTAAAATCCAAAGGGGAAGTGGAATAGTTTAGGAACCAAGGGAGCATAGGAGCAGCTCAGTACAGGATATGGGAGAAGCAGCATAAGGTGTAAGGGGTGAGCAGTAGTTGGTCTAGAGAGGAACAGTGAGGGATTGGGGGTCTAAGAGGGAGAACACCAAAGGGTCCAAACTATACAGGGTTTAGAGGTGCTCATACAGGGAAAAGAAGCCAAGCATGTAAGGGGCAGCAGTAGTTGCTCGAGGGAGAACAGTAGAAAGGTGCAAGAGAGGGAGCACTGTTGGTCCAAAGGTGTATGGACAGCAAAGGGTCAGAAGGCTACGGGGGCAGAGCACGGTCTGGAGGTCTGGAGAGTGCGAGAAGCTTTATAAGGGAGCAGTATAGGGCCTGCAAGGAGCAGCACACATTGTTGCGGGGGGGATGGTTATAGGGAGGAATAGCATAGGGGCCTTGAATCATGCAGCACAGGGTCTGGGGGAGGAGCAGTCCAATGTGCAGAGTCCTAGAGAGGGTTTACAGCAGAGATAGCATCAGAAAGGCGACAGCAGGTAGGGCAGAAGCCCCAGATCCTGGTTTGGGAGAAGCAACTTAGGATCCATGGTGAAGAGGATTTCTGAACAAGCAGAAAGGGTTTGGAGGAGTTCTACACACAGTAGAGACCTACACTTCACACAGAGAAAAGCTACAGTATTGCCAGCAGCCACTGCATTCACTGTTAGACCTCACTCTCATAGGTAGAACATCAACAGCAGTAGAGCATGTTTCACAAATACAAGCACACACACACACACACACACAAAGATTAAGTGAAGGCTGCAACAGTGCCAGCATCACCCATGCCTGCAGAATGAAGGGGGTAAGTGATAGAGTACCTCTGTAAGGAGATGTCCATATGGATGGGAAGTGGGGTAAAGGATAGACTGATTAGCAGGATGAGGAGAGTGATATATGGATGGAGGGTAATGAGGAAGAACAAGGGCTGTCACCTTTCTTAGACAGAAAATATACTTGCCATTTTGCTCATGCATAAAGGTTCTGGAAGAGCCAGGAGAGAGTATAGTTTCTGTAGAATCCACTTTTGTTATTTTTAAACATTGCAGTTCACACTCTAGGTGTTTTAAAACCACTTAAGAATACTTTAGACAATTCTACCCTCTAATAATTGCTTACATTTTAATGAGTAAAAATAAGGTGTTTTGACCATTTCTGTGATTTTGATTTTTAGGTCTAGGGTCTAGCCAGCGAATGAGTTGTCTCGAAGAGACATACTGTATATACATTTTGGGCCTTAGCCCGCCCATAGGCTTCCCACTTCTAGGACCATTATTGCTCTCCTTTTCTTTCTCTCCATTTGTCCATAGCATGCATGCAGGCATCATACCTATTCCTGTGTTTAGTTCTCCCCAACAGCATGGATCAATTACAACTATCCATCCACAGTTCCCATTTTAGCAACTGTTTTACTGACTACTTGTTTCTTTGTTAAAGAGCACTTTACACAAGCACTTGTGTTTTCACTCACTACATTTCTGTACACAGGCCTGTAAATCTTGTATTATCTCATCACGTTTGCTGGGCACTCAAATACATGGTCAAATGTCTGTTTTCTGAGGTTGCCTGTGTACTTTTCTTTCTTTAAATTCAAAGTGAGACAATTTGCGGCCCATGGACATTGTTTTGTGTGATTTGTCTTCCTTATTCTGGATTTGTAAGGCGGTCATGCTGTCTTTCATCATCTTTACTTACGCTGTTAGATACACTTAAAAGGCTTTTGTGGATGACAGGGACTGTCATATAACAAAACTTTGAAAGCGGACTCGCTGGCCTCATTTTCATGGGTTGTACGTCAATACAACGCAGTGTTTACACCGCACTAACATTACAACGCTGGATTTACAACGCAAGTCGTTACCACGACTTGCGCTGTAGGGTGCTGGACTTAGGAATAGTAAGATTCACTATTCCAACACCAGCCTACGTACAGTAGGGAAGGTGTTGGAATAGTGGTGAAAAAAAAGGGGTGGCAGAGTGGGCTAAAGAATGGTGATGGATTAAACCCAGATCTTTTGACTGGGTGTGAGTGTTTGATTGGTTCAGATGCTCCGTCCATTACCACCCCCTTTTGTACCGCTTTTGGCTGCCATAAGTGTGGCAGGGTATGCTCAGACGTGAGTCCCTTTCTCACTTTGCCACTGGATTCAAGCAAGCCGGGCTGAAGACGGCTGTAATGCCAGAAACCGGTCCTCCGAAGCTTGTTTCCCGTCCAGGGAAGGCATGGCTTGGCAGTTCGGGCTGGACTGTTCCCATGAGGCACAGGGTCAGACTGATTTGCATATAGCTATGTCTGAACTGCGGTGGCAGAGTGGGCTAAAGAACGGTGATGGATTAAACCCACATCTTTTGACTGGGTGTGAGTGTTTGATTGGTTCAGATGCTCCGTCCATTACCACCCCCTTTTGTACCGCTTTTGGCCGCCATAAGTGTGGCAGGGTATGCTCAGATGTGAGTCCCTTGCTCACTTTGCCACTGGATTCAAGCAAGCCGGGCTGAAGACGGCTACAATGCCAGAAACCGGTCCTCGGAAGCTTGTTTCCGGTCCAGGGAAGGCATGGCTTGGCAGTTCGGGCTGGACTGTTCCCATGAGGCACAGGGTCAGACTAATTTGCATATAGCCATGTCTGAACTGCGGTGGCAGAGTGGGCTAAAGAACAGTGATGGATTAAACCCAGATCTTTTGACTGGGTGTGAGTGTTTGATTGGTTCAGATGCCCCGCCCATTACCACCCCCTTTTGTACTGCTTTACCAATCTTGTCAGGAAAAATGCCAGTTAGGACAGTAAATACTGGTCAGATGGCTACCCAAGGAAGACCACAGGACTAATAGAGGTGGTACACAGAGTAGACTAGGGCTAAATAGTCCCGGGCAACAAAATAATAGTGGACTCATTGGTGAATTAGAAAACTAAAAAAGTGGCTCATATCTGCAAATTGGGGCAGTATTGACCTTGTAAAGACACCCTGTTTAACTGTTTTGCCAGGTATGGAAAACAGCATGGATTTGAGCTTGCTGCACGCATTGTTCGTTTCAGTATCAGGTAAATCAAAAGTAAAACTGGCCAAACAGACCGTAAAATAGAACCACAAAGAGCAAAAAGAAAAACGATCCACACACTGACCTGTCAGAGCCTGTCAGGCACTGCTTGCTTGCCCTATAAGCTGACCCGACCCTGGACTGGCTTAGTGTTGGCAAAGCAGACTTCCAGGGGTCCCAGGCCAATATAAAAGGCACAGTTCCAAAGTCATGAGTCTGCACTGCTTTAGTTAGACCCCAGCCCACTCTTATTGGGTAGCGGACGGCTGTGAGAATGCTGTCCCATGATTGCCAGGCGATGGAAAGAGGAAGAGATGAGAGTGGGAGACTAGTGGTGTCCAAACAGAGGAAAGGGGAAAGAACAGGTAATATGTCAGTAAAGGACACGGGGAAAACGATGTGTGTGCAGGACAGAGTGGAGGTAAGCACCAGCCAAACCTGCTATGCGCACTGATATTTTAGTGACTTCAATTGCAGCATCACAGCCGGATACAGCAATGCCTGAATTTCCTATGTTATCTGTTGCTCTGGGTGCTGAGATGGCGAAGGCCTTTTTTGCATATAGTGGATAAATGGGCATCTATTGTAGTGAATGGATGCTTCTTCATCTATGCATTACAGTGGAAGTAATCCATTAGCAATTTAAGGATTTGTGACAATCTAGCTACAGATGTGTACTTTTATTCAAAGATTACACTAAGTTTCCCCTTGTAACACTCACCAATGTACCATAACAAATTGAGCAGTGCTCACATAGTTTTAATTATGGTTATGTTAGCTGGATTTTTGATCCCACAAATAAAAATCTCCCTTCTTGGCTAATATCACTGCTGTAAAATGTAAACTCAAAATATTGTCCTTTAGGTTCTCTACTGTCCCATGTAGAGAAATTAGACAATTTTCTCCTTAAATCCCTTCTAACTGTGCCACCTTTCCTCTCTTAAGCTGTACACTTCTCGGATCCGAGATTGGCATCTAGTACCACTGGGCAGGACAAAGGAAAGAGGGAGGCCTAAAGAGAAAAGAAAGTAGAAAAAGAAAGAGAGTAATGAGGGTTAGTGTATACTAAAAGATAGAGAGAAAAAGAAGGATTATAGAAAGGAAAGGAAGGTAGAACGAGTGAAGTATAGGTAACGGGGGTAAGTTAGAGAGGGTTCAATGAGAGAAATAGGTATTGTGCAGAAAGAGACTGGTGAGAAAGAGAGAGAGCGAGAGAGAGAAAGAGAGAGAGAGAGAGAGTGACAGAAGCAAGGTAGAGAAAGTGGTGTTTTGGAGGAAGAGGTGATATAGAGACAGATGAGAGCATGAGAGAAAAAGAAATGGAATACAGAGGTTAAAGGACGGTCCAAGAAGCGTATTTCTGATTCCTGTCCAAGAGGTGTGATCTATGTTAGCAGGGTTTAAGATATGTAAACTAAAATACTCTGCTCACAAAGCATGCTCCATAACCAATGTTTGGGTGTCTCTGTGTACCTGTGAGTTTTTTTTTTACTGCATCCAGACATGTCACACAGCAAACAATGCACATACCTAAAATATACCAGACTTATTAGCTCTGCCACTCCTTGTTATGTGTATCAGATAAATGAATAACAACGTTGTTCTGATTAATTAGAATTGCAAATGTTTCAATTCTGAAAATACCAGACTGTGAATTAAACATTACTAAGGTCTGTGAAAGGGGTAGTGGCCTTCAGTGAGTTTTAGACACTCCGGGTTTCCCCTTCACACCTCTTTCTTCTGCAATCTCTCTCTCTGTTCAAAACTTGCACCCCTATTTCACCACAATATTCTGAAATCCTCCTTCCGCAAATCTCACACTTTCCCACATTTACAACTGGCAGATATGTGACGATCACTTTGCAGAGAGGTCAAGGACTGGAGGTGCAGATAGTCGGCACACCTTTACAACCCACTGACAGAAACTCAAACAAACGCACTGCCTTCAGCTTTAACTTTATAGCTCTGAAACGTGCGACCTCTATAAACACCCACCTGCAATCTGAACTGAGTCAGACACCTGGGGCTGTTTTATGGAAAGTGCCACGGGGGCTCAAAGGGCATATGTGCCTGCTTTGTGCACTTCAGGGGCACTTTGGTATTACAGAAAGAGCCGCAAACGCTTGTGCGGCTCTTTCTGTAATACAGATAGCACTGGTGCACATTTAGAACCAGCGCATTCGCCAGAGGGTGTTCCCTCATTTGAATGGGGGTGTGGCCCCAGGCCAATGAGGGAATCCCTTTGCCTCTGCACCCGCACCGTATTATAGACACAGGCACAGAGGCAAAGAAGCTGTCAGGAGCAGGGCCGGACTGGGAACCAAAACCGGCCCTGGCAAAGTGCTTGGCCGGCGCCCCCGCCCCCCGGGCGGGAGGGGGGCGAGCGCTTTGCCAGGGCCGCTTTTCAGCCGATTTTGTTACAGGGCCGATTTTGCAGCTATGCTGCAAAACCGCACACTGACAGGGCTCCACCTAAAAGATGGCATGGTGTCAGTGCGCCCCCTGATAGTAGCTACCTGGAGGGGTGAAAAGGGGTCTATGGACTCCCCCAGACGTTCCCTTGCAAGCGGGTGCAGTCATTCACTGAACCTGCCTGCAAGGAGATATTAAATTCCCCCTTAAAAGTACAGGCAGGTTGCTGCCTTCACAGTGAAATACAAGCTGCTCCGTGTTTCACTTGAATTTGCTGCCCCCAGGGCAGCACGACTTCCTGGCTGCCCTGGGGGCAGAGCATTCAATGTAATATGGCGCACTCTCCTTGTTTGTGAAGGGCGTACCTTTTGAAATGCGCCCGACCCTAACAAAGAAAATGCGCCGCATTGTATAAGACGGCCCTAGGAATTGACTCCGTTCAAACTGTGCATTATACAAGAGTAATATGTAAAAGATGCTTGAAAAAACACAAGAACTCCTTGGCCAAGCAAGAGGAAGTAAAATGCTTAAAATAAACAGGGATTGAATCACTTACATGGAATACCTTAAAGAGTTTTACAGTTACAGTTGGGAAAATCGTCTGTGTTTTTCCAGTAAGCTTAGGGACATGACAACAAAGCTCAATAGGGACCCGTTTCAAAGTTGCTTTTTAATTACTGCGGGTCTTAGACCCAGCACAGGACCCTCCCCACTTAAAGCCCTGCTGGGGAGCACCTCAGGTCATAAAGTTATAGTCTCTTTTATGAGGCTCGGCTCTGAATATATGCTTTGAGGATCTGGGCTAAGGTAAGCAGGAGGCAGTACCCATGCTAGGTACTTTCCGTCCCTGGACCCATTGCTGGGTACACTGCCAGAACGGGGCACAGCCCCAAAAAGAACACTGTGAGCTCGAGTCTCAAAACAGTAGGAAAAAGAAGTCCAGAGATCTCTTTTTCGGCCTGAATGCATTTTTCCTATTATTTCCTAGTATTTTCTTTTTCCAAACATTCCCAAAATTAGCCTGGAAAGTTGTGTCAGACACAGATTTCCAGGCGTACTCTTGGGAATGTCATGTGACTTTCCTGAGGTGATCCTATTCCTGCTATATGGAGTTTTCCATAGAAGAGAACTTTGGGGGCAATAGAATTCCCTGTGCAAATGCATATATATATTTTCTCTATGGGGAAAATATTAATCCCTTGTGACTACAAGTCCCACAATGCTCAAAAAAACTAGACATCGATGAGCGCATGCATGGATCTGTGAAATGTGAGAACTCTGCACAGAACAATTATGACAGAATGGGCTTGGAGGAAGGCCGTTACCAAATAGCATCCTGCTGGGCTGATATGCACTACAGATCCATTGTAGACAATATGGGGGTATGTACTGAAGCAGCAGCCGTACTGGAGATCAGAACTGGGGTGCATTACAAAGCTTTTATCTTTTCCATTTCTATGTTTGAGTGGGTGATCCAGTCCATTTTTAGGTTAAAGCCTACCACTGTGCTGTCTGGGTTGCTAATACGGTAACTGCTCCACCGCCTCTGACACGAGACATTCTGCCCGGCAGCATTAGAGGATACACCGACCCTGAACTAACAGAGATCGGTACCAAGGAAAACGGAATTCCCGCCGTTCCTCGGCAGAACTCGCACTCCATTGGCAGGACCAGCCACGGGCATTGACCCGGTCCATCCATCCCTGAACACCGGCTCATTCACTAAACCGCCGGTTACCTGGGACTCCAGGACCTTCCCCACCCTGATCTCGTGGCCACAGCCACTGTGACTCACCTTGGGTACCAGCCCTGCCTACTCGCAAGGCTTGCATAACCAAGACTCAGGCAATGTAACGTTAGTCCTGATGATGATCCTTTATTTTTACAGGATCGGAACGCCGTCAACTGTTTATGTAGTTATACACTAGTCTTTCCATTGTGTCACTAACGTGTGTTTACTACATGGGGATAGCTAGACTATTCTCAATTTCTTTAAGTAAGCGTCCCCCCGCTTAAAATTGCCTGGAATTACTTCCTTTTTCAATTGTCCCTGTTGTTTTTTTCTTTATGTCAAATATGTATTGGATACAGGTTGTATCCCACTGTATATTTGTTCACCTTATCCCTTTTGATTTTCTTACATTGATTAAATTAGTATCCGGCTGGATACCTTTTGACTTATAGTACACATTGTTGTCTATAAATTATTAACTGGTTCTGAAGTATCTAATTAAGTTAAGGACCCTTGTTGCCTTATAATACTGTCACTCCTGGTCCTTGACTACCTAGAGGGTTCCCTTATTTTTTTTAAACTGTGGGTTGCTAATGGCATCTTGGGGAAATTCAGAGAGCTTCCCTGAGAATGCATTTCGCCCACTGCTTACCATTTGCTTTGTGTGGTGTAACTTACATTTGCTTACTTTCTATTTGCTAGCTCTATTTGTTATAGTCTGTCCAGCTTGAGTTTGTCCCTTCCCTTGCCCAAACCATGTTAACTGTGTTCTTCCACCCCTACTGAATTTCTGTAAACAAGCCTTAAAATCTTGTTCTTTTCTTGTCATATTTGCTGTGCATTCAAAGACAGAGGTCAAATGTCAACCTCAGTCTTCCAGGGAGCTTAGTGTTTACTTTTCTTTTTCTGAATCCAAAGTGAGAGCATTTAAGTGGCAATCTTGCAGCCATGGCTGCTGCAGGTAAGAGCGGTGGGGGTCAGGAGAGGGGGGATTTCGAGAGGCGACCACGAGGGAAAATTACATAAATAATTCATTTTCCTTTGTGGTCGTCTGTCGAAATTCCCCCTCAACTGGCCCCACCGCTCTTACCTGCAGCGGCCACAGCTGCAATCATGTTGGCTACTCGGGGTGTGCCGCACAATCTTTTTTTTTTGTGGCACAAAACAAAATCTAAATGTCTGTAAATGAACTGTGCAGATATCTCAGAATATGAGAAGCACAAATGAAGCACATTTTTGGGTAATTCTGAAGCGGGATGGAAACAACTATTTTAATGCAATAAAAACAAATCAATACACTTGGTGATGGCATTTCCACACATTATTGTGCTGTATACTTTTATCAGTAAAAAGATATGTTTGTGCAAATGTAAGGGACATTTTAATTGAAGATGTGTTGCCTGTAATGGCAGTGCACTACCACACCATGCATACTACACTTTACCCCCATTCCACTCTACTCTGCACCATTCCATGCCACTGCACTCTACTCTGCACCACTTCACACTGTGCCATTCCATGCAACTCCACATTGCATCACTGCACTCTACTCTGCACCGCTCCACTCCACTCTACGACATTTCACTCAACATCTGTCAACTGTACACCAGTACACTCTACCCCACACTACTTTACCATGCATCACTGCACACTTGCCACTGCACTCTACGTCGATCCACTCTAATCTACTCTGCACCTCTGCTCTCTATGACACTGCAATCTACTCTGAAACAATCTACTCTATGCCACTGCACTCTACACAGCTACCATTTGTGGCAATCTACTCTGCACCACTGCACTGCATGCCACTATACTCAACACTGCACCTTTGCACTCTACATTACTTTACTCTACACCACTGCACTCTATACTAATCTACGCTACACCACTGCACACTATGAAGCTCTACTCTGCAACACTTTACACTGCTCCACTGCACTCTCACCTAAGCCATTACACTTTACATCAATCTACTCCACGCCACTCTAATATACTGTGCACCACTGCATTTTATGAAACTTCACTGCATGTCTCTCAACTCTACTCTGCACTCTACTCTATGCCAGTATACTCTACCCCACTGTATGCACCACTGCACTCTATGACATTGCACCACTATACTCTGCACTACTCTAATCTACACAAATTCACTCTATGACAAAGCACTCCATGTCACTACACTCTATACCACTGCACTCTCTGCCACTGAACTCAATGCCACTCTACTCTGCACCACTGCACTCCATGCCACTTTACTCTATGCCACAGCAATCTATTCTGTACAACTCAGCCCTACACCACTTTACTTCACTCTACACTCTACTCTAGGGAGAGGTGTGGCGCCGCGGCCAGGGCGACTGACGCTGGAATCTGGGGACCACGGTTCGATCCCCGGCTCCGGCGGCAGGTTAGCCCAGCACCATGTGACTCTGGGTAATAGCTCGCTTAATCTTCCCGACGGCCCCCAGCGCCTAGAGACCCTTACGGGTGATTGTGCGCTTTACAAATGTGGACTTTACTTTACTTTACACCAATGCCCTCCATGCCACTACACTCCACACCACTCCAATCTGTGCTGCACCACTGCACTCTAAATCACTTTACTCTATGCCACTGCACTCTGCACCACTTTACTCTACACCTCTGCTCCATTAAACTCTACTCCACTCTACGATACTACTCCACTCTAAGATGCTCTATGCTCCTCCCTCTATGCCACTCCTTGCCACTCTACTCCGTTCTATTCTATGACACACTACTCCACTGCTCCACTCTACGCCACTCTACTCCACTCTATGCCATTACACTCTCCTACACTACTCCACTCTATGACAATCTACACTGCTCTCTGTCACTCTACTCTACAACTCTCTACTCCACTCTATGCAACACCCTCTAAACCATTTCACTCTACACCACTCCACAGCACTCTATGCTACTCCACTTTACAACACTCTACTCCCGTCTGACCCTCCACTTCACTCTACACCACTCAACTCTACTCCACGCCATTCCACTTACCAACACTCCCTCCACGACATTCAACAACACTCTACACCACTCCACTCTATGCCACTCCATGACACCCCACTACACTCCATGCCACTGAACTCTGCTCTACACGAAACTTCACAACTCTCTACAACACTCCTTAACATTTCACTCTACTCCACTTTACCACACTCCACTCTCCTTTAAACGATCTTACTCCTCGTTGGTCTCTGAATTCGATCTGCGAAAAACTGATTTTTTAGGTCTCGCCTACCCAGCGCGCAAGCGCTGCTTAGAGGGACCTTTAGCCATCGCTCAGGACTTTTGCCTAAATACGTGCATGTTTTCCATTTGTTTGTATTGCAACTCGTGCACGTTTGGCGTTTCACTTGCAGGAGCGAGCAGCGGCGCCATCGTTTTTTAATTATCTTGATCGCGCTTTCAAAACAGATGGTGCTGCTGCTCGCTCGCGCAAGGGAAACCCCAAGCGTGCATCAGTGGCAAAACAACCCAATGCAAAACATGCACACATTTAAGCAAAAGTAAACGCTGTGTGTGTCTGGTTCCTGTTACCATGCAGAGACTGCTTGTTGTTTCTAATATTCAGCCTCTTTCTGCTCTCCCACGTGCCCCCTTCGAGATCCTCCTCTCCTTCCGCATTCTGCCAGCACCCTCCTACCCAATAGTCGTCCACCACCACCACCAAGTCCACCACCACGTCCACCACCACCACATCCACCACCACCACGTCCATCACCACCACCATGTGCACCACCACCATGTCCACCACTACCACGACCACCACGCCCACCACCATCACGCCCACCACGGCCACCACCATGCCCACCAGCACCACGTCCACCACCATGTCCACCACCACCACGTCCACCACCACCACCACCACATACACCACCACGTCCACCACCACCAACACGTTCACCACCACAACCACGTCCACTACTACCAAGTGCACCACCATGTCCACCACCACCACCATGTCCACCACCACCACATCCACCACCAGGTCCACCACCACCGCCCACCATGTCCACCACCACGTCCACCACTACCACCACATCCACCACTACCATGTCTACCACCACCACGTCTGCCACCTCCACATCCACCACCACCATGTCCACCACCACCACATCCACCACCACGTCCACCACCACCACATCCACCACCACATCCACCACCACCCCCACATCCACCACCACCACCATGTGCACCACCACATCCACCACACAGCCACGTCCACCACCACCACCACACCCACCACCACCACCACATCCACCACATCCACCACCACATCCACCACCACCACCACGTCCTCCACCACTGCATCCACCACCACCACCACGTCCACCACCACCATCACGTCCACCATCACGTCCACCACCACGTCCAACACCTCGTCCACCACCATGTCTACCACCACCATGTCCACCACCACTATGTCCACCACCACCACGTCCACCATGTCTGCCACGTCCACCACCACCACGTCTACCACCACATCCACCACCACCACCACGTCCACCACCACATCCACCACCACCACCACTTCCACCACCACCACCAATTCGACCACCACCACCACATCCACCACCACCACCACGTCCTCCACCACTGCATCCACCACCACCACCACGTCCACCACCACCACGTCCACCACCACCACCACGACCACCACCACGTCCACCACCACCATGACCACCACCATGACCACCACCACGTCCACCACCACTACGTCCACCACCACCACCACCACGTCCACGCCACCATGTCCAACACCACGTTCACCACCACCACATCCACCACCATGTCCACCACCATGTCCACCACCACCACATCCACCACCACCACCATGTCCACCACATCCACCACCACGTCCATCACCACATCCAGCACCACCACGTACACCACCACATCAACCACCATGTCCACCACATCCACCACCACCACGTCCACCACCACATCCACCACCATGTACACCACCATGTCCCCCACCTCATCCTCTACATCCACCACCCCCGGCACGTCCACCATCACCATCACCATGTCAACCACCACCACATCCACCACCATGTCCGCCACCACCATGTCCACCACCACTACAACCGCCACGTCCACCATCACCACCATCACCACCACATCCACCACCATGTCCACCACCACATCCACCACCATATCCATCACCACCACCACGTCCACCACCACATCCGCCACCACGTCCACCACCACCAACACATCCACTACCACCACCATGTCCACCACTTCCACCATCACCATGTCTACCATCACCACCACCACCACATCCACCACCACGTCCACCACCACCACCACGCCCACCACAACCACCACCAGGTCCACCACCACCCATGTCGGCTAAAGTGTCACTGGAGTACAGAGTGTCAATCCCGGCTGTACATGGGACATTTAAGGATGCATTGGGTGCGAGAAGACTAGAGTAGGGGCTAGAAGTTGTACACCAGACCCACGATACATTTTGAAGAGGCGCAATGTCACAGGGGCTCTTTTAAAAGCACTTGCAGCATCCCTACCTCCTAGTAGCATACCTACACGAGCCACTCACTCAAAACAAGCATTGGCATAGACAAGAGGTCTCGCCTTTGGGACCTTATAAGTGTTTAGCCATACAACACTTGTTGTTGTTGCACAAAGGATATTGTGCTGGATAACTAAACACTTATAAGGTCCCAAAGGCGAGACTCATTGGCTATGCCAATGCTTGTTTTAAATATCTGCAGTCCAGGACTATCAATTGAAAACGGCAAATGTAGGATATTTATCCCAAATAAATAACTTTTTAGAGGTAGTAAGGGGGCGGGGGAAGCTTGGTACCCTATATCAAACTCTCATTGAAACACAACCTGATGATCTGGAGGTACAGAATTTGAAATGGAACGCCAGACTATCTCATGGAGGGGAAATTCTATATGACTATATTTTTTTGGTTGAAAAGCTTCTGGTATCCTCTAGTCCCAAAACCCAGCACTTTAAGACTATGTTTAACCTATAATATACTCCTGCTAAAATTGCACAATGGGGCGGGCTAAAGGATTGGAAATGTCTTCTCTCCCCTCCTGGACTCAGGAATTCTAAGCTTGCTGAAATACTTTGTTTTGTAAATGTATATTATCTGTTAATTGGCTTTCAAAAATGAAAAATAAAAATAAATAAAAAAGAGAGTAAGAGAAATAGTAACAATTGCAAAGAAAACACATAAGTGAGAGGCAAATGGAACAAGAGTGCTAAAGAAAAAGGAAAGACGAATACAAAGAAAGAAAGAGATTGGATGAAAAAAAACTGGAGGAAAGAAGGTTGGAAGAACCGAAAGAGGAAAGGAAATGAAGATGAAAAATAGAAAAGAGAAGAAAGAAAACTGCTTGTTGGAACATTTGCAGTGGACTTTCAGAGAAAGGGGTTGGCATTGCATTTCTCGCTCACTCGGGTATTGCCATCTAGTTCAAAGTTGGGGGTATTTTATTTTTCTGGGTACTCTCTTATTGTCCTGTAATGCGATAAAAAAGAATCATAATCTGGACTGGATATGATACTCGTTCATGGAATTAAAAAACGTGAAAGCCCTGAAAATCCATCCGATGTTCTGATTCAGTCATAAAATCACCACTGCATCTGCTTTTGCATGCACTTGACACTGATATATTGACTCAGTGAGCAGAGATGGAAGTCTGGAGGTGCCAGGCAGCTGTCCTGCCCTACATCCCTGGGCTTCAAACCCTGCCCTCAAAGTCCTAGGGCTTTCATCAGTCATCCCATTAACTATTGGCCTTCAGCCCAACTCCTGCAGCATAGAGGGCACAATGACTCACTGGAGTGCAGTGACCTGCCAGGCCTGGTTTGGCCCTGGGATCATACCTTGTCTCTGACTTGACGACTCACTGGACTGTCTGATTAGCAGCAAACCACTCAGTGAGGACTGTGGTCAGGTTAGCAGTCCAGTTGCACACACCACAGGTGAATGATGGAATCAGTCAAGACACAGTGAATGGGATGGATTTCTTAATGACATGCATTCATGGGGCTGAATAGTATGCGTATTATAGCTACATTGCAACGCACAGCTATGCTTTGTTAGCTGCACGTGCACATTTAGTGCCAGAGTCCTGCAAGAATAGAGAGCCAGAGGAAACTGACAAAGGAATGGGAAAGACACCCCACTGCCAGACAAGTGGCACTTCCGCTGCTAATGACTGAGCAACTTAATACTCACCAGCATTATCATGCAGTATTTACCTCTCCCTCATAGGTACTTTGCCAATTCACTTCAGTATTGCTACTTGTCTGGAAGACGGGGGGCACTCCTTTTTAGGTCTCGACTGGCGTACACTGCGCAGCAGTGTGGCGCAGCTCGAGAAGTTTTGTTTTTCTCTACTGGGGTTGAACCCGCCTCTCTCTTCCATTGGCTAGCTCCATAAATGGAGGCTAGCCATTGGAAGAGAATGATGTCAATCAGTCTTGGAGCAGATTTGTGGGCGTTTCTGTCTTTTTTCAAGCCCCGCCCTTTTTCTCCGTCATGTAGAGGTGGGCGTTTACTTTTTTTTTTTACACGGATGTTTTTCATCATTGCTGACCTCGTCCCGGTCCCGCGTGGTTGTATCCTGCCCCCCTCCCACTGTCCGTACCCCCTCCCGCTGTCCGTGTATTTGTTCCCACCCCCCCCCTCGCGCTGTCCGTGTCTCCGTTCCCGCCCCCCCTCCCGCTGACCGCGTCTCCGTTCCGGGAACCAAAATGTCTAAGAGAGTTAAGGGAAACTTTATTCTGCGCTGTGCTATCTACTGCCATCTCCTGCGGGAGGGAAGCGAATGTCACAAGTAATGGCGTGCGCTGCTAGGGAAGGGCATCTGCCATCCCCACGAGCCTATATGTTTACGGAACGCTGCAGCTAGAGATGAAAACCAGCTAACCGATGTAAGCTCTTGTGCTGGGCTCTGTGCAGCCATGTTTAACCCATGGGGATCCGGGAATTACAGAAGGGGGAGCGGGTTAAGTTTGATTTTTAAAAATCTGAGTGTGTTTGAGGTAGTGTTTCCACAATATGGGGGCCGTTCAGTTTTGGGGTACAGCGTGGATGGAGATAGCTGAATAGAGTCTGTACCTTCGTTATCGGGAGACAGTGTTGGAAAGATACCAGCCTTAATGCAAGCGCTTGTGCGATAATGACTCTGGGATTGACCGAAACGTGTTGCATGTCTGTGTTATTAGAAATGTCAGGACTAGCTACTGATTGTGCCGTTTTGATGAGCTGCTAGGGGACAGCTAGCAAAGCAGGGGCGTTTACTTGTTAAGAACTGGTTATATGACTGAACTTTAATGAATGATTTGATTGATTAGGGCTAAACCTACTGGAAATGTTTTGGGTAATGTCACAGTCCTAATGACAGGTTAGACTTTGAGGGGAAGTGATAAGTAAGTCCCAATGTTTTGTGCGAGCAAGGAGTAGCGTTGCATTTACTACCTAGATCCCGTATACTTCTCTGACTATTCATGGGGCGTTGATACCTTTTCCAGAGAGCCTTTCTCTGTATTTTAGAAATTGTAATAAGGTTATGTCGGACAGGTTAGTTTAATTGCAAGCCAACGTTATTCTTTAACTTAGTAACTTCTACTTCACCATTAGAAAGATAATGTAGCAACGTCTGCCTCATTTTTTGACTTGCCCTCGTACTAACAGTCACTCGTTCATTCATGCTTTATTTTCCCATAACACTGGTTGTCCACACCAGAAATGTTTAAAATGCTTTGCGCTTGGAAACTTAAACACGTTGCGTCTGTGGGAAAGTGTGAAACGTGTAGCAGTACTTACTGTTTTGTGGAGTTCGACCAGTTGTTGCACCCCATACGTCATGTCTACATCCTTTCCTGTTTCGAGCGCGGAAGCGGTGTTAAATCTGATCTGTGTGCTTAATCCCTCACATTAACTTGTTCGAGATATTGACCCCAATAGAAAGGGATGTATTGATAGCCCGACAAGCACACAACTGGTTCTTTGAATGACTCCTTCTAAAAAGCACTTGCTGGGACTCTTGTGGCTCAGTGAGTTGTCGTTGAAGTCTATTCCCGGAGCTCTTGGTCCCAGTGATCTTCAGGCAATCTGGGCTACAGCTATCGCAAGAAAGTCTAGTAGAGCTGTGCGTCCAGAGAATATCCCACTAAGCACACCCCGAAAAACCCAGAACTCCGCTTTCATCCCTGAGTACTGCTGCTGCTCTTCTAGGAGACCCCGGTTATAACCCCTTCCCCAAAGCCACCAGTCATAGACACTCCAGAAGAATGCGGACACAGCCGTCCCCAAACAGACGCAACAGATAGGATGGATCAGATTTTTTAAGGCACAAATGTAGGACTCTGTTGGCACTCATCGTGCACATAGGGGACGTAAGGTGCCAGCAATCGCTGATACAGAAGAAGGATACATATGCACATTGCAGGACACTTGCATGGGCGTAGAGCTCTCACAAGCAGCGATACGCTTTACAAATGCGGTGCGTTAGAAGATGTTTTTTTTGTGGTGTGCACGAAGAGTTGCTGATTGCATTTTTGGTGATAGCTTAAACTCCCCACTATCGCTACCGTACCACCACCACACACACCACCAGACCACATCCACCACCACCACACACACCACATCCACCACCACCACACACACCACATCCACCACCACCACATCCACCACCACCACATCCACCACACACACCACATCCACCACATCTACCACCACCACATCCACCACCACCACATCCACCACATCCACCACCACATCAACCACAGCCACATCCACCACATCAAGCACAGCCACATCCACCACCACATCCACCGCCACCACATCCTCCACCACCATAACCACCACCACATCCACCACCACCACATCCACCACCACCACATCCATGTGTGTGTGTGTGGCTCTGTGTGTGTGGCTCTCACTGTGTGTGGGTGCAAATGCAATATGTCTCACATTTGCGAGAGATTAAGCTATTGGCATTGTAAATGACAATGCCATTTATTTATCTGTTTTCAAATCCAACACATTAATAAAAAAATTGTCATTTACAATGCCAATAGCTCTAACTTTTGCAAAGGCGAGACTGTTGCATTGTAAATGCTTGTTTATTGTTGATCTAGGTTATTATTCAAAATACTGTGTCTCTGAACCTGCCAGTATGGTGATAATTATTAGCATATTTTGGGTATCAATGACAAAATAGCACTTTACTTTGGTATAAAGGACGCCCTAGCAGAACACTGGCACTAGAGCAAGGATGGCAGCTCTTACAACCATGAAATAATGAAGCCCAACCGTAGCAAAACCCTGGCAATGGCTGCTGAGTGGGGGTGTCAAGAGGTGGCGAAAGGTTGCAGAGGGGGGTGGGAAGAAGTGAGTTGGAGAGGATGGGCCACGGGATGCATGCACGGTCTGAGGGCGAGGGAAAAGGTACTGATCGGAGAAGGGAGCACTTGAACGAGGACACTACACAGATGCTCGACGAAGGAATTTCTCCAAGTAATCTATTTCGCTTAAGAAAACCATGTATTTTCAAAGGCCTGGTATGGCATATTTGTAGGCAGATCCACTTTCAGATGATATTACAATCGAACCAGTAACAGTGAGGCACGGAAGAGGGCCTATACATCTCAGACAACAGGGATGAAACCAGATAAGACAGAAACGCCAGAGAAAGGCGGGCACGCAGGAAGAACGATAGGGCAAACTGAATACTATTAGGGATAATATCAAGGGACAAGCGGACAGAGGCAGAGCACGACATCTCAGGTTCACAGTGGCATTACACACCAGAAACGGGTGCACCAAGACATAGTAGGCACACAGCGTGAGAAGAGAGCATGACATCACAGAGACACGGCATATTATAACTAGGTGTACTAAACAGAACACCACACGTGCCCCGGGCACGACAGGGGCACACAAAGACAGGCAAACGGCGCCTCTAGTCACAAATACACAGAGCATGTCTTTAAGGACACACAGAACATAAAATCACAAGAACATAAAGTTTGAATATCACTTCCACACAGAATGTTACGTTGCAGGGAGACGGAGCATGACACCGCAGGCTTACAACGAATGGTATCGCAGGCACAGAGAGAATCACATCGCGGGCATGCACAGAATCACATCCCAAGGTTATTATTGATTACATCACCGGCACACAGAAACATGATGTCACTGAAACCATGCGATCACAGGCACACACGAGCATGACATCCCAGGCACACAGAGAATGGCATCACGGGCACACTGAAAATGCATCACCAGCATGCACAGAATTATATCACAAGCAGGGGTGTCGTGAATCCGCTGATTTAGCAGCTACAGCGGGGGTGAAGTTCTTTATGGGCCTCTTCTATCTGCAGCTCAACACACAAAGGCCCATAGTCAACGTGAAAGGGTGGGTGGGTAAGTGAGTGAATGGATGGATGGATGGGTTGGGTTGGGATAGTGGATGATTGAATGGTTGAGTGAAAGGGTAGGTGGATGGTTAAGTGAAAGGGTGGATGGATGGATGAGTGAAAGGAAAGATGGATGGATTTGTGAAAGGTTGAATGAATGGATTTGTGAAAGATTCTATGGATGGATTAATGATGGATGGACCCCCACAGATATCAAGAATCACCGCCCTATCTCTACGCTTCTTTTCTAGAGAGAGAAGTCCTCAAGGTGGCCATCAACCAACAAGTCACCGAACACCTGATGAACGAAAACCTGCTGGACTACTCCCAGACCGGCTTCTGTGCCAACCACAGTTCCCGAGACCGCCTGATCACTGCTACCAATGACATCAGAACCCTCCTTGACTGGGGAGACACCGCAGACCTGATTCTGCCCGACCTCTCAACAGCATCCAACACCATATCCCACCACACCCTCATCAAGAGACTCTGCCACATTGGGATCCAAGGAGATGCCCTCAAATGGATCGCATCCTTCCTCACAGGATAAGCCCATAGAGCCTGCCTACCACCCTTCACGTCGGAACACAAGAGAATCATCTGCAGCCTCTCGCAAGGTTCAATCCTCAGTCCCGCTCTGTTTAACACCTACAAGATGCCACAGGCCACGATCATCAGGAACCATGGCCTCAACATCATTTTCTTTGCAGGCAACACCCAGCTCATCCTCTCACTCAGAAGACCTCTCCACCACCAGGTTCAACTTTCACTACTGCATGACAAGTGTCGTTGAATGGATGAAGACCAACTGCCTGAAGCTCAACATGGACAAGACGGAAGTGCTGATCTTTTGAAACAACACCTCTCCGTGGAACAATACCTGGTGGCCCTCCGAGCTTGGACTGACAGACCACGCTCGCAACCATGGCATCATCCTGTACAGCAAACTAACCATGAAATGCCAGACCAACCCAGTCGCCTCCGTGTGCTCCCACACCTGTCACATGCTCCAAAAGATCTTCAGATGGCTCCCTGTCGACACCAGGAAAAGTGTTACCCAAGCCCTAGTCACCAGCTGGCTCAGCTACGGCAACAGGCTCTATGCAAGAATCATCACCCAACTCCTGAAGAGACTCCAGACTATACAGAACACAGTTCCAAGACTCATTCTCAACTTCCCCAAACTGACTCACATCACTCACCACCTGAGGAACCTCCACTGACTCCCTGTCCAGAAAAGATGCCAATTCAAGATACTGATACACGCCTAAAATAACCTCCCTGACTCAGGACCAGCATGTATCAACCACTGCCTGAAATACCACCAACCCTCCAGACATCTGCACTCTGCTTCCCTCACTCACACTCCCCACATCCTTCGAAGCTACCGCGGAGGACGATCCTTCTCCTACCTTGCGCCAAAGTCTGGAATGACC
This sequence comes from Lissotriton helveticus, assembly GCF_964261635.1. Taxonomy (NCBI): domain Eukaryota; kingdom Metazoa; phylum Chordata; class Amphibia; order Caudata; family Salamandridae; genus Lissotriton; species Lissotriton helveticus. The sequence goes on from NC_136068.1 coordinate 1,098,458,929, forward strand.
CTCCCCTCCACTTCCATACTGCGTCCTCTCTCACGGAATTCAGAAAAGGACTCAAAACCTGGCTCTTTGACGGATCGCAGCAGGATCCTAGCACTTGGATACCCTAATGGGTGACTAGCCTCACTCTTCAAATCCTGATCGATTGATTGAAAGGGAGGATGGATGGATTAGTGAAAGGTTGGATGGATGGCTAAAAGGATGGATGGAGGGATGGATGGATGGGGAAAGGGTACTTGGATAGATGGATAGGTTTGGTGATGGATGGAAAGGTACATTGACATTGAGGACCCCCCACATTAGCCGCTGCATTTGAGGTGGAGTTCTTGATGGGACTATTCTGTCTGCAACTAGACAGACAAAGGCTCATAATTAATGTGAAAGGGAGTGGGTGAGTGAGTGAAAGAATGGATAGATGGACGTGTAAGTGAAAAGATGGATGGACGGGTGATTGAAAGGTTGGATGGATAGTTCAATGAATGAGTAAAAAGATGTGTGTAATTATGAATGAGTGAAAGAATGTGTGAATGAGTGAAAGAATGGGTGGATGAGTGAAAGGGATGGTGAATAGACAGATGGATGGATTGATGAGTGAAAGGGCGAATGGATGGATGGGTGAAAGGGTGGATGGTTGAGTGCGTGAAAGGATGGATGAGTAAAAAGGTAAATGGATGAATGGATGAGGGGATGGATGGATAAATGGAAGGGTGGATGGATGAGTGCAAGTGTGGATGGATGAGTGACAGGGTGGATGGCTGAGTGACAGGATGGATGTGTGAGTGAAAGGGAGAATGGATGATGCAGTGAAAGGCTGGGTGAATTGATGAGTGGATGGATAAGTGAAAGGGTTGTTGGAGGGATGGATGAGTGAGTGAAAGGATGATGGAGGCATGAATGGCTAAAAAGGGTGGCTGGATGGATGGCTCTATAGGTTTGATGGATAGGTGTGGAGATGGATAGATAAGTTTAGATATGGATAGGTGAATGGATGGATGAATGGACAGACAGAATGGTAAAAGACTGAATGGAAGACAAAAGAGTGAATGGATGACAGACTGTGAAGATTAAATGGTGACTGTCAGTGGGTGGATAGAAGGATGAAATGATGAATGGATAGATGATTGATGGAAGAGACAAGAGAGCTCTTCTGAGGAGGGTCACAATGACTTGCGTGGCTTGCTTGGTGCCAGAAGAGCTTTGGTTCGAATTGGGGGGTATTTTTATTTTCTGGCTACTCCCTTGATCACAAAGCTATAAACGATCACATCACAGGCACAGAAAGAATGGCACAGAGAGAGAATACCATCACCGGCATTGAAGGAACCACATCACGAGGCTATAGAGGATTACATCACTGACACAAAGAACATGTCACAGGAACACCAATCATGAGATCGTAGGTACACCAAAGCATTGTATTAATATTATTATTATTATTATTATAGTCGGATTTATATTGCGCATGGCTGCCCCAGCAACGGGGAATCCCAGCATTGTATCACACACGCAAACAGCATAACACAGAGTACACAGAGCATGGAATCAAAGAGAGCATGGCTTTGCATAGAGACAAAGTATAACGCGATAGGCACACTGGGCAATCACTCAAATGTACAAACACTAGGAGACTGCAAGTACTCAGAGCATAACGTTGAAAGTAGTGCAGAGAGAATGAAATGCAGATACGTAGAGCATGCCACCAAGAGCATGAAGTATATGAGATCACCAATATGCAGGCCATAGCATCCCAGGCGAATTGAGTATAAATTACAGGTACATAAGGAATGGAATTAAAGGCACACAGAAAATGAATCCCCAATCACATGGGATCGCAGGCACACAGAGTATGGTATCACAAGCACAAATAGCATGAAATCACATATTCACAGAGAACTGTACCAGAAACACGGATTAGAACATAACCTGTACTCTGGCCATGACGTTACAGATAATACACAGATCATGACATCATGGCTGTACACAGGTGAAATCACAAGTACACATGGGAAAACATTGCTGTGCATCACATCACAGGCATGCGGTACAGTACGTAAGCGGCACATAGAGAACAATGCCACAGACGTGAAAAGCCTAACACCACAGGTACACAAGACCATAGCGATACTATCACCAACATACGAGTACATAGAAATGGCCTCACTGCCACACGGACCATGACACTGCCACTACACAATACTTGGCAACACAGATACAAAGAGGATGATGCCGCAGGTGTACAGAGCTTGGTGTCAGAGGCACAAAGTAGACATCAAACGCAGGCTAAACCTTAAGTCACAGCCCAAAGAACATGGAGTCCTGATTACACAGAGCAGGAAATCATCAACAAACACCTTGCACTTTGGCTTCTAACTTACTCACGCTGGCTAGCCAATAACACCTCTCCTTCATCCTCATTCGCCTCGACCCCTCTTTTGCATTCAGAAGTTGATTGGTTTATCTCTTTACCTCCTATCATTTCTCTGTCACCTGGCGCTTGCCACTGGTGACTTCTACCCACCATTTGGTGTCCCACAGGACCCAGTGATGGGGCCTTTCCCGTTTGGTATTCACACTCCCTCCATAAATAGCAATCTGTTCCTATTTGTTCCTGTATCATCTGTATAATCTCTGTGCTGTTGGCACTCAGATCGTTTTCTTTTTTACTTCCCTTGTGTCCCTTCTCCAAACCAAAATGTTTGACCTTTTAATAGTTTTTTGACACTCTTTATCCCCTAATGCTGAGCTCCCCAAAACAGAAACCTTTCCCTTATCTTATTATTATTTTTTTTAATTTAATGCGCTTTTATATAGCACGAACATTACCCGAAGGTGTCAGAGCGCTTTACATAAGAACCAGTTGCGATACATAAGGACTCAGGATTACGTGCGTTGCATAAAAGATACAAACAGAAAAAAATTGCAAATGTACAAGTTATAGTCACACAAGGAGGAGCACTCAAGGAAGGGATACGAATGGATATACTCCAAAAGTCACATAGGAATTGTAGAGAGTACAAAGGTCTACTGCATATACTAGGGATTAGAGTTATCTCTATATACAAAGGGAAGGGATAAGAATGGATATACTCTAAGAGTCACATAGGAATGGTAGAGAGTACAAAGGTCTACTGCATATACTAGTGATTAGAGTTATCTCTATATACATAGGGAAGGGATACAAATGGATATACTCAAAGAGTCACATAGGAATGGCAGATAGTACAAAGGTCTACTGCATATACTAGTGATTAGAGTTATCTCTATATACATAGGGAAGGGATACGAATGAATATACTCCAAGAGTCACATAGGAGTGGTAGATAGTACACAGGTCTACTGCATATACTAGGGAGTAGCGTTATCTCTATATACATAGGGAAGGGATACGAATGGATATACTCTAAGAGTCACCCCCCACACGTTTCCCTTCAGGCATCTTCACAACGTCTCCTGTAACCAAGGAACTGTCTGTATAACTAGCTAAACTGTACGCCTCGAATCCATCATCATATCTTGCAAGGCATTTAGAGTCCAGCTACTAAATAAATGAAACATTCACCAACATCTCTCCTCTCAAACCGCAACACTTTATAACCCAGCTGGACAGTGCAACAGCTCACTCATAGGATGCCATCTTTGCACACTATTATAACTATTAGTGGTAATATTTTTTAATGTTTAATAATATCTTTATCATAAACAATAATAGTGTTATTCCACATGTAAAATGGCTTACATAAAATGCATGATTGTAGAAAGTTCCAGGAAACTGGCCTTATTTATAGAAGAAATTAAAAACATGATAATTGTGGTTACCTTGAAAAAATAAAACTAACATAAATAACATATTATGCACATCTCTGCAAATCAACCCTTTCAGAACCCCCTTAGAACAGTAGGGCAGAAATGTAATCGTTGGACTGATTATTTCATTGGATGCCTTTCTAACACAATAGAACTGCTGATTTGACACCTCTAATTCCAACAAGGTTAAACATAATCAAAGATAATTGACCCCTTGATGGTATAAAGGTTCACATACACATATAATATGGTCAGTGTTTCCTTCGTACTCCATGCAAAAAAAGACACAAACTTTGCTTCAGGAAATGCAAGAGACAAAAGCACACTGTGTCACTATTATAGAGCCTACACTAGAGCCATCAGAACCAGAAAAGACACCACTACTCCACCTGCATAACTGAGTCAGACTGCCCTTCTAAAGAATTCCATAGATTTCTAACAGAATTCCGCAATCCATTGGGCCTAAACACAGAAACACCATGATAGCAAGACATCTGTGACGCAATCTTGAAATATTTGATCTAAAAATTTACAAAGTTTGTAAATTACTTGAAGGAGAAAGAGGAAAACACAACAACAACCCATGATCTACCACAACAGAAAAAACATCATTAATCATCCATCAATGCATAGCTTAAATACCCGGTCACAAAATGATTACCTCGATATTATCATTGTAATCAGCCCATCAGGAAAATCTTCATACCAAGCACCATCAAAAAAACTTTAAAAATGTCCTTTGCTCAACCTGTACAGGGAAGGTGGTCAGATGCCTACTCAACACATCCCTGGTATCACTTGGTTCATTCCCATTTCAGATCAAAACCTCCTCATCAGACCATTCCATAAAAAGAAAAACCTTGACCAATCTGACCCAGCAAACTACAGACCAGAAACCGGTCCTGGGAAGCTTGATTCCGGTCCAGGAAAGACATGGCTTGGCAGTTCGGGCTGGACTGTTCCCATGAGGCACAGGGTCAGACTGATTTGCATATGGCCATGTCTGAACTGGGGTGGCGGAGTGAGCTAAAGAACGGTGATGGATTAAACCCAGATCAGTTGACTGGGGTGAGTGTTTGTATTGCCAACGCTCCGTCCATCACCACCTTTGGTTTTTCTTTGTTCGCCCTTAGTTGGCAGGGTATGCTCAGAAGTGAGTCCCTTGCTCACTTTGCCACTGGAGTCAAGCAAGCCCGGCTGAAGACGGCTGTAATGCCAGAAACCGGTCCTGGGAAGCTTGATTCCGGTCCAGGGAAGACATGGCTTGGCAGTTCGGGCTGGACTGTTCCCATGAGGCACAGGGTCAGACTGATTTGCATATGGCCATGTCTAAACTGGGGTGGCGGAGTGAGCTAAAGAACGGTGATGGATTAAACCCAGATCAGTTGACTGGGGGTGAGTGTTTGTATTATCAACGCTCCGTCCATCACCACCTTTGGTTTTTCTTTGTTCGCCCTTAGTTGGCAGGGTATGCTCAGACGTGAGTCCCTTGCTCACTTTGCCACTGGAGTCAAGCAAGCCCGGCTGAAGATGGCTGTAATGCCAGAAACCGGTCCTGGGAAGCTTGATTCCGGTCCAGGGAAGACATGGCTTGGCAGTTCGGGCTGGACTGTTCCCATGAGGCACAGGGTCAGACTGATTTGCATATGGCCATGTCTAAACTGGGGTGGCGGAGTGAGCTAAAGAACGGTGATGGATTAAACCCAGATCAGTTGACTGGGGGTGAGTGTTTGTATTATCAACGCTCCGTCCATCACCACCTTTGGTTTTTCTTTGTTCGCCCTTAGTTGGCAGGGTATGCTCAGATGTGAGTCCCTTGCTCACTTTGCCACTGGAGTCAAGCAAGCCCGGCTGAAGACGGCTTTAATGCCAGAAACCGGTCCTGGGAAGCTTGATTCCGGTCCAGGGAAGACATGGCTTGGCAGTTCGGGCTGGACTGTTCGCATGAGGCACAGGGTCAGACTGATTTGCATATGGCCATGTCTGAACTGGGGTGGCGGAGTGAGCTAAAGAACGGTGATGGATTAAACCCAGATCAGTTGACTGGGGGTGAGTGTTTGTATTGTCAACGCTCCGTCCATCACCACCTTTGGTTTTTCTTTGTTCGCCCTTAGTTGGCAGGGTATGCTCAGACGTGAGTCCCTTGCTCACTTTGCCACTGGAGTCAAGCAAGCCCGGCTGAAGACGGCTGTAATGCCAGAAACCGGTCCTGGGAAGCTTGATTCCGGTCCAGGGAAGACATGGCTTGGCAGTTCAGGCTGGACTGTTCCCATGAGGCACAGGGTCAGGCTGATTTGCATATGGCCATGTCTGAACTGGGGTGGCGGAGTGAGCTAAAGAACGGTGATGGATTAAACCCAGATCAGTTGACTGGGAGTGAGTGTTTGTATTGTCAACGCTCCGTCCATCACCACCTTTGGTTTTTCTTTATTCGCCCTTAGTTGGCAGGGTATGCTCAGACGTGAGTCCCTTGCTCACTTTGCCACTGGAGTCAAGCAAGCCCGGCTGAAGACGGCTGTAATGCCAGAAACCGGTCTTGGGAAGCTGGATTCCGGTCCAAGGAAGACATGGCTTGGCAGTTCGGGCTGGACTGTTCCCATGAGGCACAGGGTCAGACTGATTTGCATATGGCCATGTCTGAACTGGGTGGCAGAGTGAGCTAAAGAACGGTGATGGATTAAACCCAGATCAGTTGACTGGGGGTGAGTGTTTGTATTGCCAACGCTCCGTCCATCACCATCTTTGGTTTTTCAACCATTGACTCATCCACAAACTTTGCATCCACCCACCCATCCATCCAACCATCTATCTAACCTTTCACCCAGCGATCCATCTACCCTTTCACCCATCCATCCACCCTTGCACTCATCCATCCAATTCACTCAATTATCCACCCATCCATCCACCCACCCATCAACCCACTTATCCATCCACCCTTTCACTCAGCCATGCATCCACCCTTTCACTCAAACATCCATCATTTCACTCATTCACTCACCTTTTCACCCCTTCACCCATCCTTCCACTGATTCATTCTTACTTCCACCTTTTCACTCACTCAATTCATCCAGCCATCTCTCCATCTACCCTTTCACCCACCCATCCTTCTACCCTTTCACTCACACATCCATTCTTCCTTTCAGTCACCCACCTGCTGTTTCATGTTGATTATGAGGCTTTATCTGCCAAGCTGCACACAGAAGAGGCTCATAAAGAACACCACCTGCGTTGTAGCTGCTAAAGCGGGGGTTCACATTAGCCCTAAATTCCTCAGGGGACCATTATATCCCCTCGATTATTTAATATCTACCTATCCTCCTTACCAAATCGGATTATATTGTACCACCTCACCTGGAATAGCTATGCAGATGACACACAAATCATTTTTAAAATGGATAGCCCCCAAGACCTGTACAATTTACAACCCAATGATCGTCTTTGTGCCATAAACACATGGATGATGAATAACAATCTGAAGATCAATACTGCAAAGACAGAGATTATGACCTGTGGAAATTGGCCAAACTACCAGCCTACTGTCATATGAACTAAGGAACCTAAAGCCCCACCAACAACATCAAGAGAAGTTAGAACTCTATGAGTAAACATTGATTTAGACCTATACTTGATACTGCATGCTAACTACATCACAAAGAGTACCTTCTACAAAACGAAAACACAATGTAGCATCTTCCCATACCTTGCATCCCAAAATAAACTGCAAGCCATCCTCACACTTGTAATCTCCAAGTGTGACTATGTCAGCAACCTATACCTTTGTACACCCCCGTTCACTACATGTAAAATATACCCGTTCCAAAATGCTGTTGTAAGGCTCTCTCTCGGCCTTCACCAACGGGAGGGCATGACTGTAGTCCTGAAATCGCTCCACCAAAGCTAGAAGCACAATGTTCAAGGCAGTCTATGTTGCCCACAGAACCTCCCATGGAAAACAACAGCTATAGCTATAAGCATGGTTACTGGAATTATGCGATTGTGCAGCGATTTTCGCATGATTATAGATTTGCCACATATCCATCATCTCCCACCTAATCTGCAGATTTGAACAAAAACAGTTTGTCTCTAGCTCAGATGGTTAAACAGGTACTAAAATTGCAGCGAAGTGTGCTGACACTCACTGGAAGGCCCTTTGCAAAGCTGGACTGGTCACCTTTCTGTTTCTTATTGCTATATTTGGGTGCTAAACTGACACTAATTAGGTGCCACCAATGCCCAGACAGTATTCATAAATGTAGAGATGACAAAATAAGGAAGTAATACTGTTATAACATATGCTGCATAATCTGCCTTTTCTTTCCACATAATTTACTCAACCCTGACACATAATGTGGCCTTCTTCTACCATATACTTGCAGTGGCCATGCCTACAAGTTCAATTCAAGCAATACAAACTAAGTAGAACACTGTGTTCCAGGCTTGCACCATTTATCATCATACATCTTTCCATAAGAAATACTTCAGTACAATCAGCTGAATTCTAGAACTCACTACCAGCCAGCATTGGAAGCATCTAGGAGCATATACACTTTCAAAGATAGTTGAAAACATGGCTATTTCTTAGCTAACTGACCACCTGCATCCAGACACCAGAACCCAGAAAATGTCAGGCACAATTGTCAGCTTACAACCCACGAATTGTAGAAAACTCAGCAAGCAAACTGCTTTCAATATACAGGTAGGCTAGAAGGGCCAACCCATGGTTTGTAGGGGCATTATATAGCTATGAACTTACATATATAACAGTTGTGGCCCACAATAAAACTAAAACCATAATATGCATCAGTCAGCACCAAATTGTACCTCATACATCTTAAATTCACATAACATACATCTGCTATGAGGGTTGTCCATCACCAGCACTGCACTGCCAAAACAACAGCCATCATCAAATGAAGAGGTATGGAATAAATGGAGGGACCTATCACACATTGCTGGACAGTATAGAGGACTTTAATATGGCTCGCCAATGCAGGTCCCAATATCTATATACTCTGACCGCTTTTTTGCATCTCACAAAGACACTCAAATAGCAGATGATAATGAAAATGTCCACCCCTACAGATCTCTCCACTTCGCTCTCCCTCCTGTCATGCCAGCTCAGGACCACAGCTATACACAAAATCTCAGCTTGGACAACCCAGTGCAGTAAACAGCTAAGCAGACTTTATCATATGAAATACCATAACGGGACCTGCAGAGCTGTTCAAAGCTACCGGCTTACTGAAAACCATAAAACTGCGAGTCTGTCTCTCACACTTCGTCATCCAACACACTGCTACGCTCTGGGCCCCTAAACTCGATACCCGCACCTCTGTGGTCATCAAGCACGACATGGAAACAGTTCCCACATAGGATTAAAACAAAGGTAACATCCTTTTAACCAAATACCCTACACAGTGTACCGTGCTTCTCACGTAGGCTAGAGCTTCAGAGCCCCACATATGGGTAGTAAGCACTATATAGATCAATCAATCAATCAATCATAGCATTTGTATCGCGCGCTACTCACCCGGAAGGGTCTCAAGGCGCTTGGGGGAGGGGCCGCTACTGCTCGAACAGCCAGGTCTTGAGTTGTTTCCTGAAGGCGAGATGTTCCTGTGTCAGCCGGAGGTGGATGGGGAGGGAGTTCCATGTCTTGGCTGCCAGGTAGGAGAAGGATCTTCCTCCGGCGGTGGCTCTTCGGAAGCGTGGTACGGCGGCGAGGGCGAGGCTTGAAGAGCGTAGCTGGAGGGTGGGTGTGTAGAAGGTCAGGCGGTCGTTGAGGTACTTGGGGCCCAGGTCGTGGAGAGACTTGTGTGCATGGGTAAGGAGCCTGAACGTGATCCTTTTGCTGATGGGGAGCCAGTGCAGGTCCCTCAGGTGGCCGGAGATGTGGCTGCGTCGGGGGATGTCCAAGATGAGTCGGGCGGAGGCGTTCTGTATGCGCTGGAGTCTTTTCTGTACTTTGGCTGTGGTTCCCGCATAGAGGGCGTTCCCGTAGTCCAGACGGCTGGTGACGAGTGCCTGGGTGACCGTCTTCCTGGTTTCGGTCGGGATCCAGCGGAAGATTTTTCGGAGCATACGCAGGGTGTTGAAGCACGATGAGGAGATGGCGTTGACTTGTCTGGTCATCGAGAGGGAAGAGTCCAGGATGAAGCCCAGGTTGCGTGCGTGGTCTGTTGGCTTGGGAGCGGTGCCCAGGGCGGGAGGCCACCTGGAGTCGTCCCAGGCGGAGGGCGATGGTCCCAGGATGAGGACTTCCGTCTTGTCTGAGTTCAGTTTCAGGCGGCTGTTCTTCATCCACTCGGCGACGTCTTTCATTCCTTCATGTAGGCTCGTTCTGGCGGTGGCGGGGTCTCTGGTGAGGGAGAGGATCAGTTGGGTGTCGTCGGCGTAGGAGATGATGTTGAGGTTGTGTTGGCGTGCGATGGCTGCATGAGGTCTCATGTAGACGTTGAAGAGGGTTGGGCTGAGCGATGAACCTTGTGGTACGCCGCAGATGACTTCGGTGGCCTCGGATCGGAACGGGGGGAGGCGGACTCTTTGTGTTCTTCCGGCGAGGAACGAGATGATCCACTCCAGTGCCTTTTCTTGGATACCGATGTTGCTGAGGCGTTGCACTAGGGTGCGGTGGCAGACGGTGTCGAACGCTGCAGAGAGGTCCAGGAGGATGAGGGCCGCTGTTTCCCCGTTGTCGAGCAGGGCTCGGATGTCGTCGGTGGCTGCGATGAGGGCGGTCTCGGTGCTGTGGTTGGCTCAGAAACCGGACTACGAGGGGTCGAGGGATCCGTTCGTCTCGAGGAAGGCTGCAAGCTGTCTGTTGAAGGTCTTCTCGATGACTTTGGCAGGAAAAGGGAGGAGCGAGATGGGCCGGAAGTTCTTGAGGTCGGTGGGGTCCGCTGTTGGTTTCTTCAGTAGGGCGCTGAGCTCGGCATGCTTCCAGCTCTCCGGGAAGGTGGCGGTGTTGAAGGATGAGTTGATGACGTCCCGGAGTTGGGGTGCGATGATGGAGTCGGCCTTGTTGAAGACGTGGTGGGGGCAGGTGTCGGTTGGGGATCCGGAGTGGATGGTGTTCATCGTGCAGGCTGTGTCTTCGGTGGTCACCGTGGTCCAGGTGCGGAGGGTGGCGGTGGGGGGCGTTGGTTCGACGGTTGGGTGCGTGGAAGGTGCGCCGAAGCTGTTGTGGATGTCGGCGATCTTGCGGTGGAAGTACGAGGCGAGAGAGTCGCAGAGATCTTGTGAAGGAGTGATGTCGTTGTTGCCGGTGCTGGGATTGGAGAACTCCTTGACGATGCTGAAGAGTTCCCTGCTGTCGTGGGCGTTGTTGTCCAGTCGTTCCTTCAGTGATTTCTTCTTGGTGGTGCGGATGAGCTGGTGGTGCTTGCGGGTGGCGTCTTTGAGGGCGGTCATGTTGTCGGTGGTCTGGTCGAGGAGCCAGGCTTTCTCGAGGGTGCGGCAGTTCTTCTTGGAATTCTTGAGTTCGTCGGTGAACCAGGAGGCTTTCTTGCTTCTGGGTCTGCTGGGCGGGTTCTTTAGTGGCGCGAGGTCATCGGCGCAGGTGGTCAGCCACTGTGTGAAGTTGCTGGCTGCTTCGTTGGGGTCCGTTGTGCTGGCGGGTGGGTTCTGGCTGAGGGAGGTGGTGAGCTGCTCGGCGGTGATCTTGCTCCAGCTCCTGCGAGGAACCTGTTGTGGGTGGTGGTGGGTCGTGGTTCTTCTGAAGCTGAAGTGGACGCAGCTGTGGTCGGTCCAGTGAAGTCCGGTGGAGTGGCTGAAGGTGATGTGCTTGCTGGATGAGAAGACGGGATCAAGCGTGTGGCCGGCGTAGTGGGTGGGGGTGTTGACCAGTTGCTTGAGTCCGAGGTTGGTGAGGTTGTCCAGCAGGGCGGTGGTGTTGCGGTCCTTGTTGTTCTCCAGGTGGAAGTTGAGGTCCCCTAGGAGGATGTAGTTAGCGGAGCGGAGGGCGTGCGGGCTGATGAAGTCCGTGATGTCTTCGCTGAATTGTGTACGTGGTCCCGGGGGTCTGTAGACGAGGGTGCCTCTGAGGGTCGTCTTTGGGTCGGTGTGTATCTGGAAGTGGAGATACTCGGCGGTGGTGAAGGTGTCGTTGGAGTCGGTCGTGATGCGGATGGTGTTCTTGTGTACGATGGCGATGCCTCCTCCAGTCTAGTTGACGCGGTCTCTCTGGATGATCTTGTATCCGTCTGGGATGGCGATGGCGATGTCGGGTGCTGAGGAAGCGTTCATCCAGGTTTCTGTAAGGAAGGCGACGTCTGGTGAGGTTGTGTCGAGCAGGTTCCAAAGTTCAATGGCGTGTCTGTGGATGGAGCGCGTGTTGAGCAGGATGCACTTGAGGTTGTTGGTGCTCGGCTTGGAGGCTGTGGTGCAGGTCCGGATGCAGGTGAACTTGCAGGCTTGGCAGGTGAAGGGTCCGTGGGTGTGTCTCGGAGTGGCTCGATGGCAGGCTCTTGTGCGGTCGGGTTTGAGTGCGATGAGGGTTGCCTCGTCGTAGGTCCGTCGTGTGGGCTGGCGTCGTCGGGGACCAGGGATCCTAGCGCTGGGCGCGGTCCAGGCGCGGACGGGCGCAGGCGGGCTTGCCTTTGGCGCACCTTCGGCACGCAATCGGCGCGCCCGCTGCGCGTCTACGCTGTGCGTGCGAGTGGGCGTCATAAGAAGGGAGCCGGGAGGGAGGGTCCGCTGGGTGGCGGGAGCGTGGGAGCCAATCGGCTGTCGGAGGGGCGGGGCCGCAGGGAGGCAGCGGCGGGAAAATCGAGTGCGGGCTGGCGGGCGGCTCAGCGGCGGCTGGGGCGCCTGCAGGGGATAGGCAGCGGCAAAACCAAGAAGCAGAGCAGGAGGCAAGAGTAGCGTGGGGGCGACCAGGCCTAGGAAGGTGCTACACTAGAATACAATACTCTGTAAATCATGACAATTTGAAAATTGTTGCACTGGTGAATAACATAATCTGAACCTCACAAATTACTTTTTAACCTTTGTGGGTAAATTAGAATCAATGTGATGTTGTCTGGTGCTCGAAAGTGTGTTCTTCGGGTATTCACTGTGTTTATTAGATTTATGTACAAGAGAATAATGAGAATAAAAAGATTGCTTGCTTGAGATTACAATGATGCTTCCAATTTCATAAATCAAAATATTATTTAAGACATGCCATGTAGTAAACCGAAGCAGAGAAAGACAGATTAAAGTTAATGAAAAGATTATTAAATTGCATTAGATCAAAAGCCGTAGAAATTTCAAAGCCAGTCTCATGCTTTAGAGAGCCTATATCAACGTTAATGCCTTTAAATAGGTAAGCCCATAACTCAGGGTCGACCAAGAGAGAAAGCCTGGTAAAGTCGAGTTCTAAAATAAGTCTGGCCTAGGAAGTACCTTAATGCAGCTGTAGCGGTTTTCGCAGCAACTGGACATGTAGAACATTTAGTTTTTATGCATTTTTCCCCATTATTGTCATAGCCCCATAAAGTAAGATGGTGTTGACCTTTGCTTCTTCTAAATCTCAGCAAGTAGCCACAATTTGGATGCATGTAGTAATATTAGCAGATGGTTTTTCATATTCGTGGAACAATCCATTAGAACCACAAGATAACAATATTCTTTTTTTAAATTGGAGTTGTTGATTAACCAGGTAAATTCGAGTTTTCGTTGATGTAGAAATGTAATTTTTGATTTACTGTCAATTTATTGTAGGGGTGGGCGTAACTCGTGTAACATAATCACTCAGAATTACCTAAAATTCTGTGAATGTATGCAAAAAGTGTAATTTTGAGTTTAGCACTTTATTTTAGTGCCAAAATGTTCCCTAACATTAATTTTGAACAAAGAAATAGCGCCACATAAAACAAAAAATTTTTAGTGAGCGGGAAAAGCCACTTGCGCTCGCTTAATGTGCATTTGGGGTAGGATTTGCACTCAACTTACTACTTGCATTTACGGCTATCCAAAATAGACGCAAGGATGCACTTGATGCTAAGAAATAATGCCAAATGCAGCAGAACACAAATAGTGATTGGCCGCTCACTTTCTCTAAATCTGTTCTTGTTATTGGACTTTTCCCCACAAATTACGCGAGAAGTAATTGCGTAATTATCTGTAATTCCACATCAAAGAGTAATTCGAAATTACCAAATGTATCTAATTACTCCAACATAATTGAGGTTAGGCTGGGGCTCAATTTATTGCTCAAACTGAATGCAATCTAACCAGTAATCTCGGCAACATCATGACTAAATCATCAGCCAATTTAATGTACCTAGATCATCAAACACCTCATTTCACAGGCATTAAGCAGGCTGGGTGCCTACCAAAATACTCACATCAATTTTTGGAGTCTGGCAATGCCACTCCCCTTCGCTCCCGAATGTACTTTAAACATACCCTAAAACAACCCTATGTTATGCCAAAATTCGTCTCCTTACTGCCCCGTAACAAAATGTGTTTCATCAAAACTCTAGCTACTTCATACATTGTCAATGATCTAAGAAGGGTGGGAGGGCAGTTTAATGGTCAAAGTGCAGGTTTAAGTGGTATTATTGTTCAAGGGATTTTCTATCATAATGTCCTGTATATATATGCGGGCCACATTAAACCCGATTTATGGCAATAACCCAAAAAACATTTGTTTTGTGAAAAAACCTCTAGATACTAAAGACAACTTTATAGCAGTAAGGAGATATGAAGCATATTCTGTCCAAGTACAGCTGCAGTGAACTCCAATGACAGACATTTCTATCTGGATTTGTCCTCATTCTGCGTCTTATGACGACCCTACACTCCACCTGCCTGTTGGAAGAACTGGTCACACAATGTCCAGATCAAAGGGGTTTGTTTAAAGGGTTCACACAAGTGCTGCATCTGTGCCTGAATAGAATCTAAACCCCCTTTCCCCATTTAGTAATTTTAGCAGGCAAGGGGGTCTCAAACGAGTCATGCCCTGCAGGAGACTTGGGAAAAGTTTAGACTGAGTGTGTGGCAGTTCCTTTGTTGATGACAGGTATGAGATCGGAGGGATGTAGCTGGAAGACAGGGAACTCTGTACAAGTGAGACAAGGAATCTTAATTTAGATTTTTGGTGCTTGGAAATTTGGGATACATTTGATGCAAACGTAACACGACACCCGGGAAGTGGATTCTTTTGTTGCAATACTAGAAGTGGGAAGGAAGCCTGTGTGTTTTAATAGGATTGGAAAAGCTACAAAATTCTAACTGGTTTACACTTAAAAAAATAGCTGGACCAATGTCAAGGAGAAAATCTGCCTGTAACTTTCTATAACAGAAAAGGAAAGAAGACCAGCTCCCCCCCCCCCCCCCCCGCCCTCCGCCCCGATCCACTGCAGTGAAGTACTTACTCCTGACAGCCTACCAGAGACCAGTGAAGTTGAAGAGAGTTGCTAATTGAACGTCTGCTTCAAGGATTTTGATCCAGAAGTGATTCTTTCGGTCTCAGGCTGGCTGAAGTGTCTACAGCGAGTCAAGGTCCTGCTACTGAAGCCTTCTTGCACTTGTGAGCTTTCATCCTGGGGCTCCGAGGTGCAGAGGTTCTTGAGACAAAGAAAGCTGAACCTCAAAGGATTGCAGTTGTCCAGTTGTTACTGGACGTTTCTTATAAGGCTGGAAGTTGATTTGTGGGGAACCTAGCAACCGAATGAAATGGACTGGAGTCTGCATAGCCAATCCTGAACATTTGAGGACCTTTCTGCTACCAGATGTTTTAGGAAAACGTTTAACTTGGTGAAAAATGTCCGCTTGTTGATAATAGGTAACTTGTCCTTTTTTCCCCATTTGCGACTTGGACATGAGTCTACCTCCTGACTGCCCTTTAAAACCCCACTTTCGAGGTACAGGAGTTTTAAGAACGAAACTCAAACAAGTCTATGAGAGATTCTAGGATCGACTGTTGCAGCAGTATAAAAAAAACACACCCCAAGCACCACTGGCGCACAGCTGGAAGTCCTCAATCCAGCACCAACCACCTCACATAAAAGCAACAGGCGGCACACAGAAAACATGTCATGACACACCAGGCATCAAAGGCAAACAGCAACAGCCATCTGCAACACAGCAGAGCAGTGTTCAAGTCCCAGAAGAGGAAAGACCGAACTCGTGGGTAAGGAGGGGAGTGGATTGGGGGGGAAATAAAATCAGAGAAAACAGCCCAAGAATGCCCCAGAGTAACATCCAATCCCCATAATGAGGCCATGACCCAAAATTGCATGCAAGAAGCGAGTCTGCATGCCAACAGATATACACTTCATCAACCAAGACAAGCAAACTAACACAGGAAGAAAGACAAGAGAAATCAAGTGCAGGACCCCACCACAAATTAAGTATTACATCACTCTTGAGCAGTCCAGGTACTGTCCCTCTCAAAATAAAAACGGGCTAGTACTCAGTTTCCGCCCATTTTAAGCACTGTATAAGGGAATCACATACTAGCCAACCAGTGATACACACAGAGCACATAAGGCAAAGCCCAGCAAGAAATGAGGGACAGGTCGGCACCAAACCCCCAACCCCACAGACAATAGGGAGGTGAAATCCTGACAAACTGGCTGGTTACAGACAAAGGACCTAATTTAAAAGTTGGCAGGCAGCCTGTTTCTCCACCAGGGCGACAGAGTAATGCTCCATTGCCTAATGGAGATGCAGCCCACCAAATTGAGAAACGACTGCCGAGCATGAGGTCATTTCTTAAATAAACTGGCTGTAGCCCCTGTAAGGTCGGTCCCTATCAGTGCTTTATGACACTTGGTGCATGGCTCTGTCAACATGACGGTGCTGGGCACCAAACTGTTTTCTTTTCTATTTTCAAAAAGAAAATCCCAAAACTTCAGCATTGCAAATAGAGTAAGTACATCTCAGCCTGAAGAAGGGAGTAAAGAGGATGCTTACACAGCCTGAACGGTCCAGCGGGCGTGCACCAGCATCCACCAGGGGCACATGCACAGCCAAGGACAGTAATCTCAGACCCAGGTCCAAGCCCAGCAGAGACGGGGGTGGGTGAGGTGACCAAACTTCTGGGCCAGCACATTGCTGCCTCAGCAAGTCCAGTAGGTTGATTGAGGCGCAGCTTTAGCCTACATAAACCAGGCCACAAAGCTAGTTGGGGGCCCACGAAACCAGCATAAAACAGGAAGAAAACACCCAAAAGAAAAACTGGAAGAAAATAGGAGGAAATGCCCTAACAGAGCCAAAAGGTAAGCCGGAACTTCCTTTCGACAGACACGAAACACAGGGCACCTGCGCCCATAGAAGACAGACAAAACGGGAGCATTCTGGCCAGAGGTGGCCCTTTGTAGGCAGGGAGAGGTGACGGCTTTACATTTTCCCCCTGTTCAGGTAGGCACTAGTTTGTCTCTCTTCAGGGTGTAGACACCTGATGATGCAGGGAGTGGGACAAGGATGACACGGCACCTGATGTGCTACATTAAAGCGCCATTTTCATGGATGATCTTAAGAAAATCAAACACATTTTACCAGGTTTCTTTTTAGGCAGCAAGAAGAATATTTGTGGATTGCAGCTTCTAATTTAAAAAATAAAAACAACCACATGTTTTTCCATTTGCGGGCAGGTGTTCCACTTCGAAACGGGGACACATGAATACTGACAAACACCGGGTGTATTCTCCCACACAGCAGCTCCTGCGGCCTAAATGCGCGAGGTTGGCTTATTAAGAATTTGCTGAGACAGCACCTCGCATGTGCTTGAAGCAGCTTAAGGGTGACACTGGCTGTTCACCTTCTGCCGCCTGCTTCTGGAAGATACTGCGGGGTAGCAGCGAATGGGCTCACGCATGATGCCTGCGACATGCAACACGCCTGTCACATGTCAGAGAACCTAAAACGTCACTCATGTGATCCCATGTCTGGTGTCTGGTGTCAGATGTTCAGCTACTTCTGCTCACTCCGCTGTGAACTTTGGTTTTTGCATTTCCCATTAGATATAAAGGAGTACATCAGAACGATTACACATATCAGAATGCCAGCTGATGCAAATTAAAAAATCCTGGAGCGTGGAACAAACATGACGCGTTTTGCAATGGAGACTTGAAGAGCTCGATCGGATCCAGGGTAGGATTAAATAATTGTTTCACAGAGAGACCGATACATGTGAAACGTTGTTATGCCACCAATATTCCCTTATTTGGAGTAAGATATCTCCCTCTGTAAATAGAGAACCAGTAGAAAGATGAAAAGTCAAGGATTCAAGCATGCGATATTCGAGTTGCACACAGATGTCAGCCGCAGCTGCTCAACCTACTCTGATGCCTCATTCCATTTACGACAGTGTCTATCCACAGGAGTAAAGGGTCTGTGAAACCCAGAGGTGGGGATGCCTGCGTGTATTACCATGAGAAATGCTGCTTGTGGAAAGTCCATGCCGTATAACACATTCTAATACGGAACTCTGTTGTTGCCGCCAACTTCCTGGCCAATTCATCTTTTCAAGCATGCTGTTCTTAAAACAATTGTTTTCTTCTGAGTGCGGTCAAAGTTTTGAAAAAGCCGAAAAATGTCACATCTTGCTATAAAATAAAATGAGAAGTCTGGTTTATGCCTGATCAAGCTAGTAACACGTGAAATAAGAAGGGGGTCGTGCCCTATTAAGCCCTGGGTAGGACACAATACTATTAGAGGAAATAATTGAGAACCCAGTCACTTTTTAATTCTGCCACTTTTTTATTTTGAGCAGATTTTTTACACCCTACCGTATTTAATCAGTGGGTGTTGTAATTGTTTTTTTTCAAATATACAAGTTACATTACTTGTGTGAATTGTTATAATAGTCTGAGGACTTGCCTTGTCATACACAAGTGGGTATTTGCTATATACAAAATTTACATTGAACACCAAAAACAAACAATTGTGTAACAAATATACAAAAACATTTATACTATACAATTCTCACAATGTACATTTACATGGGGGAAATTGTGAACTATACCCTACTAACTAGTTTCAGCACTAGACCTTCATCATATGACCTTTATATGTTTGAGGTCTGGTAACGCAAGGGAAAACTTTGCTAAGGTTATTTTTTTACCATAACTTGCAGCTTAGTGTTCAAGCCCTTTGCGCAATTAAAGTTCATTTATTTCAGTGAACCAAAGAAAGCCGACGCGTTTCCAAGCCTGTGTGTAAAATCGTCAGGCTCTTCTTCAGGGCGTTGGTTAGTTGGGTACCTATGTGAAAACAATATGGGATACGTTTGAGAATAGGACCTCTCTCTAATACTGAGTCAGTGCTTTTTAGGTAGTTACACTTGGTTTTACCTTTCCGCAAAAAGAAGTTTGGGTCTGTCTGTCTTTAGCGGGGCTTCTGGCTGGCAGGTCGTTCTGTAGAGGTAAAGGGCACATCATGTGTCTATTTTCTCTATATATACAACATGCCTCTTGACGTTTTTAATCTGATTGAATATAACATGGTAAGGACTTGCATTTACCTATTTTTTCTTTCAGTGCAAACCGTGATTGAAATTCTGTTGTTCTTTATTCTTTAATGGCACTTTGTTTAGGCGGTAGCGGCAGGGTCTGTATTAACGACAAAGTATTGCAAAATGTGTGATTTTAAGCTTTTAAATCTTACCGGAAGTTGTTAACTCGGTTTCCCCATTTTTTACCATTAAGACCAATGTTTGCTCTCAAAAAAGAACAAAAATCTTGGTCAACAACTAATAAGAGCAGACCTAGGCATATCAAAAGCAAAAAGTGACCTTCGGACTATATCTTTAATGATCTTCCCTTTTCCACCCACGACATCTCAGCACACTGCCACCTTTTATATTGTTATTAGTCATGTATTTTTAATTTCCAGCGCAGTCCGGTTTAACTATAGCGGCCGTGCTTATTTAATTATTTAATTTACGCCGCTTATTGGCTGCACTACAAAAGCTTTCTATCTATCTTTATTTCTACACTTTGTGTAAAAGCGCCCCATACGCGCTTTCAATTGAATGTTTCATAAAGGGGGTGGTGATGGACAGAGTATCTGAGCTAATCAGAACACTCCTACCCAGTCAACAGATCAGGGCTTGATCCATCACCGTTTTTTAGCTCACTGCACCATCCCAGTTCAGAACCTGGCTATATGCAAATTAGTCTGTCCCTGGCCCAGTGCATCATGGGAACAGGGCAGACCAAACTACCAAGCCAATTCTTCACTGGAAAGGAAACAAGCTTCCGGGGACCGGTTTCTGGCATTACAGCCGTCTTCGGCCCGGCTTGCTTGAATCCTGATGGTGCAGTTAGCAAGGGACTCACATCTGAGCATACCCTTCCACGCTTATGGTGGCCAAAACGATTCATAAAGGGGGTGGTGATGGACAGAGTATCTGAGTTAATCAGAACACTCCTACCCAGTCAACAGATCAGGGCTTGATCCATCACCATTTTTTAGCTCACTGCACCATCCCAGTTCAGAACCTGGCTATATGCAAATTAGTCTGTCCCTGGCCCAGTGCATCATGGGAACAGGGCAGACCAAACTACCAAGCCAATTCTTCACTGGAAAGGAAACAAGCTTCCGGGGACCGGTTTCTGGCATTACAGCCGTCTTCGGCCTGGCTTGCTTGAATCCTGATGGTGCAGTGAGCAAGGGACTCACATCTGAGCATACCCTTCCACGCTTATGGTGGCCAAAACGATTCATAAAGGGGGTGGTGATGGACAGAGTATCTGAGTTAATCAGAACACTCCTACCCAGTCAACAGATCAGGGCTTGATCCATCACCGTTTTTTAGCTCACTGCACCATCCCAGTTCAGACCCTGGCTATATGCAAATTAGTCTGTCCCTGGCCCAGTGCATCATGGGAACAGGGCAGACCAAACTACCAAGCCAATTCTTCACTGGAAAGGAAACAAGCTTCCGGGGACCGGTTTCTGGCATTACAGCCGTCTTCGGCCCGGCTTGCTTGAATCCTGATGGTGCAGTCAGCAAGGGACTCACATCTGAGCATACCCTTCCACGCTTATGGTGGCCAAAACGATTCATAAAGGGGGTGGTGATGGACAGAGTATCTGAGTTAATCAGAACACTCCTACCCAGTCAACAGATCAGGGCTTGATCCATCACCGTTTTTTAGCTCACTGCACCATCCCAGTTCAGAACCTGGCTATATGCAAATTAGTCTGTCCCTGGCCCAGTGCATCATGGGAACAGGGCAGACCAAATTACCAAGCCAATTCTTCACTGGAAAGGAAACAAGCTTCCGGGGACCGGTTTCTGGCATTACAGCCGTCTTCGGCCCGGCTTGCTTGAATCCTGATGGTGCAGTGAGCAAGGGACTCACATCTGAGCATACCCTTCCACGCTTATGGTGGCCAAAACGATTCATAAAGGGGGTGGTGATGGACAGAGTATCTGAGTTAATCAGACCAAACTACCAAGCCAGAAACCGGTCCCCGGAAGCTTGTTTCCTTTCCAGTGAAGAATTGGCTTGGTAGTTTGGTCTGCCCTGTTCCAATGATGCACTGGGCCAGGGACAGACTAATTTGCATATAGCCAGGTTCTGAACTGGGATGGTGCAGTGAGCTAAAAAACGGTGATGGATCAAGGCCTGATCTGTTGACTGGGTAGGAGTGTTCTGATTAACTCAGATACTCTGTCCATCACCACCCCCTTTTTGAAATTATTCAATTGAATGTTGGCCACACCCCTTTCTTTAGACGCTGCTCAATGTAACCTGAATACAGCAAGCAGCCTCTAAAGAAAGGGGCATGGCCACCATTAAAGAGGTCTTGCATTGGCAAGAGTTTGAGCTATTAGCATTAGAAATTACAATGCCTTTTATACATGTGTTGCTTTGAAAAACACATAAATAAAAGGCATTATCATTTACAATGCCCATAGCTTACAATCTTGCAATTGCAAGAACTATAGCATTGAAAATGCTTGTTTTGAGGAGCCAAGCTCGCGTCCGAGATGGCCGCGTTTTAGCTCGGCTCCGTTCGCTTTCCTGTCTGGAACATCTATCCTGTGTTTTATCCTGCCCCGGGAAGTATTCTTTGATAGACTATGGAACTACGACATTTCACAGGCACTTACCGTTTGATCCGTTTGTTCCTGGGTGCCGCGGATCCTGAGCTGCGCCCTTGTCTGCTTCGGGGTCTCCGGAGCGAGCGGGCCTGACACTCCTTGGCGGCGCCCGGGCGGGACGGAGCGCTGTGGCCGGCACTTGGTGGCGGTGTGGGTTCGGTCGGAGAGGCCGATGTGCAATTAGACCGGTAGCGGCTATCCGGGCCTGGTTCGGCGGTCATGCGGCCTGGTGTTGGGGCGCCGCCTTCCATGGACGGGGTTGACCGTGTATGTGGCTAGTCTCCCCTTTGTTCTCCGGTCCGGCCATTTTGAGTCCCTCCGCCCGGACTCGGAGAACGGAGCTGGTGGCGTGTGGGGAGCCGGCGACCCGCCATCTTCTGGTGGCCCCCCTTCCTGCTCTGGTGGTGCATCTGCTGGTGGTCGGCTGTATCCTGTTTGCCCCGCTGGTGCCCGGACGGGGGTCGGAGTTTGCTGCGGCCCCGCCGAGCTTCTAAGATGGCGGCCGGCCCCATGTCTCTCGGCCTGGCCGAGACTGGCGACGCTGGTCCGCCGCATGGCACGTTTGCTGAATACCGTAAAGGTGAGCCTACGCTTGCCGACATCCTCGCCGCCTTGCGCTCCTGGGGTGCTCCCATGGCCGCACCTATCATTGACCTGGAGGAGGATCATTTTGCCAGGCCTGCTGGGCCCCCCTTGGTGGGTGCGGCTTCATCTCTGTTGTGTGCTGCTGGAACTTTCCTGGAGGTCGTGGGCCCGGCGGCTGCCGTCGGTGTGGGTGTACGGATGTCTGCTGCACTCCTTCATCCTGAGCTCCCCCCTGTGCAGGGGGTCCGCCGGCCGGGTCCCGTCCGGACCGGCCTCGTTGGATCTCCCTCCCCCTTTTTGCCTCGAATGGCCGAACGAAGATCCTGTGATTGCTCCGCCGGATCGGCTTTCCTCATATTGTCGCTGGAACTGTGCCTGCATTGCCTGATGTGGTTGCCGTCCTTTCCTGTTCATCCGGGTCGCAATCGATATGGCTTGTGTGGAATGCCGATCGGACTCCTTGTTATTCACCTCCTGTTTTGCATGATCTGGTTCCTTGTGCGTTGTACGACTACAGCTTGGGATAAACAAGGACAGGGTTGAGATGAACTTGCCTCGGTGGACTATTATCTTGCGGTATGGTCGGATGATCCGTTTGTAACTGTATGACTATGTTCGATTCTCCTTCATGTTCCTGGAGTTTATCCTTGTGCTTACTATCTTCCCGTGGGCTCTGATTATTTTCGGACGGGGAGGTGGGAGCTGATGGGGTTTTGATTATATGGCTCCTCTCCCGTTGTTATTTCCCTGTTTTCCCTTCTTCTTTTTGTCTTTGTGGTTCTTTCTTACTTTTATCTCTTCTATATTTCGGGTTCTGATTAGGGCGACAGGCACGCTGCCGGGGGGTAGGCCATAGCCTTCTGCAGGGGTGCAGGGTGGGATGTGCGGGGTGGGGGGGGTCTGTCGTATTGTGTTTTCCCCTCATTCTTTTTGGTTCTATGGCTCTTATGTATCCCCTTTTTTCGAGACGCGGTGTCGGCATGTGGCCCCCTGGGGTGTTTTTGCTAGCATGGGCCTTTTGGTATTCCTGTAGTCACGGTTTACTACGCATTCATTCCTCCTGTTACCACTAGTTCCATGTGCCGGTCTATTCTTGAGTGTTTCGTTAGCCGTGGGGCGCGTGCAGTGATGCTGCGTTCTTACTTCTCCCCCCCCTTTTTTTCCTATGTCCTTTCCCCCCCCTTTTTTTTTCCCCTCTCCTCCTTTTTCTTTCCTTCCCCGGGTTGTTGTAACAGAGGGCTCTTGTTTTACAAGCCTAATTTTAGTTTTGTGTATTATTGTGTGTTTTCGTAGTGGTGGGAGGGCGCTGGGCAGCGGTTGCAATTGCTTATTATTGTGGGACTCACGTTCTGCCTTTACCAAAAATGTAACTGTTCTTTTTGGCTTTTCCTGTGTTCGATATTTCTGCTTGCTCGCGGCCCACCACGGCCCTCTGGACTTTGCGGATTGCCATTATTCTGCGACACCCTTTCTTCTATTATAAAATCAACCTTCTCTCATCCTGTTCATGATGTTTGCTCGGTGGCTTTTCGCCTTTGCTTCATGTATGGATTGCTGTGATATCCTCTTGATGCTTCTGTACTGCCTGATATGTTTCTTTCATTGTGGTGGCCGGCCCGATGGGTTGTAGGCCCGTATCTGTGAGCGCTTTCTGTACAATAAAGGTTTAAAAAAAAAAAAAAAAAAAAGAAAAGAAAATGCTTGTTTTTTTCTTCCTTCTCAGTACTCCGTAGTCAGTGGCCCATTTCCTTAGTCAATTAGCCTTGTACTGTCTTTGCTCTCTTGTTCCTTTAACTCTCTTTTCTCCTCAATCGTTACCCGTTGTTTGCTTTGGCATCCAGAGGTCTCTGCAGGGTACCCTAGTCACTGCACCAACCATCAGAGAAACAGGTAAGGCTTCCTTTCACAGCTTCATGGTTGGATTTACTTTCCCTTCTATTGTTACTATTGTCTAGCCATTATTTTCTTCTCCCTATTAAGTAAGTTCTCCAAATCCTCATGGCATATGAGGAATCCTGAGAAAGGGGCTTGCTTGCACCATCTAGACAATTCTAGCCTGAGAAAATTCATTCTTGATTTCCTCCTACCATAGTTCGGCTCCCTTTTCCCTGTTGCCCCTAGGTCTCTCTGCTGCTAGTCCTTACTGAGCACGGAAAGTTTAAGGGATGGCCTAGGATTCTCAGTAGGTCTGCCTTTCTTAGATGCTGGTACTACATTTGTTCTACATAGATTTTCCCAAATTTCAGGCACAGGTACAGGTTTGCAACTGGGCCTTTTAGGGATCTAGCGGTCTTGTCCTTCACCATGTTCAAGGTTGCAGGCCTTCGTTTCTTCATGGATGGCGGATGCCTCCATGTTGATAGATCTGAACTTGCAGTGACTAATTTGTGCCAGTGTTTCCCACTGCAGAGCTCGAGTGCTCCACATAACATATAGTAAGATGCATCTCTTCCAGTCAGAATGTGTCTGAGAATGGAGATAGAAAGACCGTGGCTACCAACTGTTAACTTTCATCTGTTAAAGGTGGATAAAAGTGGGCAAAAAAAAAAAAAATAACTTTATGATTCTAATATTTTGTGTTTTGGATATTCAGTCCCCTCACACATGCTGGGTAGAACTAAAAAAAAAAAATCAAGACATGTACTTACTTTGTGACAGATGAAGCACCAGATCTCACATAGAGTTGGGTGCCATCCACATATTACTTAGATGCAAGGCCACGACTTAAGACTTCTTATGACATGTGTGGCCTTTACGAAGAATAGAATTTTTCTCAATAGGGCAATGACTATGAAAAGTCGATTGGCTGCTGGAGAGCCAACAGGTGCAGGCCTATTATTAGTGCAGCAGATGCCGTGGGACCAGGACCCAAGAGTGTGTGGGAGGGCTCACTGGACCACAGCATTGTTGTACTGTACTCTGTAACTGGGGGAGAGGAGGTCCATATTCCTTCCTTGCATTAGGCTCCATTGCACCCTTGCTATGCCACTGAGATCCGAAAATGCAGCTAGCACTTCCCAGCTGACCTCAGCATGTTTGCAAACTGTCTGATTTTCTAAGATACAAGCCTGTGTTATTAAGGGTGAGGGACTGAGGGTACTTGATGATAGCAAAATTCTCCCATCTTTTACCTTTAATGTTAAAGTCACTCATTTTACATTGAATTTCATCGTAATATCCAGCATTGCAGAAGCAGAGCATTCCCATCCCGTTAAAGGAGACCCCCAGCCAGAACAGTATAGGACTCAGAATGCTGTGAAGGGATCTGCATTTTGCAGAATATTTTTTCTGCAGGACGTCAGGGCTGTCTGTAGTATTATGGCTGGTCTTAGTATTGGTGCAGAGGGAGCCAGCTATAATGCTTTGGGGCGGATCTAGGAAAGCACCAAAAGGATGCAAGAAAGACTGCTCATAGATACCGGGAAAGGTTCCTAAAAGGTGAATAACTTGTCCCATAACCCGTAGGACTGATTGTAAACTGTGTTTACCACGGACAAGAGGGAGAGGGTTATGAAAAGTTTTACATAGATCACAAGTGGTAAATAAGAGCAAAAACACATATCTTGAGGTGAAATACAAGGAGTTTTTAGGGCATTGAGCTAACCATAGAATGCAAAGTGAGTACTTTAATGAGGTATTTAGTTTTAGAAAGGGTGGAGTGACCATCAGTTGAGTAGGTATCCACAACGTTTGAAACCATGAAGAAGTTTTAGGACAAGCACACATAATCCTAATGAATACTGAGCAGCTGAGAATTAAACAACAGCACATATAGGGTCTACTGAATTGTAATAGGTGGGAAGTGGACAGACTGATGGCCCTTATTTGTGCTAAGAACCTAACGGATCAGAAGAACAAGCCACTGGTCATAAATGCGTACATCTCCAAGTAGTACTTTCCAGTACCTAAAGTAAGAAGAACGAAGCAAAAGCAATGAGCAATTAATGTAAAGGATATAATGGACAAAATAGGTTTGCGCAGTTTAGAGCGGAGTTTGTTTTTCACAACTACCCAATGCTTACATCACAAAAAAGAGGCTTGGATGGGTGTGTCAATGTTCATGCCCCGATATTTAACAAAGGAAGGAGAGAGAGAGTATATGGATTCGTTCTCCCTAGGTAACGTTTATAAAACAAGAAGAATCCATACAGTTATGGGTTGACGATGTCCCTACTGTGGTTGGGAGCACGTCTGATGTTTTAAGGTACCCCTCACACACCAACAGGCCCCTTGGTGTCATGCTTCATCATCGGGGTCATCGTATCCCTCGACGGGATACGGCGTGCTGCGACCAGCGAGTACGCGGGAGCACTCTTATGGCTATGTGTGGTGTATAGTGAGGGTTGTTTTTATCATATAGTGAGTGAGTGTGGTGGTGGGGTTGGGAAAGTGATTGGAAATTAAAAAGGACCTAACTCGTGGGTAGGCTCAAAAAACTTTAATGGTTCCCCGAGTTGGTACTATTAAAAAGATATCAGAGGAAGAGCGTAGTATTATGTGCGCTGCCTCTTGGTGTGTGTCAACATGTTTCGATGTAAGAACATCTTCTTCAGGACAGGGTTACACAAAATCCCCACCTTACTCACGTTTTTCTAATTTGTGTATATACAAAAAAGTGATATTTATTAGTGAAGGTCTATTATTGTACCTAAACTTTTAGCCGCTATTTTGCAGACCTGTAGAGAGAAAGGCTAAAAAAAATTTCTGGTAGTCCTTGCTTTCAAAAAAGACCATGGGTTAAATACATCCGTGGTATTGGTCATGCAAAAAAAGGGTGCGGTCTTCAATATGTCGAAAAATAATCATGGCACGAAGTGTTTACTCTACACAACTATTTTTAACGTGCCTATTGTGAAAAATACTATATCAAAAGTATTCGAAAAATATTCGAAAAAAGAGGACACATACAAAACGAACACACATACAACATAAAGCACACACTCTAGATTATGGCCATGTTTGGTGCCACCTGTACTTTCCAGTGGTGGTAAGGTAACTGTGCTGTAAACAGTAAAACGGCTGAAACATACTGTAAAAATGGGAGTTCATTGCTCCATGAGACCGTGTCTAACGTAGGGGTTACCCGGGCTTCCTTGCTGCCTGTGAACAGGAAAAATGGACAATATACATACATCCTGCTGTTTATATTTTTTGGTACTTACAATGCCGTCTGGAAATGTCCGTTTCATTCAATTACTCACGGGTCTATGAGGAGAATCCCTCTTCGCTGCCCCTTACGCCGGCTCCGCTGTGTCTAAGAGTGTGTCTTAGACGGGCCCTTTTATGTGATGGGTACACGCCCAGGTTTTTCTTGATTAGCGGCCGGTGTGCCGGTATTTAGTCAATTAGCCGCCGGACAGCCCATATTTGGTCCACCGGTGATCTACCTGTTGATTGGTGAGAGGCAGTGCGGTTGTCTTACGCGCATGCGCATGGTAGTGGCCTCCCCCGTGTATAACGTGAGAGTGCGTCTCTGTTTCGCGCATGCGCATCAAAACGGGATGAGTTCTTGTTTCTGTTGCTTAGTGAAACTTCGTGTGTATAACGTGAGAGTCCGTCTCGCGCATGCGCATCGCCTCAAAAACGGGATGAGTTGTTTTTGAGTGAAACTTTGTCATTATACCAAAACTTCCATTCGTTTCTCTAATTTTCTATATATTAATGGGGCAGGAGTGCTGGCAGTGGGACTTTTGTGTTAAAGCATCCCGGCCCCTGTTATTCATGCTGCTCTGTGCATGCTCGCCACATAGAGCTCATGTTCCTTCTTTTCTATGTATTTAGGCAAGCAAAGTGGCCGGTAACCTATTACCGCACGGTCCCATGGTGGATATAACACTGGATGTGTATATTTAGAGGTATCTTAATGTAAACTCAGATTCTTAATTGCCCCCATGGTATGTCATCGTTGAGGCCTGCTATATGGGTCCCCAAACGGAACACCCAACGTTGCTCCTTCTCAAAAAGGCCATGTTCAGAGGGCAATTGTTCAATTATGGTCCAGTGGATGTCATTGACACAGTGTCCCATCTCCAGGAAGTGGTTGGCCATTTTGGTGGTGCTTTTCTTGCACCGTATATTGCTCTTATGTTCATTGAGTCTTGTTTTTATTGCTCTTGTTGTCATGCCAATGTATTCCAGACGGCAGGGGCACGTAATCATGTAGACAACGTTTTTGCTGTTGCAGTTTGTCAACCTTCTCTGCTCCCATTTCGTGCCATTGGTGAAGGTAAGTTGTTTACTCCTTTTTGTCAGGTGACAGCTGGCACAGTTGCCACATGGGAAATGACCCTGTGTCCCATGCACAGAAGGTTGGCGTTGCGGAGAAATTCTGGGGCGTGTATGTACAAGGATGTCCTTGAGGTTCTTCCCGCGTCTGTGGGAGAACATTGGTTTTTCTATCTCCAACTCACCGCAATTCAGGATGCGTCAATGCTTGTTCACTATTTTTGACACCTCATTCGAATGGGTGTTGTATGTGGTGATACATATTGGCCTGGTTTGTTTCTCACTGGTTACCACCTTGTTTTCAAGGAGAGCCTCTCTGTTATTGTTCTTGGCTCTCTTCATTGCTGTGTTGATTACTCTGTCCGGGTACTTCCTAGCTTGCAGTTTCATCTTTAGGTCCTTGGCCTGTGATTTGTAGCTGTCCATTTGTGTGCAATTCCTCCTGAGCCTCAGGAACTGACCATAGGGGAGGTTCATCCGGAGGTGTCGCGGATGAAAACTGTCATACTGAAGTAGACAATTCCTGGCCGTGGGTTTGAAATGTGTAGTAGTTTCCAACCCTCCATTCCGATGGTAGATGTTGAGGTCAAGAAAAACCAGTTCCTCTTTAGAAACTGAATGGGTGAATTTCAGGAAGCGATCTTGGGTGTTAAGCCATTCCATGAAACTGGTCACTGTCTCTATGTCGCCTTCCCAGATGATGAAAATGTCATCGATGTATCGCTTCCAGGTGAGTATATTGCCTCTGTAGGGGTTCCGTGGAGTCAGGATTTTGTTGGTTTCCATATGGTGCACATACAACCCCGCCAGACTCGGCGCAAATGTGCTCCCCATGCTCGTGCCATGGCTTTGGAGGTATATGGTGCCATTACACTCGAAAAAGTTCTTAGTCAGAGCTAGTGCAATGCACTCCATTACCACTCCTCTTGGAGTTTGGTACCGCCAGCTTGCATTGTACAGAACTTCCTCAATTATGGTCAGGGTTTCGTCATGGGGGAGGCTGGTGTACAAGTTCTCTACATCCAGGCTACTCAGCTGGCGGTACCAAACTCCAAGAGGAGTGGTAATGGAGTGCATTGCACTAGCTCTGACTAAGAACTTTTTCGAGTTTAATGGCACCATATA
This sequence comes from Lissotriton helveticus, assembly GCF_964261635.1. Classification (NCBI taxonomy): domain Eukaryota; kingdom Metazoa; phylum Chordata; class Amphibia; order Caudata; family Salamandridae; genus Lissotriton; species Lissotriton helveticus. Next base: position 1,098,488,711 of record NC_136068.1, read on the forward strand.
CCTCCAAAGCCATGGCACGAGCATGGGGAGCACATTTGCGCCGAGTCTGGCGGGGTTGTATGTGCACCATATGGAAACCAACAAAATCCTGACTCCACGGAACCCCTACAGAGGCAATATACTCACCTGGAAGCGATACATCGATGACATTTTCATCATCTGGGAAGGCGACATAGAGACAGTGACCAGTTTCATGGAATGGCTTAACACCCAAGATCGCTTCCTGAAATTCACCCATTCAGTTTCTAAAGAGGAACTGGTTTTTCTTGACCTCAACATCTACCATCGGAATGGAGGGTTGGAAACTACTACACATTTCAAACCCACGGCCAGGAATTGTCTACTTCAGTATGACAGTTTTCATCCGCGACACCTCCGGATGAACCTCCCCTATGGTCAGTTCCTGAGGCTCAGGAGGAATTGCACACAAATGGACAGCTACAAATCACAGGCCAAGGACCTAAAGATGAAACTGCAAGCTAGGAAGTACCCGGACAGAGTAATCAACACAGCAATGAAGAGAGCCAAGAACAATAACAGAGAGGCTCTCCTTGAAAACAAGGTGGTAACCAGTGAGAAATAAACCAGGCCAATATGTATCACCACATACAACACCCATTCGAATGAGGTGTCAAAAATAGTGAACAAGCATTGGCGCATCCTGAATTGCGGTGAGTTGGAGATAGAAAAACCAATGTTCTCCCACAGACGCGGGAAGAACCTCAAGGACATCCTTGTACATACACGCCCCAGAATTTCTCCGCAACGCCAACCTTCTGTGCATGGGACACAGGGTCATTTCCCATGTGGCAACTGTGCCAGCTGTCACCTGACAAAAAGGAGTAAACAACTTACCTTCACCAATGGCACGAAATGGGAGCAGAGAAGGTTGACAAACTGCAACAGCAAAAACGTTGTCTACATGATTACGTGCCCCTGCCGTCTGGAATACATTGGCATGACAACAAGAGCAATAAAAACAAGACTCAATGAACATAAGAGCAATATACGGTGCAAGAAAAGCACCACCAAAATGGCCAACCACTTCCTGGAGATGGGACACTGTGTCAATGACATCCACTGGACCATAATTGAACAATTGCCCTCTGAACATGGCCTTTTTGAGAAGGAGCAACGTTGGGTGTTCCGTTTGGGGACCCATATATCAGGCCTCAACGATGACATACCATGGGGGCAATTAAGAATCTGAGTTTACATTAAGATACCTCTAAATATACACATCCAGTGTTATATCCACCATGGGACCGTGCTGTAATAGGTTACCGGCCACTTTGCTTGCCTAAATACATAGAAAAGAAGGAACATTAGCTCGATGTGGCGAGCATGCACAGAGCAGCATGAATAACAGGGGCCGGGATGCTTTAACACAAAAGTCCCACTGCCAGCACTCCTGCCCCATTAATATATAGAAAATTAGAGAAACGAATGGAAGTTTTGGTATAATGACAAAGTTTCACTCAAAAACAACTCATCCCGTTTTTGAGGCGATGCGCATGCGCGAGACGGACTCTCACGTTATACACACGAAGTTTCACTAAGCAACAGAAACAACAACTCATCCCGTTTTGATGCGCATGCGCGAAACAGAGACGCACTCTCACGTTATACACGGGGGAGGCCACTACCATGCGCATGCGCGTAAGACAACCGCACTGCCTCTCACCAATCAACAGGTAGATCACCGGTGGACCAAATATGGACTGTCCGGCGGCTAATTGACTAAATACCGGCACACCGGCCGCTAATCAAGAAAAACCTGGGCGTGTACCCATCACATAAAAGGGCCCGTCTAAGACACACTCTTAGACACAGCGGAGCCGGCGTAAGGGGCAGCGAAGAGGGATTCTCCTCATAGACCCGTGAGTAATTGAATGAAACGGACATTTCCAGACGGCATTGTAAGTACCAAAAAATATAAACAGCAGGATGTATGTATATTGTCCATTTTTCCTGTTCACAGGCAGCAAGGAAGCCCGGGTAACCCCTACGTTAGACACGGTCTCATGGAGCAATGAACTCCCATTTTTACAGTATGTTTCAGCCGTTTTACTGTTTACAGCACAGTTACCTTACCACCACTGGAAAGTACAGGTGGCACCAAACATGGCCATAATCTAGAGTGTGTGCTTTATGTTGTATGTGTGTTCGTTTTGTATGTGTCCTCTTTTTTCGAATATTTTTCGAATACTTTTGATATAGTATTTTTCACAATAGGCACGTTAAAAATAGTTGTGTAGAGTAAACACTTCGTGCCATGATTATTTTTCGACATATTGAAGACCGCACCCTTTTTTTGCATGACCAATACCACGGATGTATTTAACCCATGGTCTTTTTTGAAAGCAAGGACTACCAGAATTTTTTTTTATCCTTTCTCTCTACAGGTCTGCAAAATAGCGGCTAAAAGTTTAGGTACAATAATAGACCTTCACTAATAAATATCACTTTTTTGTATATACACAAATTAGAAAAACGTGAGTAAGGTGGGGATTTTGTGTAACCCTGTCCTGAAGAAGATGTTCTTACATCGAAACATGTTGACACACACCAAGAGGCAGCGCACATAATACTACGCTCTTCCTCTGATATCTTTTTAATAGTACCAACTCGGGGAACCATTAAAGTTTTTTGAGCCTACCCACGAGTTAGGTCCTTTTTAATTTCCAATCACTTTCCCAACCCCACCACCACACTCACTCACTATATGATAAAAACAACCCTCACTATACACCACACATAGCCATAAGAGTGCTCCCGCGTACTCGCTGGTCGCAGCACGCCATATCCCGTAGAGGGATACGATGACCCCGATGATGAAGCATGACACCAAGGGGCCTGTTGGTGTGTGAGGGGTACCTTAAAACATCAGACGTGCTCCCAACCACAGTAGGGACATCGTCAACCCATAACTTTATGGATTCTTCTTGTTTTATAAATGTTCATGCCCCCCCACACCCCCAGCAGCACATCTCAAGTATCCTGCAGCATCCGCTGACACGTGTTTGTGATTAACGTATATCACGCCTCTAGGCCTGCTGTTCTAAGCGTAATAGCTTAATTGAGCGTATAGTAGTAATATACCTTCTCCCAGGAAATAGACAGAAGTCCTCTCCATCATCCCATGCGCTTCCCAGCCTTTTTCGGAGGACGTGGATTGAAATGTTCATGATGGCAGAGCTGCCGGTCGCTGGACCAAGGGAAGGCCGTTCTGGCACCAATTGAGAAGGCATGGAACCGGCCAGCCAATGTGGAGCGGCGAGCCACCACCGTTTCTGGCAGCGTTCCTTCGGTGCAAGGTTGCTATGTTGTAGCTAAGCACAGAAAGCCCTTAAATAGCCCTGCCATGTTGGAAGGGCGCTCCCAGCATATCAGGGATACGTGTAATGTGGTGACTTGAATTGCGCCCTGCTTTTGAGTTCTATTTCCAGTGCTCACACTCGTAGGATCGGTGGTGCTGGTGGGGGCATCAGAGTTCCCATCAATCACGCAGGCACATAATGTTAAAATACATTCCAGACAAGCAGGGCGAAGGAGAGGGGATTAAGGGGCAGCGCTACTAAATGAGACAAAGCACATTATTTTGTGAAGGAGAGAGAGAGAGAGAGAGAGAGAGAGAGAGAGAGAGAGAGAGAGAGAGAGACAGAGAGAGAGACAGAGAGAGACAGAGAGAGAGACAGAGAGAGAGACAGAGAGAGAGAGACAGAGAGAGAGACAGAGAGTGTGTGTGTGTGTGTGTGTGTGTGTGTGTGTGCGTGCGCGGGTGTGTGTGTGTGTGTGTGTGTGTGTGTAAAAATTTGTGGGAAATCGGACAGACACCTCACCATGCCTGACCGAAAGCACCTGCACCCAATTTTCAAGGTCTGTCTGCAGACGGATTAAAATCAGGCAGGGAGCCAATCTGCTGCTCTGGCTGATAGCACACTTCCAACACTGTCAGAGGGCAGTCGCCTCACTTCTTGCGGTTGTATTGAGGCTTTTTCTCCAGAAGCACTTCCCATTGCTCTTGCAGCAACAACCATGTGATTCTGGCTCTGCAGACCCGCCATTCTGATGCTGCCTTTTGTGATCTCGACTATCGTGACACTCTCACCTTTCTCCTCGTCTTCCCCTTCTGTGGCGTACCTCTGCCGCTTGCCGCAGTCCACTTTCCCAGACTGAATGAGGGTCCTGGAAGAGTATACCTAATGTGGAAGTCCACCCTATGAACTATGTTATACGTTTCTCTTATGTGCTGGGAGCTTCCACCCCAGCACATCTGGGAAACTTAATATTTTGTTTGCGAGATCACCACGGTTCACATGGTGGTCTCACACAAAACGACACAGTTGGAAATGGTGCCAATCCAGCCACCCTATGTTACGTAGACGAGACCATTTCCACTGACGTGAATGGCACCATGACTACCATAAGTCTTCATAGTAGCCTAGGATCCCAAATCGGGACACCATCTTGCCTCGCCCTCTTAATACAGGGGAGTATGCAAAGGAGGGGAGATAGGACCTCAGAATATTTTTGTAAAGATCTGATGATCACCCTGCTCTAAATCACATCTTGGTGGCCTGATTGTGTGTGTGTGTGTCTGTGTGTGTCAGATGGCCCTCCTAGCTCCAATTGTGACAGGAGATACACTGAGGCACAAGGTTTTCCCCCCAAAATTGGCTCCCGTCAATGCAGTGTGGACTACTTCAAGGGAAGAAACACAATCACAGCTTGCTTTCAGCCATCCTGAATATATCCAAACGACCTACTCCCCTTACTTGACTCGCCTGAAAATCCTACCCTGTGCCTTGCCCTTTCGCTCTGGTCCTCCACGACTGTCTCATACCCCAGACCAATTAGGATCTTCAAATATACTTCCAAATTGAGGTAACTAATCTAGAAACCACATTGAAATGCTCTTGATGTGCTGGGAATTTTCTCTCTGCAAGCCAGTAACACTTTTGGTGTTCTGTATGTGACACCACCTTGACAAACATACGAGGCTAATAATCCTACTTGAAAAAGAATTCATGAATAAATGTTAAAATATAGCGAGTTTTCGAGGGTCTATATTCAGCAGTAGGCCATGGAGGAATGGGTTCAAATACAAACGTTGATCTCAGGCCGAAACCTTAACCTGAATCTAGTCTCCAGGAAGAAGCCATCAAAAATATTAATGGGAATTATTTGGTCTGATAAAATAACTACACTCTTAGAAATATTTTCTGCAGTCTGGTTAGTGTTCTACTAATTTTCTTTCTATAGAATTTCTACAATCAAACCATCTGAAATTATGCCATCTTGTAGCAATTCATAAAACCTTTTTTTCTCTCACATATGTAAACATCACAAAATGCCCCAAAAATGATTTCCATACACCAAAGTATCTTTAGTACCTTCTGTTTAGAACATTCTGAAGAGTTTTATGTAGTAACAATTGAAAGTGCTGAAATCTGAACAGTAGTCTTCTAATCCTTCGAAAAGACAGAGTGCCACATAGATAACATACATGATATGTGGCAATAAGTGCTTTCTCCCAGGGTCTCTCAGTCAACGTCAATGCAAACCCCACAAACTCTGCATCCTCAACCAAATGGCAGTGAGTTACTCGGTGTTTGAGCTTTAACAAAATACCTTTTTCACATAAGTTAGAGGCAGAATGGTTAAGTTCCTCTGAAAAGACAGAAGATCTAAGAAGTGTATGTCAAGTTGCTGGGAGCAGATCACTGACTTTCTCCTCCTCCTACTGGCTAATCTCGCCCTAGACCACCCATCTGTTGTAGACGGAGAACTCTTTTGAAGGGAGGGTACATCCAGAATAGTTAGCACTTCGAAAAAAAAAGATTTAATACATTTACCTTATTTCTATACATCCTTTGTCAAGATTTGGACTACAAGACCCAATCATTTTCTTTCAGTTGATTAACCCTTCAGAGACATATTAATGGCACAGGCTGTCGACCTGAATCAGTGCTTTGTTTAAAGGTCTTTTAGGAGTAACTTTTAGAAGGAAACGGAAAAGACAGTGGTTACCTACCTGTTTTTAAAGGTCTTCACTCGGCCATTCGAAGAAGGCTGTCGGGAGCCCTAGATAGCTCCCGGCATCCGCCTGTATCACAGCCTTCTGTTTGTTATGAACTTGTTCCAGATCATGGCGGATTTATTCAGCTCCTTTGTTTAATAGGATTACACTTCTTCTGAATCACTTAAGCTGGCTGTGCTCTCCCCGACACAGATACTATGGTATGAAGCTCTCCCGTGGATGATACTAGAATGTCTTTGTGGGTGGAGGAAGGGAATGAAAACAAATGAGGAAATAAAGAACTCAGGAAGGGCAAGGGTTCACACAACTATATGACATCTTACAATGGTCTGATCACAGTACACGGGCAAGTGTGTGCTATAGATACGTATCATCAATCTAATCAGCAAATTGAGTTAAATACTCATTGTGGTGTCTGGCAGACTCCCATTTTGGGAGGAAAGAATTCCAAGTGAGGCTACTCATTCTACCCTCTTTGACCAGCTTAAATGCTTGCACTGTGTCAAAATGCTCAATTTACAAAGTATCCTTGCGTTGCACTTCGGTGCTGGAGGACACCACTCTGAACATGTAAATTACAATCCTGATGAACAAGTTACTTACCTTCCAACCTTTCCAGTGGATGCTCTATCTGCAGATTCCTATCCTCATGAACCTCTGCATGCTTCGTATGCAGGGAGGTGGTGCCATGGTTCCCAGTCATCTCCATCACTTCCTTGAATGCATGTCACAAATCCTGATAAAACACTGCATGCCAGTTCCTGCGCTTTTCTTGTGCCCATTTTAAGCGGTGCATACAAACTTGAAGTGAGCTAATGGAGTGCACAAACCCCGCTACCAACAACATTGTCAGCTCAGTGGAAGCTACTTAGGACAGGAAAGAATATGCCTTTCTCTGTGCCTGTCGCAGACATGTCCCCCTCCCACCTCGATGAAGATTTCCACAATTGCGTTTTACACATTGCAGTATTCTTTATGAATCCCATAAAAATCCGATGTGTTTCCAAATGTGGAAACCAAATTTATGACTTTTAAAGCCAAGGATTCATGGATCGGGCACAACAGTCTGTAAACAATTTATTAGTGAGGAACCCTCTTCAATAAGCCTGAAACCAGCATAAGCATGCATTACTCCAAGTAATATATTGTACTTTTTGAATTAGTAAAACATTATCCGCGCCCACCAACCCATTTTATATATATATAAAATCAACTCCTTGCACTTCTTTTACTCTTATTAGAGCTATGAGAGGAACATAGTTTCGCGCAGATGTGAGCAAAGCATCCAGCACGAACAGAAACCTAATCTCTGGTAGGTAGCCTCATTGTGTAAAATATGAACATAAACAAACATTATACTCCTATTTAATCTAAATACACCAAGTGAAATGCATCAATCCTCCAGAGAACAAGGAGTGCAATAAATATTCTCTCTGAAAAGGCTGATCATATCTGTGGCCTCTCTATGTAAATCACCACAGAGAGGAGCAATGCTGTGCAAAATATTAGTCAATAAAATCTTTTCAAACGGACGCAGAACCTACCTACAAGGAGATAACTGAGACTTTTAAAACCATATATATATAGCACCTCTTGTGTCTTAGTAGGAAAACAAAACACCTTTAAAAGCACCTGCTCAGTTCAGAGCAAATCTCTCTTTTACCTGGAAAATCCTTAAGCAAAATATGTTTTCTACTGAGTGGATTGTCAATCATTTCTTTTTGTTCTAACATCTTTATTAATTTAAAAAGGTTATATAAATAGTTACATACAATAAAAAGTAATACACTGACAAAAGAGTAATACAAAACTCAGTTGCAATACTGTCATATATAGCTCCTACATAACAATGCAAATAGCATGTTGCAAAAGCAATATCAAAGAGGAACCATATTAAAAAGTCAGATGCATTACTTAATAAGAATTAATCAAAAGAAAAAAGAGAAAGGAAGGAGAAAAAGAGAAAGAAAGGAAAGAGAAAGGAAAAAAGAGAAAGAGAAGAAAGAAGAGTGAGTTTGAGTCTCCTGCTACAAAAAAGACAGGAAAAAGAACTTAAGGAGATGATACAAAGGGATATTGCTCTACCAACCCCTTCAAAGCCAAGTTCACATATATATTTAAAGATCTCCATACTTCACTAGAAATAGAGGGAGAAAGATGATTCTCCTCCACCGAGGTATCTGCCCCACGGAGAAAAGATACCCAAGCCCACCATGTATGATAAGATATGGACCCAAATGTCTTCCACTCCGTAAGAATAATCTTCACCGCAATTGTCAACAACAGGTCTAATAACTGCATATCTAAAGAATCCAACGGCAATGGTAAAAGTGAGGCCCATGGACCCAACAAAATTAGTGGAAAAGAAAGCTGAAACTGAATGTTAAAAATTAGCATGAGATGCTTATGAACCAATTCCCAAAAAGGTTGGAGTAAAGAACATTCAAAAAACATATGTTGATATGTACCAGCGGCTAAGTTGCAACTCCAACAAAAATCATTATCTTTCAGATTGAGAGAGTGCAGGCGTACCGGTGTCAAATGTAATAGATTGAGAGAATTTATTTTAGACTGGATTAGAGATGGGGCAATCTTAATACGAAGAGAAAGTCTCCCAATAATTTGCCAAGTGTCTGAGGAGATAGGTTTAAAAAGATCATGGTCAAAATGATGTAGCCATTTCTGTTGTGTAAAGGTAGTCAACACGGGCGGGGTGGAAGATAACAATTTATATATCTTAGAAGCCACATGACCTGATTTGTACCACATAGATAGAAGAGAAATTGTATGAGAAACTGGATCAAGATGAACCTTAGCAACAGCAACTTTTACTTTAAAAAATTTATAAAAGTCTAAATTAGTAAGAGAAAACTGCGGAGCTAAGGAAGAAAAAGGTAATGGATCATGATTTGAATCATAAAGATGATGAACCAACGTAATACCCTTGTTAGCCCAGTAGGTCACCAAAGTTGAGTCAATATCAATTTTAAGTTTAGGATTGTGCCACAAAGAAGACCACCTAGACTTATGAATTGGCTTAAATACTTTCTTGTCAATAGCTTTCACAGCAGCAATGGTATCTAAAATAATAGCACGAGAAAACGGAATAGATAATGTGGACGCAGTTAAAAAAGAAGAGGTAGGTAGAGGAGAAGATAATTCTCGCTCAATAAACACCCATGACGGAGTATGACAAGGATCTGTAGAGAGCCAAAGAGCCCCTTGGGAGGCTAAAAAGCCACTTGATATCTACCCCAATCAGGAAAATTACAACCTCCCATGTCATAAGGTTTCCTCAAATGTTTATAGGCTATTCTGGCTCTCTTATCACTCCAGAGGAACTTTGAAGTGAGAGAATCAATTTCATCAAAAAAAGACGAAGACAACTTAACAGGAAGCATTGAGGACATAAAGTTAATAATGGGTGTTATCATCATTTTTAACCTTTGAAAACGTCCCCATCATGAAATATATTTAGGTGACCAAGTATCCAGAAGTTGACGAACCTTAAGTAAAGTTTAAGCTTCATTATACGAGACTGTGTCTGTTAGAGTACTGCAAAACCAAATCCCCAAATATTTAATATGTTTTGATTGCCATTTTAAGCCAGCATTCCCCATGTGTGCAGGAAAACAATACGCGTTGAGGGGAAACTTCTCAGTTTTCTCCTTATTGTGAGTATTTCCTGAAACACTAGAAAAAAGATTAATAGTCTCGGAAATAGCAGGAATTGCAGTAACTATATCATCAGAAAAAATGAGCACATCAACTGCATAGGCAGCTGTTTTGATACAGGTTGACCCAAATTGGAACACTTTAATATCTTGATTAAGATTAAGTAGACGAAGAAGAGGGTCAATATATAACAAAAACAAAAGAGGCGATAACGGGCACCCTTGTCTAGTACCCTGACAAAGATTAAAAAAAGAAGAGGTCGCTCCGTTAACCCTAATATTTGCCCTAGGATGTGCGTATAAAGACATCACCATGTTGATAAAGGAATCTCTAAGATTATGTGATCAAAGTATTGCATGTAAAAAAGGCCAAGAGACCATATCAAAAGCCTTTTCGGCATTGAGGGCAAGAGCCGCCGCAGGAAGGCTAGATTGCTTTGCTTTCCCAAGGATATGACAAAATGTTCGACTATTATCCCTAGCCAATCTACCTTTAACAAAACCAGTCTGTGAAGGGTGAATAAGTAACGGAATATATGATTCCAGACGTTTGGCCAGAATCTTGGCAAAAATGTTCGTTCCATATTTAGAAGAGATATGGGGCGAAAATTCTTAGGCTCCAAATGGTCTTTACCCTCCATAGGGATTACTACAATAGTAGCCTCCGCCACAGAACCAGAAACCGAGCCTGATGAAATAAAGTCATCGAAAACATCTTTAAGACGAGATACAAAAGATGGAAGAAAGATCTTGTAAAACAGAATGGGAAACCCATCTGGACCCGGAGCTTGCCCTGAGCGAATAGATTTAATAGCATGAATAATTTCCTCAGATGTAATCGAACCCCCCCAACTTTACTCCATCAGCATCAGAAACAGTCTGAATAGGAATCGAGTTTAAAAATTGTTGGCATTGATCAAGAGAAGATTGATTATGGGAGTGTTTAATTTACTATAATACTCACGAAAAACCTCAAGGATTTCTTTAGTTTGAAATTTCCTGGCTCCAGAGCTATCATTTATACAAGATATCTGTGTTGATCTGATATTAGACTCTTGGAACTTTAACGTAGCCACCAAGACCTTCCCTGCTCGATTCTTTAGAAGTAGCCGTTTGGACTTCTGCGCCTGGACACCAATGTGAGCTCTCTTAGTTACAATAGAATTGTAAGAACATTTTAGATTCTTGATATCTTGTAAGAGCGTTTTATCCTTAGAATTCCTATAGAGGGATTCTTTGTGCTTAATGTTATCCGCTAAATCAGCAAGATCCTTCTTAATATCAGAATTCCTTTTTGCCATTTTTTTAATAATCTGCTCCCTGATCGTACATTTAAAAGCGCCCCATAACACCACAAAGGAACTTACCGAGGATTCATTCTCAAAGATTTTTTTTTCAATATCTTTGTTAAGTAAATCAACTTGACTTTGATCATACAAGATCTCTGAATTCAAACGCCAAGTGCGTGGCTCCCTAAATTCAGCAAAATTGAGGAGCGTAAAGGACACAGCAGCATGATCACAGACAAGAATAGTATGAATAACAGGAGTCGAAGAGTATTTTAGAAGGACTGAGTGAACTAGAAGATAATCGGAAAACATCCTTCACAACGCAACTTTTACTCCGCACTACCATTACGACGCAGCTATTACAACGCAAGTCGTTACAACGACTTGCGCTGGAGGGCTCTGTAGGATAGGGAATAGTTTAATTTTCTATCCAACACCTTCCCTACTATCCAAGGGGACTGGAGTTGGAATAGAAAATTAAACTATTCCACTATCCAGCGCCCCTCAACGCAAGACGTTGTAACGACTTGCGTTGTAAAAACTGTGTTGTAATGGCATGCGGAGTAATAGCATGCGTTGTGATGTCATACATCCAGATAATCAATACGAGAAAAGCTAGAGGGGGGAGAAGAGAAAAAGTGAAGTCGCTACCAGTGGGGTTATGTAATTGCCACATATCAGTAAGATTAGCGGAGGAACACATATTAGTCATCTGTTTGTGCGCCCTAGGGGGACAAAATTTAAAAGCAGTGTCTATCCAAAATGGGATCCATTGGGAGATTAAAGTCCCCTCCAACAATCAAATTACCATTATGAGGAACATCTGAAAGCTTTTTAGTAATAGAACGCCAAAAAGATGGATAATCACTAGTAGGTGCATAAATATTCATGACATAAATATCATAGACACCAGAAACAGAGACATACAACTCATCAGAGTAGGCTCAGGTACTTTGGGTCATCTGGATATCTAAAATGTTTATGTTAGGGGTAGCAGGGGTGGGAGGTCAGAGGTTTTAGCGGCCTTGGGTTCCCTCCTTGACACCCATTCCCAAGATAAAAATATTGTGATTGCTAGTGACCTAAACCGAACCTTTGAACACTTGGCAATTGACGATGACTTCCTTGGGGACGAAGAGGATAGGCAATGGGGAGTCCCTAAATTAGAGTTGAAATCAGTTTCCCGTTGGTCCGAGGATGTTAACTGTCTGAACGCCATATGCTACGAAAAGGGTCTGAGAGCACTAAATGGGAGGACTCTGAGCGATAAGGCTGGTACCAGTACTTTTGACAATGGGCGGCAGAGAAGCAGAATTGATTATGTTTTGTGTAGTTTAAAGATATGGTCCCTGGTTTGTGATATGGAGGTTAAATGGCGGATCGAGAGTGACCACAACCCACTATGCGTAGAGCACAAATGGTGCACTCCTACCAACATGGTCACTAACACTGAGGGGGCCTTACCGCCTCCGATCGTCCCTTCAAATGATATGCGCAGGTTAAGATGGACACATGTTGTGACTAACCAACAGGCTACTGCTAGCATTAACATTGAAACTGACAAAGCAATATTGGCCATTGAACAAATTAACTTGTCTTATCCTGGTTCAAGCAGTGTAGCTGCAATCCATGACACTCTCTTCTGTGCCATCAAGAATCATTTTTTAAAACCTGTGAAAAGCAAGGGTGAGGGACCCCGTAAGCAGGCAAAATGGTTTAACACCGAATGTAGGAAGGCCCGTTTAGCTCTAGGAACTGCTATTAAAGGGAGGCAACCTATGGCTACTCGTTCTGCTAGAAAGGAATATAAAGATAGTGTAACAAAGGCAAAGAAAGCATGGGACGAGCTCCACTGGTTAGAACTAAAAGCATGATTCAGAAAAGGGGGTGGTGATGAACAGAGTGTCTGAATTAAGCAGACCACTCTTACCCAGTCCAAAGATCAGGGCTTGATCCATCACCGTTTTTTAGCTCACTGCACCATCCCAGCTCAGAACCTGGCTACATGCAAATTAGTCTGTTCCTGTCCCAGTGCATGATGGGAACAGGGCAAACCAAACTACCAAGCCAATTCTTATACTGGGAAGGAAACAGGCTTCCGGGGACCGGTTTCTGGCATTTCAGCCGTCGTCGGCCCGGCTTGCTTGAATCCTGATGGTGCAATGAGCAAGGGACTCACATCTGAGTATACCCTTCCACGCTTATGGTGGACAAAATGATTCAGAAAAGGGGGTGGTGATGAACAGAGTGTCTGAATTAAGCAGACCACTCTCACCCAGTCCAAAGATCAGGGCTTGATCCATCACCGTTTTTTAGCTCACTGCACCATCCCAGCTCAGAACCTGGCTACATGCAAATTAGTCTGTTCCTGTCCCAGTGCATGACGGGAACAGGGCAAACCAAACTACCAAGCCAATTCTTATACTGGGAAGGAAACAAGCTTCTGGGGACCGGTTTCTGGCATTTCAGCCGTCCTCGGCCCTGCTTGCTTGAATCCTGATGGTGCAATGAGCAAGGGACTCACATCTGAGTATACCCTTCCACGCTTATGGTGGACAAAATGATTCAGAAAAGGGGGTGGTGATGAACAGAGTGTCTGAATTAAGCAGACCACTCTTACCCAGTCCAAAGATCAGGGCTTGATCCATCACTGTTTTTTAGCTCACTGCACCATCCCAGCTCAGAACCTGGCTACATGCAAATTAGTCTGTTCCTGTCCCAGTGCATGATGGGAACAGGGCAAACCAAACTACCAAGCCAATTCTTATACTGGGAAGGAAACAAGCTTCCGGGGACCGGTTTCTGGCATTTCAGCCGTCGTCGGCCCGGCTTGCTTGAATCCTGATGGTGCAATGAGCAAGGGACTCACATCTGAGTATACCCTTTCACGCTTATGGTGGACAAAATGACTCAGAAAAGGGGGTGGTGATGAACAGAGTGTCTGAATTAAGCAGACCACTCTTACCCAGTCCAAAGATCAGGGCTTGATCCATCACCGTTTTTTAGCTCACTGCACCATCCCAGCTCAGAACCTGGCTACATGCAAATTAGTCTGTTCCTGTCCCAGTGCATGATGGGAACAGGGCAAACCAAACTACCAAGCCAATTCTTATACTGGGAAGGAAACAAGCTTCCGGGGACCGGTTTCTGGCAGTTCAGCCGTCGTCGGCCCGGCTTGCTTGAATCCTGATGGTGCAATGAGCAAGGGACTCACATCTGAGTATACCCTTCCACGCTTATGGTGGACAAAATGATTCAGAAAAGGGGGTGGTGATGAACAGAGTGTCTGAATTAAGCAGACCACTCTTACCCAGTCCAAAAATCAGGGCTTGATCCATCACCGTTTTTTAGCTCACTGCACCATCCCAGCTCAGAACCTGGCTACATGCAAATTAGTCTGTTCCTGTCCCAGTGCATGATGGGAACAGGGCAAACCAAACTACCAAGCCAATTCTTATACTGGGAAGGAAACAAGCTTCCGGGGACCGGTTTCTGGCATTTCAGCCGTCGTCGGCCCGGCTTGCTTGAATCCTGATGGTGCAATGAGCAAGGGACTCACATCTGAGTATACCCTTCCACGCTTATGGTGGACAAAATGATTCAGAAAAGTGGGTGGTGATGAACAGAGTGTCTGAATTAAGCAGACCACTCTTACCCAGTCCAAAGATCAGGGCTTGATCCATCACCGTTTTTTAGCTCACTGCACCATCCCAACTCAGAACCTGGCTACATGCAAATTAGTCTGTTCCTGTCCCAGTGCATGATGGGAACAGGGCAAACCAAACTACCAAGCCAATTCTTATACTGGGAAGGAAACAAGCTTCCGGGGACCGGTTTCTAGCATTTCAGCCGTCGTCGGCCCGGCTTGCTTGAATCCTGATGGTGCAATGAACAAGGGACTCACATCTGAGTATACCCTTCCACGCTTATGGTGGACAAAATGATTCAGAAAAGGGGGTGGTGATGAACAGAGTGTCTGAATTAAGCAGACCACTCTTACCCAGTCCAAAGATCAGGGGTTGATCCATCACCGGTTTTTAGCTCACTGCACCAGCTCAGAACCTGGCTACATGCAAATTAGTCTGTTCCTGTCCCAGTGCATGATGGGAACAGGGCAAACCAAACTACCAAGCCAATTCCTATACTGGGAAGGAAACAAGCTTCCGGGGACCGGTTTCTGGCAATTCAGCCGTCGTCGGCCCGGCTTGCTTGAATCCTGATGGTGCAATGAACAAGGGACTCACATCTGAGTATACCCTTCCACGCTTATGGTGGACAAAATGATTCAGAAAAGGGGGTGGTGATGAACAGAGTGTCTGAATTAAGCAGACCACTCTTACCCAGTCCAAAGATCAGGGCTTGATCCATCACCGGTTTTTAGCTCACTGCACCATCGCAGCTCAGAACCTGGCTACATGCAAATTAGTCTGTTCCTGTCCCAGTGCATGATGGGAACAGGGCAAACCAAACTACCAAGCCAATTCTTATACTGGGAAGGAAACAAGCTTCCGGGGACCGGTTTCTGGCATTTCAGCCGTCGTCGGCCCGGCTTGCTTGAATCCTGATGGTGCAATGAGCAAGGGACTCACATCTGAGTATACCCTTCCACGCTTATGGTGGACAAAATGATTCAGAAAAGGGGGTGGTGATGAACAGAGTGCCTGAATTAAGCAGACCACTCTTACCCAGTCCAAAGATCAGGGCTTGATCCATCACCGTTTTTTAGCTCATTGCACCATCCCAGCTCAGAACCTGGCTACATGCAAATTAGTCTGTTCCTGTCCCAGTGCATGATGGGAACAGGGCAAACCAAACTACCAAGCCAATTCTTATACTGGGAAGGAAACAAGCTTCCGGGGACCGGTTTCTGGCATTTCAGCTGTCCTCGGCCCGGCTTGCTTGAATCCTGATGGTGCAATGAGCAAGGGACTCACATCTGAGTATACCCTTCCACGCTTATGGTGGACAAAATGATTCAGAAAAGGGGGTGGTGATGAACGGTGATGGATCAAGCCCTGATCTGTTGACTGGATAGGAGTGTTCTGATTAACTCAGATACTCTGTCCATCACCACCCCCTTTTTGTAATTATTTTGGCCACCATGAGTGTGGAAGGGTATGCTCAGACATGAGTCCCTTGCTCATTGCACCTTCAGGATTCAAGCAAGCCGGGCCGAAGACGGCTGTAATGCCAGAAACCGGTCCCCGGAAGCTTGTTTCCTTTCCAGTGAAGAATTGGCTTGGTAGTTTGGTCTGCCCTGTTCCCATGATGCACTGGGTCAGGGACAGACTAATTTGCATATAGCCAGGTTCTGAACTGGGATGGTGCAGTGAGCTAAAAAACAGTGATGGATCAAGCCCTGATCTGTTGACTGGGTAGGAGTGTTCTGATTAACTCAGATACTCTGTCCATCACCACCCCCTTTTTGTAATTATTTTGGCCACCATGAGTGTGGAAGGGTATGCTCAGACATGAGTCCCTTGCTCATTGCACCATCAGGATTCAAGCAAGCCGGGCCGAAGACGGCTGTAATGCCAGAAACCGGTCCCCGGAAGCTTGTTTCCTTTCCAGTGAAGAATTGGCTTGGTAGTTTGGTCTGCCCTGTTCCCATGATGCACTGGGTCAGGGACAGACTAATTTGCATATAGCCAGGTTCTGAACTGGGATGGTGCAGTGAGCTAAAAAACGGTGATGGATCAAGCCCTGATCTGTTGACTGGGTAGGAGTGTTCTGATGAACTCAGATACTCTGTCCATCACCACCCCCTTTTTGTAATTATTTTGGCCACCATGAGTGTGGAAGGGTATGCTCAGACATGAGTCCCTTGCTCATTGCACCATCAGGATTCAAGCAAGCCGGGCTGAAGACGGCTGTAATGCCAGAAACCGGTCCCCGGAAGCTTGTTTCCTTTCCAGTGAAGAATTGGCTTGGTAGTTTGGTCTGCCCTGTTCCCATGATGCACTGGGTCAGGGACAGGCTAATTTGCATATAGCCAGGTTCTGAACTGGGATGGTGCAGTGAGCTAAAAAACGGTGATGGATCAAGCCCTGATCTGTTGACTGGGTAGGAGTGTTCTGATTAACTCAGATACTCTGTCCATCACCACCCCCTTTTTGTAATTATTTTGGCCACCATGAGTGTGGAAGGGTATGCTCAGACATAAGTCCCTTGCTCATTGCACCATCAGGATTCAAGCAAGCCGGGCCGAAGACGGCTGTAATGCCAGAAACCGGTCCCAGGAAGCTTGTTTCCTTTCCAGTGAAGAATTGGCTTGGTAGTTTGGTCTGCACTGTTCCCATGATGCACTGGGTCAGGGACAGACTAATTTGCATATAGCCAGGTTCTGAACTGGGATGGTGCAGTGAGCTAAAACACGGTGATGGATCAAGCCCTGATCTGTTGACTGGGTAGGAGTGTTCTGATTAACTCAGATACCCTGTCCATCACCACCCCCTTTTTGTAATTATTTTGGCCACCATGAGTGTGGAAGGGTATGCTCAGACATGAGTCCCTTGCTCATTGCACCATCAGGATTCAAGCAAGCCGGGCCGAAGACGGCTGTAATGCCAGAAACCGGTCCCCGGAAGCTTGTTTCCTTTCCAGTGAAGAATTGGCTTGGTAGTTTGGTCTGCCCTGTTCCCATGATGCACTGGGTCAGGGACAGACTAATTTGCATATAGCCAGGATCTGACCTGGGATGGTGCAGTGAGCTAAAAAACGGTGATGGATCAAGCCCTGATCTGTTGACTGGGTAGGAGTGTTCTGATTAACTCAGATACTCTGTCCATCACCACCCCCTTTTTGTAATTATTTTGGCCACCATGAGTGTGGAAGGGTATGCTCAGACATAAGTCCCTTGCTCATTGCACCATCAGGATTCAAGCAAGCCGGGCCGAAGACGGCTGTAATGCCAGAAACCGGTCCCCGGAAGCTTGTTTCCTTTCCAGTGAAGAATTGGCTTGGTAGTTTGGTCTGCACTGTTCCCATGATGCACTGGGTCAGGGACAGACTAATTTGCATATAGCCAGGTTCTGAACTGGGATGGTTCAGTGAGCTAAAACACGGTGATGGATCAAGCCCTGATCTGTTGACTGGGTAGGAGTGTTCTGATTAACTCAGATACCCTGTCCATCACCACCCCCTTTTTGTAATTATTTTGGCCACCATGAGTGTGGAAGGGTATGCTCAGACATGAGTCCCTTGCTCATTGCACCATCAGGATTCAAGCAAGCCGGGCCGAAGACGGCTGTAATGCCAGAAACCGGTCCCCGGAAGCTTGTTTCCTTTCCAGTGAAGAATTGGCTTGGTAGTTTGGTCTGCCCTGTTCCCATGATGCACTGGGTCAAGGACAGACTAATTTGCATATAGCCAGGTTCTGAACTGGGATGGTGCAGTGAGCTAAAAAACTGGGATGGATCAAGCCCTGATCTGTTGACTGGGTAGGAGTGTTCTGATTAACTCAGATACTCTGTCCATCACCACCCCCTTTTTGTAATTAGAACTAAAAGCAGCCAGTGATAGGAAAGATTCAAGGTATTTTTGGAACATCGTAAAATGGGGCAGAGAGGGACTACCCGAACCCCCTAATAACAATGTACCAGAGGAGGAGTGGGTCAAATATTTCAAGCCCCAGTATGCTGAGACTCAGCATGCCACTGTGGCAGTCGATTTAAGCCCCGTTTATTATAAAGACGAGGCTTTTAGCATTAAAGAAATAATGATGGCCCTTAGCACAGTGTCCAGTGGTAAAGCCCCAGGATTAGACGGTGTACCAGCTGACGTCTTTACTAACGATAAAGAGCGATGGTGTAAGTATATTCATCTTCTTACCAACGCAATCGCTCGGGGCACAACCATACCAACATCCTGCCAGGGTGCAGTAATAATACCTGTGTTCAAGAAAGGTGACCGATCCCAGCCGGGCAACTATAGGCCCATAACCCTCATTGATACCATTCAAAAGGTAGTTGGGCGTCTAGTTGTAAATAGGCTCCTTGATTGGGCGGAGGAGAACAACGCCCTGTCCCCATTTCAAGCAGGATTTCGAAGGTCTACTAGCACGGTGGACCAGGTGTTCCGCTTCACCTTACTACAGTGGAGGACTGTGTTACTGGGCGGGGGCAGCCTATATGCTGCTTTTGTCGATTTACGGGCTGCCTTCGACCTGGTACCTAGGTCCAAGCTGTGGCTGGTGTTGAAGTCCCAGAGCCTACCAGAAGAGCTACTGACAATGATAATGAGGCTACACGAAGCAAACTTCGCAAAGATACAGTGGGGGGGCCAGGGAATGGTGACCGCAGACTTCCCGGTGGAGCGTGGCGTCCGGCAAGGGTGTTCGATGGCGCCCACACTTTTTACACTATATATTAATGGGGTTGTAGCTCGCATGTTGTCTTTGAATGTGGATGCTCCCTCATTAGCTGGCACAAAAATTCCTATTTTAATATTTGCAGACGACACGTTGATTTTATCTATGACGCCGAGTGGACTACAGCGTGCTCTGTCTATTTTTGACAATTTCTGTGGAGAACACGGCCTTGAAGTTAATGTGGCCAAAACTAAACTCAAAATTTTTAACCCCCATCGTAGTTTTATATCTAAGTTAACTATGAATGGTCGTTCTTTAGAGGTAGTGAACGCCTTTACATATCTGGGAATCCATGTATCTAACGATCTTAGATGGTCCCAGCATATAGATATTGCTACATTAAGGCATAGGCAATTGGCTGGCGCTCTTCGTTTAGAACATAGAAAATCTTTGACTAAACCAATAAAGCCAGCACTGCAGGTATATGAAGCAAAGGCTCTCGGCTCTGCACTTTATGGTGCTGAGCTGTGGGGATTCGAGAAGGTAGTAGCACTCCAAACCTCGGAAAACAAGTTTTTCCGGGCCATCACTGGTGTTCCCAAGAGTACCCCACTGGTGCCTCTCCGGTACGATCTGGGCAGAAAAGCGGTTGCCGATTTGGCTAGGCTCCGTCCGATCTTGTATTGGCGAAGGCTATGGACAACGCCTGAGCTTTCTCACTATGCTGAGGGGTTCCTAGATATCATCAAAAGGGATGAGTTTCACAAAATCAGATGGCTTAAAACTCTTAGTCTAACCCTGAGTGAACTTGGCCTCAAGGCACTATGGGAAGATCCAGCTGGAACCCCCTTTCCAACAAAAAGAATCATAAAGGAAATCTATTGGGAGAGGGTAGCTGCTCGGACCTGGAGTAGTTCTAGTGCAGCGTCTATGGCTGAAGGATTCCTAGAAGCCAAGCTATATCCTTGCCTTGAACCGTACTGGGACGCTATAACTAGACCAGGTGACAGAAAGCTGCTCTTCCAATTAAGAGCAGGTGCAGTCCCACTTAGATCACTGACAGGAAGGTGGGGAGGAGGATTACACGATAGCTGCCCTGCTTGTGGTGTCACCAAAGAAACAGTTGGACATTTTCTATTTTCCTGTACAGCCTACTCTGACCCAAGACGTATTTGGCTAACACCAACATGTAAAAATCTGGGTACCACCAGTAGTACTGTAGCTCTACGTATCATATGCACAAGCACTTTAATGCCTCTAGCGATAGCTACAGCTAAGTACCTTGGATGGGCGTGGTCCATTAGACAGAGACTGTTAGCCACTTGATTGTTTATCTTCTTGTTAGTCGGTCTGCATTTTATACTGTCATTTTTACTTAAAACTTTTTATTCCTAAAACGTTTTACCCTGTATCTTCACAAAATTTTATGCATAGAATTTTACTCTGTACTTGTATTTAAATTTTAATCTACTATCAAGTCTTATTTTATTGAAATTTTTTAACAGTAAAGATTGTTAATCTGGTTTTTATATTGTTCTATGTACTTGCTTTAATGAGTGAACCTCGAATAAAGCATTATTTGACTTGATAAATATCAATAGAACCATTGGATAAACGAGTCAGCAACCGCCTACCCTCAGAGTCATGTTCCGCAGTAACAACAGTCAATCCCAAATTTTGGAAATCATAGTCACCACACCATTCTTCTTTCCAAAGGCCTCAGAACAAACAACATCAAGAACCTACTCCTTTCGCAATAATAGAGCTTCTTTATACAATATTTCGGTTTCTTGTAACAATACTAAGGGGGTCATTATGATGGCGGATTTTCCGCATACTCCGGGCCGGCGGAAGCCACCGCCGGCCCGGAGTATGCGGGAAATCCGCCGAGGAGGCCTGAAAGACCCACCGCCAAATCAGGATGGCTGGTGGGTCTCACAATCTGTCCGCCGCTTTTCCGCCGCGGGCGGAAGGCGACCACGGCGGAAAAGCACTAACATGGCTGGCGGTGTCTATCAGACAACGCCAGGCATATTAGGATGTCTGCAATTCTATGCTTTTCCACGGCGGCTTTTCCGCCGTGAAAAAGCATACGGACCTTCACTTCGGGGGCCCGTTGCGGGCCCCCTGGGTGAAGGGGTGGTGGGGGGTGCACATGGGGGGTACCTATGGTACCCCCCTGCATTTGCGTGCACAATGCAGCAGGCACCGCGCTGTGCCTGCCGCTTTGTGCACGCAAATGCTGTGCATGCATTTTTTACATTGGGGCGGGTGCAGCTTGAAGCTGCACCCGCCGCAATGTTAGAGATAGAGGATGTGACCGCCACCCTGGCGGTCACATCCTAATCAGATCGGAGGGAACGCCGCAGCCCATGCGGACGTTCCCTCCTCCTCAGGGGTCGCGGACGGACTCAAGTCCGTCCGCGATCCTAATCGACCCCAAAGTCACTAGAAATTCTTTTGCAATAATCCAAAATGTTTGCCCTCTTCACGGGATGATTCAAACCACACACATTAAGTGATAAAACGTTCAAGCCTGGCATGATAAGGAACAATCAAAAAAACAACTACTACTTGGTGCCAGAGAAATCATCAGCATCAGCATAACAAAGACAAGACAGAACCAATGAAGACACAAACAATGGAAACCAGCAGGAGACCCTAGAAAAGAAAGAAAAAGTAAAGATTGGAAAAAGAAAAAAAGGAAAGAGAAAAAAGAAGGAAAGATACAGGAGAAAAAAGATCCCACCAGGGGAAGTCCATAATAGACAAAATGCATACAAGGGAGGAACATGGAGGAGCAAGCAAGGAGGCCAACAAGAAAAGGAAAAACCCAATTATCACAGAGGCAGAAAGCAATAAAGAATAAGAAACAGAGGCAGCAGACAGAGGCAAATCAGAATAAGTATATAAATACTTTATATTATATAAACTGTTGAAAAACAGTTGATCAAACAAGGAGCCATCAATCAATATGAACAGTATTTAAGAAGAACAGCGTATAAATATGCATGTTATACCTAGCAAGGCAGAGTGCAATATATAATACTATATAGCAGTGTATAAAAAAGGAAACATATCTAAGTAGAAATATATCACAACATCAGAGAAAATTCATATATAACAATTCATACATCGCATTGGTGCAAGGCAATTAGCAAAGAATAAGTATTTCATAATACCAATAGATTATCCAAAACAGGGTAAGGGAGCATTGGAATATAGAACCAAATATAGGAATAGTGAAACAACGGAGTCAAAGTACAAATATGAACTAAAAACTTGAATGATCTGCAAATGAATTTAAAAATGCACCGCACACTATACTCAAGTAGAAACAAACATTGAAAAAATATAACAGATCATAACAGACCATAAAAAGACAGATACACCATCAGACAGGAACAAGAGGAGAAAAAAATGGTATAAACAATGGACAAGACTTCAAGATAACATATGTAGATATATAAGTCTCACGTAAAAGAGAACGAGAAAAGAAGAACTATCTAAGTAAAACAGAAAACCAAGAGATATCAAGGAACATCAAACAAGACATAACAATAGTATCTCAGCCATACCCAACACCAAGAAAGGAAAGATAAAGCTCTAAGAAAGAATAGATAAAGAGAGTAGAAAAATAGATCAAAGAGAACAGTAATAAAGACCATCGTCACTAGAGCCAACAGACAATAAAGTTATGAAGAAAAAACGCATCTTGTAACATAGGAGCAGAATCTGTAAGTAAAGTGTTAGAACATATTGAACGCTGCAAATATCACCCAACATTTTCCTAAAAATAGGAACAAAGTGCCACATGCATCATTGTTGGTATTTGCGATTCCTAAATTGCGAAAATTAAGGAATCGCAATTTAGAAATCGCAAATACCTATGCATTAAAAATTCGCAATTCTTTTGCGTTTTCTTATTTTTCCTTATTTGCGATTCTCAATTTTGCGAATCGCAAATAAGGAATCCCTTTACATTGATTCCTATGGGCCTAGAGGCCCATAGGAATCAATGGGAAGCCATTCTCATTTTGTGATTCGCAATTAAGGAATCGCAAAATGAGAATGCAATTTCAAGGGTGCAGGGGGGGTCCAAAGGACCCCCCTGCACTCCTGAAATGTAACATAAAGTCCATTTTTCACACATACATGCCCCAGTTTCACTTTTGTGCTTTTTTGAAACTTTTCACAAATTACCATGAAGGTTGACTTCATGGTAATTTACCACTTCTAATTTGCGAATTCACAATTTTTTTTAGATGATGCATTGCATTTAAGAAATTGCAAAATTGCGATTTCTTAAATGCTATCACAATTTAAGAAATCGCAAAAAAAATGCGATTTCTTAAATTGCGGGAAAAAAACTTGATGCATCTAAAAAATTGGATTTGCATTCGCAAACGGCCGAATTTTGCGATTCACACCGTTTGCGAATGCAAAAACCAAGACCCTAGCAATAGCGCAAGGATATAGAAACCAGAACGAGTAAAATTACAGACATCCCACCAAAAAATACTCAAGAGCCAGAAGGACCAGGAGAAGGAGAAGACTCCATCTGGGATTCAGTCTGATTATCCAAAAAGGTCGACAGGTCCGAAGGCTCATACAAAATCTGAGAGCGACCTCTAAAAGTTATTCGAAATCGCGAAGGACCAGCAAAAGAAAACGGAATATTCATGTCAAGAAGTCTTCTTCGCAAATTGAGAAAACCTTTCCGTCTGATAACAGTGTCTCTAGCAAAATCCTGGGATATGACAATTCTGTGACCCTCCCAATTAATCACTTTGATTTTCCTCATCTGCGCCAAAATTTGCTCAAAATGCTGATGTCGCAATGGTTTAAAAACCACCGGTCTAGGATCAGGTGAAGACTTCGGTCTAAATGTAGGAACCCTGTGTGCACGTTCTATTTCAAAGTCCCTCTGAAAAGAAATATTCAACACAGCAGGGATACAATTAAGCAAAAATTCCAGCATTGATGGCGCTGATTTCTCTGCATCCTCGGACAAGCCAAAGATACGTAGATTACTTCTACGATTTCTGTCTTCCTGCTCATGGATTGTCAATCTTTGAGATCAATTTAAATGCTCTATTGTTTTGCTGAGAATATTGATAGGGGAGCCTGGCTTCTACTTGTAAAGGGGTGTACACAAATGTAACCGCACTCACATTTGATGGCAGCGATCACTCTCCTACATCAAACTATGGGGTGACTAGTAGCAAAGAGATTCTAGATTCTGGGGGTAGAAGTCTTTTTTTACCTGTAGCCTAAAGATGATAGGCCCTTCCAACCTTTCACCTGCAAATCTGTGTTGTCCCCAATATCAAACCTTTAGACTTTCACACAATGATATGTGTGTGTTCGGTAGTGTCCTGAAAATGACATGTTGCTGAGTTTGTGTTCTATGTGAGACTGTGTGCAGAATGAAAGGTATCCTATCGAGGACAAATTGATTGTTGTTACAAAATGAGGGTTTCCTGCAGACTGTCTTCAATGTTCTCTGTGGAGTAGCTAACCCACATGTACACTATTCCGTGAACAAGCCCAGACAGCATCAGATAGGCCAGGAACATCTGCTCCCTGCCTGCCAACTTCTTCAGATATACAACTTCAGCTCCTCTTCATCCCTCCCTGTATTATACTGTGTATCTCCTAGCAAACAGAGGACATTGGCTGAGGCTGTCTGGTTGAAACCTCCTCTGTCTTGATGAGTTGCAATCAGCACTCCTTCGGGAAGGCAGATAGCGATGCACTTCATCCTGATTGGGGGTGTCTAAACTGTCAATAGCAAAAAGCTTATGCCTTGGCTGACCTTGGTTTCCTGCTATTTTTCTCAAAGTAGGACTAATACTGGCCCGACCTTAATTAGACAGACTTTGTCTGTCCATTTGAAGAAGACTGTACCACCCCAGACAGAAGTCATCTGGTACAGGACCATCAGTTGCTATTTCCTATTAATGACCATGACTAGGCTAGGCTCTGGACCGGTCTCGGAAGAAGAGGAAACAGTAATGCATAATGTAAGGAAAGGTGAGTATTTGTAACCAATAACACCTTTAAACTCATATGGGACCAGGGTATTATATGAGAAGAAACCCATGGGACTAATTTCTATCAAGCTAACATCATAAAAAAGTAGCTGTATGGATGAGATCATTGATACATATGTAAATGCCTTAAGTAATATTGTATTGTGACTGCATTTATATATCGCTTCCTCCCCCTGACGAGGTGTTGAAGCGCTTTTTCGGCTAGTAGCACGCTACTCCGGAACCCATAAAGGATTAGTGGTGAATTAGTATAGTGAAATATGAAAGTAATTTACGTGGTGGATATGTTAGTCAGTTATTTGGATTGAGAAGGATAGTGGAGGGATAGAAGAGGGAAAAGGTTTGCATTTATAGCGCATTAGCTAACCCCGATATGGTGCTGAAGCGCTTTTTCAGAAATAATACGCTACTCCAGAACCCATAAAGGATAAATGGTGAATTACTAGAGTGAAATATGAAAGTAATTTGAGTTGTGGATATGTTAGTCTGTTATTTGGATTGTGAAGGATAGTGGAGGAATAGAAGAGGGAAAAGGTTTGTATTTATATAGCGATTGATCAACTGAACGACTAACTGTACAACAGTAAGTGGTCGGGTAGCTACATATATGTATGTATGTATGCACTGCCCAGGTAGGGATGAACCCCCATGTGGGTTTTCCCTACCTACTGGGTTTCGGCTCACCCTATGGGACACTTCCCGGCTGTGGCTGATTCCAATACAAGAATGGAGGCTACCATTATGCATATTTCCTTAATGCCACTTCAAGCAGCCATTCAGAAGTAAAACAGCATAAAGTAAAAAGCTCTAGAATAGAATCTTTATGTTGTCCAATAGTCATGCACTTAGATTGATCTGCCTCTTTTAAATGCGGCTTCAAGCCGATAAGTACCATGTTAAAACGAAGAATGAAGGTGCAGACATGTCTTGTAGATGGTAATAGTAGATTTATTCTTGTGGTAATCTTACAGGTTCTCAGTTACAGGAAGATGCTCAGATCCATGGTAATGCCCCACCAGGAGCAGGCTCCACCCTGCCCAGCCCTTCACACCAACTGATTCTCTCCTACAACAAACCAACCCAACATTCCATGTGACCTCACCACAGGCTGAGCAGAAAGGCAGAGAACCACAGTGGGGAGACTGCATTGGTAATAAGGACATTACAACACATCTCCCCCCTTAATAATCAAAACATTCAAAAGAAATTGAAGAAGCTAAAATACACAAATCGGAAAGGAGAATGCATTAATAACAACACATACAACACATCCTTCCCCTTTGATAATGATCATAAACACAAAAATGCATAGAGATTGTAAGCACACTTTTGACAGAGAGAAGAAGAGGACGCACTACCAAAGCATTATAATACATTCATACATCCTTCTCCTTGAAAATGATCAAAGACAAAAAAATTGCAAGACAAGGAAATACCTTCTTAAACTTACAGATCCAAAACCGCACAACATACCTAATGTGCCATATAGTAAACCAAGAGAAAACTGCGGCAGAAAAGATCTACCTCAATACTAAACCAGCATAAAACTGGGGCAAGACAGGGATCAACAACCCTAAACTGCACAAATCCCAAAAACCAAGGGTATTAGCAAAACTGATAGGGAAAGTTACTCTACACTAGAGGTAAGCTACCACGTGAGTACCCGTCACACACAGTCTATGTAATGTGTATACATAACACATGACAACCAAGGAAAACTAGGGTATCCCTAAACCCAAAACACTCATAATCTAGGGTATCCCTTAACCCAAAGCAAATCCAGGGTATCCTTAGACCCAAAACACTCTCGAAACATACTATGAGTATCAATAGACTCCAGAAATCCCAAAAACTAAGGGTATAAGCAAAACTGATAGGAGAAGTTACACCACACTAGAGGTAACCCCCCACGTGTGTACCCGTCACACACAGTCTAAGTAATGTGTATATATAACACATGGCAAACCTAAGTAAAACTCGGGTATCCCTTAACCCAAAACACTCTTGAACACTCTATGGGTATATCTAAACCCAAAACAACAATTTCTGAAAATAGTATGAAGATGCAAAACCCAAAACACTCTTAAACACTCTATGGGTATGTCGAAACCCAAAACAACAAATTCAGAAATGGTATGGAGATGCAAAACCAAAAATTGAAACAGCCACCACCCTCAAAATGACAATTTTAAGCTGTAAGATGACAAAAGATTACATGTTAAACATGTTAAGCAATAAAAACATATGCAAATCACAGTATAAATCAATTAAAGGTGAGAGAAGGTGTGCATGTCACCGTAGACAAGCAGAAAAGATGGCCCACTCTGTTAGATTCAGGAACAGCACTGCAAGGAAATGCATCTTTGAAAAACTGTCACACAACAGTACCTCTACGAAAGTCCCAAGTCCCTGCGCCAAGCTGAGATGTCGATGTGCCACAAAACCACAAGATGGCACTGTTGATCCGTTTGTTTCGAAAATATCCAAATTTGCTCCAAAGAAACTCCGAATGGGTTCAGGGTTCTGCCAAGGAAAGGTTTGCATGAAGAAATCTCATCGTTATCGTTCCTGTTGTAGTGGTGATCTCTATGGTAACAAAGATGGAGGCATACGTGCTCACGTGACGTTTTTTCTTGCGGAATTACGTCACCACTTATTGCGCACTGCCAGTCGAGAAAGGTGGAGCGTGAGGAAAAACAGGTTTCAAAATCCACAATGGCAGAACGTGCTTGGCAGGGAGGAGCGCTAGTGAAGACAGCGCGAGTGAAGACAGCGCGAGCAGCAAAGCGCGCTTGGTAACGGTAATTGTAGCCGTTACGATTCAAAAGCAAACAAATGTTAAAACACTGACTTTTCTTCCGTTTTTTTCGGCGGACGGCACAGCCAAACCACAAAAAGGACATACTTGCTGAAAACCAGATGCGTCCATACAAACTCCATAGTGTGTGAAAGGTGCTCAAAGCCACAGTCTAGAGAACGACAGGGTAAAAAAGTTAAATACAAGAGTCATTACACCCTACACAAACTTTAAGTCCGACATCCAAAATGTGCCTCCATTCGATATTTCAGAACGACGTCTTGGCAACTATTAGTGAAGTTATGTAGACTATGGCCCACAAGCAACGAGTTTCAATTGTCACTGTAAAAATTCAGTCAGCTTCGGTTGAGGCACTGCCAACCAACAGTCTTCTATCTATTTTCCGCTGAATAATATCCCCTTTTTAGGTTTCGCTGGAGGGCGGAGCTCTTAGCTCCGCCTCCAGAGAAATCTCTTGATTTCCAGTAAGGAGAATGGAATACGCCCCCCTGTCCCATTGGCTAGCTCCATAAATGGAGGCTAGCCATTGGAACAGAGATCTGTCCGTCAAGGCCGGACCAGATTCGGGGGCGTTCCCGAGATTTTTTCCCAGGGCGGAGTTACGTTT
The DNA here is from genome assembly GCF_964261635.1 of Lissotriton helveticus. Taxonomy (NCBI): domain Eukaryota; kingdom Metazoa; phylum Chordata; class Amphibia; order Caudata; family Salamandridae; genus Lissotriton; species Lissotriton helveticus. Next base: position 1,098,517,506 of record NC_136068.1, read on the forward strand.
TTTCCCGTTCCCTCCCCTTTCACTGATGCGCTGTCCATTTCCGCCCCCCCCTCGCTGTCCTGTGCACGTTTCCCGCCGTCCGTGTCCTCTCCCGCCCCCTCCCGCCGTCCGTGTCCTCTCCCGCCCCCTCCCACCGTCCGTGTCCACTCCCGCCCCCTCCCGCCGTCCGTGTCCACTCCCGCCCCCTCCCGCCGTCCGTGTCCACTCCCGCCCCGATTGATGGTTATCTAGAGCCGGTGCCCACCCGGCATTTGCCCGTAAAAATCAGCCCCCGCCTGCCTACCTAAGGAGAAGGGCCGCTGCGCTGCCCGCAGCGACCCGGAAGTGGTTGGCCGGCCGGCCGGCCAATCCCAGCGCGGCCGGCCGGAAGTGCCCGCCCCCGCAGCCCGGGGGGAAGAAAGAAGAAGCATGGCGGCCGGTTTGCAGGGCTCCCGTGATGCGAGGGAGCCCTGCTGCATCTAGGAGAGCCCAGGAGGAGAGGAACCCCGCCCGCGGCCCCAAAGCGACCGCCGGAGGAGTGATGCAGGGAGCAAGGCTCCTGTGTGAGGAGGAGAGCCCCGCCCGCCAGAAGACAGTCGGTGAGTGCGGGTGCATACGTTTTTATAGACAATAATGTCTATTTTCGATGTTCATCTTTCAGCAGTTTTTAATTTTCCTAATCCACAGTCTGTCCTTTTAGCTCGGTGCGTCTTTCAATGCCCCGCTATCTTTTCATCTCTCGCAGCATGTTTGTCTTACTAACTCTTTGGCTATCCTGTTCCTCATTTTCCGTTCTATTTCGTCACTGGATTATTCATATTCACTCAGTATCATTTCGTTCCTTGGTTTTAATACTCCACTTTTACAAGTGTATCCCCATTCTCACCTTGTCTTCTGTTCCTTCGTTATAATTCCCTCTCACGGTCTCTTTTTTCAATCCCTCACACTAATCGCCAACCTCAACCAGTATTAGTGCACAATTCCCTCACTATCTCTAGCCTGCCTCGTCTCTTTAAACTAGTTACCCCACTTCAACCACAATCCTCATTCTGTCTCTTTATACAGCTCCCTCACTGCAATTTCCATCCTTCACCTGCCTCTTTATACAACTCCCTCGCTGCAATACCCATGTTCCACCTGTCTCTTTATACAGCTCCCTCACTGAAATACCCATGTTCCATCTGTCTCTTTATACAGCTCCCTCGCTGCAATACCCATGTTCCACCTGTCTCTTTTTACAGCTCCCTCACTGCAACCTCCACCCTCGCCTGTATCTTAATATAGCTCCCTCAGTGCTACCACTGTCCTACCATTGTCCGACTCTTGATCCTATTCCCTTGCTGCAATTTCTACCGTGACTATCTCCTTCCGTCATTGCAATCTCGCTCTATCCTCACTCTGTCTCTTTACACTATTCTGTTGCATCAACCTCCAAGTCCTGAACTTTTCGCTTTACACTGACCGCTTCTTTAAATTTTCATTCTAGCCTAGTCTCTTTGGACTGCTCCCTCATTGTATTCTATCTCTCTCCCTATCTCTTTATGCTATTCCATCACTGTGATCATTTGCTCTGTAATGATGCGATAAGGTACGGCTATGATAGCCAGTCGAGGTATACACGACTCCAGAATGATGGTTCCCTACTCAAAGGATAGTCATGACTGTCTTACTTTGGGTGGAATACACAGGTCTTGCCACTAAGTCAAAATCACCCATGTTGACTTGGGAAAGTGCATAAATCACTTTTCCTAAGGCATTGCGCACTTGGATTTTCAAAGCTTCTCATTCGCTGGAAGCAGAATGGGTGGTCAGCATCCTGAACTGAAGGGCAGCCAGTACAGAAGAGAAACAATGTGAAGGTCTGTGTGGGCCTGACTAGTGCTTGTTGGAGGTGGCGCTCAGCTGTGTGCTGCTTGGTCCTCTCCAGCTGGGAGGAGAGTTTCTGCCTCTCACCTCAATGCTTGCCTGCTTGTTTGCCCTGGAAGCACCCCAGAGAGAAAAGAACATCCTACGACCGACGTATCAGTCCTTCTGAGACTGTGTAGCTGTCATCACACTAGGACCAGCCACGATGAATTAGCAGACATGACAATGACAAGAAAGTGCAAGTGAGCAGCCTGACCAGGGACCCTGACTAACATAGTCTCTTGCACCAATGTCCCAGCCACACCATTAGGCCTCCTCCTCTGCAGGCAGCTCATTTCTGCCTGCATTTGTAGGTTCAACTGGCATCTGTGGCCCCAACCATCCGTGCGCCACAAGAGTGTGTTGAGACACACTAGGGCCCACCATGCAACATCTGACCACTTCCACGTGGGTTGAGCATTTACAATGCAACGGTTTCGCCTTTGGAAAAGTTAGAGCTATTAGCAATGTAAAAGACAATGCCATTTATTTATCTGTTTTCAAAACCAACACATAAATACAAATTTTGTCATTTACAATGCCAATAGCTCAAACTTTTCCAAAGGCGAAACCTTTGCATTGTAAATGCTTGTTATTGTATTTTCTGCTAGATGGCAAACAAAACAGGTAGCCTTAGGGATATCGCCATCTTCCGAAAGTCAAATCTCACTTTACAACAGTACACAGTAAGTTAGGCACTATGGGGATATCTGTCGCACATACAGAAAACCGTCTGTTATCAGGGCCAAAGCAAGAACAAAATGGAAGAATTTGGCAGTCAGTTGACAGTCACTTTTCCAAGGCAGAAAACAGGCAAACAGAAACTGTCAGTTTTCAATTAAGGGCGACCGGTGATAGGGTCACTGGTGGGGCATATGGGGTGCCACGGTTCATAAAATCCATTTGTTTCAATACACTTACAGTTAAATCGTCGCTTCTTTTAAATGCACTTCTTCTTCTTCAGTTTCTTAAGTCAAGTCCATCCAAGGTAGCTCAGGTAGGTTCTTTTTAAATCGTCGCCAGTGTTAAAACGAAGAATAAAGGTGCAGACATGTCTTGTAGATGGTAATAGTAGATTTATTCTTGTGGTAATCTTACAGGTTCTCAGTTACAGGAAGATGGTCAGATCCATGGTAATGCCCCACCAGGAGCAGGCTCCTCCCAGCTCAGCCCTTCACACCAACTGATTCTCTCCTACAACAAACCAACCCAACATTCCATGTGACCTCACCACAGGCTGAGCAGAAAGGCAGAGAACCACAGTGGGGAGACTGCATTGGTAATAAACACATTACAACATACTACTCCTTGTAAATGTAATAAAATGTAAATGTCCAGTATTTGTAAAGCGCAAACAATTACCCAAAGGTGTCAATGCGCTGGGGTCGCCGGGAAGATTAAGCAAGCTATTGCCCAGAGTCACATGGTGCTGGGCTGTTCTGCCGCCAGCACCGCGGATCGAACCGTGAGCTCCCAGGTTCCAGAGTCAGTCACTCTGGCCGCTGCGCCACACCTCTTGTTACTCTTGCTCTTACTATCTCTTGTTAAGAATACCCGTTTTATGTAGTTTTGAATGCTTTTCCATGTCTTCATAAAAATACCATTTAGATAGTTTTATCTATTTTATGTGGCCTCTGGTGCTTTTATCACCCAATAACATCACCTCTTATGATCCCTGTGCCTTACTCTCAAGCTCAAAATTACGGAGACTCTCCTCCCTTTTCTAAACTTGATTCCTTCTACGTGTTTTTTTCATTAAGGGCAGTTTTTAGCCGACCACACCTTTCTCTCCAGACTGGAGGCAAGCACAGCTTACCGAACTTGTCCTTATGCACCTCCGCCAACTCTTGGTATGCCCACGCCTGCACCTCCTCTCATCCTCGCCTGGCTGAGTGCTCCTGTCTGGCTCTCCTCTTTTTCAGGCCTCATTAGGGGAAAGAACCTTGGGCCTGTGACGCGCACAAGGCTGTAACAGATAAGGGGTGATTTGAGCAACCAATAGCCTGCTTAATAAAAAAAAAAGGGGGGAGAAAACGATACCCTGATCAGCCTTCCTACACAGCTCGCCTTTAGAATGGCAACGCGCGTTACCAAGGCTACCCTGTAATGACCAGCTGATCGCTCGTGGACCCCCAACATAGGAGAAAACCGGCGGTTGGGACGCAACCAATCAGCTGTATTTACTACACGCTCTAGGCAGGAAAACCCTTATTTAAACATATACCTTTAATAGTTTCCTCAGAACAAATACTATATCTTAAAGCCTCCTCTAATGTATATACCGTACAATTTTCTGCCAACCCATTAACATAATAATAAGGATTTAAACTTGGGGATCTCTTTGCCTGACATTGAATAATACGATTCCCAGACTCTTGCCCCCTTTTCCAACCTTGACAATGAGCATATCAAAATGATAATCCCGCAAGAAATGCACTCCTGCATGCGCGAGACCATAAGCCACATCATGGCAGGCAAAATAACTATAATTGAGCTTGAAAACAACACCTCTGACCCCCACAGAGTGCAAAATGATGATTACACTAAAAGCTGGGGCAAAAGGTCAGAGAGAAGTCATAATATTGAAAGATTGAGCCCAATGAGCACATCCGGAGGTCCAAGCACCTCAAACATACTGGGAGGTCTATGCACCTCATCCTTTAAAGGAGGTCTAAGCACCTTGAATTATAAGGGAGGCCTATGCGCCCCAAACTGTCAGGGTATCCCAAGCGGCACACAGAATCAAAGTGCTCTTTCTGATCCTCAAGAAATCGATTTAGATCGCCAAGGGGGCCTTGAGACAATGGACAAATACATCCTTGACCCTGACCCAGATGAACCACACCTAGAGTTCCCTCTTTTAGAAGAAGAACTACCCTCCTCCTCTAAAGAAATAGCAATTAACCCTCCCCTACAATATTCAACACACCAGGAGCACAGAATGGTGGCCACAAAACTATGTGACCAAATTTATTAAAAGATGGATCAGAAACCCCCGGAAAGGGACACATGAAACATTCTAAAGGCAGAATGTCCCAGTACAATGGTCTATGAGAAGGTATGTCTCACACCTAACCTGGACCCAAAACTTATTAAATTCTTGTTCATGCTGGGCAGAGACCAGAGGAAGGGCATGGATAGGTCCCTAAAGGCATGCCAGGACCACATGCTTGATATCCTAGGTACTCTTTGCAGAATTATCGACCTAACCGAAGAAAGCCACATTAACGGTACCCACCTAAACCTCAAGTTAGTAAGAGGATGGAGCCAAAGGACACTGATCATTCTGGGGAATGTGAATGCTGCAATTAATGCAGAAAGGAGAAGGGTATCCTAATTAAAATCAAACCCAAACTTAATGACATGGCTGATGAAGAGCTCTCCGCTAACCCCAAAGGAATCCCCTTTGGGGAGGATATGATTAAAAGCCTGGGGAAATACGTTGCAAGCTTTACTGTGCTAGACAAAGCTCAAAGTAATATGCGCAGTCTTTAACCCTAGTGTTTTTGCCAGGCCCACAGAAGGGGTTGCTCTGCCTGCCGTCCTTCCCAAAGATCCTTCTTTAGACAAGGATTTGGACGCCCCTACCAGGGGAACATCTCCTCTTCATTCTGCCCCCAGAGAGGAAGGTCTTATCATTCTAGAGGGTTCAGAGCTAGAGGACAAAGCTCCAACAATCTCCCAAGTAAGTACCAACTCACCTCCTTCCCTTTCAGCAGGAAAATGGGGGGTGGACTGAAATACTTTTTACACACATGGGAGAAAAAGACCCAGAATCTTTGGGTTTTACAAACCATTCAAGGCTTCAAAATTGATTTTTCAGAAACACAAACACAACATACACCCCAAGAGTCTTAACCTTGACAGAAGAGCAACAGAGAATAGTAGTAGAAGTGAATTCCATGATAGAAAAAGGTGAATTTGTAGAGGTAACTTGGGATCGTATGAACTTCCTAAGCAATCTTTTCCTAGTAGAGAAAAAACACAAAAGGTTGGAGACATGTTATAAACATGAGAGAGCTGAACACATTTCTGATTTACAGACACTTCAAAATGGAGGGTATCCACCTTCTTAGAGACATACTTCTGGAAAAAAGACTGGCTAGTGAAACTATACGTGAAGGACAACTACTTCACGATTCCAATGGCCTTAGAATCCCAGCCTTACCTCCAATTCACTTGGAACAACCATTTATACCAATTCCAAGCTCTTTCGTTTGGTCTCTCCTCTGACCCCTGGTGTTTCACCAAGGTAATGAGGACTATTGCATCCTTCTTGAGGGAGAGAGGAATCAGTCTTGTCATCGACCTCAACGACATTCTTCTTATGTCTCAAAGTTACTCCCAAATACTCAAAGACCTAATACTACAGTAAACCCCATAGAGAGCCTAGGCTTCATAATACACAGAGAAAAGTCTTGTTTGGCCCCTCAAGGTCTCTAGAATTTTTGGGCTTTCCAGTAGACACTATAATGCCAATGTTATTCCTCCCATAAAAGAAGATCACAAAAATTCAAAAAGAGATCCGACATGTTCTGAAACGACATCTCTTATTCCTAAGAGAATTAGCCAGACTCCTGGGCCTCCTTTCATCCTCTATCCAAGCTATTTTCCCGGGTCCTTTACACTACTGGGCCCTTCAAAAGGTAAAGGCCAGAGCCCTCGGACCGGCCTATGGTATGGAGATCAAATATCTCTAGAACAGAAAGCCAAGAGAGAACGGACTTGGAGGCCAGAAAATCTAGATGCTTGGAATGGCAAAGTCATTTTTGGAAATTCCCCAGAATTCATCCTGGAATCAGACGCAAGCCTTCATGGCTGGGGTGCGTGTTTTCAGAACCAGAACACAGGAGGTTTATGGTCCTATACAGAGAGTTCACACCACATAAACTTTCTGGAATTAACCGCTGGGCTCTATGCCCTGATGAGTTTCAAGCAATCCATTCAGGGCAGATCGGTCATTCTAAAAATGGACAACATGTCAGCTGTGGAACACATAAACCACCTAGGGGGCACGAAATCAACAGCTCGATCTAATCTAGCCAAGAAACTATGGATGTTCTGCCTAGAACACAAAATAGCTCTAAAAGCAGAATACCTTCTGGGAAAAAAACAATGTTTTGCAGATTGGAACTCGAGATTCCTTGTAGACCACAGCGACTGGAAACTCAAAGTGAATGGATTTGGAACTTTAGATCACTTCTGGGGCCCTTTAGCGGTAGACCTCTTCGCAAGCAGACTTACCTTCCAGCTGCAGAATTACTTCAGCTGGATGCCAGACCCGTGTGCTCTGACAGTCAAAGCCTTTCTCCAACCATGGAAATCGATTTGGGGATACGTCTTTCCCCCCTGCGCGATGATCCAGCGAGTACTCTAGAAATTGAGACAAGACAATGTTCTATAATTCTAGTAACATCCTTTTGGCAGTCCAAACCATGGTTTCCGACAACCTTGGAATTAGCCTGCGAAATACCCTTTCTACTCCCAGCGTCACAAGGCCTCTTAAGAGACATAGACAGTTGGGAGCATCCTCTAGTCCAGATGGGGACTTTGAACCTTCTTGCCTGGAAAGTGTCAGGAAATCTCACGAAATTACTAACCTTACGAGACAGGCTTCACTACTCCTCCAAGAAACTTGGGCCCCTAGAACAGACTATAGGAACAATGGCATCTGGAGAACCTGGGTACGTTGGTGCCTGGAAAGGAATCTGGATTCCGTGGAGGCTTCTATCTTATAAGTGGCAAACATCCTTGTGGAATAATTTGAGAGGGAGCTTACATACAGATAAATGAAATGCTACAGATCAGCTATTACAGCAGGTCACACTCTAATAAATGTTATGTTATGTTAGATTATATTTGTAGAGCGCCAATCGTTTGCAGCATGGACCAGGAGCGCGGAAATCCCTTAATCCCGATGATACTCAGCACACAGTAAGGTGGATTTATCCAAATGCCTCAGTAAACAAGATGGTTTTGCGTTTCCTCCTAAACTGAAGTAGGGTGGTTTACCTGCGCATGCTATCCGGGAGCTTGTTCCAGATCTGGGGAATCACAACTGAGAAAGCCCGCCCCCCCAATGTAGCTCTGTTAAAGCACGGGCAGGCTAGCCTCTGATGACCGGAGACAATGTCCAGGCACGTAGGGCTTCAGGCGATCCTTGATGAAGATGGGCACTACTCCATAACGTGCTTTATGTGCAATGCACATACCCCTGAACCTGCCCCTCTTCTTGATAGGGAGCCAGTGTAACTGTGGTAGCAGGGGGGGTGGCATGTGCTCTTCTTGGCAGTTTAAAGATCCAAAAAACAATCAGATAAATGGAGGGTCCTAGGGAAATATTTATAAACCATACCAGTTACATCCCCCACTACTACAATACACAAAACAATGAGTAGCTGGTGGTCTGTACCTTGATAATGAAGGAGAGTCTGCCCACTGACCTATTCTAAAGTGAAAACGTGTTGAGGAGAGTTACTACCTCTAGTGCATGGTACTTCCTTAGATGAAAAAGTACCCATGAGTCATCTCTCGGTTCCGCCCTTGTCATCATTTGGGACTCCTTTCACCAAGGAGAAAGCGCTTGCATTGATAGTAACAGCTAGGTGCGTAGATGAATCCCCCAGTGTGACTACAAGTATGGGTGATGTAACCTAGTGGAGGTGACTGAGAAGCAGTGCGTGAAATAGTGGGTGAAAACGTGAAAAATGTGTAAAGAAGTGTATATAAAAATTGGATAATAGAACGCTGAACAATTTTAATGGGTGTCTCTCATATTTCCAAATCGAAAAACCAGTGCGGGATCACAGCAGTTTTAAACAAATATCTGCTGTATTGATGTAACAGGTCAACATGTTTCTGCAGGTAATGGATCTCAGGAGGTGTCCTCTGCTTTCTTCAGGACCATAGATTCGCTACTGCATAATGATGAAAGTAAAGTGATCAAATCAATTAAATACACTTAAAGATATCACCTGGACGTCTTTGTAGAGTGATCGTCCTTGCTCCTCCGCTATCTGTCATCTTACTCAATACCAGATCTGCGGTCAAACACCACCATGAGCTATCCGTCCTCCTCGACTCTGAGAAACCGGATCTATTGCTCTTGACCGAGACCTGGTTTTGTGACTCGTCCCTCCCCGTTCTCCTGGCCACCCTTCCCCCTACCTATGTTGCCCTACGCACTGACCGCCCGGCGGGCAGGACAGGCGGTGGTGTGGCATTGATTGCCCGGGCGGACTTTAATTTTCAGATCCTTCCATCTTCCCCTATTTCCTCCTCTGAATTCCTTGTTGCCCGATCCCTTTATTTCTCTCCCCCCATCACTTGCCTCTTGATGTATCGCCCACCCCAGCCCTCGCCCCTATTCCTACCTGCGTTCCAGGACCTACTGGCCACCCTGGTGGTCAACTACGCTTCGATCCTGGTCCTCGGTGATTTTAATTACTGGCCTTCCGACCCTTCCGAGTGCGCCACTTCGAAGGAATTCACAGATTCTCTGCTCTCCCTGAACTTGGTGCCGCATATTTCGGTTCCCACCCATTCTCACGGTCACATTCTCGACCAGGTATGGTCCCTCAACCTCCCAATTTCCCCGGTGACTGTCTCTCCCTGCCCCTGGTCGGATCATGACCTCATTTCCTTTTTCATCTTAATTGAACCAGCGCCGAAAATCCCACGCCCCAAAAACACATGGGCCAGAAATTGGAATAGAGTTGACCTCCCTGCTTTGACCTCCCTGCTCCGGAATTCCCCTCCAATCCTTGCTGGCCTCTCGTCAAACTCTCAAGCCGAGGCAATTAATGCCTGGCTAGCCAGAGGCTGTGACTCTGAAGCCCCCTTGCGCCGTATTTCCATCCGTCGACCCAAGGATTCTAATAGATGGTTTGATGGCAACTTAAAAGAACTTAAATTGACCGTTCGTCAAGCAGAGAGACACTGGAGGAAGGACTATTGTCCTTCATTAAAAACCCTCTACCTCTCTGCACTTGCCAAATATAAAACGGCAATCCTTGATGCCAAAACCGCCTATTTTTCCACCAAAATCACGTCAGCCGAAAACAAGCCCAGGGAGATCTTCAACATTGTGAATGATCTAGCCTTCTCTGACAGAGCCTCACCCCAAATTCCTCCATCCCAGTCTTTATGTACCCAACTTAACTCATATTTCCTAGACAAGATTATTACCATCAAGGCTAACATCCCTCCCCCTTCATCTGCCTTCGTCGATCTTCCCCCTCAGACCGTCCCAAGTTGTCTTACCTCTATTCCCCCCCTTACCCAGGAAGTGTTCTTGGAGATTCTACCTAAGGTTAAATCGGGCTCCCCTGCAGATGTCTGCCCTACACGCATTCTGCAGCAAATTTACTCCTGCTGCCCTGAACCCCCTGTCACTGTCCTGAACAACTCTCTGGCCCAGGGAGTCGTGACACCCGCACTCAAAGCTGCCACCATAGTGCCCATACTGAAAAAGCCTGGCGCGGACCCAACCATCTCAGCCAATTATCGCCCCATCTCCCTACTGCCCTATTTAGCCAAGGTACTAGAGCGCCACGTCACCGCGGTACTCAGTGCCCACGTAGAGGCAAATGGGGGGCTGGCTTCCCGCCAGGCTGGCTTTCGTCCCAGGCACTCGACCGAATCAGTCGTGGTATCGGTCCTAGATGAACTCAGGAAGGGAATGGATCACAACCAACACCAGGCGCTGGTGCTCCTGGACCTCTCCGCCGCTTTTGACACGGTTGACCATAACATCCTCTTGTCCCGTGTCAAGGCGGCCGGAATCCAGGGAACAGCCCTGGTTTGGCTTTCCTCCTTTCTGAGGGACCGTACCCAGGCGGTTCGGCTGGGAGCCTTCACGACCACCCCACTCCCCGTCACTTGTGGTGTCCCCCAAGGTTCTTCCCTTTCCCCCTTACTTTTCAACCTTTACATCTCCCCTCTTATTTTCGCTCTTCAGCAGCTGGAGGTCACTGTATTTAATTATGCAGATGACCTCCAGCTCATCTTCGACCTGTCTTCTTCCTCTCTCTCTGTTTCTAATTTTCAGTCCATTATGATTTTCATCAGGGATTGGATGAACCACAACCACCTCAAATTGAACCCGGAGAAGACCGAGCTGGTTCTCACTGGTGGTTCATCCAGTCCCTGGAACCCCCACTTTTGGCCCCCCTCTCTTGGTCCCGCCCCTACCCCTTCAGCCACAGTAAAAACACTGGGAGTGAAAATGAACAGTCACCTCACTCTTCACTCCCAAATCAGTTCCGTAGTTTCCTCTTGCTTCCTCACCCTTCGGACAATCCGTATTGTTTCCCGTTTTTTCTCCCCCCAGGCTCTCAAACTGATCATGGCCGCATTGGTAATCTCACGGCTGGATTACGCCAATGCCCTTTATAATGGCATTCCGGCATACAGCTTACGGAGGCTCCAGGTGGTGCAGAACCACGCGGCCCGGCTTATCTACGGTCTCCCACGTTACCATCACTCCTCCCCCCTTCTTAGGGAGCTCCACTGGCTGCCTATCAGGGAGCGCTCCCTCTTTAAGACCGCCTGTATGACCTTCCAGGCCCGGCAAGGTACTGCCCCGGCCTTCATCGCTTCGCTGATTAGCGACTATGTTCCCTCCAGAGAGCTCCGGTCCTCCTCCAAAGCTTTCCTCCAAACCCCCCGTTTTAAGCGGAAAAAGTGGGGTGGTGCCAATTTTTCCACCCTGGCCCCTGCTTTGTGGAACTCTCTGCCTGATCACCTACGTTTTGCCACCCACTATGTCTCTTTTCGAAAGGATCTCAAAACGTTCCTGTTTAGACAGGCCTTCCTTTTATAAACTTGCTTACCCCTGCAATCCTCAGTGAACCGGACCTTGTTAGCGCCAAGAAACCGCTCGGTGGACGTTGCGCTCTACAAATGTCTTAAATTAGAAATTAGAAATTTGCTATAGGAGATGGCGTCCGGGTGGAACAAATCAGTGGAACAGACACACACAACATAAAAAGGGAAAGAAACAAAAACACATTGAATGAATGAATGAATGAATGAAATAAAATTTATAAACGCGCAACTAAAACCCGAAGGCATCAAGGCGCCTAACAAACAGATCAGAAAAACAAAAGGCAGAACACAACTACAAGTATGCCTTCGCAAAAAGATGAGTTTTCAGCGCCTTTCTAAATGACTGCATGGTGGGAAGAGACTTAAGTTCCATCGGAAGAGTGTTCCAAGATTTAGATGCTAGCGTAGAAAAGGCTTTGCCACCCCATTTGGCTCTATGGGTGCGTGGTACAGATAGCAAAAGTTTGTTAGAGGAGCGCAAGTTCCTAGAGGGACTATAAAGGGACAGAATGGACCCAATCCCAGTGGACCTACCTCTAGCCAGGGCCCCGTAGGTCATACACAGAGTTTTGAAACAAATACGATCTTCAATAGGGAGCCAGTGTAACAGTTTTCTGGCAGAGGTGGCCGAGGCACGTCTAGGCAGATCTAATACAAATTTGGCCGCCGCGTTCTGGACCATCTGCAAGCGCTGCAACAGACCCTTATTCAGTCCCGCATACAGCGCATTGCAGTAGTCCAGACGGGAGCCAATCAGTGCGACCACAACCTGTTTTCTAGCCTGCTGGGACAGATAGTGTCTGATTTTCCTCAATACATGGATTATGCCCCAGCAGGTTGAGACTGTTCTGTTGACCTGTTGACGCATGCTGAGGGTAGGGTCAATCAAAACTCCTAGATTCTTGGCCAAAGAGGCCGGGACAGGACAGGCTCCCAGTGAGTCAGGCCACCAGTTTGCCAACCATATCTTCTCCTTCCCTCCGAACACCATGACCTCCGTCTTCTCCCCATTTAGTTTCAATGAATTGTGAATCATCCATTGCGCGACTGCCTCCATACAAGATCTAAAGTTGGAGGCAGTCGTGCTGGCCGACTGGGAGAGAGAGACGAGGATCTGGGTGTCATCAGCATAGGAAACTACCTCCATCCCGAAAGATCTTATCAGTCTGGCAAGGGGGGTCACATAGATGTTAAAAAGGGTCGGACTTAATGCCGACCCCTGAGGGACCCCACAATGCACAGACAGGGATGGAGATAGGAAATCCCCCAACATCACCCTCTGCTCTCTCTGATCGAGGAACGAGGTCAGCAAACCCAGGGCAGACCCCACAACACCAATCTCCCTCAGACGAGATGTTAACACCGAGGGAGAGAGGGTGTCGAAGGCCACCGTGAGGTCGAGCAGGATCAAGAGGGTGGTCAGGCCCATATCAGCACGTGTGCGGATATTATCCAGCACTATGGTGAGGGCCGACTCGGTGCTATGTTCCCTCCTGAAACCGTGCTGAGAGTAATCCAGCTGACCCGAACTTTCCACGAAACCAGCGAGATGCTTGTTCAGATGGGTTTCAAGCATTTTCGCGGGGGCAGGGAGCAGTGAGATCGGGCGGAAGTTTTTTAATACTCCCGGGTCGAGAGATGGTTTCTTAAGCAAAGGCTTTACCACAGCCCTCTTCCATTGCTGAGGGAAGACGCCGTCCGTTATAGCCCTGTTCATAATTTCAACAAGGGGGGGCAGGAAAGATTCCCTGCAGTGCTTAAGAATCTTAAGCGGACAGGCATCTAATGGGGAGCCCGACCTGGTTTTATTCAGGAGATTTTCTAATTCCTGAAGAGAAAGAGGAGGAAAGAAAGCAAGGCACCTCTCAGCAGAAACTGGTACCGAAGCCAAAGGGACAGAGGGCACAGTGATAAGAGTCCTCTGCAGCTCTAAAGCTGAATAGATGTCAGCGATCTTGGTCTGAAAAAAGAGCGCTATGTTGTTACAAAGTTGCTGAGAGGTAATAACCGGGTCCGGGGTCTGCAAGGATGTAAGGGAATCGACAATCTTGAAGAGTTCTTTCGGGGAGGAGAGTGAAACAGTGAGAGCCGTAAAATATTCCTGTTTCACCCTTATCACCTCCACCTTATAGCTCCTCAATAGGATCTTGTGCGCCTCTTTATCCCGTAGATCCCAGCTGGTCTGCCAGAGACGCTCCTGTCTCCTGACTCCCTGCCTAAGGAGTCTTAAGTGCTCAGAAAACCATGGAGCCGACGGTTTTTTCCTCGCCGAATAGCGCAACCGAGCAGGAGCCAGTTCGTCAAATGCCATAGTAACGGCCTTTTCAAACTGCGAGACTGCCTGATGAACGTCTTCCTCTTGAGAGGTGGACATACTGGAAATCCAGGGAGTAAGAGAGCCATTAGTGATGTTTTTAAAATTCCTCCGTAATTCCCTTTTACTCGAGATTTTGCTGTTTCTGACAGCAATCGGGCAGATCACTTCAATCGGAACAGCAAAGTGACCCGACCAAGAAAGGGGGAGGGGGGCCTTTACCGCCAACCTACCATCGTTGGAAAAGATCCCATCAAGTGTATGACCCGCTTGATGGGTGGCACCCCTCACAAGCTGATTCAGCCCACAGGCTGATAAGGCATCCAGTAGGGAGAGAGAATCCCTGGCCTCAAGCTCTCCAAGTGATAGTTCAAATCTCCCAGGATCGTTAGATGTTCACAACCAAAATAGGGTTCAAGGATGCGTAGCAGTTGTTGAATAAAATCAGCTATGGGGCCGGGAGGGCGGTATATCAGGATCCCATTAAATGGACTTTCGAAGACGCCCTTTAGAGAGAAATACAGGGCCTGAAAGTTATCCTGAGGATCCGATAAAGGTAGGGTATGACAATGAAAGCTATCTTTATAAAGGATAGCCAGACCTCCTCCTACCCGGCCTATTCTGTCCAGCCGAGCCAAGAGATAGCCCTCTGGCACTGCCTCAACGAGGTCTGGGCCCGAAGAATCCTTTGCCCACGATTCGGTAACAAATACCCATGAGGGCTTTGTGTTCAGCACAAACTCTTTAAAAGCAATATTATGCCTAATTAGCGAGCGGGCATTGATAAGAAAGTCATCTTCCCTCACGGTGTTACCTCTTTTGTTAGTGTGATGTCCCGATGGGTGGAGTAAAGGTGGAGGGCTAGAGCCCCCAAAACCCCCAAGAGAGCACCCGCAGCAAAGAGGGTGGGAAAAGGCCTCCGGGGGGGCTTTAAAGTAACAAGGGAGCCGGGATGGTTTTAATTTAAGCAGATCATGGTTTGAGTACCTGACAGCCGTACATATTTCCTCATGAAGACCCAGCGACCAGCCATCCAGCCCGTCCTCAGCGCGGACGGGCGCAGACGGGCTGGACTCTGGCGTGACTCCGGCGATGATACGGCGCACATGCGGCGCGCACACGCTGCGCGCTACCATACTGTGAGTTTATAGGGCTCTAGCCGGTGAACCTGACTGCTAGAGCGCTCGTCCAGAGTCTCAGGCGTCCCCTCACCACCCCCAAGATGGCGCTTCAAGTTTCCCTACACGCTATGGCCAGCCCGCTGAAACCGCGGTGGGGGCACGAATTAAAGTGTGAGCAATGCGGCAAGTGAGTTAAAACAAGGCAGAATACAAGTCAGCTTTTTAAAATAAAATCAAAAATGGGGATATTTAAAAATATCAAGGTAATTGGTAATTGTAGACTCACTTCACAATTTGTGGTAAAGTACATACATTAATCGTTAGGTACCTCAAGTACCCCAAAGTAGTGTACTCAGCCCTATTGTTCGGCCGTCGTCCACTTACCTAATAGGTAGGATGTAAAGGCTGCGCCTCACCTGGCTGCGGCTCAGGTAGCGAGAGCACCGCTCTATTAAAAACAAGCAACAGTAATCAAGACTAGTTACTTTAGAGACTCAAGCCTCTATATGCCGTTGTTTAAAAGAACTTGAGCACATGAGGGAGAATCACCAGCCGGCAGTTCAGCCCTCTAAACAGCCTCATCGATTCCTCTGGCCACCAAAAAAGGTAGTCTAATTTCCTCCACTGATACGAGCTCATTAGGATTACTCAGACCGCTATGTTGGTTTGCTTCGTATCTGTGATACCATATCTCGCATCGGTGCACAGTACTGTCACGGACCGCTCTGTTTTATGAGCGTAGTTCCATCACCTATGCATATCAGCTAAGTCTATAGCGCCAGTATGGAGACACTCCTACTTGTTTTTGGAAAAGGGGGTGGTGATGGACAGAGTTTCTGAATGATGCAGAATACTCTTACCAAGTCAATAGATCATGGTTTTAATCCATCACCGTTTTTTAGCTCACTGCACCATCCCAGCTCAGAACCTGGCTATATGCAAATTAGTCTGTTCCTGTCCCAGTGCATGATGGGAACAGGGCAAACCAAACTACCAAGCCAATTCTTATACTGGGAAGGAAACAAGCTTCCGGGGACCGGTTTCTGGCATCACAGCCTTCTTCGGCCCGGCTTGCTTGAATCCTGATGGTGCAATGAGCAAGGGACTCACGTCTGAGTATACCCTCCCACACATAGTGTGGATAAAACCGATTTTGGAAAAGGGGGTGGTGATGGACAGAGTTTCTGAATGATGCAGAATACTCTTACCAAGTCAATAGATCATGGTTTTAATCCATCACCGTTTTTTAGCTCACTGCACCATCCCAGCTCAGAACCTGGCTATATGCAAATTAGTCTGTTCCTGTCCCAGTGCATGATGGGAACAGGGCAAACCAAACTACCAAGCCAATTCTTATACTGGGAAGGAAACAAGCTTCCGGGGACCGGTTTCTGGCATCACAGCCTTCTTCGGCCCGGCTTGCTTGAATCCTGATGGTGCAATGAGCAAGGGACTCACGTCTGAGTATACCCTCCCACACATAGTGTGGATAAAACCGATTTTGGAAAAGGGGGTGGTGATGGACAGAGTTTCTGAATGATGCAGAATACTCTTACCAAGTCAATAGATCATGGTTTTAATCCATCACCGTTTTTTAGCTCACTGCACCATCCCAGCTCAGAACCTGGCTATATGCAAATTAGTCTGTTCCTGTCCCAGTGCATGACGGGAACAGGGCAAACCAAACTACCAAGCCAATTCTTATACTGGGAAGGAAACAAGCTTCCGGGGACCGGTTTCTGGCATCACAGTCTTCTTCGGCCCGGCTTGCTTGAATCCTGATGGTGCAATGAGCAAGGGACTCACGTCTGAGTATACCCTCCCACACATAGTGTGGATAAAACCGATTTTGGAAAAGGGGGTGGTGATGGACAGAGTTTCTGAATGATGCAGAATACTCTTACCAAGTCAATAGATCATGGTTTTAATCCATCACCGTTTTTTAGCTCACTGCACCATCCCAGCTCAGAACCTGGCTATATGCAAATTAGTCTGTTCCTGTCCCAGTGCATGATGGGAACAGGGCAAACCAAACTACCAAGCCAATTCTTATACTGGGAAGGAAACAAGCTTCCGGGGACCGGTTTCTGGCATCACAGCCTTCTTCGGCCCGGCTTGCTTGAATCCTGATGGTGCAATGAGCAAGGGACTCACGTCTGAGTATACCCTCCCACACATAGTGTGGATAAAACCGATTTTGGAAAAGGGGGTGGTGATGGACAGAGTTTCTGAATGATGCAGAATACTCTTACCAAGTCAATAGATCATGGTTTTAATCCATCACCGTTTTTTAGCTCACTGCACCATCCCAGCTCAGAACCTGGCTATATGCAAATTAGTCTGTTCCTGTCCCAGTGCATGATGGGAACAGGGCAAACCAAACTACCAAGCCAATTCTTATACTGGGAAGGAAACAAGCTTCCGGGGACCGGTTTCTGGCATCACAGCCTTCTTCGGCCCGGCTTGCTTGAATCCTGATGGTGCAATGAGCAAGGGACTCACGTCTGAGTATACCCTCCCACACATAGTGTGGATAAAAACGATTTTGGAAAAGGGGGTGGTGATGGACAGAGTTTCTGAATGATGCAGAATACTCTTACCAAGTCAATAGATCATGGTTTTAATCCATCACCGTTTTTTAGCTCACTGCACCATCCCAGCTCAGAACCTGGCTATATGCAAATTAGTCTGTTCCTGTCCCACTGCATGATGGGAACAGGGCAAACCAAACTACCAAGCCAATTCTTATACTGGGAAGGAAACAAGCTTCCGGGGACCGGTTTCTGGCATCACAGCCTTCTTCGGCCCGGCTTGCTTGAATCCTGATGGTGCAATGAGCAAGGGACTCACGTCTGAGTATACCCTCCCACACATAGTGTGGATAAAACCGATTTTGGAAAAGGGGGTGGTGATGGACAGAGTTTCTGAATGATGCAGAATACTCTTACCAAGTCAATAGATCATGGTTTTAATCCATCACCGTTTTTTAGCTCACTGCACCATCCCAGCTCAGAACCTGGCTATATGCAAATTAGTCTGTTCCTGTCCCAGTGCATGATGGGAACAGGGCAAACCAAACTACCAAGCCAATTCTTATACTGGGAAGGAAACAAGCTTCCGGGGACCGGTTTCTGGCATCACAGCCTTCTTCGGCCCGGCTTGCTTGAATCCTGATGGTGCAATGAGCAAGGGACTCACGTCTGAGTATACCCTCCCACACATAGTGTGGATAAAACCGATTTTGGAAAAGGGGGTGGTGATGGACAGAGTTTCTGAATGATGCAGAATACTCTTACCAAGTCAATAGATCATGGTTTTAATCCATCACCGTTTTTTAGCTCACTGCACCATCCCAGCTCAGAACCTGGCTATATGCAAATTAGTCTGTTCCTGTCCCAGTGCATGATGGGAACAGGGCAAACCAAACTACCAAGCCAATTCTTATACTGGGAAGGAAACAAGTGACACTCCTACTTGTGCAATATGGGGCAGATGACATAGCCAGCCTGTCGCATTGTTATCCTAGGGTGTGCCAACAGTCTTGTTTTACTCCTCTGATATTAGTAGTACCAGTTAGCTATCACAGCCGAGGACATTAGGAGGCAAAGTCTATCTCAACGAGTCATACTACACAGCGCTTCTAGTATGTCTGAGCAGTTGCAGCATGCCGCTTATAAAGTGACACCCCCTTAGTGAGGCAAAGCTAGATCGGTTCCTCTAACCTTCCCGTCGGTATTCCGGGCGTCCCTCTGTGCCGTCTCGGGGAGGTGCCGGTCGGGTCGGTGTGTCTATTTTCTCTACTTCCTGGTTTCTTCTCAATGTCACGTGACTCTATCATGTGACCCAGTGAGCATACTGGGAAGTTAAGTCCAAAGAGCTCGATGTTGTGATTGCAACGCTAAGCTCCTTCGTATCTCTATTAAGTGGATGTGGGCCAGTATTCTACGGTAGCCGCTTGCGTCATCATTAACAATAACATAATTCTGCTACGGAATAAATTGCATAACAATAAGAGTGACTGCTTTGTTCATTACTCCAAAGCCGCAGTGCGGTAATTAAGCTGTTTAACAAAGTCAAGGGTGATAAGCGATAAATTGCATAACAATAAGAGTGTCTGCTTTATTCATTAATTCAAAGCCGCAGTGCAGTAATATAGTTGTTTAACAAAGCCAGGGGTAGTATTTGTCAATGATATGTCTCTATAAAAGCTAGATGGCTTCTAGTTTAAAGATCAGCCTTGCCGTATCATTTAAAACCACCTGAAGTTTCCCCAGAAGTTTATCAGGAAGCCCAGTGTATATTGCATTACCGTTATCCAGGCGTGACAGGATTAAGGCAGTCACGACAGTACGCATGGTGGAAAATGACAGCAGGGTCCCGAGCTTCCGGAGCTGCGGCATCAGGCCCGTGCAGCTTCCCAATACAGCAGACACCTGATTACGGTTAACTTGGTTTCCAGCTGGATACCCAGACTCTTCACAGCTGGCACCGGTGTTGGGGTCAGAAGAGGCTGGACTAGGGTGAAGCCCCTGTAGTAAGAGCAAGCACCTCTGTCTTATCCGGGTTTACCTTGAGGGAGTTAGAGGTCATACAGTTCATAGTGAGCCGGAGGATATTCTGGACATTGAGCTGTGCCTGGGGAGAATTATCAACTAGTACAATTAACTGGGTGTCGTCCGCGTAGTTAAACACCTGACAGTCTAATTTTGCCAGTGCTTCTACCAACGGCTGGAGGTAGATACTAAATAACAGGGGGGACAACGCTGTGCCCTGTGGAACACCCCCAATGCAAGACACCCTGCGGGACCTACATTCTCCTTATTGGACCTTTTGAGACTGATCCTCCAGGAAGGAGGTAATCCATTGGAGGACCGTCCCAGTGACTCCCAGCCTTCAGACATGGGCCAACAACTGCGTGTGATTCACTGTGTCAAATGCGGCTGAGAGATCTAATAGAGTGAGGAGGGATGCTTCTTATCAGCTGCGAGCCTCAATTCATCCGGCACCGAAAGCATAACTACCTCCGTGCTGTTATGTGCCCTACATCCTGCTTGCCGTGTATGTAACAGCTGGTGCTCTTCCAAGAAGGGCGAGAGAACTCTAAGCACATGTTGCTCGAGAACTTTGGCCAGGAAAGGAAGCCGGGAAATGGGTCGGACGTTTTTCAAGTTGTTGATGTCTGCCCCAACTTTTTTCAGCAACGGAATCACCATGGCTTCCTTAAATTTGTGAGGTACCTTCCCTGGAGCCAAGGAGAGACTAAATAGAGACAACACTTCTGGCTCTACCGCCGGAATGACCCTTTTAAACACCAAAGGGGGGCAAGGATTTACTGGTGACCCGGATTTTCCTTTGGCCACAATATGGGCTAGACCATTTGAGTCAAGTGCCGGAAAGGTTAAGAGAGAAAAGCTCTGAAACTCCAGCAAGTCCACCACTGATAGAGGACAGGGGGTTACACGAGCATTGCCTATTTTAGTAGTTATGTCTTTGACCTTAGCTAGAAAGAAGTCATGTACCTTTTCACAATCAGCCTGATTAGCGACCGTCCTTTGTTATTTCATGCAACTAAACTCCTTGAGTATGTTAAAGGTCTCTTTCTGAATATCTGCTTCCTTATAGAGGACTAGTTTTGCCTTGTACGTCTCCTGGGATTCTAGGTCATATGATTTCCGCCAGTGCCTTTTGCATTGATGGAGAGCCTGTTTTTCCCCTCTTAGTTTTTGCGTGTACCATGGGGCACCCTTCATACTATTCGTTATCCTTTCCCTTCACAGAGGAGCTACCAAATCAAAGGCTGTCCTTAACCTGGATGCAAGTTCTTCGTACACCAGGTCCAGATCCCCGGACTGTGATCCTGGATGTACTGTCTCATTTAGTGCTTCCCTCAGCTTGGCGTCCTCTATCTTGCTCATACACAAAACCTGATCCTGATATCTATAAGCTTTCTATTCCTTTTCATCATCTGTTTCGTGTGTGTGGGTTCACTAACTCCTATCACTCACTATGCCTCTTACAACAGAGTGTGCTTATCTCTATAATGTCCTCGTAACAACTGTGTGTCTTCCCGTGTGTGTCTGCCCTACTTACTCTCTGGCGCCACTGTGTGTCCACCAACAAGAGTTAAAGGAAAAAGTGTGGGCGGAAGGAAGGAACCTCACTGGAGCAACCACCAGGGAACTACTGACTGGTACTCGTCAGTGTGTTCCACTTCTCATCATCGGCTCCTTCCCACCAAAAAGAAATAGAATTTCGAAAGAGGAAAAATACCAATGGGAAAAATAATAAACAACTCAAAAGTGTGAAAACCTCATTGTATTCATGCTGACAGACATCCTTATGAAGGTAAATTCCATCACTTTCCCTGAAACAGTTGGCTTTTATAAAATTGTTAACGACATGCGCAACACACTTACTGGTGTCACTCTATGTTTTTATCAACACAGATAGGCAACGAAACATGTTGGCTTCATAGAGAAGTGATGGAGCTAAGAGATAGTGATGACCATGTGCGTTTGTATCTAATGAGAATAATACTGGAACAGATAAAGGTAGCCGGGGAGGCGGGTGGGCGTGTGCAACTCTGCAGCTCTACATGCCAAGAACAGATGCATACTGGTAAGTAGCATTTTCCGTTCGAGGCATATGAGCTGCAGATTGCATACTATGCATAGATTGTATAGCAGTACCCACACTAGCAGCGACCACCCATATCTGTTGCAGTTGTTTGAAATAGTGTTTTAAGTACAGCCTGGCCTACAGTGGCTTGTTGCTTTGTTTGCAAATCTACACAACAGTGTTTTGTGAATGTGTGCGGTGTAGACCATGTAGCTGCTTTGCAGATGTCTTCCAAGGGAATGTTCCCCAAGAAACCCATGGAAGCCCCTATTTGCCTTGTAGAATGGGCTTTTGGAGGAAAGGTTAGTGTACGCTTAGCTTTATGGTAACATATCTGGATACAGTTAACAATCCACCTGGCAATACCAGATTTTGATATTGGGTTGCCTTTATGCGGTGGTGAAAAGGATACAAAAAGATGTTTTTGTTTTCCTAAAGCTTTGCATTCTCTCTATGTAATATAGTAATGCTCTTTTGACATCCAAGGTGTGCAGAGCTCTTTCTGCTACTGTTTGTGGCTGCGAGAAGAAAACTGGCAGTTCCACTGACTGGTTTAGATGGAAAGGAGAAACTACCTTTGGCAGGAATTTAGGGTTTGTACGAAGAACAACTTTATTGTGGTGCATTTACAGAAAAGGTTCTTGAATGGTAAATGCTTGCATTTCACTAACTCTTCTTAACAAAGTAATGGCTATTAGGAAAGCCACTTTCCATGTGAGAAATTGCAATTCGCATTTATGTAAAGGTTCAAATGGAGGTCCCATGAGACGTGTGAGCACTATGTTTAAGTTCCACACAGGTGAAGGTGGTAGCCTTGGAGGTATTATTCTTTTGAGATCCTCCATAAAAGCTTTAATGGCTGGCACTCTAAAAAGAGACAGATGCTGTCTATTTTGAAAGTAAGCTGCAATGGCAGCTAGGTGCAACCTGATAGATGTGTAGGCTAAATTACACTTTATGACGGTGCAGTAAATAGCCTATAATGTGTTGGATGGACACATCTAGGGGATTTATATTGTTGTTTTGACAGTATATTACAAAACGTTTCTGCTTAGCAGTGTAGCATGCTCTAGCTGTGGGACGCCTTGCTTCCTTGATAACATTCATGCATTCTTGAGGGAGTTTAAGATAACCAAACTCTATGACTTCAGGAGCCAGATCGCAAGGTTGAGCTGAGCTGGGTCCGGTGTCTGATCTCTCCATGGTACGGAGTTAAAAGTGAGGTGATAGGTTTAGTTTTTGATGTGGTACCACAGATAGCTGTAGCAGTGTGGTGTACCACGCTTGTCTGGCCCACGTTGGAGCTACTAGTATAAGCGTCAGCGAGTGTTGTTGCATTTTGCGTACTAGTAAAGGAATCATTGGTAGAGGAGGAAAAGTGTACGCAAATAGTCCTGATCAGTTCATCCATATCGCATTGCCTTTGGCCAATGGGTGTGGGTATCTGGCCGCGAAGTGTGGGCATTTTGCGTTTTCGTGGGTGGCGAAGATGTCTATCTGAGGTTGTCCCCACATTTGAAAGAACGGGTGAAGAACTTGTGGATGAAGTTCCCACTCGTGCATCTGCTGAGTCTGCCGACTTAGCAGATATGCCATGGTGTTTTGAACCCCTGGGACGTGCTGGGCTATTAAGATGTTCTGAGGTATAGCCCACCTCCATATCTGCTGAGCTAGTTGAGAGAGCTGCAGAGTGTGTGTCCCTCCCTGTTTGGTTACGTAATACATGGCTGTCATATTGTCTGTGCGGACTAAGACAGTCTTGTTTGCCACTTGTGTTTGGAATGCTTTCAGAGCTAGGAACACAGCTAATAACTCCAGATGGTTGATGTGGAGTAGTTTTTGCATTGGTGTCCACCTTCCCTGCGTGGTGTAATGCAGTAGGTGGGCTCGCCAGCCGGAGAGCGATGCGTCTGCTGTTAGTATGATTTGTGGAACTGGCTCTAGGAATAGTCGGCCTTTTGACATGTTTTTTATGTTCTACCATTGCAGAGAGCGATGAGTCCGACTGTCTACCAACACTAGGTCTGTTAACTGACCTTGAGCTTGGTTCCATTGGCGAGCTAGACATTCTTGAAGTGGACGCATTTGCAGTCTTGCGTGAGGTACTATGAATATTCAAGATGCCATCATCCCTATGAGTTGCATAAACACTCGAGCTGGAAGCGAGTGTTGTGATTTGAATTTTGTTAGGAGCGTTTGAACACTTGTTATCCTTGCTGGGGAGGGATAAGCTCGTGCTAGTTGAGTATTGATTGTGGCTCCTAGGTACTGTTGTGTGTGCGATGGTAGCAGATGTGACTTGGAGTAATTTACTGTGAAGCCTAAGTCGTGGAGTAACAGCATAGTATTGCGAGTGTGTTGTACACACTGGTTGTACGATGGTGCTTTTATGAGCCAGTCGTCTAGATATGGGAAGACGTGAATGTGCTGTCTTCTTAAGTGTGCTGCTACCACTGCTAGACATTTGGTGAACACTCTTGGCGCTGTTGTTACTCCGAATGGGAGTACCTTGAATTGGTAGTGCTGTCCTTCTAGCACAAATCTTAGATACTTTCTGTTCGCCTGGTGAATTGGAATGTGGAAGTAGGCGTCTTTGAGATCTAGTGTGACAAGAAAGTCGATCTGCAACATAAGCGGAAGGACTTGCTGAAGTGTGACCATATGGAAATGATCTGATTGTATGTAAGCGTTTAGAGGTCTGAGGTCTAGAATACGTCTCAGAGATCCATCCTTCTTTGGAATTAAGATGTACAGGGAATATACTCCTTTGTTCCTTTGATGTTTTGGAACTATCACTATTGCATTTTTCTGCAGAAGAGAAAGTACTTCTTGTTTGAGCAGCGTTAAATGATCTTGTGACATTGGGCGCTATTTGGGTGGTATGTTTGGGGGGGGGTAGATGTTAGTTCTAGACAGTAACCTGACTGAATTATTTGAAGCACCCACCTGTCTGATGTGATGTCTTTCCAGGCTGACAGGTATTGCTGTATCCTTCCCCGACAGGAGTGGAATGAGGCGGGGGAAGGGGAGGGGAGTCATTGGGTAGGGGTGTAGGCAGATCGTGTGTTGTTATTCTTGCCTCTGCCTTTGTTATTGTTACCACGGTAACCTCCCATTTGGTAGCCCTTACTGTAGGTAGACTGAGTGGGGCTTTTGTATGTTGTGGAAGGTGTATCGGATGAATGTCCTCTGTTTGCACCTCTATATGTGGAGCGACAAAATGAACGTCTGGGAGCCTGTGACTGCAGGGCTCCCATAGATTTTGCCGTGTCTGTGTCTTTTTTCATTTTTTCGAGGGAGACCTCAACCTCTGGTCCAAATAAGTGTTGCTCATCGAATGGTTGATTGAGTATAGCACTTTGGACCTCTGGCTTGAATCCAGATATACGTAGTCAAGCATGCATGCGTAGCAGGACGCTAGTGTTGACGGCTCTGGAGGCTGTGTCTGCTGCGTCTAGCGCGCAGCGGATAGATGTGTTAGTGATAACTTTTCCTTCTTGAATTAGCTCACTAGCTCTATCTTTAAATTTATCAGGAAGATGTTGCATTATTTCCTCGAGCTCATCATAATGTGCCCTATCGTAGCGTGCTAGTAAGGCTTGCGTGTTAGCAATGCGCCACATGTTTGCCGCTTGTAAAGCCGTTCTTTTCGCTGACGCATCGAGGAGTTTAGATTCCTTGTCTGGTGGGGGAGCTTCTCCTGGTGTTTGAGAGTTAGCTCTTTTACGTGCGTTAGATACGACTAAGGAGTCCAGGGGAACTGGTCCCTTTATATATGCTGGGTCAGATGGCGCAGCTTTATACTTTTTCTCCACCCTTGGGTTTATAACCCGTGTCCTGACTGGGTCTTTAAAGACCTGAGAGGCATGTTTAACGACGCCTTTGAGCATAGGCAAAATTGCTGAAGACCTTTGTGCGGTGTCAAACTTTGCCACTGGACTCAAGCAAGCCTGGCTGAAGACGGCTGGAATGCCAGAAACCGGTCCTAGGAAGCTTGATTCCGGTCCAGGGAAGGCATGGCTTGGCAGTTCGGGCTGGACTGTTCCCATGAGGCACAGGGTCAGACTGATTTGCATATGGCCATGTCTGAACTGGGGTGGCAGAGTGGGCTAAAGAATGGTGATGGATTAAACCCAGATCTGTTGACTGGGTGTGAGTGTTTGATTGGTTCAGATGCTCCATCCATCACCACCCCCTTTTGTACCGCTTTGTTTGCCATAAGTTGGCAGGGTATGCTCAGACGTTGTGTCCCTTGCTCACTTTGCCACTGGATTCAAGCAAACCTGGCTGAAGACGGCTGGAATTTCAGAAACCAGTCCTAGGAAGCTTGATTCCGGTCAAGGGAAGGCATGGCTTGGCAGTTCGGCTGGACTGTTCCCATGAGGTACAGGGTCAGACTGATTTCATATGGCCATGTCTGAACTGGGGTGGCAGAGTGGGCTAAAGAACGGTGATGGATTAAACCCAGATCTGTTGACTGGGTGCGAGTGTTTGATTGGTTCAGATGCTCCGTCCATCACCACCCCCTTTTGTACTGCTTTGTTCGCCATAAGTTGGCAGGGTATGCTCAGACGTTGAGTCCCTTGCTCACTTTGCCACTGGATTCAAGCAAGCCTGGTGAAGACGGCTGGAATGCCAGAAACCAGTCCTAGGAAGCTTGATTCCAGTCCAGGGAAGGCATGGCTTGGCAGTTCGGGCTGGATTGTTCCCATGAAGCACAGTGTCAGACTGATTTGCATATGGCCATGTCTGAACTGGGGTGGCAGAGTGGGCTAAAGAATAGTGATGGATTAAACCCAGATCTGTTGACTGGGTGTGAGTGTTTGGTTCAGATGCTCCGTCCATCAACACCCCCTTTTGTACCACTACTAGAAATTGGGCATTTCTGTGCTTTAACACTCTTCGTGTGCCTTGGGGCTTGGTTCCAGTCCACACTGGAGGTTGGGTAGCACATCTGGGCATCCCCCAGCGACAGCTATAAAATACTGGGAATGCAATCGGAACGACAGATCTCTGCCATTTGTAGGCTGGCTGGAGAGACTGGAGAAAGAGATTTCGATACTTGGCCTCTGGAGCCAGATCATGGCCCCATTTAAGATAAAGATCTGCATTCCAGTGCCTCATGGCAACCAGGACTGAAATTTAGTGGAGACATTTGTGGTTCAAAGGGACACCCTTTCAACCACCCCCAACTTCAAAAGATACCTCCAGTATAACTACTGGTGCCATACTTCAGCACAGGGAGAGATATGCTTGCGGGATGTTGGACTGGAGAACCTGGAACTATGATGTGCACATTGCCAGAGGACTCTGTTGTACACACAGAGGTTTGCTGCCATTGAAATGGACCTGTGATAATGTCTTTGCAAATGAAAATTGGTGTTATGAATTGTCACCAGATGTTGAATTTTTATGAATCATGCTCATTTGAAGGCTATGGTTATTAATTAACCTGGAAACTCTGGAGGTCTACTCAGTTGCTGTAAAATCCATTAGAAATGCACTTTATCCTATGTATTGACAAGACTTATGAATCCCTTATGTGATGTTTTTAATGTACTGAATGTGTTTCTTATTTGTATTCTTTTATGGCTGTTTAAGCTGAATATTTATTGATGATGATGATGATGATGATGATGATGATGAAATGGACCGCATGTCCGTCCTGAATAGTTACTGGCCAGGGCAGACTTCCTGCTGCTGTGTGGCACTCTGAAGTGTGAGATCTAAATGCATGTTTTGCTTGCCCACTGTTCTTTCAGAGGTCTCAGGGACATCAAAGATCTCCTCAAAGAGATCAACACCATCTACTTGTTACCCCTGAAGAGCGGTGCCCTCTCCACTACCCACATATCTGCTGGATTCCAACTGGTATTGCTGCGTGGAACTAGGAATTGTGCTTGGAGACTGTATTGCCTTGTGTGGAGCCCCAGAGTCTTCCCCCATCAAAGGCATGCGGTCCCGCATCGTGGGGAACTTGCCATGCATGAGCGTCTTGGCGGTGAGCAGATTCACCAGGTCAGGACCCAGAGTGGCCCGCTTAGTAGACAGTGCCTCATCTCTCTTTTGCAACACTGCGATAGCATGCGATGTTCGATTCACAGGTTGCGACCATCGGAGGTGGGGGCATAACCATCGGAGTGCCTCATTCAACATCGTTAGGCATTGCTGAACTTGCGATTGTGTTTGTGCTCTGAACTGTTGGTGCGACCAATAGCAATGTGCACCAGACATTGTGCCTCATTTCCAGGGAGGTACGGAATCCTGCCACGAGCCCCCCCCCCCACTTTATTCTGCAACTGTCCTTTACATGGCCCTAAGCGCGGTGGACCAACTGCCCTCTCCTCACCCAGCCTTCCCCGATGACACCCTGTTGCCAGGTAGTATTTCCCGGCTCATGCCTGGGTGGTAAGAGTGATTTACGGGGCCGGAGGAACGCTTCCTAGAATGATCAGAAGCGGGTCAAGAGACTGCGTGACCCTCTTGTGCTTCAAAGAACTGGGCTGGTGCCGGGAAGGCCCTTGTGGACCTCTTAGGTGTGGCTGACTATTGCCCCAGGCCCATTTCTGCTCCGCATCTGTGGGTGAACTTCTCAGTTGGCTGCCAAACCCCTTTTTCGACAGCCTCCTAACTGAACTTGCTGCCTACCCCCACATTCTTCCCTGGAACCCTGACTAAGAGTGACTTTGGCCGCGTGCGGCCTAGTGCCCAGGGAGGGGGGAAGTAGGAGGGGGGCATCTCCAATCCATGGGTGTAGGATAATCTGGGTGAGTTGGAAGGCAGAAGGAGGCTTGGGGCCACAGGGTCTGCAGTGGTTAATCAGTTGACCTGCTGGGTATCAGATGCACCCCATTAGGGTGCTGAGAGCGTATGCGTGTGAGGGCGTTGTGTACAGACTTGCCTGAAATCCATTACACCGCATATCTGTGCGGTGTGTGTGTGTGTGCGCGTGTCGGTCTGTCAGTGCGGAGCCGCTCGTGATTCACGACACTGGACAGCAGTTTGCCTGATACGTTGATTTCTTGCCAAAAGAGCATTACGTGTGACATTGATATTTCTGTGGTGCTACTAAAAAGTGGTTTCATTTTGTGTACGCACATATTTCTGATATTGTTACCCTTGAACTGTGTGGGATTGATTCATAAGAACAGCTAGAGAGGGTCCGGGGTGGACAACGTGTTGCACTGCATAAGGGTGCTGGGGGGAGGGGCTGTAGAATAGGATCTTTCCAGAGTGCGCAAATTGCTGATGTCATTTGAACACGGCTGGGCCTAGTACTGCTAGTAATAATTCAAGGTGTGATTTATGCCCAGAAATACATGCTGTTCATGGCGTGTTGTTTATTAAGTGTGTTGAATACAAACATCACTTACATACATCACGTGTGTCCCTTTTGTGATGCTCAAGGTATTTATTGTGAGTACTGTGCCAATGCTTTACACAGTGCCTCTGTGGTAAACTGGACTACTCGGTGCCAAGCTACCAGAGGGTGAGCGCAGATTATACAGTGTGTGTAATCACAAGGCCCCGGACTGGAGTGGTAGGCTCTGACTGGCTGGGGTACTGTCTCAGCCAACCAGAAAGTGCCAGTTCCAACAGTTACTTTTTCCCAAAATGTTTCTGCGGATTCTGGAGCAATAGAAAGAAACATAGAGGGTGATAGTTGGCTGTTAATCCAGAATCAAGGCCAATATTTTTTTTAAGGAGGCAACACAATGCCTTCTTTCAAGAGAGTATCTAACAACCCCGAACCAAGAGTTACTCAGAATGATAGAGGGGCTGCAAGTGACAGGGTAAACAGTACTAGGCAGGCTTTATGAGGGGAGCTCAATTTAGAGCAGGCACAGTTTTGTTCCAGTTGAAGAGTTTGCAAAGGATTAAATTGTAGCACCAAAGTGTGGTGTGCTCTTCATGAGCTATTTTGACACGAGCAAACACATCATTTTTGTGAGTTGGATTATTCTGGTGAGTAGCCCACAGTTGGGTTGGGTAGATCTTGAATTGTTCTAAAAAAAAATCTTTCTGTGTTTTATTTGCCTCCAAAATTGTAGGACACTGTAAAATTAAATGAGTACATTTGTTTGAATTCATATTTCTTGTGTGCCAACCTGAAAATATATTGATAGTTCCATCGCAAGTCTGGTTTGAATCTTTAAGGCAAGAGGCATTAAAGAGTCCGGGCACTGAAGGAATCAGCCTGGTCGGACACAGTCTAATCAGAAGTGGCCTCCTCGTCCATTACATCACTAAGACTAGATGGGAATAATTGAGCGCACTGTAGGGATTTTGTTGTTGTTGCAGTTTTATATAGCGCAAACTCGACTTGAAGTTATTTGAACGCTTTACATGAGCACCAGTTATATTACACAAGGACACATTCATTTGTGGTAGGCATGGGGATATTTAGTGATTTGCCCAGAATCACAGAATGTTGAGCCGGTGCCGAGTCTCGAACCTTGTTTTCAGGCTAAAATTTTTTGTCAGCTCTGGCCGTTAGGCCACATCCTCTTTGACAAACACTTGGGGCTGCATTTGCCTTAAAGTCACAAATGAGGCCCGTAGTGAATGGGCTGAAACGCGTCGACACCCATGAAAAGACACCAGTGCTAAAACAGTTTACGTTGTGAAAATACATATCGAAAAGTGTATAATAAGAAGACAGGTCGAAAGGATATAGACCTTTTTTTGCTCTTTGCTTGATTTCTGGTTAGATCTTAGTCTTTAGGAATGCTTAGTTGTACATGTTTATAGCATCCTTTTTTCAAAACAATTTGTTGGGCTAACATGTTTTGAAAGAGATAAAAAAATATGTGTGTATATATATATATATTTGTATAGAAGTAATGTGTGTATATAGATGTTTATTTTGTGATTGTACCTAAAAATTGTTTGGTAAATCAATAAGTCGCTGTGTTACAGAATTTTTCCAATCAAACGCATAAATAAAGCATAAGTTAGAAATTGGTGCTTTGAGTTTGGAATTGGGTATGGAGGTACATAAATGAGGCAAAATTTATTTTCTTGGAAATGATTAATTGCATTTTGAAGGAGATAATTTATATTGCTCTTTCAGAAAAAGATTTTTTGAATCAGACCTAAGGCATCGTTATACTTTAGACTTAAAGTCACAAATAAGCATGTCAAATCCACTAAAAGAATGGTCTGACCATGCCAGAGGAGACCACATCAGGGGGCAAAGCAAACATCAAATAGATGTTCATGGGTGCAGGTGGAATCAGTCGCCGATGATTTACATCCAATCCGGATGGTCAATGACCCCAGGGATAGCTTTGCAGTGAGGATCAACAACCCAGAGATTAAAACTTCTCAGGAAGTTCACAAGTACTCCATATTAAAACTTAAGGATTATAGAAGTAAAAGAAGCATTCAATAAAAGAAGTGCTAGCGCCAAGTAGACAAAGCATCATTATCAATACTGCAGAGTAGTTAGGAACGCAGCAAATCTCAGCCACTTATGATAATTCCACTGGGATCATGATCTTCGCCAGTGTAATCTGAAAAAGAGTTCACATATTAATGCCAAAAATGCCCGATATGGTCCGTGGCACAATCCTATCAAAACATCTTAAACCCTGTGGATACAGTTTGATAAATGGTAATTACTCTGTAAGCTAAGCTTCACTGAATGCAAGGAATATCAAGAGTTAGCCTCTGTAACATCCTGAACTTCCCAGCAGAATGAGGAGTGAAAGTTAATACAACAAGTCTCAGTGCAGGACCCTCAAATGAGCTTGGTAGGAGCTGTAGAGCAAATAGAGAAGAGATCAGCTTACGAGAAAGAGTCTGAAAAGCAAGGTGTTACACGCTGGCAGGTTATATGACAATTTTCGGTAAAGTTCAAGCAGTCTGCCACATGTAGATGCTATAAGAGTGCAGTGTTGTCACAAGAAACCTCCCCCCCCCCCTTATCTCCCCCAATGAGACATACACCAGGCTCTGGCCAGACTCCAGTTTAAACGACAAAAGAAGGCGATGGCTAGCCTCTTTTTTTTTTTTTAACATCATGAGAGCTACCTTTTGAGCGAAAATCCCCTATATTGCCCTGGCTGAAATGAATACAGATCCAAAGTAGCAAAAAACACAAGAAACACATTATATGTAGATGAACTGAATCATTTTATTGCAAAGTAGTGTTCCTTACAGGGTTTCATTTCTCAGCTACAAAAATTACCCAATCAATACAAATAGTAAATATCAGAAATACCAAAATGATGGATCATAAAAACATTTAAAATATGTATTTTAAGGAAATAAATAATAAATATTTCAGTTAAATACGTGCTACCCTCCCAGATATTTGCATAACGTGTCACCCTGATGTTTCAGAGCATAGGAGAGATGCTAAATTCCGTTCTGCCTTTATTTCCTCTTTCCATGCATTAGACAGACAATGGGTTACTTGGTCACTCCAATCCCTGATGTTCTTTCTTGCTCAATTGTAAAATATAGTCAAACCGGCACAACCACTACTTTTAGTATGGCAGTATCACACATCTGCCGCGTTCATCCTCAACCTCATCTCCATCTTCAGATACATTTTCATGTTCTCGTCCGTGACATGTTCTTCAATGGCAGCCAATGCCCTCTCGCCTCCATTCTGGTAATGCTGTAGCAGGTCTTCAGCATACTGGATCCAAACACAGTTCTGACATCCACTCATGCAGCAATGTGCTGGAGGGGGGACTGACAGGGGCAGAAAGATCGCATCATGATCTGATACAGCATCCACTCCGACTGAATCAGAATCCTGTTTTTTGGGCGATCCAATAGTAGTAGATTCTGAAGAAATATTCACTCCTCCATCAGGTGAATGGATGTTGTTTTTGGGCCCCCTCTCCTCACTTTCATAGCAAAAGTTAGCAATCAGGCTGAGGTTGTCAATAAAGTTTCCATCAGATTTAGCTACGGAGGAAGGTGGGGGAGTTTGCAGTGGTCGGAGCCTCCAGTAATAATTAAACAGTTTCAGGGTTCCCCATGACATCTACAAAAAAAAACATAAAGGCATAAGGTTAATTTTATAGGATTAAAAATTACATCGCTTACGCTTAATTTTCAGCTAATTCCACCTAGATTTCATTTAAATTGGTAAGGCAAAACAACCTCATACATATGTTTTACTGTCCCAATACATATTGCTTTGCCTTACTATAGATGTTCCCCCTTGTGTTTATTTTGTAAGCCATTTTTGCAGGTGGTTGCATTCCAGGTGAAATCCCAGAAATTGGTGCTAGTTTAATTATTAAAAAAAAAGTAATCAAGGAAATAATGGTACAGCAAATGTAATGCTCGTGAAGGATGCCAAGAATATAAAACTGCCCCAAAAAATGATTCTCTGAAACATCTGAGCTCTAAAACATACAAACAGGGCAATGTATTAGGAAGCTTTGTTTGAGACACAAATATTTAATAATTATTGATATGACTGGTGATGTAAATGTATGCGGCACCATTGTCTGAATGTTCAATCATCCAGCACCTGGATAAATATAAACTTCCAGCATTAGAGGTCCTAACCAACATGACCAGATTTGCCAGAAACTAAGTTAAAAAAGGTATTGAGGTACAATCCCGGCTTGACAATATGGAGTCCGCAGGAAGTAACGAACATAATAAGTATGCTATAGAAACCTATACCTTCTCAAGACAAGGTTATCCCGGTTTTAATATGCAGGCATGGGAAGGGGAGGTTTCTATGCCATTTAGTTTTTTGTATCTTTCCTTTAAGGACTTTGATGGCTCCTGGACTTTAAAGAGGCAAATATACAGTTTGTGCAGGATGGGTAAATCAGCCTATGAATCCATTGAACATATCATATGTCAATGTCCATCATTGTTAGAGGCACTAAAGAAATCCCTCAAGCCCATTTTTACGGTGGAAGGTATCGGAACAATTTCAGAGGCGCTGTCACTTTGTTTTAAAAGCAATAACTAAACCTTCTGGCACATTGGTAACATTTGTAGGTCACACTTACTGGGTGTGGGGAAAAAAGTTCTAAGACTGTCGATTTTGGGAAGGTTTAATGTATTAGTTTGCACTTTTTAATTACTGTTTGTATTTTTATGATAAATTATTTAGTAGGTAATGTTTTTAAGCTATGTAAATAACTGTATATGGTTTTAATGGAATTTAAACAATACATTTATTTAATTCATTACACGTACAACTATAAAACTCTTCTGTTCAGTATGAAAACCCACATGCAGCATATGCTTTGCTAGGCAGGGGTTCCAATGTAATTAAACATTGAGCTTCTCTTCTGCATCTCAGATACAATGATAGGCTACTAAAGATAATGCTACTGGCAAATTATGCCTGCACTTTGAAATATGTATACTGGCTACAGATATTGATAATCAATTTAGAATGAGCAATTCAATTCAATCAATTCTTTAGGATTTGAGGCCTGTTCCATGTACCACTGAAAAACTTTAGATGGCGGAGACCTTTTATTTAGTAAAGACGAAAAGGGGTGGCAGCTGTGATTGCCTGTAGCCTTCACGTTATCCCTCCAGAAAGTTTTTGTGGCCACTCAGGCCTCAACAGATTTCCTTGAGGCAGGTTCCATTTTCCTAAGCTGTGAATCCCAAACCTTTGTAGACTTTTTGGAGACAGGAAGCCTTTACATAAGTAACCACCACTGCCCTTAACTCTTCATTAGCCATCCAGCAGCAGGTGGTCCCTGCACGGACTGCATACCTTTCGCTCTCTCTCTCTCTCTCTCTCTCTCTCTCTCTCTCTCCCTCCCTCCTTCAATTGTTTACACATATTTTTAAAGTACGAGTGGGATGAAAGTTAAACATAGACATCTTTAGCAGGAAACTGTGACATCTTGAGCTTCTTGGTTATGCAGCCTGTTGCCAGGTTGCCACATGCATTAGAATGCTCAGTACAGATTCTGTAGTTGTGATGTTTAGACTAGCTAGGCAGTTGAGCTTGGACCTGAATACTGGCATGTTCTTTATCCTGTGGATGGGATCCTATTCTACAATAAATACTTAATTCACCTCTTATCTACGTTTGAGTTTCTTTACATTGGCGAAATGTTTTAGATGTGGAAAAATGGGACACTTTGCGAATGATAGACAATGCCCGGGGTGGAAAGCTACCTGTGGCAAATGCAAAAGGAAAGGACATTTTACTAGTGTTTGCAAGGGGAAGGAATACAAAGGCAAGGTTAATGAGATGAGGTAGTTGTCGAAGAGCCTATCACAGGGTGATGAGATGAGATACCTGTAGGTGAAGAACTTGACACTGGAGATTTGGAATCATCAACAAAATCTTTCTTGATCACTACAACTCTGTTCAAGTTCCAAATGCGATGATCAGATGTTTTGATAGCATTACCTAAAACCTTGATGACCTGAATGGGCTTCAAAAATGTAGCAGATAACATCTTGTTCTTCTTACATGGATTTCTTATAAGAACCCAATCACCCACATGCACCACCGTGTGTTTTACAGAATGTTTCAAATCATGAATTCTTTTCCTAGCTTGCAGCTTTTTCTCCTGACCTACTTTCCAATCCTCAGCTTCATCAACGTCAGCTGTATTCATCACGAAGGAGCGTCATGACGCGTTTTCCACGACGCAACAGCCATTTTCTTGTTATAAAGCACTGATTCTTCGAAAATAGCACGTATTTAATTTATAAGAGCAGCAGATTCATCACCACTTTAATATTCTCATTTTAACCGTTTCAAATGGTTTTCCTCATAGAAGAATCGCGCAATAACAGGTATTAGACTGAACTTTTCATAAAATAAAAAAAAAAAAAAAAAAAAAAAAAAAAGCAAATGAGACACAGACTACATTTATTTGTTTTTATAAGAAAGAAGAGCAGTAACATCCAAGTTATTTTACAACCTTTATTTACAAGCTTTTAACTGTATTTATAACAGAAATGTTATTTCAGATTTAATAATGCTGTAACAGTTTATTGTGGTTAATTCTGAAAGTTTCATTTTCTCTCATTTGGGGTAGCTTTGGTCAAATACACATAATGCAGAACGTCACAGCTCCTCCATTTTTCTTACAAACTCCTGGAGATCCTCCCATTAAATGGAAAAAGTGGTGTAAAGTATTTGAAAGGTATGCAAAAGTATGTGGGGCCAACCTTAGTGCGGAAAGGAAAACAGCTCTGTTATTACACTGTTTGGGCACAGAAGGCCAGGAGGTATTTGATCATCTACCAGAGATACAAGATAGGAATCTTAATGAATATGAAATTTGTATTGCTATGTTAGATAAACACTATCTTCCGAAAGTTTCTACTATCTTAGAGAGGTATCATTTTGGCCGCAGAGTACAACATGATGAAGAAAGCATAGAAAATTATATAACTGCCCTAAGAAAATTAGCATCTTCTTGTAAGTTTGCTACCTCTTCTGATGAAAGAATAAGGGATCAGTTCATGCTAGGTTGTAGTATTGAGCGTGTTAGAGAGGAATTATGGCAAAAAGATGAACCTGATTTAGATGATGTGATTACCATAGCAAAAAGAATTGAACATTCCATTAAGTGTGTAGATGTCATAAAGAAGAATGGTGAAAGTAAAACTAATAGCACTGTTAATCTTATAAAGACCCCAAATGCTACTAAAGACAATGCTACCCAGAGAGGTAGTATGAGTAATACAACTAATAACAGATATCTCATTGCCAAATCGGATAAGAAATTTGATTTTACACAAGTGAAATGTTTTAGATGTGGAAAAATGGGACACTTTGCGAATGATAGACAATGCCCGGGGTGGAAAGCTACCTGTGGCAAATGCAAAAGGAAAGGACATTTTACTAGTGTTTGCAAGGGGAAGGAATACAAAGGCAAGGTTAATGAGATTCATTATGATTTTGATGACGCAAGTGATTTTGATGAAAGTGTTGAGTGTGGTCAAGTTTTGGTTCAAGTAGTTTTCGGTCCTCAACCAAAAAATTGTCCTGTTGATGAAATTTTAGTCAATGGCCATCCTGTTAAAGTATTGTTCGATTCAGGGGCAAAAATCACCATTGTGGCGAAAGAATTTTATCTTAAACATTTACAAGGTAAAATTAAGATGTTTCGTCCAGATATAAGACCACTTGCATATGGTAGGAAACCCATAGAAATTTTAGGATACTTCCGAGGAAACATTAATTACAAAGAGAGACTCGCTGATTCAAAAATCTATATCTCACAAAAAGGGGACAATATTTTGAGTTGGTTTGTTCAAAAGGATTTGGGTGTGATGTTGGATCCAAATTCCTCTCCCTCCATCATCTTAAAGGACTTGCCCTTTGTTAACACTAATTCTGTCAATATAAACCTGAATAGTGATGAACCCTTCTCAGGTAACCTAAAAAAGAGTTTCCCAACTGTCTTTACTGAGAAGTTGGGTTGTTTGAGGATTTATGAACATCACATTAAACTAAAGAAAGATGCTGTGCCAGTTTGTTGTAAAGTACGTAGTGTACCCATTACTGTTAGAGACCAAGTTAAAGCAGAATTAGAGAAATTGGTCAAGGAGGGTATCATAGAAGAAGTTGAAGCAACCCAATGGGTCGCTCCGATTGTAGCCGCAAAGAAATCTGATATTTTTGAAAAGGTTAAACTTTACAGGTTATCACCACATGCCACTACGGGCAAAACACCCTTTGAACTCTTCAGAGGTAGATGTCCAAATACTTTGGTCTCCCCGCCTTGGGTTAATGGTTTACATCTCAAGGTTTTTAATGAAAGTGAGGATTGGAAAGTAGGTCAGGAGAAAAAGCTGCAAGCTAGGAAAAGAATTCATGATTTGAAACATTCTGTAAAACACACGGTGGTGCATGTGGGTGATTGGGTTCTTATAAGAAATCCATGTAAGAAGAACAAGATGTTATCTGCTACATTTTTGAAGCCCATTCAGGTCATCAAAACATCTGATCATCGCATTTGGAACTTGAACAGAGTTGTAGTGATCAAGAAAGATTTTGTTGATGATTCCAAATCTCCAGTGTCAAGTTCTTCACCTACAGGTATCTCATCTCATCACCCTGTGATAGGCTCTTCGACAACTACCTCATCTCATCGGGCTATGGCTGGTCCTGTCATCACAAGGAAATCTTCAAGAATTACACGTATACCTACTCGTTTTAATGACTTTGTAAGATAATACTTTCTGTTTAATTTTATCTGTTATAAGGAAGGAGATGTGTGACATCTTGAGCTTCTTGGTTATGCAGCCTGTTGCCAGGTTGCCACATGCATTAGAATGCTCAGTACAGATTCTGTAGTTGTGATGTTTAGACTAGCTAGGCAGTTGAGCTTGGACCTGAATACTGGCATGTTCTTTATCCTGTGGATGGGATCCTATTCTACAATAAATACTTAATTCACCTCTTATCTACGTTTGAGCTTCTTTACAGAAACCTGTTGAAATAATACACCAGCACTGAGTCAGATAGTACCCTTTGCGCTCGGTCCTGTGCACCATGCACTTTTCCCTGTGGCCATTATGCTCCTCACTTTTCTCTCTTGAGAAAATGTGATTGTGTTTATTGTTCACCACTTTTATTGAGTGAGCTCTGCTAGTACCCTTTGCGTGCTCTGTCCCAATGATGCCATTTTTTATGAGGATGGCCACAAAGACAATTTCACTCTGGAAACCGTGAACACTGACTTCCATAAGTATCAGAATTAGCTAACCACAAATCAACCAGTGATGATCTAGGTTCTACTCTAGCCAGAAAACATTTGGTTGTGGTGCATCTTCAGCGATATGTTGATTATGCTCTTCTCCAAGGTATTTTGAATTGGACAGCAGTGGCAGAGCTATTTCGTTGGGTGGGGTGGGAAAGGTTTTCCAGCAACACTGAGCTCCCTAGCTGTTCCTGGCACGTCCATAGGGCAACACCCGAAGTACTGTAAGCACAAAGATTTGATATTTGCACTTCTGCTAATTATCTGCTTGCATTTCCAATGCAAATGCACTTAATTCAATAAGGCAATAAGGATTATTAACAATTTAATTGGCATATCTTGGAGTAGAATGCCATCAGTGGTGGGACTAAAAATGTGTTTTTAGATGTAGACACTGTGGTACTTCAGAGCCATTGAGAGCAAAGGTATTAGCATTGGTTATGTATGGGGCCAGGGTACATGGATCTGCAAACTCAGCACCTGACAAAGTATTATTGCTAAGTTGCTAGCACTGGGGCACAATGATGTATTAATGCCATTTCCTGTCATTGACCTTCGTTCCCGTTCCCAGTACTGGCGAGGCTATAGTTTGGATGGAGGTCCAGGGATTGCAAGGTGAGGGGAGGACTTTCTCTATGCTGGTCCCTTCCTAGACCTCCGATTTGGTATGATTTAAATCAGCGTGGAAGATGGCACTATGTTGAAGCTTAAAGTGTGATTGGGATCTGCAACACAACAAATGAATGTGCAGCAATTCACTTGTTCTAACGTCAAGCAAAAGATTCACTTCCCGCTCAGTGCATGGCTGTACTTTTTTTTTGTTTAGAACACCTTGCACTTGGAATATGTGTGATAGCTAGCAATCCAGCAAACAGTGATGTCAGAACCCATTTCAGAGGGCCAAGAGGCACGCAGGGGTTATTGGGCCCAACCGTGGGGGTTTTGGCCTTTTACTCCTGTTGTCTCTGGGCCCTACCTACTATGGATCCTGAGCAACTGGGTCAAGTAGCCCTTATTCACTTGACTCTCTTGGTGGTAGCTATAGTCAAACAGTCCAAGGCTCCCTCTGGGGGTGGTGGTGGTGGTGGTGGTGGTGGGGGAGGGAGTATGAATACAATTCAGTGAACACGACTCATAACTCAAAGAGCGAACAGCAGTGTCAATAAATCAATGTCAAGTCAAATACGTATTTTTATAATAAAAAGACACATTTATTGTCTAAATATACGTATTTAGAGCAGTGTTATGGCATATATAAACAATAACCCAACCCCCATCCCACCCACTCTTCATAATGTAGTAGGGGTCATACACAGTCACTGGTGGCCACATGCAGTGAATGCTCACTAGTTGAGTTTAAATCATAAGTCCACTCTTACTCTTCATAAAATAGTCAAAAGTGTCTTGGCACTGCAGTGCCTCAGCAGCAAGTTCCCTGGGGCCTGATAGGCCTGTAATCAGGCTTACCCATTCCAGC
This sequence comes from Lissotriton helveticus, assembly GCF_964261635.1. NCBI lineage: Eukaryota > Metazoa > Chordata > Amphibia > Caudata > Salamandridae > Lissotriton > Lissotriton helveticus. The sequence goes on from NC_136068.1 coordinate 1,098,557,427, forward strand.
AGCGAGGAGGGCTGCAATGTCCCAATGAGTGCCTCAACCGCAGGCACTCACACTGCTCCGGTCCTGTTTGGATAGTAGCTCCACACATCTTTCTCTCCTGATCATTCACAGACGACTCCAGCAGCAATCGGGGTTGCTCCAGTGCCCCCTCCGGCACTGCAAGTCTTGAGTTCCTCACTCGGGTGAAATGCACACACTGTATCTTTCTCAGCTGCACAGGGGCTGCTCTGGCTCAATCCTCATTGCTTCATGGTGACCTATGAGTCACGGCTCACAATTCTCGGGTGACCTCTTTCTGGCATACATGGTTGCTGTTAAATCTAGTGGCCAAGATGGTAGCCCTTTCCACACGGTAGTCCCTCTTGACATATGAGGTTGCTGCTAGGCTCCACTCAAGCTCCTGACCTTTGCATCCCACAATAATTTTCACAGCGGCGACTTCTGGCATTTGGGGTCACCGCAACAGGCGCTGCACTACTTTACTCATCCAGCACGGTACTCTGCTCATGGCGGCCATCTCCTGGCACACGGGGGTCACTGACTGGAATCTGCATACGGGCAGCAACCGAATAAGTGCAGCAGCCGATTCCCCACACCAGCAGTCCATGCGATTGGTTCCCCACTGGACCTCGCTCCCTCCAATGTGTTCCTCTTCCTCACAGGGCACACTGGTCTTGGCAAGGAGGCAGGCGCTGGTGTGACACAGCAGGTGGTCTGGGTTTCTGTGGGTGAGGACCATCACCCAGAAGGGGGACTAGCAGGCCTTGGTCCCTAGGCCTGGTCTAAGGCAGAAATCTTGCAGAGCTTGCCCTCCTCACACAGCCCGTCTGGCTGCTTAGCCGATGACAAATTATGGGGTCTCAACCTTCCCTTCTTTTCTCTCTCTTCTTCCTCTTGAAAGGCTGTCTGTCACAGAAGGAGAGATTCCGAAGCTGACAGACTCACAACAAACGATATGGGAGTGACTAGACTTCACACCTGGATGTCAACCACAGTGATACGAGCATCAAAGGGTCCAACTACTTATGATTCTCTTATCAGTCCCATCTCCTACCTCAAATGTGTCCAGGTCCCTTCATTGTGATCTATCACTGAATCAAAGAGCACCCTTTGATGTATACTAGGAGAATATCTATCCTTTCTCAAGTGTGTCCCACGCAGCTCACAGGAATTCAGCAGTACAAAAATCTGTCTGGGGGGTTGCCATTCATGTAATCACAAGGCAGGCTTGGGCTTCCCAAAATGGAACCCAGGGTCCTCCATGTATTGTACCATTACAGGCACACTTGCACTCAGGGTATGGAAAGAGCACATACACTATTCAGTACTGTTAACTCCATGCATTGTGCCATCACATAAACACATACATTCAGCCCACACATTTGTTCTGTGCACACAGCTCAGTACTGTAGCCTTTCTGTGTGTGCCATGGTGTGCTACTTGCAAACACAAACACTGCCAGTACACACATTCCCTATTCATGAACTGCACAACACTTTACCTTTTATGCATTGCACTTCTTGCAAACACACGTAATCCCTGCACATGCTTTCACTATGCACCCACTGCACAGCACTACATCTCTTATGTAATGTATTCCTCTCCTGTATACATCCAACCAGTACATGCACTGACCATGCATGCACTAAACAGCACTGCTGTATTCATGTACAGTACCCTTCCAAGGTACACATACATCCAGGGCAGTGATACCACTCCCGTGCTGCGCAGCACTCTAAATCCAACTGATCTAGTCCAAGGGTGAGTTAATCACATAGTAGCAGAACTTTAAAAAGGTGATTGAGCCTGTATCCGTCACTCCAGTGACACAGGTTTGAAAGGAAATGTTAACTTCAAGTGCTCGTACTGCTTAACTCCTGGTAAAGGCAGTAGACTTCCACCACCATGAGGGTAGCACTTTGGGCACCCCTCCTGGCACAATTAAACAGCAATCAGGGAGAAAGGCCTATGTTATGGCACACAAGCCTGATCCGTGTTCACCTATGACAACAAAAATCAGAATTAGGGATTCAGATAACAGTACAGTTTGGCACTCAGGGTAGGGACATTTCTAGCTCAACAGGCGATAAGGTTGTTTTCATTAGATTCAGCTCTGAAGGAAGGTAGGTGAATCGTCAGTATTCTCAGAACCCCGTGCAATTTCAACAATATTAGGGTTCCCTATGTGTTCTTAAAAATAAAACTAAAATACAAAATAGGAAAGAACCATTTTATTAAGGAGTATAGATTTTCTAATCTTACATTTGGTATACTACTGCTGAGCTTTCGCATCGCACTATACTACACTGTACAGTTCAGAATCAGAAGCGACATTGTGGCAGGGTACAGATTTAAGCTGGGCACAAACTTCATTGATAAGGTGAAGAGGCCACCTAATGCACAGGCTAGCTGTAGCACCTTTCTTTCAGATTATTTATGGATTCAAGGGGGACATGTTAGGGTTGCACCATATTTGCCCTCCTGTTCTTGTTTCTTGTTAGAAAAAGAGCCATTGACACAGACCATCCATCAATCATATTTAATAGCTGTAACTGATGCTGCTGCTAGATCCTCCAAAATATTGCTATACACAGACAATATACTGCTTTTGTTATCCAACCTGCAAACTTTACGTCTGACCCTTAAGAATAAAATTGAGGATTTCCTCATCATCTGAGGCTGTGGAGTGAACTGGGATAAAGGAGAGGCACTCCCCATGGCCTAGTCACAACACCTGCCCCTATTGGTGATTAGAATTTCTGTTAGAAGACACAAAGATTGAAATACATGTGAGAAAGGGGTTTGGAAAGAATGGTGGAAGGCAATCAGCGGATTACTAAAATGGCCGACTATGTGAGATGCAATCATTTCAATTTATCACTTTGGGTAGGCCAAAAACTGTCAAAATGTTTGTAGCCCGAGCTCTATGTATGTGATGATTACGCTTCCCCCGACACTACCTCTTAGGATGCGACAAACATAGATAGATGTACAGATATAGATATATGATCCTTTATATGGGGACCGACATGACCTAGGCTGACACACTCCAAATTGATGGCCAGTAGACCGCTGGGGAGATTAGGCTTGCCTATCATTCCACATTAATCCCATGCATTACATCTTTCACAAACAGATTAAATGATGCGCGGGAAGCAGGGAAACACCACTATGGGCATTAATAGAGAGAGGTTCCATGGGGCTGGACCGGATTAGAAGCTCCTTGAGTCATCTAAAACCACAGCCTTGGTATCTTCAAATCCAATGATTAAGACAATGTTGAGAACATGGCTTTTCTCCCATAAATAGTTTTTCAGTGACCCTAAAATTCACAAGAGATTGCCCATTAAGGTAACTTCTGGAAAATTTGAAGCGGGTTACACACTATTGGCCAGTTCTTTCCCCTTTATAACTTATGCTCTGCCATATATCCATCCACTCGCTCACATTAGGCTCAGCTTCCTGAATGAGTTATGTTGCCACCTAGTCACAAGGCGTCTGGTTGTGATGAACTTTGCATGTGGTATTTTAAGAGCTCTCCAGTATCTGTGATAGGTGAGACATGTCAGGCCCTTCCACACGGATTACTGGAGCGACCTAACCCATATTACAAGATTAAGTACTTATTCCTGAACCCCTCCTGTGAAGCCCCACCACTCAAAGAAAGCTGGAGTTAGCGGACATCAGTCTCTTTGTCCCCCTTTTTAGGTTTCGACTGCAAAAAGCTGCGCAAGCAGCTTTTGCGCAGGAGAAATCTTATGAGAACTGTAGTGTGGCTTTGGGTCGGCCCTCGTCATTCATTGGCTGGCTCCATAAATGGAGCCTAGCCATTGGACGAGGGGCCTGTCCGTCAATGCCGGACCAGATTCGGGGGCGCTCCCAAGATTCTTTGGCTTTTGCTGACGTCACGCGATGTCAGCCGGGAACGCCCCCGAATCTGGTCCGGCCGGGCCGTGCTTGCTGCTGTCCTGCCTTCCTCCGTGTCCCTCCTCCCGCCGTCCCCCCTCCCCTCGCTGTCCTGTGCACGTTTCCCGTCTCCCTCCCCCCGTCCGTGTCCTCTCCCGCCGTTCGTGTCATCTCCCGCCCCCCCCTGTCCTCGTAGGTGCTTGTTTGGACCAGGAACAGTTAATTCGCAGTGCTTAACGGTAAATGGCGCTTATCTGTCTGCCTTTGGGCGCCCTTTGTCCTGAGCCGACACTCCTGCTGGGACGGCGCCTTCGTGAATGGAGCACTTCCTGAAGAAACGGTTACATCTGCAGATGGGAGAAAATGGTCGTTTAGAAAGAGGCGGATCACCCGACGTGCTAATCGATCCTGTGCGAGAACCAATCACGCGCTTCGTCAGGGGCAGTAAGCACTTTGTAAAGGCAATTGGAACAATTACAGCACCAAACTGTTCCCTGTAGGGGGTCATCAGCTCTTTCCTCATCTCTTCCCAAATAAATTGAAGTCATAACATCCCCCACCCCCCCGCCCAAGTTACGAAGAAGGAACATGAAACGTTCCCTACGCACCATGTTAACTCACGAGTGGGCTTGAGAAAAGAGTTTTTATTTTAAACCTCAGAATGTTCGATTTATGTTTTTTATATAGCGTGAACTCGACCCGAAAGTATCAGAGCGCTTTACGTGAGCACCAGATACGTTACAGACGGACACATTCGTTTTTAGCCTCCGGGAGATTTGCCCAGAATCACAGGATGTTTGAGCCTCCCGCCAGACTCGAACCCGGTTTCCCAGCGTCAAAGTCGCCGCTCTCGCCGTTAAGCCACATTCACGTGCAGTTCTTGATTCAACCCCTTTGTTCAATGTACACCTGATATGTATCTCTGATGCAATTCGGATAAAAGCACGTATAGAGTATTTTTGGGAAATTTATTTTTTAATGTTTTTGTTTAATCGCGATGGTCCGTGACATTGTCGGCCCCTGTTTAACATAACTCATTGTTGGTCAGAGCAACAAGAAAGAGCTGAAGAAAGAAGGCTTGTTGAGTGGATAAATACACCAGCTGCAATGATTTGTACGCCCATCTCTAATGACAAGGTCGATAAAGTGAATTCATACCCCCGGGTGCATATGATAATGTTGAAAATAAAAACGACATGTACACATCGAGAAGTGTGCAGTGAGCTGATACATTCCCGAGAGTCAGTCACTGCACGTTTATGTTATGTTAGACCTATTTCTATGGCGTACATTCTACCATAGTATTTCAGTTTATTTGTTGCAGCATATGAGGCTGCTAATTCACACGCAGATTAGATGGTTGTGCACAATGACCCTTAAGCGGAGAGGGGAGGGGAAAGCAAGAGCTCACTGAATGAGTTTGGGCTTCTAAGAAAGAACACAGTGTACATTATGGTTCGTAGCAGACCATGTTATAACATTATGGACCACCAGGGTGGCCTTACTTCCTCTGTCCATCGCTGGTGTTTCCGTCTTATTCCATCTTTCATTATTGGAGCAGGCTGTGCTTGACTTCCTGTCTGTAGTGTAGTGTGGCCTGCATCCTGCCCAATAGTCAGTGGGTCAGTTTTCTGTTTTTTTTTATTTTCCTGTTTCCTGTTCTTGTGTCAGTGGTAGAAGGCCCTCCTCATCTTTTATTAGCAATGATAACTTCTTACATAAAGTTTCAATGCTGTTGTTTCTAGATGCTGTAAACAACAGGTGTTACTACTGCCCAATTCAATGGTGCTCATTGTACCCACCTCCGTAGCATAGGAATCGGAGTTGGCCTTGCAGGGCTCAATGTTATGACCCGCAGAAGATGAATATGTAATTACTGACCTGTATTGCAGGTTAACATTAGTGGGGTGGGTCCCCAATTCCTTTATTATTAATAGCAGGGTCTTCATCGCCCTCCTTCGTTTTCGTATGCTGTAAAAGATTCTGCATTCCACCTCCTTCGTAAGTGATGCCTGCCTCTCTCTTCTATCGTGAGGGGTAGTGGTAGCGGTGTCTGTCTCCCTCTCCCTTCATTAGAGGTAGCAGGGTCTCTCTTCCTTCATTAGAGGTAGCAGGGTCTCTCTTCCTTCATTACTGATAGCAAGGTCTGCCTCCATCTCTCTTCATTCCTGGAGGCACGGTCATTTTACCTCTTCTTTCATTTCAGATAGGAGGGTATGTCTCACCTCGTGCCCAACTCCTCACACAATGCCACGTATGCCGCTCTTATAGATTACCAGCCTCTGTCCATTGCAGAGTCTTTATTCTCCTATCATGAAGCCCCGTCCCCGCTCTCGCGGCACGGTAAGCATCTAAAGAACTAACCCAGAATACAGCGTACTCACCGTCACAGTTACTCCCCATGCTTGACGCTGCTCCTCGAGACTGGCTGTTTCTGCGGCCTCAATAACAAGAAAAAAGTTTTTTAATGAACTGCATTTGTAACACGTTGCCAGGACTTCAACCCCGCTTCTATTTCTGGGCAGTTTTAAATAACGCAAAAGTAGGTATTGGAGTGCTTTACATGAGCACCAACTACATTACGCAAGTACATTAGGTAATGTTATTCTTTCTGTGCTGTGGCATTTCTGAAGTAGCGTCCAAACCTGGGCCTGTGGTGTTCCTGGATCCAAAGCACAGTGGTATGCAGTAGTGTACGAGGTTGTTATTCCTCCACTATAGTTGTACACCGTCTTCTTCCCAGTTCAGTGGTATTTGGCCCTCGCAGTTACAATTGCAGCCTCTCTCGTGTAGTCAGGACATAATGTTTCTACTTCTGAGGTTTCATTTAGCTATTTAAGGTATTCTGGGAGTTGTTTTCGTTTCAGTGCCAGGCCGGATAACAATGGTTTGTTCAGAATAGCCAGCTATTGGCAATGTAAATGACAATGCCATTTATTTATCTGTTTTCAAAACCAACACATAAATACAAATGTTGTCATTTACAATGCCAATAGCTCTAACTTTTCCAAAGGCGAAACCATTGCATTGTAAATGCTTGTTTTTTGTCCTCATTAGTTCAATAGGCTAGGATGACATGGGCTCCTCCCTCGGATTCTCTTGATACCATCAGCCCGAAGGGGTATGTTTTCAGACCGAAAAGCCACTTCTCATTGATATAGGGAGGTTAGGTATCACTCCGGATTGATCTAAAAGACCCTATGGACCCTCTCGATTCCCCATAACCCACGGGCATATCCAGCTTGGCCCAAGGAGTGTCCAGTTGGCATAATCATTGGACCAAAAAGAAGAAAAAAAATCACCTCAACCACAACAAAAAGTCACAGTATGCAAACTTTTTCCTGCTACATACTCTGGCCATTTCCATGTTAGATGTTTCATACAAAGAAGTCAACCAATCTGAATGTTTGGGAGGGACAGGGTCTACCCAATGTCTACAGATTTGTCTTCTTGCCAGTAAGATTGAATAAAGTAAAAGGGGTCTAGCTGGTCCTGGTACCTGGGTATTTAAGCTAAAGATTATTAGCTTTAAGTCAATCGAAATTGTCACTCCCAGTATATTCTCCAAAGTTTTTTGTACATCTTGCCAGAATGCCTGGATGAAGGGACAGTCTCTAAACCTATGGAGGTCCGAGGCTTCTAGCAATCCGCATTTTTTACAGCTGATTTGAGAGCCTTTGACAATTCTTGATAACCTGAGGGGGATAGCTATGCACGATGAGCCGTGAATAAGTGAATCCTCCTAATCCATGCTGGTTTCACTATGTTAAAGAGAATTTTGATAGATTTCTGCCATAGATGGTAACACTGTTCGTTAGGCAACAATCCACCCCACAGCTCATCAGCCAGCTTGAATTACCCGTCCACCTCCTCTTCTATGGCCCAATACCAATAGGAGACCTCCTTTTTACCTGCTGGCCTTTCCACAAGCCTTTCCCTCGCCAATGCTTTTTTCCTTTCTGAATTGGGACTGTGCCTAACTATATAACTGGATATATTTAAATCTTGAGAGGCCACTACTCACTCTCCTTCTTAGATCCTCCCATGAGATAAATGTTTCATTGCTGACTAAGTCTCCCCATACTTTAAATCCAGCGTCTCCAAGTGGGATCGCCAGCCTATCACGAAGGCATTCTGGGGAGCCTGGAGATTCCCAAAGTGGTGCCAGTTTAGAGAAGTAACGGAGACATGTCACCTTCCTTAGCGTTATCCATATTCTGGCGAAACCCTGCAGGACCTTAAGATTAATTTTTTTAAATAATTTTTGATATCCGAATTTAAACAAACCCTTCTGCTGGTAGCCCTGCCCCTTTCAACATGGCCAGAAACATAGCTCCACTCCCTTTATCACTTGGCGTTTTCAATAACATACGAGAATGAGTGAGTTGAAATGCCCAAGCATAATATTGTAAACCAGGTAACACCAACCCCCCTTTCTCTCTCCTACGCCTTAGTTTCTTCCATGCTATTCTGGTAGATCTATATACCCAGATAAAGGAATTTATTTCTCATTGGAATTTTCCTATAATGTCTTTATCAAAATGGAGAGGGATTGTATTAAAAAGAAAAGTGACCTTAGGCAGTATAGACATTTTGACTCTATTAACCCTCCCCAGAATGGATTTGGGTAGGTGCACCCATGACTTAATTTGTTTATGACAGTCGCGGAGGACTCGCGATAGATTGGTATCTGCCAGTTTGTTAATATCCTGGGTAATCGTGACCCCCAAGGTAACGCATACTACAGCTTGTCTGACAGACAGTGTGAGGGATGTTCCATGTCAAGGCTTCTGTCTTGCCAGCATTTACCTCGTATCCGGAAACCTTACCAAACTCTTACGCCAGTTTAATTACTACTGGGAGAGTTCTGTCTAGGTCTGCTGACAAAATCAAAATATCATCCGCATCTAGGGCTACCCATCTCTCCCAATCCCCATGTCTAAAGGATTCTATATCAGGGTTATCCCTTAATTTATGTGCAAATGGTTCGATATTATATATATATATATATATATCGAACAAGAGGGGGAAGAGAGGGTAACCCTGTCGGGTTCCTCTGGTTATACCAAATGGCTTTGTAGAACAACCATTCACCAGGAGCTTAGCCAATGGGGATTTATATATCAACTGTATAGCACGGCAAAACCTTACACCCAGAATAAATTTCTCCATGACTTCCGATAGGTAAATTCAATTTACTCTACCGAAAGCCTTGGTGGCATCTAGAGTCAAGGCTGCGAGGGAGAGTGAATAAGTAGAGGAGATGTCTATTGCACCGACCAGGTCGTAGGTGAGGTCTGCTAACTGTCTCCCTTTCACAAACTCCTTTTGGTCGGGGTGAAGAAGTCTCCAACCACCTCCCCAATCTAGTAGCTAAAATGGTTGTACAGATTTTATAAAATCGGCATTCCAAAGCGAAATGGGCCGATAGGACCCAGAGCTGGAGGGGTTTTTACTCGGTTTCAGGATGAGGACTGCAGTAGCATCATTCCATGTTACTGGTGGGATAATTCCGTCCATGAAGATTTTATTGAAAAAAAGGGTTATTGTTGGAATTAAACTCTCGCCAAGTGATCGATATAGTTCAATTGGAAGCCCTTCCGGGTCGGCCGCTTTACCCCCTTTCCCCACTCACCAATGCTTTCCTCACTTCCTCCTGTGTGATGGGCTGCCCCAAGTCTAGTTGTTGTTTGGAGCTGATTTTTGCCTTAAATTTATCCTCTTTGGAGGTCTCTTTATATATCTCCTGGAAATAATCCAAGAAGGCTTCTCCTATACTATCATCTAAGGAAATGGGGGGTTCTTCATTACCCACTGAGATCTCCTTAATATGGTTCCAGAGCTGGTCTGCTTTGATTTTCGAAGATAGGAATTTTCCAGCTCTTTCCCCATACTCAAAATAGGCCATCTTGCTCACTTCCCACCTGTGCATATGCCGCCCCTGGAGAACACTCTTCATTTGCTCCTTCAGCTTCCTACTTGCTTCCCGATCTTCCTTCTGACCGATTCCCTCATAGGCGCTTAATTTTACCTCCACTTTCCTCATTTCTTCCTCCAAGACCATGATCTCTTCTCTGTAATTTCTTACATCTATAGCTTGCCCTGTTGGTTAATATACCCCTCAAAAAAAGCCTTGAGAGTGTCCTAACCTGTAGTGATATTGGCAGTTCCCAAGTTGGTCTCTAAAAATTGGTTTGTTTCCCAGGAGAGCAAGCTTGTCTCATCCTCTTCAAGTAACAGAGTGCGGTCAAAAGACCACACTCTGGCCTGTTGAGTCCGTAGACACTAAAGCGTCAATAAAATACCAGAGTGGTCCGACATATGCGATGGCAGATATGTTATGTCCTTTACTCTATTTCTAAGAGTATGGCTGATCAGTATACAGTCAATTCGTGACTTGTGTTTGTACTTAAAATTCCTATACGATACACCCATCTGTTGCGCTGACCTTTCTCTCCAGATATCGCTATGGCCCAATTGGGAAATTATTGCCAAGAGGGATACCCTTGATCTCGATGGGGGGATTGCTCTACTATTGGGAGATTTATCCAATTTGGGATCATGAAAGATATTAAAGTCTCCTGCCCATATCACTGGCTCAGGGAAGTCCAATAAATGTGAAAAAATACTTTGGAGGTTAGAGGGATCATCATGATTCGGACCGTAATAGCCAACTAATGTAAAGAGGGCTTGACTGACCGTGACCTTCAGTATCAACCATCTTCCCCCTGGGTCACCCTTGTATTGTAAAATCTGTGCCGTAGCTGATTTTTTAAAAAGAATCCACACTCCCCATTACTTGCCGTCTGGTCGGTACATGCAAAAGAATCCACCCATTTCTGTGATTTTAATATATCTTTTGTTTCTGCCTCAAGAAGAAGAGTCTCCTGGATAACCAAGACGTGGGCGGGGGAATCTTAGATATTGTAAAATGCTTCTTCTACGCGACCCCCCCCTCAAGTCAGTCACATTCCAGGACAAAGTATTCATTTGAAAGAGTACTCCACCCTCCATACCCTCCTTGATACAATGCAGCAATTGCACCTTGACTTTAGACCACCAGTCAATCCTAGTCTAACTAAAACTATTTGGTCAAAGCAACCTAAACAGAATCAGACAAATTAGGTATTTTTATTTTTTATTCCCCAGTGCTCCCCCCCCCCCCCCCCCCCCTGGAGAACCCAACCTCCATTTATCTGGACTAGTGGTTATCCAGATATGGTGTCCGTGGCCTCCTCCTCCTCTACTCTGATTACACCTATGTGTTACCTACCCAAAAATGAGGATACAGGGGTTATGCCCTACGTCGTGCCCCTAAATACGTGTTTATATTTTCCCCCATTTGTTTCCCCTATTTCCTACTTTTATATATTTTTTCTTTGTCCCCCCTTTCTCTCCTACCCTTTTTTAAAAATGTTTTACAAACCATAGACTGTTCACCTCGCCTCAACTTCCCAAAAAATTGCTTGGTAGGTGATTTGCTTATGGGGCCCATTGCTGATGCTATCCAGCAGTTCATCTGCCTCCAGAATGGACCTGATATTGTGCATTTTGTTATTGTGCATTACCTTCAAATAGGCAGGGAATTTAAGTTGTACCGTAGCACCAATCTTCTTAAAATTGTTCATTCTTCTCCCGAGCTCCCACTGTCTTTCTAGTGTGTCTCTTGACAAACCTGAACGGACTTCAAAGGAGAAGTCCTTACTTCTCACTGTTTTCATCTTTAACGCCAAGTTCAAAATGTTCTCTTTCACGGTGTAAGTAAGGAAGTTGATAAGGATTTTCCTTGGCTTAGTCCTTTTTGGATTTAAGCGGAAAGGGTCTCTTTGTATGCCCTTTGTCAAGGACTCCACAGAGTCGTCGAATGGCAGGGCTTCCTTTAGCAGGTTTACCATAAAATGTCTTACGTCTGAGCCCTCTTTCCCCTCGGGAATATTCAAAACGCAGAGATTGTTCCTGCGGGAATTATTCTCCAGCATTTCCATTCTTTCACGCAACACAGCCTCACCCTTTTGTAGCTCATGGATTTTTGCCTCTGCTGTCCCTAAATTGGACTTTAACTCCTCTACCGAATGTTCAAGGGAATCTGTTCTAGCGTTTGGGAGGTCTACTTTCCTTTCTAGGATCTCGCACGAGCTCCAAATCTCCCCTTGATTGGCAGCTGATACGGCAAATCCTTGGTTAATATCATCATTTAAGGATGCAAATAGGGCTTCCATTGAAAGTAGGAGTGAAAATGTGGGTGCCCAATCTGCTCTAAAGAGCCCGAACCTAATCCTGTTACCGACCCAGCTCCGTTAATTTCATTTTGAAAGTTTTATAGAGCGCGAACAAGACCCTTGCGGATATCAGAGCACTTTACAGTAAATAAAGTTCTTTATACATCAATTAAATGCAAGTCAAAACATGTAAACATAACATCTTGTAAAAGCAAAGTAGTAAGGTACAACACAAAACTATCCTGTTGAGTCAGGCAAAGGGATGATATAATGTCTAGGTTGCCTTGATGGTTCCTTGTCATAATAAGGGTTAGTAGCGAGGGTACGTTTGGTCTCAAAATTTCTTTAGACCATGCTCAGGTAAATTTGGCCAAGAGAATCGATTTTACTTCCTTTTTGAAAGATGCAGAAGAGGAGTTAAGTCTGGTTTCTGGGGGTAAGGCATTCCAGATTCTGGGCGCCATCCCTGAAAAAATATGTTTTCTTCTTGTTGAATCTTTGCGGTTTCAGTAGTAGGTTTTATGCACTTCTTGAAGATCTGATCCCACCAGAGATCATTAGTTTCTGTGCCAGATAGCTGGGTGCCTTGTGATGCATGGCTTTATGTGTCATACACGCTATTTTCAAATGAATTCTGGCTTCCAAAGGTAGCCAATTTAAGGATTTTAGGTCTGGGGAGATGTGGGAACTTCTTTTAGAACCAGTGATGAGTCTCGCTGCAGCATTGATTGACGCTCTTAGAGGTGCTGTTGTAGCTTTGGGTAGGCCACAAAGAGAGACACTTTAGTACTCCTCCTAGGGATAACTAGAGTTTGTCCTGCCTGCTTGAAATCATTGATTGGCAGGAAGGGTTTCAGCTTCCTCAGTGTATTTATCTGGAAGTTTGCTCCCTTTGTTGCGTTGCTGATGTGTTTTTGCATATTGAGGTTACTGTCAAGAGTTATTCCCAGTGATTTCACAGAATCCACGATGGTTGGTTGAACGTTGAGTGCCGTAAGATGTTTGATCCAGTCTTGCATTATGGGGACTTGGGCAGGTGGTGCTATTAGGAGGAATTCGGTTTTTAGGGCATTCTATTTGAGATGTTTTTCTGCCAGCGATGTCAGGGTATTCCCAGACAGCGACAGTGGTGGTGGCATCAATTACAATGGCGGGGGTAGTGGTAATTTCAGTGGATGTATCCGTGTCAGTGACAGGGAGAATAGCAATAATAGGTAGCTCAGACTCAGCCCCTGACAATCCTGTAGACTGCATCCCAGCCTGCAACGAGTCTGTAGTGCTCTGATACTGAGATAAGCCAATAACGTCGCTGTTTTTATGTTCCACTCCCTGCTTTGTAATGAGTAAAACCTCTGGTTGCACCCTGAAAAAAAAAGACCTTAATGAGGGGGTGACCTTCACTATATTGGATACAGCCTTATTTGTCCCTCTTTTTATACTCCTGCCTTTAACTTGGTGGATTTGAAAAGCTGAAATATCACAGGACAGGCTGGTAGTATTAGATATACCAGGGCTAGTTGTTGTGGCTATGGCTCCAAGAACTCGCTCCCCCACCTGCTGGTCCTGGGGCTCCGTCCTCACTTCTCCCTTTTCCTTAGGTTGCCCTTTTTTTTTAAATTCCAGTCACACTCTTTCCGACTTTCTTACCTTGCTTCTCTTTTGGTTTAGCAGCAAAGTTACCTCGTTTTCCTGGAAGCCTCTGCTCATCCACCTCACTGTTTTGACCGTCTTGACTGGGTGAAAGGACCTGAAGGCTCTGATCTACCCGAGCGTCGGCCTTTCCAGGTGAGGAAAAGGGCTCCAAACTATGAGAGGCAGTGTAGGAAACTATGTGGGAGACTGTGTGAGAGACTGGGGCCGTCGATGTATCCTCAGCACTGTCTTTTTGCCCAGCTTCGACACCCGCAGCTCCAAAGAAGCGCCCAATGCTGTTGTTGTCGCTGTTTAACTGGAGGAGGCCGTGGGCCGCCGCTCTGCAGCCACGAATCAACTCCAGGGCAGCAGTACACCAGCGTGAGAAGCAGGGCAGGCAGGGGTGCCGAGCAGCTCCCAGGCCATCCACCCCCTCTGTGAGCGACGGAATCTGTGACTTTCTCCGCAGCTTCAGAGGCAGAAAGAACGGAGAATCGATCAGGCGAGTGACATCCAGCTACAACAGCGCGGTGAGAGGAGAGAGGTACGGACATGCGCAGCTGCTTAACCGGCAGATGCCATGTTCTCTGATATCCCGCCCTTTCCCTCTTTATCAGTCTCATAATAGATAGTGGGCCAACTGAGTAACAACCGGTCATCAAGGTTACAGTCTTATAAAGTGCTAATGGCCGGGGCTATCAGCATTAATAAATGTTGACCAGGGTAAGGGCTCTCTGCCCCTGCAAAGAAGATAAAAAAGATATGTTCCAAGGAGACTTCTTCATTCAGCAACTGCGAATCTCATGTGGGTTGCAAACTGTCAGAAAACAAGACAGGGCGGTTGAGCTTTTATGGTCAGAGCGGCTCAGCTTTGGAATAAACTTCCAGCTGCATTAAGACCTGCAGCTGACCTACTGTACTTCAGGAAGGCCATAAAAGCTGGACTCACTCCCCACTCACCTCCGCCTTACACAGAACCACATCTCCTTCAGAAAAGAACTTAAAACCTGGCTATTTGATAAATAATGAACGCCCTCCCCAAGCGTCTTGAGACCCTCTGGGTGAGTAGTGCGCTATATAAATTCCTGAACTTGAACTCTTTCCCATGTAATTATCCTGCATTGATCTGGTCTTTCTCTGTAGCAGTTTGCTCTTATGTCTAAATAGAGGTTCCCAGTGGCAGGAAACCTGTATGGTATAGTGCACTCTAAGTTATAAATAAATCAAAATAAAATACATTGACTACACTTCTTTGAAAACTGACAGCTTGTGATTCAGCCTGTATAGGATTCATTCCTAAAAGGCCATTTTGTACATTTACGTCACCCTTTCTTCAAAAGTTGTAACATGCGGGGACCACAAGTTTTGGAGTGTATGTTTTGTCTTAGCCAGGGCAGTAACCAGCCAACATATATAATGGGTATTCAAGCCTGGACTATCCACAGTGTTGTGCGGCAATGCTTATTTTTCTGTGAGCTTTACCATTTTATTACAGTTCTTATTCAGAGTGGTCTCCATGGCAGTCCAATATCACTGTAAGCTGGGCAATGCCCCAAAATGTAGAGCAAATGCCACCCCAGGTGTTTACATCTCCAGCACGCTCATTTAGCTAGCAAGCAAGCCAAGACTAGTTTCTAATGGGAGCAATGTCAGTTTTGGAGGATCTTAAAATAACGTTTCAGTTTGGACTGTCTAATGCCTTTATTATACTATTCCATAATATTGGCGCAGTCCTCATCTCTGTACTAATGGTGCACTTTTATTTGCTAGTTTAACTTGAGTTGGACCTCTAAGGGTTAGAGCATAGTTGTCACACCATTGTATTGTAAAGGCCTGACCTAACACCCATGTGGTGCCCCCCCCTAAAGACGTCATGTATATGTATGTATGTATGTATAAAATATTTTATTACGCGCTCTGCTACTACAGAGTATCCTGGCGCGATATGTGAGCTAAAACAGAGCGGAACCAGAGAGAGAGGGAGAGCAGCTAGATACTGAGTTTAAAAAGGTGGGTTTTCAGTCCTTTCTTAAATTCTGTCAGTGTCGCTGACGCTCGCAGAGAGAGCGGCAGGGTGTTCCAGGCTCGGGCTGTTTGGACAGAAATAGACTGACCACCCAATCTCACATATCTGAATTTAGGCATGTCCATCAGAAGGAGATTAGCTGATCGAAGTGCACGGCGAGGGGTATAGAAGGTGAACCTTTTGTGCAAATATTGTGGTCCCTGTTGGTGCAGGGCACGAAAGGCCAGAACCAAGGATTTAAACACAATACGTTGGGCCACTGGAAGCCAATGGAGCTTTCGAAGATGAACAGATGCGCTAGTTCTTTTTGGAAGATGGAAGAGAAGTCGAACCGCCGCATTCTGAATAATCTGCATTCGGTTAACGAGGTATTTAGGGAGACCGCTAAAGAGAGCATTGGCGTAATCCAGCCTTGATAGGATCAGAGCACGCAGAACCGTCTCTTTTGCTTCCCTGTGGAGCAGTGGAAGGAATCTTTTTAGTGACTTTATTCATCAGAGATCTATTCAAAAAATACTGCCCCTCCCGTCATCTCCGTTCGACTTATAAATCACTTCTGATTGTACCTCCATTTAAAAGGAAACGCCTTGGAGGCAGTTGTTTTGACCACCTTGCTGCAGGTCTCTGGAACTCTTTCCCCCTCCACATAAAATTCAACGATAACATCCTCAGCTTCAGACACTCTCTGAAAACCTGGCTTTTCACCCAAGCTCACTACTGACAGCACAGCTTCTCTTATTGACTGCCTGCCTGGTTCATTTTCTATAGCGCCATGAAGCCTCCGGGCGTACGAGCGCTTAAAAAATTCCAATTAACATTAACATTAACATTAACTTGAGGGTCAGGAAACAGGTCGCCGTAAGTTTTTTCATGTGTGCTTCAAACTTAAGATCCTGTCCAAACCAGACCCCCAAGTTTTTAGCCAGGCCTCCAAGAGAACTGGGGCAAGCAAAATCGGACGGCCAAATGAGATCCTTAAAATTGGCCGGAAAGTTGCCATAAAACAACAGCTCAGTCTTGTCCTCGTTGCATTTAAGTTGGGCTAAAAGGAGCCACCGAAAGACGTTGGATAGACAGGAGCGGACGACACTGGCATCTAAACAATTCTTAGGCCAGGTAAACAGCAGCTGTGTGTCGTCGGCATACGCCATTATTTTGGCTCCCCACTGCTCAGCCAGATGGATCAGCGGGGTCATATAAACGTTAAACAACAGAGGGCTTAACGTCGACCCCTGGGGGACCCCTGTACTGAGCTTCTTGGGAGACGAGGCGTGGGGGGGCATCCAAACTTGCTGCATCCGTTCCGACAAAAACGAGGACAGCCAGGCCAGAACCGCGCCAGACAGACCAACCTCGGCCAGCCGGTTCAGCAGCAAAGCATGGGGTACCGTATCGAAGGCGGCAGATAGGTCCAGCAAAACCAGGACCGCTCTGCCGCCTCCGTCCAGACACTCCCTGATGGCCTCCGAGACTTCCACCAGAGCCGTCTCGGTGCTGAAGGCCGCCCTGAAGCCCGATTGAGCCGGGTGCAGGGCCTGAGAGGACTCAATAAAATTATTCAGCTGCCTAAAGACCACCTTTTCACAGACCTTCGCCAGTGCGGGAAGCAGCGATATCGGCCGATAGCTGGACGTGGCTAGAGGGTCCAGGCCGGCCTTCTTAAGGAGGGGAAGCAATTTCGCCTGTTTCCAACAAAGGGGCACAGAGGCAGAGGCCAGAGACAGATTGACCACATGAGTGGCCTCCTGGTATACCAAGCTCGCAGCACCCCCCAGAACCCTAGCGGGGCACGGGTCAGAGGGTGAGCCCGACTTAAGAGACTCTAGGATGGCCAGCACGTCCGCTTGCGCAGCTGGCTCGAAGGTGGAAAATTGGCTGGTAGATTGCTTCACCCCAGAACTGGCAAAGGGTAGCGCGGGCTGAAGAAGACCGCAAGAATTTCGGAGCTCCTCTTGGATTTTGATGATTTTGTTATCAAAAAAACAGGACAGTTCCTCACACCAAAGATCAGAAGCCGGAAGAACTGGGAAGGCAGCACAAGGGGAAAGGAAACTCTGAACAATGGCAAAGACTTCTTTGCCATTGTTGTCCGCCTTCTCTATCCTATCAGAGAAGTACCTACTTTTGGCAGCTTTAATTTCCGCGTAGTAAACCTTCTGCGCCCTCCGCAAGTCAATCTTTAAATCAGGGCGGAACTCACGGCGCCAGGCTCTCTCCAATTTTTTACAGCCGACTTTAAGTTCCCTGAGAGCGAGGGAGAACCAGGGTTTAGAGGGTGATGACCTAACCCGTGTGCAGCCCCCTTTATTGGTGGGCACAGTGGCACTTTGATTAACCCAAGCATTGAATAAATCTACTGCAGACTCTAGGTTAGACGGCAACGTTGGCCGATTCGCCAAAAGCGAATCTGAAAAGGTGGTTACATTTATTCTCTGGGCGTGAGCTTGAGGGGCAGGCAAATCACTCAACACTTTAGGACCCAAGGGCCAGGTGAACCGAAGTAGGGCATGGTCCGACCAGGTGACCCTCATAGGGGGTGACATGGTGATCTCAAAGTTGGAACAGACTAAATCTAACCAGTGACCAGCCCGATGGGTAGGGAAGTTCACCCATTGTGTTAAGTTCGCCACCGCAAGGACATCAGCCAAACCCCTTGATTCGGGCAGGTCTCCAATGTCCATATGAATGTTAAAGTCACCCAGCAGGAGATATCGAGAAAAATTAAGGGCACGAGGCACAATCACCTCCTCGATATTGCCCATAAAACTACCGGTATAGACGGGGGGCGGTAGATAAGGGTTCCTCCCAAGGTGAAGTGGGGGGAAAGGACCACAACAAAGTGTAGCATTTCTGAGTCGCCAAGTAAATCTGGCGGTTCACTCACCACTACCCAATGGTCACGATAGATAACCGCCACACCGCCGCCCCTGCCAGATGGTCTATCCATCCTCGCGATCCTAAATCCACGTGGAATGGCAAGTTCAATCACCGGCATACAGGACTCAGTGAGCCAAGTTTCAGTAATGAAAAGGAGATCGAACTCCTGGCCATCGAGCAGCTCAAAAATATCGGCCGCATGGCTGACCATAGATCTTGAATTAATCAGTCCGGCTTTAATATTGTCTAAGTTGGTCCTAGATGTAATGGCAGGGGACAATTGGCGTGTAAAGCGGAACCCACAGGCCGGACAACAATGCAGCGGAGCCTCCAAAACCTCCCAGCGATAAGCTCCTCAGAGGTATACTTCAGAGAGCCAGCACAAACACATCGGGGAAGATAAGGAGGTGGCAGGGCCCTGGGCCCGTCCGGGACACGGACGGGCACAGATGGGCCCTCCTTTGGCGCTCCTTCGGCGCGCAGACGGCGCGCCCGCAGCGCGCGACCGCTGCGCGCTCGACGCATTGACGCGTTAAATAGGGGCGGCCGATTCAGGAACCTAGAGCGCCAACCCCGGTGCAATGCGGTCCCGCCTCACTTCCGGGAACCGCTGGGGCCGAGCGCTGAGGGCGGGAGTGCCCTGAAGTGTGCAAACACGCAAATTTCTAAAGTGCACAGTGCCGAGCAGCGTTACACTGAGGTAGGCAGAATTAATAAAGTTTCGCGCTAAGCGCCAGAGCAGCAGTTAGAAGTAAAAGCAAGTTAAAAATGAGCTTGATTAAAAGGTCGTTTAAAAAATACAAAGCGAGTCTGGGGCTCCGTCGTAATCACAGTCATTAATGTAATATGGTTGATTCCTGGAGTTCCCCGGAGGTAGCTCCGAATCTGCTATTGAGGCAATGACTCAGCTGGATATATTTCCATTTTTGGGAAAGAACTGAAGCAGTAATGTGTTATTATCTTCTTTTGGTTTTCTTTGTACTTACTGAACGACATTGTTTAACATTTACTGTGTGGTGTAACACATTTAAAATGGAATAAACAATTACACATTTAAAATGGAATAAACAATTACATAAAAAATGAGAATAACCTACCCTTATTCAAAGGATGAGGAGCAGACATAGAGGCTTTCATAATTAAATGTTTTCCTGTCAAATTCTGTAATCTAAATGTAAACATATTTATTCATATAGATTACACTTTTTGAACTGAACGCTTGATGTGTGATAAAAGCTGTGAACTGTCTCGACTACAGATGTAACTCAAATAGATCCAAGATGAACAGAAATACAAGATCAGCAAGATTGAAGCACTTATCCAGCATGCGCACATGCCCTCCTATATTGGGTAGAAGGTGTGAATCCACCAAAATGTTGGAATTTACCCTGTAGTTCCCACTGACACAATACTCTGAATTTCATAGCTCTGAATAATATAGAATACAAATATGGAAGATGAGAGCGGGCCATACTAAATCATCTGGGGACAGTTTTACAGATAATCTAGAATGCCTAGGGTACATACAGGAGAACCTGATTGAGGCACTGTCCCAGGAGACCATAAGGATAACGTCAAGGGGATGATGCTGTGGAAAATGACTAAAATCGGTATACATAAGCGGCGTTCATTTATGTTCACCATAGCCACTGTTGAAAGTAGAGCGGCAATCATGAAAACAGTAGCCACGCCATCTTGTCCCTTTTAGGCCCCATCGCGAAAGTAGGTGGCAGCCATTTTTGTGTCACGGCCTCTCTGCCCACTGCCAATAGCCTGCGCGCCTCTCCCCCTCACACCCCAGCCTCGCAAGCATTCCCCCACGCCCCGACAGCCCCCGGTTTCTCCTGCTTGGACCATAAGCGCACCTCTAGCGCGACCCTGTCTCCGGGCCACATCCCGTGCTGAACCCCCTCGCTCTTTCATCTCATTCAAAGAACAGGCCCTTTTTTTGATAACCTCTTCCTCCCTGCCCGATAGTCCAGCCCGATCCCAGGCCATCACCTAGCCCAGCAGATGCAGTTAGTTGCCCCCTACAGTAGGGCCCCGCCTCACATCAAAGGAGCGGTGGTTAATCAATACCCTCACACTTCCAGATCCGACCGATCGCCCACTTTCCCGTTCCCAGCAGAATGTCCAGCTGCGCGACAACCACCACATGCTGAGGTCGAGGTGGGAACTCTACTGTAAATATGTGTGGGAACGGGGGTGAAGCGGGGATTCCGAGGATGTCTTTCCGTACATCAAGTATTGACAAGAATGTGTTTCATGTAATAAAGCAATAAACCTGTGTATAAGAGGCCAGGCCTCAAGGATGCGTTTAGAGCACCTCGAGAAGACACCCTGTTGTCTGATTTGACGTGTTCTGCTCCGTCGAAATAAACTCCTGTTTCCTGCCTTCTGTCTCCAGCGCCTGCCTCTTTGTTTGGTAATCTCGAATGGTATGAGAGGCGGCTAACGCCGGGCAAATACTGAAGGGTTCTTGGTCGAATTCGGCCCTACCTTTCGACAATTGGCGCCCAACGTGGGGCCCATCAGTGACGCGTGGATCCAGTGAGAGAGGTCCCAACGACAGAGTGAATGACTGCAACGATCGGGAAGTGCACCTGCCCGATAGACCCTCGTCTGGCAGCCGATCACCCGAACTTCACCGGTTCCGAGCAGACCTCTCTCGAGTGATCTACGGTCCTGACTGGGAACCATCAGGAGTGCCACAGCAATTACAGAGAATAGAGGACGATCAGGCGCTGGAAGCGGAAGATGAGAAACCGTCCATGCGGTCCGGGTAAGGTCGTGTAACACGACGAATTGCGAATTGATTGTTTGAAAATACTAGTATTACTCATTTGATTGTTTCTGAGAGATTCTCTATTTGCAAACAAGCACGGAGTCGCCATACTCTGTTTAGTCTTTGCAGATAGTGAAGGGTAGGTAACGCAGGCCTTTGCCCCCGTCGTAACCCGTCGTGCCTACTTCCCTCTCCATTTGATTGATTGTTATCCAAGCATTTACTGTTTTGGAATTGGTTCTCTTTGGATCATTCTCTATTTACAAAAAAGCACAGAGTCGCAATACTCTGTTTAGTCCTTGTGAATAGTGAAGGATAGGTAACGCAGGCTTTTGCCCCGTTGTAATCCGTCGTGCCTATTTTTATCCCTCATTTGATTGATTGTTTGACCGAACATTGATCGTTCGGAATTGGTTCTCTTTGGGTTATTCTCTATTCACAAATAAGCACAGGGTCGCAATACTCTGTTTAGTCTTTGCGGATAGTGAAGGATAGGTAGTGCAGACTTTTGTCCCCTTTGTAACCCGTCATGCCTATCTTTGCCCCGTTTTGTTGGTAGTTGGTTCAGCCCGGACCGTTTATTAGAGGCAGATCATCCGGCTTCACCCCTAATAAAATGGACATATATATATATATATATATATATATATATATATATAAAAAAAATGCGGGTTAGCCGCTGTATCGTGCTAGCAAACAAAACAAAAAAAATATCGTTAGGAAAAACAAAAGGAATCGAGTAAAATCAGTAGGCCACTGATGGGATCTCTTTTCGGACCTCGCTAAAATAAGAAACATTAGGAGCAACCCCTCATGAGAAATATGAAACTAGTGAGAAGAATCGAGCTCGGCGCCATGATGGCTGCAAGACAACTCGGCTCCACCGCCCACCCCGCCCAAATAACGACAAACCCTATGCAAACATTATAAATATATACAACACTCCAGCAAAGTAACGTTAAACTTTTTATTAAACAACTATTTAAAACTTTTTATTAAACAACTATTTTAAACTTTTCATTAAACAACTATTTACATGGCAGCCGGCTGCAGCAACAAACCCAACGCATTCGCCGTCTGCTTAACGCTGTTCCTGTCCCGCCTTCAATGTTGGGCTACTTTGAGCTACTTTTTAGTAGGCTTTGGGCTATAAAAAGTCTACAAAAGCCATCAGCCGGCGAGGCAGCGTCGGTAGCAGCCCGTTGAGCGAATAGGCTGGAGGCTACCCAACGCGCCAAGGCCTTGCTGGCAGCCATCGGCCGAAGAGGCCGTCGGGTGGATGGCCCGGAAGCACCACGGCCACGATGTCGTTGTACTGGCCTTTACATTCGTCCGCCCTGAGGTGGCATCCGGACGGCGTGGGGTGCGCCGGGAGGGAGAGGCGGCGCGAACGAGCCTCCCCCACCTCCCCAGGTGGAGGTGCCTCAGCTGCATCCCAGCGCTTCAAGCGGCCAACTGAGTTGCGCCCGCTCTTGCGGCACAGTGCGTCGCTCGGCCAGCTGAGTTGCACCCGCTCTTGCGGAACAGTGTCTCATCCACCATCCAGCTGAATTGCACCCGCTCTTGCGGTGCAGCGACAGGCGGCTGCCACGGAGCTCACAAAATGGCGGCCGACAACCCGGATTTGGGCCTGGTCCATTGGAGTAGCTCTGGGCTGCCTTGGAACTCGGATGCTTGCCTGCTCGGGCATGAGCCCCACTCTTGAAGACGTCCTCTCAGTTTAAAAAAATTCTTCGAAAGTCACTGGCCCTCGGCTCCCGCAGGCTTCCGGTGGGGGCCACCGCCACTGTTGCTCGACTATCCCCCATGGATATGCCACTGCCCCGGGCGACCGCCACCTTATCCACATCTGGTATGGAAGGAAAGACTGATTCAACGTGTCGGTGGAGGGAAACACCTGCTGTCCCGCTCTCCGGAGTGGCCACAACGTTGTCACAAGATGGTGGTGCTCTCGTGCTGACACCGGCTTTTGTACTGCCAAACTCGATCAGCTCCGGTGGGACCTCAGCGGGACCCGGTAGGGAAGATTTTGCCTTCCTCGCCTTTAAGCCGCAATCCACGCCGCTTGTCCTCTCTGTTGGCGCTAACGAACTTTTTGGACTACCGAAAGGGATTCTGGTCCGGCCGCTAGTTGTCGGAGGCATTTGAACTATACTCTGGACCCACCCGGCCACGCCCCAAAATGGCGCCAGTATAGGCGAGACTTGCAACTCCTTATGACGTTTTAGTTACGTAGCCTTGATATTATGGGATATGTATACGGTCCTTGAGCACGTGGCGGGCGGGGAAGGGTACTGACTGGGCATGCGGACAACCCTACTGATATTGGTTCTTATTCACTATTGATTATTGTATTTTCGAAGTAATGCTACTCATGATGCTCGCCCATGGTATGCGTATAAACGATTTCATTGTAACTGATCTTGTTTTTACTTTTAATTATAAAATCAACCTTCATTGATCCTGCAACCATTTGTCTCGTTTGAGTTTTTACAAGTAAAATGAAGCAATTTTGGTTATGAAAAATTAGAAAGGCATGGTACATACGAACAATGCGAAAAGAATAGTCAAGATATGTCGTATTTTTTGCATTCCTGCAGCATAAGCAATAGGTAAAAGACTCGGATATTTAGATATATCTATGAATAGGACGATAGACCAGTTCCTCTGGGCTGCAATGCCGAGATGCAAGGTACTGCTTCCCAAAGAAGATAAGTTAGGCACGTGGTAGGTAAAAACATTTTCGTGTTTTTGCGCGTTGATGTGCTTTGTACGCTGTCACCCCCCCCCCCTTCTCTTTCTCTGCAGGTTAATATCGGAATTTCAGCTGGAGTATGGAGAAGACCCAGAATGCACCGTGTTACACGCAGAAAGAAGAAGAATTGTATGGTATGAATGCGCGCGTGGGCCCCGATTTGTGTTGTATGAATGCTCATGTGTGGCGCACGTCTGGGTTGACGGACGAATGCTTTTTTGGTATGACTGAGGTATGGATCGAGAGGTTAATGGAATAAGAAAAACAAGCCCGAACATGATACCTGCATGTGAAGGACGAGAAAGAATATAGCACTTACCCTACCTAGGAACGACTCTCTCTCTCTCCCTCTCTGGAGCTAGTGAATGGGAGAGTGGCCTACGCCAGAAACTTGAAGGGTTATTGTAGTACCTCGGACCCCAACCGATATCTCAAATGAACGCCCTAAATGACGCGCACCAGTGAGTCAACTTAATTTGCAGACTAGATGAGAAAAGTGAAGGATACCCCGGGTTGGAATTCATCTAAAAAAAAACCCTCCGCCCAGAAATTAGGGATATTGTCATGTTTTAGATTCACCCCCTCTTCTTCCATCCTCATAGAAAAGTCAGAATTGCACCATCGCACATCCGACAGACACCCCTCCTGTACCTCAACTCGGATCGTCATTTGTTAGATGTTGGAAGGCCCCACCGTGAGTATAAGCACAACGGGACCAGAGTCCGACCAATTAAAAGGAGTAAGTATTTATTGAAGCGAGGTTACCAACAGAAATTGTCTGCTATTAGGAAGGAAGGAGAACGAAGAGCTCGACCCCCAAATGAATTAAATGGAGTACTGAAAATATGCAACACGCATGAAAAGGCTCTTTCGCCAAAAATAGCCCTCTGTTTTATCTTGAGTTTTCGTACTTGATGTATGTACTGTCGCACCCTATCTGGTATTTGTGTATACGTAAACTATGAATTTATGTTTTCCCTCAGCTTGTGTTTTTTTACGTGAAACTGACCCGTACTGATCTATATGTGTGTGCACTGAATAGCCTATTATTGTACACGTCTCTCCCTCTCTCTCCCTCTTTTTATGTTGTACGTGTACTAATAGCCTATTTGGTACGCACGACGCTCTCTCCCTCTGAGGGCTCCCTCGCTCCCTTTTGAATAAATGACGACACTGTACCTCGCCGGTACGGGAATAATTGGCTCTTAGACACGACAGTGTTTGAACAAATTGACAGAAACAAAACGATCGTATTTTTGCCATATTACTGCCTCTCCTTTCTGTAAAATGATGAAACTTAATTGGCTGAGAAAGAAAGGACAGGTGAGACGACTGATGTCCCCTAATCTGACCCTTAAAAAGTGAACTATATGTCAGTGGCTTTTGTCTTAAGTACTTTGGTAACACCACCCTCATCGTTCGGATTACCTCCGCCCATTGTACAAAAATAGAATGTCAGATACGTCCCCGTTCCTCCAGAATGGTCCCAGTTCTGTACCAGCCGTCCCAGAAAATCTTAAAGACTGTAGCTATAGTCCCATGATAACAGCATTTCACAATTTTTATAAATTAACAGACCTTGAAGAAACATATAGCTCAACAGGGTTTGTTTTAGACAAACGCGAGTCTCTACTGAAGGAGCCGGTTTGAATTCGATAAACGATGTAATTTTTAGACATCAGACTTCTTGCCACGTTCGCAAATATAACCAGAGTAAAACGCCAGACAGACGTGTTGTTTGAAAATAAAAAATGCTTGCCAACCTGCACTACAGCAATGATGCATGAGTTAACAACATACACCTATGTAAGGATTACTAAGCATCCACCCTATTGTGACCAATGAACGTTTCCCCAACTACTTGGGGTTGGGAGAGAAATTAAAGTGTGTAAACGTCTTCCCCTGCCAATTCTCTAAAAATTGTTTTTTATATACTCATTCAAGGATAACGTGCAGTCGTCGGGAGGAGAGAGGCCGGATGTGACGCACAGCCTGGCTGCAGATCGGGGAAAATCTATGACCTCGACCTAGGGGGAGCCGCAGAGCAAAGAGTTGCGGGACAAGGCACCGTTCTCAGCGTGGAAAGTGAAGGAAAGAAGGGCCACCCAGAAGCCCCTGCACGTTGATGAGCTCGTGTCGAAAGTCCCAGCCCATTGTGCCCGATTGATTGGCCCGCTTGCTTGAAATTTCTG
Source organism: Lissotriton helveticus (assembly GCF_964261635.1). Lineage (NCBI taxonomy): Eukaryota > Metazoa > Chordata > Amphibia > Caudata > Salamandridae > Lissotriton > Lissotriton helveticus. The sequence goes on from NC_136068.1 coordinate 1,098,583,819, forward strand.
CCCTCCTTGGTCAGTTTCAGATCTGATCCCACTCCACCCTCTCTTCCCTCGGCCTCCCAAAGCACGCCCCCATAACCCCCCCCTTTTTTTTCATATGGAATTTTTGAACTTGACTCTGAGGACAAACACAGGACTGTGGTCCAAGAGCAAAGAATGGCCACACCCTGCAACGCGAGATCTGAAGTAGAGCCGGACGCGTAGCTCCACCGCCGGTGCTCAACAGCGCCAACGAAAGAGGAAGAACGATGAGAGCCTACCAGTGATGGCTCGCTGTAAAAAGACACTGGACAGACGAACCCTTTTTGAACATTGCCACCCCTTGACTGTCCCTTGTCAAGTTGAATTTCTCTCCCAACCGCTTCGTATTGATTACCACCCAATTGAGTTTTCATAACCTTACATCGGTCGCTTTTCAATTGTACAAGGATAACTAAGACGGCGTTAACTCTATACCTTGATGATTGTAGAACACCAGTTATGCACATGAACATGCTGTTTAGTTTTGATCCCCATGGAGTCCAGACCTCAAGTGATAATAGCCCTTATTCTGCCAGAACATTTTCTGTATGACATCATGCTTGTATTCGAACGAATTTCCTACATCGCCTAAATAATGTCCCCGTCTCCAAGGTCTAACGTATGACACAGCTAATGTAATTTTATATGCACTGCCTCCTCGCCTATCGCATTGACTAAATATGGTTATGTACGATTCTGTCAGCACTTATAGTAGGATTATTTCCATCTGCCCGTAATGCATATGGGCTACCAAAGACCTCGATAGACAGCCCAGCCACATGCTTCCCTTATTAGTATAACTAGATGTCAGCTTGTACGTCCTTACCTCAGACATAAACAGAAATGAACTAGCTCATGATAAAAACTGGGGACTGTGGAAAATGACTAAAATCGGTATACATAAGCGGCGTTCATTTATGTTCACCACAGCCACTGTTTAAAGTAGAGCGGCAATCATGAAAACAGTAGCCACGCCATCTTGTCCCTTTTAGGCCCCATCGCGAAAGTAGGTGGCAGCCATTTTTGTGTCACGGCCTCTCTGCCCACTGCCAATAGCCTGCGCGCCTCTCCCCCTCACACCCCAGCCTCGCAAGCATTCCCCCACGCCCCGACAGCCCCCGGTTTCTCCTGCTTGGCCCATAAGCGCACCTCTAGAGCGACCCTGTCTCCGGGCCACATCCCGTGCTGAACCCCCTCGCTCTTTCATCTCATTCAAAGAACAGGCCCTTTTTTTGATAACCTCTTCCTCCCTGCTCGATAGTCCAGCCCGATCCCAGACCATCACCTAGCCTGGCAGATGCAGTTTATTGCCCCCTACAGTAGGGCCCCACCTCACATCAAAGGAGCGGTGGTTAATCAATACCCTCACACCTCCAGATCCGACCGATCGCCCACTTTCCCGTTCCCAGCAGAATGTCCAGCTGCGCGACAACCACCACATGCTGAGGTCGAGGTGGGAACTCTACTGTAAATATGTGTGGGAACGGGGGTGAAGCGGGGATTCCGAGGATGTCTTTCCGTACATCAAGTATTGACAAGAATGTGTTTCATGTAATAAAGCAATAAACCTGTGTATAAGAGGCCAGGCCTCAAGGATGCGTTTAGAGCACCTCGAGAAGATACCCTGTTGTCTGATTTGACGTGTTCTGCTCCGTCGGAATAAACTCCTGTTTCCTGCCTTCTGTCTCCAGCGCCTGCCTCTTTGTTTGGTAATCTCGAATGGTATGAGAGGCGGCTAACGCCGGGCAAATACAGAAGGGTTCTTGGTCGAATTCGGCCCTACCTTTCGACAATGCCCCAAACATGAGCACACTCTGATGCACATAGAACTTTTGTCTACAGTGGGTTCCCAAATAAAAGAGATCAAGAGGCAACTGGTAGAGTTCAAGAAAACGATCCCTCTCCTGACAGGAAGTCGGTAAATAAATTGTACCACCCAGACAACAATGATGCGATTCACAAAGTTGCCCGAATTAGTCCATACCATCCCGTGAGGTAGAGGTCTCAATGGCTGTGTAGAGGTAATACTGCCACCTCTTCCTATGCTTAATTACAACTCGGAATTTTCCTAAGCCATTTCTTCAACTGTTCAAGTTATCTCACCTCTTTTAACGGAGACTGGTAAGCAAATGAGAATTATTGTAACATGCAGTAAGCGGAATATCACAGCTTCACTCTTCAACCAAAATATTAGTGGATTTCCAGTTCTAGTATAAGTAACAAGCATTTGCAATGCAATAGGTCTCGCATTTACGCGAGTTTAAACTATTGGCATTGTAAATGACAATGCCTTTTATTTATGTTTTAAAAACCAAAACATAAATAAAATGCATTGTCATATACAATGCCAGTAGCTCAAGCTCACATAAATGCGAGACCTATTGCATTGCAAATGCATGTGCTGCAGGCTTCAGAACTGAGCTGCGCGGACTGCTGTCCGTCCTGGTTTGCTTCTAAGCACTGTACAGTTTATGATAGGTGTACCTAAGCACACTGTGTACAGGTGCCCGTGGGAGTGTTTGCTGTAGCTTTTTGAGCAGGTCTCCTAACAGCACACCCAGCACTCAGAATATTTAGTGACTGCCTAGAGGGGGAGGGAGTCACTAACCTCCCTGTACAGAAGGAAAAGAGGAGAAAAGGTAAGACCAGCATGGGATGGCTGATAAACCCCCGGCCCCCTCCTCCACCTCCCAGCTGAACCACCTGGTCAATGCTAGCTCCCAGGCAGGTGGTCTTGGCCATGGAAAAGGTCCGGCCTGGAAGGACCCCACCCGCAGCCACCAGAGGTGCGAACATCCGCATATGAAGGGGTCGAGAAAATGGCCCCTGAGCGCGGGGTGTCAGAGTCCTGGGGGTGGAGGGACTGGGAAAGGATAACAATAACAGACCCCCTGCACCGGGCCTTTGAGAGGAGAGCGCAACACGATGGGCTTTAATTACAGACCACAGGACGAGGACCGGGGGATTGAGGGTGGAGGCTGATGGGGGCATCTACAGGGGGGCTCAAAGCTGCACGTTGCTCACATCCCTAGGGCGGGGCTTTGCTGGGCGGATTACAAGGGCCTGCATTAAGGTCACGAGCATTTAGAAGTGTCTCCAACAATAGGCTATTTGTGTGCAGTGGAACGACAATAATCAACACACGAGCTTAAGCTCAGTTTTGCCCTTGAAGCACTGCAAACAGGTGGAACTACTGCCACAGGTAAGGCGCTCGGTTTATAGACTCTGCCGGCTTAAGTGCGGAGTTAATGATAATTACGCACTTGTATAGCGCACGACTACCTGGAGGCATCTCGGCGCTTGTACGAATACCGCTGAGGAACCCTTCCTGGCTTTTCCCTGTGAGGTGACCCACTCCTGGGCACCCCCAAGGTGAAGCCAGGCATCCTCAGCGTTGTTGGGGCCGTTGTGGAGATTAAGCAAGCTATTGCCCAGAGGTGCAGAGTGGGACTCATGATTAGAATAGGCACTGAGGCGAGAATTATCAGGTCCGAGGAAATTTTGAGCCCGAGACCAGCCGAGGCGGGAATTGAACCCTGGTCCCGGGCCAGACTTCTGCATCAGGGTCTGCCGCTCTAACCATTGAGCCACACTTCCCCACCTTGGTGGGATTTAAAATTCTGTCACGTTGGTCACAGCTTGTCAACCTTGCGCTCATTCCTTGCCGAAAAATTGGTAGTAACAAGGAAAGTTCTAATACAGTTAAAACACGACCTGCAAGCAGCCATTGAACATGACTCGACGTCATAACTGCTCAAGATGCGAAGGGATCTACTGGAAATTACCTCATTTCCGAAGAGCAATTTTCTGTTCACAGCATCCAGCGGAGCCCATTTCTAACTGGTGAAGCAGATGAGCTGCATAATATGGAGAAAATACAATGTTCACCCGTACATCTAGTATCCGCACTGTACAGATATACTTTGAATTATATATGGAGTCAGGTGCTGCCCAAGAAGGGATTATTGCTTAGAAAACAAGTACTGTGGAAGCGGCCCGCGCGGCAAATTAACGTAATAAACAAGTGTGCTGCAAATAACAGCAAACGCTGCAGGTACATTCCCAAAATTAACATTCTATCAAGTACTTTCAGTGAAAACCTAGCAAGAGGTGCATGCAGTGCTCGAAGAACAGAGCTGCTATTGCTACAACCCAGAACACATGGCCCTGGCGGGGGAAGCGCACAGTGGTTCTGGAAGGGAGCCAGTCGAGTACAGTGAAACCTGTGTTTAGAGGACGACATTATTTATGTAACCTGCTCGAGAGAGTGAAGTAACAAGCGCTGTGAAAGCAGCCCGCACGGCAAATACATTTAATAAACAAGTGCGCTGCAAATAACAGCAAACGTTGCAGGTACATTCCCAAAATTAACATTCTACCAAGTACTTTCAGTGAAAACCTAGCAAGAGGTGTATGGAGTGCTCGAGGAACAGAGCTGCTATTGCTACAACCCAGAGCACATGTCTCTGGTGGGGAAGCGCACAGTGGTTCTGGAAGGGAGCCAGTCGAGTACAGTGAAACCTGTGTTTAGAGGACGACATTATGTAACCTGCTCGAGAGAGTGAAGTAACAAGCGCTGTGAAAGCAGCCCGCACGGCATATACATTTAATAAACAAGCGCACTGCAAATAACAAACAAAAAAAAAAAAATACTCACAACGCCGCAAGCAAACGGTTGAGTCCGGATGGGCGGGGCCTAAAGGTAACAGGGCAATCACCCAAAAAGCCTCACTTTCAATCGGAGGCCAGCATTTACCATAAAGGATAAAGGGCGCCATTAAAAAGCATGGATGGAGCTTCCACTCTACTTCCGAAACCGGCTCTATAACAATACATCTCGCAGAGCGAGCAACGCATGCGCTGCGCCGCTAGGCGAAACCTTAAAAAAGGATATCCAGAATGGAAATGGCATTGGTGAAAGACGGCAGGATGCAGAACTTTACACCAACACAAATGCAACACCGTTCTCATGGAGGTAACAAACAACAGTGGAAGCATTATGCAAAAAGATCCTATTTGGGTCGTGAAAAGACTGCCCCAGAAAGGAATACTAAAAGTGACCTGAAAATTCTGAAGCGAATTAAGGGACCATTAGTATTCATCTATACACTGTGTTAACATTCGTGTCACGGAGAGCAACTTGACGCAATCTTTGAGGCATAGTTTGAATTTGAGAGCAGATCACTTGGAACATTTAATTATGACATGCTGATCTGCTTCACCATCCAAACAATAATGATTACTACAAAGGTAAGATCTCCTTCCTCACACCTTTTCGTCTGCTCAGATTAAATAGTTTTTAGCACCATGATCTCTTACTATTGTTTCCATATGCTTTTTCATTGCTTTGTCTCTGAAACTTTCTCCCCCCCACTCGCTGCCAAGACTGTACGTAGCCTTCTGAAAATTACCTTTTTAATGAAAAGCTCAACAACAACAAAATTCTCATTCAGCACCCCACTTCCATATCAGAGCTGTCCCATTAAAGTTTAACCTCTTTTCATGATAGCTATTAAGTTCCTTTAAAATGCAATCGATAACTTTATGCCCTGTGGATTTTAAATAGGAAGGTCAGTTTCTATATTACTGATGCATCAATGATCCACAAACTGTAAAAAAAATATATATTAACCGGATTGTATTATTAACAATTAGTATTTCTTTCATATATTGCGTGTGCCGCAGTTTCTGCAGTTATGAAGTCAATGAACATACGCTTATAACTATTACCTAATTAACTGGTTCTCAATTAACCGACCCAGGCCTGATCAGATTCCATCTCAGCCCTGTAGATCGCAGCATATGAAAATTGTGGACATGTACTCGCTAAGGAATGTTGTCCAGTACGCCATGCTTTACTTTGCAATACAGTAGAAGGTCTCCTACCGCATTTTTACAATTCTTATTGCATTCAGTTGTAAGACATAACCATAAAACAACTGAAAAACAAAAAATTAATTACACAGCGCATAACGAAATGCATTCTATGTCAAAATTACAAACAAGAGGGTGGTATAAGTATTGTTGCTGGGCATCTTGTGCTGTGTCACGAGATGCGCAATAGTAGTTATATGTATTAATGTGGTTTGATTTAGGCCAAGGTTCCAGGTTCTGGCTCTTTTGGAGTTGTGGTTAGAGTTTCAATCTGACCGTTCAGTAGTAGTTTTATGTATTGTTGTGGTTTGATTTAGGCCAAGATTCCAGGTTCTGGCTTGATGGCAGTTAAGATTAAAGTTTCACTTTTACCGTTCAGTAGTAGTTCTATGTATTATTGCGGTTTGATTTAGGCAAACATTAAGTTGAAACTTAAAAGAAGCTGTTTTTGCATGAGGCTCAACAACCAACATTAAAGTGAACAAATTAAACCCAAGCAATCAGCAGCCCTGCCAAGTACCACACATCATGCGTTAGACTCAAGCATTTCAGTGTGGTGGTCCGCATTACCGCACTGAAATGCGAAGTCATACATAATAGCGCCTTGTCAGGGCACTAAGTAACGATGTGCCTTACTAACTTATAAAAATAAAGCTGGTCCTCTGGTGTGGCATCGCAATCTACACGCTGCTTCCTGCAGTCTTGAGAGCGAGCCTGCAGCTATAAGCCGCTACAGTGTGACAGAAATATACGCAGCATGCGCCGCAGCATGATTAATGACATCACGTTCCTGAAGCTGCGGCGCCACTTGTTATCAGGTAGGCAGCTACAGTTAGAATCAAGTAGCAGATTCTGTGCACGGGGTGCGCTCGTGTGATTTCTAAAGCGCAGCACTTCCAGGTGGTGGAAAGTGTACCGTATTGGTTTTTATCATATAAATATTATAAGGTGTCGGGGCAAGGACGGCGCTTTCACACAGTTCCCATACTTCCCCCGAAGGCAGGTGTGAAAGCTTCTCTCTACAGGAGAGTCGGTGCACCCGTTAATGGATCGAGGAAACACAGCTACGGCTGCTCATCTCTAACTCCATACTGCAGAGGTACCTACTTAACAAATGCATTAATTACCCGGTCTGTATTTATGGGAATGTAGGCTTTCTTATGCCAAAGAAGCTGTTTGAACCAGCGCCAACCCTACTTTTGTAGATGTATCCTGGGTCTCGTCAGGTCCTAGTTGGACATGGTTTGTTGGGAAGGACCCGTGTCTGGTGGGCCCAGGCTGTGACGGGATGTTTTAATTTCCTGCCCGCCAGCCCAAGGCACCCAGGAATTAATTGCTGTTCCTCTGAGCGTCCTGCTGCATGGCCCAGTCAAGTTAAAGGAGGAAGCCAGTGTTCGAGAATCAATCGGTCACCTGTTCACCTCCTGACCTCGACATGTACTGTTGCTGCGCTCTGCCCAGGCAGAGCCCAACTTGCACCCCGGACTCACCACGCGAGCCTGAATCCCATAGTGAGAGCAGGTGGCACAGGCTTTGGCAGTGCACCATGGCTCACTCTCTGATTCTCGTAAAAAGAAGATAGGCTAGCGATCTCCGCTGTGACACGCAGGCAGCCCCTCTCAGTGGATCATTCTGACTATCAAGAGACCAGACCAGGTAAGTTAGATATTAATTTAATAATCTGCTGCTGAAATTCTAAATGTTTATTAAGAGAGTGGGGAGGGGGACTCCAGCACAACATAGCGCCATGCAAATGGGTACACTAAAGTTGTCTGTCTGTGTTGTATATGCAGGCCATCTCCGAATTTTGTCTGCACTAATAAATCATCAAACCGATAATTTAGTTAACGGGTTTAATATCTTTGCTTGACAGTGGTACTTCAAGCAGCAGCCTTTATTTTCTCAACACTGTGAGACATGCTAAGTTAAAGACAAGGCAGATGATTAATATCCCTGCTGAAGAGCTGTCAGTTTTTTCTCATGGCAGTTTTCACTATTAAGGAGCGCAGAGGGTTAATATGCCTACTGTGGTGCAGCGCGGCATCAACTGCAAAGAAAGTCTACCAGCATATTTTATTGTAATGAACTGCATTGTATGTGGATAGCTCAGTGGGTTGCTGCTTTTGTGACAGAGACCCCTATGTTACATGTGGTTCAGCCGCACCTTGGGGTGGAGGGCGCTGATTATTTAAAAAATAAATAATTGCTTTAAAAGACCCTGCTGCAGAGTTCGACTTTCCTATTGCTTAAATTAGTGTGATTTGTGAAATGTGTCTGTTTTCACGGACTTCATTGCATGATTTTGGCCACAAAACAGTGTCGCTCTAACTGTCATGCATTTAGTCGTTAAAGGTCTTTCGTAAATCCACTGAATCTATAAAAATGTCCCACATAAGCAATCTGAAACATTAGCTGCTATGCTCAAATAGATGTCATTTCTGAAATGTATAGGTTTCCCTTGTCTTCACTGCTTGATTTTGCTCGCGAGAAAGTGTCACTCAAAGTCATTGAAATGTCCCTGATAATTTCACTGAAATTATGAAAATGTCACTCATAGCAATCTGAAACCTTGGCAGCTATGACTCAGCATTACATCAATTTAAAACATACGACGGAAAGAACACGAGATATTAAAAACAAAGTTATGCTTTATAAATGCACAATATTAATACTGCAATATGCGAACATGAAACAAATGCCTACATAACAAGCATTTAGCTAAGCAGCTACTGTGCGATCAACGAGATTATTTCGTGATAAACACATCGCAAGTAAAAAGCAACACAGAGATAGCTTAAAAAGGACATAAAACGTATTGTGTACTTGTTTATTAAAGAACATGGAAGGAGACTACGTCACATACCTAGACAATACAGACACAAGTTTAATAATGATGCATGCCAGGATAGCGGTGTCGAGGCGATGACTTAGTTACTTGCCAAGCTAAGAAGAAAGGGGCAGTCGTAACGTACACTTACCCAGCCCGCCTTCGAGATTGCCTTTAAACTATGCATCCCAGTCAGGCTGCACTCCGACCCTCAAAGAAAACATTGCATCTATGAGGTCACCGTGGTCTTCAGGCACTCACAGGAACTACAGACAGAGTTTCCGGGTTGAAATAAACAACGGACTTACCAACGGGCCGCGACGGAAATAAAATAAAAATAAGAGCCATATTGGAATTGCTGTTCGTGAAATATAAACTGGTGCAGTTTAAAGTAAAACACTATTGGTTATAGTTTCCTACACTAATATACGTTAAAACATACTCTAACGTTAATAAATTTTTATCACAAAACAACTGAATTTGTTTTAGCCATAAGCAGCCATTATACATCATAGCCAGTCATTAGGGTTTGTTCGACTGAACATATGTGAGGGCGGGACAAAGAAGTGCTGACAGACAATGTTATGTATCCAATGAGATGGAAGCCTTGTGATGCGCACGAAAGTGCAAAGGTTAATGTGTGAAAGACGAGAAACGAATACACAGTTGGCACGTGGGATTTGTGCGTGTGGGATCACCGCCTGATCTATCAGTCGTAGGCATGGGCAAGCAAGGCAAAATAAAAGCAATTGATCCCTTCTGCCCCGCTAGCCGGAGACAGCACATGCAGGAGAGGTAAGCGCACACCCTTTATGGCAAAGAGAACCGCAGATTGTTATAAACAACAGAAAAGACTCTGACACGTATTATATATTGTAGTGTAATTTCATTTATATAGCGCTTACTACCAACGACGAGACGTCGAAGCGCTGTTTCGGCGAGTAGCACGCTACTCTGGAACTCACAAAGGATTAGTAGTGAATTAGTATAGTGACATTTTAAAGTAATTTGAGTGGTGGATACGTTAGTCACCTATTTGGATTGTGAAGGATAGTGGAGGGATAGAAGAGGGAAAAGATTTGCATTTGTATAGCATTTGCTGCCCCTGATGGGGTGTTAAAGCACTTTTTCGTCGTGTAGCTGGCTACTCCGGAACCCACAAAGGATTAGTGGTGAATTAGTATAGTGAAATATGAAAGTAATTTAAAGGGTGGATATGTTAGTCTGTTATTTGGATTGAAAAGGATAGTGGAGGGAGAGGGAAAGATTTATTATAATTTTTTTTGGGAGCACGTGGCAGTAGGACTAGGCTTGGGATGAGTAAAACGGAGGTGGAGGGGAAAAGTCAGAGGGAAGGGTTTAGAAATGCTTGTTTGGGAGATCTGAATAGTAAAAGAGGTATGTGATGATGCAAGGAGGGGGCGAGTATAAAGAGTTTAGGCAGGGTTATTTTGGGGATCATAGTAGTGGTACAGGTTTGGGATGAATGAGAGTGGAGGTAGAGGATATATTGATTGAGGTATAGGGTGAGAAATAGGAAAATGCCTTGGATTTGCTGAATTAGAAGAAAAGTAATACATATATAGATACATAAGTACATGGAAGGAGTGTGTGTGTGTGTGTATATATATATCTTGGGGGGCTAGATGGAACTTATGTGAACTGGTAGAGTTATTTAATTTTTTATTTAGCTTTAGTTATTGTACTTTACGTTGTAGTGTATAAAGAAGGGAGATGTATGTATTATAATATTTGACATTTCTTATGCATTTAACATTGGTGATGTGAAAAAGGGTTCTGGACTATAAGAGAGTAGCGATCAGTCAGAACCTGACAGGAGATGAAGGAAGACGTACCGCTTCCATGCGAGAGAGCTTGTTGTGATTTGAACCCTTGTCCACACAGTCGTTACAATGGCCTGCTCAAATAGTAATGGGCTTAGTACAGGCATTAATTACATGCTATAAAAACACCTTTGCACAGCTCCTAACTAGGTGGACAATTCATTGGGATGGGGTGAAACCACTACTAGATTTAATATCTAATCCTGGGTTTACAACTTTACCTAAATTTCTGGAAATAAAAAAGCACTGTTATAAATCTTTACAGGGGTCACATTATGGCGACATTTCTCTGGGAAAGGTAGTCCCACTGGCTTTTCGATCAGATTCATTGGTATCCCACTTGCGGTCTAATTGGAAACCGTGGAACCAGGAGAGATTGCTTGCAATCCTGGCCTCCCTATTTCGCCAAAATTATGTGCTGCCCCCCCACCCCAATATTGGCAGTATTTATAAATCTAAGTACATTTTGTAGTTTGAAAAAATTAACTGGACTGAATATTACCTTGTGAGAGGATAAGCAGCAGTGCTCACTCTCATGGTCTATTAACCAAAATGTAATATGGCAGTAAAGTGATAGCCTTTGGAATCAACAGTGCTGCTTTACAATCTCCTTTCTCCAGCTTTACCAAACTGTTTGATCTTGGACAAATCATACTCTTCTGTTGTCCCGTCCCTTGTTCTGTTAATATTTAAGCACTTTGAAAGACGCTTAATTGGATTAATAAACACTAAGGGTATATTCCCGGGTCATGCCAACACCGCTGCTCGATCAGCTGACATTCTAGAATGTCAGCTGATACTTCACAATACAGATATGAGCACAAGAGAGTTAACGGTGGCTAGAGGAGTGGGGTGGAACATTCTGGAAGGAGATGAGCAGTACAACCGGTTAGTTTTCATTTACACATTGTGTTTAACTGCTGGCGTCCCCTCACCTATTAGCACCTCTAAAGGTGAATGTGGTCATGAAGCTGCATTGTGCAAGACCTGTCCTACATTTCCTCCTTCCCAGGAATGACTGGCATCTCTTTCACAGATCATAGGGATTAAATAGTTAGAGGTGGATACCCTACTATTCTGCTTAAGATAGGATAGTTATTTCTAAAGCGCTTGAATGCTGCCGCGTCTTGTGATCAGATGGAGAGTAAGTTATGGAACCGGAGAATTAAAATTCAGTTTTTATCTCGAGGGAATAGCCAGGTCTTCGACATTTTCCTGAACAGCAACCGATTCGGTTGGCGTCGCAAGGCATGACGCATTTGATTCTATAGCTTGGCAGCACAATATGATAGACTCCGACCCCCCCCCCCCCCCATCTTGCTCTACAGATTCTAGGGGTGTGAATGAGGCCTGTATTTGTAGATCTGAGGATTCTGGAAGGGGAGTACCATGAGAACAGCTTCTGGATCTCCACCGCCCCTCCACCATAAACGGCTTTGTGCACCAGACAAAGAGCCTTGGATTCCACTCGTTGCTGGGCAGGGAGCCAATGAAGAGACCTGAAGTAGAATGGCCCTTAGGGATATGTAACAGCAATCGTGCCACAGCGTTTTGCAGTGATTGCAGTTTCTTGATCTGAGACTTATCAATGCCCATGAAAAGGGTATTACAATAGTCTAATTTCGAGAGCAAGAGCGCAATTACAACCGTAAACTTACCAAACACCATATACTACAGTGTACCCTTCGGAGCAATTCTCAGGTGTTCCATTTCAGAGCCCTGGGCTAACTGTGCTAACTGTGCCCCAGTAAAGATTATATTGATGCTTGAATATTGTTTGTGAGGCGAGGATTAGAAGGGATACCCTGGCCTAGAGTGATATAAGATCCTCCACACATCAGTCAGCCCATGTATTCGGGCAACTTCTAAAATGGATGCGCTTGTTTTAGCCATATGAAGGTGAGCAGAGCAATTAGTAGCGTTTATCCCATAATCCGTTATGTAATTGAAATCACCTATCAGTATTAAATTATTGTTATTATTATGCAATTAGTAATGTGTGCAGCTACCCCAGAGGGTGTCCCAGCGCAGGATAGCATACAGGTCCGATGGGATAAGCTAAAATAACAAGGTTTTCAAACCCTTACGAAAGTCCAGGAGTGAATTACAATTCCTTAAAGCTGAGGGTAGAGAGTTCCCCAGTTTAGGACCAAGATAAGCAAAAGAATGTCCTTTCATGCTGGTTACACGAAACCTTGGTATAGAGATCAGTGTTTGATTTGAAGTTCTGAGGGTGCGAGTCGGCTGGTAGGCAACCACCAGTTTCCGAATGTAACTAGGTCCTAAGCCGTGTTTGGCTTTAAACATAAAGCACAGTGCTTTAACTTAATATGCTTGATGATCCTCAACCAATGTAATTCCTGAAGCAGATGGGAAACTGAGGCGGATTTCGGTATGTGAAAAAGCAACCTAGCAGCTACATTTTGCACAACCCGAAGCCGCTGAACTAGGGTCTTGCCAGCACCTAGGTACAGCACGTTACCATAATCCACTCTGGATTTGATTAAGACCTAAATGGCCGTTCTTTGCGTTGCTAAAGGGATCAGCCAAATAATGTTTTCAGCCATATGAGAACTGCAAAGCAAGTAGCAGTGACTCTAGCAACTTGTTTCATGGAGAGTCTATTATCCATGAGGACGCCCTAGTTTTTCACTAGAGGAGACTGGGTGGGCAGGGTCCCAAGAGACTCTGGCCAGTGTCTAGAACCCCACGAAGAGGCATTCTTATCCACAATCATGACCTCTGTCTTGTCCCCATTAAATTGGAGGGAGTTCTTGTTCATCCATGTCAGATTTTGCTGAAGCCCAGGTTCAGAATCGAAGAGTCATGGTTCTGTGCTGACGATAAAGAGAAAATGATCTGAGTATAGTCAGCATATGGAAAAAGGGTAGGTGCAGCTCTCGCCTAGGTCTGCCAATGGGCAGAAGTAAATGTTGAATTGAAAGGGGCTCAAAACGTAGCGCTGTGGAACTCCTAAGGTCCGGGCTTGTGGCTTAGAGCACGCATTGCATAGAAAACCTGGAACAGATGGTCTTTTAAGAAGGATGCAAGCCAAATCAACCGCCCAATCTAGCAGTTCTAAACACAGCAGATCAAACATCCCGGGATCGTTAGAATTTGGAGCATACACTGTACAGATGACACATTTTTGACCATACGTCAAAAGCTGAACAATCGCCAACCTCCCCCCTTGAATCAGCTGCAGTTCTGAGTACCTTAACCTCCGCATGCCTGGCTTAAATTTTGGCAACCACCTCAATAGAAGCTGACTGTGAAGTACTTATAAGAGTATTGTAACCAAAGTGTTTCAATTGTGAGCGATCCTTTTATACCAGTTGGGTATCAATTAGACTCAGTAATTGTGGTTTATACAAAGTTATCTCTTCTCAAACTAATTGTTGCTTGATAGACCGATTAACCCGTTCAGCGCGGCGCGAATTTTCGCGCTGTGCTGAACGTTCTAAGAAACGGGTGTGGTCATGACGGAACGGTTCCGTCATGAGCACAGCTCAACCGACGCTCATGACGGAACCGCTCCGTCATGAGCACCGAAGGGGTTAAAGCCAGCCACATTCCATAACATAATTTTCAATCCATCCGTTGCAAACAATCATAAATGCACAGTGTAGCCATCCTAAATCGCATCACCAGTATTGACAAGTAACATAGCTAGTTGCCCATTCAAGTAGCACCTTCCTACCATTCTGACGCATTTTACCTCTGCAGCCCGCCACACCCCCAAAGCAAATCACCAACTGACGAACAGATTTTGAGCAGCACAAGCAGTCACACCCCCGAGATCCCCTCTCCCGTATCCGTGTAAAGGAATAATCCCACCCCTGAGCTGTAAGCTGGTGTGAAAGCGCTGTGAGGTCTCTACCCTAGGACCCCTGTCTACCTCCAACCACTGCACCTGTGACCCAAAAAGAATGTAACGAAATAGTAAGAGAAAAAGAAGAGGAAAGGGCAGTAAAGGAGAAAAAATAAAAAAATAAATATACATGTTCAAGCATAGGTCAGACATAAGTTGAGCAGTTAACAGGGCCTAGGGCCTTACAATAATCGAGCCAGGATAATTTCAAATCAAGTAGGCAGAGATGATCCCTGTGCTGAATCTGACTCAGTATAACAAAACTGTGTTCGACCACCCTAAATAATCTTAAGTCGGGGGTTCCTGAAGACAGACCTGTGACCCAACCCCTTGTAATGGAACAATCATTTGGCACTGCTTCCACCCCCGTTCCATAGTGAGTTTGCAATAATCTGTTCGCACAAACACATACATTGAATCAATAGTGAGTGGTGCAGTGGGGCGAGCTTTAAGGGAGAACACCTACCTCAATAGAAAATTGCCTACAAATATCAGAATTGTACAAGGAGGTATTTGATTAGCATTAGTATGATTCCGGGTGATTGGAAGCCGATGTGCGTGCTGGATTTGAGAGTCCATGTGCCAGTCCACCAGGGCTGGAAACACTCTTTCGAAAAACGAAACAACAGTAATCTCTTCCCTTTAATATCCCAAAAACCCTCAAGTTATTACGGCCCAGTGATTCTCCAGGTCTCAAGCCTGGATTGGACCAGCTCCAGGTGGCTCTCCTGATTCCTGCTAGATTTAACTATAGCTGTACCAACTTCCTCAGCCCCTGCGACTCGCTGCTGGAGCTTCACCACCTCTGTTGTGTGTGCTGTGACTTTACTTGTCGCCTCTGTCAGAGATTGCTGCAGTGCCTGATTATCCGCTCTACATGGGCATAATGTTGCAGCGCCTCTTATCGGTGAACCTGTATGAGCTCTATAAGTATAGACAATGAAGGCTCCAGCGTTGCCCCCGAAAAAGAGGTATTAACCGATTTCACAGGCGAGGAGTGCCCGAGGGGATACTGTCAAAAGAGTCTTGAGCTTGTCCCTGAGTCAGACTCTCATCAGTTTTAAGGGGGGCACTCATTACCATGGGAGGGGCTGATTGATTATCTTCCACTTGTTGGAGATTGGCCCATCAGGGGTGCCGCAATATGCCTTTGCTCCCCCTTAGAGGTGACCCAGTTCTGCAGAGAGATGTCTTAAGTAATGCTCTTAGTATTGGGGAGGAGCCGAATTACCATGGCGAGTGCCACCTTGAAGATCAACACCTTTCATCATATTGCCTCAGCCTTTCTTATCCGGCTGCTTGCCTTGCCCCCCTGAGGCCCCTCAGCTGCATAAGGTGACCCACTTAAGGGTGTGGACATTTTTAAATAATCTACTTGTCCATCGGACAAAAGCAAGCAGCAGCATATTTGCACATCCATCCATGTTGGTTGTATGTTGAAACATCTACTACACAAACATGATGCTGCCAAAATATTGAGGACCAAAATATAGAGTCTGGAGTTAAGAATAGTACATCTTTACTTACCAATTACCTCCTCAATATTTTGTATATTATATTCTGGTACATGATATTCTGAAGGCAAAATTAAGGTGTGGTAACTCAATGTTGCAGTAAAAAAGAAATGGATAAGACATTCTGTGGAGTTGGAGAGGCACTGTCTGTCACAAGACGCCTGGCCTGCTTCCAGTCTAATTGGTTTTTCCCCTTTTGTCTTGTCTTAAGGGCAAGCTCACTGCATATAGACACAACCCAACTGCAATGATACACACTCCTGGGACAGACAAACACACCCACTGCACACTCCCTAAACGACCCCATTGCACAGACGTAAAACTACACTACAGATGCATAGACTGATGCATCACTTGCTGCACAGACACACAACCCTATGCTGGCACACACTCTTAGAGACATACTCCCTCCCACGTGCAGGCATAAACACACCCAGCATAGATAGACCCAAGCTCTCCCTATTGACATCTCCTACCCCCTAAGGTTGACTGAGACAAACCCTCTTGTTCAGATATGCAACCTCTGTGCAGATATACATCCAGTGCAGTCATACATGCCCTGCACAGACACACATACTGCAGAGACACATCTCCACCATGCACAGACGCACAACTCCTGTAGACGAGGAACTCATCCACTGTAGATTGGCACAGAGATTGACCCCAAGCATCTCATGACACATAGTGACCCCAAGCACAGAGATGCTTCCACACACTGGCGAGACTCGCATGCCCTGCAAACACACACTATGCACACTTTGAGCACCAATTACCTGCACCAGGTCTGTCCTCAAGCAAACCAACTTCTCATACACTTCCCAAACAGTAAAAATTGCTGCCTGGATTAGGGGATGCCATGACGCAGTTGCACAAAGTGCTGTTACGACGGCGGGCTGGCCTGCCAGAATGTGATATAAGAAAGAAAGGGTCAGGCACAGTCAATCTCTGCTGTGGGTGGGGGAAGAGAACGATGACATGCTGTATTTTGTGTTTGCGATCCTCCTTTTTAGCAGCTATAATAATATAACTAATTTGCTGCTAAATTTGCTTTGAGTAGTAAATCTTCAGTGATTGAGCTCTTTCCTCCATACACATTGTAAATTAACACAGCCCTGTCACAGGAGCCACTGCACAGATCCTGTAGAAAGCGTGCAGTGTTGCAGAGAACATCTCACCTGCCTATTCCCAATGTGTTACAGTCTACTCTGACCAGTTACTGATGCTGTTTTTTACTGATGCAGTCAGATGACTGCGCTAATAAAAAAGTCACCAAGCCTACTGACAAGCAAGTGCCCATGATCTGCTCAGCAGCATGGGCAAAGTAATTTATGTGTTAGACCGTGCCTTACAGGAAAGGTTTGCATAACGTGCCTAACCTGGGCCTGACTGGAGCAGAGATACATCCCGTAAAGAAATCCACTGATTTCCATAAAGGCTGTCAGAAACCACTCATGTTCTATTCCTAAGAGGGACATTCTACAAATGTATAAGAAATACAAATCTTTGTTGCAGTAGGGGAGGGGCTCCAAGGAAGTTTAGGATTATGTAGCAAAAATGTCCAGGGTCGATCCAGGAGGGAAGGTCAGAAAGAATGGCCAGACTTTCAGAATTACCAATGAATCTCCAAATTAGTTCCAATGAGATTAAATGGATATTTGTTTATTTTATATGATAATCCTGAAAATCTACTATGGGTTTGGCCCTCC
Source organism: Lissotriton helveticus (assembly GCF_964261635.1). Classification (NCBI taxonomy): domain Eukaryota; kingdom Metazoa; phylum Chordata; class Amphibia; order Caudata; family Salamandridae; genus Lissotriton; species Lissotriton helveticus. The sequence continues at coordinate 1,098,601,473 of NC_136068.1, forward strand.
TTGGCACATGTTGGACAAAACTAGTCTCTTTGACTGTTTTAAGGCTCTCTAGTTTGCCAATGCTTGTTTCAACTTTCGTTCGCAAATGGCTTTTCAGTTTGTTAGCCTCAAAGTGTAGATGTGCGTTTGTGAAAAGATTCACTTAAACCTACTTTTTCTTGTGAGTAAATATTTTCTGAGGTGTGGGAAGAGGGTGGTTCAAGGTGGGAATGCCCGGGGAAGTTTGTGCACACCCACAAAATAATGTATTTGGGAGTATTCACAAATCTTTCCTCAGCCCATTCTCATCATGGACATGGACAAATATTTACTCCTATCAGTGGTCATACTAAGGGCCTGTTTATGAATTTGGCGATCCATTGGACCACCAAACTCGCAGTGGAGGTACAGTGGTGGTTGAGGGACTGCTGCACCAGTGGTCTGACCACCGTTTTACAACTACAGGGGTTGGACCACCATAGGACCACCACAACCATCAGGGATCCGCGATCATGGTGGTGGTGCGGTGTTCTGAGTGCCACAATATGCTGGCGGTGCCGCTTCAGCACGCCAAGCATATTACGAGTTTCCTCACCATCACAGATTTCATGGCAGTGAGTCCACCATGAACCTGTGGCGGTGAGGAAACTAAGGGGGCCCTTCTGGGCCCCCTGTTCCTTCATGGCCAAGAGGATGGATGCAGTGGGGTTCATGATGTGCAACCCCTGTCTGCATGCACCTCCCTTCCTGCACAGCATGGACTGGACAGTCTATGCCGAGCAGGAATGGGCTTTGGCGTTCCCATTGCGATACCTTTTTAATAGGACCCGCTGTGGGAACGCCAAAGGACTGCCTGCCAAACCACGAGAAAACTTGTAATCTGGTAGGCAGCCGGTGGTGAGGTTTGGCGATGTGGGAGCTGGGCAGTGGTGTTACCCCGCTCCCACACCGCCAAACTCACAATCAGGCCCTTAATCTGTTGGCGGAATTGGGGAGGAAACCCCACCTTATTTGGTGGGATTGTAGGGAAAGGTCTATTTCTATGTGGCTAAAGAAGAAAAAAGTTTTAAAGTGCAGCTGCACTGTTGTGCTGAACTTACACTAGTCATGGAAGTGCAAAAGTGGGGGTAGGCATCAATACAGGTGCCATGGAAAAGTTGTTTGGGAATTATTATGGAAAAAGGAGAGCAGTCTTTATTCAAATTTTAGTTGTATTGTCAGAGCTGTTTGTGGGTTCCAGTACTTTGATATCAGAGAGTACAGGAGTGAGGTGTATTGGAAGAGCTCCTGTCAATATTTGCCTTCATATTTGTTAGTGCATTTTTCCGAACTGCTGACCTAGGCCCATCACTTTTTGTTCAACCTTGACATGTGCAACTCATTACAAAAATCTTTTTCCATACTTGGAAAACGCTTAGAATTTGCTTTCTTTCACCCTGGCGTTCTCTTACTAGGCAGCCCACATGTGTGGGCAAATATACCAATTTCCTGTTTTGGGCTGTGAGCATTAAAGTGTTGCAGCTTTGCTCCCGTTTACTTGGATTTAATGTCTAGTTGTCCGTCTGACAAAATGGATATTAAGTCTTTTTGCCCCTGAATGAAATCAAGATGTCTCAGGTGTCAGTCTATATGAATTCCTGGCCCCACTAGATGCAGAGTTGGATTTTCAAATGCCATCCCTGACTATATCGGCATTCAGTGTATCGGAGACATTAGTAAATTCACTGTGTACGGTAACAAGAGCAACTGAGGAGGATGCTGTACTGCAGTGTTCCTATTCCGCCGCCTGCTGAGTCGACACATTGGAAAAGGGCACAGCTGCATTAAAAGACCGTACGTGCTCCGTCTCATCGACCAGACACTCAGTACACTGTCTCGATTAATTTGCCCCCGCCGTGGCCTCCTCAATATTAGTAATGAGTTCAGACACCAAACTCTATCTGCTGCCTCTCACCAACTATCAAAAGACAGGGAACCGAGGGAGCGGCACGGACATCGGTCACAGCTGCAAAGTTACCTTGTTGCAGAGCAGTAGTCGGCTGCAACGTTGTTGCTAATCACCGTCGACAACCAGGGAGCCGCCAGAACAGGTGAATCCAGCTCCGGAGCTTGAACTGTGGCCATTAATGTTTCAGCATTCAGTGATTTTATGACCATATCTGACCCATCCTCCATATAAGCTTGAAGCAGGCTGGCAGCGGTGTCCGATTTCAAGAGCTTCATAATCAAGTGACCGACTCAAGAGGCAGCCCCCTCTCCACTGCTGGCCAGGGGCTCCTGATGCTATTGTTGCCGCTGAACTGGCCCTCCGCATACGTAACGGCGCCATATTGCAGACCGGATTTGCGAGACCGTAAGCCGTTAGATGCCAAAAGTGCCACAGTAGAGCAAGACAGTCAGGTACCACCCCCAGCCGCACAATTGCCACATCAGCGTTCACCCCTGATTCGGTGGGCCGCTAAGAAGACAAAATCAGCTGTTCGGGGTGAGCAGCTGGGCAATGGCTAGGTGAGCGGCAGGACGACAGGTCAGAGAGTGCTCACAGCCACGGCACCAACCCGTCCTCTTACTTCCTTAACTTGAGGCCACGTAAAATTTCAAAAATGCAGGCGAGGTGTGAGAAGTTGGCCTGGTATATGCTGTCCACTAATTAAAGTGGGTACCCTGTACCAGTCCAAACAACCCTTGTGGTGATTTAGGAGGTCAAAGATAACCTTCGAAAGCTATCCAAGTGGTAGTTGTGGAGAGCAGGCTTCGTCTTGAAGAAATGTTAAGCACCTTGTTTTACCAGAATGCAACCTTATAGTATTGATTAAATTAAACGAAATTCACACAGTAGTTATAACAAGTATTGGCATAGCCAATAGGTCTTGCCTTTATGACCTTATAAGTGTTTAGCCATGTACCGGTTGATATTGTTGCACCAAGGATATTGTGCTGCATAACGAAATACTTATAAGGTCCCAAAAGCGAGACCTATTGGCTATGCCAATGCTTGTTGAAGTATGCCAGATGCTGTATAGGGTTGTTAACTTGATTGCTGTTTGAATCACGGGTCAGCAAAATGGTCTGAGTTCATTATTTCTTACCTCTTTTAAATTGGCCACTTTCACTAAAGAGCACCAGCCATTAGCCCACTGGCCTGCTCATGCAAGAGATATATAATGGACATCCGGAGGGCAAGGGTCAAAACCTAAACATACAAGGATTGCAGCCGGGTGGACTCCTGGGGGAGTTTGGAGCGGTGTTAAGCACTTGCTGTGGAGCTGCACCGATCACGAGAGAGGAAAGAGAAAGAGATTGGACTGGACATTAAAGCAAAATATGTGCAGGCCGAGACTTTTAATGGGTTTTAATGGGTGTCACACATTTTAACTTGAACACAATACGGGACCGCTGTGCTGGAATATTTTTTGGATTCAAGACCTAGACCGGTTCAGGTGCCAACTAAATTCCTAGTGGACTTAGCTACGTTCGCTCTAAAAAAGAATTACTTCAGCTTCGGAAATGAGTTTTACCTCCAAGTAAAGGGAGTCGCCATGGGGTGTCCCTTTGCCCCAGAGCTGGCGGTACTGTTCATGTCGCTCTATGAAGACACCTATGTTCACAATAACAATCCTTTTAGTGAATACATAGCCACATGGTGGCGCTTCATAGACGACGTCTTCATGATTTGGACTGGCGGAGAAGAAAATTTAACATCTTTCTTCAATTGGCTCAACACGAGAACAACAGACATACAATTCAGTATATCACACTCGGCAACAAAGATCTCGTTCCTGGATGTAGAAGTCTTTCCATCTAATGGTAAATTGGCAACATCTTTATTTACTAAGCCTACAGATCGCAACAAAGCATTACTTTTCTCCAGCAACCACCCGAGGAGTTTAAAAGAAAATCTGCCATTCGGCCAATTTCTACGAATTCGTAGAAATTGTTCGTCTAATGAGGACTATAAATTTCATGCAGAAAATCTGGTGTCCAAATTGTGTGATCGCGGCTACCCCAAAAAATTGGTCCGCCACTCAATGAAGCGAGCAAGATGGACACCTAGGGAGAGTCTGCTTGAACGGAAAACAAAATCCGAGCTCAAGTGGCAGGTTTGTGTAACCACCTATTGTCCTAATGCGAACAACCTCAAAAAAATGATTGGACAAAATTGGCATCTAATCAAAAACTTGGATGAAAGTTTACACGCACCCCCACTGTTCGCCTTCAAAAAGGAGAACAGTGTTGCCAATCATATAATAAGAGCAGGAATGAAAAAAGAAGAACAACCATCCTTAAGACGAATGATGGGACTGGCCCCTATTGTCGGCCACCATAAGTGTGGCACGTGCTTGGGTTGCGATCTAACTATAGAAGGATCTTTATTTCAACATCGTGGTATCTCATGGAAACATGAAACCTTTAGTAATTGTAAGTCCAAGTTCGTAGTATATGGAATTCTTTGCCCTTGTGGACTCCTATATATAGGAAAGACCAACCAAGAAATCCGCCAAAGAATTGCCCAACATAAATCCAGAATAAAAAATGGAGTAGAAACCGCACCTCTGGTGAATCATTGTTATATGTTATGTTATGTTATAACGTTTTATTGAGCGCGAACAGCTGCCCCAGCAACGAGGCGTCCCGGCGCTAAACTATAACAAAACCAAAAGGGGGAGATGGAACGGAGAGGCAATAAGAAATTAGGATGGGGAGAAAAGGAATGTTTTGATCGATTTGCGGAAGGCGAGCAGATTAGTTATGGAACGAATGTGAGATGGGAGGGAGTTCCAGAGCCTTGCCCCCAGGACTCTGAAAGAGCGACCGCCCATTCTGTTTAGCCTTATACGTGGGGTAACAACCAAGTTTTGACCCAAGGAGCGTAGGGCCCGCTGAGGGGTGTAGGGCTCTAGGAGAGGACGCAAGAGACCAGGACAGTCAGTCTTGAGAATTTTGAAGACCGTAGTGAGGGCTTTAAACTGGACTCGGGCTTCTATGCGTAGCCAATGTAGTTTCTGGATGGTGTTTCTTGCGGAACACCTTCGGGGGAGGCCTACAACTGCCCTGGCGGCAGAGTTTTGAATACGTTGAAGCCGCATCATCTCAGCTTTATTAAGGCCGAGGAAAAGGACATTGGCGTAGTCCAGTCGAGCCAGGATGGTGGATTGGACTATTAGTTGACGCGTATGGCGATCAAAAAAGCCAAGAATAGGATGAAGGTTCCTCAACAGGCCCACACAGGTGGCAGCCAGTTTCTTAGTGTGGGTCTGGAAGGTAAGGGATGCATCCACCCAGACACCAAGGTTTTTTACCACGGTTTTGGGGGGGGGGGGTCGGGCCCAATGCGGACGGCCACCAGTGATCAGTCCAGTAGTCAGGGTTTTTGCCCAAAAGCAACACCTCTGTTTTACCAGCGTTCAGCTGGAGGCAGTTGTGTGACATCCAGCGAGCAACTGCCTCTAGCCCGTTCTTAAGTCTCGCCGCTGAGGTCGAGGGACCCTCAGTCAGGGAAATGACGAGCTGGGTGTCGTCGGCGTACGACACTAGTGTCAGGTCCCATTCTTTTGCTATTTCGGCGAGAGGCTGTACATAAAGATTGAATAGGGACGGGCAGAGCGCCGAACCCTGGGGGACGCCTTGCTCTATAGGGTGAGGCTCTGATATAAACAGGGGGGCAGAGACCCGGAAGGACCTGTCAGTTAAAAATGAACGGAACCACTCTAATGCAAGGTCTTTAATACCAATGGCTTCGAGACGTTTTAATAAGATGGAGTGGGAGACCGTATCAAAGGCTGCGCTGAGATCGAGTAAGATCAGCGCAGCACTTTGACCGGCGTCCAAAATGTTCCGTAAGTTTTCAATGGTGGTCAGCAGGGCGGATTCGGTGCTGAATCCTGGTCTAAAACCATTTTGTGAGGGGTCTAGAATTTGGTGTTGCGTCATGTAGTTGGCTAGGACCTTGTTCACATGGGCTTCTGCCAGTTTGGAAACCCATGGGAGCAATGAAATTGGTCTGAAGTTTCCTGGTTGTAATGGGTCTAGGTTAGGTTTTTTTATAATTGGAGAGACCCAGGCCTGCTTCCAACACGTGGGGACCACTGCTGAGGAAAATGATAGATTAAGTAGGGTAGTCAACGAAGGAAGGAAGAACTCGAGAGATTCTAGAAATTTGGCGGGTCTCATGGCGTCTGTGGGCGAGCCGGATTTGACTTTGGCGCACAGTTTGGCGAGTTCGTCAGAAGTTAAGCTGGGGATAACGTTGGATACGTTGTAAACATCGCATAAACGATATGAAATGAACTGTCATCTCACGCATTGAAAAAGATCAACGTGGTGGAGATTTGGATCAAAAACTCTCAAAAAGGGAAGCCTACCTGATCGTGAAGTTCGATACAGCAGTCAGGGGACTTAATGAATTATCAGAGATATACAAACTGTAGGGAGTCAGTGCCTGCCCCCCCTCCCCCTCCCCACCCCTCTTTTTTCACTGAGAGTCCATATGTCCCTGTACCAATTTAGTTATGATGTGTACATCACACAAGTACAGCACCAATTGTTCCTGAACAGTTGCCTTTCAAGGTACATGCCCGAGAATTATAATACACTTCTCGTAATATGAAGTCCGTTTTTTGCATTAATAGATCTTGTTGCAGTGCAAGGCTTATGCGTGTGTAACCACATCGTAGGTGCCGTGATTAGATCCTCCATGAGCCAGTCCCAACACGCATGCGTAACAAAGTAGTATCTCTGTTAAACAGAGAAACCCCAGTCAACTCGACACACTCCACGCATGCGCGAGGAATCAGCGCGATTATGGACGCCGGGAGGACTCGGCAATGAAGATCAGGACTCCATTAGCTGGTGAGCCCATGCCGCGTTTAGATCCCGATATTAGATAAAAACAATGTGCGTGAAAGCAGCGTTTTGACACGCTTTCTCCCCCCTCTTCTCCCCCCCATTTTTCAGAGAGTCAATGAAAAAAACGTTTTGTGATTGATAACAGATCCCCGCCTTCCTGCACGACCTGAAAAAACTGCTCGGTAAGAAGTCCGCCCATTCATCTAATTCACAGTGCTATTCACAAAAACATTCAGGCACTAAATCGCATGCATCTTTTACAGGCTGCCCAGATCCGTTTCTGCCCAATAGCCACACACCTAGACACACCGTTATTAACACCGGAGGTAAATCCTTGAATATGCCTTTGTTTCGAGATTGGCATGTTAAATGGAACTGTAACTTATACACACATCTTTTCTATTTTTCTTTGTCTGTTGTGAACACAGGTGACACTCACTCCTTGATCTCTGGATATTCTTCATAGTGGTAAGCAGAGGTTACTTTGGGTGTTGTAGTGCTCGTCAGATTCTTCTTTAAACAAATGTACACAAAGTTTTTCTCTTTTTTCTTTTTTCCCCAGAGCAACCTGGCCCTGATGAGAATCCCTTTCAACCCTTAGGGATTCGAAACGCGTAGGCCCCTTCACGCTTCGCGTCTGCTTTCCTTGGTTTTGCCCTAGTGTTAACAAACTGCCACACTAGTTGCTTTGAATTTTCTATTTACTTCCACTTATTGTCTACTTAATTGTTATGACTTATTTGATCCAAATCAAAAAAGAAAAAGTATACTTTACAATTTACTGTAAATATTTTTTGCATTTACGCAGCAGACCTAATACCGAGCCCGTTTGTTCATCTGTACTCAATTGGGCGAAGTATTGTGATATGTATGTATGAATGATTGAGGTATGACTGTGATATGATTGACTTTGGAATGCATGGTTGATTTTATTGCCCCTTTTTCGTGTCCTATTTTTCTATTTTGTACAAAAATGTTCTGTTCTTTGACAGTATATGTTGAAAGTTGAATTATATGCACTTTCGGAATGATTTTGCAAAATAAAAAGAGCTATTGAATAGTACGCCCCATCTTGGATAAGATTTCTTTGTTTTGGGTGTTAGAATAAGAAGATAAATAGAGGAACAGTATTGGCACTTCTCCTTGTTGTTTAGTCATTACGGCTCAGCCTTACTGATTAGAGCCAACCCTGGTTGTTTTGGACTTTCACTAAAGAGCACCAGCCATAAGTCCACTGGCCTGCTCATGCAAGAGATATATAATGGACATCCAGAGGGCAAGGGTCAAAACCTGAACATACAAGGATTGCAGCCGGGTGGACTCCTGGGGGAGTTTGGAGCGGTGTTAAGCACTTGCTGTGGAGCTGCAGCGATCACGAGAGAGGAAAGAGAAAGAGATTGGACCGGACATTAAAGCAAAATATGTGCAGGCCGAGACTTTTATTGGTTTTTAATGGGTGTCACACATTTTAACTTGAACACAATATGGGACCGTATATAATCTTGTTGCAAGTGAGGAGGGCGCCTGTTAGAACTGGGGGTTTCTAGGTGGCAGAGTTAGGTACCACTGTCCAAATAGGGACCCTTGCTTCTAGTCAGGGTAAGGAGGAAACACTCTTCAGATAACCCCTGCTCACCCCCTTGGTAGCTTGGCACGAGCAGTCAGGCTTATTGAAGGCAATGTGCAAAGTATTTGTACCAACACTCACAGTAACACAGTTAAAACACCCCAAACTGACTCCACAACAGCTTAGAAAAATAAAGGTATCTAAACTACACAAGACCAAAACAACAAAAATCCAACATACACAGTTCAAGAATATGGTTTCAAAAGAATTCTTAAGGTTGCGTTAGAATTGTTCACAGTTGCGTCACGCTTTAGCCAACAGTACCTTTAGTTGCGACAAAAGTTCCCAGTGAAAAGCGGTAGCCGTAAAAAGCAAGCGATGCGTCACTCCTGAGACCCTGGGGACTTGATGCAACAACCCCGCTTGTGCAGCGGGCGTATTGCGGTGATTCCGGTCTGTACGGGGAGGGATGCGATACTTTGCGTGGATTTTGGTGCACAGGTTTCGGTGGAAGCGGCTCGCAAAAGGTATGATGCAACGATCTGCGGGTTCAGCATCTATCTTCGACTCTCGCAGCGACGTGATGCGGTCCGCAAGCAAGCGGTGCGACGATCTCACCCAGTGACGACAGGCTCTGCGACGATACTCGCAGCGATGGTAATCTTCCCGCACCGGACAGGTGCGTCCCGCAAAAGAAGGATGCGACGACTCTGACAGCGGCAACAGGCGCTGCGACGATCTCGGCCTTCAAAGCAGCGGGAATTACCTCTCACTGACTGGGATGCGCTCCGCAAGCGAGCGATGCGATAAAACTTGCAGAAAGTCTTTAAAATCTTGGTTTCCAGCTTCCCAATACAGGTACAACTTCCAGAGGCACCACAACTGGCCCAAGCACTCTAGGAAGGACAGAACTCTCTCAGCAGAGTTCAGGGAAGCTGGGAGTGAAGTCCTTTAGTTCCTGGGACTTCTTAACAGGGAGCCAGCTCTTCTTCAGGCCCTTGGAGATTCTTTCAAGCAAGGGGACACAGCACAAAGCAAAGTCCTTCCCCTCTCCTTGGCAGCAAAGCAACTGCAGGTCAGTCCAGCAAAGCAACAGCAGGACAGTCTTCCTTCTTCAGTCTTCCAGCTTTCTCCTTGGCAGAGGTTCCTTATTGATTCCAGGATGATCTAATCTTCTGTAGTCTGGGGTCCTGTACTTATACCCCTAAAAGTGTTTGTTCCCTTTGTGCAGGAGGGGTCTGAGCCCGGTCTGAACCAGTTCTGGGTGTTCCTTGAGCACTTTGTTTTTCTAGTCTCTCCTTTCCTTTCAGAAAGAGGGACAGAGTCGTCAGCTGCCCAGCAGAAGGTGGAGCCAGCATTGTGGAAGGCAGGCACAGCCCTATTCAGGCCCAGGTGCTACCACCTCCCACCACTCTAGATACAGATGGAGCTATTCAGCCCAAGGATGGCCCACTCAGCCTCGGGGAGCCACCCAGCCCCTGTCACTCACAAACCAGACAGGCAATTCACAAACAGGCCAAGGCACACAGAAAGGTCAGACAAGAGAACAGCAACTTTCTAAAAGTGCTGTTCTCAAACACAGGATTTAAAAACAACATTTCCTAAAAGATATGTTATTCAATTCTGAGTTCAGGGATACCAGACTTTTATGTCCTACCTTGCTCCTTTGGGAAGATATGCTGGTAGCCACTGTAGCCAGCATGCCCCATGATAGCCTATGGGCAAGGTAGCTTAACAATGGTGAAAACCGAAAATGGCTGTCCTTCACTACCAGAGCATGTCACCTGCACTAGTACATGCTCTATCTTTCACATACACTGCACCCTGCCCAAGGGGGTACCTTGGGCCTTCCATAGGGGTGACCAATATGTACAGAAAGGGAAGGGGTGGGCCTGATCAGTGGGGACTCTGACCAGGAGGACATGGCAGTTCACAGACTGCACATAGGCACTGCGGTGGCAGGCCTGAGACACCATTTTAGGGCTACTCATTTGGGTGGCACAATCAGTGCTGCAGACCCACTAGTAGCATTTGTATCACCAGCCCTGGCACACTCAGTAAGACTCTCCAGCATTTCATGATTTCGCAAAATAATCGCGAAATCAGCTAAAGAGTGCGATGGCCGCGAAATTGAACATTTTTGCCGCGAAAATGGACGCCGGCTGGCAGCAAAAAAAATGGTGACACCTTATTGGCTGTACGCGCACATGTCACTACGTGGCGCTGTAGAGCCGTAATAGCCGCCTCTTTACTCCTGCTGCACGCCTGTACCGCACTAGGGGATTTAAGTCCATGCACTTTGGAAGATGAGGCGAGTCTCCGAGAAAGCCGTGTTTGAATTTCGGCTTGAGAAAGTGCTCTTTCCATTTGTATAAATAAAGCCACATTTCGGAATGATTACGGAGAGCGCAGGGCTCGTTATGTGTAGAATTACAACTCTTCCTCCCCCAGGAAGCTGAGTACTTGAAAGTTCTGCGAAGGAGCGGGGGCTTCTCCTACCCACCCGCCACCCAGCTCCCTGCGACACTTTGCTCTCCCCTCGTCCAAGCTTGCTGAAGTAAAACCATAACTTCAGCAAGCAGTTCTTGCCTTCTCTTAACTTTAATTCATTCATTCCCACATTTAATGAAGGAAAATAGGAAAGGAACATTTTTTTGGGAAGGGCATCTTTCTCGGGCATTTTCTGTTCCGTCGGCAGGTTCAGGAAGAAAGGGGGCGGGGGGGGGGGCGGGGAAGGTTTGTTGGTCAGTGGTCGATGGAGCCCTATGTCCTCCCCCATCCAAGCTTGCTGAAGGAAAATCGTGACTTCAGCAAGCGGTTCTTACCTCTCCTTCATTCGCTGCCTTGTGAAATGGATCCAAAAAAGAAAGAAACATTTTGTTGGAAATGCTGTCTTTCTCTGCAATATTCTGTTCGAGCTGCAGCCTCGGGACGGCAGGGGTAAATAAATACAAGATACAATACAAAGAATGGAAAATAACTGTATGCAACTAGACATAGTGTTTGCAAAGTGACCAGTGTTTTCTGTCACATGCAAAGACAATTAGCGCCACTTTCCAGAGTGGGCCAGTTAATAGCGCTGTCATATTAAACTCTTTCCTGTAACAGCATTGTTGTTGGAAGAGAGGGTGAGGACATGATGTCTCCATGGTCCGGGGTGACCCTGACGTCTCCATGGCCAGGGGCGTCTCTGGGGTCTTCCTGTGATTGACTGAGCCTATGCTCCTGGAATGTTACCACAAAGGAGAATATAGCAAATAAACTCTAATACAGTTAATAATGCCTATTGCATAGTTAAATACTCTGCTAAATCAGTTTGCATAGATTTAAGGCTGAAAAGGAATGATTAACAGTAAAATAAAGTGCCGCAATAATCCCGCAACATTTTCATTTTTATGCCGCTAAATTTCCATTTGTGTGCCGCTAAATTTGAAAATCTATGCCGCTATATCCTGGGGGGGTCTTCTGCTCAGTGCACTTTACTAGGGACCACTTGGTGATACAAATATGCTAATCATGGATAACCAATTACAATAACAATTTACACATGGACCACTTGCACTTTGATACTGATCAGCAGTGGCAAAGTGCCCAAAGCATCTAAACTAGCAAAAACGAAATCCAGCACAGCGTCAAAAATACAGGAGGGAGAGGCAAAAAGACTGGGGAAACCACGCTAAAGATGCCAGGTCTAACAGCGCCCGTTCCTGGGCAGTGGGGGATCTCCATTCAGCTAATGCGTTTGAGAAATGCTGACATCTCAGCGGCTCTTTAATAATTTTCAGCTGGGCCTAGTCATGTTATGCTGTATCTCCGGACGCACTTGGTGAGCCGGAAGTAATCTGACAGCTGTCCTCAGAGCGACTCTTTGCTTGACCAGGAGCAACTGGGGTCCTCCTTTATTTTGCGTGAGTTCGCCAGGCAGGAGGATGTAGTAAGTGAGGTCAAAGGAAGGAATTCTGCTCCGGCAACACTAAAACGGACGGATGAGTTATACCCCCGGCAGAGTTTACAGTGAGAGAGAGTGGGGTTTCCTTCCCTGGCCCGGATAAAAGGGGTCGCTTTTTGACACTTGCTGAGTCATGCAGAGACAGGAGCTCGGAGCTCCCCTGCACTCCGTGCTCATTGACTTGCTGCCACAGGACGCAGCTGGAACAATAACGTTGCAAAATGAAGTAACATGTGTTGCTAGCGTCGCTAATTATATGATCTGAGACGGGATGTTTGAGGTGTATCCATCGAGAGAGATAAATATTTGGCAACGGTGCATGTTACAGGGCGTGGCTAATTTGTCTTCGTGTCAAGCTTGTTTTAGTATTGTGAAATGCAAGTTAATTTTCATATCAAGATCACTATTAAAAGACAAGGAGAAACAGTAAAAACAAGCATTGGAAATGCAATAGGTCTCGCAATAACGCGAGTCTGAACTATTAGCATTGTAAATGATAATGCCCTTTATTTTTGCGTTCTGGTTTTTGGAACATAAATAAAAGGCTTTGTCATTTACAAGGCCTATAGCTTAAATTTGCGTTAAAACGAGACCTATTGCATTGCAATGGTGGTGGTGCTGCTGAGTTTTCTCTGAATCTGCACTCTGCACTCTGAATCTGCACTCTGAATCTGCACTCTGAATCTGCACTCTGAATCTGCACTCTGAATCTGCACTCTGAATCTGCACTCTGAATCTGCACTCTGAATCTGCACTCTGAATCTGCACTCACAATCTGCACTCACAATCTGCACTCACAATCTGCATTCACAATCTGCACCCTGAATCTGCACTCTGAATCTGCACTCTGAATCTGCACTCTGAATCTGCACTCTGAATCTGCACTCTGAATCTGCACCCTGAATCTGCACCCTGAATCTGCACCCTGAATCTGCACCCTGAATCTGCACTCTGAATCTGCACTCTGAATCTGCACTCTGAATCTGCACCCACAATCTGCACCCACAATCTGCACTCTGAATCTGCACCCACAATCTGCACCCACAATCTGCACCCACAATCTGCACCCACAGTGTGTGAGTGGCGTTGCGTGTGTGAGTGGTGTTGCGTGTGTGAGTGGTGTTGCGTGTGTGAGTGGCGTTGCGTGTGTGAGTGGCGTTGCGTGTGTGAGTGGCGTTGCATGTGTGGCGTTGCGTGGCGTTGCGTGGCGTTGCTTGTGTGAGTGGCGTTGCGTGTGTGAGTGGCGTTGCGTGTGTGAGTGGCGTTGCGTGTGTGAGTGGCGTTGCGTGGGTGAGTGGCATTGCGTGGGTGAGTGGCGTTGCGTGGGTGAGTTGTGTTGCGTGTGTGAGTGGCGTTGCATGTGTGAGTGGCGTTGCGTGTGTGGGTGAGTGGCGTTGCGTGGGTGAGTTGTGTTGCGTGGGTGAGTTGTGTTGCGTGGGTGAGTGGCGTTGCGTGTGTGAGTGGCGTTGCGTGGGTGAGTGGCGTTGCATGGGTGAGTGGCGTTGCGTGGGTGAGTTGTGTTGCGTGTGTGAGTTGTGTTGCATGTGTGAGTGGCGTTGCGTGTGTGAGTGGCGTTGCGTGTGTGGGTGAGTTGTGTTGCGTGGGTGAGTTGTGTTGCGTGGGTGAGTTGTGTTGCGTGGGTGAGTTGTGTTGCGTCTGTGAGTGGCGTTGCGTGTGTGAGTGGCGTTGCGTGTGTGAGTGGCGTTGCGTGTGTGAGTGGCGTTGCGTGTGTGAGTTGTGTTGCGTGGGTGAGTGGTGTTGCGTGTGTGAGTGGTGTTGCGTGTGTGAGTGGCGTTGCGTGTGTGGGTGGCGTTGCGTGTGTGAGTGGCGTTGCGTGGGTGAGTTGTGTTGCGTGGGTGAGTGGCGTTGCGTGTGTGAGTGCCGTTGCGTGTGTGAGTGCCGTTGCGTGTGTGAGTGGCGTTGCGTGGGTGAGTGGCGTTGCGTGGGTGAGTGGCGTTGCGTGGGTGAGTGGCGTTGCGTGTGTGAGTGGCGTTGCGTGTGTGAGTGGCGTTGCGTGTGTGAGTTATGTTGCGTGTGTGAGTGGCGTTGCGTGGATGAGTGGGGTTGCGTGGATGAGTTGCGTTGCGTGTGTGAGTGGTGTTGCTTGGGTGAGTGGCGTTGCGTGGGTGAGTGTGGTGTTGCGTGGATGATAGTGGGCTTGCGTGGGTGTGAGTGGCGTTGCGTGTCTGTAAGTGTTGCTGTATGGGTGAAAGTGGCACAGAGCCTTTGATGTGGCCTGGCGCAGGAGAAATGCTGCTGCTGCTAATTAAATACAAGAGTGGCCGGGAAGCGGCCGGGAAACACAAGTACGGCCGGCCACATAATTAGGGGAGGAGAAGCCGCACAGCACACGCTGGGAGAAGCTCTTTGATGTGCTGTGCGGCCGGGATGCGCGCTCTGTGCTGGGGGAGGGGGGAGGGCCATTAGCCTGAACTCGCAGCAAGATCAAACGAAGGGTGGGAGGGACATTGAGGAACAGATGGCCATGAAAGTGTATGGGCCAAAAGCGCGTGCCTGTGGCCACGTGCACTCGAAGAAAACGCCACGAAAAAAAGCGGTGGTTTCACAATCAGTTTGAGCACTTGAATTCTCGCCATTTCCCATTCCTTCGGAATGGTAAAGGCGAGACCTAAAAACCACAAAAAAACAAGCATTGGTCGCGCGTGAGTGGCCACGAGAGGCGATATGTGGTGGGGGTAGGGGGAGAAGCGGGAGTTGTGTGCGCGCGTGCAAAAAGGAAAAAAAAAAAACACGCAGGCTGACTAGTGGTGTGCGCGCACCCTGACGAGAGAGGAAATCCATATGGCGCCTCTGCTCGTCATTGTGCGCGTAAACGCACGCTCTGCGCCAGCCAAAAGCATGTGGTAGGACTTTTAAAAGCCCACACACTAAATGTCTTGCACCAGCGCATGCGCTGGCTCAGCGAGACCTAAAAATATGTATTTATTAATATCGAACTAAAGTACAACACAGTATCTTCTACACGAAGATGCTCATAAAGGCACACAATACTGTCACACAGAAACAATCGTAAGTAGCACTAATACACTGTGGGCTCCAGGGGGAGCCCAAACCATATACTAAAATAGTGGTATAAGAACCACGACTCAAGTCAAGACAGTGTCTAGAGGATGTGGAATCGCTGGGACAGGTGCAGCGTGGGAACACAACCGTGTGCTACATACAGTTCTATGGGAGAGTCGCGGTTGAAGTTTTGAAAGTTTAGGGACTCTTCTGAGTGGGCTTTGAAGAAACCCAGTGGAAGTTAGGAGGCTGGAGAGCCACCTCACCCATGGATACCGTAGTACCAGAGTTACCTATCCCAGGGAAGCCGGGTACATAGGTCTGAAGTGGCGTCAAAAACTGCCATCAATCTCTATGGAGGTCTTCGAAGAAGAGCCACGGCTTGGAAGAAGACGAGTGTCCGTCAGAATCCAAAGGTGGATTCTTGTTGAAGAGTGCCTGAAAACAAAGGGGACAGATTCTGGGTCACTCAAGAGTGACCAGGGGCTTGGTAGACCAATGTCGGGTGCTTCAGGTGCGTTGATGGGGTTCTTGACATGCAGCCACCGGGACCAGGAGCCTGATACAAGCTGTCCCACAAAGGATGTTGAGTGCTGAGGGGTCGGTGTCCGGCACCAACAAGCTTTGGCAGCGGCAACCCACGAAGATGGTCAAGAAAGGTTACGGTTTGGATAAGCAAGGTCCAGGTGATTCACCAAACACAGGGGAGTCGGGGCAAGCCTGGAGCAACCAGAGGAGCCCAAGAAAAGGAAAGATGACCCTCAAGAAGACCCCCAGGAGTCACAAGGGGACCTCGAACAGTTTCACAAAGCAACAGCTTGCGGAGCACTCCGTGCAAGGAGGCCCAAGTTCTTTGGTGGAAATGGTTTCAGAGGTTGGGGCTACTCAGAGCCCAGTGCACATGTTTCGGGAATGCCAAGAAGCATATGCACTTGCAAAAATACGCTGTGCAGAGGGGTATGGGTAATGTAGCCCCTACGTGGGATTCTGACCTCAAACTTGGAGAGAGGGCAGTTCGGACCTCGAGGGACTTGGAAATCCACCCCCTGTGTTGCTGGAGCCTTTGGAGTCTGTAGGAGCTCGGGAGCAGCAGACCGGTCAATCGTGATGTGGGGCCTGCGGTTGTAGAGGAGGGACTCCTTCACTCCAACGGAGATGTCTTCGGTTGTCCTTGATGCTCCACCGGTCCTGCACAGAGCCTGTATGGTGCACGGGCACAAACAATGCTTTGGACGGAGTGGTAGACAAAGTCAGGCCCAAGCGAAGTCCAGAGTGTCCAGACGGTCGAAGTTACGTGGTTTCTGGTTCAGAATCTTATCCACATGGAATTTAGGGTCCTACAACCAGGTAAGCCCTTATGTACCCACAGGAGAGGGTTGGACAGATTCAGAAGACCCTCCTAGGGGAGGGTCTGGACAGTGTGGAAGTTACTCCCATGCCCTTTGTCCAGTTTCGCCCCAGAGCAGGCGCCACGGCTCCCATGACTGGTTTGAACTGGACTATGCCCAGGGACACCAAATGTGCCCCTCATGCAGACTTTCGGTCGCTGGCAAGCACACCCACCCAGGCCTAATGCACTAAATCCTGCCTGGGAGGTGGTCACACCTCCCTTTGACAGGATGCCTATTGTTCTGCCTTCCCCATCTCAAGCTTGGCTCAGCAGCAAGAGGGCAGAAATGTGTCTCTGTTGGGCAGCAGCCATTTTGGGTTGCCGGGGACTAGAAGGCTGGTACTGGGAATGCCATTCTATATGTCGTAAATGGCCGCAGCACTAATAACCTGGAAGAATGGACTCTGTAGGCTGCAGGGGTGTCCTGCTCATGCAGTGGCACCCTCTCACTTAGAACCAAGCACCCTGCCTTCAGGATTGTCAAGGCCTGCTATAGGGGTGACTTGTAGGTTTTAAGTGCAGTGACCTTTAGATATAGTAAACCTATATCTTAAGTAAGTGGTGTATGCACCAACTCACACAGGCTGCAATGGCAGGCCTGTAGTTCCACTTTGAATGGCCTTGCATGGCTGGCATAATACATGCTTCAGTCCATGGGAGGCCTCTGGGGTACCTATGCCCTGGGTACATGGGTACCAGATAGTAGGGACTGATAAGGGTACCCCAGTATCCAATCTGGAGTGTACCGAGGCACATGTCAATACATTTTAGGGAGGAAGTAGATAGACTGGGATCCTGATTAGCAGAATCTCAGGCAGACTAGTCAAAAACAGTGTAACATGAAGCAAAAAGTGGGGGTAACCATAAGAAGCAGATCCTACTTTCCTACAGGAGGTCTTGCATAGGTCTGGAATTTTACATTAAGCATAAATATGTATGTAGAATGTTTAACGCACATAATTTAACCTTTCATGTATTATCGGCACTGGGGGACTGGGTAGAGTAGGAAATGTCCTACAGAAATTAATTTTTTCCATGAACCATACATGTTCTAAAACCAATCTCCGTGAGCGGACCCAAACGGTGAAATTGGGCAATTTCTACTCAGATCCTACTCCCCTTTTATGCGGTGTGCCTCAGGGCTCTTCTCTGAGCCCTATGTTGTTTAATATCTACGTCGCCCCGCTGGCAAAGGTGGTAAAATCTTTTGGTCTGGAAGTGTTGTCATATGCGGACAACACGCAGGTCATGGTGTCCATCACTCATAACATCAGTGACGTTGCTTGCAATTTTACAAGCTGTATGCAAGTAGTCTCGTCTTGGATGGTGCAAAACTATCTGAAACTGAACGGCGAGAAGACGGAGGTTCTCCTTTTTGGGGACAAGGTGCACATTTGGTTTGGCGAGTGGTGGCCTGACTCTCTAGGCACTTGCCCAAGCCCCGTCTCCCAGGGTAAAAATTTGTGAGTCTTGGTGGACAATTCTTTGTCCCTGAATCTGCAGATTAGCAGGACGGTGGCTACCTGTTTTGGGTTAATAAGGCTCATAAGGAAGATCTTGCAGTTTCTGTCACTCGAGGCACGCAAACAAGTTGTTGTTGCTCTAATATTATCCAGACTGGATTACTGTAATGCCCTTTTATCTGGGCATAAACAAGGGACAGCTGCGGCGCCTGCAGCTGGTGCTGAATGCTGCTGCCAGGTTGGTGTTTGACTTGTCTAAACACCATTCTGTCTCTGCCTCTCTTCTTTCTCTGCACTGGCTTCCTATGGACCGCAGGATCATGTTTAAAACCCTTTGCCTCACTCATAATGCCTACTATGGTCTGGGCCCTGACGGCATTAAAGCCCTCTTTCACCATTATGTCCCCACTAGGAATTTCAGGTCACTAGCAAGCATCTTCTCACTGTTCCTAGGTTTAAAATGAGATGGGGCGGGAGATCCTTCTCAATTGCTGCAGCCAAATTGTGGAACTCTCTCCCTGACAAAATTTCTGGACAACGCTCTCACTTTCTTTTCCGAAAGGTGTTAAAGACTTGGTTGTTCCCTTCGAAGTCTGTCTGAGTGTGCCTTTCTGCCTGCATGTCGCTCTGTTGCTAGCGCCTTGACGCCTGTGTGCTAAGTTAGCGCTTTATAAATCTTATATTCATTCATTCAATCTCTTGCTGGCATTTGTGTGACTTAATGTGAGGTTTGCCCTTTGGAGCAATTTTCAGGTGAAATGCTGCTCAGTGTAATTTTCATATTACATGGAATAAAAGTTTGATAATTTTTCACACTCTATAACATACACCTGCAAAATTAGGCTTTCATCTACAGATCCTAAGCCTCAGCCAGGGCACTGCTTCACTTGATTGTCACTGATTTTAATTTCAGCAGGGGCTAAATGTCTTCCTTTGTGGTGAAGTAAAACTAGCTCTTCCCAAATGGTTATATTAACTTAAGGTGCAGTTGTCTATCATTAATTGCCAGTGTAATGGCGATCTCCTGCCATCTTACACCACACACTGAAAGGAAGAGACAGTCATTTTCACCATATTGGTTATTCTGCTTTATCTGGCTTTCAATGAACATTTTTCCTAAAGTAAGCAGAAAGAAATGCTGGTGGTCTTATGAAGTAGGACTGACAATGATGCCAAAATCATGGTGTTTTCTGTGGACAGGGGGTTTCAATGGGCCAGGTTCTATGCCTATTTGAAATTGTAAGCTGGGGTTCTGCCATGTCTCTTGAACAGAGGCATATTATTCCCTCTTCTCCTGACACCTGAGGCCACCTGCCAGTGAGTAAAGAGTTTAAAAAAGAGCATATCCCCAGCCCTCTCTATAATAACAGTATTTTGATGATCCAAAGTTAACACCATTTTTCATTTGTATTTAGAGTAGTTAACTATCCACAAAAATGTACCTCTCGACCAATACCAAGAGATGGGGTTCTCACCTGTATTGTGTGGCCGAAGAGTTTCTTCCATCTGCAGTGAATGATCCCAATGAACCCTGGGATGATGAGTTAGGGGACCCTACTTCCCCAAAAGATAGGGCATTATACTGAACAACTCTGTTAACCAAAGACATAGGCTTATACACTTTAATTTCATTAATTGTGTTTACTACACCCCTTACCGGTTTGACCAGATGGACCCCACACGCTCTTTGAGCTGCACTTGTTGCTCCACTGACCCTGCAGACTTCCTGCACCTTGCATGGACCTGCTCCCCCTCACCCCCCTTATATCAGATCCTTTATGACTGAAGTGGCAGAGGCACTGAGTGTGGTGATTGACTTAAGACACCCAGTTGATCCTCTCTCTCACCAAAGAACCCACAGCCACCAGAATCAACTTCCCCAGTGGGATGAAGACTGTTGCCACCTGGATGAAAGATAGCTGCCTCAAGCTCAACTAGGACAAGACTGAAGTACTCATCTTGGGACCCACCCCCTCAGCGTGGGAATACTCCTGGTGGCCCACCGCACTGCCCCCCACGGATCACGCACGTAACCGTTGCATCAAACAGGACTTCTTGCTCACAAAGAACCGCTAGATCAACGCCGTATCTTCATCTTGCTTCTACATGCTCCGCCAGCTTCAAAAGACGTTCAGATGGCTCCCCACAGAATCCAGAAAGACTTTCACCCATGCACTCATCACCAGCAGATTCGACTGCGGCAATGCACTCTACGCCAGCGTCACCCAGAAACTTCTCATGAAACTACAGAACGTTCAAAACACTGCAGTCAGACTGGTCCTCAACATCCCCTACCGCTGCCACATTACTGAAGAACTTCGAGAACTCCACTGGCTCCAAGTCACCGAAAGAATCACCTTCAAGCTCCTCACACATCCCTACAATTCTTTCCACGATGCAGGACCAGCATGTCTGAACCACCGCCTCCCATTCCACGTTCCCGCCAGACTCCTTTGCTCCACCCAACTGGCCCTGGCCACCGTCTAAAGGATCCACGAGACTAGAACCAGAGAAAGATCCTTATCCCACCTTGCCGCCAAGACCTGGAACACCCTGCCCCTCCACCTCCGGTATCCTTGTCACTGAACCAATTCAGGAAGGATCTCAAGACCTGGCCCTTCGACTGAACCCCTATGCCCAGCACCAGACAGATCAGCAGCCCCTCAGCGCCTTGAGACCTTGCAGGTGAGTAGCTGCTCTATATAAACCTCTGATTGATTGGTTGACACTCCTGCATGCCGCTAACCATGATTCTGGGATATGTTGTTGATGTCCTGTGCGTCCGGAGAAGGCTGGCAGGATTAAGGTTGACCTTTGCATGTATGAAGCTCCTCACTTCCGCCACTTCTTCCTGTCCCCAGCTTTGAGACTGTCTGGGTGATAGTATGCATTGTAATGAGTAGGCGGAGGAATATGTATCATTATTGGTGCCTGCAAGTGATTTCCGGTGCTCAGCACTGGTTTTAATGACTGTCCACCACATGGCGGTGCTGTCTGTCTAATTTTGAAATTAGCCCAACAACAGTGTTTAAGTCAATATGCATTTGGAAAAAGTAATACCTGTCGCCCACACCATTATTATACCTGTGGGTGGCTTAGAATAGTCTGAATTGTCACTCTTGGAGGGAGTGTGGATGCTAGTATCTGTGTTGGTGCTGTCATTGGCAGCGTTGGCAGGGGCAATGGATGGTGCAGGCTGCAGTGGCCTCCCGAGAAGGACCCTGGCACCTCCATTTTTACAAATTAAGTAGTGGTGCCTAGATTTAGAACTTGTGATATGATGATATGTGGGAGCCGTTATGAGACATGAAATGACTAAACGCATCTCCTGTATCAACCTGTATCCTTGCTCTATGACTAATGACGCTGCAGTGTTTCCCTTTAGAAGCCAATTGAAACACTGTTTGGTTCTCTGACCGCTTTATTCAGTTTGTATCGTTACTAGCTTGCTTTTCTGTCCCTCCCCCCGTTAAAATTAATAATAATATTTAAAGCTAATTTTAGAGCAGCTAACTGTCCCGATTGCAGATAGGGGTAAGAGGTCTGAGGCACTGGGACATAGCTAGATGCTGCTTCAACCTGCCATGATACACTCTTCCTCAATTTCCAAGTCCACTATTAACAAAAATATGACAATGATATAAGCTACAAAGCTGCAGACCATAGGGAGAGCAATAAAGCCTGATCCTTAAGTACCCTTTTTTTAAAATATATAATAGCCTTTGTTGTGACTCGTTTACTTAGTGTTGCATGTAATTTGGCAAGTCACTGGATGTTAGTATTTGCTTCACACAGTTTCTTAGTTCTATGTACCTTGGTTCCTAGATAATCAGTCAGCAATTTGCAAACCTGTAATCCATAATTTTAGCTCCATTTTAATTCAAAATAGATTTTGTTTTTATTCCGATACAATTATGCCAGTCGTCTTTCTTTCTCGGTATGTAATAGTGCATCATTTTATTAAAAGGGTCTACGAAGGTGGCCTAGTTCTCCTTGGATTCAAGCACTTTTCCATTGTGGTTAAGTAGGATTTGTCAGATTCAGCCTTACTTTCCTTATCCTGAGCCAGTCTATTTGATAAACTTGCAGTTATCGTGGTCATACTCCCCGAAAATGTACTAAATCTCCCTGCCCTGAACTGCAGGGACCAGAAATCTCTCAGAAATTGAAATAAATACTGCATAGAACATTCGTATTCCACTTTGTTGTTCTTGTTTCATGCTATATTATGTACAGTGGAAGAGACCTGAACCACTGTGTACACAACTGCGATCTAACATTCCTGTACGTGTTCTTGTATACTTCCCTGTGATTATCTTGAAAAACATTTTGTTTAAAGGTCGGACTCCAGTGTTTCAATCTGGCACCATTGGTTAGGTCCACGTCCACATGCTACATTCTCTCTCCTGGCCAGACGTATTCCATTTGCTATGCTATACACAATACTTGACTCGAATGTAAACCGTCTGCAAATTGTAGACATGCAGCATTATTGCAAGTGAAATACAAATTGACAGTAGACTCAAACTGGCAGCTGGGCATAGTCTGCCCACCTCCTTCCTTGTCCCGATGGCTTACCTCTTCTAGCAGTTCTTCACCATTATTTATGTTTGCGTTCTGGACAATGTGAATCCTATTAGTACTCACCCACACACATTACCACCATTTTTGGAGGGTAGTGAGATGTACTTACTGGTTCTACTGTGTAGTGGAACATTTGTATTGTTTCATTGGGTCATTTGCTAGCCTGTCATATTTCTGACTCCCATGCAATGTGCTATTATATCTTTATTGCATTTAAATGTGTAGCCGGGTTTTTGGGCATATTGGGTGCCAACAGCCTGATGTCTCTGGTTCTTAGTTTGGCTTATTAAAGTAGCAAGACATTTTAGCTGTGTTAAACTGCCCACTAGTAGAACACATTTTCTTAAGTGTAAAACAGTTGTTTATATCAGGCAGGACAGGTTTATTTTTGTGTTGTTTTCCAGACTTTCCCTCAATGATCTTTGACATTTTCGTTAAAATGCACACTTAGGAATGAGAAAAAGAAGGTCAATGCCAAACCAAAGAATCTGGACCATCAGGAGATACCTTTCAAGCTGCGCGAGCTTATGAAGAGTCAGAAGGAAATGAAGCGGCCAAAGAAGAAAAGGACAACAATTGCTGGTCAGTTTTGATTACTTTTCTGCCATGCTTTGCTTTCGCATGATAGACTTAAATGAACTGCGATTGTTTTATTTCTGCTAGTGCTGAATAAACTAGAAATGTCAATGAGGAAAATTAATAGCTGTGATGCTGAGGAGTAGAATAAAATGAGTTGTGTGCTTGTAGTAGTGAATTTGCCCATCTATTTTAAAGCCTCGATGATTCAGACGCTAGTGCCTTTATTCAGAATTTTTGGACACCATCTCTAGTGCAACACCTGCAAATGCTAATACATGGCTGATAAAGGGCTACTTGTTGTAACTTGCATGGTAGCTGGAAACATTTCACTTGTATGTAGCGTGCGTTTACTCTTAATCCATGTGTGAACTGAATGTAAGATC
This sequence comes from Lissotriton helveticus, assembly GCF_964261635.1. Lineage (NCBI taxonomy): Eukaryota > Metazoa > Chordata > Amphibia > Caudata > Salamandridae > Lissotriton > Lissotriton helveticus. The sequence continues at coordinate 1,098,625,237 of NC_136068.1, forward strand.
AATTAATTTTTGTAAATATACTCTTTTTAGGTCTCGCACTGCGAACCGATCGCGAACCGATCGTCGCTGCGAGACTCTATTGTAATCATTTCTGCTTTCAAGGAGTCAAGGGAGACAGGAGACAAATGATGTGCACGCGCAACCTTGCGAACTCGGATCAGGTCGCGCGCGCTTCCTGTCTCCCATGGCTCCTGGTAAGCAGACACACACACACACATACAGAACCCCTCCCCCCCCCGCCGCGCACACATACAGAGACACACCCCCCACCTCCCCACCCCTGCCGCCGCCGCACACACACGATCGCACCCTCCAGCACAATGGCATTTTCCTCGCGCCACTGAGACCGCCGCCCTGGCCGCTTCGTAGCTGTAGCATGACTTTCATTACCGTGTTTGCATCCTTTCACCTCCTCGTCTGCTCACCCTTGGATCCCAGGGCTAGCCAGGGTCCTCTTAGTGCTGGCCGAGGCACGCGAGCCTCCTCTCTCCAACGTGCGCGCCACCTGCGGCGCCTCCTCCCCCCCCATCTCGCGCGCCACCTGCGGCGGCTCCTCATCCCCATGCAGCAGGCACGCAGCGCCGATAAAGAAGCTGGCTTTGCCTCCTCCCGCCCGCTGTCCGTGTCCTCGTTCTAAGATGAAGTTGGAGAAACGCGATAGTTATTGGACTGGCGAGCACGTGTGCATCTTGCTCCAGTGATTACTTAGTTGTCTGGGGCTCCCTATACTCGCTCCGACTCTTCTTTTTTGTTTGTTCTCTCCTTTCTGAGGTAAGTTGTGCCGTGTCTTTGTTTTTGCCCCCCTCCCGCCCACTGTCCGTGTCTTTGTTTTCGCCCCCTCCTGCCCGCTGTCCATGTCTTTGTTTTTGCCCCTCTCCCGCCCCCTGTCCGTGTCTTTGTTTTTGCCCCCTCCCGCTGTCCGTGTCTTTGTTTTCGCCCCCTCCCGCCCACTGTCCGTGTCTTTGTTTTCGCCCCTCTCCTGCCCGCTGTCCGTGTCTTTATTTTCGCCCCCTCCCGCCCGCTGTCTGTGTCTTTGTTTTCGCCCCCCTCCCGCCTAAGCACTCTGGGATTAAGTTGGGACAAGCTTGGTCCCTTGGCCTCTGAACATGGGCGTGGACGCCCATCTAAGATGGCACTGGTGGAAGGCACAGTCAGTTGATATGATGTCCCGCCCTCCAAATAAGTAGGGGAGTAACATCAAGCCTGGATATTGATACAGTCGATACTTGATAATTAATCTGTGTGGGTTGATCTAATTGAATTTTTTCTAAAAGGCCTCCGACCTAAGCCTTCTCTGTTTTCAGCCAGCATAGGTGGGAAGGCATTCACCTTTCCCTGCCGTTGTCCATCCACCTTCTTACTTGCTAACTTTTGATTCCATAGATTGGTGTGCAGCACAACATCCTCCCATACTCTGGAAGGGACATACTAACTGGCATCAGGTCCGTGTCCTCGTTGTAAGTTAGAGAAACGCGATAGTTATTGGACTTGCGAGCACGTGTGCATCTTGCTCCAGTAATTACCAAGTTGTCTGGGGCTCCCTATACTCTTTCCGTCTCGTCTTTTTTGTTTGTTCTCTCCTTTATGTGGTAAGTTGTGTGTGTTCTAAACAAACAATGGGCACTTATTTGTGTTACTAATGTTCTTTGATTGCATTTGAAAGACCCTGAGCACATTCTGCAACAGAGCTGCCTGGTGCGTGTGACGTCTTGCATCGGCAAATGTGACACCTATAGAATTTGTAATGCAATACGTGTTGTATTTACGTAACTTACATGTATTGCTACTACAGATAACAATGGCTTTTATTTTTTTTAAATAAGTAATACTTAAATAAGTTATTGTAATTTATAATGGCAATAGCTTAAACTTTCGTAAATAACTTTCGTGAAGGTTATGTTCAGTGTATTTTATTGTGACGAAAATACAAGAACAGAAGTGAAATATTAACATCTTTTTGTGACATTTGTAATAAAGCTTGAAACATTGAGAGAACATATTTGAACCAGTTGTTGTTGAATGGTTTCACAGATTGATGCTGTGGTGCTGCTGAGTGATGCTGTGGTGCTGCTGAGTGATGCTGTGGTGCTGCTGAGTGATGCTGTGGTGCTGCTGAGTGATGCTGTGGTGCTGCTGAGTGATGCTGTGGTGGTGCTGAGTGATGCTGTGGTGGTGCTGAGTGATGCTGTGGTGGTGCTGAGCGGTGCTGTGGTGGCGCTGAGCGGTGCTGTGGTGGCGCTGAGCGGTGCTGTGGTGGCGCTGAGCGGTGCTGTGGTGGCGCTGAGCGGTGCTGTGGTGGCGCTGAGCGATGCTGTGGTGGCGCTGAGCGATGCTGTGGTGGCGCTGAGCGATGCTGTTGTGGCGCTGAGTAAAAAAATTTATGCAAAGCATTGTCATTTACAATGCCAGTAACTCAAACTTTAATGCTGCGAGACCTATTGCATTGTAAATGCTTGTTTTATTTGACACAACTTTTACGCTTCCACTGGTAGTCCTTGCTGTCTCCACATACTAGAAGTTATTTTTTTTATTTTGATGAATAGATTATAAGACTAGCCAAGATGGGTGGGATTAAGACAAGCCATTCTCCGTGTATGCTACCATTTTGGTACTTCTGCACTAGTGGTTTTGCTCTCTGAGAAGAGCACACTTCCTTGCTGCTTCGTATATAGTCACTTTAAGCATACCTTCTTCCGGTGTTCAACAATTGGAAGTCTAACAAAACCAAGGCCTCATACAGGATTCCTCTTCTTGCAGCTGTTGTGCCATCTTGCTGGCACAAGTAAGTGCTTCATTACAGAAGACAAAGCATGGTACTTTGCATTCTAGGTATTGTCAGAATTCTGAAACATTTTCACACATCAAGTCACTTGCAGGATTGAAAAGGCTTGGAAAGTATGGACGACTGGGAGGTACATTAGGCTCACGCAAGCACCAGACCACACAAAACAGGTTCATTTGATATTCTCACCTCTGGGTTAGCCTGAATTGTTCTGGTGTTGACTGGGAGCGTCGGGTATATAAGGCTCGTTCAAGTTGGAGCAGATGCCTAGCAACATGTTATTCAGTTGATGTAGTTCATTGTCATCCTTTAGTTTGCACTACTGTGTCCACCTGTACCTTTATTTTCTTCGTTCCTGTTTTTCCGTGGTTAAAGCTCTTGTCAAGTTGCCTTTGATGTTTTCCTTTGTGTTCCCCTGTTTACCGTTTTGGGTCTCCGCTTGCTACCTAACAGTCTTTTGGCATCCCTGGTTGCGTGTCTGACATCCTGGTCTGATAGGTCATTACAGCTCTTTCTGCCATAACCGCATTACAGATTACTCATTCCTAGTCGGACTGGCTGCATATGCTGTCCAGCCTCATTGCTACACCATAGTCAATGCTCCTAACTGGTGTATTCTATTGACCTTATAATCCTTTGTAGTCCCAGAGGTTCCCTTTAAGAAGGGCTCAGAAGTCTTCATTGATTGAGAAAAGCCCACCTAGAGGGCGGATCCAGGCCTTGATCTCACGTAACCTTTTTTCTCCCAGTTCCTCCAATGGGCGTATCATCTACCAGATGCCTCAGTGCAGAGATTTAGGTACATCATGGGTTCTTGGTGGGTTGGACTACCTGGAACCTGACATGGATTTACCAGTTCCATTTTAATTCTGTACCAACCTCTGAAGTTTGTCTTGTGTAATAATTTCATTTTCATTCCTGGGTTCTGAATTGTCAGTGTGCGGCTATGTGTGCTTTCTTGATGTATCCAGTTGCTTGATACCTTTCTCCCAGCAATTGTGTCTCCTTTTTTCCATGATTCACAATATTCAACTCCATTTGTAGGCCGAGCCCTTGCAAAAGAACCTATTGCCTGCTAACCAGAAATTTATAGTGGATTTAAAGTCACCCTATAGATTTCAATTGGTTGGCTTTATTCTTACTAGTTTTTGCTACTTGTTAGGTCTCGCTGAACCAACTCTCATGTGTTGTTCAGTGAGAGTATAGTAGGGCTCCCAGAAATGCTCCCAAAGTGCGGATCGGACACAGTGCATGTGTGCCAGACGCGCGCACACCATCTGTCCGCTTGCAGCCTGGAGCAATTTCGTGGCCGCTTTGTTGTTCTTAGTGAGCCGTGTGGCCACTGAGAACATCAAAGCGTCAGCGAAATGCTCACCATTTGCCATCCGAAGCCCTTTACTGCTTTGCTTGTTCTCCTTATTTTTTTTTTATTTGTGAGAGGTCCCATCCTTGCCGAGAGTGTGTTACAAATCTCAAGGGAATTACCATAACCTGGCTGTGCGAATATGGTCAGAGTGGTTAAAACGCATGGGGTAAAGTAGGCAACAGCCCAGGACACCCAATTTTCAGGGGGTCCATGGTTAAGTGATGTTTCTCTCACTTCTATTTCTTTATTTCAGCAAGTATCCCTCTCTGACTACCTCTTACACTCGCTTTCTCTACCCAGTGTCATTGTGAGGATCTTTGGAACACTGGACAAGTCCAATTTTAGCTGTTTTGGTATGACCCTAAATCTGAAAGTTTAAGTATAATTTGATATTACTTGTCAAAAACTGAATTAGCAGAAAATGGGTAATCAAATTCAAAGTGGTTCCAAACATGAGGCCCCAAAATGTGTTTTGCACGGGCCCCAAAAATCCCTAGATGACACTGCTTTTAATTGGCTGACCTGTGTCATTCCCCTGCCCATCTTTTGGGAAATACTTTTTTCTTTTTCATTAAGCACTCCATGAGAGTGAATGTGTTTTCTACCTCTGTTCCTAATGTGCTTTTATGCATCTCCACCTTCCCCACGCACTTCCTGTATGTGTCTCTCACTCATGTGCTGATTTTCCCCTCATTCTTTATACCTCCTCCCCACTAGGCCTTATTTTATTTCATCTGCCTGGCCAAACCTCTATTGCTTCCCCCTCTCCTGTTCCTCCATTGATTCCCTCTAGCAAGGGCCTTTATAGTCTTTCTGCTTGCTTCCCATGGATGGCAGATTTGAGTGGCTTACTGTGGGAGGAAGAAGGGAAGCCCACTGTACACCAAGGATAGATTTATTATAAAAACAGAAATAAACAAAATGGGGAGGCTGGTCCGTTCTGGCATTGGGTCGCACACTTCTTCCTAAACCACAAAGAGCCTTTCCGACCCCTATGGGGGCAGATTGGGAGATTACCCCAGTTCTCTTTCATGGGTAGCAGAAAGCCCATTAGACACCATGGTTTTGTGTTAAAAAAACAAAAACAAATCTGGGTGGGTGTCATTTCGCTGCACCCTCCCCCGCCCCAAAAGCCCGAAATGTCTGTCTGCACTCTGTGGGGAGACAAATCTGGAGCATTTATGCATCAGGCATACATAATTGAAGCACTGGGGTGGGTGGAGAATGGGCTTGGTTGCTGTGTTATGGAGCACTGCAAACAATGGCCTTCAGTGCATATCGCAAAGGTGCACTGTCACCCTACTGCTTCCATTTACTCCAGAGAAAGCTTCAGTGCTCCAATAGACACATCTTTAATTATCCAAGGAAAACCTTGCCTGCATAATGCACACTAGTAAACTGGAGTTAGATGGACACACCTGTACTGCTGCGTAAGACACATTGCCTTTAGTCGAAGGCAGGGTGAGGGAAGACTGGTGACCCTTGACCCTGTATTGTAAGCTAAGCTGTGCATCTCCTTGTGTTATTCCCCACCACCACCACCATGCTGTTTGTTTGCATAAGCAACAGTGGCAAACTGACACATTTTCTTTGAATGTGCCTGCAAATGGCACCTTATCCTTTTCGACCCTCTGACTGCATCCACTTCTGAAAAGATAATAGAAGAACCCCTTCATTCTATGAAGCTGAAACTAGCTGACAGTCACCATTTGATTCCTGTATTCGCAAACAGTAAAATGTGCTCCTTATGCTATGTTAAATTGTTAGTGAGTACAGATATCAATAATTTTGTTTATCTATTCACATTCAGCCCTGCACACGCATAATTTGGGAAAGAAAAATCTTTATTCGGTCCATTGGGATGACCCGGCCAATGTCTCCATGCGTATAAACTCCTTTCAAGTCATTCTTAAGACGTAAAGGTGTGATTCCCTGAATGTGCCATGTTGTCCCAATAAACTGAATAACAACTACTCTGTGCCATGCTTCCGTAGTGCATGCTCTTCCTCCTTTGGAAAGCTTTCATTGGATGACAAATGCACTTGTGCATGTTCTTGGCACTTTATAGTGATGTACAAAACAATCTCAAAGAATCCGATAAATGCATTTTAAAGATTTCCTCTTGAGTTACCCTCTTATTTGTATTGATGCTTAGGATATGTGTTTGCAATTATAGCTGAACTGTTTATTTAGTTAACAAAACTCTTCAAATATTTCTCAAATACGTTTGTTTCATATTCACTCAAAATAGAAAGTGAAATTGCTGTCATCCAATCATGCTCCCCTATCAGCCATCTGTCTCCCTATTCATTATTACACTCTTTAAAATTGTTCCAGCAAGGGCTCTTTCATATATTTTAAGTGCAAAGGAGGATAGACAAAGTTGAAGGGAAGAGCTACAATAGGGAAAACAAAGTGCATCTAGTTGATACAAAGTTTAAAATCTGTCAAAACATGTAGATATAAAAGTGGTAGTTGTAAACATGGTATCTATCTACAATGTCTTAATTTCCCTCCAAAGAAAATCTGTTGCACAGCATTACTTTTGACTACGAGAACCACTTTGTGATGCACGTTCAATGATGTTCAAAAGTGACTTGTTGGCACAGTCTGTAATATTATCGTTGTTGCTTTATTTTGATGCCACAGGACAGGGGAAGCAAACCCACCCACAAAGTGAAAGATAGAAAAAGCCTATGAGTACCACAATGTCACAAAAAACAAATACATAAATAAATACTCAAATGCATTTAATGAAGTGAAATGAAAACACACAGGCACTCAAACAATTATACTCACAATAACTACAAAAAGACATAAACATATAAAATCAAAAAACAGTGGCAGAGACTAATAAACCAATCACAATATAAACAATACACAGTGAAAAAATAATGTGAGCTCTGATTTAAGCCATGTACAAAGCGTCAACGGCGTTTCAACCCTAGATTTCTTTAAGGGTCATCAGGACAAATTAGCCTTTACACCGAATGAGTGCAGGAAAAGAATCAGGAAAAATGTGTCAAAAGATCACTCAAGAAAAGAAAATAGAATAGAACCAAATTCTATAGGAAGCAGATTCCAATGTGCAAAAGAAATAAATGTGAATCAGAAAAAAAACGAATCAGAAGGAAGGAGGAACCCTGAGCTCCCCTACCCTTCAAGCCCTCAGGGAACACTGGGAGAGCGACGTAGGTGAATTGGAGGGAAGCTTTGGCCTCGCCTAAAGGCGCAGCTATAGCGATGCGCCTCTGCTTAGTCCAGTTCAAATACCTCCATAGGGTGTATTTTACCAGAGCTCATCTATTCCGTGCGGGTCTTATAGCCTCACCCCATTGCCTCCGCTGTCTACGAGATGAGGGGACTTTTCTCCATACCGTGTGGAGCTGTGAGGTCGTGGCACGTTTTTGGGGAAGGGTCTTGGCCTGTCAAGCTGAGGTGTTGGGATGGGAGCTCCCGCGCACGCTGCAGCTTGCTCTCCTACATGTTATGGAAAATGTGGGGGGCAATGTGTTTTAACGACACCTGCTGATGCTGGGCTTGGTCACTGCCAAGAGAGACATAGCTAAAGGGTGGAAGGACCCCCGTCCTCCGAACTTGATGGTCTGGAAACGGGGATTGGATTTCTACATGGGTCTGGAACGTCCAATCTTTATGGCCAGGGGCTGCCCTCTGAAACATTTTAAAATTTGGAAACGCTGGGCGGATTACAGGGGAGTGTGGCTGGAGACGCCTGTGGAAGAAGATGACCTTCCTCAAGGTGTGTGAGAGGGGCTGTATTGGGGTGACTGGAGGAGGGAGTCGACAAGTTAAGTGGTTTGGTAGTGCCCGATCGTGTGTGTGGCTGAATACATGTTTATTGTGGGTTTTTCTTTTCTTGTGTCGTTCTGGGCCTTGTGAAAGCTGTGCGACGGGTGGGGGTGAGCTGGGAGAGGGGGGGGAGGGAGGTTGGGGATTGGGGGGGCGGTGTGGGGAAGGGAGGGGGGGGTGGCAGAGATTTCTGATCATCCCGTTGTTATTCTGGTTATATTACAGAAAAGATGTAATTTGCTGCTGATGATGTACTGTTTATTGTGACAGGCCCCCTGGACGTCAGGGCCCTTTGCTGTATTACAAATATGACAATAAAATTATGTTTTCAAAAAAAAGAAAGAAGGAGGAAGAGATTAACTAAATAAAAACCTTGACGGTCTTTTCTAAATGTAAAGGATTTCTTCAGCTGTTGTACCAAATATATTGCAACAGGGAACCTACAAAAATTAAATGCAACAAATTGAGTATCAGAAACCACTGATTAGTGGACTGACAACCAAATAGAATTTGATAAAATCTCCTATGATCAGCTACCTTGTAGCTATTGGTGGCCAAGATAATTTTTTTTTTTTTTTGAGTTCAAAACTGCTTTATTGTGCAAAATGAATCGTAATACACAGCTTTTCGCGCCTACAACCCGGAGGCCGGCAGCATAATGAGGTAACCATAACACAGCCTTGTGGCCAGCATCCCAGAGGCCTGGCGGCGTAGCACATGTGTGAAGAAGGACATGACCACAGCCGGCGTTGTGGGGCAAAGAAGGATGAGCAGCAGCAGAACAGTGTTTTTTAAATGTTTTGTTCAATTTCGTAACAGCTAACAGAATCCCCCAACGGTACAGAAACTAAGAGGCAGTTCATGTTCGCACGGAAGGAGAATAGGTAATGAGCTAGTGTGGCAACCCGGGCAGGCGGAGATGGGTACGGCACCACAGCCGCAGCGCACCTGCCCCAAAACTCAACCATCAGTACCATAAAGAGCAATGCGGGTGGTGTCACGGAGTGTTAACTAACAGAAGGAGCGCTAGTATGTGTTGGATATGGCGTAGGGAATCCCTGTACGATAGAGGGGGAGTGATAGGCAACATAAGGAGGGAGGTCTACGATGTCGGGTACCTCGTGGGGCCCGGAGAGTAAGTAAAAATCGCTATGGCCAGAGGGTAAGAGGTCCCGGCGAGAACCGTCCAAAAGGAGATGCGGATGCGTGAGTGGGATCTATGGACAGGTCAAGAGTTCAAACCAGGACGTTAATCTGTAACAGGGTGGTCCCCAGGCGAATCTGCATCATCGGAGCGTGCGAGCAGATAGCTCACTAGTGGATCCCAGATGTCGCCGGGACGACTTGAGATGGGCAATAACTCAGCGAATGTGGTATGTTGTTCTTGACAGTAGGTCAAGTCCTCCAGGCAGTCCTTAAACTTGGGCGCCCTGCCTCGGCCCCATCGGCATGCCACACGCCTCTTGGCATGGTCAAGATAACTTTAATTCATACCTGGCAAGATACAGAAGTGCCATAAATTGGCAAACCTTCAAATCAGTATTTACTACAGAATGTCTAATTCAATCTTCAATAAATAACATGGACACCCCCCGGGAGCAGAAACTTCTGAATAATTTCATAAACTGCAAGGAAAAAAACAGTAAGGAACCAACTAAGGTATTAATTATATTTAGAAAGAAGTCTCCTAACTCGTTTAAACTCATCACTTACTTTCCGGGTGTCGGTCCCACTGTCAAATATTTCACCGAATACGCCAGCAAGGAGACGCCGGTCTCACGCATGTTTTTCAAGTCCACCCTACCATGGTCATAGAAAGAGGACTAACATGCGACCAAGCTTCTGTGAAGAAAACTTTCAAAAGAATTCCTTAATTGATCAATCTCTTTGACTCGGTCGACTCACAAGCTAGGCGATTAAAACATTTATTTATAAAGAATCCAAGGTATTAATACTAAATATAATAATTCCGAAGGGTCCGATTCCGGCCGCCGTCTTGGGACAGTCATAAAAAACAAGAAATAGAAGACAGACACCCAGCACCATTTAGCCTCGCGGGCAGGTGGGCGGTCCTGCTCAAGGGCAGGGGGGTAGTGGCTTGCCCACTGTTGTGGGTATTGACTGTTTGGTCGGCCCTGGAGCCGACCAAACAGTCAGTACCCACAACAGTAGGTAAGCCACTCCCCCTGCCCTTGAGCAGGACCTCCCACTCTCCCATTTTCTCTATGCAGAGAAAATGTCCGGGCTGGGGAGCTCTCCTGCTGCTCCTATCAGCCTTGTGATTGGATTGCGCTGCTGCGTAGGGGAGGGAAGCTGCCTGCTGGCTGCTTCCTGCAGCAGGAACACCTTGACCCACCAGTGCAGCGTGACCGGCCAGCCTGGAGCGGAGGCGGTACAGTACCCCCGTACTTATGTACGTTTTATTTTAATTGTATTATTAATCCCCCCCCCCCCCCCACCGCGACACCTCCCCCCTCTCCCTCAAGCATGCCGGGTGCCGCTGACTATGTAATTGGGGTTGTCGTTGACTATTTAGTCCGAATACTAACTCCACCGATGGAACATGGAGTTGAATAGATTGCCTAGCAGTGGCTGCTTAAACCAAACCCTGCTTTTATTATTAGCACAACGCCAAGACACCAGATAACACAAGGTACCCCAAGGTCTACGGCAACCAATACTCAAATTCCATTTGGCAGCAGACGCTCACAAGCGCCTGGCAGCTACCGTTCTGAATAGGTCTGCCCTGTTCTCCTTCCCAGAACAGGGTTACACAGACTGCGCACTGCACTGGGATATTCAATCTTCCCAGAACAAGCTTCAGATTTGTGTTTGACATTCCCATGTTTTTCCACGGGGTCTACCTTCCCTCGTGACAGCGCTCTTGATGGTGGTTTCTGTACACTTGTGACAACACGCTTTTCCAGAAGGCAGCACATATTACTGTTGTGTCGATCCAGTTTGTTGCAGAAGCTTTTGTTCGTGTAGAGGAAGTAATTCATAGCCTCCTCCCTCATCTCCCCATAGTCGTTTCTCACAAGCATTTAGTTTGTTTTATAGTGTAGTATAGGGTTTCAGAGCCATTTACATCTCGTACACACACATTATACAGAGACAATGGCATAAGTGTGTAAATCATTGCATAGGGAATGTTACATAAAACAAACGTGGACTACATGGTGCAGGTGTCGCATGTCAACCATAATGGTAGGTAGTATAGTTTAAGACTGACTGTTTGGTCTGGAGCAGCACAAACGTTTAATTTAAAACCAGTTGTAACACCATGGTTGTGTTGACTATACAAATAAGAATTAATTTCTAGCCAAATGGACCCTTTTTCGCAACATTAGGATAATTAATTACTGGAGGAAAAAAATCATAACGCTCTAACCTATGCCTTGCAATTTGTATGCATCCCTCTGATGACAGTTACTAGCTCTATCCACTAATTTAGGCTTGTAAGTTTTAAACTGCAAGTAACAAAAGCATGACTTTAACAAAAGCAGTAATCCACTGAACTATTTACATTATATGACCTTTTTGTGATCTGCATGCTATATGTTCTTTGTGGTAGGCATATTAACTCTCTGCGCATTACTACCATTGCCATGGGGTCAGTTCCAGAATGGGGAAGTGCAATTACTAACTACACTTTCACAATTGCTTTATTATCCTTCTTGCTTTCACAAATTTGCTTGAAAATGTACCATTTGCCCAATCATTTAAAAACAATTTCTCGGGGGAGATCCTCCCTGAACCCCCCTTATGTCGCTCAGGCTTGCTCTCTGCGCTCGCTGGCTGTGGTGCACCCAGGCGTCACTTTTACGTTGCACCACTTTCAAATGTCACCAGCCGCCACTGCCTCTTTATTAGTTAGGCTTTCAACCTAAGTTGCGAATTGACTTATTTGGCCGGATGCATTTGTAGATGCGAACTAAGGGTTCAAGGGTGTTTCTGACTTCTACTGGTGGAAACACTGATTTTATTGCTACTGGATTTCACATGGTTTGTAGTTGATTTTCAGTTTGATGTCTTTATTTAGACATATGCAAAACATTGAGCTGTGCTTATGTTGTTTAGATATTCAAGGAACAGCCCGAGATAGGGGGACACTAAAGGGCGCACAATCAGAATGGCCGCACTGCCGTGAGGCTCCTCCTTCCTGGGACCAATATCCTATATTTATCCTGAGCAACTGATTATAAAAATTGCTAAAAGTTGGCTGATCTAGCTTCCCTCTTCGATCGGTGTGCAGAGAAAGGAAATCGGAGCCTGTCAACCGCAGTGCCAGGCGACATAAGATGAGACCGCCCTAGCCGCCGGAACAGCGAGGAAGCGTGGTGCGGCCGCTGCAGCCAAGACAGACCGAGGCTTCACACGAGGCTACTAGGCCGCGGGACCTGCGGAATACAGAGGGCAGGAGCGCTAAACCGGGGTGAAGCGCGCTACGTTCAGCGACCCATGCTCGGCAAACAGACCCGGTGTGAGGCAGTGAGAGACGAGGCAGCGTGCAACCCTGCAGTGTAGTGCACACTAAGACCAAGCCAGCGGGAGCCATACTAGTGCACACGGGAGGCTGGAGCGGGCAGACCTGCTGCGAGGGCCCCCCCCTCTCCCAGAGGACAATGCACAACCCCGCTGAGGACCTGTGCGGGTGGCGATGTAACCGGACACAAGGGAGGCAAGCGATGATATAACCGGGGGCTGCAGGAGGCATGTAAAATCGCGACCGGGCCGTGCTGGGGACCGTGACCCATCCCCCCCCACCCTCACCCCCTCATAGTGAGGATACAGGTGCTGGAGCCCATAGGGCAGCAATCAACAGCTGAAGGCTTTCGAGGGCAGCGTGACTTGAATCGGGTAGCGCGAGGTTGGGCACGACACCCCTGAGGACTGCAAGTGACTATTGCAGGGCATTGTGGGGCGAAGAGGTAGCGCGTAAGTCACTCCCCTTGCTGCTGTACAGCGTGAGGAGGCACTGGGAGGCCAGGAGACTGTTGGTGCCAGCGTCATGTTCCCCATCAGATGGCACTAGACCTGATTGGAGCTCTTAGCCTCAGGATTGGCGACTTGTAACCGTTGTGCCCAGGAGGGGTGCAAGGTCAGTGTAAAAATCTGGGCCACCCGTGAGATCCGCGTAAGGTGCACCGCGAAGCTGCAAATCAAGACGCAGAGAAGCCCGGCACCCATAAAGCACTGCCCTGACGGACAGACAGAGACACAAGAAAGCGGCGGGAGTGGAGATCTACTATCGGAGATCACGGGTAGTGGTTGGCAGCAAGTCGGAGGTGCAGGCAGGGATCAATGCACTTACCCTTGCAAGACAGGAGGGCGCATTACCAAGGTGCACACACAAACCCGAGCCCGGCGCTGCCACACTGGAAACACTCGTAGTACACAGCCTGCTTGTACACAGAAGGAGATATGGGGAAGCCTGACACAAGACAGCCTAAACTTAATTTTGACGCCGCGAAGAAAGGTAATAAGACCGCACAGGAAGGCCAAGAGACGGAGACTGAGGCACATACCAGCGGAGGGGCCATGGCACAGGCGTCCGATATAAACACCATCTTGCAGGAGATACGTCGGGGATTTGCGACAGTAGTGGAGAATGTAGACCGCGTGTCCTCCAGAATGGATGCCATAGCGCACAAGCTTGATGGGCACGAGGAACGTCTTAAAGAGGTAGAGCGGGCTCTTAAGAACGATGGGGGCAAAAAACGAAGATTTGGAAGCCCGCAGTAGGCGCAATAATATCCGCGTAATTGGAATACCAGAATCTACAAACACTGGCAGAAAGGAGGAATATATTGCGCAGTTACTGCTGGCGGCTGTTGGAAAAGAAGCTTTCTCCTCGCAGTTCATAGTAGAGAGAGCACACACAACACCGCGGCCGACGCCAGGTAACCCCCCATGGCCCATCATCGCGAGGTTACTGAGTTATAGAGATCGGGGACGTGGCTCTCCGTGCAGCAAGGAACAAGCAGACACTAACGTATGATGGCAACACCTTCTCGATATACCCGGACTTTACACCCATGGTGCAGGAGGAGAGACGCTAGTTCATAGAAGTCGACAGGAAGCTACGAGCGGCGCAAATAGATTATGCACTCCTGTACCCGGCGAAACTTAGATTGACACACCAAGGAAAGCAGAGGTTCTTCACGCATCCGCAACAAGTCAAAGACTTTCTCCGGTCAGTGAAGCGAGCGAACCGGCGAGGAGGAGGACAGGGAGATTCGCAGCGCCCTGACCACGTTAGCGACAATGAGGACTTAAAATGAACATGCTCCGTGAACTCTATTGTGTTTCGTAAGGTGATGGTTGGTGGTCTGATGGGTACGGATGATCAACCTGGCTGGAGGGAGGTGAGATCTTTCTAATTGACTCATTTGCTCTTATGTTATTGTAGTTCCAGGCTCCGCTCCCCCAGCAAAAGGCCTGGCACGACATCACAGAGAGGCTTATAGGGAGCGGGGAGAATGTGTAGCTGTCTAGACATGTCCCCCAACGGGTATTCCCCCATGGAAGAACAATGCAAACTATGTGAAGGGGAGACAACATGTTGTTTGTTGAAGTTGGGAGAAGGGGAGGGGGGGTGGGGGGGTATTGAATTCTGGCAAAATTGGGTTGCTTCAGTGGGTGAGGGGAGGAAGGGGACAGGGTTTCGTTAGTGGGTTCATAAGAGACCTTGAATGTACGGCTTCCTTCTTAAGGTGCAAGCTAGTGGGATAGGAGGACGGGGAACAGCATCGGAAAAGTGACACTTGGCAGATATGTGAGCAGATACAGGGCCGAGTGAGGGCTATATGGATGACAGTCAAGACGCTGACAATAATTAGACACTATGGCTAACACGACTGTGGGTACACTAAATATTATTACATGAAAAGTGAGAGGGATGGGCGATCCTAGGTAAAGGAGGCATATATTATCTTACCTTGACAGACATAACGTGCACATTGCTATGCTGCAGGAGACTCATTTTGCGCATCAGAAGCGGCACACTTTCGCCGCCAGATGGGCGGAACATAGTCTTCTCTTCTTACTCCACGTATGCACGGGGAACAGCGATATTAATAAAGAAGCAGGTCCTCTTCTGGCTAGAGGGCACTACATGGGACTCTGAGGGCAGGTTTTGCCTTTCATGGGGCCGGTTGGGCACCACGACCGTAACACAAGTCTGTTGTTATGGGCCAAATTCAGACGAGCCGGGGTTTTTTGACACACTGTGGGCTAAGATTTTTGAGGTAGACTCCACTCATATTATTTGGGGAGGCAACTTATTATTGTCCCGGACTGGACAGATTGCACCCTGCCCCACACCATTACACTGAGGCACAGGCCGGGCTGAGAGACATAATATCTGCCTATCAGCTTGTAGATGCCTGGCGTCATACACACCCAAATGCGAAGGAGGGTACTGATTTTACAGCGTAGGCGCAAACATGGGCCCAACTGGATTATTTTTTAGTGTCCAGGGGAACAGTCCCTGCGATAGACACAGTAAAACACCTGGCACGATCCTACTCCGACCATGCGCCAGTCGTATTGGTACTCTCATCTGTCGATTTCACTACACCGCGCAGCCCCTGGCGACTACATGCCCCTATATCACTAGACACTGTGTTCCAGGAGGAGCTGTGGGAAGAAATAAGCGACTTTTTTTTAACGTAATAAAGACTCGGGGAATAGTGTTGAGATTGTCTGTGAAGCCTTTAAGGTCACGGTCCGGGGATACTGCATAGCTAAGGGGTCCGGCGTTCTTAGGGATATCATGAATTCCCTGTGAACTCTTGAAATAGATCTTAAAAGACGGAACTTACAAGAGACCCAGGGGGTGCCACACAAACGACATTCAGAAGTAAGCTTACAGAATATATGGAGGAGGCTAGAAGAGAGGCGCAATTCCGGGGTAAATACTGGGTGGCCCACCAGTATCCAGAAGGGGAGAGACCTGGGAAGGCGTTAGCGCAGAAGGTGAAGCGGCCTAGATGCAACAATTATGTAATGGAAGTGGTGGATCCGGAGGGGGAGGTGTGCCGAGATACAGCCACTATACTCAACGCTTTTTTGGGGCATTACAAAAACCTCTACACCACAACTAGAACAAATAACCTTGAATTAGACGGCTTTCTGGGAAATGTAGCGCTGGGTTGGCTCAGCGACGTGCCGAGGACTTTCCTGTGCGCACCATTTGAACTCCATGAGGTACAGGATGCGATCGTGGGACTACAGTCTGGGAAAGCCACAGGGACAGATGGCATCCCAGCAGAATTTTACAAAACATATGTAGATCTAATGGCCCCTGTTCTTCGGGAAGTGTATGAAGATGCACTAGAGGTGGGATATCTGCCGGCCTCTATGAGTGAGGCGCTCATATTGTCGCTGCTAAAACTGGGTAAAGAACCTGCCCAATGCGACTCGTATAGGCCTTTGTCGCTCCTCAATTGCGATGCAAACATTTTGGCCAAATTGATTGCGACGCGCCTGAGTCTCTTAATTGAAAGCTTGATACTCCCCGACCAATCGGGCTTTGTCCCTGGTAGGGCCACTTCCCACAACTTGAGGACGCTCTTTGCCGTCTTAAATAGTGTCTCGCCTGACCCGCCGCTGGCGGGCGTTTTTTTAGACGCCACCAAGGCGTTCGACTCCATAGAATGGATTATATTTTTGGAGTTATGAGACGAATGGGCTTCCCCCCTCGCTGTTCTTGTCAAGGATTGAATTGTTATACTGTTTGCCAGTGGCGAAGGTCCTTATCAACGGACACACGTCACAAAATTTTAGTATCACGAGAGGGACACGACAGGGGTGCCCCCCTCTCCCCCTTGCTCTTCGCAATAGCGACAGAGCCGCTGGCGGCAAAACTAAGACAACACCCCAATGACCAGGCTCTCCGTTGTAATTTGCGCCAGGTGCTAATCTCATTATATGCGGACGACATTACTCTGTACGTGCATGACCCCCAGCAAAATCTGAATCCGATATTAAGAGAATTTATTGTTTTTGGGCACCTCTCGGGTGTTCAGATAAACTGGGGAAAGTCATGCATTTTTCCACTGACCACAGCTGCGACGGCTTATCGCTAGATTTCCCTTTGGAGTGGTGCGAGGAGGAAGTGAAATACTTGGGGATCAGAGTCCCCAAGAATAGAGGAGACCACATAAGGCTAAATTATGGCACAGCCATGACTAAAATACCAGATTGTGTCACGTGTTGGGTGGCGCTGCCCCTCTCCATGGCGGGTCGTGCTTCTTTGATTAAAATGATCGTACTCCCCCGGCTGCTGTATTTATTTCTGAACATCCCCTTCTATCCGGGTGTATTTTTCTTCAAATTACTTCTGGTGTGGGGGGGGGCAAACAGCCCAGAATGCAATGGGAGGTGATGATAAGACCATACTCGCAGGGCGGTTTTGGCATACCAAATTTTGAACTCTATTTTCTGAGTGCACAGGCCCACTACACCTGGTTTTGGGTGAAGCAGCCGAAATACATACCACAAGTGGCGGCAGAGCACTGGCTTTCGCACCCCATACCTATCGGAGAAGGAGACTATATGTGGGAGTAACAAATAGAGATAAGGCAGCCAACGCCCTCACAGGTACGATAACAGCATGGCAGCGCATACACGTATGCTAGATGTACCCATGACATATTCGCCCCTACTGCCCCTCACTTACCTCCCAGCCATGCCGTTGTTACAGGAAGGGGTCTTTAGGGATTTCCAACAGCGAATGCACGTAAATAGCTGGGGGGACCTGTACCATGAAGGCCAATTCCGTAGTATTGACCATTTGTTCCAATCCACACAGAAGACACCACTAGATGTCTTTATCTATCTCAGACTGAGGATTGGGATAAGGACAATTACTCCTGACTTTCCGGCGGAACCGCAGGTGCTGACTCCTCTGCAGCTCGTATTGGAGAAGGCCTCGCCCAAGCGGTTGGTTTCGCTGATATATAACTCTGTACGCTCACAAATGACAACAACACCTCCACTCTTGCGTAAGAAATGGAACGAGGAGCTGGGCCTTGAGCTGACGGATGTACAATGGGAGGAGAGCTGTCTGCAAACTGAACGAGTATCGGCTAGCAGTAAACTTAGGCTCACACATTATATATTTTTACACAGAATGTATTATACACCAGCCAAGATGTACAGGTTCAAGCTAAGAGAAGATGATAGGTGTGATGATGTCGCACAGCGGGGGCGGACTTCCTTCATCTAGCATGGGGGTGCCCTGAGGTAAATGCATACTGGGATCAAGTGTTTAAGGCATTGTGCGAAATGATAGCTGCTCCTGTAGAGGCCACACCACTGACGGCACTACTGGAATATGCCAAACCACTACGACCAGAACACAGCAAATTCCCTGCGCTGGCACTACTCATGGCTAAGAGAAGGATAGCGTGCTGGTGGGGCAGGGGTCTCGCACCCAAGTTTAAGGAATGGATTTCTGATTTAGTTATGTGTCAGGATAGACTCTCAACCTAGGCAGAGTTACTACCAATGGCCTCCCGGCCCAGGGATGTGGGGGCCCGATTACAGTGCTACTTGCTAGCTCACCCGACAGAGGAAGAGTAATAGACTAGAGTGATGTATGAGGGGAGTTGCAATGAGAGGGGTCGCCTGGGACTGGAGAGAGACGAGGGCAGATGTCTGTGACAGTGAGTAAACTGACTGATGACAACAGTGGAGGGGGTTACAGAGGTGCTCCAAGATGCATGGATATAGTTTATGCTTCTGCATATGTGTTTACAGAGTTTTTTTTATATAGCGCGAACTAGACCCGAACTGAATCAGGTATCAGAGCGCTTTACATAGCACCAGTTACGTTACATGAGGACACGCATTCATTTTAGGCACGGGGAGATTAAGTGATTTGCCCAGAATCACAGGAGGTTTTTTGGCGTCGTTACCGAGACTCAAACACAGATCTCCAGGTCCGAGGTCGAGCGCCCTAGCCGTTAGGCTAGCTATTGAGCTGGCCTAACGGCTGTTGAGTAATGAGATGTCCATGTAACTCACAATGCACACAGATATTCTTTTATTGTTGTACCACAGGTGTACCTTGCCTGGTCCAGCAAGGAATATATGTACTGTTGAACTATACCTGTCCTCTATCACAAAATGTTTTTGATGATGCTATGAAACTGTTCACTTGAAAACCAATAAACAGATGTTTAAAAAAAAAATCAGCCTGAGATTTATCAACGTTTATTGTGGTGTTCAAAATGTATATGTATGTGGAGCACATGGGAAAATATGTGAACTTGATGGATGACCTCTACTAAGGTTAAATATCAAGCACACCTACCAGCACTGTAGAGGGATAACCTCTTGCTTTTGAAAATCTTGAAACTTTATGGCCAGCAGATACTCTGAGATGCCAACATAGGCTGTGGCAGCAAGCATAAGAAATGGCCACCACCTCACTGTGAAGACTAATGTAACTAATTCAGTTTTAAAGCTGTAGTAGAAGATTGATACTCGTGCCTGATCATTTGAACCCAAAGTTTTAAAGAAAAAGTGGACTGCCGAAGACAGGATGCATAGATTGCCTTGCAACATGAACATGAATGAGAACATTAAGGTATAAAGTGTATTTTTATTAAATAATGCGTAACAAGTGTAGGAAAATAAAATAAGAGGGAGCATATGTACACCAATAATTTCAGCCCCCCAATGATGAGGGAGTAGTGCTCTACGGAACAAGCTGTTACAGAACAAATGTGTCTGCATCTTTAGATGTTTGTGCCCCAGTAAGAAATATCAACTCTGGAAATGGACAACACTCTGAGAATTGGTATATAGGGGCGTTAAGAGCAATAAAAAAGGAGTGTAAAGTCCTCGAACGTAAGTGGTGGCGCTGCAAAGGGTTAGATGATAGACTGTTCAAATAAAAATGCACTTAAGACCTATTCTAATTAACAGAAGCAAGCCAAGAGGCAATATTTTGTAAAAAGATTGGAGGAAAACAGTAGCTCATCTAGAAAACTCCTTAAAATAGTTAAGGAACTGGCTCACCCAACAGTGCTGAATCAAACAATCAAAGCAGTTGTATCCTTTAGTGAGCAGTGGACAGCATTCTTCAAAAGTAAAATCATGTATTCAACACTTGGAGATCAACCGCTTTTGGAGGAGGAGCTATATAAGGATTCTAGATTACACCCAGAAGCCAACTCTAATTTGAGGGGAGTATGTGGAGTTGACAGTGAAAATGGTGGAGGGGATGATGAGAAAGGTGAGGTCAGGGTCTGCATTAGATCCCTATCCTCACTATGTCTATTCTCTCCTAACTCCCATACTTGCTCCATATGTTACACTACTCCTGATTAAATCATTTAAGGAGGCAGAGTTTCCAGTAGCCTGGAAGCAGGCCTTGGTGGTGCCATTGGCAAAGAAAGAAAAGGGGTTGATTCTTCCATCCTATCAAAATATCGTCCCATTTCTCCAACACCCTGTATGGCGAAAGTATTAGAAAGATTCGTCAATATTTAATTAATCCAATACTTGGAGAGTAATAATTTCTTAAAAAGGCTTTAGGGCGAAAAACACAACATAAACTACTCTGCTAGCAGTGTTGGACATCGTTACGTTGCTTGTGGATCAAGTTAAATCGGCAACATTAATCCTCTTCGATTTGCCAGCGGCTTTTGACACTGTGTGTCAGTAATGTATACTTCAAAAGCTGTGTGAAATCGGTTTGCAATCCGCTACATTGCTGTGGTGTTATTCATTAGGTCTCGCCTATGCAGCGTGCATGTGCTGTATAGGAGGGCCTTTAGCCGTTGCTCTGCTCATTTTCCAGCACACATTCGTGCTTGTGGCGGCATCCACCTTTGCGAGAGCGAGCAGGGGCTCGCCACAAGCACGAGTGCAGTGCTTGAAAATGAGCAGACTGCTCACGCACACACGCACCACTCCCGGGCTCACCTCCTGCTCCCCCCCTCTCTCTCTCTCTCTCTCACGCGCGTTCCTTGTTTTATTTTTTTTAACTTTCAGCGCGTTTTCACACAGGCATTCCTTGTTTTATTTTACTTTCAGCGCGTTCTCACACACGCATTCCTTTTTTTTTCTAAACTTTAAGCGCGTTTTTATTGCCAGACAACAACACACTTTGCGCTTATCTTGTTTTCGTTCTGCTTGCCGTGTGCTTCATGTTTTTATCAGCACAGCAGCAGCTTCATGAATGCCACGCTCTGTCTAACAAGCATTTGCAATGCAATAGGTCTCGCATTAGGAAAGTGTGAGCTATTGGTACTGTAAATGACAATTTTTTTAATATGTCTTGGCTCTGAAAATATATAAATTAATAGCATTGTTATTCACAAAGCCAATAGCTTACACTTTCCTTATGCGAGTCCTATTGGCTATGTTTGATCTTCAGTGTTTGTGGAAACATTCCAAACAGAAATGCTCACCTTTGAATCTTATGACTATGCACATGCATTCATGTGTGTACATTGTCAGTTAAATTGAAGGTGTGTTCAGTTTATTGAACCACCTATGTTAACAATAAATAAATAACATTAATAACTGAACACAAAGCTTTGCCGTTGACAGTAAACGGAAGGGAGAGGGATGCAAACCTATAGTTTTCAAACTTTACGTATGTAACTGTGGAGCCAAATCCCTGCTTACCACTAGACCAAACTGTATGATCTACAGCCCATTACTTTACCCCACCATGTATTGCTTTCCTCAACCATCCACATGAACTAAATCAATACAGGACCTGTAACCTGCAACAACCTCACTTACTTATAGTTAATAGAAAATAATCGTGCTTCACATCAAATAACAAGGTAGGCTATATAGAAACAGAACATGACAAACTGACATATTTGGGGTAAATCGTGGCAGTGTCGTTGGTGCATCCTAATATTCTTGACTGTTCAATTAAAAAAAATATAACTTTCAATAAATGGAACTCAATTCAGTGGTATAATCGTATGTACTTAACAGAAAAGTATTTGACATCTTTCGATGGAATGGCTCGTGCTTTGTCTCTTGGAGCCAAATCAGACTCACTCTGGCTCGGCTCTCGACCGGGCTTATCGTCTGTGACGACCCCCCTCCCCCATACACACACAAACCCCGCCCGAAATGTAATGTAGTCTGCGCTCGTACGCACTTTGAGTGAGGTGGGTTTGAAAACTTCCGGTGTCACGAGAGAGCGGATCTGACATTTAATATCAACACAAACAACGTTCCCGGCCACCTCCAGCGCATAGATGCCATTATAAGAAGTTCGCACCACGCTCTACCAATGCACTTTGCACCGGTCCCAATTCTTCACAGAATGCCTTGTGCACCCCCTATGACACCACTGAGTCGCCCCGCACCCTAAACAATTTCCAGCCCTCACCCGCTAGGAAGCCTGTGCAAGCTTGCAGTAACCCTCGAGGCCTCTGTGCATTCAGAGGAGGAAGTGAGCAAGAGGCAGGAAAACGAAAGTATTGGGCAGCATTCCCCGTCCATCCTCCACGTCAGGCGGCCTTAGCCCTGCGATGTAACAGCTGTCCTCTGCTCCCGCACAGCATGCTGGGAAGTGTTGTCCGACACCAGGGTTCGTCAAAGGGCAGCAGGAAGGCAGAACTAGGCGGGACCTTGAGGGGGCGCTGCGGAGGGTCCGGGTCGTAGGAGATCCTTCGTGGCGGACCAGGTACCCCAGAGGCAGCGGTGCGGCCTGTACGTCTTCCAAGGTACAGGGCGGCTCTCAGTGCGGCTGGCACTTGGGAGGGGAGAAACGGTACGGTGCAGTACGCCTTCACATGTACTCACCGGGCTGGGCAAATCAAAGGGCTGACTTGTACGATGGCGGCCTACTAGCCGTATGTTCTTATTGCAGGCAGGTTTCCCGGGGCGGCAGTGCGGCACGGAGCGGCCCAGTACGACTCGTACCGGGCCGCTTCCCTTGGGCGGCGCGGCCCCGGGAGGTGGGGACACAGTGCGCTGGAGTACGCTTCAGGCGTACGTGAAGCGTATGTGGCGTACCTTTGTGCCCTGAAGCAGCGGACGGCACGTTGGTAGCAAGCACGAGCCGCACTTGGAATCCTCACCTGCGGTGCGGCTTCGGGGGCTGTAGAGTGCGGGCCGTACTTTGCAGGGTACACGCTTGCCGGTTCGTGGCGGCTTGGATGAGGTGGCAATGCGGCTCGAACAGGGATGTGTGCGCGCGTGTGCGTCTGTGTGTGTGTGTGTGTGTGTGTGTGTGTGTGTGTGTGTGTGTGTGTGTGTGTGTGCGTGTCTGTCTGTCTGTGTGTGTGCGCGCGCGCGAGTGTCTGTGTGCGCGTGACGTGTTATCAGCTTCCTGGCAATGTGGAACAGGAGATGTGCACGGCGCAGGGCTGGACGTGCGCGCCCATGAGGTGAAATCGCCGCATGCCCATCCCCTGTCTCACATTCCCAGGAAGTGAGAAACAATAAATGTCGAGCTGGACCAGTGCTTCGCAGTGGTTACACCAGCTCAACCTAAAAAGGAAAGGCTGGAAAGATCGCAGTAGAAAAAGCTTGCTATCTTTCAGGATTTTCTTTTTTTACTTAAAGGTTGTTATGAGAAAACAAACTGCTTCGCCGTGTCAGTACAAAAAAAAGCCTTCTAACCTACGGCGGTTGCCTATCTCAACATTAGCCTATGACAACCACCTTAAATGTGTATTAGCTGCGGGGACGTGGACTGTTGTGCGAAGGCCTTGCTCATTAGGTCCTATAAATACTAATCTGTTTTGTAACCGCAGCAATAAATGTATATTCACTAAGGAACCCTGAGTAAATACCGCATTGCACATCAGAGGAACTGTACAGTGTGGTAGAATGTAGCAGTTATTTTCTCATCTCATCTCTCTTGCGCCCAGCATTGTTAAAATATACCTGTAACATCCAACGCAGATGTTGAGATTCCAGCAGTTTTCTAGCTGCGCATTCCGTCTTCCATTATGGTGGCATGGCCGTAGCGCCATCCGGGGCGCATTACCTGTGTTGCCTTTCCCGCCTCTGCTGTGCTGGTCGTTTTGAGTTGTTTTTGTGCTGCAGAAGGAGATGCAGTGTGGGCTGTACACATTTTTTTTGTGATCTAGTTTTTTTTGCCTTCCACAAGTGTTATGAAATATTGCACTGCTAGGCCGTTGTTCATCCGTATACAGTTGTGTACAGAGACTTGAGACTCTGCGGACAAGGAAGCAGTGAGCTTAGTTTAGTTAAAGTCTCTTGCTCCTCCAATGCTCGTAGACCCTGCTACTGAACATGCCTGCTCTTTCTGTTTAAATTAGTCATTATCATGCAAATATATCGTTAATAACAAATATATTGCTTTTGCAGTGGTATTGGAATAGGAGTCAATTGAACTAAAGGAAGCAAATTGGTTTTGGTGTTATTGTTGCGAAAGCTTGTCAAATTATACACTATAATTGAAATATTAATAAAAGTATGTGTTCAATCAAGCAAGATTAAAGGTGTTAACTGTTTCAAAGACTCCTTTCTGAGATACGATTTCCTTTCATAAATCTAGGGTTTTGTCTAGACTTGCATTTTTTAAGATGAGACCTGGTAATGTATGGGCATTTCTTGCTCTCCATGGACATCACAACTTTGGGTGTATTTTGTAAAGTATTTACCTTTTGGTGTGTTTTATTTAGTGCAAGCATGTTGTCATTAACTGCTCCTAGAACTTTAAAACACTATAACCCTACAAACGACAGCAAAATCATCAGCACAGTGCCACCTCTGCATCGGTGCACAAACATCAGCACATCACCAACTCAGCACCAACACAGCCCTAACACAGCATCTGCGCAGCACCACCTCAGCACCAGCGCATCACACCTACTTAGCAAAAACCAATAGCTCTAACTAAACACTTAGAAGGTCGCAAAGGCGAGACATATCGGATTTGCCAATGCTTGTTTTTATTAAGTTATAGATCCCAATCGCTGTCGTTACCTCCTTTTAGATCTCGTTCTTCTTACTTTGACTGTGAAGTTTCTCAGGCTACTCCTTGAGCCCCACTTTGTTTAATGTCTATTTGACACCTTTGGCAAGTATTGTGAAAAAAAGAGGTTTTCAGATTATGTATGATGATGACACTCAGTTGATTATTTCCATTGATGACTTGGAGCTTGGTTGATTGCCTTTCAGAGGTAGCATGAGAGTTGCAAATCCACTCTTTACAACGTATGCTGATAAAACAGAGACCTTGCTGTTTGGGGGAGCTGTTATGGTCTGGAATGTTTTGTGGTGACCGATGCTGCTTGGCTCTGCACCAAAACCCAAGAAAGTGATAAAGAATTTATGTTTTTTAATGGATGATGCCCTTTCATTGCAACAATAAGTAACTTGGGTAGGTGGGACTTGTTTTGGTCTTTTACGCACCCTTTGGAAACTATGTTGATGGATCCCAGTTGTATGGTGAAGGAATATTGTTCAAGCCTTGATTATGAGTAGGGGAGACTATGGGAATGCATTGTATGTGGGCATTGCAGAAGTCTTGTTCACATGGCTTCAGAGTATGCACCGACCCCCATTGGCTCCCAGTTCGCAGAAGTAATATTTTTAAGCCAATGTGCCCCACGCATGGAGCACTTTATTATAAGGGCCCAACAATGTTACACAACAGAATTACTTTTCATAAAACTATACGGAATCTTTGATCAGCTGACCAGGCCTTAATATCTTGTAGAAAAATGTAAAAATCAAAAATGGGTGGCTGCTCTTTTAATTTCTTGGCAGTGACCCACTGGAATAAGCTTTCTCAGAATCTACATGTAGTGTCAGATGTGTTGGTTTTTCGGAGGAAACTGAAGACCTGGTTGCATCTTCTTTGGGGTCTTGCTTGGAACTGGTTAAATATATGGTCTAGCACTTAGAATCCCTTTGGGGATGAGAGTGGGCTTTTATAGGTACAAAAAATACAATACAATACGTTGAGAAATATGGTGTAGCAAAAGAGTGAAATATCAATAGCAGTGGTTTACATTGATGAACATGCATAGAGTCAAACCGAAGACCTTATTAAACAAATGCATTCTTTCCTCTGTAGTAGTACTACAACTGATGTGTGTATATTGTTAGTTTTTGACATCATCAGATTGTGACTTTAAACTTTCATGTTTGGAATCTAATTGTTAGTCAACCTTAAAGCACTTTACTCCATTTGGTGTGTAGTTCCATGCTATTATGCATACCACAAGATAAACAAAATATTTAAAAACTGTTTAAAGTACATTTTTGTGGTAATGAAAGGTCTAGATACCTGTGCAACTTGTTTTAAACCAGTAACCAAAGATAAAATAGCGAAAGTATTTTTTTTATCTTCTTTAATTTTTCCTGTTCAACAATCATCCCTGCAAAGTTTTATCCATGGAATCCCTTTGGAAGTGGCAAATCTGTGAATTGTACCATAAGCCTTGGGCTTTGCTTGTTTGGCTTTTGAAGTTTAGAAAAGCAACTATTTGGTAACATTTACCCATTGCTACCCATTGCTACCGGTAGGAAGTCTGCCTTTTCTGAGTGGTCACACTGGATTTTTTGTTTTTTGCTGGACTCTATAGTTTGACTGGCTTTATATTGGCACTTTACCCGGCCAATAATAAACAGGCTGTGCGCCCCCTTTGAACCTGGTCGAAATTGCATAATTCTAATTGGTATATTTAACTTGCCTGTAAGACTCTAGTATTTCGTACAAGTTGTTCCCAGGGCCTGCAATTTAAATGCCACTTGTTGAAGCAGCACCTATTGCCATCTACATCAGTGGCAGTGCAAACATGGCTTCAGGCCTACCGCCTGACTGTAGAATCGAAATTTGCCTATCCTAGTAACGGTAAGTTTCAATTCTATTAAGGACGCAGAGGCGAGGATTATGCTTTTCCTTTCTTCGCTCTTTAGTTTCACAAATTTCACAGCAGCCCAGAAAAGCTCAACAAATGCTTATATATACCAAAACAAGGTAAAGGAAGCATTAAACAGTAAAACACACAGATCTGTAGTGTCCAACAAACTACCACTCCCATCATTCCATATGAGTAGAGTCCAATACTATTCCCTCAACAGTGTCCATAACATGTAGATAGGTCCTCCATCTTGAGTCCTCTTCCTTCGCGCGAGTCACGCTCCCATCTTATTGATCCTGTTTCGGACTGTCATTCCCTGCCGGAAAAACAACAGCGTAAGCGTAGAAACAAAAACCAGACGCTGAAAGCACTTAATGCAGCATCACCGTACACTGAGTTCAATACAATAATATTCATCAAGAATCAATTACTTACTGCAGTACGGGTGGGAAAGACTTCCGAAGAAAATCGGGCGGGATAATCCTCGCCTCCGCGTCCTTAATAGAATTGAAACTTACCGTTACTAGGTTAGGCAAATTTCGATTCTATGTCAGGACCAGAGGCTTCGGATTATGCTAGTTCAAAGCTTACTTACCACCAAACATGCAATATCCACCACCGGCTTGAAATAAAACCTCTTAAAGGTGGAATCTGAAGACCATTCAGCCGCACGCATCAAGTCTTCCAGACACGCTCCTAGAGCAAATGCCTTGGACGCCATAGCTCCCCTAGCTGAGTGTGCTCCAAACAGGCTAGTGTCAATACCTGCCTCTTGCATGACCCATCTTAACCATCTAACAATGGTGGGCGAAGAGACCGCCTTGTGTGGCTTTCGTAAAGCAATAAGTAATTGACGTTCGCCCGGAGGACGAATTTCCAAGGTCATATCTTCGTACGCCTTCAGGCATTGAACAACACACATCTTGGGAGTGTCTACAAACGCTGGGTAAGAAATCAACCTCGACGCAGATTTCGTGTGACGCCCTATAGTAAAGGTGACCCTGTCCGGGGAGAAGACCCTTGCCGTGACATCGAGGGCCCGAACATCCGACACCCTGTGGCAAGAAACCAAACACAACAGCATGGCCAGTTTGGCCGACAACTCTTTCAAAGAGAGATAGGCATTAGGCTGCCAAGACAGAAACAAATTCAAGACGACATTAACGTCCCAAAGGACCGAGTAACGTGGTTCCGGAGGCAATAAGAGACGTATACCCCGTAGGAGTCGACAGACAAAGGGGTGTTCACCAACCGGAGAACCTTCAACTGGGTAATGGGCAGCCGAAATCGCTGAGCGTATCGCGTTAATGGTGCGATAGGCTAGCCCTTCTGAAGCCAACTCGGCCAAAAAATGTAAGACGGGAACGACACCTGCGACCATGGGATCCAAGTCCCGTCGAAGACACCAACGCACCCACCTATTCCAGGCGGAACGGTAGCGCTTCGCAGTACTGACGGCCCAGGCTTTGGACATGAAGTCCTCAGCTGATCTCGAAAGGCCCGGGAGCAACCAGCGTCGCCTGAAAGTCGCCATGCCATGAGTTGAAGAGACCCCTGAATTATGAGGAGATGCAACTCCTCGTCCGGATTCAGAAGAAGGCGGAGAAATCGGGGGAGTAGGATTAGAAAATCCCAAGAAAGTTCCAGAAGAACCCGAAACCAAACTTGAGACCTCCAAACTGGCGTGATCACCGCCAGCTCCGCCTTCTGGCGGCGCAGTTGGGCCACCGTCCGTACCACCATCGAAAAAGGAGGGAACGCATACCTTTTTTTCCTGACTCTAGTCTTGTAGGAAAGCGTCCGTGGCCTCCGCTAGAGGGTCCGGCCTCCAGCTGAAGAATCGAGTAAGCTGATGGTCCAAGCGGGTTGCAAACAGGTCCACCGAAAAAGGACCCCAGAGGCTGTTCAACCACTGGAACACCCAGACGTCCAGTTTCCACTGGCTGGAATCCCGCAGACGTCTGGAGTGCCAATCCGCTACTTGGTTGGCTCGGCCCGGTAGGTACTCCGCTGTCACGGAGATGTAATGAGCCAGACCGTAGTCCCAAAACTCTTTCGCCAGATTCGCCAGAGCTCTGGACCGAGGACCGCCTAGGTGGTTGACGTATCGAACCGCCGAGACATTGTCCATCCGCAGGAGGACACACGAGCACACTGAGTCCCGGGTCCAGCAGTGCACTGCGAAAGACCCCGCCCGTAACTCCAGACAATTGATATGCAAAGCTTGCTCTTCTGATGACCAGGTGCCGCCTGTGGAGAAATCCCCGCAGCGGGCACCCCAACCCGACCTGCTGGCATCGGATTCTATCACCAGATCCGGGGCGGACCCAAAGATCGCACGCCCGTTCCAGGCCTCCATGTGAGTGAGCCACCAAGACATTTCGTCCTTCACTTCCGCGGATAAGGGAACCAACTGATCGTAAGTCATACCTCTTCTGAGGTGCTGCGCCTTGAGACGCTGGAGAGCGCGGTAATGAAGGGGCCCCGGGAAGATTGCCTGGATAGACGAGAAGAGAAGCCCTACCACCCTGGCAATCTGACGGAGGGAGGTGTGAGATTTGACAATCATCTGGTGTAACACATGTCTGATCCTGGCCATATTCCGGGACGGAAGGCTCAAGGAGGCTTTGAGCGACTCCACCACGAAGCCCAGAAAAACTACCCTCTGTGAGGGAGAGAGGACAGACTTGTCTTTGTTGATGACAAACCCCAACCCCTGAAGCAGGGAAACTGTCTGCTGGAGCTGAAGGCTCAGCTGCTCTGGACACTGGGCCATCAAGAGGATACCGTCCAGGTAGGCAATCATCCGAACACCCTGACTCCGTAGGAATTCCACCGCCGGATGGAGCAGCTTGGTGAAGCACCATGGGGCAGAGGAAAGTCCGAACGGAAGGGCCGTGAACTCGAAGACCTGACCCCTCCAGGTGAATTGGAGGAAACGACAGTGATGAGGATGGATGGGCACAACCAAGTACGCGTCCTTGAGGTCCAGGCGCACAATCCAATCGTTCGGGAGAAGGACGTCCCGAAGAAGATGGATCCCCTCCATCTTGAAGTGCCGGTAGACCAACCATCCGTTGAACTCCTTAAGGTTGATAACCGGCCGCTTGCCACCGTCCGTTTTTTCCACGAGGAAAATGTTGCTGAGGAAACCCGCCGGATGTTGAACTGATCGACAGATGGCCCCTTTGTGTAGCAGTTCCGAGACCTCTCCGTCGATCAGTAGTGCATCCGCTTCTGAAAACACGATAGGCCGCGGGGGCCTGGATTGATAGGGGCAATCGTAAAACTCTATGTGGAAGCCGTGGATCGTTTGCAAGACCCACGCGTTCGCCGTAATTGCTGGCCAAGCACCTGAAAAGGCTGCTAGCCAGCCGCCAATGCGCACCTGTTCTGCAGGAATAACACTTACCGCCGGAATTGGTGTTACCGGAATTATTCTTGAAGCCTTCTCGGCCTCTGAAGCGTTGACCCCGGGTGGGGTAAAAGTTGTTATAGTTAGACGAGGTGTTGTATTGCCCTCGCCCGGACCCTTGACCCTTGACCCTTGGTAAAGTTCTGACCGCCTCGGCCGGTCGCGAGGCCCCTACCGCGACCGGCCCCACGAGAGAAACGTTGTTGGAAGACTCTCCTAATGCTGGACTGGGCCTTGTCCAGGGAGGTACAGGTCGATACGAACTTGCCTAGTTCTTTAATGAATGGATCTCCGAAGAGTCCCCCTTGGGCCACCACTCCTGCCTCCGAGGAAGCTAAGTCCCCCAACTTTGGGTCCAGTTTAATTAGGAGTGCCCGCCGCCGTTCGGTCGAGAGGGCAAAGTTGGCGTTCCCCAAGAAGATGACCACCCTCTGCGCCCAATTCGACAGGACTTCAGGCGAGATAGTGGCCCCTGTCACCTTCGCCTCTTCCGCCATATCAAGAATTTTAGTGATGGGCCCTATAGCGTCCAGCAGTTTATCCTGGCAGGAACGCCAGGAGCGGTCAATACCCCTACGAGGATCCTTTACAAATTTCGCAAGGAATGTGGCCATCTTGGAGTCCAGTTTGGGCGTCATAGCCACCTTGCCCTCTAACGTAGGCCGGGGACATTCTCCCCGTAGACAACTCCTTGCCTCCTTCTCAAGAGGCTTGCGAAGACGTCCCGCCACGAATTTTGCCACCTTGTCTCCGGGGGTCCAGGCCGCGGACCGCGGATGGATGATCTCATCCGGGTCCAGCATCCCCGTACTATCCTGAGGCAAAGTGGAGGCCGAGGTGGACGGTCTCCACGAGTGTACTGAGTCCTCGTCATCATCAGTGTCCGCCGGTGACATCACCCCAGGCGAAGAGGGAGCCGTCCCCAAAGACACCGAGGGTTCCGGGCCCGACGGTGGCGCAGGGGTGGGAGAGGTCGCCTTGGCCAAAAACTCATTGCGCAGGCGTTCGAAGGCGTCCCTGTCCACACCCTGCGTCCCCGCAGAGGCTCCCTCCCTGCAAGGCTTCTTCGGGGCGGGAGGCTCCTCCCCCCCAGGAGGTGGGACGGCACCCGGCACCACTGCGTGACCCTGCGCCAGCTTCGCGCACTCTTCTACAATGTGGGCAGACAGGCGGTCCTCTATAGGGCCCACTATCTCCGTGACACATCGGTAGATGGAGCTGTCTACCGCATTGTAGAACTCATCATCATTCAAATAGTGGTGTTCCTCCTCCTCATAATACCCCTCTTGCTCCATGGCTGACAGCACTTACACTGCAGGGCCTGGTGACAGGGAACACAAAGACACACAAGTCCCACCAAGGGTGAGGAAGTCCGTCTGCAATAGACCAGATATGTGAAGGCCTGAGGCCCTGAAAGAATTCTGTCCGGTTGGAAACCGGAATAAAGGCAGCACCCCTTCACAACGCGCAGACCCTCCAAAGGACTGGGTCAAAGCCGCCTCCCAGCGCGCCGGCTCAAATACACTACACAGGGCTCCTGGCCACTTTGCGACCTCTGCTAGGCCCAACGCGGTAAAAATCGCAATGTACTGTTGTTTTCCGCCCGCAGGTGCTCAATGCGGTATAACCGCGGTACAGATCCCACGCGGGGCGTAAGAATAAAAATGGGCAAATGCAGACCCAGATAACTGGACGTTCAAGGTAAGGCGGCGGGGGTCAAGGCAAGGCGGCGGGGGTCAAGGCTCCGACGCGAATCGCTCCTCAGCGCGGCTCCTCTATGTGAGGAAACCCGCGCTGAGGAGCAACGAAATGACGCAGCACCCCCTAGTGGCCGCACAGGCCACCAAAACACAGGAGAATCGCGTGAGGAGCGACGGAACGCTCCCACGATTAAAAAAGGGACTCTGTGGGGGCAAAAACAAATAAATCATAAGCAATAACCCCACACAGAGCCCACCTTTAGCGCAATACTCGCTAGGAATCGAAATTGACAATGCCAGAATACATCACAGGAGAAACAGAAAAAAGGCACTTACTGACTGCGAAGCAGCGAAGAAAGAGGAAGAGGACTCAAGATGGAGGACCTATCTACATGTAATAGACACTGTTGAGGGACTAGTATTGGACTCTACTCATATGGAATGATGGGAGTGGTAGTTTGTTGGACACTACAAATCTGTGTGTTTTACTGTTTAATGCTTTCTTTACCTTGTTTTGGTATATATAAGCATTTGTTGAGCTTTTCGGGGCTGCTGTGAAATTTGTGAAAATAAAGAGCGAAGAAAGGAAAAGCATAATCCGAAGCCTCCGGTCCTGACACTGAATTGCAAAAACTGCAATTCAATCTTTTGACAGATGGAAATCTTCTTTTAAAAATATATATGTTACTCCTATGTAGGCCTTGTAGCCCACAAGTCAGGGTGCATGGTATCTTAAAGTAGGAGAAATGTATTGATAACATGTCCTTACAGCGACTGGCGACTGATGTTTTAAAATTCCGATCAGGATAAACCCATGTCACGCAGATTTGAAGATCAAAGTAGAAATAAGAGATGAACAGGGCATGTGCACATGTGGGTTGAACTCAAAATATAACTGGGCATGTTTTATTGGATTGTTCATGGTTCTTAGGTGAATAGAAAGCGTTAAAAAATATATATATATTTTCATCACTTATGTAATCGTCAATTGGGACAAAGCCCTTTGCTTGCTGGTAAATATCTGATTTTTAAATGTATGTGCAATTGGGAGATTTTTAAATGCGATACGGGAGATTTTAAATGGGCTACTATCTCTTGCATTGCTGTATGTGTATTGTTAAATTTGTTCTTTTAACTGCTTTCATCTAATTTATGATTTTAGAATGTATTTATGGTAATGTTTATTGACCACAGTCTAAATAAATTACTTGACGGACTAGCTCCCAAAAGCTATTTTCACTGTGGCAGGCCTAGCTGTTCTATGTAGAGTACAGACAAAATGCTAATGCTTTATTGCGGTAATGTGAACAATAGAAAATTAATTAAACCAGTATATTTAAAAAAAATTGCTTTTCCTGGGAAAGCAAAAGCATTAGCATCTTGTTAATCGCAGCTAGTGCTATTGACTGCATGAGTGTGGTGTCCTTGTTAAGAGGTACTTTGTTTTCTAAGACTTCATATCTACTTAAAGATCCTTTTTTAAATTGTGGTCATTGCATTTCTACAGAGTACAATGCCACAACACAAATAACACAGAGTACACCACATCATACAATTCAACACTATAAAGTCACCCATAAACATTGCATCGGCAAACGCAACATCATGCCATAGTAGCTCTCATGCTATTCATTACTACAGTATACCACATCATTCTTCCTCATGCCTCATCAAAAACGCTTTGCTTTACACCACACAACTTCCTATATATAGTGCTGCAAACCACACATTAGCAGTTTATACGGGAAGTAATTAAGAAACATTTCTATAATACTCAATTTTCTGACTTAGTGAATGATGGAAGGTGGAATGGGAATTTAAATCTAAGGCATGGATATGACCTCATGGCTTAGTGTAGGAAATATTCAACTTGCTCTGCCATCTGCTAGCTACTCTACTTTGCTTTCCTAATCACCTTTTTCTACCCCTTGTCACATGATCTATCTCGTCATGTTTCAGAGTACCACATTGAACTATACTACCACTCTCAATATTAGCTCACACCATATAATACCACAGAATACCATTCCATATCACACCATCCAACAGCACACGGTACCATTCACATCTCGTCAAACACCGTACCACACTTCATAATAACATACATACATCTGCACAGCATTTACATATTAATGTAATCAGATATTTATAGAGTTTTGTATATTCCTGAATCATGTTCTTTTATTGCCACTTCAGATTGATCATCGTTACACAAGCCACACAGGCTTATCAGGTATAGAGCTACCTCACAAACTGCATTTCATCATCCAACTCAACGCCATGCCACTTGATATTACAATATGCGGCACTATTTCACATTGCATACCATAGCGTAACACTACCACTGTATACTAGACTATATCACACTATACCGTAACATACAAGACCATTTCACACCACACCTGGATACATCCACAATACTCCGCTACGCAACACAATCTCACACCCCATCACACTACATCAGGCAATGTAACTCCATAGTGTTCAGGTATAAAAGATACAATTAAAATAATCAAAACACATACTGAAAACTAAGACTTCTGATTACAGCATGCCTAATTGCCTGAAGGAAATTCCTAGACACCTATAAGTACCAATAAAATATTTCAGTATTTTACATTTAAAAGATGTACTTGAAATCATTACCCATTAAATTCTTAATGGCATTGTTAAATCGCTTTCATAAGGAATCTTTTTTTACGTCTCGCCACGAACAGCTCCTTTCTGTTGTGAGCCATTTTGTTATCTTACAGTGGACTCAGTGACAAAAAGATCCTAAGGTCAGACTCCATTTTAGCAAGCCGAGACTCCATGTTCTGCCTGGTCATCAACATGTGCACCTTTGATGTAGATGCTGTCTGTCCTTATCTTTCCAAGAACTTGTTAAGGTGTCAAGTAACCCAGACAATGACATCGATACTACAGCTAATGGTACACTACTCAGAAACAGGCATCTTGTTATCTATATTTCAAGGTCAGCTAATAACCTACACGGTGCAGTCTGAATTGACATATATTTACCATATTTGTTTATACTAATGTGTCTAAGACTAGTCTATTGATGCACAGAGGTTATGTCAGAAATTCCTCAAACATTCCTCATGTCAGTTAAGATCTGTGGTCAATAGTATATAAGGATCATTAAGTGGCCATTTAGATAGAAGGATCATTGCATGTGCTAAGCAACAGTGTGAGACTGTTGATATAATGCACTTTTAAATATTAAGTGCCCTTTCTGAGTGCAGTACTTGTGTGTGATATTTTAAAACACAAAATTGGGTTTGAATTACTACTGTGTCCCTGACCCCCTTTTAGTAACCCAGAAGGCACAGACACCACATCAGCTATATTGAATGGGTTTGTGTGGGTCTACAATAATCTGTTCTTTATACATTCAAACGTTGTTGGACTGAACTAAGTTCGGGTATTTGTGGATGGGAAAGTAAACCTTGTAGCGCCAAGACAGAGACTTAGCTTACACAACATTAGAGCCCGTCCATTGTTGCCATTGCTCTTGCATTCATGCTCTAGGGAAGAGACAAACCACTTACTGTGTCACCTTCCACCTCTGGCTTTTTTTAGAAACTGTTTCTACAAATGTGTGTGTTTTTACAGGTGTCTTCTTCAGGTACTCTCCCCCGCCCCCGTGTTCTTCCCCCATTCCACTCCCACCCAACCTACATTGTCCGTGTGATTCCCTCAGTCCCTCCTGCTCACCCTCTGTTGTCCGTGTGCGTGTCCCAGCCCTTCCCACCCACACCCTGTAGCATGTGTGTCTACCCCAGACCCTCACACCCACATTCTGTTGCTCCTTTGGCCCTTCCCACCAACCCTCCATTGTCTGTGTGCTCCTCCACCCCCTCTCTTGTCGTCCCTCCATGTTGCCTCATTCCTCAACCCAGTCACCTGTATATTTGGGAAGTGGGTTGAGGTCCAAGGCAACACAGAAGGAGGGTAGTAGAGTAGGACACCTGTGGGAGGAGAGGACAGGCGAGTGGGGTGGGGGAACACACAGCTAAAAATAATGAGAAAAGGGCCTCATGGCAAGGCCATCGCATTTTTTTTAATTCATTTTTTCAAACGCAATAGTTCTGGATTTTTGTTTTCAAATTATTTTTATCCATGCTTATGTACTGCACGGCTACAAATAATTGGCAATGCCAATAGCTGTGATAGGCGAGAACTACCTACACTTTAAAAAGAAAAAAATATATATTTTTGTTTAATTATCCTTATCTTATTTTTGCGACTTTTGTCCATAAGTCTAACTCCAATACAAAAACATATTACTTCATTATGTTTGATCTCGGGATAAGGCAGAGATAGCATTCACAACGCAGGGCTTATATTTTTTGGTCCGCTCCAGGCGGCTTTTCCGAATTGCTAGAAGGGGCATTTAATTTGTATTTATTTGTTGATTTAAAACAAAAATGTATGATAAAAACGTGAGCCCTTGGTGGCTCCTCCTCATTTTTAAGTCTCTCCAGCAAGTGTGCTGTCTATTGCGAGAGTTTAGAGCCCACCAATTACTTACCATTGCTTGGTTTCATTACCACTGTAATTTGCTTGCTTCCCATTTGTCTGCAGTGTGCGCTTTCTTTCCTATTCTTTGTTGGTCCTGCCCTTGGATCATGGACGCATTACTCTGTACTTCCTCTGCTTGTTTTTTGGGTGCTATTTTTTCATTTTGTTTAAGTACTCTACGAGATTGTTTTCTTCAATGTGTTCCTTGAGCGATTCCCTCACCCCTCTGCCACATTCGGTGTTCCTCTTGCCTGTGTGCTTCTCCCTCACTTCCCCTGTGTTGCTCTGTCGCCTGTGTGCTTACTATCCAACAACTCAATTTGCTCTTTCACCTGTTTGATCCCACTACCAGTGCCCCTGTGTTGCTTTACCCCACCCGTGCTTCCGCCCCTCGTAGCTCTTCTGCGCCCCAAGTTGCTTCCCCCACCTGCTTTGAAAACTCTTCTCACCACCCGTGCCCCATGTTACTTGTATCCCTTGTCTGTGACTCGGTGGTGCTTCCCCCCCACTCTTATATAAAATAAAAAAAAGTTTTTTTGTTTTTTAGGTACTGATCCAACTAGGATGGGTAACTGAAAGAAAAAAAAACACGTAGCTGTTTCATAAGCTTATTTTTTTGTTGTTTTTGAATTCTTTAGTCTCAATCAAAAAGAATGGGCTCATGCAAACATAATTTGTTCGTCAAATTACTGCTTTGTGTGAGGAAAAACATTCGGTTTTTTAGACGAACCCTCAACCACCAACCTAGTTGGTGGCATGCTTCATCATCAGATTGCCACTCAGGATGCCTAGTGCATCCTGGGTGTGCTTCGATGCCAGAATTACCATGGAGCTGTTGTTTTTTTGTGCAAAGTGAGGTGATTCAGAAGTTAAAACTATCTCTAGGGTCCCCTTGAGAAGGATTTTGTTTTGTTTATGATGTTTGCATGAGCCGTACTTTTTGATTGAGCCCGATTTACCCAGGGGAGAGGAACGTGCTGCTCCTATTTTTCCTCACTTTTCTTTTGATACTTAATTTTAAATATTTTAACCATGTGGCCCAGCACCTGGATGCTGTGCAGCATGGCTAAAACCCTTGTCAGAGCCAATAAGTCCCAAAGGCGAAACCTATTGGCATTTTCAATGCTCGTTTAAGTTGGTGAGAAGGAAGCCGTTGTATTTCTATAATATGCCATAGAAACGAAGGGCTATAATGAAGACCGTGTTATTTGATCTTAAATTTCACCTATATATGAAATCAGGACTGTAATAAATGCAGTGTAGTGCTCCTTTAATCTTTAAATGAAACGAAGATCTAAAGGTAACATCACCAGGTTAGTCTTTATAATATTTCATTGCATGCAGGGGCAGGCTTGCACAAATGTACATTGTGCGTCTACATGTTTATGCGCAAGTTACAGCATTGAAGCTAGAGCTATGGCCTTTGCCAATGCTTGTACTCATTTAGTTTTTCCTTTTAATGTATTTCCTTGCATCTTGTGAGTTTAATCTCAGGATTTTGCATATTCTTTAGAAACCCTTTTTCTATATTGCAACCTAATGTCTACTTAATTTAGTTAGGTTGTCTAATTCAATTATTATGATCTGCAAGCTGCTTATCAGCACACATTTCTTTGCAGTACGATGTGTCCCTTCACACCATACACCACACCACATCAAACCACAACTCACTAATATCAGACCATTCTATGAAACTGCTGATCATACCATCTCACAGCCCCACAGATCGCCATGCCATTTATCAACATATCACACTAAACCTCATCCCATCACTTACCACCAAAGAATGCATTTGTAATACCAGCTAGAGGCAGAAATATGTGCATTACCCAATAACTGCTTGTATTAGTGATAGATAGATGCGATTGGATTGTTGTTCTGAAAAAAATAAACAATTATTGAACACTGAACAGGGCTAGCTCCAGGAACCGTGCAGCCTATTCTAGAGTGCTTCAAGACAACATAAAATAACCTAATCCTAAAATATGCGAAGACGGTCCCTTTAGTACCATTTTTCTGAATTTTCATGGCAACTACAGTAGTGAAACACATTCTCCATTGGGTTTAGAAAGGAGTATGTTACATAGACACCAGTTGAATAAAGTGATCTATTAACATCCCTTTAAGTCATAAGGAATGGTTTTGAAGCTCAACTTCCAATAGTTTACTAGCAATTGATCAATAATTATGTAAAGGTAATGTCCCACGTCTGTTATGGCTTGTTCAGATGAGGGTCTGAGTATGTTTCAATATTGAAGCACAGATCAAACCAACATCAAAGTCTTATTTTAGTTTTTTCTGATTAAAAACAGGTATGTGCTGTTAAGCTAGTCGACTATGAAAATAGGATGACTCCAAATTCACAACTAACGCCATTCAAAGATCAACAATTAGGAGATGTGGTCAAAAGCAATAACCTGTCGTACATTTTGTTGTTTTATTGATGGGTACATGTCAGTCCAAGGTACTCGGGTCAATGAATGTGATGTCAGTTGAAATGTTAATTTCTTCATCACATAGAGGTGAGTACTTATCAACCAGGTGCAAGTTATGAATGCACCTGTCAGGAAACACAGATGTGATGTAGAATACTAAAAGTAACGGGCAGAATTGACAGTTTGCGTAGTTCTGAGGTCTTATTAATCCTAATTTTAGTTATGCTATGTGCATTAGTAAAACATTGCGAACGATGATTAGGGCTGAGTGAGTATACTGTAGACGTGAACCGGAAATTTGCAGTATAATTAATATTAATAAACTGGTAGGCTAGATAAAGGCAACACCAGTCTGAAGATTCTCTGGTATTCTCCGTGGGTCATCACTTGCATCTGGTGGTACTAAATCAAGTTGAAATCTTCCAGCAGGATGAGCTCGGTGACTTCCTCAGAGGCCTGGCAAGGACTGAGCCATTGTTTTTGTTTGAACAAAAGAAGGCCTCCTTGGTCCCTTTCAGAGGAACCTCTTATGCTAGTGCTCTGAAAAGAACCTTACCCTCTCTACCCATCAGCAGATTGCTTTCTGTGGAATGCGATGAAGCTCCCTCCCCAATACTATCTCAGATTTATGTAAAATAGCTTTTGGTAATAGGCTCACAATGTAAGTAAATAAGCAATTAGGATACCTAAAATGTGATTTCATGAAAGTGCCGCTTCCGCTAAACAAATTGTTCTGAGTGATCTATTTTGTGTCTAAATTTAAAACATCTGATATGATAAATGATGGTCTGACATGTTTTTTGTTTATTTTCCAGCTTCCTCAGGCAACAATTCTAAGCAAAGACTGCAGGAGCCCAAGGCACCTAACGCCCCACTGGATATCCCGGTGCCAAAGTTCAAGAGACAAAAGAAAGAGACTACTTACAATTACATGCAACGCATGGCTAGTGTTGCAAACCACGTCATGTTCCTGACAAATAATCAGCCTGATCGTGAGCCTGAAAAGGAAGTAGAGTTGGCTGGCGAGACCAAGCAAGAGAAGCCGAAAATAAAAGAGTATGTCTCTACAGTTACGCAGTCTAAGTTGCTTTGATGTGGTGATAGGGTGATAAGGCTTGGAGTGGTGGGAATTCATAACGTTTCACCATTGTGACTGAAAACCAGCTAAGCACCAATGCCCACTTATATTCTTTCAGGTTTAAATAATATACAAAATTAAGAGAAAGCTGAGAAAAGAAGCAGGCGGAGCGCAGAATTGCTCCACTTTTGTGGTGGTTGGAAAATTATCTGCAGTTATGAATAATGTGTTGTACCTTCTGCTGCTATATCTGGTCTTTACAGCTTCATTTATCTCCTTTGTACAGATTTGACAGACGCAGAAAGGTGAAGGTATTAAAGAAAAAAGCAGAAAAGAAAGTAGATCAA
Source organism: Lissotriton helveticus (assembly GCF_964261635.1). NCBI lineage: Eukaryota > Metazoa > Chordata > Amphibia > Caudata > Salamandridae > Lissotriton > Lissotriton helveticus. Next base: position 1,098,665,530 of record NC_136068.1, read on the forward strand.
CTGGAGAAGGAGATGTTTCGAGGTAAGGTTCCTGTTTCTGGGTGGGCTTACTTTATGGGTTTTTAAAACTGATTGTAGCTACCACTTTTCTAGATGAGCATAAGGGGACATGGGATTTTTCAATGTATAGTCTTATGTATCTCTACACTGCTCGGGTTATCATCCTACCTGCTCAGAAGGAGCTTGATCTATTCTTGCCACATGTGCCAGGTGATCCTGGTGAACGACCAGTGTCCCTCAATCACCTTTCCCTTTTGTCTCGGTTGTTTGACATTGTAAGGTAACTGTGGGTTTCTGTGGTGCCTGTGTTGCATGGGGGCGAGTGGTCTCTAGCTAGCATTACAGATTCTATCATTCTAGGCTGCGGGAGGGAATCCCTTTGTCTCTGGAAGAGGGACACAGTAGAAAGGGGAGTGTTGGTGAGCTCCACTGCTAGCCTTTCTTCATAGTATGCCATGTTATTAGTAGGAGGTGGGTACCTCCATTGCATGCTAAGACGGTGGGTGTTAGGTGATCTACTGGTTGGGGTGTTAGCGTAAACTGGGATGTTGCCTTTGGATTGGGGATACCAAGACCTCTGCCCTGCAGTTGGTCTCCTCCTCCCTTTGCAAAGGTCAAAATGGAGTCCCGAGTTTTTTATAATGTTTTCATGGGTCACACTACTGCAAATATATGGTAAAGCTGTTGCTTTTTGTCTGTTTCGTAGACCGGGTAGAGTTTGGCGAGGTTGCAATGGAGCCTCCATCCTTCACAGTTACGCCCAGAAAGAGTGTCGGCAAAGAGAAGGTAACACACAGTACAAGTTGTCATCAACTTGCCGTTCTCAAGCTAATGTTGATGTCGTCAGTCTGCTGTTCATAACTTCAGAGTAGGATAGGTGTCAAATTTACGATTACGGGGGTTAAAGCGAACTATCATGTTTCTATTAAAGTCATTCCGTGAACAAGTAATGGCCTTGCAAACCTACACAGGAGACCGGTGAGTGAGCGAATTTGCATGGGGTAATCCAGTCTCAAGCTCTCATTAGCAACATATTGTGCAATGCACTTGAACAGCGCGCAAAGCAGGCCTAGCATAAAGAGACCCTTTCACCCAGGTGCTTCGAAGACTGCACTGTTCTGTTCCGATGCTAAATGAAAGTGTTGTATCCTTAATGAAAGAATACCAGGAGCCAGGATGTAATCAAGACTAGTTTATTCAGTCTTCAGTCAGGGTAATAACATCTCTGTACTCCAGCCAGCCTAGTGTGGAACCAGCCCCACCAGGAGCAGCCTCCCTAGCTGCTCAGCCCATCTTCAACTGCCACATTCACCCCACTCAGTCACCCAGGCATTCCACGCATCACAGGCACACCAACATTCTGAAAGCAAGACACACTCTGGCTGAGCAGCTAGTGGCAGCAAGGCTGGAATACATGGTAAATAATTATGTAGGATATAACAGAAAGTCAGTCACTTTTTCATTAAATGTATTTACAGGTCTGAAGCAAAGTCACCCATAACATCCCAAACCGATCCCTTGGCCCTCCTTGCCTTTTTACATCCACTCCCTTATATAGTGGTGGCATGCTTTAGTATGCAAGTCTCTAGACAATTCCTCAAAAGCTTTCTTTCCACCAAAAACAAGAGACCAAGATCTCCTTTCTGAGGGACAGCGACAACAGATATTCAGACAACAGGCCTTTTACCCCTGTCGTGAGGGCTTTGTTTCACCCAGTGAGAATACTATTTCACTATTAGATGTGTTAGATCAACAAGCTGTCAATGCACGCTATACCCTGAGACAGGCAATTGTGTTGTGTGTTTGTAATACAAATAACCTAAATGACATAAAAAAAGGGAAGGAGGGTGGCACATATTAGCACAAGGGTGGAGTCCCTTGAGCGCATTGGAATGATAGGATTCGCACAGGATCACAGAGACGTAGTGTTCAGTAAGGGAATGTTTCCCCCGACCGCTATATTGGAGTCCTTACAGGATTATAGAGGGTCAATTATATGCATTCAAAGACTCACAAATACTTTATGCTCATTAACATATAGCCTTGAGAAAGCCTCCGGCTTGCATGCCAGCCACTTAAGGAGGAGAAACAAATGTTGACTGCATGAAGTTATCTAAAGGAATGAACATGTCAAGGTATGTCTGGGAATTAAATGTAAATGTTTTTGTACTTGTATAGCGCACAGCTACCCGCAGTGGGTTTCCCGGCGCTTGTACGAATAACGCAAGGGAACCCTTCCTGGCTTTCCCTGTGAAGTGTCCATTTCTGGGCACCCCCATTGTGCAGACCAGGCATCCCTCGCGTTGTGGGGGCCTTTGTGGAGACTAAGCAAGCTATTGCCCAGAGTTGCAGCGCGGGACCCATGATCAGAATAGGCACTGAGGCGAAAATATCCGGTCAGGGGAATTAATGAGCCCGAGACCAGCCGAGGCGGGAATCGAACCCTGGTCCCTGATCAGAGCTCTGCATCGAGGTCTGCCTGCTCTAACCATTGAGCCACACTTCTCCACACACCATTGAGCCACACTTCCCCACACAATTAAAAATACATAAACTTGTTGTATTGTTTCCAAAGAGTTTCCTTTATTATAATAACACTAAAGTCATAAAGCTAGAGTGTGTATATATATATATATATATATATATATATATATATATATATATATATATATATATATATATATATATGCTTCAATTCCTTGCGGCTCGTTTTTCGAGGGGAACCGCCCGTGGTCTGGTGGCGCGTCAAAACTGGCAGAGCCCTGCCAGAAATTTTCTTTCCATGAAAAATCAATAATAACGCGCTCTCAGAAGACAGGATAGCCACACAGTGTCGGTTTATTGCTGTTACGCGTTTCGGAAGTCCTTGCTCCCTTGCTCACACAACAATACCACAGCATTCCACCAGTTACATACACAAAGTGTAATGGCCATCAAAACAGGACTGCACAATTCAGTTTTGGCAGACATCTTAGAAGGGGTTATTTTCACACATTTTCCTTATTCTAGATGCCATATTTTTTTAAGCAACTCTTAATTCGATGTAAAAATACATTATAGTCATTTTTTTGTGTTTTACTCTCGCCACAGTGGCATAATCTGCTGTTCTGTTTAGTTACCCTTTCTTTCTTTCACCAAGTGGCTATATAAGGGTCAATTGTCTCTGGTGGTTTTGCTGTTAAAAACATAAAGTGAAAAAAACGTGAACTAAAGTGAATAAATTTGTAACGTTACAAAGTGACGTGATCTCTTATTCTATCTTGTTACTGGTTCTTCCAGGTGACAGGTTTCAAATTGCTCGTGAAGTGCACGTGATATCTACTCTGAGCTCCCTGATGTCACCTGTTAGAGTAAAACAAACATACAATTCCATTAGAATTCTTCTTAAATGTTAAAAACATATGTACAGTTTTAAGCATTGACCAAATAAACATTTAGACATATTAGCCATTAGTTGTTATGTTAACTGATGATCTCATAATTTTGACTAGAGATTATGTTATGTCAGATTTAGGGATCATACAAATGTACTATTAGCTCCTCATGATCATTATGACCGTTAGGTTGTCTCGTCTCTAATTCAAGAATCCACTTGGATTCCTTCTTCCGCAGTTGTAGCTCTCTATTTCCCCCCCTTGGGTTCTGGTTCACTTGTTCTATTGCAAAATACGTTAGTAAATTGCAATTCGAATTGTGGTATTGGGCGAAATGTCTCGCGACAGGGTATTGTGGATCCCTGTTCGTGATAGCCCTTAGGTGCTGCATCACTCTATTCTTCACCATCACGGTTGTACTCCCCACATATCTTTTTTGGCATGGACACTCAAGTACATATACCACATGTGTTGAGCTGCATGTCAAAAATTGTCCAATAGTTTTCTTTTTATTCGTTCCGTGAGGGATCTTGAACTCCTTTCTCATCGAGCTGTATCTACAGGCTTTACAATGCCCACATGGGAAGAATCCCTCTAAGTTATGCTGATTCCTATCTCTATATTCTGTGATATCTCCCCTTGTGATCAAGTCCCTCAAACTTCGACTTTTTCTGTATGTTATTGCAGGTCTCACACTCAATCTCGGTCCAACAATAGGGTCACATTTCAAAATATTCCAATTTTTAGAGATCATTTTCCTCACATATTGCGACCCCTTATTGTACGTGAGGATTACTCTAGTGGTTTCATTCTCCTTCTCTTCCACTTTCTTTGGTGTTAATGTCTTTTCTCTTGTGACGCTTTCCATTCTCGATAAAGCCCTATCCAGAACCCATTTGGGATAACCTCTTTCTCTGAATCTCTGTACCATATTTTTGCTTTCTTGCTTGAACTCATCAGTATTGGAGCAATTTCTCCTTGCTCTTAGCAATTCCCCATAGGGGATGCTCCATTTCAGGGTGTCTGGGTGACTACTAAGAGCATGGAGGACACTATTGCCCGCAGTTTCCTTCCGGAACAATTTTGTTGTCAGTCGGTCTCCTTCTGCTCTTACCTCAACGTCTAGATACTCACCCTTATGTCTATCTTTACAGTGAGACAACTTTATGTTATACCTGTTAACATTAAGCTGTTCTACAAATTCTTCAGCTTCTACATCATTGCCACTCCACACCACAAACAGGTCATCTATATACCTTAGCCAGACTTTGACTTTTTCAAACGCCTGCCTATATCGGGGATCTGTTTTGATTTCTTCTTCCCATTTTCCAAGGAACAAATTCGCGAAGCTCGGCGCGAAATTTTTACCCATACATGTCCCTGTGGTCTGTTTGTATAATTCACCATTAAACATAAATACATTATTTTCAAGGCATATTCTTATCATGTCACCTATCATTTTTGTGTGTTCCAGGTACATTATGTTGCGCTCTTTTAAATAGTACATACATGCATCAATTCCCTGTTTATGGTCAATTATGGTATACAATGCATTCACATCCATTGTCATCAACATGTATTCTGGTTTCCACTGTAAGTCATTGATTTTATTCAGGAAGTCCTGAGTGTCTTTGACATATGACGGGAGTTTTCCTACATATTCCTGCAGAAAATGTTCTTTACTCTAACAGGTGACATCAGGGAGCTCAGAGTAGATATCACGTGCACTTCACGAGCAATTTGAAACCTGTCACCTGGAAGAACCAGTAACAAGATAGAATAAGAGATCACGTCACTTTGTAACGTTACAAATTTATTCACTTTAGTTCACGTTTTTTTCACTTTATGTTTTTAACAGCAAAACCACCAGAGACAATTGACCCTTATATAGCCACTTGGTGAAAGAAAGAAAGGGTAACTAAACAGAACAGCAGATTATGCCACTGTGGCGAGAGTAAAACACAAAAAAATGACTATAATGTATTTTTACATCGAATTAAGAGTTGCTTATAAAAATATGGCATCTAGAATAAGGAAAATGTGTGAAAATAACCCCTTCTAAGATGTCTGCCAAAACTGAATTGTGCAGTCCTGTTTTGATGGCCATTACACTTTGTGTATGTAACTGGTGGAATGCTGTGGTATTGTTGTGTGAGCAAGGGAGCAAGGACTTCCGAAATGCGTAACAGCAATAAACCGACACTGTGTGGCTATCCTGTCTTCTGAGAGCGCGTTAATATTGATTTTTCATATATATATATATATATATATATATATATATATATATATATATATATATATATATATATATATATATATTGGTAGGGGGACTTTTGTTCTACACTAACCTTGTGTGTTTATGCACTTATTATAGTACATTCAGGATTATATAGTAGGCTGGGCTAGGTTAACGGGCCTTTTCCTTGTCAGAACAATGAGTCGGTAACAATAGGCTAATGCAAACTTGTCAAATCTTCAGATCCTGTGGAAGATGTGAACTCTTTGCTACTCCTGTCTATCACGAGGCTCAAGCTGATCGTGAACCTGTTGTAGCTGAAATGACTAAGAAAGTTTGCCGTATAGCAGAACTACTTGATAATTACCAAACATCTAGCTCATCAGCCTGTTCAAGAAAGATTTTCATACCCCGATCTATGAGAGTGTTTACATATTTTTGAAAGAACAATCGAGGCGTTTGAAATATACATTCCAGCTGTTTCAACTGCACGAATCATACTGTTTAGAAATGCCCAATTAAGCAAGAAAGACTATTCAGCTGCTGCAAGTACAGCCTCCTTGATTAATATTGTGATTGACTCCCATATGTCTGGACATTTCCTCCTCTGTTCACCCACTCTGATCTGCTTGACCACATGTTTTTGCAACGTATTAGCAGTATTTGATGTGTCATAGTAAGAGTATTTAGAACAATAGCCCTGGCACTTCTGAGTTTGAAGTCCCCTGAAATAAAAAAAAACTAGTGAAGTGGGTAATTACAGTGGCTTTACCCTTGGTATTAAAAACAGATGAGGGATACATCATAACTCTTACTGCTGTAGGGGTGAGAGATGGGTGGTCCCTAGCTGGCTGGTTGTTGAAAGTGCTGCTGTTACTTAGTTGCCTTGGGCGTATTCACTCTCCCCTTACCACCCACACATAAAAACAACAAAGTGTTACTTTCTGTAATTTCTGTTCTTTCTTTTTTATATACCATATGTTCACTTCCTTTATAAGGCCGCAGAGCTCTATTGCCAATTATTTCTACATGTGCCCAACTCCATTTCTAGATCACCTTCTTTCTCACTTTTAATTCCTTAGGAGTCTTCACATTCCCCATCAGCATCTAGGATGATGTACCGTATCGCATGTATGCATTACGTATCCCTCTTTCGACCAGGTCTCCTATATGCCCCTTCCTGTGCAGATTATTTTAACAAAGCAAGATGCTCCTTAATCAATGGACTGGAGCACTACACATAATGTCCTTGTGTAAACCACACCAAATCTTCCCAGTATTTGTGCATTGCAGAAAATAATTGACAGTTCAGCCTTCCGTGACCACGATCTATGCAAACGTTCGCCCCATGAATATCTGCGCTTCTTTGACAGATTGCAAGTTGTTTTCTTCATGCCCCCAAAACAGTCCCAATATTAATAACAGGAATGACCGGCCGATTCTTTCTTAATTCGCAAAAGCAGCCTATGAGTTACGTTCTTTTTGTATTCGTTGAAGATTCTGGTTCATTTGTTAGTGAAGTTTATTTTGCATATTTGTCTTCCATCTTTTTTCACTTCTGTTATTGTTTGTTGTAGCCTGGGGAGCGACAGCTTCTTCTCAAGAATATTTTCAAGCAGCAGAATGCCTCCTCTCTTGGAAAAAAGTCACAGCTCACATCAATGGCTCGACAAAGGATTATGGAAGAAGAGCGGGAGCGAGTTGTACAGGCTTACAGGGCCTTGAAGAAGCAAAAACAACTACAACAAACCAGCAAGCCACTAAACGCAAGCTGAAGAATTCCAATGATGCAAGTGAACAATTAAAGACTTTTTCAATTTTTGGATCCTACCAAGGTCATACTCAAGGCACCAGAACTAGAGGGTAGATAGAAAAGACTTAATTCATTCATATATGAATGATCTTTCTCCAGCATCATGCTCTTTTGTGACGCACACCCCCAGACTGCTCACAGTTTAAATATGGTCGTTTTCTCAACTATGATTTTCGTTTGTGTTGAGTTTTATGTGAAGTTGACACGCAATTTCCAGCTGTACAGAGTGCTAGTCATTAGGTCATGTTCTTACCGCATATAAATGAAACAGTTGGCGAGAGTGATTGTTCAGTTATACTTCTATTTTAGTTTGCATTGAAAAGTGGGGAACAAACGTTGTTTTTCCCATTCCGTTTTCCACAATAAAGGTTGCTCATCTCTGCAGCAGAGCGCACTCTTACCTATTTAAATCGGGCTTATAATGAATCTGGAACTTTTCCAGAATGGGGTCTTTTTTGGCTTTTGATACTGTTTCAATAATTGTCTAGATATGTGCATTTCACAAAGGAGTTGAATGTGCTTCAAAGAGTAAATCTTAGAAACACTTTTGAACACCTTGATCATTAGATCCCAGTCAGCTAATGAACCTGGAGCATTTCCTCTCATTGCCAGATTAGTGGTTACAGAGCAATCCCAGGTCAATGAACCAGGGCATTCTGATTGGCTGGCAGCAATGTAAATTATTTATTGCTACAAGTTCACTTTCTCCATAGCACAAATTTGAAAGGCAGACTTGTTATTTACTATTCAATACAACTCTAATGGCTCCTAGTTTCATAATACTCTCATAGTCATCATTGTGTGTTCAAATTTAAATTGTAGAGCATAGACGCGGTGTTTTGTATCTCAGATTTAATTGAATTACAGTGGGATTATTCTTCCTCTGTTATCTGTAGTGTTGTCGTTGATCGATGGTAATGTCTCCAGGATGTAATTGATTACGTTCGTTTTGATGCCATCTGTGACCCCATTATATATGAGATTTAGTACCCCTACTGTACATTATAAGGATATTGCTGTTCATCATGGAGTTCCTGTCCCCCCCCCCCCCCCCCCCTTCAAGTACTTTCTTCCATAGTTGCCAAAAGCTGCCGTGTTTTGGGTAGCACCTGCAGTTAGTGGCCAATTCTGTATGCTCTTATTTCTGTGCGTAAAATATTTAACTATGTGTCCCCGTATCTAATTTATTTTGATTATTCTGACCGCAGCGCGCTGATTTACCTGCTGCTGACTGCTCGTTTTTAACAATTTTAATTACTTGTATCATCGCGCTCCCGCGCTGCTGACCTCTGGTTCCAGGCGATATTTTTCTTTCTTGCTTTTGGGGGCAATATCTAGTTTAGATCCTTACCTCGCACCATAATTGGGTCTCACCCCGCATTTTGCGGGATTTAGGGAGCTTCAGGGCGTTCTAGGGCTCATGGGGACATTGCGTCGCAGCGATTTCGGCCGCCATCTTGGGTGAGGGAACCAGGTGAGTGCCGATTAGCAGGCGACATCTTGGTTGGGGGGCTAGTGCTTACATCGCAGGACTCGCGCGTCTGGAGAAGTGCTTAAAAGTGGATCTCTCTCGCTGGCAGGTTAGATTATTCTGACCGCAGAGTGCTGATTTACCTACTGCTGTACTGCTTGTTTTTAACAATTTTAATTACTTGTATCATCGCGCTCCCGCGCTGCTGACCTCTGGTTCCAGGCGATATTTTTCTTCCTTGCTTTTGGGGGCAATATCTAGTTTAGATCCTTACCTCGCACCATAATTGGGTCTCACCCCGCATTTTGCGGGATTTAGGGTGCTTCAGGGCGTTCTAGGGCTCGTGGGGACATCGCGTCGCGGCGATTTCGGCCGCCATCTTGGGTGAGGGAACCAGGTGAGAGCCGATTAGCGGGCGACATCTTGGTTGGGGGGGCTAGTGCTTACATCGCAGGACTCCCGCGTGTACGGCTATAAAAGATGCCTAACCATCAAGCGCGCAGCGCCGGCGCGCAACGGACGCACCGCTGGCGTGCCGGAGGTGCGCCAGAGGTAAGCCCGTTTGCACCCGTTCGCGCACAGGTCGCGACCAGCGCCAGCTACGCTGCCCCTCCTGACTCTTTACGCCTAGTATATTCTAGGGAAGAGCTCATGCGTTATGATCAGCGGCCCATTTTGAATGGCAGTTTTGATATAAGCTGCATGGGGACGTTGTCATGCGGCTTGATTAACGTGAGATCTCTTAATAAACACCACGTGGAAATATCGCTCCTCATAGAGACACATGAGTTAGATGTTCTCTTCATGACGGAGACGTGGACCAGGGTCGATAGCGAGGTGGAACTTGGATTTGCCTGTCCACCGGGCTATAAAATTAGACACAACCCTCGAGTAGGGAGTCGAGGGGGCGGAGTTGGCCGTATCTTCAGAGACTCCTTGGATTTTTTGTTGTTGGAGATCAAGGCTGTGTTGGGCTTTGAACTCATTGGATTTTCCCTGAAAGGGCAAGGAGGTGCATTGCATTCTGGGTTGTTGTGCTATAGGCCCCCCGGAAATGCCCCGTCAGCTCTACCTGAGCTGGTAGACCTCATTTATGATCTGTCTAATGCCCACGCGAGATTATTAATTCTGGGGGACTTTAACCTCTGGCCCAATGGGCCCTTGGATTCAGCGTTTAGAGACCTTTGCCAGACCTGTGATAATGTACATTTATAACAGCTGGTGCTCTCCCAGACGCATCTGAAGGGTCATGCTCTTGATTTAGTCTTTGCGGCTAAGAATCAGGTCTCTATCGAGAATATCATTCCCCAATGTTGGACTGACCATGCCTTGGTTCTCTTTACTCTATCTCTCCCCGCCATCACGCGCAGGCGTGACAAGACGGGAGTGTTCAATCTTACTAGGCAATGGTCCAGACTATTGAAACAGCCTAGTCTCCCTACCTTGCTATCCGGTGGATTTATCTTGGGAGAAAGCGTGGATATGAGCTATCTACGCCTCACCCAGCAAATCAGACACCTTGGATAAAGTGGCACCTTTACGGAAAGCAAGAGACCGGTCCAAACTTGCCATGCCGTGGTACTCTGAAGATCTTCTTCATCAGAGGCTGCGGTGCAAGCAGGCGGAGAGGGCCTGGCGAAAGCACTATTTAGAGCCTGATAAAGTTCGCTATAAACAGGCCCTTCTGTGCTATAAAGCACAGATTAAATGTGCCAAAGCCAAGTTCCTCGAGGAGACGCTGACGCAGGCCACTAATAAATCCCAAACTTTGTTTAAAATCGTCAAGGACTTGTCCCATCCGGCCAGTGCGGCTAATTGTATCCCTGCCTCTCAGTCTCTGTGTGACTCCTTGGCAGCGGCCTTTGAGGACAAGATTGCCACCATTTTGAGTGGGCTTTCTGTCCCAGTCTCCCCCTGCCCCCAGTTCCAGATGGATACGGCCCCTTTATCCATCTCTGGGACCCCGGAGGTTATGAAGGAACAGGTTCGGATTGACAGTTTCCCCCTCCCTCTCTATGAGGAGTTTTGCCAATTGGCAAATGGTGTATCTTCCGGATCTCCTATGGATCTTTTACCCCATAGACTGTGTAAGATGTTTCGAGAGGAACTGTTTCCGCCTCTGTTCTCCATCTGCTGTCAATCTCTTAACACGGCTACGGTCCCGGACAGCTGGAAACTTGCCGTGGTCTCTCCTCTCCTGAAGAAGGCAACATTGGACCCCTCCTGCTTGGTTAATTATCGACCAATTTCGTTGCTTACTTTCCCTATTAAGATCCTGGAAAGGTGGGTCACAAAACATCTGCCAGCTTTCTGGAAACGAATTCCTGGCTGGACATGGCCCAGTTCGGTTTCAGGCCTGCCCACGGCACTGAATCTGCGCTAGTGGTCGTCCTGGACGATCTTCGTTCGCGGGTCGACTTAGGTCATGCAGCATTTTTAGTGCTGCTTGATATGTCGGCCGCGTTCGACTTGGTCAGCCACGCTATTCTCATCAGCAGATTGGAAGAGGCCGGGGTGGCGGGTCTGGCCAGAGATTGGCTGGTCTCCTATCTTCGGGATCGACATCAAGTAGTGACTCTACCGCCTTTTAAATCTGGCACAAAAAGAGTGGGGCAAGGGGTACCCCAGGGGTCGGCCATCAGTCCCATTTTATTCAACCTTTACCTCCGTCCTTTAGTTAAGCTGATCAAATCATTCGGTATCTCGGTTATTAACTACGCCGATGATACTCAGCTTATCTTCACTGGAAGGTAAAGAGGCTGTGTCTCAGGAGACATTTCATCGCTGTATGACATCTACTGCGAATTGGCTGCGTACCAACTGCCTTCAGTTCAATGGCTCTAGAACTGAGGTGTTGCACTGCTCCCTGGATTGCATTTCTCGGCCTTTGCCAGTGGATTTTTGGCCTACTGCTTTCCAGGGTACAGCTGCGGCAGCAGATTCCGCCCGTAACCTGGGCGTTATGATTGGATCTAATCTGCAACTGAATGTTTTTGTAAATAAAACCATCGCCACATGTATGACGCTGCTTCGCATTCTGCGTAAAATTCTCCCTATGCTCCCGGCTCAAGCTAGACCAGAAGTTGTGCGTAGTATTATTCTCAGTAAGCTTGACTACTGCAAAGCACTGCTTCTGGGTGCCCCTGGGATTCTGATCAGTAAACTGCAGCGTATCCAGAATATGGCCGCTAAATTGGCCCTTTCTCGTCTGCGCTCGTCCTCTTCATCCCTGGCGCTTAAGGACCTCCATTGGTTACCTGTGTATCAGCGTATTTGTTTTAAATCGCTGTGTATAGTGTTTAAAGCCCTCCATGATCAGGGCCCTGTCCCGTTACAAAAGCTTTTCTCCTGGTACTCTACCTCCAGAACCCTGCGTTCTTCATCTGCTTATTTGGCCACAGTCCCTAAAATCCGGAGGATACGGATGGGAGGCCGTTCCTTCGGATACACTGCGGCCAAACTCTGGAATTACCTGCCAGTGACTCTAAGGAGCACGGAGAAATTCTGCCCATTTAAAAAAGGTCTGAAGTCCCATCTATTCTCTAGGGCAGTGTAGTGAGGTGTTCTGTGTTGGTCAGGATAAGTCAAAGCGCCAGGATACCCTTTGGGTGACAGTCTGCGCTATACAAATACGCAATACATACATACATACATTGTTTGGTTAAAAAGTAGTAGTGGTTTAAAAACACACATTACATAGTGTTGCACTGCAGATTTCCTGTCACGATATTGCTCACCGTCTTTCCGTAAAGCTGCCAAGAGTTTTCTTTTTCCCACGGCCTAATCCCGTTTCTTTCCATTTTACTGCTATTAGCGCCGGGACGCCTTTTCGCTGAGGCAGCTGCGCGCTCTATAAAATATTCTAACATAACATAGCATAACTGTCCACAGTGCTCAGTATCTCCTTCTTTCCTTGCTCTTTCACCGTTCAGTATTGATGCCCTTGCTGAGTTCTGTTTCTCGGCGTCAGACCTGCCGAGGCAGAGTGCAGCATTGCTGCATGCAGGCTTTACTCTTCCCTCGGATGTTGTGAGGGAAGATGATGCACAGGCTGCGCACACCAAAGCATAGACTCTGAGCTTCGAAACCACAGGAAGGGTGTTGTGTTTTTCTGTCTCTTGGTTTACAGCACACAGAAACTGTTGTAGCGGCTGAAACTTTCCTTCCTTACAGTGTCTGAGGAAAAACCTCTGCCAGCTCTTTCTCTACATGTAGCACAGGGGCTTTGTGATAAATTATAAAGGCGACTATTAATGTCGTGATTTTTTAATTTACTATAGGCTCAATCATAACACCAAATGCAATTCATGGTCATCCTTAATGAAACAGAAGCAATAACAAATGTTTGTACATTGGCTTACAGATGAAATTAAATATTATGTTACTCTAAACACTTTGAGAATGTAGTATCTTTTATTGTGTTATTTATTTTGATTTTGGTTTTCAGCATGGTTATTTATTGGTATGAATAATGTGAGTCATAATCCTTGCATTATGATCTCTGGCTAAGGTCCACTGTGGGAATTGGGCCCTTGCCCACCCCTCTAGTGGCAGCCCCCCACCTCCACTGCATGTAGTTAGGCCCTGTTCCCATCCCGCCATGCACGGCCAAATCCCACTCCGCAAGGCCTCAGCAATGAGGGGTTAATTGCAAGGTTGGGACTATGGGCAGACTTTTTTTTTTTTGTGAATTTACTTTTGGACCTGATTTGAAAATAGGAACTCTGGCTCCAGGGCAAGCTTCTTGACTTGGTGCATCAAACACTGTGTATGCCTCGCTGATGAGTACTGAAGCTGTGGTTCCGGCACCGGTCAGTGAAGCTTGCAAAGGTCTCCACCACCAAGCCTTGAACCTTGCCATGGTACTGTGGTTCCTACTTTGGAACTGTGATACCAGTGGCCTACGCTGTGATCCTTAGTTACAGTCTCCTGGATGTGCAATCCTCTGACCAAATCAATTTGTCTTAAAACCATTTTAATGGCTGATAGGAGGGGAAAACGTGCCTCTGTCAATCAGAACCAGCTATTTGTTTACATGTTGGAGCCACACAGGTCTGCAGATATGATACCTTGTGATCTCTGTGAATTAAATGTCAAGATATTTATAAAATGTACCCTCTTCATACCCTCTTCATACCCAACTTAAGCACCTTTTTTATGCTAATTTCTCAAACTACCGAACGGATTTACACCAAACTAACAAAAGTACAATCCTTGACTGAAGTTCTACTTTCATGTCAAATTTGAGGTCATTGTTTTAAGCAATTCATTTTTTATTCCAACAGTACCATAGGAATTACAATAAGAAGTGACACTTTTGTTCCCTCCCTTTTCTTTTGCCCCAGCTTTAAAAAATAATCACCAAACGTGACGTGAACGACCCAAAGTGATTCTATATATTTATTTGTTTTATACTTTGGGCAGATTATTTGACTGAAGCCTAAAGTAGTTAGTAAGAAACCAAAAATGTTTTTCCTGTGGAAGCTCTGATTCAATTATCACTACTCTTTTGAGTAAAGGTGAAAAAATGCTAGAGGGGGTCCATGGAGATTCATAGCAAGTTGCTTGTCAGTAGGGAGGCAGAGTTTTGTAGATGTCAAGGTGTATAGATGGTTCACAAGGGTCTGCAGAGGTTTGCGATGGGGCGCTGGCTTTTAAAATCCAAGGTGAGTGACAGCTGAGGTTTACAGATGCCTGGTGAGTGTCAGCGAGCTGATTGTCAGTAGGAAAATCGAGAAGCTGGCACCTACAGCTTTCTGAAATTTCAGTTCTGTTTCTTTTTGTTGCCTGCTTGATTTTCTTACCACTACCAAGTTCACGTGGGTATGTGGACTGTGCAGCACTAAGTTTATTTTGTATTTATTTTGAGAGTTTCATATAGCGCTAGCTAGACCCGAAGGTATCCGGAGCACTTTACAACAGTAAATGTTCACATCAAACATAATAAGTCTATACAGAGCATCTGAGTTGGTGATAACGTTTACAAGACCTGGGGTATTAGGGTGTACCAGCACTCTGACCAATCACCAACCTTCAACCTACCACAGCTAGCCAGTGGCCACTGGACCAGTGGAACTCCAGCAAACTGTGCAAAAACGTCAGCTACCGAATAACCACCAGACTCAGGACAGGAGGGCACCTCTGCTGCTTTGGGTGTGAGCCAAGGACCGATTAAGAACATCGGACCACACATCAACTGCTAAAACCACATTTCTTCAATGCAAGGGCCTGCATCAAGGCTCTAGTGAACGAGAGCAACCCTGTGCAATTTGGACTGCAAGATGCAATGCCAATTGTGTGTCTACATGTTATTATTATTCTGAGTTTCATATAGCGCTAGCTCTACCCCTATGCACCAGAGAGCTTTACATGATGATCCAAGTGCTTTACATGTTATGGGATAACTTTTACAAGAGGTACATGAGGGTCCAAGAGTCTCGTCAATCATACGATAGTAGCCAAAGCAGCAAGTTACTGGTGGGCATGATGCAAGTGTGGCACAGTCGAAGCAAGCACTCCAATTGCTTTACCTCTATATGATGGGGGTGGGGAGAGAGTTGGCAAAGTTTTTAGGACTGCAGATGCTTGTACTGACTTCAGTACGCATCGTTTGAGATGGGACCGGGCTTCATCATGGCATCAGCAATGGAGACGGCTGGCGATTGTCGTGGGAGCTCTCAAAGGGAATTATCCTAGCATAGTGAGGAGCAGGCCTCAGGTGATTCTCTGGTTTGTGGCTTTCAGACTTCGATGGTATAATGATTGAGAAAGTGATATATTGCCTTAATTCATTTATTCAGACCCGATAGTTGAGAAGCCCTAAGCAAAGTTGCTGAGTTCTAATTGCCAGCCCGAATTGCTACTATGACATTCAACCTTTATAACAACATTCAAACCTGCACAGTGTGCGATCAGCAGCCTGCCCAGTGAGAAGAACTCCTGACTCATTACTGCCTACTTGAACCTACATATCTACAACTTGCTGCTCTGCACTGACAACGGCAAGAACCTCAGCCGGCAATCTAAGGTAACATGCAAGAAGACCAGTTTCACTAAGGTGTATGCTGAAGACTGTACCTAAAACTGCATTTAGCTACACAACTCAATCGCATCTAAGGGAGCATGCAAGTTCACTATATTTGAGCCGATTTACACATTGCAATCAGCAAATACCAACCGGTCTTCGCTGTAAATGAAAATAAAACCTCAGATCAGTGGCAAACTCTAGCCTCGATGATTCTCACAGCCCATTTACCTGCAAAGTGCGGAGCCCACCACCAAAATAGACATAAACAGAGCTCTCAAATCCTATGAGCAAAATACTATCCTCCATCCCCTAAGATCCCTTGCAATGAATTAATGCACAGTGAAGTCATGAAATTAAGTCGAATCCCTTGAATAATTTCTAACCTCAACCACGATTGAGCTACGGACAGTTAAAGGGAAGCTTGACTATGTGGAAAACAAAATTGATGATAACACTAACAGAATAGAATGCTTCCCTTCCAGAGCTGAATAGTTTGAATGTGAAGTAAATAGACCACACCAAGCCTGCTAGAAATAATACAGGATTATACAGCATCGCTGAGGGCAAAGAAGGGGGGGGAAAAGTGTCTCTTTCTTAACTGGTGTACTGCCTAGGGTATTAGTCATTCCTATTGGCATGTCACTTAATATTCAACGTCCCCACCAGTTAGGCTCCCCATCTCAACCATCAAACCAGAACAACCCTAGAGTGGTTGTCATCTGCTTTTTCGAGTACACTCAAGCCACCATAATCCTTGAGATGGCAAGAAAACAAAAGACTATCACATGGTGTGGTCAACAAGATTTAGCAAAAAACATATTTGTAAGAAAGAAGACATTTCTACACATAAGAACACTACTGAAACAATTCAACATTAGGTATGCAATAATATATGCTAGTTGCTGCAAAACACTAAAAATAACAGTCAATTCAAGCACTCGAATGCAAGACGAGAACGACCCGTTCCCTTTAACAAATACCCATACAGCCTCTCCACAAGAAAGTCCGACATGACCCATTAGCTACTTATTATCAGTTTTTTGGCTGCACCTCTGAAATGATACATTTCCCTTCATATGTCAAATCCGATCTACCTCATCTGTTAAAGCGGCCCATTGGCACAATCAAACGGTTTTTCCCTCTCAGCACATTGGAGTTAAGAAGCCGTGCTTATCAAATGTGTTTCGTGGAATTTAAATTAACAAGGCATAAAAAGGAAGAATATTTTCCCCTTAAAAAAATAGACTCTAACATTGCCTATACACAAGAAACTCATCTCAATGAAGCAGAAAGCCTCATCTGAGGAAAGAAAAATGGGATGGTAAACATTGTTTGCTCACAAGCTAATAACAAAAAGAATAACGTCACAATAGCCGGAAACCACAACGTGAAAGAAACTATAATTGCCAGAACGTCTTATAGGAAAGGAAGATGGTAGTATGCTGCCATCCAAACTGATGTCATCTATAGGCTACCCAACATTTCTGCACCCACTTAAGGAAATGTCCACTTCTGGAAAGAACTCGGCATACTATCATGATACTTCACACATCATTAAACCCTCATACGAGCGAGCATAGACTGCAGCTCTTACCTCTGCCTCATTTTAATAGGAAATCCGCTGCTAAATGCTTACCCAGGAAACCTCAAAAAAACTTTCAACAGCTATAGAAAATTAAAATCCTGCAAACGTTTGGGACCTTGCAAATCCTATCAAGCAATAATTTACTCTTACTCTATCCTCACAATTCAACTTCACCTTCCAACACCTCACAATTCAACTTCACCTTCCAACACCTCAACACCCTGACAGATACTTTTGTTTGTGCAATCACTCAGTCAGGTCACACCCCATGTAGAACACACTTGAGAGTATTATTATCAACAATGCCACTCCTAAATGACAGTTTTACACTAAACGACCCAAATATCATAAACCATCTCAAGGCTTTCCCTGGCAAGTTCTTCAGCAACACCACTTCAGAGACAGTTTCCATAGAAAGTATCTTGGAAACCTACTCTACGGGACAAAATCATTGGCCAGTTTGCCAGGAAGAATAAAGTATCTACTAAAGAATAGGCAGACGTACAAAAAAGAAATAAAAGCGCTTGAAAACCAGTACATCAACAATTATCCTAAATGCCACCCTCACTGAATTTTTTAATCTGGAAGTTACATTTACCACAATTTTTACCTATGCGACTGTCTAAGTATGAAAGCAAAATGCCCCACAGGAGGCAAAAAAGGAGACAAACACTAGTCCGATTTACCCTGAAGCCAAAAAAGAGCAAGCAAACATAATTGCCCTAAAAACAAACAAGGAGAAGAGTCAGAAAATGTTTCTTTATCATGAGCCTTCCTTTTAAGTTCAAAAGAAAAAGTTTTATTGATAAGAATAAAGGTGTCAATTAATGGTACAGAAGAGTAGACATATGTCATCACATTACAAATCTGTTACAATAGAAATACATGAATTGGACATACTCATAAAAAGGGAAATATGGAAAATGAATAACGATAAAATATATAAATATCTGGAAACAGAGAAATCATGGTGGTTTAAGGACTTCTTGTTGAGATGGCCGAAGTTGAAAGCAGCGTGCTGCACTTGCGTCGATGAATGTTGTGACAGGAGACCATAAATCTAAACGTTTCGTAGCCATTTGTATAGGGTATACAAAGGAAGTGTCCAACCTGTGATTATGACAAATCGTATACCACCAGGTCCTGTAGGAGATTTTCGTGAAGTCTTTCCAGTTGGTAGTGATTTGTTGAAAAGCAATCGCCAGTAGTAAGTCAATAATTTTAACATTGAGCATAACAGTATCCCAAATAGACGAGACACTACCCAGAACAATATGAGTAAAAGAAAAGGAGAACTTAGTACCAAAAATTAGATGGATTTGGGACCACACTCGTTTCCAAAAAGTTTGTAAAAGTGGGCAAGAGAACAGCATATGAAATAAGTTGGCATTTGAGGACGAGCATGACCAGCAGGCATCTGACACAATGGTGAACCTTTTGTTTAAGACATTTGGTGATAGTAATAGTCCATTATATACAAAGTATAGTGTCTGCGTTGTGTTAGCTGCTCTAGAGGATTTGCGGATCTTGGACCATATTTTCATCCTTAACGACACTGGCCAGGATATCATAAAATCGCGTTCCCATGCCTCTTCTACTTTAGATTTCTGTCTAATGTTAACAGTATTTTGTAAATAGCTATATATAATGGAAGCTTTAGGCAAGGTTTTTAATAAAGTATGAAGTTGTGATGGGTTTTTGAAACACTGAGGGTATTGGGTACGACAGATAATTGATTGTATGCAACCATTACAGCGTTTTCAAGCAAAACATATTTATGTTTAAATGAGGCAGGCAAGTTGAATGAGTGACTTAGTGAAGAAAAGGATAAAACTTGTGAGATCCATATTAGTCCCCTCTGCCTCCAAGTCTTCCAATAAAAGGGCTTATTACGGATGAGCAAGTTTTTGTTGTGCCAAATTGTTGATTTGAGAAAAGAGTCTTTAGTAACTGAAGCGAAAGGGGTGGTTGATTCAAGCAATTTAGAAGTGATTTTATTTATTGGGGTAGATAAAGACTGTGGTTTGCGTGAGAAAGAAAGATATTCTGAGAAGGAGAAGGGGGACGAGAAAAGATGCTCAATTGAGGTCCACAAATCTTCTGTTGAGTCTAGCAACCAAAATGAAGCTTGACGCAAGAGAAATGGTTTCTGGTGTGTCTGAAAATCGGGTATATTAACTCCCCCCTCCGTTTTAGGACGCATTAGTTTTGATAAGGACATTTGGCATTTCTTTTTGTTCCACAGGAAGGAGGAGAGAATAGAATTGACTTTCTTGAACAATTTAGCGGGAATAGGGTCTGGTATGTTAGAGATAGTGTACAAGACTATGGGTGACAACATCATTTTAATAGTATCTTATCGACCCCACCAGGATAAATATAGGGGATGCCATTTAGTGGTTAGATCCGAAATCTTTTGAATACATTTATTCATACACAATGTTACCGTATCTGAGGTTGAGGAGATGATATGTAATCCTAATCAGTAGTGCGTGTGCTGTGTGATTTTTAATTGGAAAAAAGTTGACTTACGAACTTTTTTAAAAAACTTGATACTGTTTGCTGCTGGTAAATTGCTTGTTTTGCACATTGTTCTCCCCTTGTCTTTTCGCGCTCCCGGGTCCATCACGGCTCATTAGTGCCGATTGCACAGAGGGACGAGACTCCTCCCCCCAATTGCCTCACTTCCGCTCTTACAGGGTAAAAGCAGATGGGGGGGCGGCCGTGCAGCAGTGAGTAGCGCGTGTGCTGTGATTTATAAATTGGGAAAAAGTTGACGTACGAATAAAAAAAAAATCTGATACTGTCTGCTGCTGCTAAATTGCTTGCTTTGCACATTGTTCTCCCCTTGTCTTTTCGTGCTCCCCGGTCCGTCACGGCTCATTAGTGCTGATTGCACGGAGGGACGCGACACCTCCCCCCAATTGCCTTACTTCCGCCCTTACGGGGTAAAAGCAGACTGGGGCCCGGCCGCGCAACAGTGAGTAGCGCGTGTGCTGTGTGATTTTCAATTGGCAAAAAGTTGACTTACGGACTTTAAAAAAAAAACTGATACTGTTTGCTGCTGCTAAATTGCTTGCTTTGCACATTGTTCTCCCCTTGTCTTTTCGCGCTCCCCGGTCCGTCACGGCTCATTAGTGCCGATTGCACGGAGGGACGCAACTCTTCCCCCCCCCACCCCAATTGCCTCACTTCCGCTCTTACGGGGTAAAAACAGATGGGGGCCCAGCCGCACAGCGGGCGTGCCGAAGGCTCGCCAAAGGCAAGCCTGTCCACGTCCCGAATGAGGCCAGGGCCGGCCATGCTGCCGGTGGGGGGTGGGAAGCTGAGAGGATTAGCTGGTCCAGAGCTGAGCTAAAAGCCTACAATAAGGGTAACTACTGCGTAGTACATCAAACTGATCTGGCTGAAATGGGACTACCACCCAACTGCCCACTATGCGGACAGGGCTTCTGTGCAGTACTTGATATGTCATCTCCCACTACAGAGACTGTTACGGAGGCAGGCCGCCCAAAGACCACACTTATAGAACACTGTGAGCAATTTCGGGCTGGCCTTGTGAATTGTAGATCCCTCCCTAGGCATGCCGATAACATCTGGCTGACTCTGGTGGATTCATCTTGGGACGCTACGTTTCTTACTGAAACCTGGCTGAACGAAGATACAATGGCATCGATTACCCTAGCCATTCCTCCGGGCTTTAAAATGGGCTTTTCAAACAGGGAAGGCAATAAAAGAGGTGGCGGGGTGGCCATTATTTATAAAGAATCTTATGTACTGACTTCCTCTAGACCCCTCGACATACAGGGTATTGAGGGACTCTACTTCTGCCTCCAAATTAATCCGAGGGTATCCTTGGCAGGTCTGCTCATCTATAGGCCACCGGATTGTGCAGCTGATATCATTTTTGATCTATGCAACTACATTGTACAAAATTTGTTAGCTCCCTCATATTTTATGGCATTGGGGGATTTTAACTTTCATGTTAATGATACCAATTGCTCCCAAGCGTCCCAATTCATTGCATCACTAGAAGCTGCCAACCTAGCACAAATAATCTCGGGGCCCACTCACAGGGCAGGTCATACTTTAGACTTAATCTTCTCTAATATCCAGGAAATTACAGCAGAGGTGCCGCAACCATTGGTCTGGTCAGACCATTACCTGGTCCCTTTTTCAGCTAAAATGGCCAATTTAAGCCAGGCCAGAGGCAAGCGGTCTATTATGAAGAGGAAGTGGAATAATCTATCCGCTGCAACCTTGGGTCCTATTTTAGAGATTGACCCACCCACCCTCTCCTCGGACCCGAATGGAGATGCCCTGGCATTGAAACAGTGGATCGCTTTGGCGGTGGATGCCGTCGCTCCAGCAAAATTGGTGCTATCACGCAGACAATCTCTATCAGCACCCTGGTTTTCAGAGGCACTTAATGAAGAAAAAAGGAGCTGTAAGTGATTGGAACGACAGTGGAGACAAAAGTATAGCGACACAGCAAAGATGTGCTATAAAAATGCCTTAAAAAATCTACACAAATCTATAAAAGTGGCGAAAGGTAATTTTATTGCTTCCTGCATTCAGAAACCAGACCAGTCGAGTAAAGAAGTCTTCAAAGTAGTTCAATCCTTTTTTTAAAGCCTAGAGCAATTGAGAGGGAAGTGACTTCGACACCAGTTTTGTGCGAAGATATTTCTAACTTCTTCGATAACAAAATCTTAAAGGTGTTTGACACTTTCTCCGCCCCTGTTGCGACAGAGAAGCCTGACTTCTCTTTGGCCACTAGACCGGTCCCGTCTTTTGCCTGCTTCTCTCCTATCTCGCAGCATGAGGCATTGGCTGAGATTGAAAAATGTAAATCGGGGGCCCCTGATGACCCATGCCCACCCAAACTATGGAAAAGGCTATCTCTTTTTCTGTCAGATACACTCACCCATATTTGGAACACATCCCTTGTTACCGGAGTTTTTCCTGATTGCTGGAAGCATGCCACACTGCTTCCTTTGAAAAAAAAAAACAACGGAGCCATAGAATATTTTAGCAATCTCAGGCCAATTTCGCTTCTACCAGCGCTAGGCAAAATTTTGGAGAAACTGGTTCAACGCCAATTGAACCACTTCATTGAAAGTAATGCCATCTTGCACGAAACACAGTCAGGCTATCAGCCTGGTTTCAGCACAGAGACCGCTCTCATAGAGGTTGCAGAGTCAGTTAGACGGGCACTAGATTCAGGGGCATCAGCAATGCTGGTGCTCCTGGATCTATCTGCAGCATTTGACATGGTCGACCACGACAGGCTACTGCAGAGACTAGAAAGCATTGGCCTGGGTGGGAAGGTGCTGGCTTGGGCGCAGTCCTATTTGAGCGCCCGCTCTCAGAAAGTCGCTCTATGCCCTTTTTAACATAAACCCAAACCTCTTCGGTGTGGTGTTCCCCACGGCTCAGCCCTAAGCCACTTACTTTTTAATGTTTATCTGGCCCCTCTTTTTTCCTTAATAGCCAACTGGGGTGTCAAAGCGATTTCGAATGCCGATCACACACAGCTGGTCTTCTCTTACAAAGAGCAGTCAGTGGAAGCCTTTGGCAATTTTAAGGTCTGTCTTCGTGATATTGCTGTTTGGATGAACACGAAAAAACTAAAACTAAATGCAGGGAAAACGGAGGTGATCTTCTTTGGAAAAGGCCCAGTGCCCTCGCCTGATCTCTGGTGGCCTACTGAAATGGGGCCCCCGCCTCTCCCCAGCACTATTGCCAAAAAATTGGGAGTGAGATGGGATGACGGCCTTTCTTTCTCTGCTCATATCCAACAGGTAACGGCGGGGTGCCTAAATAAACGTAGAAATCGCTGAAAGTTCCTGGATCTATTACCAGAAGATTGCCATAAAGCAGTAGTCCATGCCACTGTAACATCCAGGCTGGACTACGAATACGGTCTCTACCTTGGTCTGCCGAAGTATGCAATCCAGCGGTTACAGATGGTGCAGAATGCGGCTGCGAGGCTGATCAAACATATTCAGTTCAGGCATCATGTCTCGCCGCACCTTCGCAATCTTCACTGGCTTCCAGTGGCAAGCAGGATTGAATTCAAGGCTTTGACCCTGGCCTATCGGGCGCTTCAGGGAAAGTGCCCTAATTATCTTAAATTAAGATTTCCCCGATATATGCAGGCGCGGTCCCTGTGCTCGAATATGCTGAACTTGCTCTCTGTCCCCCGATTCGCGAAGGCTCGCCTTGGGGGGAGAGCTTTTTCGGCTAGAGCAGCTAAATTGTGGAATGCCCTTCCACTTGTCATTCGCAATGCTAACTCAGAGCCCTGCTTTAGGAAACAGCTAACGACGTGGCTTTTTAATCCTTAATCTCTTCCACTGCTGTTTTTTTAATCACAGCTTATTTTACTGCTCACTAAGCGCCGGGACACTCCCTTGTGATGTAGCTGTTTGTGCTATATAAACCTCAGTATTATTATTATTAAGTATTTGACATGTTTGGGGCTCCACATGAATTTAGAGGTGTGGAACTCCGATTTAAAAGTTAATTTGGTCAGGGGTAAAATCTTGCACTTATCAATATACAATTTATATCCAGAAATAAGGGAATATGACCTTACTTCTGCTAGAAAGGCAGGTATTGAGTCCTTTGGTTTTGACATAAAGAGTGAGTTATCGTCAGCATAGGCGCCAAGTTTGATGTGGGAATTTGGAGTTTGGAAACCATGTATGTTAGGGTGTTGGCGTAATTTGGAAAGAAAAGGTTCTAGAGCTAAATTGAATAAAAAGGGAGAAAGAGGACATCCTTGATGCACTCCTCTGCCCAAATCAAAAAACTGAGATCATACCGTTGGCACAGACAGCGGCACGAGGATTGGAGTATAAATGAGAAATTAAGGATATAAAATTGGGGCCAAAAAAAAACCATCTGAGTATGAAACAAGTATGCCCATTTGACTCTATCTAAAGCTTTCTCTGCGTACAGAGCAATTTCCGCAAGAGGGTGCTTTAGATGAACGGATTTAGAAAAGACATTAAAGAAGAGCCTCGTATTATCTGTTATGACTCTCCCTTTTACAAAACCAGATTGTTCTTTACCCAGAAGGTTTGGCAAAAACGAGTCGTGGTGTATAGCCAATGCCTTAGAATTTGTTTTATAATCAATGTTGACCAGGCATATAGGCCTATAATTCTTACAGTATTGAGAGTCTTTACCCTCTTTAGGAATAAGGCAAATATGTGCTTCTGAGAAGGAGCCAGAGGAGCCATTTAAGGATTGAAGAATTCATCAGAGAATATAATTTGGGCCTTAAGAGCTTAGAAAAATTAGTGTAAAATTCAACAGTAAAACCGTCTGGTCCCGGTGCTTTATCTTTCTTAAGGTGTTGCAAAGCTTTTAGGAGTTCATTCTGTGTTATGTCTGTCTCCAGAGATGACAAGTCCGGAAACATATGTTGAGATTTTTGAATATTGGATAAGAAATGTGACAAAGACTGATCTGTGGGTTGTGTATAATGATTTATAAAAGGTAGAGAATTCATTTAAAATTTCAATATCTTTAAACTTTAACACAGACTGCTCATCAAAACTAGAATCAATATTCAATTTATTTTGTCGAAGTTTTAAATAATTGGCCAGTATTTTCCCTGCTTTGTTTTTGCCGCTATAACATTTTGCACTAGATTTTGAAGTACCGGGTTTTTAAGAACCCAGCGGTGCCAGGGAGTACACCCTAAGACTTCGGGTCCTGTCTTAGACTACAGAAACGCAAAGTCTTCTTGGTGAAGTCAAAGATCGAAGTTATTGGCTGCAGCCAGTAACAGGTATCCTAGAAGTACAACACGGTGTATATTCTCAGGAGACTGCTCAACCTTACAAAGCCAGCCTTCTCTTTTTATACAAAATATTATGCTTCAGGCAAACATTCCTTATTTTACAGTTGACCATTCACATATTTTCACTACAAAGAAAAAGCAGAATCATGATGACAAGCTTATTTTCAGTTTGTCCAACCCAAAATAAATCACCCGGCAAGGCCCAACATTTTCATCAGATATCGACAGACCCCTAATAAATTCGGGCACCTCCTCCTCGTAAAGCAGGTCATAAAGTAAGGAACAGAGACAGGTGTATGTAAGATGAGGCGTGGTTTGTGTGTGATGAAAGGTTTATGGCATGTGGTGCCTTGATACTATCTCGATCGGCCACTGGGAGAGGAACTAACCGAACAGGTTTTGCCTTGGGCAGTGGAGTCAGCTTGCCCAGGTCGTGCAGGAGTCAGCAAAGGTAAACGTGTCCTTTAGACTCGTTTTTGGCCTTAGTCACCGGCCTATGTGAGGGCAATCACAAAATGGATGCCGTATACAAAATGGAACCCGAGGGTTCAGGACGGAGTCCCTGATTTAATGGTGACTTCGCCGCCCAAATATGACAAAAATTGGAGTATGTAGTGTATTCGTCATTCTCGGTCTGCTGATCCCAAGATAGTCATGATACGACGATGTTTATGACAGGTCCAACATTTTCAGTACCACAGACCCTCCTTTTGCCCTTACATAGGCAATAACCTATACTCACGCTAATTTGAGTCCAGGTCAATATTCATAAAGTCATTGAGATGTTGCTGTAGCATCATCCTATTACTTAGCTCGTCCCTCGATACAGGTTTCCTTACACACGATGTAGCACAGAGGCCACGTATAGCAGGAGCACACTGTACGCACAGACAGAACAGGAAAAGAATGGCTAAGATCATCCCAATGACCATCAGAATCTTCCATCCCCAGGCAGATAACAGTTCCCAGAACCACCCCATCAACGACCAATCTCCTTTATCCGCATGAATGGATTCAGAGATCTTATGTAGTCTGGAGATGGCCTGGTACACTGTTGGAGCGTTATCTGGAATGAAAACGCAGCAACTCGATTGGATCACTCTACATACCCCACCTTGGTCTGCAAGTTTGATGTCTAACGCGACCCTGTTCTGAAGGGTCATAAGGCGATCCGACTGGAGCTCAGCAGTCAAGTTACTAAGGGCACCGGCAGTTACAACTACGGTGGATTCAACCACTCTCGTCAATTGCCTTATGTTCCTGCTGTTAACCATAGGTCCCCAGAACGGCAGAAAACCCCTAAAGAAGTCTCCAAATTCTTGTCCTGCAGTGTCTTCTTTACTGAAAACACCTCTAACTATCCTTGTTTTATGGTAATCTGCCGCAGCTGTGTAGGTGGGAGGCAACAGGAATGAAACAAAACATTTGCCCGAGAAGTCAGTGGGCAACCATGTGTAGGCTCGATCATGACAGATGAAATAGGTACCCTTAGCTGCAAGGAACGAAGGGGAAGTCTGAGATGCAAAGACATATGATTCCGTGCAGATACTTTTTCCTAACTGAGCTCTGGGATTCTTGCCATTACCTTGCAGACATAGGTGACCCTGATGGGGTACAATCCAAATCGGGGAGGATCTCTTACTTCTCTGTTTCTCACCCAGAGTAACTCCATATCCGGTCACGTTCCATCCAATGTATGCTAGTGTCTCATCTCTCGGGATAGTCTCATAGGAAGTATCTTCCCTAATCATATCTACTATACCCTTAACTAGAGCACTATTCTTTGGATTATCTTTTTCAGAACGTAGAGGGTAGACTTCATGTGCGTAGATGAACATTGTTCTGTATGCCCACACAGACCCATTATGGCTGAACGGCAGGACCAGATAAGGGATACCTTTATCCGTTGTGTGAGGCATAAGACCACACACCCAACAGTTAGTCGTGATCACTACTAATTGGTGTTGGTGCAAAAGCTGAACGAAGGAGTTATTGATAAACTCTAATCTCCTAGCGGATTCATGTTCAGGAAGAGGGTGAAAAGAATGTGAGGAAACAGTAGAAGGAGGCATGGGCTGTGCTGTGGGTGCAAATGTCACTTGAAAAGAGAAAAAAACATATCCTATTAACAATATCATTACACTAAACAACATGAAAATGCATAATATCAAAAAGCGTTTCTTGGTCATCATTCTACAAATTTTAGCTTTAAGGTTCATCTCTTTGGCAGGTCTCTCCATCTCGAAAAACTACATCCTCTCTAATTGCTGCTCGCGATGGTAGGGTGTTCTATGCTAGGGAATGCTTCTGTCAGTCCAGGGCAACTCCCTTAGACCAACCAGAACCGTCGACCTAACGTCTTGGGCTGCACTCCAAAGACTTCGGCAACCGCGACCCTACAGCTAAACCCGGATGGTGGTTCGAAAAACAAAAATAAAAAAGTTTCTCAGATGAGAGAGCTGCACTTTTAAAAATAGCAAAGAAAAAAATCTTTTTATTTGTCCATAGTTCTCGGCCTTAGGTTATAACTTCTTTTTCCAGGTAATGTCTGGTCCGTTAACAGGAGTTCAGGCTCTGTAGTGTCCAATTGAATTGACGGTGGCACAGCTTCTTGCTAAAGATTGTCACTTACACGTTCAGAAATTGTTCCTTTTACACGTGCATCACTGAAAGGCAGAAAACGAGGCACAGTCTCAGTCTCAGAGTCAGCAACACCCTCCTGGACCCACCGGTCGTACGGCAGAGGCAAAGGGACCCTCTTGCAGTGTACGCCGTGGATCCAGTTTTTCTTTCCTTCCACTCGAACGGCTGATCTCGTCGAGAGAAGGACTAGGTGAGGGCCGGTCCAACGGGGCTGGTCATTCTTTGTCCGCTGAAAATTCTTGACCAGCACCCAGCATCCAGGAGTGATAGGATGTCCTGGAGCTTCAGAGACCTGAGGCAGAGTATCGTGAACCTGTTGGTGTAAAACAAGCAATTTAGCCGTCAATTCATACAAATAATCAAGCAGTACAGGGTGTTCGATCTCACTGAATTTTGTTGGCCGGACGGCTGAACACAATTTCATAGGGACTAAGTCCCACTCGCGAATGCACAGTCATCCTGGTTGATAGGAGTGCCAAATGCAGAGCGTCAGGCCATTTAAGGCCAGAGCTCGCTTGGATTTTGGCCAATTTTAGTTTTAGCGTGCCATTATAGCACTCTACTAGTCCAGCTGATTGGGGGTGATTTGCAGCATGGAATTTTTGCTGGATACCTAGCCCTTCACATACTTTCTTCATCACTCGACCCACAAATTCACTTCCATTGTCACTCCAGACCATTCTCGGCATTCCAAACCTAGGGAAGAACTCTTTGACAAGGGTTTTAGCTGTGGACATGGCAGTGTTGTCCTTCAGGGGATATGCTTCTACCCATCTTGAAAAGGCATACAATACAACGAGTATGTATTTCAAATTGTTGCACCTTTCCATGTGGATGAAATCTAGCTGCAAAACCTCGAACGGATACGTTGGAGTGGCAAAATGACCATCTGGAGTTGGGGTTCCCCTACCAGGATTGTATTTCAAGCACACCATGCAATTCTTGACCACATTCTCTGCACACTTAGGAATTCTAGCATTTTGCCATACTGAAGCCAACCACTTACAAATCCCTTTCACACTGATATGAGCCATTCCATGGGCCATTGTAACCACAGCAAGCACATATGCATCTGGTAACAACCATCGCTGATGTTCTGACAATTCAACCCAACAACCATTCGCATCCATTTTACCCGTACTCTCTCTCCACACATTCAACTCTTTCTCTGTAGCTTCAGCTTAAATAGACTTTACACTCTCTATCGTGTCTTCACACATTCCAACGTCACCAACCCATCTTGCAGGGCCTGCAACATACATTCGACTCATCACATCCCTTGCTGTTTCTTTTGCGACTTCATCAGCAAATGCATTTCCACGACCAACATAATCAGTAACCTTCTTATGTGCACTGCATTTCACAATCGCAACTTGCAACGGCAAAGTAAGTGACTCGAGAAGTTCATTCACCAACTGACCATGCTGTATCTTAGCTCCATGCGAAGTCAGAAATCCACGTTCTTTCCACAATCGTCCAAAACTGTGGGCCACACCAAATGCATACTGGCTGTCAGTGTATATATAGTCACTTTCATTCCTTTTGACAACACACACACTCTTGTAAGTGCAATCAACTCTGCTGCTTGGGCTGAATTATGTGGGATACGTGCAGCTTCAACAATCGTATGCAAAGTCGTAACAGCGTATGCTGCAGTCGTATCGCCATTCGGAAGCTTGAAGCATGAACCATCCACCCATAAGGTACCATCACACTTCACAAGAGGAGTGTCCTGAAGATCTATTCTCCCTTTCGTTTCTTCTTCTGTTCTGAGAAAACAATCATGCTGTTCAGAAGCATCTGTCTCTGCTACAATCGGCAACAACGTAGCTGGATTCAACGTGTTGCATCTTTTTATGTGTACATGACTCACTAAAAGTGTCAATTCATAACCCGACAATCGAGCACTAGTTAAATGCTGTGTCTTGGTCCTGTTTAACAAAATGTCCACTGCATGTGGAACCATTAAAATCAACGTATTATTCATCACTAAACCAGCAGACTGCCGAATAGAAACAGCTGCTGCCGCTGTGGCTCTCAAGCAACTCGGCAACGCCCTAGCTACCGGATCTAAAGTCGACGAAAAATACGCACATGGACGTTGCTTGTCCCCAAAAGACTGTGTCAGTACTGACAATGCACAACCTTCCTTCTCATGGACATACAGTGTAAAAGGCTTACTGTAGTCGGGGGTACCCAACACAGGAGCCGAACACAATGCATCACGCAATTTGGAAAAACTTTTCTGACAATCTTCAGACCACGGAAGGGGATTTGGTGTATCTTTACAAGTTAATGCCACCAAAGGTTTGGCCAACAAAGAAAAATTTGGTATCCATTGTCTGCAATAGGATGTAATGCCCAAGAAAGCGCGTACTTCTCTCTGTGTCCGTGGCACACTCAATTTTGCAATTGCCTGAATTCTTTCTGGGGTCAGTTTCCTTCCCTCCTTCGATAAGAGATGACCTAAGTAGGTCACTTCTTGTCGACAATATTGCAATTTAGAAAGGGACACTTTGTGATGCAATTCGGACAAATGCCGTAACAACGACAATGTTGCTTCTTTACAAATTTCCTCAGTATCTGCAGCGACTAGTAAATCGTCAACATACTGAATAAGGGTAGCGCCATCAGGTAGAACAATCGTATCAAGCTGTGTTTTCAAAGCCTGACTATATATCGATGGACTCTCACAATAGCCCTGGGGAGCGCGTTTAAACCGGAAGCTTCGTCCTCCTAAACAGAAGCCGAAAATATCCCTGCTCTCCTCGGCAATCGGGATGCTGAAGAAAGCATTCTTCAAGTCAATCACCGAAAACCAAGTCGCAGAAGCTGGAATCATAGTCAATAGGGCAGTGATATCAGGAACGACTGAAAATTGTGGTACAACGATTTTGTTCACCTCTCTAAGATCAATCACAAACCTGTAAACAGGTGGCTGAGAAGGGTCAGTACGCTTCAAAACAGGCAAAACCGGACTATTGCAAATGTTGCCTCTTGTCTCCTCAATTACATCTTTTTCAATCAAATCATAAATGATCGCTAGCAACGCTTTTTCACCTTCACTCGAGATCTTGTATTGGGGAATACGTGGCATTTTAACATTCGCTTTTAATGTCACAACATATGGCGGTATTTCCAAAAGACCCACATCATTAGGACAAGTAGCCCAAAGAATATCAGGAAGAAGCGACAATTCTGTCAGAAGTTTCTCCTTCGACAAATACATTGGGGAGACCACTTTCTTACCCAGTGTAAGTTGTACTCCTGAAGGGGAACAATACAAAGTTGCATACAATCTTTTCAACAGATCCAAACCTAACAAGTTCTCACCACAACCTGTCGTCAAAATGAGGGGTGCTTCTAATTCACAAGGTCCAACAGAAAGGGACATAGGACTAGAAATCGGGTTCCTAACTGGGGCGCCAGAAAAACCTACTGAAACATTCATTTCGCCAGACAAAGGTGCGCCAGGGAGTTTAGAGTGCATAATAGAACTCTTTGTAGCACCAGTATCCAACAAAAAAGGTTCTGACACACCTGATGTAATCACCTCAACATAAGGTCCACTCTGATCTACTGGAACTGAAACAACTCCCTCTCTTTGTCTATGGCTGTCCTAGCAATCATCACCCTCCATATTCTCATCTTCTGCATAGTCATCAGCATAGTACTGAGGCGTCCTACCAGACGCGTTATTCTGCTGATCAAAACTATTCATTGAATTCTGAGGCGGAAAGGAGCGTGCGTTCTGGGTGAAATTTCCACGTCCTCTACCTCTTGATGCTTGTGGAACACCTCGACCTCTTGCGCTAGAAACACCATTCATACGTTGTAACAAAGCAGGGCAACTACTTTTAAAATGACCTTCTTCTTTACAATATGCACACTGATTAGGGCCTACAGGAAAACGTGGTTGAGAAAACTCGAACCTTTGCGAGTTTCTCTGAAACTGCTGAGGTTGCTGAAAATCACGCTGACCACTACGAGGCGGATAAGCTTGCTGTAAAAGAACCTTCGTTTTTAACTCTTTAGTTTTCTTGTCTGCTCTATCTTTTTCATCCTCATCTCTATTTTCATAATACTGCGCCGTAGCCAATATTTGTGCTGAAGAGGAAACGCCCAAGAACTCTCTGAGTCTTTCAATTTTTTACACAATTCAGGAACCAAATTATGTACAAACTTGTCAACAAACAACCGTTGACCACCTTCTGTACTCATATCTTGACCACTGTGGTCGATAAATGTCTCTTCAAACCTGGTGAAGAAATCAGACACGGTTTCCTCTTTCTTTTGCTTACATGCAGACAATTTATCCCAGTTCACTCGCATAGCAGGCATTAAAGTCTTCATGTAAGTAACGATTTTACCAGGGAGTTCTGCAATTACAGGCTCAGGTTTAGCACCACCAACTTGTCGGCCATCTGCAGCAGCAATATTAACCCAGGTATCACCTAATTCCTGCGCATGATCAGTATGACGAATCAAACCCCATAAAGGCTGTGGAACAACATTTCCAAACAACATGTCGATATCTGCCAAATTCATAACACATGAGTCTGCAGTCTGTGATAATTCCTTGTAATATCCTGCAGGGTTTTTACGGGGGTCAGGCAAAGTCTGCTTAAGGGCCAAAACTTCAGCTCGCTTCCAAGGAACATGTACAAAAACACGCTGAAAATGTGCTGGCACAGCTGGGGGGGTGTTATTATTTGGACCAGCAGGTACTTCTTCCTTCCATACCAGAGGAACCTCTCTCATGGGGTACTGTCTCGCTTTCCTCCTAACAGAGGGATCATGCTCAAACAGTGACCGAGAAACACCCTCACTCCTAAACGATAACAATGTCGCAACTGCTTTTTCAACACCGGAACCCACAATTGTGCCCTTTGCAAACTCAAACCGTATACGACATTACTCAGGCGGATTGGGCTCCAAATCATTTTCCTCTAAATCCTCACAAAGAAGTACACATTTTCTCAAAAACGTATCTCTGCTTTGGTGCTTCCCACTGATGGAAGACATCCATAACAGAATCTAGCTCATATCTTGTGGGGTCTGTAACCCATTTGTGTGCCAAATAATTCAATGTTTCCCGCTCTCTAGAGTCGGGCATTTGACTACGCAACTGTTTGTGTGTTGAAGCAGGGGTCATGCTTGTTGCCCCAAAAAGAGGATACAGAAGACTAGCAACTGTATCAGTCATACTTTGTCGAACAGAAGGAGAAGTCGACGAAAGAACAGGAGTAAAAGCAGAGTGAGGCAAGGCAGATGCAGATGCAGACGCATAAACAGTAGGAGGCACAACAATTGGAGGTTGCACAACTAAAGGTTGTGGAGGTGCAGTAGCACTCTGCGCATAGGGTGGTGGCGAACTCAATAAATGCGACATTAGAGGATCTTTCTCAAGTTCCTTTGCTGTATCCTGCTGGAGAGGTGGCAAAACTGGATAGCATTTATCGATTGCCATTTTACGTTGCCTGTGCAACTGTTCACTCGCTTGTTCTTCCTCGTCATCTTTATATTGTATAGCAGCTTGCATTATCGAAATACCCTTTTCTCTTTTATTCTTTTTAGCTACTTTAATTTATTTTTGTTTGGCTTCCTTTCGCCATAGGCGGAAAGAGTCAAACATCGCCGGCCGGGCTTTCTTCTTGAAAAGTCTAACCTCTAGATTATCCAATATCTCCGTGTCAAAACTACCATATTGGGGCCATTTTAAAACCCCATCCTTTCTGGTGTATCGGATCCATACTTCATTACACGTGATGGGGCCCACGCCGTGTTTCACGTAGAGCTCATAGGTTGGAGGTCCAATCGGAGGAACCGGACACGAATCCTCCAATCGGGAATCCCTATCACAACCAAGACAAAACAAATTTCCAAGTCTGCTAAGACCAGGCATCTTCGCTCTCTAGTCTAGCTTCAAAACTTCAAAGGATTATCGAAATACGATAGTCTCGTGAATACACGAGTCCCTCGGCTTTGGTACTTGCAAGTTCCAAATCAAAGATCCCAAGGGGATACCCAAACTAAGAACAAAACTAAGGACTGGGAGACGCTCCACTTATACTTAACTGAGGTATCGATGACGTCACCAGAAGACTCGTCTATCGTTTCGCTCTACAAATCATCAAAGGGTCCAAGACAGGGCGATAGTCAGGGCAGCAGTCCTTCGTAACCGTCGGGACGCGGGGAACCTCGCAGCAAAGACATTCGGACCACAAACGACATGCAGGGGTCGATGAAGTGGTTGGCCTTCCTCCAGAATTTCACACGAAGCTCCTCACGAACCTCTGGCTTGGACCGGTACCGCTGAAATCGCCCTACGTTGGGCGCCAACTGAAGTACCGGGTTTTTAAGAACCCAGCGGTGCCAGGGAGTTCACCCTAAGACTTCGGGTCCTTCCTGTCTTAGACTACAGAAACACAGAGTCTTCTTGGTGAAGTCAAAGATCGAATTTATTGGCTGCAGCCAGTAACAGGTATCCTAGAAGTACAACACAGTGTATATTCTCAGGAGACTGCTCAACCTTACAAAGCCAGCCTTCTCTTTTTATACAAAATATTATGCTTCAGGCAAACATTCCTTATTTTACAGTTGACCATTCACATATTTTCACTACAAAGAAAAAGCAGATTCATGACCCAACCCAAAATAAATCACCCGGCAAGGCCCAACATTTTCATCAGATATCGACAGACCCCTAATAAATTCGGGCACCTCCTCCTCGTAAAGCAGGTCATAAAGTAAGGAACAGAGACAGGTGTATGTAAGATTAGGCGTGGTTTGTGTGCGATGAAAGGTTTATGGCATGTTGTGCCTTGATACTATCTCGATCGGCCACTGGGAGAGGAACTGACCGAACAGGTTTTGCCTTGGGCAGTGGAGTCAGCTTGCCCAGGTCGTGCAGGAGTCAGCAAAGGTAAACGTGTCCTTTAGACTCGTTTTTGGCCTTAGTCACCGGCCTATGTGAGGGCAATCACAAAATGGATGCCGTATACAAAATGGAACCCGAGGGTTCAGGACGGAGTCCCTGATTTAATGGTGACTTCGCCGCCCAAATATGACAAATTGGAGTATGTAGTGTATTCGTCATTCTCGGTCTGCTGATACCAAAATCGTCACGATACGACGATGTTTATGACACAGGTCCAAAATTTTCAGTACCACAATTTTCACAAGTATAATGAGGCATCATCTGTTGATTTCTTATTGAATTGTAACTTGGCATTTATAAGAGCCATTAAACATTCTTTGGAATGAGAGGAATAATAAGAGTGCTCCAGTTTCTTGATGTCAAGCAGGAGATCATTAGAAAGTTTACTTGAAATTCTTAGTTTTTAAGAAAAAAAAGCAATAATAACATTTCATGCTGAGGCCTTGAAAGTGTCCCAGATAGTGGAGAATGGGAGAGAATCTGTTTGATTTATCTCAAAATACTCTTCAAAAAAAGTACTAAAAGAAGCATTGAATTCTGAGTTTAAAAGTAAAGCGTTATTAAAACTCCACCTTTTAGGGTCAACACTTTTGGGTAAGATATCGAGGCATATTGAGACAGGGGCATGATTTGATAATAAAATGGGACTGATTTCAGCTTTGGTAAGGGTTTGCGAAATATTTTGCGAAACAAATATGTAATCAAGTCTTGAAAAAGACTGATTGGCGGGAGAATAAAAAGTGTATTCCTTAATGGTTGGATTACATAGACGCCAAGTGTCAAGGAGTTTATGTTGAATAATAGCTTGGACAAAAGCTTTATGGGGTTTATTAGGGATAAAAGGAAATCTAGAATTCCTGTCTGTGAACGGGTTCAAAGTCTGGTTGCAGTCACGCGCTAATACAAAATTATCATCAATGCACTTGGTGATTTGTTTGGTTAATGTAGACCAAAAAAGAGGTATCACCTCCTGTGGGAGCATAGACATTGAAGAGAGAAACTGGAACACCCTTTAGTGACAATTTGACATTTAACCATCTACCCTCAACATCTGATTCTTGTGAGAGTAATGTAATTGGGAGTGATTTACGACAAAGGATCATCACTCCATTATGCTTACCATCTCTCTGAGAAAAGAAGACGCCTACCCAGCCTTTTTAAAAAATTTGCGATTCCGTATACTTAAGGTATATTTCTTGTAAGAATACTATGTCAGCATTTAATTTAGCCAAATGAGTTAAGATCCTTTGGGTCAGATGTAGGTGGCCAATTACCGGTCGGTAACGGCCGAATTCGGCAGTTACCGACCGGTAATTGGATTTTGAGATGTAGGGCATGCATTTACAGAATCGGTATTTTACCGATTCTGTATTTACCGATTTGGTAAAATTACCGAATCGGTAAATACAGACTCGGTAAAATACCGATTCTGTAAATGCAGATGTAGCTGGCACATGTCAGAGTGCCACAGGGCTTTAAGAATCAGTATTTTACCACCCAATCCAATTGGGTGGTAAAATACCGAATCCAGGTGTGCATGCACGTGTGTGCATGCACACCTGTGCCATGTGACACACAGACATGCCCACATGGCGCACATGCCTATTTTTGGGGTGCCAGAGGGTGTCACAGTGACACTCCCTGCACCCTTGCTAAAATCGGTATTTACCGATTCTGTAATTACAGAATCGGTATTGCCCATTGATTCCTATGGGCTGCAAGGCCCATAGGAATCAATGGGCAATACCGAATCGGTATTTACAGAATCGGTAAATACCGAATCTTAACGATTCGGTATTTACCGAATCTGAAATACCTACATCTCCCCCCCTCTATTTTACCACCTCTTAAATACCGATTCGGTATGAATGGGTATTTAAGAGGTGGTAAATTAAAATTACCTACATCTGGCCCAAGTCTTTTAATGGGAGAATTTAAACCTCTAACGTTCCTCGAAATTAATTTCGGCGACAAAGTGTCAAAGTCAAAATGACCTAAGAACCTGAAACAGAAGTCCAATTCATTAGAGTGATAACAGAGAGTGTGAGAAGAAGAAAGGGGATAAGAAAAGGCTAATTCAAGGAGAAATATATGAAGTCGAAGTAGAGAGGGCAAGGAATCAAGATCAAAGCTGGAGATATCTAATACTGTGAACAGGAGAGGATGTTATAGTTAAATAGTAAAAGAAAGGAGAAATAGACTAGTATAGACTTGCAATGAAAAATATACTTCTGCATTAAGGAGAGTACGAACAATCGAAAATGAGCAAGACACCTCAATAAGAAAAAATAGAAGACTGTAACAAACCAAATATCAGAAGACCAAACAAATAACATACCTACAAAGAGGAAACACGAAAACGGGGGTAGGTGGAGCCACATGGAACAGACGTGACGTCCAATGACAATCAACCGAACCAGGGGATGAACACAGCATAACGAAAGCACTGCTGTGGAAGCAAGGAAAATAAAAAGAAGAAAAAAAAACAGTAGGATATTCGTGATGAAGTGTTGGAAAGATGACAACCATGAAAATCTTGAACTGAGTAGCTTTGACTGGAGAATCTAAAAACAACTCTAAACAGTAAATACCTAGATGTAAAATATCAGCGAACCATTTGTAAACTAAGAAAGAGGTAACATTTTATATATAAAGGTTTGAAAAATCAAGTAACATGTGAGGAGGAGGGTAACAAAGAGTCCATAAAGTCTGTTCTGTGTGAGTTTATGAAGCTTTGCAGACGCACTGGATCCTCATAGGAAGTTGTTTTATTGTTGTAAGTGAGCTTGAATAAACATGGATGAAATAGGCCATATCTAGCCCCCATAGAGCGGAGATCTGGTCTCATACCAAGGAAGGCCTTACGTCGGGCAGCTGTGGCTTTAGAGTAATCCTGGGCAAAGAGTGTAGAGCCAGACCAGGAGATCCGTTGAATAGTTTTGGTGGCTGCGAGAACTTTGAGTAAGTCTGTGTACTCTAGAAAATAAAGAATGATACCTCTCAGTCTCTGTGAGGAGGAGGTATTCGTAGGGGCACGACCCAGTCTATGAGCATGTTGTATGTTCAGATTGGTACCCTCTGGTAGATGACGAATCTTGGGAATGAAGGTTTTGAGGAAATCAATAGGATCTGTGCCTTTGCCCTCTCCGCCAGACCATAAATACGAATGTTATTTCTCCTATTGCGATTTTCCAGGTCCTCGATCTGCTTTTGGAGTGTTGAGACTTGAGATTGTAAGAAAGGCACACTTTTAGTAGTATCACTGAGGGAGGAGACATTATGCTCGACTGCTGTGAGTCTAGTGTCTAGCTGTGACCAGTTATCAGAGAGGATTTGCAGTTTGGAATTAGTTTTCTCGACAAAAGGCCTAAGTGCCCATATTTTTTTGTAACAACAGCTCCATTGAGACTGGAGAGGTCGGTTTGGGCGATGAAGGAGGATCTTGTTTCAGACGTTTGACGTTCCTGATGTTGTTCGTTGGGGTTCCATCGCAAAGTTGCCGCTCTCTGTGGCCAGTGACTCAAGATGTTCCAGCTTGGAGAGCTCTGAAAATAATCTTGAGTTTTTAATGAAGACGCGTTTTGGCTTCGATGTATTGAAGAGGGACTTCTTCGTTCTGCCCATCAGCTTGAGAGGTAGTTGAAATATAGCCTCGTGAAGATCAATTCAAGACTTAAAAATGGGGGGGAACGCCATGTGAACAAACAGAGTCAGTCTCATAGTGCGCACCTCCAAGTAAGGCAACACATCCACAGGCATATTAAATTGTGGCATAAACGAAGCAATGGTTGAGGTGTGATGTGCCTAAGGTTACTAAAAGACTCTACTACTAGAACAGCTTCTTTGCTGCTAAATACTTAGTAAATTGCCTTTATTTCCAATCAATGCTGCTGCTTTAAGTTGCAGTACGCAAGCAATTACCTTAAAAATTGTTGGAAAAGGTTTCCCATTCATTCTGTGGGTGAAGCATTGAACTTTAAAAAAAATGATACAAAAAACAGCAGTGCTTTATTTAAGGGTGCTCTGTCAGCGAATTGAAAGCATAACTAGACCACAAGACGGCGGCCGCAATTGCAATCTCCTGAAATAATAAATTGTTGAGGCAAAATATTAAATGTGGTGCTGCCATGAAATTCCCCAGATAGGGGCTTTAGAGCAACTTAGAGCAGAGAAACCCGTGAGCTTTAAGGCAAAGTCATTATCGGCGAAATTTGATTTAGAGCAGACACTCGTGGTAAATCCTTAGAGACAAAATAGCGGCCGTAAATCACAATCTCCTGAGTTTAGGAAGGATTAAGGCAAAATATTCATATTCCATGTCCATGAGTATTTCCCATAAGTCTACACTGAAACAACTGCGAGCACAAGAGCTTGGAGCTTCAAAACAGAGCTATTTGCGCCGCGAATAAATTTGTAGCAGCCGCTTGCGGTAAAACCATAAGAGAAAAATGGCCGCCGTCACAGCACGACCGTACTGAAAGCTTTTACCTTCCAGAAACAGCAGAGAAGTTGCGTGAAGAGCAGCGAAGGAGCTCACACCCGTGCGAGCTTCATTTTATATGTTGTTGCGGCAGAGTGGTTGCACTCTGGATGTATTAAAAGCGTGTTTCACCAGCGCCGGTCCGGTAGCCTCACGGGAGTGCCACCATGTCCACTGGGCGCCAAGACACGCTCCCCATCATGAGCCTTCCTTAATGTCCTATACAGGTTGATGTGAAACTCCTCGCTGATGCACAAAGCTAGTGTTTGTCTCACTGCCACCGTCTGTCTAGAAGACCGTGCCATTTTAGGACATATGCCACTATTTCCACCAAATTTTCAGTCTTTCTGGCTATGGTATACAAAGACCTTACTGTCATAACTGCACCGACCAGTCCCCTCCCTACACAATCTTCCTTACTCCATTTTCATGAATAACTGTCCTAACAAATTACTCCACACACCAAATGCAGTGCTCATGACCAAACTCTTATTGAAACACGCAATGCCGAATGCATATTATCTTACTGATTATCCCTACCACCTTGTCAGAGGCCACTATGAATTTTGTTCCATTCATTGATTTATTTTTGATGTGCATTAGTTACATATGATGTTATGATGATTTGATGTAATGTATAACCATCACTTGTGAATTTCAGTGATGTCGTTAATAATTCATAACGAGAACAGAACTTAACTACCTGTTTTAGGCACATTTTCGAGTTATTTTTTTAAACCTGCTAAGGTATTATTACAATGCTACATTGAAGAATTCCATGAGCCCCACCCTCTTGGTGCACAACCCTTTGTCCAACCTGCACAATGGCAGTTGGCCGCAGGACCTGGTCTACTACCAGACAAACTACCATTCCGCCAAACCTGTGTGCGCACCGCCTGCCAGATTCCGTTTTTTGTTTGTCACTGGCAGGCGATTCTTTGGCGATCCCACAGCAGTAGGCACCACAATGCGACTATCAAAGGCAGTACCTTCACGGCATGGGCTGGTGCAGTCCATGCCATGCATGCACCCCATGTCCCTGAGGCAACAGGGAGTCTTCAAGGGCCCCTTTTGTTTTCTCTCCATCACAGTTTTCTTGGAGTAGGAACCGCCATGAAAACTATGGCAGAGAGGAAACTCGTAATATGCTTGGCAGGACCACGGTGGTCATGCCAAGCATATTGCAGTCTCAAGACCACCGCGAGGGATCTCCCATCCCTGGCAATTGCGGCGGTCCTACCGCTCTAGTTGTAACAGGGCAGTCGGAAGATCGCCACCACTGTTCCAGCTTGAGTCTGACAGTCCATGGACCGGCAGACTCATAATCGGGCTTTTAGTGTAGCACATGGAAGCAAGTTTTAGGGTGTGAGGTTGTTGGATGATATTCTAACTATGGTAGAAATGCTTATTTCACTCTTGCTGTTCGCAACATGCATTTATTCTGTTTAATAATATTCTGTATGGTTATTTTAGATGTACTAAGCAACAGGATGAGACTGTGACAATGCTTTTCAATTAGTGTCTTTTCTTAGTGCAGTTTGTGTGTGTGATATTGCAAGGAACGAAATAGGCTTTTCAAATTACCAATGCGTCCCTGGATTCCTGTTTAGGGCCTGTTAGTAACCCAAAAGCATTGATGCCACTCCAACTATGTATTGGGTCCGGTTCTCCAGGGCCACAATAACCATTTTTTTACATTCAGTTGCTCGTGCGTTGGACTAAGTTCACTCATGTCACCCATGGGTGTGAACAAACCTTGTAGAGGTAATCCAGAGACTTGGTTTATGTAACACCACATAATTTAAAGATTTCATTAGCTCAGATAGGTGAAAATAAAACTTCAAGATCGTGCCGCATAATTTGCAAATTTTTTCTGCATAATTCCGGTAATCCTGCTGCATTATTTGATCCTCTATGCCTCACAATTCTAGGAGCTCTTCACTAGTAAAGCTCTGCAGAGTGGTTTGGGGGGCTGTGATTACAAGACTGATATCTGTATTCCACAAATGACTGTGAAATGTTTTTTTTTCACTGCAGAATATGTTTTCCCCTTTTAAGGTAAATATGCTGTGGTATTGGGTATATAGCAAGTTGACGTAATACTTTTTGTCTCTCAGCATCTGTCGGAGTTAATCAGATGGCAGCATGTAGAAGCATCTTTGCTTTTCCACTTTGATATATCAGATGCAAACACCCACCCAATGCATACTTGTGCCTTTTTTATGTAGGACATTGTATTTCACAAGGAAGGTGTTAGACATTCAACAGAGATGGCATCTTGGTGGATGACTGCTGCCCAGGCCCTAACACAACTAATGGAAGACAGCTTTGAGGCAGAATCAGATACTGAGACAGAATCCAAGGGAGAGGAAAAATGGAGCAGTATCTGCAAGTGATTTTCCAGATGGCGGAGCTCCATCCGATGACTCGTCTTCTAGAGATTCTGAGGAACATGGTCATGGCATTTGAGGTGTCCCTCGCAAGCTCAATCTGTGCAATAAAGCCATAGTAGCAGGGAAGACCAACCCAGAGAGCAAGCACATGCAGCAGCAAACACAGAGTGCAGCCCCCTCAATTTAGAGCAGTCCAAAATTCCCCCGTTCACTGCAAAGCCTGGATGTAAAGCCAAGACAGCATTTTTGTGCAAATATACTGCATTCATCTCGTTCTGGATGTTGTCTTCCATGAAACAATTGTGCGTCAGACAAATTTGTGTGTCCTGAACAGTTTCTTGGAGAGCATGGAGGCACTCTAGGGCGTCATTCTAGGGCACTCCGGTGAGCTCGCACTTCACTTGGGGAGTTGAAGAAATATTTTTTGGCCTTCCGTTCAAAATGGGAATAGTACACAAACCAAACATACAGTCCTGCTGGTCTTCTCACCTGGTTTGGGTAACACCTAGCTTCACACCGGACATGAGCAGAGATAGTTTTTTGCTATTGAAGAGTAAACTTAATTTCAATGAGCATTCTTCTGCATTGCCCTGGGACCATCCAGACCATGACAGGTTGAGATTTATACTCCTGGAAAGAATGGAGCTGGGAACGACCTTTACCACGAAGCCTTAACCATGCAATGCCTTTACCACTACGCCTTAACCATGGGTAAGTCTTTACAACACATGCATTTACAACGTTACCATTACCACAGATGTCTTTACCACGCTTGCCTTTACCACGCATTTTAGGTTCAGAGCATTTCCATTCATTCTTTTATTATGCATATGATATGTAAGTATATAAGTAAGTAAGTGGGCATTGTTAATATGTTTTTTATTGAATATTTAATGTAGTTATTTTAATATATTTTAACTTTTTACAAATTACAATATAACCAAGGTTTTGTTTTGGGAGAGGATGTGAGGGTTCCATGGGGTATTGGGTGGTAAAGTGTGTTAATACCAAGGTACTAAATTTAATGCCAGGCTATTCATTTCTAGATGTAGGAATACATTTAAATTTAATATTACCACTAAACTTAATTTTTCTTGTTTTAAATGGAGTTATGCTCGCGCCGGTTGACCAAATATGAAAAATGGCTCATAACTAAAACCTCAGATAAAGGACTGATAACGGACATATACGACATGCTCAGACATAGCCCTCAATCGCAGGCCACACCGAGTCAAAGGAGGTGAGGGAGAGAGCTGGGCGGGGGAACTCACTTAGAAAGACTGGGAAGGTAATTATTATAGGGCAAAGTACACAGCACGAAATGTGGTCAGCATAGAAATGGCTACTAAAATAGCTACTTATTGGTATCTCACACCAGTACGTTTACCTAGAGGCAACCCACAAAGGAGCCCTACATGTTGGCGAGGGTGCGATAACGAGGGCACATTGTTACACATATTATGGGACTGCCCTCTGCTGTCCAATTATTGGCCTAAAATCCTAGATACAATTGACGAGCTATTTGACACACAGATTCCGAGACTCCCGGTTTATGTCATCTTGGGCCTACCCAATCCAATCACATTCCCACTTAAAAGCATAAGAGGCTGTCAGATGGGGCTAGCACTGGGGGCAGCGCTGCAAAATATACTGTCTCATTGGGGTTCCTCCACTCTCCCCACACACGTAGGATGACTAGGGTGACCAACTGGCATTGGTGCAAATTCAGGACGGTGAGTGTAAAAATTCAGGACAAAGGGTCAAAATGCAGGACACAAATTCAGGACAGGAGGTCAAAATTCAGGACAAACTTCAGGACAATTGGATACGTATTACAGACACATCAGAGGTCGCGCAATAGTATATAAGTAAGCCCAGCCATATCCAAACATATTCAACCATTTGCAAACCTATCCATCATGTATCCTTCCATCAATCATTTCACTCATCCATCCATTATCCATCCATCCACCCTTTCACCCTATCCATCTGTACACTCATCCATCCACTCTTCTTCCCATCCATCCATTCACTCATCCATTCAACCATTTACCCTTTCATCCATTCCGCCATCCTTTCACTTACTCATCCATCCACCCAGTCACTCATCCTTCCACCCATCCACCCTTTCAGTCATCCACCCATCCCCCCTTTCTCTCTCCATCGACCCTTTCACTTAGCAATCCTTCCTTCCATCCATCCACCCACCCATCCATCTACTCATCCACTCATGAATCCATCCATTGACCCTATCACTCATCCATCCTTTCTCTCATCCATTTATCCTTTTAGTCCTTCACTCATCTATTCATCCTTTTGTCCATCTACCCTCCTTTTCACTCACTCATCCATCCTTACATCCACCCTTTCACTCATCCGTCCATCCATTCACCCTTGCACTTATCAATTCATCAATCCATCCATCATTTCACTCATCCATTCATCCACTCACTCACTCATCATCCATATTTTCACTCATCCATTCACCCTTTTACCCATCCAGCTACTCCTCCGCCCATACATCCAGCTATTTACCTTTTCTCTCTTCCATCCTTCCACTCACTCATCAATCC
The DNA here is from genome assembly GCF_964261635.1 of Lissotriton helveticus. Lineage (NCBI taxonomy): Eukaryota > Metazoa > Chordata > Amphibia > Caudata > Salamandridae > Lissotriton > Lissotriton helveticus. The sequence goes on from NC_136068.1 coordinate 1,098,709,881, forward strand.
ACCATCCTCTCTCATGATCCATCTATTCAATATTTCATTCATCCTTTCACCCTTTCACTAATTCATCCAGCCAGCCATCCACTCATCCCTTCACTTACTCACTCCCCCACCTTTTCATATTAATTTTGAGCTGAGCCTTTTTGAGAAGAGGCCCATCAAGAACTTCACCCTCGCTGCAGGAGCCATTCAGGACTGGGACAGAAGCCACCCAGGGCAGAGACAGGATCCACCACAGGGAGGGACAGGAGCCATCACAGGTGGGGGGGGGGGGTGGGCAGGAGTCACCATATGGGGGGACAGGAGCCATCACTGGGGGGAGGCAGGAGCCATCACAGGGGGGGGGGGCAGGATCCACCAGGGTGGGCACAGGGGTGGGGATCCAGTATTCTCGTATCATCCTGGTCTCTTCCAGGGTGGGGTACGGCCCCTCACCCCCTCCTGGACTAGACAACGAGGAGACAGGCTCTTTCCAAAATGTCAGTTTTGCCCCCCCACACACACACTGATGTACAGTTCGAAAAGGACATACTCCAAGAGAACTCATTTCACTGATTGTCCTTCATACTTTGTTAATCAGTGTGGGTGTGTTAGACCCGGCTTCCTGGGCACCAGGGCACTCAGGGGTAACTGCGCTCCAATCGCATCAACTGTAGTGTTCCCTCACTGATGTCCTGGGGCCTCAGTACTAAAGGACCCAAAACTGGATAACCAAGAACTCCTCTCCAGCACTTGACTCTCTCAGGGTAGCGAGACAGAGCAGTCCAAGGCTTACTCAAGGAGGTGAGGTGGGGTTAGACATTCAGAATACAGTGTAAACCGTACCACCAGCTGATAAACTCAATGTCCAGTCAGTGCTTTACTTTTTATAAAAGAAAAGTACTTTAATACACAAGATAATTATTCTATACATAAAACTAGGATAAACAGTGAAAACCAGAAGTCTCTACAACCCTCTGGGGCAGAGTTCTGACCCCAAACAGTATTAGAGCGCCTAGACGCCAACCACTATAAAAACACAGTTAACATGAAAACACACAGTACACGACCATCGCGGGTGCATAACACTATACTAGAACTTACCGATGCGTCCGGTGCCACCATCAGAGACTCGGATGCGATACTTTCCACCTTCACGACACATTACTCTTCACTTTATACTTCCACGGCAGAGGAAGACGCGCCATACGCTGCGTATCTCAGTGACGTAGCGCTATGCTGGCTTAGCGATGGAAACAGGGAGTTTCTTGCAGCACCTTTTGAACTCGACGAAGTTCGCAAGGCCATCATGTCCCTCAAAAATGGCAAGGCTCCGGGGCTCGATGGCATACCTGCCGAGTTTTACAAAGCCTACATTGACATTATGGCGCCCGTGCTCCGCGAGGTCTTCACAGAGTCCCTTGCTGATGGGATACTTCCCTGTTCTATGCGTGAGGTTGTGATCACCTCCATTTTGAAGCCGGATAAAGACCCCACCTCCTGTGACTCTTACCGTCCACTTTTCCTCCTAAACTGCAATGTTAAAATACTCGCCAAGGTTCTGGCCACTCGACTATCGCTGTTAATGACCAGAGTTGTTTTGCCTGACCAATCTGGCTTCGTAGCGGGCAGATCCACGTCCCATAATCTTCGCACCCTCTTCTCCTTGCTTCGCACGGTTCACCCTGACATCCCAGTGGCGGCTGTGTTTCTAGACGCCACCAAGGAGTTCGACTCGATCGAATGGCCCTACCTCTTTTCGGTCCTGGCTAGTATGGGATTCCCTAAGCTGTTCCTATCTTGGGTTCACCTCTTATACACGGACCCCACGGCGAGGGTACTGATTAATGGACGATTGTCGCATCCTATCACGCTCACGAGGGGCACCCGCCAGGGATGCCCACTCTCTCCCCTGTTATTTGCCATTGCGGTCGAACCGCTCGCCTGTCGCCTACGACAGTTGCACCGAGCAGGAGCGGTGCAATGCCTGCAACGGCAACTTGATGTATCCCTCTATGCGGATGACATCACACTGTACGTCAAATATCCTGAGACGCATCTCAATCCCCTACTTCGGGAATTCATCCTGTTTGGTGGGGTGTCGGGTGTTCACATCAACTGGACCAAGTCGCAGTTTTTTCCTCTTACGGATGCGGTGCACGCCTTCCCTCTCGATTATCCTTTGGAGTGGTGCCGCGATGATCTTCGTTATCTGGGAATCCGCATTTCTCGCGATAAAGACGAGACGCTACGATCCAATTATGGAGTGGCCATAACTAAATTGACTGCCTCCGTCGACAGATGGATCACACTGCCACTCTCCATGGCTGGGAGGGCCTCACTCATAAAAATGGTGATATTACCCCGCTTTCTGTATCTTTTTCTTAATATCCCCTACTTCCCTGGTGCTTTTTTCTGTAAGACACTCCGTACGGAGCCGCGCAGGCTTTTCTGGGGCGGCAAGTCCCCTCGCTTAAAATGGTCGACGCTGACCCTTCCCTACGACAGGGGAGGTTTCGATATCCCCGATTTCGAAACATACTACCAGTGCGCGCAGGCGCACTTTGCCTACCACTGGATGGCTCCTACTCCCTTCATGCCGCATATAGCGGTGGAGGACTGGATCGTGCACCCACTCCCGCTCAACGGCCTGCTACACTGCCCTGAGACGTCCATCACCACATCGAATACCTCGGTTTCCTGCACCTTAGATGCATGGCGCCGCATCGCTAGGCGACTGTTATGCCCCCTGCCCTACTCCCCCAGATTGCTGCTCACCTATCATCCACAACTTTCCCTGTTATCAGAACTGGGTTTCCGTCAACTCTGTGATAAACTACTCGTCACCTGCTGGGGTGATTTGTTCCATGAGAGTCATTTCAAGTCCGCTGACCTATTCTTTAAAACGCATGCGCGTACCCCCCTTGAGCTCTTTTACTATATTCGGCTACGTGCGGGGATGCGTGACATCCTACCTGACTACCCTGATGAGCCTGAGATCCTGTCACCGCTACACTTCCTCTTGGGATCGCAAGACGGGACCCACTTGGTCTCTGGGCTCTACCGTCAGATCCGCAATGCTGCTCCGGAACCGATATCCGCTGCTCGGCTACGCTGGTCTGCTGAACTTGCCATCGATATCTCGGATGACCAGTGGAAACACTGCTGTACACTCACTTCCCGCATCTCTGCCAGCTGCAGATTGAAAATTATCCATTACAGATTCCTTCAGCGGATATATTACACGCCGGTACGGAAGCATAGATTCGGGTTGGCTGATAACGACCGTTGTGAGCGTTGTCGCGCCGACCATGCTGATTTTCTTCACCTGGCGTGGGACTGTCCCCAGATTGCTCACTACTGGCGACAGGTAATAGAGGCTGTTACGGAGATGGTGGGGGAGGCGATCCCTGCGGACCCTTTGATAGCCATCCTTGGATGTACGATGCAAATGCCCAGAGATTGCAGGAAATTCGTTGACACTGCCTTGCTCTTGGCCAGGCGCCGTGTTGCGTGCCACTGGGGCAGGGGGAGGGCGCCCAAGTTCAGGGACTGGCTTACGGACTTGACATATTGCCAAGATCAGCATACTACCTTTGCTGACCTGCTACCTCTCTCGTGTCGACCCAGGGATATTTGGGATCCTCTGGTGCACTACCTGCTCAAGCGCTCGGATGACGATGCGCAGTCAGGTGGCCAACCTGTCACTCCCCAGCACCCCGAGCTCTCTCCTAGAACTTAACCTATAGCTCCTGCTGCGGCATTTGGGCCTCCTCGTCTCTATGCGCCCTTCTACCCCTACAAACTCCCTGGTGCTCTGGGCTGCCCTGCCTCGATTGATCTGGCCCCCCCTCCTCTATGAGCATGTACACCCTATCTTGCACTCACAGCACGCTTTCACGCCTCCGGCGGGCGGCATCCTGGGACATCCTGCGCTTTCCTTAGATGGCCCTCTGCTGACTTTTACAGCACTGGGATGGAAGTTCTAGACACGAAATCCCCCACACGCCTCTGCCTGCCCGAACTGCCACACTACACCACTATCACTTACTACTACTACACAGTCATGCACTGCCTCGTTGTTGCTACTTAGTTGGGATGTTTTGGTTCCTGTTCAACAAAAAAGGAGAGAATCTTCTCTCGATCAAAAAACTCTGTTCAACTGCTGCTCATACTTGCTTGTCCTACATCACCGGCTGCGGAACCAGCATCATATGTGTCTATAATGTGCCGCCGGGCCTCCGGGATGCCGGCTTCAAGGCTGTGTATTGTTCATCTTCTCCTGCTGCCGGCCTCCGGGTTGTGGGCGACCCAAGCTGTGTCCCATACTCTGTTTATTTCAATAAAGCAGATTTGAACCCCCCAAAAAAAAAACATGAAAACACACAGTAAGCATTGCATATTACAGATCATGTTACACAGGGCTGTTCTCATTCACTAGAGCCTTGATACCAAACTTTGTATTGAAAGGATATAGTTTCAGCATATGATGTGACAGTCAAATGTTCGTGATCATCCCCATAACCCCCCACCCAAAGCATCAGAAGTGCCCTCCCATTGTGAGTGAGGACACCGCTCTAGTGGTGTCAGGGATCTGATCAAAGGTGCCGGATGTCTTGGCACAGTTTACTGGAGTCCCACTAGTCCAGTAGCCACTGGCTAGCTGAAGAAGGGTAGTGGCTGGGCAGAGTGCCAGTTCACCCTGATACCCTCAGAGTTCACAAAAAGAAAGGTGGGGTCTGCTTCACTGGCCTCTCTTCCTAGTTACTGCTTGTACAGGCTCCCACAGCGCAAGGGAGGAGCCTAGAGGGGATTTGATCTCACCTTCAAAGACTAGAATCAAGCATCCACCTCTCTGGCTCTCGTCATGTGCTGCAAGCTTCTTTCCACCAGCCTCTGTGATGTGCTGTAAGCTTCCTTCCCACACCTTTGGTGATGTGCCGCAAGCTTCCTTCCCACACTGGGCAGCTGTCTGTAATTTCCTTGGTCCAAAGCGAACGCTCATCCAAGCCTCACAAACAGCTGGTCCTTAATGACCTTCCTTCCAGACCGCAGTGAACATAGTCTTATCATCTGTCTTCACACCAGCGGGGTCGCGGCTGGTAACTGTCCGAGGGCTCTGGTGTGGCCCCTCGACAGTCATAGACCAGTCTTGAACAACAGCTGACCACTCAAGCCAGACTTTTATCACCTCTGATTGATAGGCTCATCCAATCAGAGGGTCTGCTACTTTTTACACCTCCAATCACAGACCATTCACCGCGTGTTCAATGCATGGGTAAAGCATGTAGCAGGTAGTGTTCTGGTAACAGGCTGCGCCACCCTCTAGAGAGGAATTTTAATTAACTCCATCCCAGGAGGTCCTGACAAGTGAGGGAGGGTCCTATCCACACAGTTAGTGCAGCTAAACCCAGATAAGAGCTGAGGGTCTCCCCCAGCCCACCAGGTCTTTCCAAGGAAATAGGGAGGGGGACGGGGGAGCTGGGATGTCCAGCAGGACAGCTCGCATTCCTCACACTGGCTCAAATCACCATTCTTCCCCTGTACACCCACGGGCTCTCAAACACACATCAGCCAGACAACGGCAACAGGCCCACAGGCATGGCAAACTGCACAGTGTTGGTCAGGAGGGTGCCTAGGGACTCACCCCTCCTGACTATAGATTTATTGCTGCCACCACTGTCAGTCTACCACAGCCATAATAAAGAGGGCAGTAGCCACTCTCTGAAAAATAGGGGTGCACTAGGCATGCCCCCTCGACCTCAGAGCCAAGCTCTAGGGTCTCAATCCAGGTAAACAGGGAGACCCTCAGTGGACATGTATGATTGTCATGCTCACTGAGGTAGGGATCTAGAAACTATACAGTAGCTTTTTGAGTGACTTGCCAGGAGATTAGCATAAGGCAGGGGAAGCACTCTCTCCAGAGACATGCAGGAGACTTCCCGTCCCAACATAGGCCCTCCCCAGATCAGAATGGCCTGTACTTACTTCCCAGTGGGAGAAGACCGATCATCTGATTGGACAAACCGGCGGGAAAGTCCATCTGCATTACCATGCTGTAAGCCTGCTTTATGTTCCACTATAAAATCTAGTCCCTGCAGAGATATGGACCACCTGAGCAACTTTGGGTTGTCCCCTTTCATTGCCATAAGCCATTTGAGGGGCTTGTGATCTGTTTGAACCACAAACTTTGCACCAAACAAGTAAGGCCTGAATCTTCGAAGGGCCCACACTATGGCAAAGCATTCTTTTTCAACTGCAGACCAGTTCTGCTCCCTGGGGAGTAGTCGGCGGCTGATAAAGGCCACTGGATGCTCCCTTCCCTTTTCATTGAGCTGGGCAAGAACTGCCCCAACTCCCTTGTCTGAAGCATCCGTCTGCACAATGAAGGTCTGACTGTAATCAGGGGCCTTCAGTATAGGTGCATTGCATAGTGCAGCCTTCAATCCATCTAATGCCTTCTGACACTCTTCAGTCCAGATCACCTTCCTGGGCTGCTTCTTAGCAGGCAGGGTGTCCCCTGTGTCTGTGTCAAGCGCACAGACAGGCGTCAGCCCAGGGGTAAGTGAAAAGAGACGGGACAATCTCCCCAGCAGCTCTTTACACTCCACCTGCTGTTCAGGTGTCAGTTCAGAGGCAAGCTTAACTCCCTCAAATGAACCATCCTTCTCATCACCTTGCCATAAGTCAGGGAGGGACTCAGTCTCCTCTTCTAACTCTTCAGCCATTGCAAGTAAAGAAACCGTGTCATTCCTGGGAAGACACACCACCCTCTCTAAGTGTACCTCCACGACTGGTAGGGGAACCAAGGGTGCCTTCATCGGGCCACCAGACATGCTGCTGGCCTGACAGACCACACAGGTATGGCAAAACCTCTCCACATCCTGACCTACTCCTGGCCAGTAAAACAGAGGTGCTAACCTGTCCTTCGTCTTTTTGATGCCCAAGTGACCAGCTAGGGGTACACCATGGGCTAGATGCAGCAGGAAATTCCTGTGCACCTGAGGAACCACCAACCTTTTGTTGGTTCCTGGCTCTGGGTCAGGAGGCTCACTGTAAAGGAGTCCATCTTCCCAAGCCACCTTGTGCTTTCCGACTACTCCAGTGGAGACCTGCTCCTGAGCAGTCGTCCGCAGGCCAACAAGTGTAGGACACTCAGCCTGTGCCTTACAAAACTCCTCACGGGACGGTCCTCCTGCCACAAGCAGCTCCTGCAGCTCTGGCAGGGACCCAGACTCCAACACCTTATCCGCCTCTGGATGCACACCCTCCTCTCCCACTGGAGCAGGAGGTGCCAACACCAGGACAGGTGCCTTCTCAGAATCTGCCCTTAGTTCTTGTTCTGGCCTGTTCCCCTCTAGTGTCTCTTCCACTAGAGCGGTCCCCACTTCACTAGGAAGCAGTTTTTCAGTCGGTGCCCTAGTGAGCACAGCTGATGAAATCCAGGCCATATAGGCCTCAGGGCCTGGTACTAACCCGGGTTCAACAAGATCATTCCCCAGAAAGCACCCAGCACCCTGCTTCTCTCGCACCCCGACATTGACCATGGCCTTCTTGCCATTCACCCCTACCTGCACTCTAGCAAGAGGGTACTCCATGTCATCACCACTAGCTACAAGTCCATACCCCTTGGAACCAGGAATGATCTCTTCGGGTTTGAGATATTTGCGTTCAACCGTAGTCCTGTGGGCACCAGTATCCCTCATGGCAGGAACCTTCCTTCCATTGAAACTTGCCACACTCATATACCCCGTTGAGTTAGGGTGAATATGCTTAAGGGCTTCTGGGTCAAGATCCCAGATGTCCCTGGTGACTAAGTTAAACTCACTTGGGCCTCCCTTCATGTCTGCCCCCACTGAAAGCACACTTGCTATCACGGGTGCCACTGGCACCACGTCCTTCACTGGGCAGTCCGGCTTTAAGTGTCCCTCTCGGTGGCACTTATAGCATGTAACCACCTTTGGAGTGAAAGGAGCCTTACCTCCTTTGCCCTCCTGGTACTGACTAAAGGCCCCGTTCCCCTTAGACTCTTGTCCTGACTGAGAGCCTTGGGAACCGTTCTGGCCCTTCCCCTCTGGTTTAGGGCCAGCCTGCTGGGAGTTCTTCTCCCCCTTGGGTTTGGAAAGGGGTTGCCCCTGCCCCCTGTTCACTCTGTTGGCAAGCCACTTATCTGCCATCACTGCAAGTTTCTCAGGATCCCTCTCAGGAAGGTCAGACAAATACTGTCTGAGTGGGACAGAGCACTCCTCCCGGAGACGCTCTGCAATCATCACCTGATTTAGGGACTTGTAATCATTTGCTTTCATCCCTCTTAAACACTCATTCCAGTCTCTCACTATGTCATGGACCCAATTCTCAAAAGGAACCCCCTCTGCCTTCTTGTTCTCACGGAACCTCTGCAAGTACTGGGCTGGTTTCAACCCAAACCGCCTAATCAAAGCATCCTTCATGCACTCATATGTCAGACTGTCTTTCTCAGGCATCCTTTCAATCACTTCAGTCCCTTCCCGAGGGAGGCGACTCAGTAAAGTCGCTGCTTTGGACTGACCATTAAGACCTTGAGCCTTACATGCTAGATGAAAGGCACGCATCCAACTGAGCATATCAGTGCCAGGGACATACATGTGTATCAATTCTTTTGGTACCTTGGTGGTATTTTCCTTTCCCTGGGACTTTGAAGTGGATGCACCATCCACAGAGCTAAGCCCTCTATCAGCTGCTAACTTGAGCTTCTCTTTCTCTAGGGCTATCTGCTCTTTCTCCAATTCCCTATCCTTCTCTTTCTCCTGTCTCTCCCTTTCTTTCTCCAGCATCTCCCTTTCCCTCTCCTTCTCTTTCTCCTGTCTCTCCCTTTCTTTCTCCAGCCTCTCCCTTTCCCTCTCCTTCTCCTTCCAAGCCCACTCTTCCTGTCTGACCCTTCGCTGCTCCTCTTCTGCCTGGCGGGCCATCCTTAGCTTCTCCCTTTCAAACTCCCTTGCTTTCTCCTCTGCTAAATCCTTAGCTTCCTGGAGTTTCAGCTGAAGTTTAAGGGTCTCTGCTAGCTCAGTCCCTCCTAAGGAGGCGAATCCTGGGACAGGGGAAAAGGTAGCCCTGGAGATAGGGGGAGGTGAAAGTCTAGGGGCAGGTCTAGGGGAATACCTAGGGGAAAGCATAGGGGAAAGCCTTGGGGAATGCCTTGGGGAATGCCTTGGGGCTGGTACAGGAGAAGCCTGCACTGACTGACTTGGCAGGCTTGTGGTATCAGTGCTCTCCAACTCTTGCACAACAGTGACCTCTTGCTCATAGCATTTTGTCATGTGGCTAATCAAGGGCCCCCTGTCCTTAGACCTTGGGACCTTCCACCCCCTTTCAGCACACATTTGCTTTAACTGCTCCACAGTCAAGTTCTGCAATTCCAAATCCTCTCCAATGTTATCTGCCATTTTACATATAGCTTATGGATATCTGCTGGAATTATCAACTGGCCTCAGTGTCCACTGAGCCTGAAGTCTAGTGATCCGTCACCGCTTGCCACCAATGTTAGACCCGGCTTCCTGGGCACCAGGGCACTCAGGGGTAACTGCGCTCCAATCGCATCAACTGGAGTGTTCCCTCACTGATGTCCAGGGGCCTCAGTACTAAAGGATCCAAAACTGGAGAACCAAGTACTCCTCTCCAGCACTTGACTCTCTCAGGGTAGCGAGACAGAGCAGTCCAAGGCTTACTCAAGGAGGTGAGGTGGGGTTAGACATTCAGAATACAGTATAAACCGTACCACCAGCTGATAAACTCAATGTCCAGTTAGTGCTTTACTTTTTATAAAAGAAAAGTACTTTAATACACATAAGATAATTATTCTACACATAAAACTAGGATAAACAGTGAAAACCAGAAGTCTCTACAACCCTCTGGGGCAGAGTTCTGACCCCAAACAGTATTAGAGCGCCTAGACTCCAAGCACTATAAAAACACAGTTAACATGAAAACACACAGTAAGCATTGCATATTACAGATCATGTTACACAGGGCTGTTCTCATTCACTAGAGCCTTGATACCAAACTTTGTATTGAAAGGATATAGTTTCAGCATATGATGTGACAGTCAAATGTTCGTGATCATCCCCATAACCCCCCACCCAAAGCAACAGAAGTGCCCTCCCATTGTGAGTGAGGACACCGCTCTAGTGGTGTCAGGGATCTGATCAAAGGTGCCGGATGTTTTGGCACAGTTTACTGGAGTCCCACTAGTCCAGTAGCCACTGGCTAGCTGAAGAAGGGTAGTGGCTGGGCAGCGTGCCAGTTCACCCTGATACCCTCAGAGTTCACAAAAAGAAAGGTGGGGGTCTGCTTCACTGGCCTCTCTTCCCAGTTACTGCTTGTACAGGCTCCCACAGCGCAAGGGAGGAGCCTAGAGGGGATTTGATCTCACCTTCAAAGACTAGAATCAAGCATCCACCTCTCTGGCTCTCGTCATGTGCTGCAAGCTTCTTTCCACCAGCCTCTGTGATGTGCTGTAAGCTTCCTTCCCACACCTTTGGTGATGTGCCGCAAGCTTCCTTCCCACACTGGGCAGCTGTCTGTAATTTCCTTGGTCCAAAGCGAACGCTCATCCAAGCCTCACAAACAGCTGGTCCTTAATGACCTTCCTTCCAGACCGCAGTGAACAGAGTCTTATCATCTGTCTTCACACCAGCGGGGTCGCGGCTGGTAACTGTCCGAGGGCTCTGGTGTGGCCCCTCGACAGTCATAGACCAGTCTTGAACAACAGCTGACCACTCAGGCCAGATCTTTTATCACCTCTGATTGATAGGCTCATCCAATCAGAGGGTCTGCTACTTTTTACAACTCCAATCACAGACCATTCACCGCGTGTTCAATGCATGGGTAAAGCATGTAGCAGGTCGTGTTCTGGTATCAGGCTGCGCCACCCTCTAGAGAGGAATTTTAATTAACTCCAGCCCAGGAGGCCCTGACAAGTGAGGGAGGGTCCTATCCACACAGTTAGTGCAGCTAAACCCAGATAAGAGCTGAGGGTCTCCCCCAGCCCACCAGGCCTTTCCAAGGAAATAGGGAGGGGGACGGGGGAGCTGGGATGTCCAGCAGGACAGCTCGCATTCCTCACACTGGCTCAAATCACCATTCTTCCCCTGTACACCCACGGGCTCTCAAACACACATCAGCCAGACAACGGCAACAGGCCCACAGGCATGGCAAACTGCACAGACTTGGTCAGGAGGGTGCCTAGGGACTCACCCCTCCTGGCTATAGATTTATTGCTGCCACCACTGTCAGTCTACCACAGCCATAATAGAGAGGGCAGTAGCCACTCTCTGAAAAATAGGGGTGCACTAGGCATGCCCCCTCGACCTCAGAGCCAAGCTCTAGGGTCTCAATCCAGGTAAACAGGGAGACCCTCAGTGGACATGTATGATTGTCATGCTCACTGAGGTAGGGATCTAGAAACTATACAGTAGCTTTTTGAGTGACTTGCCAGGAGATTAGCATAAGGCAGGGGAAGCACTCTCTCCAGAGACATGCAGGAGACTTCCCGTCCCAACAGTGTGCGATTGTGCCATTTCTTTATTGTATTACATTATAGACTGCATGTTTGAAGAATCGAGGTTTGTTTACAATTTAGTGACAGTAATTAAGCTCTGTGAAGAGAACCATGTACTGCCTCGGTGTAATCAGGGCCAGTTCTAGGGTGTTTGGGGCCCATGGCAGAAAGGGAATGTGTGAGGCCCCTCTAAATTGCAGATACATGATGCATTCAGGGCTGTTTGCATCTGAATAGATGCCCCTGATCCTGAAGCTGCAGCCCCTCCCTCTCAGTCACCTTCAAGCACCTCTTAACAGCTCATCAAGGGCTGAAGGTGTGAGGGTTGCCACCCCGCTGTGCCTCTCCAATGCTGCGGGGTATCTCAGCTTTAGTCCTGCATCGGAGTCAAGAAGGGAGGTGGGTGGAAGCTGTGCCCAATTAAAATTACGGACAAATGGAGTCCGTTAAAGAATCCTTCACGGACAATGGACAGACGGCCGAAATTACGGACTGTCCGTGAAATTTACGGATGGTTGGTCACCCTAAGGATGACTTCACAGGCTCTGGAATATTCTGGGGATGAAACGAATTTCAGCTACTCTACAAAACGCCACTGATTCCTCCCAGAAGGCACGGAGCCCTTTTCTAACACTGCCCTCCTCAGAGTCCAATTAAATAACTCAGCCCAAATACCTAAGAGTATTGCACCTATCGGATCTATGGAACGAACAAACATCTTCCACTGCTTAACACAGGATGCTACCAATGCGGATTATGGACTTGTTCTTGGGGTTGCATAGAGTACGGGACTGGGGTGGGGGAGTCGGGAGGGTTTATGTTTATGGTATAATGCAGAGGCTGAGTGTTTATTACTTCCACCTTGAACTGGCTAAGGGCTCCGCTTATAACATATGCTGTGTTGTTAATATGCTTTCTTTGGCGACCAAACTCTATGTGGATCGTATATTCCAATGCAATGCAATGCACTTCTCAGGTCTCTGTAATTTGCTTATTTTTTTGAAAATGCTAATAAACACATTTAAACATAAATGGTGTTATGCTCGCCTTTAGTAATGGGATGCCACGGATATTGGGGTAATGGGTGGGGAAGTGTCATAATACCCAGATATTAATTGTAACACCTGAGCATTAATTACTTGGTGTTGAAATACATTTACATTTATTATTATTATCACTAAATGAAAATATTTATTTTTAATTCTGTAATGCTTACCTTTGGGGACTGGATGCAAGGGATATATGGGTAATGTATAGGGCAGTGTATTAATACCCAGGTATTACTAATAATACCTGGGTAGTAATTATTACTGTTAAATAAGTATTTTATGAAAGAGAAAAATCTACAGCACAATAGTAAGATTATTTTTAAGGACATCACATTTTTAAACTAACATTTTAAAATAACAAACATATTTACAGTGATAGACACTTAATTTTAGTGTAAGTTGAATGACCGATAAAAACACCAGGTTTGTAAATTTTAAAATGTATTTATAATTAAAATGGCCACGGACCTGTTTTCCCTTACATCTATTCCCACCTCTTAAAGACATGAGCAGTGCCAAGTCTCCTCCTTCTCTACCTTTGCCCCCCCATTACAGAAAGGACGAGAGTATCAGATGTCTCCGAAGATATGGTTGATGGTGTAAGAGAGCAGAATGTGGTTGAGAATATTGCAGAGTTTTATGGCCGTTTTGCAGACTGACACCGTATAGAACATTGTTTAAGGTGTGCATTGTGATTGGTTAAGGGTGGCTGGGAGGGTCTGGGGCATGGGTGTGGTTGTGCTCAGTTGTTCAGGATTTAGAAGGAGGTTGAATGTAAAACTTTCACTGAGAGAGTACAGTACCAAGGCTGGCCAGGCATCACTGCTGCCGCCTCCATCGATCCCTTAAGCAGCCGCAGCCCGCGGGGTTTGTGTTCAAACAGTGGGCTGCAAGAGCACAGTCTGCTTACTTCTGCCGGGGCCCGCAGCTGTTTACAGCCACTTTCCATAGCCGAGCCCCCGCTAAATGCTCAATATGGCTGAGGCGCTGCTATCTGTGCATGCAGCATGGAAAGCACCTGTGTCCATAAATGCTGTGTGTGCGGCAAGCGGCAAGCGTGAAGCGGGCGCAGTGATTAGCATGATGAATAAATAAATACAAATAAATGTATATCAAAAGAGTTATGGAATAGGATTTTCTGGACGTAAAAGCAAAGTGATTCACTGCTGTATACATTTTTATGAGCTGACATAAATTCAGGCCTTTGAACTTTGCTTGGAATAATTCATTCTATGAACTGCTGCTGGAAAGGCCTGGTGCAGGAAAGGTTTTCTGTGCAGAGGAGTAGTTTGGACGATCATGTTAACAAGTTAACCCATTAGAAAACATGGCCACTGCGAACGTATGCAAAAAAATAAAATCACATTTTAAGAACAATAGGGGTCATTAGGATGGCATACAGACTTTTGTTCACCCGCCATCCAATTGTTTTTGGGATCACCCGCCTATGAGGTGGTGGTCCCACAGGGCAAATTATGATGCAACCGCCACCATGGCGGTCGGATTGACCATGTTTTGCAATGTGGCGGGAGCCCTCTGGAGCACCTGTCACAAGCCAAAACACACCCCACACATATCCCTGCACTATGTGGCAGGCACCATGCGGTGCCCACCTCATGGTGTAGGGATATGTAGGGGGTACCATAGGTGCCCCTCAGGGCCTGAGTCCATGGTCCAGGGAGTTAGGGGAACCTGCTACAGGCTCCCCAATCCATTTCCACCTGCCGTTTTGCTGAGGGTTGACCGCAGAACAATCTGCGGAAAGGGATATTGTAATCCCTACAGCAATTCTGGGAGGACCGGCAGGCGGTCAGATACAGACCACCCTGTTGGGACTGTGGCGGTCACGGTTCCCTAGCGCCACCCATAAAAATGCCATTGTTATATGGAGAGCAGAAATCCTTGGTACGATGGCCGAAAGACCGCCACCGGCAGCCTGTTGGTGGTCCTTTGGCCATCGTAATGGGGCCCAATGTTTGGAACGGCTTGTTGACTTAATCCTGGCAAACTATGATGTTTTATCTGGAGCACAATCCCGTCGTACATCTCTTCACAATAACAATGGAATCTGGGCGACTGTCCTGCTGAAGAAAAATGCCATACCCACTGCCAAACCTCTTCTAAACGATATTAAAAAGCGATGTGCAAGTTTACAGCAACGCAAAGATGCATGCTAAAGGAACGAGTCATGAGCATTCCTTCAAGTTATGCTTACTAATGTTGAATTGAATGATTTAGATACCATAGATCCTGCTAGTCTGGAAAGACTAGATGAAATTGATACCACCCTGAAGCGTACCGATAAATGAACTGTCAGTTAAGATTTTTCTATTTCTGCTTTCATTAAGGTAACTTTGGTCCCAGGTGACATTTTTACTTAGTGGGTGTCATCTTGCATAGTTTAGGTAAATTTTGTGTCAATCAAAATTACTGATATTACTTGATTGCTACATGTGAAGTAATTAAGTACCACCCATGCAAACAATTGGAGCAAGCACATGGAACAACTTGAACAAACGTAATGCAAGTGACTGCTAAATGCAGCATTTATGTTTTTTGGGTGCTTTTTTATAGCACGGAATGCGACCGCTCATCCACACTGGACGCAAAGACACATTTTGTTCAGATAATATCACCAAATGCCAGTCTTGCATTTTGCGTAATTATGCATAATTTCACGACACACATTTCACTCACCCCTCCATAATTTCCTTCATGAAATTTCCAAAATATAAAAAATTGGTTTAAAAAATCTGCTCCTTTGCAATTCAAATAAACGTGTATGCTGCTGTAAAATCCACAAGTAGCAAATATATAAAAAGATTCCCCAGCTTAAATTATCCCATTCTTTGTCAGTGAAGTAAAATAAGAATGCAAAGTCCAGCCTCTCTCGGGTGCCGATTTTGATGTGTGTGTTAATGTGGAGTAAAATACATTTTTTGAGGCATTAGTATTTCCTCCAGAATCAATATTTTCTATTTCGCGCCTTAGAAAAGTGTCTCAAACCTGCCCATTACTCCAACAATATTGGAGGAAATTACATTTCCTCCACCAACAGTTTATCTCCAAAAATCTGGAGATCCTTCCATGGTTACACTGTTGTTGGTTTTTACCCCAAATGAGTTATGCAGCTAATTTTGATCCCACTTACCTACAGTTTTTTAGTGTTATTTTTGAAGGTATTTTCCTCCAGGGAGAAGCTGGAGTTAGTAACTTAATTTTACTTCACTGACAAGGATTGTCATTTCAGCTCAGGAAACTTGTTATATCTTTGTCATTTGTGTTTTTATCATATCATGCATATTTATCAAAATGACAGCAATCGGAGCAGCTTTGTGAAACAACATTTTATATCTTGTGCAGAGACAAGTGCCTGTTCAGTCTGGTGTTGGCCCTCGGCAGGATGTGGCATACCATGATGCACTACAAACTACAAGAAGGTACAAGGAGCACATCTACAGATGTAGAGTTGATCTTTTTGCAATGTCAGGTGAACACATTTTAAAGAATTACAGGCTTGATTCTCACGCAATATTATTGGCCTAACTCTAGTGTGGTTAATTGGGTCTGTTAGAATGGGCGAAGAATGGGTGGAGAACACATTATGGCAGAAAATGCTGATTTTTGCCACGGAGAAGAGAGTGCATCACACCAGATGTACACCTTGATTGAAAAGTAAGAGCTAGGAACAAAAAAACGAATGTTTTGAAACCTCGTGACTAAATCCTGCAACAGCACAAATCCTATGATTAGCGTAGTTTACGTACGGCACAGTAATTAGCCCCAGACTTCTTGGACTCAACAATACATGCCATAAAGCATCATAGCCAAAACATATGCACAATATATGCATTAATTAAAAACAGAAGTCCAGGCTCCAACTAACCAAGTCCACTTAAACTGCAGACAAGAAAGGAGTGCCGCTTTTTTAAAGGCTCTAACATGACCTTTGTTGTTTGACAGCACACAAATGACTAGATAAGAGGTTTTCTTCAGATAATAGGCGGTATTTACAATAGTGAAATGAGTAACAAGAAAAATACAATTTTAAAGTGGTCTTATTTGACAATGAGGTTTTTTAAATAAATGTGAATCAAATGTCAAGCTTGTGCACATTTAAACTGACTCACATATCAATGTGACCTTAAAATATCCCTGGAAATTCATGTACTTTCATATGTAAATTAACAGAAGCCTGATTTCTCTGAACCTACTTCCAGCCCTTATGCATTACTGTTTACATCAAAATCATTGCCATCTTGTGCAGATCATGCTGGTAGTAAAAGTCTCATCTACTACAGCAAGGGTCTATGTGAGGAATTTATTTCTGAAGCTATATAACAATGAGCAACCTTTAAAAGTGCAGTGGAAAAAAGCCACTTATTTCAAATGCCATATTTCTATAAAAAATATTTAGTTGTGGCCAGTCCAAAAATGCACAGTGGGCCTATAAATTAGAGAATTACAAAGTAACTTCTTTGAATTAATGGTATAATCCTCTGAATAGAACTTTTTTTCTGTTATTTTCCTGAACCTGGCTTTTTCAGCAGCAGCTACATTTAGAATGATTTATTGGCAGCAAAGTTCACAGGCCAGATTGTCTGTCCTCTTACAAAAATGTGAACACCTGTGACAGGCTTTGCTTTAACTCCACAAATTTGACTCCGACTCATGTCCGACAATTTCTAATGGTTGCTAGGCAAGCCCTTCTAAAATATCAACAGAACAGCAACTCTCTCCCCAAGGACTTAATTGGAACCTTTAAAATAGGTTCATAAATAATATTACACTTCAGGTGCTAAACTGTCGAAAGAGAAATAGAGATAATTAATTGTTCTTCTCTTTGACCAAAATCGGCACCTTAGAAGGAGAATACCTCCAGAAAGAGCCCAAGAAAACGGTAGGTTAGAGGGATCAAAATTAGCTTCATAACAACTCATTTGGGGTAAAAACCGACACAATTGGTAACCATGGAAGAATCTCCAAATCTTTGGTGGTAAACTAGCTGTGGAGGAGATGTAATTATCTCCAATAATTTTGGAGTAATGGGCGGTCCAAAGACAGTTTCTTATAAGAACAGCAAAGTATGAAAATACCAATTCTGGAGGAAATACTTCAGCCTCCAAAAACAGATTTTACTCCAAATTAGCACGCACATTAAAAATCAGCACTAGGAGTTATGGCAAGATTGTATGGGAGCTTATTCAATCACTCCTTTTTTAATGTTATAACCTTTATGTGGAGAACCTTTATATGGCAATAGAGCTATTCATTGAGCTGTAAGAAGCTGGCAATGTGGCATGATGTACAGTTTGATTTCACCACAAAAGATTCCTGCAGAAGCTTGTTTGTAAGAAGCTCAGAAAATCTCTTCATACATCCTTGCACTTCAATAAATTGCTCATAGTAAAATTCTTCAGTTACATGCTCACTATAATCCATGACAAGAGCACTCCCGCTGTCATGGTTTGGGCTCAGATTGCCAAAGTTCACAAGCCCATCTGTATACTTGATTACAACAATCACATGGGCAGAGTAGATAAGAATGACCAGGTATTTCCACCATATAATGTGAGTCAAAAAATGTGCACATGATATAAAAAGTTGTTTACCCAACTGGTGAAGTTGGCAACATACAGTGCTTATGTTGTTTACCGTCAGACCACCACAGGGAAGACCACAGTTTTCTTGACTTTCAGTTGATTATCATTGAAAAGCCTTAGTGCTGCACAAGCAGCAGCCTCTACTTCATATGCAGTGAAGGATGTTGACAGGCTCCAGGAACGGCACTTTGCGGACTGCATTCTTGCAAGAGAGAGAAAGACTCAACCATGCCATTGTTGGCTCTAGGCAGGGAACGAGGCAGGAGAGTCGGTATTACTGTCCTCAGTACACAATTCAGCCAGGCCTATCTTTTCCATCTTGCTTTATAATGTACCATACAGAATTAAATTACTGGAAAATTTACTCAAATAGAGCTGCCCTGGTATATACCTTTCGGTGACTGTGCATGGATAAATACCTTTCATGAGCCACTATTTTGCTAGGCAAGCAGACTTTTAAATTGTTTCCACTACTTGAGAAAATCTTGGACTTGTTTATGGGCTGCTTGGCACCTTTATTCCCAATCTGAACATGGTAGCTGTGCTGTTGTCATATGACAAGAGCCTTACTGTCACTGCACATACTGTTGCGCGGAACATAGGCCAAGCTGTTAATCCAGCAGTTCACCAACAACAGATACTCCACTACCATAAACTCACCTGGGCTCATAAACTCACAAGTGATAAAAAATGCTGGTCAGTTGAGGGGGATTCCCTTTTATTTTCACAAACTGTTTAGGATTAGTGTATTCAATATTTTCACTCATCATTTGACTAACCCTTCACAGTTCTACAAGTTCTTTCCTCAGGTCGATGGACCATTAGTTGAACTAGTTGATGGTGATAACAAACATAACTTTAACTTTAATTTTAAAGTAAATAACCACAGACTCAGGAAGTTTTAAATCTTTATCTAAAATAAATGCATGTGAACCATTCCAAAATACATTACAGTCACCGTCATTCATAGGAGAGAAATTCAATTCATAAGCACCAAATACTTCGGACTCCTACAATAATGAATGCTCAGGAAGGGAGAAGACCGAGAGAAAAGGACATCAACAAATAACAAGAAATTATATTTACCAAGGATGGTGTGAAAGACCAAAGCCCCTGGCCAAAGGGCTGGTAAGGGTCTCCCGGGATAGGTCAGGCGACAAAGACTTCAGGACAGGATTCAGGACAGGATAGGTGACCTCTCTAGAATACCGCCGATTGTGCCGCACCCCTCTCTGACACTCTCTTCCTCCTCGAGATTCTTCAGCGATCTTCTGATCTAACCCAATTAATTTAGGATAAAAGGTTCTGCTTCAGGTTCTGTATTCGGTTCTTCATCAGCATCTCACAGCATCTCTCCCAGCAACAGCATCTCCTTCCGACAGCATAGCTCTCTTCTATTCTAACTAACTAATTAAGGCTATCTTAATTATACCTTTCGTTCTTCATGTTCCACCCACTAAAGGTTCTATAACGTAAACAAAACGAAATACAATTGTCCTGGCAAGGAGGAAGCTTTATCACACCATGCTTACATGTCATTGAAATCAGTTCAACTATTGTTCGCAAATCTATCCCCTTAATTTTTATTCATATATTTGATTCTCATATGCTTCCACATTTCACTTTCAAACAATTTAATAACATTTTGAATAAGAGTCTTCATCGTTGACTTAGTTTAATCCAGTTAATCCAGTTATACGAGAGAGGCCCAAATACGCACTAGTTATAAAGTCAGGAAGACGAACATTAATTTCATAAATAAAGTGGTCGCACTTTATACCACCCCCCTCTACTCTGTTCCCCTTTACTTATCAATACTTTTCCCGCATTAGCAAAATAGCTTGTTTTTGTTTCAAGTAAGCAGATTCCATGCACACGAGTCTTCAAGACTTCATTTTAGTGTCTTCTGCTCCTGCGCCAGAATTTCCCTCCAAACATTAATACCTTATACTACGTAGATGCAGTTGACGCAGGTGCACAACAGTTTCCCGTTTAATGGGGTATTAGTCCGTTTGAATTGATATCCGCATTAGTACACACATATACAAACTTCACTAACCCGCATGTTCATGTGGTACGTATTAATTTTCACAAACTTTTGTTAATAACTTTGTTAGTAAGTTAAACGAGTGGATTGCATCCGAGCAAGTCTCTTTCCCACAAAACCTTGCTCCATCACTGTCACGGATTTCCATGTATGCCAAAACCTAAAGCCTTCAGTAGTTTTGGCTTCATGCTCTTTAGAGAGTTTAGGACTGTCTTCCCCAGCATGTTTGCCTTATTTTCAAATATAGATGTGCTCCCTCAGTTTGTGGAATCTAAGGGCCTGATTACATGTTTGGTGGTATTCCTGCGGAGCATCACACCAGTGCTCCGCTGGAGGACTGCCATACCGTCTACACACCGCCTGCCAGTTTAGGAGTTTAATACTGGTCTTGCAGGCAGTGCTGCGGTAGCCCCATGGCGGTGCCTTTCCAAGGCTTATATGAGAGCCTCGGAAATGCACTGCCGCAGTATGTTCCTGCACAGCATGGAATGCACCATGTTGTGCAGTCCTTGCCGTGCAGAAACTTGGGGGTGCAAACATATAGGGAGCCCTATAGGGCCCCCCTGAGTTGCTTCACTGCCATCCTTTCCATAATGGACTCACCGCTATGGAAATGATGGTGATGGGACAACTTGTAATATGCTTGTTGGTGCCTTAGCGGCTCCACCAGCATATTGCTGCCTCTGACCGCTGCGCAGCCAATGCAGGATCTTGGATCCACATCGGTTGTAGCGGTCCTGTGGTGGTCCAACTGCCCAAGTCGTATTATGGTGGGTGGACCGCCAGTTTGGCAGTCCACAAACCTCCACCGTTACTCCGGCAGTCCAATAGACCACTGTGGTCGAAATCAGGCCCTAAGGCCGTGGGACACTCCTAAACTCATATTCACAAACTGGAAGAAGGTCGATTTAGCAGTTGTTACATGATAGACATGTTTTCCTGAGCCTTATGCGGCTTTCATGGGAGCGTTTAGTAAAGGTTCACTTGGCATGCGTTGAGAGGCAAATACTTGACGAGTAGTACACACTTTGTACATTATTTCTTTCAATTTGTTTTGTTGTGAAGCTTGTTCATGCACCACCCAATGTCTGGCCATATGTGTATACATGATTGTGATGTATTTGTATGCAGGTTGGTTGATGATTGGGTAAGAGGTGGTTTGATTGGTAAATCCGTTGTGTCGCATATGAATGTGATGGGCCCTTGAATGGTGGTGGTACATTGATGTGAGTGCATTGCTCTGTTGGATTGAACCCACGGCTGGCGGTGTGAAAGACATTGTGTGAAGTATACGAAACGCGCTTGAATGGACTGTAAAGCGGTAGGTGTATTGATGTGGCTTTACAGCTCACATTCAGTACTTTTGGGTTCAGTAAACTGATGCTGTTATTACTATTTGCTCTTAGAATCTAGTACTTCTGGAGGTGCTAATACTAACCTGTGTAATTGCTCGTTTCTGGAACAGTAACAAACCGTCACATTTATAAGAACTGAACACCCAAAGGTGTCCAGTGTGTAGCAACTTGGATTGATCCCACTCATCTTCCCACAATGACCTGCAAACTTCAAAGTTTGAATAAATGGGTAACATCATGCATTTATTTACATTTCATGGTAGAAATTTTTGGAGATGTGGCAATCCACAAAATGGCAGCCACCCAGCGTTTAAACTCAGACAAGTCTGCAAACTTCACAGGCAAGAGAGCCCAGGGTGGCACGACTTGCATGGACCTCATAAGTGTTTTCTAATCAGAAGCCCTAGTAAAATCTCAAACTTTGCCTAAAATCACACATTTCCCAAACATTTCTGTGATGGAAACTTCGTAATCGGCAAAAATCCACAAAATTCCTACCACCCATCATTACTTTACTTGTCCCAATAAAAATGCTGCCCCACTTGTGTCGGTATATCTGCATCATAAAAGGTTCAAACCAACTTGGATTGGGTTAACTCTGGGTGGTAGAGGTTTTGTGGATTCCTGTTGATTCCAGAAGTTTCCATCAGAGAAATGGAAGGAAAAGGCATGATTTTAGGCATGTTTTGTGGATTGCAGGGCTTTGTGGGTAAGAAACGCACAACAGATCCATGCAAGGCTGGATCCCATGGAATCTCATTGGTGCATACATTTTTTTTAATTTGTGTGGTTGATAGGATTCCATGAGCAGAGGCTGAGCCCGACCCCAAAGACCACAGCTATCCCTATTGCTGAGCTCTGTTTGTAATGTTTTTGGGGCTATTGTGTCGCAGTCTCTTGGCCCACCCACACAAGTCGGGCACCGTTGTTATTGAGAAACGTGTGGGTGTGATGGGTGGTAGGGAAATTTTAGATCCCTGCAGATTCTCGAACTGACCTGCACAGAAATGTGAGGAAAATATGTGTATAGCCAAACTTTGAGGTTTACAAGGGCTTCTAGGTAAGAAAGCCTCATGAGATCCATGAAAGACACACCACCCTCTACTCCCCTTGTTGTATAGTTTTCAGAAATGAGTCGGTTTGGTAGCTTTTCCTGGATGGTAGTTCAGACAATTCCCAACATCCACAGTTACCCACATTGCAAAAAGAGGGTTGGTTTCTGTGAAACATTTGATATGTCCATTTAGCCTTTTCCGCCCTTACTTGTCGTGGGCGCTAGGCATACCCACACAAGTGAGGTACCATTGTTATTGGGAGCAGGGGCATAACACAGGCCCCCGCAGTCCCCGTGGTGCAGGAGGGGGCCAAAGCTCCAGGTACCCCCTCAGCACAGCACTCTGGCTGCAGAGCTCCTGATTGAGCCCGGAGGGGGCCCCTCCACATGCCTTGCAGGGAGGGTCCCTCAAGTTTCGTTACACCAGTGATTGTGAGACTTGAGGAATACTGGGTCATGGGAAATGTGTGGCTCCCCACAGTTTCCAGGATTTCCCATCACAAAAATATGAGAAAAATGTGTGTTTTTAGACATAGTTTGAGGTTTGCAAGGGCTTCTAAGTAATAATCCTAATCACATCCATCCAAGTCCTGCCACCCTGGACCTCCCTCAGTGTCTAAGTTTCAGAAATGTGCAGGTTTAGTCATTTGTTCTAGCTTTTGGCTGAGCTAGGGCCCAAATTATATAGCTAACCAATTTGCACAAAAAAAGAACGTTTGTGTTTGAGTGAAAGAAATTGATATGGGTTATTGGTTGAGGGGAGGGTGGAAGCCCCACTCAGACAGCAACTACAATTCTTGCTAGAGTGAATCACATAAGTGACTATATTAACCTGTCTTTAACCCTCTGGTTGCTTGGCACAAAAGCAGTGAGGCATAACTTAGAGGCAAAGTTTAAAGTATTTATGCAGCGCACAAACAGAAAGAAAATGAAAACACAACACAAAAAAATCCCAAACAATTGATTAAGAATAGATTAATTTTTAATAAATAAAATGATACCAGAGCAACAAAAAAATCCAATCAGTAGTTTGTAATTTCAAAGTTTTAAGTGAAAATATTACCTAAATGCAATAAGTACCACTTGCAGTCATCTGGTCGCAATAGACTTCGGGAACGTAACAGTTTCAGGCTGACCGCGATGAAGCACAAGTCCTGCATAAAGAGTTATGTTTGCAGTGGAGAAAACCATGAGGTTTGGAGAGTGATGTGGTCAGTGAAGGCACGTTTGCTGTCAAGAATGACCCCTAAAATGTTTGCTTTTGGGAACTGAGGTGGGAGAAATCCAAGATTAGGGGACCACCAGGCCATACTCCAAAATGAGATGTCGCTGCCAAAAAGGAGTACTTCTTCTCAGAGTTTAGTTTTGAAAAATTTCTCTGCAATCAATTAACAATGTTACTCATACATTTGTTACATTGTTTAGCTATCTCTGGATTAGAAGAGACTGACACCACTATCTGGGTGTTTTCAGTGAGAAAAAACTGAGAAGCTATGCAACCGAATAAGTTCAACCAGGGGGTGACATAATTATTAAAAAGGGTGGGACTTAACAAGGATCCCTGAGTTGCCCAGCAGGGAAGTGTGAAGAGGTTTGAGGTGAAATCCTCCAGAGCGACTAATTGCTGTCTATTGGACAGAAAGGAGTGCTAGTGCCAGGCCTTTGATGCCGATACTTTCAAGCCAGTTGATCAGAAGAGAGTGATTCATCGTATCAAACGTGGCCGAACGATCAAGTAGGATCAGGGCCACTTTACCATCATTCAATCAATCAATCAATATTAGCATTTGTAAAGCGCACTACATACCCGTGAGGGTCTCAAGGCACTGGGGGGGTGCTGCTACTGTTCGAAGAGCCAGGTCTTGAGGAGTCTCCTGAAGGTTAGAAGGTATTCGGTCTGCCGTAGGCGGATGGGGAGGGTGTTCCATGTCTTGGCTGTGAGGTGGGAGAATGATCTGCCACCGGCGGTCACTCTTCAGATGCGGGGGACGGTGGGGAGGGCGTGGTCTGCAGAGCGGAGCTGGCGGATAGGGCTGTAGAGGCTGAGTCGTCTGTTGAGGAACGCTGGTCTGGTGTCGTGGAGTGCCTTGTGTGCGTGGGTGAGGAGCTTGAAGGTTATCCTCTTGTTGATGGGGAGCCAGTGCAGGTCTTTCAGGTGCGGTGTGATGTGGCTGCAGTGGGGGATGTCGAGGATCAGGCGTGTGGAGGCGTTCTGGATGCGTTGGAGTCGTTTCAGGAGTTTGGCCGGGGCTCCTGCGTAGAGTGCGTTACCGTAGTCCAGTCTGCTGCTGACAAGGGCCTGGGTGACCGTCCTTCTAGTTTCAGCGGGGACCCACTTGAAGATCCTGCGAAGCATGCGGAGGGTGTTGAAGTAGGAGGAGGAGACGGCGTTGAGCTGCTTTGTCATGCAGAGTGTGGAGTCGAGGATGACCCCTAGGTTTCATGCTTGGTTGGTGGGTGTAGGGGGTGCTCCTAGTGCTGTCGGCCACCAGGAGTCGTCCCAGGCCGAGGGGGTGAAGCTGAGGATGAGGACCTCCGTCTTGTCAGAGTTCAGCTTCAGTCAGCTGTCCCTCATCCAGTCGGCGTTGGCCTTCATTCCTTTGTGGAGGTTAGTTTTGGCGGTGTGGGGGTCCTTGGTGAGTGAGAGAATCAGCTGGGTGTCGTCGGCGTAGGAGATGATGTTTAGGTCGTGCTGTTGGGCGACGTGGGGGAGTGGTGAGCCTTGGGGTACGCCACAGAGGATCTCGGTGGCTTCGGAGTGGAAGGGGGAGGCGGACGCTCTGGGTTCTCCCGGAGAGGAAGGAGGTGGTCCAGTCCAGGGCCTTCTCTTGGATTCCGGCATCGTGGAGGCGTCCTCTTAGTGTGCGGTGGCAGACTGTGTCGAAAGGGGCTGACAGGTCCAGGAGGATGAGGGCCGCGGTTTCTCCGTTGTCGAGCATGTTCCTGATGTCGTCGGGGCGGCAATGAGGGCATTTTCGGTGCTGTGGTTGCTGCGGAACCATGACTGGGATGGGTCTAGGATGTTTTTCTCTTCGAGGAAGCTGGTCAGTTGTTTGTTGACAGCCTTTTCGATGACCTTCGCCAGGAACAGGAGCAGGGAGATGGGTTGGAAGTTCTTGAGGTCCTTGGGGTCCGCCTTGGGTTTCTTTAGTAAGGCGTTGATCTCTGCGGGCTTCCAGCTCGTCGGGAAGGTCGCTGTCTCGAAGGAGATGTTGATGGTTTTCCGAAGGTGGGGCGCGATGGTGATGCTGGTTTTGTTGTAGATGTGGTGTGGGCAGGGGTCTTCCGGGGAACCAGAGTGGACGGTGTCCATGATCTTGATGGTGTAGTTGTCGTTGATGTTGGTCCAGGCGTGCAGACGGTTGGTGCAGGTGGTGGTTGGCGGAGCGGGGGTGTGGGCTCTAATCTCTTCCTTGGCGGGACGGAGCTTGCCTGGCCTCAAGATGGCTGCAATGTGATCGAGCTCATGCTTGCATCGCTGCAATCTATTAAATATTTGCATCATCCACACCAGAAACACGCCACGAAATGTAGACTCCGAACATCGCTAATGCCAGCCGTGCCACACTACCTCTAGCGCCGAGAATGAGCGACTCATAGCACGTAAATCAGGCCTGGACTGGTGGCGACAGGGAGGCCTGCTTAAATGCCGGGATGACCCAAGCTGCCTGCGCACAATCCTATCTGGGAACGGAGGCGGAGAGAGACTGCCGAGCATTGGATTCCTCCGACAGCGTCGACGACCTACGCTATAAGGCTGGGCGGGCAGAATTGCCGCCGCACTGGATCCGACTGCCAGGGAGGAACTCCTGAGTGCAATGAGGCTTGCACTGCTCTCGGTTACCGCGGTGGACCTGGAGGTACTCGAAGCCCGCTGTTGCCGGAGCCCTCCTGCGATTGGCACCGAGTGAAGCAGGAGATTGCTCGATCTAGACAATGCGGAGTTCCCCTCCTCGCGGGTATTGTAATCACTGGCTGGATTTGGATGGGGGCTACGACAAGGCCTGCCAGTCGTTGCTGACCAGCACTAATTAGATGCTGCCTCTCGCTGTGCCCGGGCTCCCCTCCAGAAGATGGGATAGTGGGACAAGGCCAAGGAGGCAATCCCCGCCTGGGTACAATTGAACAGGATATAGGCCAGCACTTCGGAGCAGAGGCGATTCATGAGCAAATTGGCTACAGACTGGATCTATGTGAGAGTCTGCCTAAGAAGTGGCGTACTATTACTAAAGTCACATCATTGCTGATATTTGTACACGCACGCCAGGAAACAGGAACGCTATTAGTGTTGAAGCTGGGAGTTGAGGCTTGACGTTGGTAGTGCTTGTGGTGCATGCTCCCCTCTCTGCATGAACTGGTGGACCAACGTTAATCAACTAGGTCCAGAGACGATGAAGCGAAGTCGACACAGTGAACCAGGGTGCCTCTGAGACTGAGCTGGGAGGGGGCTTGCCCCACATATTGGAAGCTATGCTGCGGAGCCTATCTATCATAGATGGCAAAATTGACTCTCTCTCCTTTCGTGCGGACCGTATGTCCGTATGTCAGAGAGGATGGACAAATAAGCCGAGAGAATCGATATGGTAGAGAGAAGAGTCTCTGAAATTGAGGACCATAATGTAGAGAGTGCTAGCTCTCAAAAACAATTGTGGAAACTCGTGGAGACACTACAAGCGAAAGCGAAAGACCTTGAAGCGCGCTGTAGGAGTAATAACCTACGTATAATTGGTCTACCAGAGTGCATCCCGACAGGCAGCATGGAATTATAGTGGAGAATCTACTCGCCACCCTCTTGGGCTGAAAGGTATTCTCACCCATCTCCACAGTGGAACGGACGCACCGCTCACTGGTGCCTAGGCCTCCTCCTGGAGCTCCCCGCGCCCGATAATTGCACGAATATTAGATTACCTGGACAGAGACACAGCACTGTGTAAAGCGCAGGAACTTTGAGCAACGAAACATGAGGGATCTGAGCTTTCACTGTACCTAGATTTCACCCCTCAGGCACAAGAGGCGCACAGACGGTTCGCACCCATCAAATGTAAACTACGAGAAATGAACATTAAGTATGCCATGCTAAACCCTGCTCTCTTGAAGGTCACAATTGATGGGAAAACTAAAGTTAACATGGACCCTGGTAATGTGCAGCTGGCCCTCAGAGGCCACACAAAGTCACAAGGAAGTAAGCAGATGCCAGTAAGAGCAGAAGAGGATAACAATGTACCGAGCCCTCTGGATCAAAACGACTTAGACAGCATAACAGGTCTAAATGTGCCCCATGGGTGACCACTGTTTCATAAGAGGGGACATAGCTCTTTAAGGTCAGGGGTAGCAACTTTGGCATCATTACCCCCAAAATAAATAGACTTTTGTAGAAAGGAGAGGGGGAGAGGGTTGCACTTGTTTAATTAATGATTAGAAAAAGTCAAGCTACTTAGATATTTGGCCTTGGCGCAAAGTGGAGTTTTTTTGTCAACTAATAAATATGGATGACTACACTAAGAGGAAGTATAGTTTTAGCGATGTTTAAGTTTCTAATGATTGGTTGGGCACTCACCGCCCTACAGTGTGCCACACACAGTCCTTAAAAGGGTTGTTAAGAAGTTGAGGGTGGGGATAATATTGTCATGTCAAAAGTTGGGGGACGCGACGTGGGAGGGGTTGGAGGATTAATGATTATGCATTGATTTATGGCGGCAGCACGGATTGGGCCAAATGTTCTAATTAAAACAGCTATGTGTTCATTGTGAACTATGCTATTTGGTTGGAATATAAGGGTGAGGGGGGTGACCAAACAACCACACTAGGGGATCACCTACTGAACTTTATAACTTGGAATGTACTTGGGCTGAATGATTAGCGTAAAATATGCAAGGGGGTTTTATACTGGCACAGGCATCATATAGACGTGGCAGTGCTGCAGGAGACTCACCTAGCACCCCACAACTGGGCACTAACACAGAGAAGAATGAAAGAATGTATGTGGCCGCTGGCTTCATGTCTCATGCCCGGGAGGTATTAGTGTTGGTCCGACAAGAAACCAATATTACAGTACAATCAGTTGCTACAGACACTGAAGGAAGGTATGTTGTTGTTCACTGCTGAAGTGGGAACTTAAATGTGCGGTTAGGCGGAGTGTATGGTCCGAATTATGATAATCCCCAATTCATCGCACCCTGCACAATAAACTCGCTACACATTCTAAAATTCCCACATAATGGGGAGGTGACTTTAATTGTGTGCAATCTCCTGAGCTTGACAGTTCACAGGGCCCAGCACGTTCCCCCTCAGTGGCGGTGAGGGCAATTGTAGCCATTGCTGAGACGGATGGCCTGGTCGATGTATGGCGCTACCACCGACTGGCAGGGAGTGCACGCACAATTCGTCAGTGCATGATACACATAAACTGATAGACTTTTGGTTAGCATCCAAGGTGTTAATATCTTTCATAACAAAGTGCGAACATCTGCTGCTCACATATTCGGACCATTCTCCGGTTAAGTTACAACTGAAAATAGATGATCTTAAGCCCAGGACCTAAATGTGATGCTTTCCTCAATATTCATTACTAGACAAGGTATTTAAGGCAGAAGTATCAAAAGACATAGATCTCTTCTTTGCCACTAGCCTGGGTAGTGTCCAAAAAAATGTCTACGGTATAGGAGACCTTTAAAGTTTATTTGAGAAGGGTGGTTATATCCAAGCACGCCGGGGTGCTGCGCTCCATTAGAGGGAGAGTGCAGTAGCTGGAGACAGAATTGGCGGACTTGGTGCGTCCAGCTTTTGTGGAGTACACTCCTGCCACTCTAGCACAAATTAAAAGTAGTTTTGATGAATATAACGACGAGGCCCAAGCTGAAGTAGTTGAGCTGGGGAAATATGCAGCTGCAAACGTTTATGAGGAAGGGGAGACACCAGGCACGACATTGATGCACTTGCTCGACCTGTCCGGGGATCGAATGAGGTGTTGGAGCTATCTGATGAGCATGGTGTAGGGTGGCGAGGTCAGGACCTCGCACGTGGTCGCTGGCAGCAGCGGCGCTGGAAGGATGGCACTCGGACACACTGATCACAGGTATGCCGGAAAAGACCTCGAGCGGTCTTCCCGCTTGTTTATTTATACCTCGAGGCGAGCCCGCCCCAAGGGTGTGTGGATGCGTGTGTGTTTCGATACATTGTGCGTGAGAGGCCGGGTGGCTCTCTACATCCCTCCTTTAATTCAGTTCGTTACCAGATACCCTTCCGCTACGGTGATGTCCAGGCAAAGTCTCTCAGCCTCTGGCTCGGACCCGGATTGGGCCTCAGATGGTACCGGCGACTCCGGCATGCGAGAGAGTCGGCGACCCCAGCCGGGATCATCTCGCCTCTCCGCACAGGAGATGGAGGATCTGACAGGTTGCTTGGAGGTGAGTCCGGCCGACTAACCGCTTCGCCTGACCTTTCCTGGCTCGGTCTCGGAACCGGGATTTCGGCCCACAGTCCATCTCCATCTTGGCTGTCTGGTTCGCCACCCCCGGCTTCCATGATGTTGGGTGGAATGCCTTCGGGCCCTTCTACTTTCTTGAAGCATGATATGTTCCGGGTGACGGCCTGGCGGCCTCTGCGCGCGGTTACCATGGTACCTTGGATTTTTTCAACTGTCCGCCTCTCTAGTTCAAAAGGGGTCCGGAACTTCCACCCCGGGTGTCGGTCCAGGACTACCACGACGTCCCCTTCTCGTAGGTCCGGGTGTTTGGCATGTCGAGTATCACTCGCCTTCCGGTTGGTTGTGATTCTTCGTGATTGGATCTCCTCGCTGTTCCTTATCTCCGGTGTCCAGGTAGGTGCTGTCGGTATATTGCCTCGTGGCGCCTTTTTGAATAAGGCATGTGCTAGGGCACACTTTGTAGTACTGTGTGGGGTCTGCCTATAGGCGCTTAGGAATCGGTCGAGTGCCGCCTCAAGGTCATCCCCTCCGTCGACTGCGATACGTAGGGCTCTGTTGAGAGTTCGCATTAGTCGTTCTACTTCCCCATTGGCTTGGGGCCATAGCGGTGTTATCTTCCTGTGTCTTATCCTGAGGTTGTCCAGATACACCTGAAAGTCTCTTCCTTGAAATGGCGGTCCATTGTCAGACTATATTTCTTCAGGGAGCCCCATTGTGGCGAAGATGTGATCCAAGGCCTTCCTGACTTGGGGAAATGCTATCGAAGGGATGACTTCTACCACGGGGAACTTTGAGAAAGAGTCTACCACCACGAGCGTGTGTCTTCCATCCGGAAAACTCCAGAAGTCGACACTCAGGTGGGTCCACGGTGTGGTGGGTGCTTCTTCCGTAATGATTGGTGCAGGTGCGGGTTCCAGTCCTGTTATGGTGCAAGCATGACAAGATCGCACCATCTCATCTACCATGCTGTCCATGGCGGGGAACCATACTTTGTTTCTCAACCTGGCCTTTGTCTTGGCCATCCCTTGGTGGCCCGCGTGTGCAATAGTTAGCATGTGTCCTTGGAGGCTTTCGGGCACCACGATAAGATACCCTCTGAGCACCACTCCTTCATCCCCCACACTTAGCTCGCTTCGAATCTGCCATATTTGTTGTCAGGCATGGCGCACCTCCGGCCTCAGACCTTGGGCCCCGTCAAGGAACCGCGTCCAGCTGTTGTCATCGAGGGCTCTTTTCACTCGAGTCAGTGTCTCGTCCGATGCGGTGGCCTCACCTATCTCCTGCAGAGTGAGCGTGTCAGGACAGGCTGCCATGGATACCATGTGGACGAACTCTTCGTATCCTTGACCATCTGCGAGTGGGAGTGCCTCCTTTGTCACATCTGGGTGTCAAGACAGATAGTCTGCCGGGTTGTGGGCACCGGGCCGAAACACGAGGTCAAAGTTGTAACCCTGCAGTTGAACAGCCCATCGCTCAATCCGTGGTGGAGCCAGCCTGGATGATCCGGTGAAGTGTGGCAGGAGCGGTTTGTGGTCCGTCACTATGGTGAACTTCTGTCCACAGAGGTATAAGTGAAAGTGTTGACAGGCCCACTTTATGGCTAACGCTTCTCTCTCGATCTGAGCATATCGAGTCTCTGTGTCGGTGAGGGCCTTGCTGGCGTAGGCCACAGGTTTCCATTCATCTCGGCCGTATTCTTGGAGTAGCACAGCCCCCAGGCCTACCGGGCTGGCGTCTACGATGAGTTCGGTCCTCCTGCGCGGTTGGAAATACGCCATCGTTGCTTTGTCTAGGAGGCCCGTTTTGACGTCTTGGAATGCTTGATTCGCCGCGCAGGTCCATTCCTACTCCTGGTCGTGTCGCGTGAGCGCCCTCAAGGGTTCTGCTAGGGCCGCTAGATTGGGTATAAACCGGCCACAGTATGTGGCCATTCCGAGGAAGCTTCGAACTTCAGATGGGTTTCGGGGGGTGCTTGCATTCCTGATGGCCTCTGCTTTCTTCGGGTCTACCTTGAGACCTTCACGAGTGAATGTATAGCCGAAGAAGTCGACGGCCTCTTGATAGAAAGAACATTTCGCCCTGTGAAGGGTTAGTCCATGCTCTTGGAGCCTCTGCAGCGTGGCTCTTACATGGGCGTGATGCTCCTCCAGCGTGTTGGAATATATGAGGCTGTCATCGCTCAAGTTAATTAATCCGCTCAGCCCCGACAGGACTTCTCTGATTGCGTTCTGAAACACTTCGGCCGCGGATGACACGCCGAAGCTCAGCCTCTTGTATCGTCGGAGTCCGACGTGAGTCGAAAAGGTTGTTATATACCGACTTTCCTGCTCAAGCTCCAGCTGGTGGTACCCGGCGTTGAGATCCAACTTGGAGAACCACTTTGCACCGTTTAGGTCGGCGATGATGTCGTCCATTGTTGGGGTGATATGGCGCTCCCTCTTCACAGCGGCGTTGGGCAGCCTCATGTCGACACACAGCCTGATGGCGCCTGGTTGCTTGGGCTTGGGTGCTACGACCAGTGGGGACACCCAGGGAGTTGGCCCCGACACTTTCTCGATGACGTCTAGGTCTTCAAGTCTTTTGAGCTCCGCCTCCACCTGAGGTCGGAGATTGAAAGGCACCCTTCGGTGTCTCAGGGCGACTGGGCGTATAGAGGTGTCGATGTGCAATCGAACTTTTTTTTCTTTGAGCTTCCCAAGGCCCTTGAACAGCGCTGGGAAGTCCTGTAACATGGTGTCGGCGTGTGATTGGTGGACTTGGTTGGCGAAGAATACTAGTCCCAGGTCCTCGGCCGTGTGACAGCTGAGAAGCGTGCCCTTCTTGCCTTCGGTGATATGGAATCGGGCCTCTGTGGAGTATTCACCATTGATGATGGTGGTGCTGATGACTCCTCGTATTGGTAGTGGTTCAGTGCCACCGTATGTGTAGATGCGTGCGTTTGAGGGGGCAAGCGTGGGCCTGGGCGACATCTGTTCATATTGTTCAGAATCCATTACATTCACCGACGCCCCAGTATCGATAAGCGCTCTCAGTTCGGTGCCCTCAACGGAGACCGTACACATGGGGGGTGGTCGTCTCCTTGTGGAGACCCGGCTGACGTACGATATGACGTACACTTCGTCATCGTCTTCATCTTCGTAGTGTGGCCTCCTGTCTTGAGCTTGATTGTCGGGCGGCGGGTGTTCCGGCTCCAGCGAGAGCTGCCTCACCCTTGGTGTTAGCGACCTGGGTCCATATCCGCCCCGCGACCTGGGGGCATTGGGTCTGTATCTCCCTCCTTGACACACTGCAGCGAAATGGTTGAGTCGGCCACATTTCGAACATGTCTTTCCTTTTGCGTTGCACACTGCTGTCGCCGGATGATCTCCACCACAGTATGCGCACTGGGCGTCTCGGGTTTGCCACGGACGTGCTCGACCACCAGGCGGTCTTCTCTGTAACGCGTCTACTCTTTCTTCCTTGATGGGCGCCATCTTGGGAGCAGCCGGCGGGGCCATGGGTGAGCGTAGCGCCATTTCCATCTCATCAGCTCTGGAATCCGATAGTTCATGGGAGCGAGCGAGGACGAGGATTTCGTCCAGCGTGATCCCGGGTTGTCTAAGGATGAGTTTTCGGAGCAATTTTGACCTGCACCCCACGATGATTTGATCCCTGATTTCCTCTCGCGGGTCAGTGAATGGGCAGCTACTGGCCAGCCGGCGTAGCCTGGCATAATACATGTCAACGGATTCGGCTTCCGTTTGCCAGGCCCGTTTGAATTAGAATTTTTCATAATCGTTGTTTAGCTGGGGATCAAAATGAGCATTCAGCGCGGTCACCGCAGCGTCGTAGTTGTCTTCGCCACCAGTGTTTGGGAGGGTCTCAAAGAGGTCGTAGATTTCAGGGCCTCCGTAGAGGATCAAAAGCGACCTTTTCACTGTGTTATCGGTCTCACGGGTACCTTTGAAGTACAGATTCAGGCGGCCTAGCCACGCCTTCCACCGCGGTGCCGCGGTTGCCGGGTCAGCAGTCTCACTGAAAGGAGGAATGGGGGCGACCCCCGTGTGGGCCAGTGTCGCGGTTCTGGGGCAGGCCAGCAGGGCCTGGTTGCGCTGTGCCGGTGGCGGGCGCTGCTGTCGCGCCTCCTGTCGCAGGGTCCGACATCCCTGTTGTTGTGAGCACGTGTTACACCTCCAGACACAGGGCTGCTGGGGCAAGGAGATATTGTCAGTTGGGTAGATGAAGAAACAGGACCCTTGGAGTGGCCAATGCTTGTTGGAAGTTTGCCTTGAAATTGACAGAAATAGGGCCGGATGATTCCAAGACTGACGCTGGGTGCCGTCGGCGTGTCGATGTAGGTGGCGGTGTAGGTTGGAGGCTGGAGGGCCAAGGCAGGCCTGGAGCAGACGTGCACCGTCTCTCCGCTACACCCCTCCCCCTTCGGGGCAGCGCGCGAGAGCAGCGCGCACAGGCCACGCGCTTGGGGCCGGGACTAGAGGAGCAGGCCCAGAGTGCGCGCGGCACGGGGGAAAGCTCAGGCAGGCTGCAGGCACACCGCGCGGGCGGAGCAACGGCGGGAGCACTCACCCACTCTTCGCGTGAGGCAAGCTCCGCCAGCTGAACACGCTCCCGTAGAGGAGACGCGTGGGCGGGCCTCGCACTGCAACGCAGGCCAAGAAGGAACGAGCAGCCGCAGCGGGTGGGCTCCGCAGCCGAAGTAGCAATGTCAGCAGCCGAAGGCCAACGTCAGCAGCAGGTGGCGGGGTACGCGTGGGGACGGTACCGGCCTCGTCGCCAATGTAGGGTGGCGAGGTCAGGGCCTCGCACGTGGTCGCTGGCAGCAGCGGCGCTGGAAGGATGGCACTCGGACACACTGATCACAGGTATGCCGGAAAAGACCTCGAGCGGTCTTCCCGCTTGTTTATTTATACCTCGAGGCGAGCCCGCCCCGAGGGTGTGTGGATGCATGTGTCTTTCGATACATTGTGCGTGAGAGGCCGGGTGGCTCTCTACACATGGTACAGTATTAAACGGTGCCACTCAGAGAGCAAATACATTCCACTCTTACTTCACTGAGCTCTACTCCGAGCGAGCGAGCAACTCAGAGGAATCTGAAGAAGAATATTTATCATATATAGCCTTGAAGTGGCTTTCAAACGCACACAGGGAACACTTAATGGCGTTGTTGCGACCCACTGAAATAACCGTGACATTTTATACAATGGCCAATCACAAAGCCCCTGGTCGGACGGACTAACCGTAGCATTCTATAAAGCCTACCAAGATCAGCTGGTCCCACATTTAGTAAACCTATTAGAGGGCCAGATGGCATAATGCCTCCGAGTATGAGAGAGGCCACCCTGGATACTCTGTTAAAGAAAGATGAGCCCCCACAACAATGCTCTTCGTATCGTCCACTCCTGCTGCTCAATACGGACACAAACCTATTGGCTAAAATATTAGCGAACTGGCTCAGTCCTCTGCTGCCTATGGTAGTGACTCCTGAGCCGACTGGTTTTGTCTCCACTTGGTCGCTAACAAATAATCTGCAAACTCTCTTTGGTGTAATGGTTGGTATCAATCCGGAGTCTAATGCCGCGTCAATCTTTCTTGATGCTGAGAAAGCTTTCGACTCTGTTGAGTGGCGGTTTCGGGACGCTGTGCTGAAACGTTTTTGGAGAGATCTTTATCAAGTTAGTGGATGTTCTCTAGGAGCAGCTCACTGCCCGGGTACGCGTGAGCAGACTTCTCTCAGAGCCCATACATATGACACGGGGTACGAGGCGCGGTGCCCCCTATCTCCCCTGTAATATCAGTTAATAAAGGAGTCACTGGCATGCGCACTGCATGAGTATCATGGACATCTCGGAATGAGACACCCGCATTATAATCTAAAAATTACTGCTTACGCAGATGATACGCTCCTTTACGTAAACAAACCCGCCAAGTATCTAATGCCAATTCTTCAAGAGGTGAAACACTTTGGTTAGCATTCAGGTTTACGTATTAACTGGAACAAATCCATTGCATTTCTGCAATCCCCTATTACTCTCCCAGTGACAGCCACCTATCCCATAGAGTAGACATCGGAACCGATTTGCTATCTTGGGGTGCAAATACATACTGACCCGGACATTGTGGTCTGTAAAAACTATGGGCGGGTGATACTGAAACTTACTGACTCCAACGAGAAATGAATTAGACTACCTTTGTCCCTACTGGGACGAGTATCGTTCTTGAAAATGGGTCAACCGGCAGTGGTTCATAGAAAATGAGGCTAGGCACCCCTTGTCCTTGCCACAGTTCTTGTTTGCTGTGCCACGCAGACGTTATCATGTGACTGACCCGGTTGGGTGTACTAGGAACCTGCTCTGGAGGGCCGTTGATAAGCAAAATATGACTTTACTCTATCAATCAATCAGTCAGTCAATCATAACACTTGTATAGCGCGCTACTCACCCGGAGCGGTCTCAAGGCGCTTGGGGGAAGGGGGCCGCTACTGCTCGAACAGCCAGGTCTTGAGTTGTCTCCTGAAGGCGAGGTGGTCCTGGGTCAGCCGAAGGTGGATGGGGAGGGAGTTCCATGTCTTGGCCGCCAGGTAGGAGAAGGATCTGCCTCCGGCGGTGGCTCTTCGGATTCGTGGTACGGCGGCGAGGCTAGCGGATTGGAGCTGGCGGGTGGGCGTGTGGAAGGTCAGGCGGTCGTTGAGGTACTTGGGGCCCAGGTTGTGGAGAGACTTGTGTGCGTGGGTGAGGAGCCTGAACGTGATCCTCTTGTTGACGGGGAGCCAGTGCAGGTTCCTCAGGTGGCCGGAGATGTGGCTGCGTCGAAGGATGTCCAGGATGAGTCGGGCGGAGGCGTTCTGGATGCGTTGTAGTCTTTTCTGTAGCTTGGCTGTGGTTCCGGCGTAGAGGGTGTTTCCGTAGTCCAGCCGGCTGGTGACGAGGGCCTGGGTGACCGTCTTCCTGGTTTCGATCGGGATCCATCGGAAGATCTTGCGGAGCATGCGGAGGGTGTGAAAGCATGAAGAGGAGACGGCGTTGACTTGTCTGGTCATCGAGAGGGAGGAGTCCAGGATGAAGCCCAGGTTGCGTGTGTGGTCTGTCGGCTTGGGGGCGGTGCCCAGGGCTGGGGACCACCAGGAGTTGTCCCAGACGGTGGGTGATGGCCCAAGGATGAGGACTTCCGTCTTGTCTGAGTTCAGTTTCAAGCGGCTGTTCTTCATCCACTCGGCAACGTCTTTCATCCCTTCGTGGATGCTGGTTCTGGCGGTGTCGGGGTCTCTGGTGAGGGAGAGGATCAGCTGGGTGTCGTCGGCGTAGGAGATGATGTTGAGGTTGTGTTGGCGTGCGATGGCTGCGAGAGGTCTCATGTAGACGTTGAAGCGGGTGGGGCTGAGTGATGATCCTTGCGGGACGCCGCAGATGACTTCGGTGGCCTCAGAACGAAACGGGGGGAGGCGGACTCTCTGTGTTCTTCCAGCATGGAACAAGATGGTCCACTTCAATGCCTTCTCTTGGATGCCGGTGTTGCTGAGGCGTTGGACTAGGGTGCGGTGGCAGACAGTGTCGAACGCGGCTGAGAGGTCCAGGAGGATGAGTGCCGCTGTTTCCCCGTTGTCGAGAAGGGCTCGGATATCGTCGGTGGCTGCGATGAGGGCGGTCTCGGTGCTGTGGTTGGCTCTGAAACCGGACTGCGAGGAGTCGAGGGATCCATTCGTCTCGAGGAAGGTGGCAAGCTGTCTGTTGGCGATCTTCTCGATGACTTTGGCAGGAAAAGGGAGGAGCAAGATGGGGCGGAAGTTCTTGAGGTCGGTGGGGTCCGCTGTTGGTTTCTTCAGTAGGGCGCTGAGCTTGGCATGCTTCCAGCTCTCCGGGAAGGTGGCGGTGTCGAAGGAGGTGTTGATGACGTCGATGGTGGAGTCGGCCTTGTTGAAGACGTGGTGGGGGCAGGGGTCAGTCGGAGATCCGGAGTGGATGGTGTTCATCGTGCGGGCTGTGTCTTCGGTGGTCACTGCGGTCCAGGTGCGGAGGGTGGCGGTGGGGTGCTTTGGTTCGACGGTTGGGTGCGAGGATGGTGTGCCGAAGCTGTTGTGGATGTCGGCAATCTTGCGGTGGAAGAACGAGGCGAGGGAGTCGCAGAGATCTTGTGTAGGGGTGATGTCGTTGTTGCCCGTGCTGGGGTTGGAGAACTCCTTGACAATGCTGAAGAGTTCCTTGCTGTCGTGGGCGTTGTTGTCCAGTCGATCCTTCAGAGATTTCTTCTTGGTGGTGCGGATGAGCTGGTGGTGCTTGCGGGTCGCGTGTTTGAGGGCGGTCATGTTGTCAGTGGTCCGGTCGAGGAGCCAGGCTTTCTCGAGGGTGCGGCAGGTCTTCTTGGAGTCCTTGAGTTCGTCGGTGAACCAGGGGGCCTTCTTGCTTCTGGGTTTGCTGGGAGGGTTCTTCAGTGGTGCGAGGTTGTCGGCGCAGGCGGTCAGCCACTGCGTGAAGTTGTGGGCTGCTTCGTTGGGGTCAGGTGTGCTGGTGGGTGGGTTCTGGCTGAGGGAGGCGGTGAGCTGGTCGGCGGTGATCTTGCTCCAGCTTCTGTGAGGAACCTGTTGTGGGTTTTGGTGGGTAGTGGTTTTTCTGAAGCTGAAGTGGACGCAGCTGTGGTCGGTCCAGTGAAGTCCGGTGGAGTGGCTGAAGGCGATGTGCTTGCTGGATGAGAAGACGGGGTCAAGCATGTGGCCGGCGTAGTGGGTGGGGGTGTTGACCAGTTGCTTGAGTCTGAGGTTGGCGAGGTTGTCCAGCAGGGTGACGGTGTTGTTGTCGTTGTTGTTCTCCAGGTGGAAGTTGAGGTCCCCTAGGAGGATGTAGTCGGCGGAGGAGAGGGCGTGTGGGCTGATGAAGTCCGTGATGTCTTCGCTGAATTGTGCGCGTGGTCCCGGGGGTCTGTAGATGAGGGTGCCTCTGAGGGTCGTCTTTGGGTCGGTGTGAATCTGGAAGTGGAGGTGTTCGGCGGCGGTGTTGGTGTCGTCGGCGTCGGTCGCGATGCGGATGGTGTTCTTGTGGACGATGGCGATGCCTCCTCCGGTCTGGTTGATGCGGTCCTTCCTGATGATCTTGTATCCATCCGGGATGGCGATGGCGATGTCGGGGGCTGAGGAGGCGTTCATCCATGTTTCAGTGAGGAAGGCGACGTCTGGAGATATTGTGTCGAGCAGGTTCCAGAGTTCGACGGCGTGTCTGTGGATGGAGCGGGTGTTGAGCAGGATGCACTTGAGGTCGCTGCTGGGGTTTGGCTTTGCGGGCGCGTTGCATGTTCGGAGGCAGATGAACTTGCAGGTTGTGCAGGTGAAGGGTCCGTGGAAGCGTTTCGGGGCGGCCCGGCAGCAGGCGGTGTTCCGGCTGGCATTGAGTGCGTTGAGGGTGGCGGCGTCGTAGGTCTGTCGGGTCGTCTTGCGTCAGTGGGGGCCAGGGGTCCTGGTGCTGGGCGCGGTCCAGGCGCGGACGGGCGCAGACGGGCTTACCTTTGGCGCGCCTTCGGCGCGCCTGCTGCGCATACGCGCGGTCGCCATTTATGGCGAAGTGGGAGGGAGGGAGGAGCAGCTGGGAGGCGAGAGTGGGAGGGCACAGAACAAAAAGGGGGCGTGGCCGCTAGGACGGTGGCGGGAAGCGGGGAGCGGGGCGGGCACAGGGGGACAGAGACAGCAACAATGAGCCTTCACAACAGCATGCAGGGGACGTGACGATAAACAGAAATGAAATAGCAGTTACAGAACGAAAAAAAAGGTTAAATTCAGTTATCAGCAAAGCACACGCACGCAAAATGCGGCGGAAAGGCCGGGAACAGAGAGGCAGTCACAGCGGGGCTGCGGGCAGCAGCGAGGCAAGGGGGCACACACACAGCTGGTGGCCGTGCGGTGCGGGGGTGTCCTGAGAGCAGGTCACACTCACCTGCGCCGCGCGGTCGCCATTTATGGCCAAGTGGGAGGGAGGGAGGAGCAGCTGGGAGGCGGGAGCGGGGAGGGCACAGAACAAAAAGGGGGCGTGGCCGCTAGGACGGCGGCGGGAAGCGGGGAGCGGGGCGGGCACAGGGGGACAGAGACAGCAACAATGAGCCTTCACATCAGCGTGCAGGGGACGCGACGACAAACAGAAATGAAATAGCAGTTACAGAACGAAAAAAAAGGTTAAATTCAGTTATCAGCAAAGCACACGCACGCAAAATGCGGCGGAAAGGCCGGGAACAGAGAGGCAGTCACAGCTGGGCTGCGGGCAGCAGCGAGGCAAGGGGGCACACACACAGCTGGTGGCCATGCGGCGCGGGGGTGTCCCGAGAGCAGGTCTCTATTCTCCCAAACTGCCACTAGAGCTGTGCAACTGGTTATTTATGGGGAAGGAGAGGGAATTCCTCTCAGCAATGCGCCTGTGACTGATTTTGTAAGGCACACTTCTTATGTAAGAGAGTCAAGAAAGGGTTGAAAGCAAATTTACATTTTGAGCGCGAGTACTGATTGGCAGGAGACTAGAAATATATAGGGTAAATAGCAGAGACCTACCTTTGTTTCCGATCTTAATAATTCATCCCTGAAGTAGGTCTGAATGGCGAACAAACCAGGGGTCCTGTTGCATGGTGCAATCTGGCCATTGATGGGCGCAGACGGGTTTGCGTTTGGCGCACCATCGGTGTTTTCAGGTCCCGTAAGAGGGCTGTGGCTAAGGGTCGTGGCCAGAGACAGGGCCAAGCTGGAGAAGCACGCTAAAACGCTTCGGACTAAACAATGTTGGTTGTGTGCACATTTGATGTTGGATGGATGGATGGATATATATATATATATATATTACCTACTGGCGATAGCCAGTAGGTATATATAGTTAGGATTTTTTTCCTATGGGATTTTTGAAAATTCTATGTCGAATAACTTTGGCGTTTGAGGACAGAATTGGCTGAAATTTTCAGGAAAATGGAACATTTTGTTTCTGAGCAGCCCCTAAAAATTTGGGGGGGTTTCGTCAAGGGGGGGCCGAGAAAAAAGGGGGGTCCCAAAACATGTTTTTCCCATGCAATTTTCCATAGGGCGGTTGGCCTCACTTTTAGCCTGAACGGCTGAATGGATGTACACCAAACTTGGCAAAATTGTAGGGACTGGTAGCCCGATGTGCCTTTGCTATGTCTCAAGATATAGGCTCCAGTGGTTTTTACGAAAATTAACTTTGAAAAATATATATTGGGCTACATTGGGCTATATATATGTTGGAGCCCAAATGTAGCCCAATGTAGCCCAATGTAGCCCAAAGATGGCCACCAGAGACAAAAAAAAACAAATGTAGCCCAAATATCAGCCAGATGTAGCCCAACTATAGCCCAATGACAGAATGTCCCAGAGTGTTCTAAAGAACAACTAGAGTGCTAACAGTCCTACTTATTACAAAGGTATGGCACACCTGAAGCCATCTTGATTGGAATAAAGTGGTAACTCTTAAAACATTTAATTTAAAAAGGAACAAAATGAGGGGGTTCATTTTGCCATAGAAAGTATGATTAGCGAATATATGACGAAATCCCGCATACCATCAGTCCGCAAAAAAAATCCCGCATGTACTATTAGACCGCAAATTAAAATAACGAAAACTTTTAGAACGAATATGCCTTTAGCATACACTAAACAACTAAACTACCCTAAACCCTAAAACACTACCCCCAGCATGACCCTACACTACACAAACAGTACAACACTACCCTAAACCCTAAAACACTACCCCCAGCATGACCCTACACTACACAAACACTACAACACTACCCTAAACCCTAAAACACTACCCCCAGCATGACCCTACACTACGCAAACACTACAACACTACCCAAAACCCTAAAACACTACACCCCAGCATGACCCTACACTACGCAAACACTACAACACTACCCTAAACCCTAAAACACTACCCCCAGCATGACCCTACACTACACAAACACTACAACACAACCCTAAACCCTAAAACACTACCCCCAGCATGACCCTACACTAGGCAAACACTACAACACAACCCTAAACCCTAAAACACTACCCCCAGCATGACCCTACACTACGCAAACACTACAACACTACCCTAAACCCTAAAACACTACCCCCAGCATGACCCTACACTACGCAAACACTACAACACTACCCAAAACCCTAAAACACTACACCCCAGCATGACCCTACACTACGCAAACACTACAACACTACCCTATACCCTAAAACACTACCCCCAGCATGACCCTACACTACGCAAACACTACAACACTACCCAAAACCCTAAAACACTACACCCCAGCATGACCCTACACTACGCAAACACTACAACACTACCCTAAACCCTAAAACACTACCCCCAGCATGACCCTACACTACGCAAACACTACAACACTACCCTAAACCCTAAAACACTACCCCCAGCATGACCCTACACTACGCAAACACTACAACACTACCCTAAACCCTAAAACACTACCCCCAGCATGACCCTACACTACGCAAACACTACAACACTACCCTAAACCCTAAAACACTACCCCTACACTACGCAAACACTACAACACTACCCAAAACCCTAAAACACTACCCCCCAGCATGACCCTACACTACGCAAACACTACAACACTACCCAAAACCCTAAAACACTACCCCCAGCATGACCCTACACTACGCAAACACTACAACACTACCCAAAACCCTAAAACACTACCCCCAGCATGACCCTACACTACGCAAACACTACAACACTACCCAAAACCCTAAAACACTACACCCCAGCATGACCCTACACTACGCAAACACTACAACACTACCCAAAACCCTAAAACACTACACCCCAGCATGACCCTACACTACGCAAACACTACAACACTACCCAAAACCCTAAAACACTACCCCCAGCATGACCCTACACTACGCAAACACTACAACACTACCCAAAACCCTAAAACACTACCCCCAGCATGACCCTACACTATGCAAACACTACAACACTACCCTAAACCCTAAAATACTACACCCCAGCATGACCCTACACTACGCAAACACTACAACACTACCCAAAACCCTAAAACACTACCCCCAGCATGACCCTACACAACGCAAACACTACAACACTATCCTAAACCCTAAAACCCTACGCCCAGCATGACCCTACACTACGCGAACACTACAACACTACCCTAAACCCTAAAACACTAGCCCCAGCATGACCCTACACTACGCAAACACTACAACACAACCCTAAACCCTAATACACTACCCCCAGCATGACCCTACACTACGCAAACACTACAACACTACCCTAAACCCTAAAACACTACCCCCAGCATGACCCTACACTACGCAAACACTACAACACAACCCTAAACCCTAAAACACTACCCCCAGCATGACCCTACACTAAACAACCACCACAACTCTACACTACACTAACACAACACTACACTACACAACACTACACTACACTACACAATCACTAACCCACGAAAAAATTAACACAAACCCACTTACCTCTCTCGTCATCGTGGTTTTCACAACGCAAATGCATTTACCATACATGCCTTTAAAAAGTAATTCTTTGTATAGGCATGCGCGATAAATGCACATGCCTTTTGAAAAAATGCGGGATAATGGTATGCGAGGTCAATGACCTTGCGGGATAATGGTATGCGGACCGAAAGTCTGCGGGATAAAAAATGCGGGAAAATGGCTGCAAACCATGATTAGCAGCAGACTTCCCTGGTGAGCACTAGCTTTACTACAGTGATCTAATGAGCAACTAGAGTGCTAACATTCAGAATTTATGGCAAATGTGTGACACATCTGAATGCCTTCTTGATAGAACCAAAGTAAACAAGCATTGAAAATGCAATAGATCTCGCCCTCGTTTAAGTTAAAGCCATTCTGTTTGTAATGAGGTGGCTTTTTAGCTTTGCTTTTATTAGTGTTTTTAAAACTTTCATGTAAATAGCATGCATATGTATGCATATATGTATATGTATGCATGCATTTATATTTATATAGATATGCAGATTATATATGTTTATATATGTATATTACCTACTGGCGATAGCCAGTGGGTATATATAGTTAGGATTTTTTCTCTATGGGATTTCTGAAAATTCTATGTCTAATAAC
The DNA here is from genome assembly GCF_964261635.1 of Lissotriton helveticus. NCBI lineage: Eukaryota > Metazoa > Chordata > Amphibia > Caudata > Salamandridae > Lissotriton > Lissotriton helveticus. The sequence goes on from NC_136068.1 coordinate 1,098,754,046, forward strand.
TTTGGCGTTTGTGGACGGAATTGGCTGAAATTTTCTGGAAAATGGCACATTTTGTTTCTGAGCAGCCGCCGAAAATTTGGGGGGGTTTCGGCAAGGGGAGGCCGAGAAAAAAGGGGGGTCCCAAAACGCGTTTTTCCCATTCATTTTTCCATAGGACGGTTGGACTCACTTTTAGCTCGAACGGCTGAATAGATTTACATGAAACTTGGCAAAATTGTAGATATGGTTTGCCCGACGTGCCTTTGCTATGTCTCAATATATGTGCTCCAGTGGATTTTGAGAAATGAACGTTTAAAAAAATATATATATCTGTGACAGCGCTCCGGTTAGCGCCCCGGTTCGCGTACCTGACGCGTAACGGAACTTCGCGTAACGGAACTTCGCGAAGCGAAGCTGATTGGCTCTCCGGTGTCTGTCAACATTCTAAACAGTCCGGAGCGGCCGCCATCTTGTCTCTCGGTACGATCGAGAGACAAGATGTGGTGAAAAACGAAGGGGGAAATGAAGGAAAGGGGGCAAGGTAGACCACTCCTTACCCCCTAGGATTGATGAGGGGGATATTAAAGTGCCCCGCGGGGCAAAAAAAAATTTTTTTGCGATTTTACGCCGTAGAGGCGCGTCCCGGTACGCGAACCGGGCAGCTCACCGGGCAGCTAACCGGGCAGCTAACCGGCAGCGTAGCTCTCAACATTGTAAACAGTCCGGAGCGGCCGCCATCTTGTCTCTCGGTAGGTTCGAGAGACAAGATGTGGTGAAAAAAGAAGGGGGAAATGAAGGAAAGGGGGCAAGGTAAACCCCTCCTGACCCCCTAGGATTGATGAGGGGGATATTAAAGTCCCCCGCGATTTTTCGTGGTAGAGGCGCTTCCCGGTACGCGAACCGGGCAGCTAACCGGCAGCGTAACGGGAGTCCGACATCTTGTGTTTTTGGAGCGTCCGGTTCGCGTACCGGGTAGCGTCCCGGTAAGCGTAACAAGGGGAAAACCAAGAGAAACAATAAAAAAAAATTTAAGGGAATAGATTTCCAGCAAACTTGCCAAAATTGTAGGGACTGTTTGTTTGATGTGCCTTTGCAAGGCCTCAAGATATGTGCACATGTGGATTTTGTCTAATTAAGGTTAAAAAAAATATATATATCTGTAAGCGTGCTCCGGCACGCTTACGTTACGGGTTTTGTTTGCGCTGCAGAGCCGATACGTCACGGTTATGCGACGCGTCATGAGGCGTCTCACGTGGCTACGTGATACGTCACGTAATAAAGAATATATTTTACAGCTATAGATATTAGCTTTTAAAAAACCAATGAAATTCACTGAAAAAACCATAGGTTATAGACCATATATAGTTAGGAATTTGCATTTACAAAACCTTGAAAATTCACTGAAAAAACCATAGGTTAGAGACCATATATAGTTAGCTGGACATTTTATTGACATAAAACCAATGAAATTCCATATATAGTTAGTTGCACTAACTATATATCGCGCACCCGCAATCCACTGCTGATGATGTCACATATTACATCATTCATGACATGGTCAGTGACATCACTGATGACATCACTGATGACATCTCAAATGACATCACTGATGACATCTCAAATGACATCACTGATGACATCATGACACACCAATACCAGTTACTACATACGCACTCACTGATTCCTACGTCTACACACACATTCACTCATTCACCCATACAATCACTCATACATACAGTCACTCATTATTACAACACTATCATATGCACTCATACACCTATGCAGACACTCACACACTGCCACTCATCCATGGAGTTACTCACACACCTAGTCAGTCCTGTAAAGAATCAATCACACTTCCATTTCCTCATCTATACAGTTAAACACAGAACACCATACTTCAGTGACATCACTGATGACATCACTGATGACATCTCAAATGACATCACTGATGACATCTCAAATGACATAACTCATGACATCATGACACACCAATACCAGTTACTACATACGCACTCACTGATTCCTACGTCTACACACACATTCACTCATTCACCCATACAATCACTCATACATACAGTCACTCATTATTACAACACTATCATATGCACTCATACACCTAGTCAGTCCTGTGAAGAATCAATCACACTTCGATTTCCTCATCTATACAGTTAAACACAGAACACCATACTTTTCACACATATACTAACACATACTTACTCTCTTATACAATCACTGATACAAGTACACATTAATATGCACAGAGTCACACACCTCCCAGCCAGCCACACACACACTCAGTCTTCCATACATCCACTCATTCTTCAATATGTAAAACATATTTAAACTTTACAAAAACACACAGACACTAGATGATGTCATCAGTGATGTCATTTGAGATGTCATCAGTGATGTCATTTGAGATGTCATCAGTGATGTCATCAGTGATGTCACTGACCATGTCATGAATGATGTAATATGTGACATCATCAGCAGTGGATTGCGGGTGCGCGATATATAGTTAGTGCAACTAACTATATATGGAATTTCATTGGTTTTATGTCAATAAAATGTCCAGCTAACTATATATGGTCTCTAACCTATGGTTTTTTCAGTGAATATATATATATATATATATATATATATATATATATATATATATATATATATATATATATATGTATATACGTATATATATATATATAAATAACTGTGGTTGTCTGATATGGTCTATGTGGGCGTATACTCTTGCTTATATACACGTACAATGCTGTTGTGGTATGTTATGTTATTCTAGTTGTGTTGTTAAATACTGAATACAATCGCTTGTGTTGTTGGTTGTGTGAACATATGAAGGTGGGTGCATTGGCATAGGATGGTGAGTGTGTTGGCATACGAGCTGGGTTTGTTGGCATACAATATTGTTATGAATGTAGGTATTTAGGCCAGGGGTGTTGGCTGTGTGGATATACCATGGTGGACGTGTGGAGGTGGGAGAAGTGTGGCGTAGCGGTCAGAGCAGCTGACTGAGGCGGGCGGGGCTCACGGTTCGATTCCCAGCGCCAGAGGCAGATCAGCTCAGCATCATGTGACTCTGGGCAATATCTCACTTAATCTCCCGGACGGCCCCCAGTGCCTTGGGACCCTTAGGGGTGATTAGTTCACGCTTTACAAATACAGGGTAAATTAAAAAAATAATTGTTGGTATGTTACTTGTTGTGTATTTGTACAACGTTTGGTATGTTGGTGTAAAGTGGTGGGTATTTTGGCATATAATGTCTGTTGCGTGTATGTATAATAGTGTCTAATGTTTGTAGTGTGGATGTTTGGTAACTGGTGTATTAGCTTATAATGGGGGTTGTATTCAAAAATGATTCTCATAGTGGGTGTTGGCATATGAGAGTGTGTGTGTTGATTTATAACACCTGGTTTGCCTGCATATGACAGTGGGTGATTGCAGTATGATGGTTGGTGTATTGGCATATGATTTAGGTTGTGAAGATGTATAATAATTGGCAACTGAGCTACAGGTTGTGTGAATGTATGGTGGTGGGAATTATGATTCTATGATGATAGTTGTGTGGATATAAGAGGTGGGTGAGTGTATGGAGGATGTTGATTGTGTGGATGTATGATGATGCATGTTTTGTGGTATAAAGTTAGTTGTGTGGACATATGATGGTGGAAGTGCCCCTGTCTTCCTGCAGTCCTTGTGTATGTTACCCTGCCCCGCCCCACCCCTTAGGGCTGCTGAATGTTGCTCCCACAACTGTAGTGATACTGTCCACCCTCCACATCCCCTCTAGTTGTCCCCGCCTCTCTGCAGTTCTTTTGTTTACACTACCGCACTTCAGCCTTTGTTCTGACCTGATACCTTTCTGGGCACCCTTCTGCATCTCCTGTAACCCCAATTGTGTGCCTCCTATGTTTACCCGGCTTCTATGCTGTGCGCCTTCACCACCTGTAGCTTTTCTTTGTAACTCCACTTACCTTGTAGCTGGTGTGCTGCCCGACCCGCATGCAAACTCTATATGTGCAATTGTATCCTTTGCAGCCCCTCTGTGGGCCTATTGACTACGCAGCATCCCTTCTGTGTGCTAAGTAACCCCGCCAGCTTCACTTTGTGCTGTCCTACCTCACCCTCTTCAGCTCCTCCTCCATGTTGATTCTTCCCCTATGTATGTCCATGGCCCATTCATTTTTCTGTCTACTTCTCCCTATTCAAATCCCAGGTGCCTTCCTGCCCTGCTTCTGTCGCCTCTCTATGTTCTCTGCATCTCCTGCAGCCCGTAACGGGGGTGTGTGAATTTAATCAAATATCTTCTTGTTCATGGGGCAGGTTGCTTCATAAATCTACTTCTCCTATTACAAAATCCACGTGCCCCTTTTGTCCCATGTAATGCGGCGACAAATTATGGCAGCAATCTCATTATATAAGAGCTCTGATATTCCCTCTCTCATTATGCCAGGGCTTATACCATAGTATGGTTTGAATACTAGCAATTGCCTTATTTTGCCATGTTTCTGAAGATCTACATACTGGGGCTGAAGGTAGTAATAAGCAATAGTTCTAGGGTTGGAATACCCTTTTGAGTCTGTGCAAACCTACTAACTTGCCTGTTTTAGGGGTTTTCACCAACTATTCTCTAATCTTTTACCATACTGAGAAAGGTTGGAAATTTACACCTAACAATGGCAGACGTCAAACTTCTTCCAGGGGTGGGAAAAAAGTGGTTGGAGGAAAAGTGAACTTGCAAAAACTCAACAGATTTTCTCTTGAGCAAATCTACACATGCATGGGGGCGTGGCCTAGAGGTCAAACATGCTGGACATGCTTTAGGCAAGCTCCCATAGTTCGATACTATATACACTAGATATCCTGCCGATTTGACCTTTCCAAATGTTCTTGTGGCCCCACACAGAATCCCTAACTTAGCTGCAACTTGCACATGGAGAAATAATATTGCTTTGAGGCTGGCTGAGTGATACTGCTGTGACTGCCAGAGTATTGCGGCCATACTGTGACAGTGGCCGGACATGTGCGGCATTGCCGGGAGGCCCCTCTTCCTCCCCACGGGGACCATTGCTGGGCTATTGTGGGGCAAGAGAGACACTCAGGTGGCCAGAAGAGACTCAGAGTGAGGTGGTGATCAGCTGGAGGAGCCGATCCGTTGTCTTCCCGGGACGCACATCTCGGTGCCATGGCGGGAGACCAGTGAGTGCCAAAGTGGGGTTGCCGCTGGGCCCACACATCCAGAGGTGCGCTAGGGCCTCCTGGGGAGCAAACCGACAGAGTTGAGGCCTGGGTGGGACAACTCCCACACCCCTGGTCGATAGAAAATAAGCTATCTGTGGTGATGCGGCCTTGAAACGAGACCTGCTGAGGTCAGGGACAGGCCGGAGAAACCTCGCCCTGCGTCCAGGAGGGGGGGCAGCCCTCGATACGCAGCGCACTCCCCCAGAACCCACGCTGTGGCAGTGTGGCAGAAACTAGAGGCCTGTCCCGCCTGGTAGTCGGAGAGAGTTGCATGGAATCGTACTCCTGACACATACATTGGAGAGTGCGCAGCTGGGGCAGAGAGCCTAAATACAGATCCCAGCCCCAGAGATACGACTGCGGATCATGCATTAAGGCCCGCGGCCCAAACATGACACATGAGGTAAGCTGTGAGAGTCAAGAAAGGGACACCAAGCCAAGCACGATGGATTGATTCACCGGAGCCGGGGCCCAGGAGGTTTGACTATTGTTATGCCAGATAATGCAGCATTGATAGCAGCCATTACACAATCCAGGGATATGCTTGACGCCAAAATAGGTGCGGTGGGCTCTGACGTCCTGCTTATATGCCAAGACTTACGCAACGTAGTGGACAGTATCACAGAGACCGAAACAAGGATATTGAGTGTGGAAGATACAGTCACCTCTCTACAGAAAAGGGTGTCTGCCTGGAGAATAAAGGTATTTAATCTAAACTAGACAAGACCAAAACAACAAAAATCCAACATACACAGTTCAAGAATATGGTTTCAAATGAGTTCTTAAGGTTGCGTTAATATAAACCACAGTTGCGTCACGTTTTAGCCAACAGTACCTTTAGATGCGACAAAAGTTCCAAGTGAAAGCTGTAGCATTGAAAAGCAAGCGATGCGTCACTCCTGAGACCCTGGGGAGGTGATGCGACAACCCCCTGGATGTAGCTGGCGTATTGCGGTGACTCCGGTCTGTATGGGGAGGAATGCGATACCTTGCGTGGATTCCGGTGCACAGGTTTCGGTGGAAGCGGCTCGCAAAAGGTACGATGCGACGAACTTCGAGGCGACGACGATCTCCGATGCGGCGACGATGCGCGGCTCAGCGGTGATATTCTCCTCTCGCGGCCCCTCGATGCGATGGCTCTGCGACGACTCTCGCAGCGACATGATGCGGTCCGCAAGCAAGTGGTGCGACGATCTCACCCAGTGACTACAGGCTCTGTGGCGATACTCGCAGCGATGGTAAACTTCCCGCACCGGACTGGTGCGTCCCGCAAACAAAGGATGTGACAACTCTGGCAGTGGCAACAGGCGCTGCGACGATCTCGACCCTCGAGGCGGCAAGAATTTCCTCGCACTGACGGGGATGCGCTCCGCAAGCGAGAGATGCGTGAAACTTTGCAGATTTTCTTTAAAATCTTGGTTTCCAGCTCCCCAACACAGGTACAACTTCCAGAGGCACCACAACTGGCCCAAGCACTCTAGGAAGGACAGAAGTCTCAGCAGAGTTCAGGGAAGCTGGGGGTGAAGTCCTTTTGTTCCTGGGACTTCTTAACAGGCAGCCAGCTCTTCTCAGGCCCTTGGAGATTCATTCAAGCAAGGGGACACATCACAAAGCAAAGTCCTTCCCCTCTCCTTGGCAGCAAAGCAACAGCAGGTCAGTCCAGCGGAGCAACAGCAGGACAGTCTTCCTTCTTCAGTTTCAGCTTTCTCCTTGGCAGAGGTTCCTTCTTGATTCAAGGATGATCTAATTTTCTGTAGTCTGGGGTCCTATACTTATACCCCTAAAAGTCTTTGTTCTCTTTGTGCAGGAGGGCTCTGAGCCCGGTCTGAACCAGTTCTGGGTGTTCCTTGAGCACTTTGTTTCCCTGGCTTCTCCTTTCCTTTCAGAGAGAGAGGCAGGGTCGTCAGCCGCCCAGCAGGAGGTGGAGCCAGCACTGTGGAAGGCAGGCACAGCCTTATTCAGGCCCAGGTGCTATCCCTTCCCACCACTCAAGATGCAGATGTAGTCATTCAGCCTAGGGTTGACTCAGCCAGCCTTCTGGGGGCTCCACAGCCCCTGTCACTCTCAAATCAGACAGTCAATTCACAAACAGGCCAAGACATACAGAAAGGTCAGACAAGAGAACAACCACTTTCTAAAAGTGCTGTTCTCAAACACAGGGTTTAAAAACCACCTTTCCTAAAAGATGTGTTATTAAATTCTGAGTTCAGGGATACCAGACTTTTATGTCCTATCTTGCTCCTACGGGAAGATATGCTGGTAGACACTGTAGCCAGCATTCCCCATGATAGCCTATGGGGCAAGATAGCCTTCCAATAGTGAAAAACGAAAATGGCTGTAATTCACTACCAGAGCATGTCACCTGCACTAGTACATGCTCTACCTTTCATATACACTGCACCCTGCCCAAGGGGTGACCTTCCATAGGGGTGACCAATGTTCACAGAAAGGGAAGGGTTAGGCCTGGTCAGTGAGGACACTGACCAGGAGGACATGGCAGTTCACAGACTGCACACTGGCAGTGCGGTGGCAGGCCTGAGACACCATTTTAAGGCTACTCATGTGGGTGGCACAATCAGTGCTGCAGGCCAACTAGTAGCATTTGTATCACCAGCCCTGGCACACTTAGGGCACTTTACTAGGGACTTCTGGGTGAGACAAATATGCCAATCATGGATAACCAATTACCATAATAATTTATACAGGGAGCACTTGCACTTTGACACTGATCAGCAGTGGCAAAGTGCCCAAAGCATCTAAACCAGCAAAAACGAAATCCAGCACAGCATCAACAATACAGGAGGTAGAGGCAACAAGACGGGGGAAACTACACCAAAAATGCCAGGTCTAACAGGGACACTATCCTAAGACAGGCCAGATTGAAAGACTTGGTATTTTACGCTTCCCAGCTAATACTGATATTTCCAGACTATACCAAATTAGTTCACCATCGTCAACAATCCTTCACAGAAGCAAGGGCCCGCCTGCTCAACCTTAAAAGTTCCTACTCCATGTCGTTCCCAGCCTGTCTGAGAGTGACATATCAATCGTGCTCACTCTTCTTCGAAATCCCTGATGAAGTATTTGCATGGACAGATGAAGTAGTAAGGGTAAAACCAAACACCCCACCATGTCAAGACTCAGACTCGTTTCCCAGCAACTTGGCTTACAAACATTTCCAAACAAAAAGGAAAACTGAGTCATAGGTTCAGGTCCAGGTCGATGCCATGATCCAGACCCGCAGCGAATACCGCTCAAGAATAGCCGAGATCCAATGCGAATCGACAACTTTGTAGCACAATGCATGGGGGCAAAAGTTTGAAATCAAAATACTGCTGACTACAACGAAAGATCAGGAGGCTATCTCCCTTCAGAGGGCATTTTTAAACTCTAAAGGTAATTATATGTCTATGGGCAATTTAACAGGGATCTATTGGCGAGGATTGGTATCCGGCTTCTGTTGGGGTCGGGACTACACCTCAGCTGCGACAGATACTTAATCTGTTTTAAGGTATAGGGGAGGAAGGGTTGGGGAGGTTGATGGGAAGTTTCTTGTTGTTGTTGTGCTATGTCTTTCCACCATACATGTGGTACTCCCCCAGGCAAGGCCACATACAGGTCCAATCCTATATGCATGAATCACCTGACCAAATGTCTACTGGAATGACAGATGTCCCATGGAATGGGCTCCAAATAGTTAGTTGGAATGTAATAGGCATCCTAGATAAGATAAAATGGGGTGCTATACTCTGTCAGGCTAAACGATACAATGCAGATGTTTTATTTTTACAGGAACCTCACCTCTTAGGTACCAAAACAGCATGTCTCTCACACTTTGGTTATGCCCAAGTCTTTCATTCCAGGTTCGCTAGAGGTTCCAGGGGAGCGGCAATCCTGATTCATCATAGGTTTCCTTTTGAGCATGCTAGGTCTTCGATAGATACCCAAGGCAGATATTTTATTGTAACGGGTACACCATATGGTGAACAAATCGTTCTGGGTAGTGTGTATGCCCCCACCCCTCGCTTGGGCCCTTGTAGAGCGCTTAGTGACCATGTGGACAGAGGTATGTGAAGAACTGACAGTACTAGGGGGAGACTGCTATGACGTGCTACAGCCGACTCAGGACAGCAGGTGAGCAACAGGGAGACCAATGGTGACACAGGATTCAAGGTTGCGATCCTTAGTAGACGAGCTGGGTTGTGTAGATGCTTGGAGGATACTTCACCCGACAGACCAAGGATATACATACTATTCAGGTGTACATGACTCTTTCCCCCGCCTGGATTATATATTTGTGCACTGTAGCTGCTCCCACAGAATAACAACTGTGGAGATACTACCCAGAGGCCTGTCCGACCACCCCCGGTGGTACTCGAGCTTCAGGTAGGTTCTGACCGCCCCACCTTCCACTGGCGTCTCTCTACTTGGCAGCTGCTCTATCAACAATATAGGACACACATGCATCATATGATCACCGAGTACCTTACCCATAATGCTGGGACAGTGGAGTCCGCAGAGACATTGTGGGAGGCTATGAAGGCAACTCTACGAGGTGTAGATATCTCCTTCTGTACCGCACAACGCAAGCTATGTCGCAAAACATTAATTCAGACCGAAGCAGATCTCATAGATCTGGAGCGGTGGGCAGGGGTGAGAATGGAAATCAGGTGTGTCGTCAATTGCTTCTCACGCAACAGTTATATGCGGGTGAACTACTGGATGAGGCTAGGTTGGCATGGCTGGCCTCCTGTAGTAGGATATACCAATGGGGGATAAATCTAGCACATTACTACACCGCTTATGTCAATAGGCGCTACATCCATTCAATATTCCCAGTATCCGGCGCATGGACAGCAAGGTTCTTACCGACCCGTCTGAGATCGTACTAGTTTTGCGGATTACTACATGGAGTTGTATGGCCTAAGCGAGATTTGCCGAAGCTACCATACAGCGCTTCGTCGATGAACTGCCTCCAAAAGCACTGTCGAGCACAGCGAGAATTGAATTAGATGCCCCTCTTACAATTGAAGAATTGGATGCAGCATTGGCAGCACAAGGCCCAACGGCTTTCTGAGCAAGTTCTTTCAAATATATTAACCACTATCTTGAGGTGGTTAACGCCTCCATGGAAGCGGACAACTCCCACCTGATTGGAAACACACTGAAGTAGTGGTATTTCTCAAGCCAGGCTGACCCCCGAACATCATACCACATACCGTTTAACTTCCCTAATAAACGTTGAAGCCAAATTACTTGCTAAAGTTCTAGCAAACCGCATCTTGCCATATATAACTGATTTGGTACATCCAGACCAGGAGGGCTTCATGCCCATAATGCCATAGCAGCAATAGATCAGCACTGCTCTTAGCAGATATAGATAAAGCCTTAGATTCGCTCCGCTAGCCACATCTTTTAGCGCTTCTGCAATGTCTCAATATAGGCCCTCGATTCCTATCTTATATACAACTTCTATTCATAGACCTGCAAAATCGTCCCTGTAACAAAATCGGCAGAAAACCGGCCCCAGCAAAGAGCTCGGCGGCACCCATAATTGGATATGAATGGTGGTATGGGGATAGCCGAGACCAGGCACATCCAGTGGAGCGCTGCTTGATGGGCGACATAACTCTTCACACATCCCTATATGTGGGGCAAGTTCTTTGGACTTTGCCGCCGGCGACAAAGGTAGTATTCGGGATCTGAAGACAGTCACTGCGTCTGATGGGATGGTGAGGCCGATTAAACTGGGAGACTCCCTTGTGGCACAACAGTCTTTTACCCCAGCTGGCCACACTGGCCGGATTTAGGGGCTGGGAGGATATTGGTATATCCACATTGGGGGTGGGCATATGTGGTCGGTCACTAAAATCTTTCCAAGAGCTCCAGAGAGAATATGACCAACAGCCCTACCACACTAGACACACTTAGAGAGACTTGGCAAGTAGACCCGGCCCGCTCAATGATGATGACTGGACTGAGGTGCTGAAATCCCCGCGCGGAGCAGCTATTGTTTCGCGACTACAGCATATTTAATTCAAATATCTGCACCGGGTATATTTCACCATACTCAAACTGTGGGGGGCAGGGCTCGTGGCCTCCACTATATGCTTGCACTGTGGTAATTCTGACAGCACCTTTGTACATACAATTTGGCAATGTGCTGTACTTATCTGGTTCTGGAAAGGGGTCATGACATGCCTCTCTGAGGTGTTGGGATGGGCTATTCCTATGTTGCCGAAACTGGCCCTACTACACATTACGGGGGGAAAGGTTACAAGCGTCAGCTATTGTTTCTGGGTCTCACATTGGCAAAAGGGGATATTGCCAGATTGTGGAAGGCCACCTCCCCTCCCTTACTGGGAGTTTGGAAAAAGGGATTGGATTTCTGCATGGGTATGGAACTACCTATATTTAAAGCTTGGGGATGCCCGCAAAAAAAACCCAAAATATGGAAGAGATTGGCTGACTATCGAGGCCTATATCTAGAGCCCCTCACTCCAATGACATTAGATACTGGAATAATGGTGCAATAGGGAGGTGGGTGATCGTATTATTATGTGATTCAATAGCATCTAGGACACAGTGGTGGGGGGGACTAGCACAAGAGACTGTAGAATAGACGTAGCATAACATGTTGCATCTTGGAATGCTGAGGTTTTATTTCACTTCGTTCCTTTCTTGTTTCGTTTTGATAAAATGAATGTCGACATTATAGATGCATTGCAAAAAATCTACCAAGAAAACTGGTTGAACCAAACTGTATCTGGCTGTTGATACAATAAAACATTTTCTTAAAAGAAAATACACACATGCATATTTGCTCATGCTAAATTCAGTTCTCAAATATTTTCTAGTAGTGCTATTTCTTGGCCTACTTCTATAAATTCTGATGAATTCACGAAAACCATAAATCTGCACTTACTGCAAGGACATATACCATAGGTGCACTTTTTAATTTTGTTTTTGATATTTGGGCACCTATATAAGTGTAGCTTTAACCATGACCTTTTGTGTTTATTAAAATTCTCTCTCTCTCCCCCCACCATTTCACTGTGAGTGACAGTATTCTGCTCTTTCACAAGGAGCATATTGGCACATAAAGTAGTTTTGTTCAGTTCCAAGAACTACTTTGGCAATGTCTGCTTTTTGAGATCAGATTTTTTTTTGCTTTTTCCAATGTTTTTAATAATGGTGACCTTTGAAAACGGTCAGTAGTGCAGTCCGCGCTTACAACATTTACTTAGAGTGCTCACGATAATAATAAAGGCTTCCCATTAATGAACCATAAATACAAGTTTGAACTGCATTAACCCCTTCCATGCTTGTAACGGAACCACTCCGTCATGAGCCACGGGTGGCGTGTGCTCATGACGGAGTGGTTCCGTCATGCCGCGGCCGCTCCACCCATGTGGCACCGATACACCGCCTGTGCGGGCGAATTAGTGAGTGGGCGGAGCCGTGACGGAACCACTCCTTCATAAGCACAGCCCGCTGTTGAGTGGTTCCGTCACAAGCATGGCGGCACGCGTGAGCCACCCTCCCCCCCAGCGCTGCGGCGGAATTACCACTGCGGCCAAGGGGTTAACATTTGGACAAACATATCACCTTAACTGCAGACCTGATCCATAATGTGGTACTGTAAACTGGCAGCAAAAGGGTTTGTGCTGTAGGAGGTTGGTCCTACTTATCCCAAGGACAAAATACACATGAAAACTTGTTGCCCTGGACCCCAAACAATATGTCCTGGGCATCGGGCTATAGGAATTCCACATCCCTGCCCTAGGTGTTTTAGCCTTGCATCTGTGCTGGCCACCCTGCACTTCATTCCTAGCTCTTTCTGTGCCGGATATTCAATACAGCCTAAATAGTGGGGGACCCACATAGGACCATATAGATGTGAATAAGAATGGAGGGGCGGGTCACATCTAAAATCCTTCATTGTAAAAGAAATATGAACTTTGGAAATTATATGTGGTATATGTGTTTGCAGATAGTGACTAATATGAATTAGGAATTTTGTAATGTCCTGATTGAGGATATTTACTATTCCCCCTGACTCTCCTTATTACCTGCATTAGGGACCTCACGAGAGGCGCACTTGATACAGGATCACCTTGTTCTGGAGTCTTACTGAGAATACAAACAAATTAAAAAGAAGAAGAGACAAAAAAATGTGTAGGTTATAAGGTATGACTGTTCATATGGCTACTGTCTGAAATTAATGACATTGGTCCAAATGGTGGAAATAACTGATCCTTATTTCTATACATTAGACAATCTGAACTCAAGTTGGACACTATTGATGTGAGATCAATAACACTTGTGAAAGCTCTAAATTCAATCATTATAACCCTTTTCTGGTAAGAAATGCTAACTTTCTGAGTAAAAAAGCACCCACCGGGGTTTTGTTATAAATTGCTTTCGTTTAGCTAACCCACCATATATATATATAAAGAAAGGAAGGATATGACAAGTTTTGAAAATTCTCCTTTTTATTAAATTTACTGTGCAGTGTGAACTGTATTAGATATAATAACAACAGTGGAGGAATGTGCACATGTTCATCTCTTATTAACTTTACTCTGTGAAGGACGAAACGAGTTGTCTACGGTTTTAATTAAAGATAAATAAAGAGTGAACTACAAACAACTCCACTGTATTGCTGTCTTCATCTACCAGAACATTAACAAGTTGCTTTGTCGAATTTTGTTGAAATACTGTATGTACTTACAAAAAATAGTGTGCTGGACCATGGTGTATTATAAATTGTGAGGAAGACTTTTTGTCTTAGGAGATTTAGGGGCAAGTGAATCTCTGGTCCGTGGCACCTAAGAAATCTCCTACTTAAACAGTACTAAGGATAGGTGCAATAGTATATGACCCCATTACCCGTTCTTTCTTTTCCCATAATGTGGTACTTTAAACTGGCAGCAAAAGGGTTTGCGCTGTAGGAGGTTGGTCCTACTTGTCCCAAGGACAAAATACACATGAAAACTTGTTGCCCTGGACCCCAAACAATATGCCCTGGGCGTCGGGCTATAGGAATTCCACATCCCTGTCCTAGGTGTTTTAGCCTTGCATCTGGGCTGGCCACCCTGCACTTCATTCCTGGCTCTTTCTGTGCCCCGTACACCTTGTAGCCTCTCTGTGTGGCCTCAGTACCCCTCCGGGACCTTGTTTGCAATGGCAGCTGATCCAGCACTGGGCCAACCCTCATACAATTTTCTATCCGATAGACCTTTTTCTCTGAATGAGGGGGAAAGGGAGTTCAAACAGTATAACAGTGCAGCCCATTTGGCTACACAATAAGGACCAAGAATCAGTGACTATAGTTTTTTTTTACAGGTTAGCAGTCAGGTTAAGGTAAATGAATCTCAATACCACGCTGTATAGATACAGAATAACACCTGAATAATCCAGCCTCCTAAAGAAGTTCAGGCGTACCAAAATGGGGCAGACAAGAAGTTTAGTCACTTCAATACAGAAAATTAATAACAGAATCTAATGCTCTCAGAAGAATTTCTGATTTTCTCTTCTATACCTGAGTATAATCTAAAATCATCTAATTTTAAGTCCAAACTAAGAATGCAGGAAAATGCAGAAAAACATGAAAATGCCAGGAAGTGCGGGAAGGTGTCAGCATTTCAGAAGCTCGGTAAAAAGTCTTCTTGACCACACTTAGCAAAAAGTCAAAAGGGGAAAGAATAGAGGTCGAAACCTTTCAAAGTCTAAAGGAAATGTGGCCAACAATGACTTTTGTGAACACCTCTTATTACCACACAAATCTGAGTAACATGCCCTATTCAAGCCATCAGCCAACATTTTTCAAACACTGAGATCGTTATGCCAGTAATTTGACAGAGACACAGAAACATGCATTGGAAACTCTAAGCAATGATCAGCGTCTGGTTATTAAACCCTCTGAGGGAATGTAATCCTGTGGGATGTTAATAAGTATTTGAAGGAAGCTGACAGACAACTCAATCTTTCAGACAGCTATGAAAGGGTAACTCATTCCAACTTTAAGAATTAGTCTCAGGCTTTCACACTTTACTTCTCAACTGGAAAGACAAGCGCCTATTTAGACTGGATAAGTATCAATTCCTACATGTAAATAAACATGTGGCCCCATGCTTTTATTTACTTCCCAAGATTAATAAGGATAGGGTAATCCCACTAGGCAGACCCATTATTTCAGCTAATGAGAGTCTTCTGGAAAACACATCTAAATGCATAGATTACTTTCTTCTACTTTAATTTTGAATCTATCCTCTTATTGCAGGGATAGTGCAGGCTTTATAAATAAGGTGAACGGTATTTCTTGAAAACTGGCTACATCTTAATCACCACAGATGTGATCTCTTTGTACACCTTTAAACTACACGAATTGAGAATGTATGTTTGCAGGCATTTTTTTTAATAACATCCATCTACTTGTACTCGTTGTGACTGCAATGTGAAGTTTCCTTGTGCCAAGCTATGCATGAATTTTCATAGGGTGGTGGGAAGAGCAGTTTGTGTGGACTGACAGCAATAAACATCTAACTAAACACTTTTTCCTACGGGCACATTTCATAGTTGATCTTTATATCATCTGGGAATGTCTTAAAACCGAGGTGCTTAAAGTTCTTGAATGAAATTGCCACCAATGATCTGAATTTAAAATACACCTATACAATACGTCAAGGAGAAACAGATTTCTCAAATGTGTCCATAACCTTCAGGAACAATGTGTTACATACACGTTTACTGAGAAAAAAGACAGGAGCACACTTTTTGGTGAGCTATTAAGAGTCAAATGAAATTGCAGCACTCCAAAGGCATAAAACAAGAACGCAAATAAGGTGATGGAAAGATTTAAGGTATGGGGTTACTCCAATAAGGTACTTAAAACTGCAAAAGAGAGGGCAGACCATTTATCGAGGGAAAGTCTTCTGACCTAAAGGTGAAGGATGAAGGAACCCCACAAGATCAGGCTTATAACCCCTTAGAATAGTGAATCACCAGCCCTGCGACAGGTGTTTTCTAAACATTGGACTTTATACAAGGCGGACCCAATAATTGGGGAAATAGTTAGACCACATGCTCTCATAACATACTGTAGATCTAAATCTATTAGGGAAATTCTGGTACACAATTTTTTGAAATCACAACCCATTTTGGCTAAATGCACAACACAGTGTTTTTTAAGTGCAGTAAATTCAAAGTATAAAGAGGAAGCAAGAACAGGAAGAGGTACAAACTACCAACTGGGAAATTTAGAAACATCAGAGCCTTTATTTAATGCAACAGAATTGTTATTGTAATTATGTACTTGAATGTCCCTGCGGCATACTATATTTCCGTACCACCATTTTTCCCTGTAAAGAATGGAATAATACAACATCTCAGGGCAATTTAACATTTTGGTCATGCTTCACTTACCAATGTCTGGCTACTGGGTAATTCTGATCACAGATGACAAAATAGCTGACACACTCTCCTTGTTTGGACTTGACAGGACAGATGTTACACAGAGAGGAGACGAAAAAGAGAAAGAACTGCGAACACTGGAGTCTGAACATATATTCCGTTTATACACATAAAGCCCCTGGTAGGTTAAATGTGGACGAGGAACTGTTTGTACATATTGATTAGGACTGTAATATATTGTGTGCATTGTGACTGTTATCCTTTCTTAACTTCTGCATTGTCTCATAATTATGTAACATGTCATATTAGGACTGAAGGTTTAGTTGGAATTGTTGAATTTGCTCAAGAATGAAACAGAGACTGAGATCTCAGGAACAGGATTTGCCTCAGAAAATTTGAAATGTATTATTATATGATCTGCTTTTTCAATTTATATACGTCTTTTATTCTCCTTTTTTCTCTTTTTTGTTTATTGGGAGTGGGTATTATGTAATTATTAATCACATAGGGTGTTTCTTTCTGGCACAATAAAACTGTATAGAAATTATGAATATGTGGGTTATTTGACAATCTTGGTGGCGGATGAAATATTCTTGGTATTGTTTCAGTGAGAATTGTATATTGGAGTCATAGGATTTGGCCACTTGGCCAAAGATTGTTTTAGTTTGATGAGCTATTATCAATTATATGTATGAATTATATACATTTATTACACACAACTGTAGCAATTCCATGAATTACTAAAAATAATATATGTTAGTTATACATAGTCATTGTTACCAAAATGTACAAATATGTTTAGTCATCAAATTAATTTAATGATAGTGAATCAATTGATTGATGTATATACTCAAAATAACGCAGATAATATTTCCATTTCCTTAATTGTGTTTATGTATCGCTGATCATGCTGAAAATGTACCATGAGTATGCCTTTTATGTCTTTTGTTCTTTATTCATTTTTTATGGAGATGGTGCACGTTCTCTAGAGAATTTGACAAAGAGTGCTAGGGTAAAATGTGTTGCCATTCAATAAAGCTTCAAACACATTTGGAGTGCTATCATCGTTTGTTTTGTTGGGAAAGGCACATTGTGAATAGAAAGATAAATAGATAGATATATGAATTTCATTCATGCTCAAAGAGAAAATATAATTGTTCAGGGATTATGAAATATTCCATTGTATAGTAATCATTTCAAAATTGGCCCTGAAGAAGCGACCTTGTTGCAAAACACGTGTTGACTGTGTAATTGGAATGGAATGTTACTAAAGTGTAAATTGAAAAACAAGATACATGAGCATCGGTTTGGAACATATACTGATGAATAAAAAAGCTAAATAGAAGAAAAGCATGCAAGACTCTGTTATATTTTTCTCTCAGAGCATTAATGGATTTTGAACTAAACATTGAATATGGGAGGAGTAGCGCCTGATGCCAATCCTGCTTACATATGATTGTGTTGTTTGCAATATATATAAAACACTTATATGCACAATCTTTTTGATTGCCCATTGTAGGTGTCCCTGCTGGATTTATCTCTGTCCCCATGTGTGCTCTCCCTAAAAATCATTTCCAGAGACCCCACTAACACTGAAGTTAGGACCGATTGTGATAATGCAACAAATAACTATGCAGTCAAACCAGTAAAACATAGGATCTTATAAGTTTGTGTATATTAACTGGTCAGCATTAAGAGTTGCAACTGCGTTGCATACTTCACTCTATCTTCCCAGAATTTATACCATAGTATGGTGGTACCAGGTTGTCTGAAGTGGTGAGTGATTTACGGACCAGGTCTGTCAAACTGAGGTTGTGATACATCATTTTGACAGAAAGGTCATAGGTGTTAAGAAATGTTTGTGATCTTGATGTTTGTTTGTTGTCCTGGCTTTAAGTGAAGTGCCCGGTCACTCTTGTGTCTCGACTAGATCTTGCTTCTAAAGGTGCATCAGATGATTTGGAGGGAGGTTACCATAGTGATTGTGATTTCTCCCTTTTGGTTAAGAAGACATTGTTTTTCTCATTCAGCCAACTATGTTGACTAAATCTAATCGCCTGCAGGTTGCTCAAGAGAAATAGTCCGTGGCATTTAGTCCTCTAAAAAGGCTTCTACCCATAAATCTTATGCAAAGCAATTGGACCATTTTCCTTTATGGTGTAACATTTTGGGCTGTGATACCGTGGCAGGGGACCCCTTCAAAACCCTTGATTTCTTATAAGAGGGATTTGAGAAAGGGTTAGCTGCCTCTCCCTTAAGAGCCCAATGGGCTGCAATCAATTCCTGTAGGTAAGCGAAGGGAAATCTATCTCATATTGTACCTCTTGTAAAGAATCTTTTAAGATCTTTCAGGATGAAGAAACCAAAAGTCTCAAACCCTATTCCATCTTGGAACCTTTACTTGGTCCTGCATGGCTTTTATAAGGAGCCCTTTGAGCCCTTAGATCAGGATCACATTAAAAGAGTTTCTGCTAAAATTACTTTTTGCTAGCTATAACCTCCGAAAGGAGGTTGGGTGAGATAACATCTCTTTTATTTTTTACCCATATCCTAAATTCTTCCCAAAAAGGGTAGTCCTTATGTCAGGCCCTAGTTTCAGGCCAATGTCCACTCTTCTTTCCATTCCTCACAGGAAATAATTCTTGCAGTTTTCCAGGACTCAGATAATGTTCCTTTTCCTTTAGATACCAAAAGGGCTCTGCTTATCAATTTGGAGAAATCCAAGAGATTGTCGAAAACTTTAGATCTATTTCTGCCTTTTTAGGTTCAGCCAACAAGGGGAAGATAGCAGCAATGACGACCTTCAGCAGGTGAATCAAAAAAGTTATTCATCAGGCTTAAGCTTCTATGGTAAAAACTTTACCAGATAATGTTTTTGCTAGATCCAGTAGAGCCATGGCAACATCTTGTGTGAACTGGGCAGATGTTCTCTCGAAGAGATATGTGTTGTGGCCACCTGGGTGACTCTCAATACATTCGAACCGATACAGGACTTGAGATAAAGAGGCCATCAGACTATCCCTTTGAGTTATGTTAAACATTACGTTAAACATTCTTGTAAAGCGCATGGCTGCCCCGGCAACGGGGCGTCCTAGCGCTGAGACTGACGAGTGCAGACAGGTAGGTATTAACTAGAGGTTAGAGAAGAGTCAGGTTTTGATCAATTTTCTGAAGGTCCAGTGGTCTTGCGTGCCCCGCGTGACAAGAGGGGCAGAGTTCCATAGGGCGGCTGCCTTGGCACTGAAAGAGCACCCCCCGATCTTAGCCTGCGCACTCGAGGGGTACAGGCTAGATGTAGATCAGCGTAATGCAGGGTTCGAGTCAGTACATACGATGAGCACAGCCCATGCAGAATTTGAGTGTCTTGGCCATGCAAGATCTTGTATGTAGTACAGAGAGTTTTAAAATGGATTCTCTGTTCCATCGGCAGCCAGTGGGCAAGGCATAGAAGGTTAGAGGCATGGTAGTGCTTCGGTAGGTCAAAAAGCGTGCGTGCAGCCGCATTCTGTGTCCGTTGGAGTATTTTGGTTACGGCCTTATTCACGCCGAGTAGAAGCCCATTGCAGTAGTCAAAATGGGACTGTACAATAGATTAAACAATCGTTTGACAGATGGATGCGTTGAAAAATCCCAGAATGGGTTTCATGCCACGTAGGGGACCGAAGCAGGTGCCTGCCACTTTTTTGGCTTGGTTTTCAAATAAGAGGGCACTGTCCATCAGAACTCCTAAGTTCTTAACCACGGATTTTGGTTGGGGGGTCCCCAGGGCCGTAGGCCACCATTGGTTGTCCCATCGATGGGTATCGCAGCCCGCCAGGAGCACCTCTGACTTGGTGGAGTTCAATTCCAAGTATTTAGCCACCATCCTGTCAGAGAATGCCATAAGATCCTCTTGAAATTTAGCTTGGTCCTGTTTAGGGTTATTGGAGACAGTGAATACCAGTTGGGCATCATCGGCATATGATACCATGTCGATGTTTCATGCTTTGGCCAAGGGGGCCAGGGGGCGGACATTTACGTTAAATAACGTGGGGCTAAGGACAGAGCCCTGGAGAACACCGCAACCGAGAGGGTGAAAGCTGGACAGAAAAGGGTGGGCCGGGGGGCAGAGACCTGAAAAGTGCCATTGGTCAGAAAGGATGCAAACCAGGCCAGGACCTTGCCTTTGACCCCGATCTCCTCCAGCCATTGTAGCAGAATCCTATGGGAGACCGTATCAAAGTACACGCTGAGGTCCAGCAGAATCAGTGCCATGGTTTTGCCCTTATCCAGAGTGGCTTGTAGTTGTTCTGTGACGGCAAGTAATGCAGATTCTGTGCTGTGTTTGGGACGAAAGCCTCATTATATTCTAGCTTGCTAGTCAGAGCAATGTTGACATAGGACTCCATGATTTTATGGGAGCAGAGATATTGGGTGGCAGAGACGAATCAAGTGTAGATTTTTTTAACAAAGGATTAACTTTGGTGTGTTTCCACGACTTGGGGATCACCTCTGTATGGAGAGATCTGTTTATCAGCTCACAGCCCTCAGTCAAGAGGCAATTGTGAAATTTCCTGAAAAGATCCTGTTTTAAAGGATTGTTGGGGGAGCCTGATTTTACCTTGACCGACAGAACATCCATGTCTTTAGGGGACATGGGCGGAAGGTCTTGTAGGGAGTGAGATAGGGCTATCCTAGTAGAATTCTCCCAAGGTACGGAGGCAGCCTTCCTTGAACAGAGTGCACTGTAGATGCGCTCCACCTTGTTGATAAAATATTTAGCCATTGACTCGCATTGTGCGTTGGAGGATATGGTGTTTTTGACAGCGGTTTTACTATATCTTTCATGAGGGAGACATTTTTTTAATAGCATTGCTGCTTGCCATGAGCATGTTAACATAGACAAAGGCTGAGGTCGTATGCCTTTCTCCAGGCCCGTTCTAAGATTTTACATTTTTTCTTTTCCGTAATCAGGGACTCATCATACCAAGCTTGGGATAGAGTACACTTGGCATGAGTCATTTTCATCGGAATACAGTGATCCAGTGCTTCATTGACCCATCCCCTAAATGCGCTGTCAGCTGCCTCTAGGTCGGTAGGCCATTCTGGGCGATGAGAATTTAGGGTGGAAGTAAAAGTGGAAGAGTCCAATTTGTACCAAGGGTGCTTCATAGAAGACTGACTCCGGGGTCCTGGGTTCAAGATAAGGAGGCAGGTCCAGTTCTTCTTTCATGGGGAAGAGAGCAGCAGACCAGCAGTTCCCTTAGTGCTGCAGTCCAGGAGAGTGGCAGTCCTTGTAGCAACACAGCAGTCCTTCTTCCTGGCAGAGAATCCTCAGGTCCAGAAGTGTACTCAATAGTTGGTGTCTGAACTTCCTACTTTTAGACTATGGTTCACTTGTTCTGGAAGGTAGGAGAAGCTTCTACATAGTGGCTTCAAAGTGCATGGAATTTCCTGCCTCTCCTGCCTTGGCTCCAAGCTGGCTGAAGTGACACTACGCAGTGGTTAGGCCCTTTGTATGAAGACAGAGCAGAGGCTATTCAGATGTAGGGGGGCTGTGCTCTGCTCTGCCCCCCATCCTGCCAGCATAGGGCCCATTCATGCACACCAAATCCCTCAATTGTGTGACTGTTTGGGAGGAATTCACAAAGTCTATCATCACATCCATACGTGTGACCCATCCTAGGATATAGGCACAAAAGGCTGAGGGCAGAAACATGCCAACTTTCTAAAAGTCGAAAGGGCCAAGTCCCAAAGGGGACTTGGACAGGGTGTGCACCACTATAATGAAATATTTTGTTACACGATCAGCCGTTTAACTACACATATTAGTAACATGATCAAATCAAAATGCATTTATTTCAACTGGTTAATTAGTCAACATTTCATAGTGCCAAATATCGTAAATTAACATTAAATTTGGGCATCTTGATTCTGAAGTCCAAATTATATAATAAACGAGATCAGCCCGCTTCAGGCGATGGATGCCGAATGCATTTCAGGACTCTCTGTCCCTTTGTCAGGGGCTTCTAAACAACATAAATCAAACAAACTCTAATGTACAGGTGTTGAAAACAAAATACTATCAAGTAATCAGTATATGCCAAACATGTAGTAGGTTACGGAGGACGGAATAACAGAATACTAAAAAGCATGCACAAAAAGTAACGGAATGAGGTCCATATTTCATAATGATATTAAATGGTGCAAATTGTGTGGTTTCTAAAAGTGGCATTTTTAAAATTATGATCAAAGACCTGACTTCACGACTAGATAGGGCTTTTCACTCCAATTCCCAAGACACTAAACATGAAATGATTATCTCTTCCTATTTGGAAATTGTACTCACTAAAAAAACAAATGTAAGAGTTTTTTCCTACCATGACATGTAAAAATTAAAAGTGCTGGCCTAACTTTTTAAATACTCTGCACACAGAGCTTGGGGTTGTCCAGGGCCTACCTTAGGGGTGGATAACTTCTATGTATTGAAAAGATAGGTTTGGGCTTGGCAAATGGTTTCTTTGCAGGTCAACATGGCAGTTTAAAACTGCACATTCACAGGCTGCAACGGCAGGCCTGAGACATGCTTAAAGGGCCACTTAAGTGGAAGGCACAATTAGTGCTGCTGGCCCATTAGCAGCATTTAATTCACAGGCCCTGGGTTCATGTAATACCACTTTACTAAGGACTTACAAGTAAATTAAATATGCCAATTGAGTATAAACTATTCCGACATGTTTTAGGGAGAAAGCACAAGCACTGGTTAGCAGTGGCACAGTGTCTAGAGTCCTGGGACCAACAAAAATAGGTTCAGCAAGGAGGAGAGGCAAAGCGTTTAGGAGAAGACCACCCTAAGGCTCACAGGTCTAACACTCTTACTGCTACAAGACATCTTCATGGCAACCCTTGATCTCAAGAAATCATATTTTGATGTCCCATCTCACCTAGACTTCATCAGTGCCTGAGGTATGTGGTGACTGGCAAATATAAACAAGCTCGTAGTACAGGACAGGTGACCTCAAGAAACCACCCATACTTACTAACTTCTTAGAACTTAAAAAAGACATGGTTGAACTGAGAGTTTTTCAAGTATTACTATCAGACAAAGTAATTCTGTTATGATCATATAATATGGCAGCAATGTATCACTTGCAGAAGATAAGAGAAATACGCTTTCTCCAGGTCTCAATAATAGCACAAGAGATATCGCATTGGGCTGTATGGATGAATAGATCTAGCATTGTGTTGTATGAATGACTAGATCTAGAATTTAGGCTGTATGGATAAATCCATGTCTGAAAATGTGAAAGCGTGGCAGACAAGTTCAGCAGAGATCATCAGGAAAAGCATGAATGAAGGATAAGCTCAAAGGCTCATCTGAACTATATTTATATGGGACATGGGAAAATCTAAGAGAGCTGAGCCCACTTAAACATCCCTATTCAACCAGATCATCTTTCTAGCAGCTTGAGATGTATGAGGGAGAAAAGCATTACATTTAAATTTCAATAGAGTGTAACCAATTATGTCACACGATAATCCACTCGACAACTAAATCTGAGATTAGTCAAATTGAATTATACATTTAGAAACTGATTGATATAAATTAACCCTCAGAATTATCATATAGACATACAGAACAAACACAATGAGTCCCCATATAATAAAAGGCAGACAACTAGTTCTATAACAACAATGCAAGTAATCAGGAAAAAGAATTGAGCATTTAATTGCTTCAAATGATTCTCAAAATTAAGCATGAGCAACCTATATATTTCCCTACACTGCATTAAAAGGGCCAACCCTAAACTAAGATGCATTGGATAAAGCTAAAATTAGAAAAGTGTCGGCTGTCAGAACTTTCATTAGAAGAAACTCCAACTAGGGTCAAGTAGCATGAAGCCACTCAAAGCAGAAACAGAAGCAGAGGTCATGAAGTCCTAAGATGTCTATCTGATACTCACTACGTTACAGCATAATACATTAGTTGCACTAAAGGTAAGTTGCATGCTACTCCAGTACCTTTCTACAATTCCTGCACAAATTGGTTACTGGCACCACCTTTTCCCACATCGATAAGTTGTTACTTCACTCGTCCTTGGCTATTTTTCTCCTCCTCTGAGAACTCGCATCGATGCTTGTTACTCCGTTTTTCCTTGTCAAGATCCATCTTCTCATAGCTTGCCATCTAACTAAAACAAAACCCCTTATTTTCTAGTTAATAAGGCTTTGTCCGCACCTACAGTGGAAACAAAAATACTAGCAAATACATTCTACGTTGAAGGTTAAATACGAATTACATGTAAGACTATAAACATAAGCTTATACTGAATCAGTTCTCGAGGCTCAAACTTATGTCAACTTAAAAGTGCACAGGATTACAAATACGTGCACATTTCTACACATATAGCAAATGCAGCTTCTTAATGCTTGAATAGATTTCAAAGAATTATGAAAATGTCATTCTAAATGCGCCAACATTAATACATTTTTTGTTACACATATATAAATGTTTAAACATTAGTCCACACATTTGCATTTTGTTCTATTAACTTCACACTAAGACACTTCTAAGCATTAACTTCTACTAAAATATGAATATGTAAATGTTACCTTTATTAGACATGTTTCTAAGCACACAGTTATAGGTCTCATTAATTTTTATGTGCAGTACTTTAAATATGCAACACCCCATCTTTTTTTTCTAGTGACATTATTCACACAGAATATATTTGAGTGCTGACTAAGCATGTCTATGATGCACTCCTACAGTACCTTAGGATGGGATCAAAATTATGCTGATCCAAATGCATCATGTCAAAATGTTGCCTCTGAATGGATTTATGACATATTTCTGTGTACTCTTTTTCTCAGTTGCCCTTTCTTTCGTATGTGGTGTGGAAAAAGAGACTAGCACTAAGTGCAAATATTCTCATTACACCAACACGGGCGCAAATGCTTTGTTTCCCATTTCATGGAACTGCCAATGCTTCACGGCCTTGATGACATATGTAAAGCAGCTGGATTATTCTATACCAACAAGGGCACTAAAGCCACAATTGTGTGGGTATTCTTTATAGGAGAAAGACTTTGGTGTGGGTCAAACATTTCTAAAAATATTAATTGATTCCTGTTCTTCTACACGCCATCCATCACTTTAGGGAAGGTCTGCGTAGAGCGTGTGATTCAATACATGCAGGAAATGGAAAATATTGCTTACCTTCAATTATTGGGTTGTAAGTAACTTGTTCTGTCATAGATTGACAAGTGAAATTCACACCTTCCGAAGATAAGGTAAGACGAAGATAACCTGTATAACAGGAGCAGACACATAACACAATGAGGGGAAAACACCTAATTTAAGCTAGGTAATATTTGTTCCACTGCATTGTGAACTTTGTGGTGATGTGTTCACGCGTCATTTGGGAAGCTGACCTGATTGTAAGACAAAACAACTTGAAAATGGTCCATACTGAGTAGATGACGCGAGTGTGCATAGCATGTAAATCTGCAACAGAACACGTTGCCAACTGAAGGCTCATTGCTTCTTTTGCAGCCTTAGCGTAGCAAAAGCACCAAGGAACCTGATACAAAGAAGGGAATACCCCCATGCCCTGGTTTGGTAGTGAAAAAACAGTTGCTAATTTGGTCAAATGTGCGTCTCAGACCAGAGCCCAGGTGCCACTGCGCCTGCTGCACCATTGATAGCTATGCCCCTGATTTAAGACCGTTCGACTCTTGAACATTTCTGCACACGTCTGGATTAGGGATAAAAACTGTAAATTAGGCTTAGTGATACCTTTATTAAACTGAGTTAGAAATTTACGGAGAGGGCTTCAAGGTACTTCACGTTTTGCGCTCTTTTAAGTTTTGGAATTAATATTGTTTTGATATTTGACTTCAGAGTACCCAGGTCTCGCACCATTGTGGTGTTGTGGTCCACACCAATAAAGACCAGGACTCAGGGCGTTATGGTACAGGTAGGTTTATTAAGTTATAATAAACTTAGTGCAGAAAGAGCGCCGAGCGTGCAGCAGCGTAGCCGCTCCGGTCACTCTGAGGCGCGAACCGTCACTCGCGCATGCGCAGTAATCGTCGCTTCCCGTCGGGACGTGTTGCGTCACAGGTACCACGACGGAAAGCTAGAGCGCACACTACATATCTCCCTTTTTCACATACACAATAACAAGTCTTAAAGTTCAATAATCTTCCAATACATGGTCTCTAAAGCATGTGGGTCTGACCACTCTCCTTCCTGTGCGTGTGCACCTTACCGGGGAGGTGGCATCACAGGCTCCTTCAGGTGCTTGACTCTCCACTGCACTTCTCTGCATACCTGGTTCGTTTCTCTGGGGTGTGACACCCTTTTCGGCAATTGTCTCTCTTTCACCCCGTGTTTCTGGCTCTTCTCTCTCTATTTGCTCTCCTCCGTTTTCTTGACTGTCGTTGCCTGCCGCTGCACCTTCCAACCTGTCCTCTTGTGTCAGGGCGGAGTGATTGCTTCCTTCTCCTGTTGGCCATCTCACGATTTTGTTTATCTTTGCCATGCGGTCTGGGGACCACACTTTCCCATCACTGAGTAACGCAGCTCGATTATACAATTCTTCCACTTGGAGGGGTGGGCTGTACTTGCTTTCTCCTTTCCTTTTCAACACTGCCAACTTTACTCTCACCCATTCCCCTTTTTCCAGATCCTCTTCTCTCACGTTCCTTCTCCGGTTGTAGTGCTCAGTGTACACCCTTTGCCCCTTCTCCAGGTTGTGCTGGACTACCGCTGGGGACCATTTGCTGGTGACAGTTTTTTCTCTCCAAATTACATTGTCCTTGGTAAAGGGGTGCCTACCCCTTAGGATTTGGAAGAGGCTGTAGCCGGTCGAATGTGGGAGTGATCCTGTATGCCCACATCATGCTTTGGATGTCTGCCTCCCAGTCTTTGCCCTTCATTATGGCTGCTTGGATGGAACCCATGAGGACCCGGTTGATCCTTTCTACCTATCCATTGCTCGCAGGGTGGTACACAGAGGTATGCTTGGATTTGATTCCATTTCTCTCGGTGTATCTGATCCATTGCTCTGATGTGAACTGTGGGCCATTGTCTGTCAGAATGGTTCTCGGAATCCCTTCACGTAGGAACACAGAGGTGAGGAATTTTATAACGGTGTCTGACTCCATGTCCTCTTGCACTTGAACTTCCGGCCATTTTGAATATTTGTCCACCATGACACACAAGTACTTCCCCGTTCCCTGGTTATCCAACACAGAACCCAAAATGTCGACCGACACATCCTCCCATGGATTACATGGACGTTCAAATCTACCCAGTGCTGGCCGTAACGGTTTCAATGTCTTGTCAACGCTTTGGCACTGGGCGCAATCTCTCACATGTCTTTCAACCTGAATATCCATTCCCGGCCACCAGTACATTTGTTTGACTCTCCCTTTGGTTTTGACGAAGCCCAAATGACCTTCATGCAGCTGGCATAGGAGGATTGCGACCAAAGATTTTGGTGGAAACACCTTGTCTCCACGATATAGAAAGATGCCGGAATCACTCACTGACAATTCTTCTCGCACTTCATAGAATTTTCTGCTCATTTCACTCAGTCTCTTCTTTTCTGGCCACCCTTTAATGAGACAGTCTTTGACTACTTGCAAGTCTTCATCACTTTCATGGGCTTGTGCCCACTCCTGTCTGCTGATAGCCTTTTCCGTGTCCTCCATCACTGCTACCATTTCTTCATTCTCCAGTACGAAGTGGGCGCTTCTTCCATGGCTGCGGCCCTGCTGAGATAATCCGCCACTTTATTGCGTGTGCCCGGAATGTACACTACGTCATACCTGTAGTCTAAGAGCTTTAGGGTCATCTTGTCTATGCGCGGCGTGGCCGTGTCATGTCCACTCGAAGTCCGCACCTTGACCAGAGGCTTGTGGTCGGTCTGCAAGTGGAATCTCGTCCCCCACAGGAACTGTCGGAACGTCCCCATGGCCCATGTTGCGGCTAACATTTCTTTCTCGATTACACTGTACTTTTGCTCCGTGGCAGACAGGGCTCTGGACGCAAAACTCAGGGTTTCCACTGTGTGATCTTCTCTCTCCTGCGCCAGTACCGCTCCTAGCCCCTTCTCGCTGGCATCCGTGGTCAAGATCGTTTGCCCTGCGGGGTCGTGTCCGTGTAGTGGTACTGCCAGGCTGATGTTCATTTTCAACTCTTCAAACTCCTTTTGTGCTTCCTCGTCCCACTGGAACGCGGTCTTCTCTCCGACCAGTTGCCTCAGTCTGTGGGTTTTTGTGGCAAAGTGTTGGACGAACCTGCTATAGTACTCCGCCATGCCGAGGAACGACTTCACCTCCTCTTTGTTGATGGGAGCTCTTGCATCGCATATGGACTTTACATTTCCTTTCTTGGGGGTGATCCCTTGTCCACCTATTTTGTGTCCCAGGTATGTGACAGTTGTCATGCCCAGTTTACACTTTTCCCAGTCTGCCGTCAGGCCTTTCTCCTGTAGCACACCCAGTACTTTGTATAGTTTCTTGTCATGGTCCCCTTGGTCCATCCCCATGACTAGGATGTCATCTTGGAAGTACTGGATGCCATCGACATCCTTGAATAGACGGTGCATCAGTTTCTGGAACACCGCTGCGGCGGATGCTAGCCCAAAGGGCATTCTGCGGAATCTATAGCATCCATATGGCGTGACGAATGACGTGAGCTTCCGGCTGGATGGGTGCAAGTCAATCTGATGATAGGCGGACGTGAGGTCCACCGTGGAGAACCATTTGACTCCTCGTGTTTTGGCTAACATTTCTTCGATCCTTGGCAAGGGAAATTTTTCTACCACGAGGCACTTGTTCAGTTCGCGCAGGTTCACACACAAACGCACCTTGCCGTTGGGTTTCCTGGCTACCACCAGTGGCGCCAACCACTCAGAACTGTCGATTGGTTCGATGATCCCTTGTTCCTCAAGTCTGTGTAGTTCGAGACGCACCGCCTCTTTTACCGCAATGGGTATGTTTCGAACCTTGTGGGACACCGGCTGGGAGTTCTCCTTTAGCACTATCTTGTGTATGAACTTCTCCAATTTTCCTACTTTTCTCCCGGACACTTTGGGAAAGTCTCTCCTCACTTTCTCCACGTCCGGCCATGTACCGCGGTCCGTCAGCAACACTTGTTCCGCCCCTCCCGGATCCAGTTTGATTCAAAGATCTCCCTGATCTCGCCATCCAAGTACAGAGGGGCCTTTCTCAGCTATGTACAGTTTGCACACTGCAGATCTCCCCCTGAATTCAAATTTCAGGCTCCGGTAGCCTACCATGGGGATGGGGTTCTCCGTGTACGAGATCGGACGTATGTCCGGTGGTTCCAGTTTGGGACCCATAATGGGCTGAAACTCTTCTTCCCATACCGACCTCTGGACTATGGTCCACGGAGACCCTGAGTCTACCCCTATCCTTATCTTCACTCCTCCGATCAGCATGTCGGCCCACGGTTTGTCCGAGCGCTTGTTGTCAATTCCCATGACTTGTTCTTCAATGCATAGTACTCGATCGTCTTCATCCGATACTTCCTCTGTTTCCTCCTCCGGGAGAGGCTGTGCAATGAAGTTCACTCTCGACTTCATCCCTTTCCGCCGACACACCTTTTCGTAATGGCCCACCAGGCCACAGAACATGCATTTGGCGCGGAAAGCCGGGCAGCGCTTGTCTTGGGCCGCGTGGTTTGTACTGCCGCACCTGTAGCATGCAGTTTTACTGCCCCCCGCTTGTTTTCCTGCTTGCCCCGGTCTTCCCGCCCATTTGCTGGTTCCTCTGCTCTCCCCCGGCGCCATTTTGTTTCTTCCTGGCGCTTCGGCGTCATCCACCTTGTTGACCATCACTCTCTGCACATTCTCACCTTTCGCCGCTTCGGCACAACGTTTCGAAAGCTCCGCTTTCTTCACCATCGCGATGACCTCCTTGAGGGTAGCTTCGCCGTGCGCCCACAACTTGTCCTGTACGGCATTGTTGGTAGTGTGCATCACGATTTGATCCTTTATAAAGTCATCTTGGAGTGTTCCATACTTGCATGTTACAGCTAGCCGCCTTAGGGCTGCGACGTAGTCCTCGATGGGCTCTCCTTCACCTTGTTTTCTCTGTTGAAAGTTGAAACAATCGACGGAGGCACATACTGCCGGGCGAAAGTGCGTGTCCAGGTCTTCTAGGGCATGTTTGAACACGTCGTCATCAGGCGCTTGACGAGGCGCTGGGCTCTATGTTCTTGAACACTCTGATACCTTCAGGGCCCAGGTTATGTAGCAGTATACGTTTTCTCCTAGGACTCGTGAACTCTTCGCCGCTTTCATCTTCTAATGCTTCAAGGTAGTTCTTAAAGTACTCCTTCCAATCCTCCCACTTCATCTGGGGTTCACCTGGTCTGGGGAGAAATGGGATCAGTGCTGTGAGCGAGGTCGCCTGAGTGCTAATTTTTTCCTGTCGCTCTGGTTCTCCTCTTTGATTTCTAGGGCTGCCTGGCGCGCTGACGACTTCTGCCCTATTCCTGGGACTGCCTGGCGCGCTGGTGCTCTCTTCCTGTTCAGTGTTGGGACGGGGTGCAGTTCCTCCCCTTAGTCCACTGTCTCCCCCTTCCGCCAGGGTCTTATCGGGTAGGTGCTGCCTTCCTACCTTTGCTCATGTGCCCTTTTCTCCTGCCGTCTGGCTCTGGGGCACTGGTTGGGTGTGGCCCTCTCTTGAATGCTTCTGCCACGCTCTTTCCGCTCCTCCAGCCTTGGGTTAGCCTGGGACAAGGTGCAGTTCGTGTCCTTGGTGTCCCTTGGTCTTCTTCTCTCTCTCCTCGACTTATTTTTTTTGTTGTTGAGGGGTTGTCGGTGGGAGATCCCAGTCCTCGTCGCCACTGTGATGTTGTGGTCCACACCAATAAAGACCAGGACCCAGGGTGTTATGGTACAGGTAGGTTTATTAAGTTATAATAAACTTAGTGCAGAAAAAGCGCCGAGCGTGCAGCAGTGTAGCCGCTCCGGTCACTCTGAGGCGCAAACCATCACTCGCGCATGCGCAGTAATCGTCGCTTCCCGTCGGGACGTGTTGTGTCACACGTACCACGACGGAAAGCTAGAGCGCACACTACAACCATGAAGGTGACTTTCCATATAAAGTACTCGCCCCTGGCCAGTGGTTTTGCTAATTCTTCTCTCTTTGATATACGTGGCTACATTTTGGACTTGATAATGTTATTTGAATAGCCAGTGCCGCTGTAAAACGATGTGAGAACTGATCTCCTCCAAGCCATATCACTTTTGTTCTTTGTAGTCAGTCCACAGTCCTCCCTGAGTATGTTGTATCAGTAGCAATA
This sequence comes from Lissotriton helveticus, assembly GCF_964261635.1. Taxonomy (NCBI): domain Eukaryota; kingdom Metazoa; phylum Chordata; class Amphibia; order Caudata; family Salamandridae; genus Lissotriton; species Lissotriton helveticus. The sequence continues at coordinate 1,098,786,022 of NC_136068.1, forward strand.
GTTCATAATATGCAGCTAACCAGTAAAAGGTGATGCAATGCATTAATCAACAGATACGTGTAGATGCTTACCTCCCATAAATTCAGTGGCATACATTTAAGGTAAGTTGTTTCCTCTTGAAGTGCCACACCGAGCACTTCCACCATAGCAAATGAAATACCTCACCAATGATGATGATGTATCCTTTGATGCGCTATCCTGGCTATAAAGCGTATTAGGACTTAGGCGACGTCCTTGCCTTCCCGTGCAGCGTCTCTCTGGGGAAGTGACTGCTTCATCGCTTTGGTCAGCTGGTAATGACGGAAATAATGCTGAAAAGAAGGCAGTGTTAGACTTTGTTCAAAGGCATGGCATCTGAGCACTGGATATGGTTGTTGGTCTACAGTGGCAAGGGTGTTAATAGTGCACAGGTGCCCTCAGAAGGAGAGGTGCCCTGGTGCAAGACCTTTGTCAGGACTAGCTGCTTCCGGGCAGCAGAAGGAGCTTCTGGAACCACTGTTGTAATCTGGTTCATCAGCAGTGCTGGTGAAGGGAAAGTGCACACCTTTGACTCGCCTCACTGTAAGCCATGCGCTGAGTCCACTCTCTCTCATCGTGTATTGCTTCATTTGTTTATTGGGAATTTAGGTGCTCTGTTGAAGCCAGATGGTAGTAGACTGACACCTTTGGTTTGTGATGGTCTTCTACTCAAACAGCCATATGTTTACTGTACCTGAACCTATTTTAATTAGAACATTCTGCTCTCAAATGAGTGGAATGGTCTAATAACGTCATAACTTTTCCATTGGGACTATATTGGCCATGGCCGTTGCCTATTTCGTAATGACCACCTCTTATTTTTAAAACAATGCATTGAATGTGCAGCATGTCAGCTGCTGACTAGAATGGTTCGGTCAGCAATGCTGCTGCAATGTTTTGGGCACCATTAGACTGACCAGATGCGTGGGATTGGGTAGTGGGCACCCTTATGTAGCCCCAAACCCCACTTAAATTCTAGGGAGGCAAGGGGCTGTTCCAGGAATATATGTTCTGCTGTAGCTCTGCCTGAAGCTGAAGAAGGCATGATGATCCTATCCCCCACATCCCCAGCTGTCCTGTGACTTCACTTTTTGACCCCAATCTCGTGAGATTCACTGATATGAACGTAGAGTGTAACACCACAGGAAGGGCGGAGTTGGAGGAAGAGTCTTATCCAATCCTCCTTCTCTTACGCAACTCAGAACAGTGAGGACTCCATGTGGCTGTCCCACTCTAACCTGTGACAAGATTGTTAACGTGGGGTGACAGTCAGTGTTCTAGTCTCTCACTGGTTCATTTGAGAACCAGATTAGTTAAGACCTTATAAGCGCAGGGCATGCGCTCAAGTAGCTAATGACTCTGCATTTTGTACCTGTGACTCAACACCACAGGTTTCAGGTGTCCCAGTACCAGCTCAAGTGCCCTGTGTGATCCTGTACTAACCGGACTGACGTCATGTCAAGGACGATCCTGATAGCTGGCCCGACTGCCGCTGGTGCGGTACTGTTGACGGTTTCTTAAGTCAAGCTAGGGAACTGGAAAATACTGGTTTTATTTACTGTTTTAACCTACAGTGAGTGACATTGCAAAACGAAAAAATAGTTGCATAACTGCAGCTTGAATCTCAGGCCTTCTTTAATATTCATAACTGTTGGCTGATTGGTATCTGTACATGCTCAGTGTTTGATGTATTAGTCTACCGTTTCCAGTCAAATTATATCAGGATACAATATTTGGAACTAGAATTAGAACAGAAGAATGCACCTCAACAAGTCTGTACTTTAGGACAATGTAAATTCAGTTACAGATTATTTTTAGGAGTAACGATGCGTAATGAAGACAGGTAATTGGTGTATTACTAAGATGAAAAATGAAGATAAATCCAAAACAAAGATGATAGCCATAGGGATTCTAAAGAAGCAAAAAAAGGTCTCCTTTTTTGGGAACATGGTGAAAAGCTGGACATTACAAAATACTTTGGTTTAACTCAGCTATCATAAGGCAAAGAAGATACCATCATGACATATGGACCTGCTGAAGTGTGGGATCTGAAATGATAACACATCCTTGGGGTATGAAAACGATCCCTAAGAGGAATATTCGTGCTGGCTAATTCCGGTTGACAAACGCCAGGAGATATTCAGCTAAGAGATTACATCAAGAAGAGAAACCAAGTAAGACGTACCTTCCCCAGAAATGGAGCAAGAGGCAGATCTGATTAATCTCCTGAAAACATGTTCCCTCTCTCAAACTCATAGGAAAATATGAGATGAAGCATGCCCAAATCTCCCACAGAGATAAAGGGAAGGAGGACAGAAGAGTTTGAATGTTATTAATTATTATTAAAGGCTCTTCTATAGCGCATGGCCACTCGGGAGCATCCCAGCGCTTAAGACTAACCAGAAGGAGATGGATTAAAAGATGCAGGTCTGTATTATCTAGCTTTTGGGAACAGGAAGGTTTTTAACTTTTTCCGAAAGGCGAGTAGGTTAGGCTCTTGACGAAGAGGTGGAGGAAGAGCATTCCACAACCCAGCCGCGTTATGCGAGAACAGACGACCCCCTGTACGGGCCCTGCTAATCCTGGGAGTTGTCAGAAGGTTTTGTTGGTTTGAACGAAGGTTCCTAGTGGGTTTGTATGGCCTGATCATGTCATCTAGAATGGGAGGGCCTCTTCCGTAGAGTGTTTTATGGACCGTGCAGAGTGTCTTGAAATGGATTCGCTCCTTTATGGGGAGCCAGTGCAAGGTGCAGAGCGCGGGTCTGGCTGATGTACGATGGCTAGTACCCGTGAGTAGTCGTGCTGCGGAATTCTGGGCAACCTGAAGTTGCCGAATAACCGAAACAGGGGCTCCAAGATAGAGCGCGTTTCCATAGTCCAGCCTAGATAAAACAAGGGATTGGACTATGGTTTTCTTAGCTGTTTCGGGTAGCTGAGGAAGGATTTTTCGAATTGTTTTCAGCAATCCGAAGCAAGTGGCTACTGTCTTCCTTGCTTGGATCTTAAATGACAGCTCTGCGTCCAACCAAAACCCGAGGCTCTTTATCTCGGTCTTTGGGGTGGGTCCGGGACCATACAGGAGGGCCAGTGTATCGAGTTGTTAAATATGGCCTTTTTCCCTAGAAGCATCAGCTCCGTTTTTCCTCCATTCAATTTAAGGTGGGACAGGTCCATCCATTTTGCTACCGCCTCTAGGCAACAACAAAGATTGGAGGGGGGGGACTCCACCTGATTAAGAGAAACAACTAGCTGGGTGTCGTCAGCGTAGCTTACTAGTTGGATTCCAAAGGGAGCGCCATATACACATTAAACAGTGTGGGGCTAAGGGAGGAGCCCTGTGGCACCCCACACTGTAATGGTATTGGTGGAGAGCAGCTGTCTCCTGAAAAGACCTTGAAGAATCTGTCGCCAAGAAAGGACTCCAGCCACATGAGTGCCCTGCCTTTAACACCGATCCCCCTAAGACGAGACAGGAGGACACGGTGATTCACCGTGTCGAAGGCGGCACTGAGGTCCAGGAGGATAATGGCCGCGCTGCCACCTGCGTCCAGAATCCTCCTGGAATCCTCTACCACCCTCAACAATGCCGTCTCCGTTCCCTGTCCTCTCCGGAACCCGGTTTGGGTTGGATGAAGCAAATTGTGGGTCTCCAGAAAAGATGCTAGTTGTTTATTTACCCATTTCTCGGCAAGTTTACTAATGCCAGGGAGCAGGGAAATGGGACGGTAGTTGGAAAAGTCTTGGGGGTCGAGATGTGGCTTTTTTAACAAGGCCCTAACCATGGCCAGTTTCCAGTCTTGAGGTACCTTCCCAAATTCAAGTGAAGTGTTAACTAAATGAGTGATATATGTACTGATATTGGGCAGGGCTAGGTTTAAGATGTTCATAGGGGCAGGGTCTAGCGGGGAGCCACTTTTTATAGAGTTAAAGAGCGAGGGTAAGAGCTCTTTACTAAGGGGAGAAAAGAAGGGGAGGCAGGGCGAGATACTATCAGTGCCGTCTGCCAAAGGAGGGATTAGTTCTTCCAGAGGTAGAGGGGGAAGGGAAAGGAGGATCTTTAGAATTTTTTCAGCAACAAAATTCGCCAGATTATTGCAGTGAGCGTCAGCTTCCTCCATACAGAGTGGCGATGATGATGAATCGGGGACTTTTAACAGAGATTTAGCTATCTTAAACATCTCTCTTGGGGCGTTGGCAGAGACCTCAATTTTTTCTGCATAGAAGATGGATTTGGCCGCGTTAAGAGCAGATTTATATTTCTTTAAGGCGAATCTATATTTGATTTTTTTCTCTTCCTCAAAGTGTTTTCGCCATTGCCTCTCCAACCGTTTGCATTCTTGTTTCAGGGACCTTAATTCTAAAGTAAACCAGGGTTGTTTTGTGGGGCCTTTCTTTTTGGAAATATATTTTTTTGGGAGCACGCTATCCAATGATAGTTCGATCCATTGGTTGAAGTCCATATTTGCCCTATCAATGTCCTGATTAGCCTGGGGTTCACTTGTTTTCAATGCCTCTACCCAGTCATTGGCTTCTACATTTGTCCACCGCCTGCCCAACGTTGTACTAGGCAGTTTTGCTAGGCCGGGTGTGGGCATATTCCATATAAAAGGAATAACCATGTGATCTGTCCAAGGAATGGAGTATGGCTCGGCTGATATTAAATCCATAATGTTTGAGAATATAGGGTCTAAAAGGTTCCCTTTAGAATGGGTGGGGTGTGAGACTATCAGATTCAGTTCACATGCCGCTAAGTCCTCAGCTAGTTCTGTAGCAGTAGTATCTGAGGGATTATTGAAATGAAGATTCAAGTCTCCCAGTACTATGAAGTTTGAGACCCTGCTGGCTAGCTCTATAGTAGTTTCGATAGTTCCTTCCAGAAATTGTCCAATTGAGCCAGGCGGACGGTAGATTAAAAGTCTTGAGAATGACACTTCTGGGGATACTGTGATAGAAAATTGTGCACTTTCACAATCAGGGATGGCGCTGTCTGTCATACGACAGATTAGGTGTTCCCTATATAGTATGGCTATCCCTCCTCCAACCTTGAGTTCTCTGTCCCTGTGTTGGATCAGATATCCCGGAGGAAGGGCCTGGACGATATCTGGGCCAGACGTGGATCCCAGCCATGTTTCAGTTAAAAAAAGAATATCGAGCCCGAGATCTTGGATTAATAGAGAAATTTCAATTGCGTGTTTAGAAAGTGATCGGCAATTGACCAAGGCCATTTTCAAGGTACCTTCTGCTTTTGTTGTGTTAATATCCACTTCCGTAGTTCTAAAAGGGCAGTGTTGACAGAAGGGGCAGCAGGTCGCTAGGTTCACAGAATGAGTACAAGAGGATGGTAGGACATTATTAAGTGCGAGGAGAGTCGAGTGGGAATAAGTTTGTAAGCCGCTAGATGATCGGTCAGGGGTTCTGGTCCCTGAGCCCGACCGAGCGCGAACGGGCGCAAACGGGCTTACCTCTGGCGCACCTCCGGCGCTCCGCCGTCGCTCCCGCTGCGCGCCTACGCTGCGCGCTCTAGAGATGTGCATTATTTATAGCCGTAGGCGCAGGAGTCCTGTCCAGCTATCAGTATGCCCCCCAAACCAAGATGGCGCCCGCGAATCGGCACTTCCTGGTTCCCTCACTCACCCGAGACGCGATTTCACAGAGTCCTGAACCTAACACGGTGGAAATTCCCGCTAAGTGCGGAATGAGGACACAATTTATGGTGCAGGTAAGAGGGGGAGATTGTTGCTCTAAGTAGCGCTGAGGCGAGAGTGCGCCAAGACACAGCAGCGCGAGCGCGCAATAAAGAATTAAGTAATTTTTAAAATAGGTAAAAACAGCAGCAGTGCGATGATAGGTACAGCCGTGCGTTCTGGTCAAGTAGTCTGACCTGAGAATGGGAAGGTTGAGCTTTTATACCCTTCCAGGCGCAAGAGTCCTGTCCAGCTATCAGTATGCCCCCCAAACCAAGATGGCGCCCGCGAATCGGCACTTCCTGGTTCCCTCACTCACCCGAGACGCGATTTCACAGAGTCCTGAACCTAACACGGTGGAAATTCCCGCTAGGTGTGGAATGAGGACACAATTTATGGTGCAGGTAAGAGGGGGAGATTGTTGCTCTAAGTAGCGCTGAGGCGAGAGTGCGCCAAGACACAGCAGCGTGAGCGCGCAATAAAGAATTAAGTAATTTTAAATTTTTTTTTTATGTGTCTGCCTTACTTATTTATTTAAAAAGAGACCTTTCTCTAAATAGAGAAAGAGTCACTTTGGTGGTGGTAAGAAGAAGTGACAGTAGGGTCACTCAAAACTGTTTAGAGTTCTAACAGCTTATGTCAGCAAAAGTGAAGGACAAATTGTCCAGAATTGCCTTCTCCCCGGCCCTAGTCTGTTACCACTCGATTGCTTTGATTTTTATTGCATAAATACTTTGAAGACGTGGACATAGTTTATGTGTTGTTTATTTCCCTTTATTGTTTCTCCTTTTTCTTCTTCAAATTTTCTACTGTTTGTGTATGGTGAAATCAGAAGCTGTACACCAGTAACACCGTGAAACTGCGTCGCAATGGTGGCATTCAGGCTGCCAGTGACTCCAGTTCTGAGGTGGGTCTTCACTGGAGGGGTCTGTGTGTGCAGTTCTCTGACCACCACCTGACATGCTTAGAGCCAAGTGAGTAAACGTAGATTGAAACCCAAGAATACTGAATGCAGCTGTATGCCAGAATACCATTGTCTGAAATATTGTGCCTCAAAAATTGATAACAAAAATCTAATCTTTTTGGGTGTAGTTTTTTCATTATTAACTTCAATGGGGTGCCATTTTTGTAAATGATAGACGGACACAATACTTATGTCTGAGTATATTATTGTACCATACGTACCTTGAATGCAAGAATGTAAATAACTTCTTGGCCCTCATCTTCGCTCTGCTTTCTGTCACTGCTAACAGTTTTCATTGATTTCCTCACTGACACAAAATAATGCTTGCATGGGACACCGACACCCTGGATCCCTGCAAACTGACCCCTGTTTTTAGGGCTTGCAAAAGATGCATTGTGGGATTATGGAGAACTTACCTGGGCTCATAGCCCACCCATTGCTTACCATTGGTTGGCTTTATTGTCACTCTCAAATGCTTGCGTCTTTGATGGCTTTCCATGCTGCAGTTTGCCAATTTTGTGTTTGTCCCTCACCTGGAGCATAACTTTATGAATCAATGAATGAATAGGGATTTAAAGAGCGTGACTGCTGCTTCATAAGAAACATTATGGTGCTTATGTAAGTTGAGTAGGAACAGATTTACAACTCCCCAAACAGAACTGTCTTCAACAGTGCCTTAAACAAACTTTCACTAGAGATGGAGTGAAGAGGGTAAAGGGCATTCCAGAGACCGGGGGCCAGAAGGGAGAAGGATCTGCCTCCTGATTTAGCTTTGCATAATTCAGGGATGCATAATAAGTTATGATTAGAAGAGCAGAGAGCCCTTACAGGTAGATATTTTATGAGCTTCCCTTGAATGTAGCTGGGGCCCTTCTGATGGAATGCTCTCTGTGTGATCATAAGAGTTTTAGATTTAATTCTGGATTTGATCGGTAACCAGTACAATTGTTTCAGACCTTGTCTGATAGTGTCTTTTTGGGGTGTTCAGAACGAGCCTGGTTGCTGCATTCTGTACACGCTGAAACCCAGACAGCAAATCCTGAAGAGCTTCCAGATAGAGTACTTTACATAATCCAAACTGGAAATGATTTGTGCATGTACAATCCCCTTGCGTATGTCTAGGGGAAGATATTTGAGAACTTTCCATAATGATTTTAAGATCCCAAAACAGGCGGCAGCAGTGACCTGAACCTGGCGTTTGAAAGATAGAGCCATATCCAAAAGAACCCCCAGATTCCTGACTACTGTGTAGGGTGTGGGTGAAGGGCTTAGCTCAGAAGGCTAAATTATCATTGCATCAAGTGGGGTGGACGTAAAATCTACATTTCTGATTTATCAGAGTTGAGTTGTGAGCAACTTTTATACATCCATTGGGCAACAGAAGTGAGACAGCCCTGCAAATTACCAACCACAGTATTATTGGGCTGATGAAAGACCTCCATAAGTTGCATATCGTCATCATTCCAGACAATGTTCATACCCCAACTTTGTGCTATTGAGGATAAAGGGGCCAGCTACATGTTAAGATGATTTGGACTTGATGCTGAGCCCTGAGGGACACCATAACCTATGGCTCTAAACTGGGAGGTGAAAGGTGATTACAATATTGATTGGTGTCTATCAGCTAAAAAGGAGCAAAGGTATTCCATGGCATGGCCCATAAATCCAGCATGCGACCCAGTGCCGAATGCAGCTGAGAGGTCTAATATAATGACCACCACTTTCCGGCCTGTGTCAAGATTTCCTATGATGTACTTTGACTTTGTACAGTGAATTTGAGCATGGCAAATTCCATGCTGAAACCAGCGCAATGACCCGACTGGGTGAAGTGACGAATATTATTCTGTTACACATTCTTTACACATACCTGGTGATCCGACAGTTCTACAGGGATTCTAGCATCTTTCCGAGATGTAGAAGGAAAGTAATGAGCCTATAATTACTCTTTGTAAGCTGGTCTGTGTTAACCCTTTTTTAAAAGAGGTCCCACCATTGCCTTTGTCCAACTGGGAGGCACTTCGCTGCCTTCTAAAGACAAATTGAAAAGGACATTGATTTGAGGATTGATGGCAGTAACCACCTTAGCAAGCATATAAGGGGGATAAGGATCAAGTGATGAGCCGGATTTGATTTTTTTTATTATATGCTCAGATTCGACTAGCGAAATCGGTTAAAATGACTAAAGCCGCTACCTAGCCTTATCTGAGGTGGCGGTAGAAATTGTCTATTTGGTGGAATGTTCTACGAGGCTATTGAAATTGGAGCAATTTTTTTCTACTTCAGTGTGGAAAAATAGGGAAAGATCTTCTGTCAATGAGATAGGAATGTTTTCTTTGTTTACCTCTGGCTGCAAAAATGCTTTAGCAATTTTAAGTACCATTCTATGAACATTTTTGGAGGCAGCAATTTGCTTGGTAAAGAAATCCATTTTGGCTTTCTTGATATTTTTCTGGAACTGTTGAGGACAGTGCTTTACGCCCAGTCATAACTCATCCTCCTCTTCCTTTCGAGTTGTTTACATTTACGTTTTCTGGCTGGAGGCTGGGTGAAAACCAGCTTGCTGAGAGTGCAGTTCACTCATTAAATGCTTTTTAGACGGGCTAGTTTGTCAAAACCTAACGATAAGACATCATTAAGGGAAGTAAATGCACCCTCCGCTTTTTTTTCTCAGAGTTTTATATAGCGCAAACTTGATCGAAGGTATCAGAGCACTATACATGAGCACCAGTTGCGTTACACAAGGACACATTCATTTTTTTTGTTAGGTACAGGGAGATTAAGTGATTTGCCCAGATTCACAGGATATTGAGCGTCGGTGCCGATACACAAACCCGGTTCCCCAGATTTGAAATCGACCACCCTAGCAGTTCCGCATCCTCTCCCTGCCTATACATCTTTCATATTTTTTTAAAACATTCGATAGACTAGATTCCGGGATAGAGCGCTCCATGGCCTGAAGGTTCTTTTGTCCTTGGCTGTGTCCTGTTGAGCCATGGTGTGGGATACGACAAAAGGTACTACAAAATTGTCTGCCCAGGCTAGAGGAAGGGGGGAACCAGTAACCATGGAGGGACAGTTAGAAAATATCAGGTCAAGGGTATGCCCACCCCTATGAGTAAAAGCCTCGACCAATTGGGGTCATTACCATCTCTCTGTTTGGCTGCCTCTTATACCTTCCACTGCTGACTTTTTAACAAATTATTTTTTTTATCTTAAGCAAACCATGTGATTGTGTGTTTTTCAAGTGTTTTGCTTATGTGCTTTCCTCCTCACCTTCGCTTGTATTCCTCTCTGTCACCAATGTGCTTCTCTGAATACTCTTTCCCTCTTTCTGTCTCACCGATGTACTTCTCTCCTCCCACCCGAGTTTGTGTTGCTCTCTGCTGCCTGCTTTCTTTTCTCTCCCATACACCCTCATGTTTGTTAGGTCCATATGCATCTCTGCCCCTCCTCTACGTGTTGCTCAGTCACACCCATGTGCTTCTCCCCTGCCTCATGTTGTTCCCCCTCATGCGCTTCCCTCCACCCTCAGTGTTGCTTACCCCTGACTCTCCAAGTTGCTTCCTGTTGTGATGTTAGTTGTCCTCTATCCTCGTGCCAGCACTCGTGCCGGCAGTGTCATCTATGGAGCTTATTAGGTTCCAGATTGTTATGTACATTCTGAGGCTGGCGGTTGCTGAGGCAGGCGAGTTAGAGCTCTTACGATTTTGTTCTCAATAAAACTTCATTTTAAATCAATTAAAGATTTCTAATTGTCACCTACTTGAACATTTTGGCGACGATCCTATGGTGACTGGCTCCAACTTCATCAGAGAAGATTTCACGTTGCTTCCTCGTCTAGAACATTTCCAACAAGCGATGGTAATTACGGGTGAAGTTTCTTTTCTGACATTGGAAAGAAGAAGATTTTCGTTCCTGGTCTTCACGTTTGGAGGTACTGCCTATGCCATTTATAGCCTTTCTACAACATTATTTATGATCGGACTCTCTTAACGCGTTGCTAAGCAACTCATCTCCTATCGAGTTTCACGCGCATTCCATAGTCGCGCTCCTCAGTAACCTTCGTCATTCCGGTTGCACGCGCAGGTATTAAGCCTTGTTGTCTAGGATTTACTGAAGCTTCCTAGTAACTTCTTTGTATACCGTTTTACAGTTTGCCAACCACGTTTTGCCAACCACGTGTGAATCCATACTAATATAATAAAGAGAGAGCCCAAACCTTTGAGGCGGGTAATCTCACGAACCACAGCACCAATCACAACACCCAATACAGCGTTGGAAAGGGCAGTTGCAGCAGAAGGACATAGGCTATGCAGATGCCCACCATATACATTTAAAAGGTAAAAGAACCGTACCAGCAAAGTAGTCCTTTGTGGGCGTGTCTGCGTTGTGCTGTGGGCATGTGCTGGGGGCGTGACAAACGCTGGGGGCGTGTGGTACCTTCCGCCCTTCATGCCATGTGTCATATCGTGTGCTGTGGGCATGTGCTGGGGGCGTGGGCGTGTGCGGGGGGCAGGATTATGGGGAAACAAAAGCGAGCGGTGTGCCCAATATTTCATTGTTTTTTCTTCCCAGGTTCTGTACATTCTAGCTCCGGGTGTCCACCCTGCTCCCTTTAAATACCCCTGCACCCCATAATCATAACCCACCCGTACTCCTTAAAATACCCCAACACCCTTAAACATTAACCCATCTTAACCCTATAAATATACCCTGTGCCCCAAAACCCAAACCTATCTTTGGGCTGACTTTACCTTTGTCTCTTATTCCGTCTTCCCCCTCGTCCTTCCCCTTCTCATCCCCCTCTATCCCTTCCCTCTCTACTTGTCTCTCCTTCTCCCCCATTATTGTGTCATTTTTTGATGTAACGTGAAATTGTTATTATTGTTGTAACTTTGCTGACCTTATGTAAAGCGCTCTGATACCTACGGGTCTAGCCAGCGCTATATAAAACTGTTTAAATAAAATAAAATAAATAAATTAAATAAAAATATCCCTAAACCCTAAAAATACTCCTGTACCCCAAAACCCAAACCTACCCCTGACCCTAAAATACCCCTGTACCCCAAAACCCAAACCTAGCCCTGAACCCTTAAAATACCCCTGTACCCCCAAACTCAAACCTACCCCTGAACCCTAAAAATACCCCTGTACCCCAAAACCCAAACCTAGCCCTGAACCATAAAAATAACCCTGTACCCCAAAACCCAAACCTACCCCTGAACTCTAAAATACACATGTATCCCAAAACCCAAACCTACCCCTGAACCCTAAAATTACCCCTGTACCCCAAAACCCAACGTTATAATGGCATTGCGGAGTCATGGTACTTTCGTAATGAAAGTATGCGGAGTGATGGTATGCGGAAAGAAAGTTGCGGAATAATGGGTGTTTACCCTCCCCGTAAGTACATTGGTGGCACGGCGGCCCACATCTCCAGCAACATACTCATATTTTTTCACCACTGAATTGAAAAATGCACAGGTCTCTCTCATTGATGGCCAGCACCGACATACACTTTTAGACACACCTCCCGCCACAAGTTCTAGAATTGCGAACTTTAGAGCTGGGGAGCTACGTTCGAATCTCGGCATCAGCTCAACATCCTGTGATTCCAGGCAAATCGCTTTGTCTCCCCGTGCCTACCACAAATAAATGTGTTCTTCTGTAATGTAAATTGTGCTCATGCCATGTTGTCGAGTTCGCGCTATATAATATTGCAAGGAAAAATAAAGTAGGGAAACTCGAGTTCACACACTACTGAACGCGCACTCTTAAGTGCATAAGCAGTGCACTGTGAATCGGAGCGTTTCACAGGCCTGTCACAGATAAGAAATGGTATCAAAACGAAATCCTACAAAACAATATACTACTGGCCGGCAGCAATTCATACCCGGACAACGTCGGGACGGGCTGCTAGTATTAAGATATAGACCTATGAACCTTATTAAGAAAGTGTTTGCTTTATTCTTTTTGCCTCAAATCTTTTACATTGTTTACTTTATTCAACATTTTAACACACACTTTGTTATTATTAGCTTAGCTCTTTTTTTTTTTCAATCACTCCTGCCTCAGCTTAAATCCGCATTATTTATTTTAATTGTTATTTCATTCACTCATGGCAGCTACAGCAAATCAAACTATAGCCCTGCCTCAACCTTTTCTTATTGAGGGTGACATTCCTAGTATTGATTGGGAGGAATGGATTAGTATTTTTGACAATTACCTCAAAGCTATTGATGGACTTAGATTTCAAGCTTCAAGAAAAAAAGTCATTCTTTTGAACTCCCTTGGAAAAGCTGGTCAACATGCCTTTAAATTTTTACCTGAACTATTAGGTGCAGATGGTCAACCTATTGATAACCCATACAATGAGGCAAAACAAAGACTTTCGAAATATTTTGAAAAGCAAGTTAATATTGTTATGCAAAGACATAGGTTTTACACTGTTCCCTAGAAGGAAAAAGAATCTGTTGATCAAATGGTAACTCGCTTGAGAGAACTGTCAATAAAGTGTGATTTTGGTGCAATGACTGATCAACTCATCAGAGACCAACTAATTGTACAGTGTCAGAACAAGAGGATGCAACAAAAACTTTGGGCAGCGAAAAATCCGACTTTAATGGAAGCAATTGCTATTGCTAAAGTTGTCAAAGAGTCTGACAAATGCATGGAAGAGATGCGTGCTCTTGAATTAAAGAAGGAAGACACAGTCAACGTAGTCAACAAGCATGACAAAGCAGATAAAGTTCTTTCTCCAACCTCTGACACTAAACCTACTGATGTCAAACCTAAGTTTTCCACTTTTAAAACTAAATCAAAAGGGTCTTTCTATGACAGTAAAAGCAAATTTGTTGGTTGCTATCGCTGTGGGAGTATGACTCACGCTGCAGATTTTTATGGATGTTTAGCTTGTGATAAAATGTGTAAAAAATGTGGTAAAAGGGGTAATATCAGCAAAGCTTGTAGAAATCCATCTATGAATAGGGTTGCTTATGTTGATGATGATTTGGTTTCTCCTGATTTAGCTCTTTGTATTGATGATGATTCCTCTGGTGTTCTTCAAAGACTAAAAGCTATTTTTGTTTTGAATGGGGTTTCAGTTACACTCTTAGTTTGTCCTGGTTCTATGTACACCATTATTCCCTTTCGCATGTTCAAAGATTGCTGGCCAGATTTGTCACTCTCAGAGAGTGACATCACGCCAAAAGGGTATGGAGGTGAAATTATTAATATAAGGGGTGTCATGGAGACTGCTTTTAAATTCAAAGGTAGGTCTTCTTCATGTAAAGTTTATGTTTCTGAAGATGGTCCAGCAATTTTGGGTTGGATACGACAGCATGACTTGCATATTATATTAGGTCCTAGATCTGTTGACACAGTTCTAGTCATTGATAATTTTCCTAATGTTAATTCTGTTCTCTTAAAATACAATGATGTTTTTCGCACTGATCTGGGTAAGTTGGTGGGGTATGTCCATGAAATTAAATTGAAAACCAAAGTCACTCCTGTCAAACATCCTCTTAGGAGAATCCCTATTGCCGTTCGGAAAGAGGTTAAGGAAATGCTTGAGGATATGCAGAAACAAGATATAATAGAACCAGTGGAAGCTTCTGATTGGCTTTCTCCGGTCGTGGTCACACAGAAAAAAGATGGAAAACTTAGTTTTTGTGTTGACCTTAGGTCTCTCAACCAGAACATCATTGTCGATAAATTTCCCCTTCCTAATATCTCAGAAATGGTACTCTTGATGGACAAGGCAAAATTATTTTCTAAACTTGACCTCAGGTCAGCCTACCATCAAATAGTACTACACCCTGATTCAAGAAAACTTACTGCGTTTCTAACTATTGAGGGAGTTTTTCAATTTAAAATGTTACCCTTTGGGCTGGCCTCATCAGCCAGCGTGTTTCAACGTATGATGCATTCTTTACTATAGGGCTTAGAGCATGTTCACTATTTCCAAGATGATATTCTTATTACGGGTATTGATGAATGTGAACATAATGCAAATTTGGCTAAAGTTTTGCATATTTTACTTAAAGTTGGTCTTACCTTGAGAAAGGATAAATGCAAGTTTCTTATGACTGAAATCTATTATTTGGGATATACCATCTCTCAATCAGGAGTCAAACCAAAAGAGGATTTGTTAAAAGCAATTAGGTGTGTACCCATCCCTACGAATAAGGATCAACTGAAATCATTTTCGGGTTAGTTGAATATTACTCCAAGTTTGTTTCTAATTTTGCACACAAAACTGAAGCTTTACGCTTATTACTTAGGAAAGGAGTGCAATTCGCTTGGGAAGCTAAACAAACAGAGGCTTTTGAAAAAATTAAGCATGAAATTGTCAATGCAGGTATATTAACTACTTTTGAACCAGGTAAAGACACTTTTATTACTGTTGATGCAAGTGCTCATGGTATTGGTGCTATAATTTCCCCCCAAAAATGGTATTGAGAAAACAGTTGCTTTTGCTTCTCGTATGCTCAGTTGTTCGGAACGTAATTATGCTGTTATTGAGCGTGAAGCTTTAGCTGCTGTGTGTTCTCATTTTCGTATGTATGTATGGGGATCACAGTTCTCTCTGAGCACTGATCATAAGCCTCTCATAAGGATGTTATCTCCAGGAGGAGCTAATAATGGTTCTCCTCATCTAATGCGATTTACTGCAAAATTGCAAGAGTATACATATAAATTAGAACACATTTCTGGATGGAAAAATATACAAATGGATTGCTTGTCTTGTTTACCCATTCAGTTTGAAAGTTTAGATGATCTTTTGGAAGAAGGTGTTTGCTTGGTAGCGAGTGTTGAAGATGCGTGTTCAGATGGATTTAAATCTATTTCCAAAGATGAGTGTCATCAAGCAGTTAATGAAGACCCAGATTTTCTTGATTTAATTAATGCCATACACTGTGGTTGGAAGCGTGAAGGTGAGGTAAAACCTTCATTACGTAGTTTTGTCAAATTGCAAGAGGAACTCAGTGTTGGAAATTCAAATGATTTAGTCATGAGAGGTGAAAAATTTGTTCCACTGAATTCTCTAAAAAACCTCTTCCTTCTAGCTCATGAGGGACATCTTGGACAAACTATGACCATTAAACGTCTCAAGGTTAACCTTTGGTTGCCAGGGATGGATGTTGACGTTCGAGTGTGTGTTGAGAATTGTTCACTTTGTAAAGACAGCAAGAAAAGGTTGAAAATTGATCCACAACCTCAAGGTTCTATATCTTTTTGTGCAGATTTACCTTGGGAAAAAGTTTGTTTGGATTTTATTGGTCCGATGGATTTTCTTCCTTCTGAGTGTCGTTTTGCAATGGTTTTAGTGGATGCGTGTTCACGTTGGATGTGTGTAGAATTCATGAGAAATATAACTACGGACAGTGTTATTAAGAAACTTAAAACTATCTTTCTAAAAGAAAGCTTTCCACGGGTGCTTATCACGGATAATGGTACCCAACTGACCTCATTGGCTTGCGAAACTTTCGTTCAAATCATGGTATCAGACACATGTGTACTTCTCTATGTAACCCACAAGGGATCTGTATTGTTGAACGAATTAATAGGATGGTGAAAGTGACCATTCAATTATCTGTTCAAGGTCATTGTAATGTTCAAAGAGCTGTCGAAGATATGATTTGGTCGTACAATACCACTGTCCATAGTGTTACTAATGCTATTCCTTTCGAAATTATGCGAGGTAGAGTTCCTAAACAAAACTAGTTCCTCATTAATTGAATGAAAAAAAATCTTCCTTGTCTAATGGTTCTCTTTCTGGTAAGTTGGGAAGGGTAGAAGTAGGAGATTAGGTCAAAATAAAGTTAGGAAGAAGAGAACATAGTATAATACATTTTCAGATCCTTTTAGAGTTATGAAGGTTCACAAATGGCATGTTGTGTTAGAAAATGGTCAATGTTGGAACTTCAGGAGAATTGCACTTTATTCAAAAAAGGTTAATGAAACAAGTTTTGGGGAAGGTTCTATTAAAAAACTTTTCCTAACAAAGAAATGTGTGATGTTAAACAAGTAAAACCTGTACGTCAGTGCCGTCTTCCAAATAAATTTGATAATTTTGTTATGTATTAATCTTCTCTTGTTTAAGAAGGGATACAGGAAGAATGTTATTTATACATTGTGCATGTTCATTAATATTAGAACTTGTTTGGGATTTTTCTGTTTCTGTTGTATTTGTTTTTATTTCTTATGTATCTTGTATTTCTTTGTCTTCTGTAAGAAAAGAAGATATGTTATGAGGTTAGTTGTCCTCTATCCTCGCGCCAGCACTCGTGCCGGCAGTGTCATCTATGGAGCTTATTAGGTTCCAGATTGTTATGTACATTCTGAGGCTGGCGGTTGCCGAGGCAGGAGAGTTAGAGCACTTCTTACGATTTTGTTCTCAATAAAACTTCATTTTAAATCAATTAAGATTTCTAATTGTCACCTACTTGAACACTTACCTCCTACAAACTGTCCCGGCCGGCTCCTCCATTCAGTCTGCATCCTGGTTGGATCAGAAAGAATACGGTAAGAAGCGTAGGGAACAAAAACATAAACGAGCCTTCTCAGAGAAAAACCTAGCCAGATAGAAACTTTTGTATCATCAATCCAAAAGGTCTTAGGCTATAGAGATGTGCAGAGGCATGCAGAGTAACAACCGCAGTGCAGGAACAATCACTGTCTATGCTAATCTTTGGGGTTTCTTTTATATTACAGCTATATAAAGTGATGAAATTTAATGTAAGCATTTTGTATTTGCGTTTAACACAAGAAAAGAATTGTGCCTCTAACTTAGGGGCCGATTATGATGGCGGACGGACTGCAGTCCATCCACCATTGTGGTGGTGACCGGGACCATCCGCAATACATGCGGAGGTTCCGCAAACCAAATTAGAATGCGACCGCCACAATGGCATTCGCATCTTGCATTTTAACACTGCGGTGGGTGCTGCTGACAGCAGCACCCGCCGCGATGTTAAAAGTGCACCACACGTGCCTGCCTTTTAGTGCACTGACATGTAGGGAGTTACCATGGGTACCCCACCAGTGCCCATACACCTCCCCCTAACACATTGGGGGCCTGTAACGGGACCCGGAAGAAAATCTCCACAAGCCTTTCCATGACAGTTTCGCCGTCATGGAAAGGCTGGATCACAGCCTGCATGATAATATGGTGGACGGTGCCTGCTAGACATCGCCACCATTTTATGCATGCAGACCGCTCTGGCAGGCAATCGGTCCGATTGGCTGTGGCAGTTCCGTGGAAGACGGTCTTTGCATCCCCCACGGTCGCAGTGGGGATCCGCCCGCCATCCTTATAGGGCGGTCAATCCACGTTTATTGGTGGATGGACCACCACCGCACGACTGGTGGTGGCAGTCCGTCCGCCATCATAATAACCCCCTTAGTTTGGGAACCATGCTTGCTAACATTTAGAAACAGATAAAAGTAGACTCAAATAAAAGAATTAGGGGTGGAGATACTTTCCTCGTTAGCTTGCATTGAAGAGGAGACAATTTAAGCACGAGGCAGCTAACTTGGCAGCATTTTTGCTTTACAAATTGGTAGCCTGTCACCTTAATTTAGAGTCTTGGGAAATAAGAAGTGATTTGATCTTTCCTATAATTACCTAAAGAGTGGAAAAAGAAACGTGTCTCCATACATATTTCCTTTTTGCTCATCACTGTTCTTCAAGGAAAAATAGAGCAGAAAAAGGAAAAGCCATGTTTCAGTTTTGCTTTTTAAGGTGCAGCTTTAATTATGTGCTGTGACATGCCTTTTCCCTTGGCTACTGGCTCTGAAAAAAGACTTTGTGACATAAGAACTGAACTGTAATTAGTTAGGTGATTTTGCGACCCCGTGCAAATGGGAAATTAGTGATGCGGCCTGTTAGTATATAAGCTTCTTTGCAAATTACATCTCGATTCCCAAATAGGAAACATTATATAGCAGTCCTTGCCCCTTAAATAGACAGGTTCTGCTTTTAAGAAAGTTTCCTGTTTGGGAAGACGTCACTGGAATGCACAGAGGTCCCCTGGATACTATCTGTACCCCACCAAGGCCGCCAGGCATGGTTCCCGAATGGGAAGCTGCAACATCTGCGAATCAGATACCTTCTTCTCAACTCCGTTTCTGTACCATGGTTTCACAAACCATTGCTACTTCATACTGCCTCACCAATAGGGAAGTGACCCACACCTCCTCCTATTAGTGGTTTGTTTGTATTGCCAAACCCTTTTAACACGTTGTAAAGTCTGTTCCGACTCATAAAAGCGATTTAGTAGCTAGTACAGAGGCCTCAACCCCTGTGATTTTTCATATCAAAGGGTTTATGACCTGGAAAGACTTTTTATCAGGCCCTGAATCTCGTTTCCATTACGTCCCGGTAAGAAGATACCTAAGCCTCACCAGCAGGTGGCAGTCATTACCCATGAGCTTCAGGCATAGAGCATCTTGAAGAAATGCCACAGGTTCTTCTGACTTGGCAGAGCTGTTGGGCAGCTCTCGTGAAGTACGATACTTGCTGATTTGCGGGCCTGAATTTTAGCGGCTGAGTTGACCTGATTATAATGTTTTACTAGATGATTGTTGCAACCCAATATTCATAAAAGGTGTTTTCCTCCTATTCACTCAAATTGGAGGCGCATATATTGTTCTCAAGTAGATCCGAACGGCACTGTGTTGTAATTTATTTTACTGTTTTCTATCGCACTTGTCAATAGCCAGCAATTAAAATGATTCGTTTGTACAGCTCACCCCTTCCATGGAATAGGTGGCTGCGGGCTGGTATAATTAGAGAATATGGCTCTGCCCTGCATAAGAAGGAATGCGTGCAGCCAACGTCACCTGGAAGGGATAGGAAGATTTATAGGTTTCATTTGAAGACAGATTTGTTTAGGTCCTCAGGACCGCAATTTCGGACTTAAGGAATGTTGCCCCCTTCTTTTGTCCCCTTTTCCCTTCCCGTGTATGTAAGAGGCAAAGCCCCAGAAGCCTTTGAATAGCTTCCTTTGCCTTTCAAGGAGTAAGTGTCTGAAACGGGTAAAGGAACTTATGCGGAATCGTCATCCTTACTAGCACTCTCCTGCCCTCGATACGTGGTGGTGATGATGAGATACATTTATAAAGCACGAATGTTACCCTAACAAGGGTGTCCTGGAGCTGTAAGGCGATAAACGCACAGCCCCAACAGAAATCACCATGCTGTCAGGTCTTTGATACCAGCTCAGACTGTGTTTGTAGAGCAGTGTAGCACTGCAACATTTCTACCCGTGGTTTCCTGCAGATTAGTCACCAGTCCCATCTCTAAGTAACTCATGGATTCCCTAGTCCACTCCAAGGGACTGATGCCCTCCAGCCATTTCCTTCTATTCTGTTTAAGAGTCAATGGCAATTCATCTGTTTAGGTCTCGCCTTTTCCATTCCGAAGGAATGGGAAAGGGCGAGAATTCAAGTGCTCAAAATACTCGTGAAACCACGGGTTTTTTCGTGCGGTTTTCTTCGAGTTCACGTGAATCACGTGACCAAACAAGCACGCGCATCAGCCTCCCTCCCTCCCTCCTAATTGCATTTTTTCACGGCCGCCACCACATCAAAGGGCTTCTCCCAGCGTGTGCTCTGCGGCTTCTCCTCCCCTAATTATTCATGGCTGGCCGGTGGCCGGCCGTACTTTCAGTTTCCCTGCCGCTCTTGTTCTTTGTTCGATTTTTTTCTACATAACAGTTCTTATTATGCGTTACTTGACATCAAAAGGTAAACACATTTTGTTCTAAGAAGGTGGTAATCCTACATGAGGTTCACCGAGTAACGGTTTGCATTATTAAAAGCGGTATTTGCATTATAAGCAATATGCTCTCTAACATGCTCTTGCTTGCTGCATGTTCAAGTCCAACCACAGCTCGTGACCATCCCAAACAACAGGGTCTCTTGTGGTTTACATCTTGCGGGTTTCATTTCCCTGTACTCAGCTCGTGACCATCCCAAACAACAGGGTCTCTTGTGGTTTACATCTTGCGGGTTTCATTTCCCTGCACTCAGCTCGTGACCATCCCAAACGACAGGGTCTCTTGTGGTTTACATCTTGCGGGTTTCATTTCCCTGCACTCAGCTCGTGACCATCCCAAACGACAGGGTCTCTTGTGTTTTACATCTTGCGGGTTTCATTTCCCTGCACTCAGCTCGTGACCATCCCAAACAACAGGGTCTCTTGTGGTTTACATCTTGCGGGTTTCATTTCCCTGCACTCAGCTCGTGACCATCCCAAACAACAGGGTCTCTTATGGTTTACATCTTGCGGGTTTCGTTTCCCTGCACTCAGCTCGTGACCATCCCAAACAACAGGGTCTCTTGTGGTTTACATCTTGCGGGTTTCATTTCCCTGCACTCGTCTCCTCCGTGCCATGACCACAGCGACATCTTCTGGTGGCCGTGAGACTGCACCTTACGGAGCAAATAAACGTAGCTCGTTGCGAGTCTGATGAGTAGAGGAAAACGGCAACAGCACGAGACTATGAGGAAATGTGCTTCTCACGTGGGAAAAAATCCCCATAACAAGCAATCCCTACAATGCATCAATTAATGTTACTGTGGGAGGATGTGAGAAAAGAGTGCTTGCTATTCTTCTCAGGACTGTTTAACATAAAAATCAGCTTTCTTAAACCTGCTGATTCAAATATAGTTTGATGTGGGTTTCAATTACGACGCAACGTGTGCAGCACATTCTCCTCTGTTCAATCCAATCAAACTAAAAACAGTTTTGATCCCAGCGTCCTCCAGCACGATACAACTACAGAGGTGTAATAAACCAGAGGCAAGTTTATATTGATGTCTCTTTACTATGGGTGCTTTGTAGAGAGCTATGATGTTATCTGCCACTTCTGAGCGCATAGCCCGATGATAAACAAGTCGAAGGTCATGGCCGAGTTATAGAGTTGATATAGTCCGAGCGGAATGAAGGGTGTGCCATAACTCTCGATATCTCCACACCGTCGAGTGCTTAGAAGCCAACATGAAGAGCTGTGAATTAAATACCACAAACTTCCCACTGACGTGCTAAAAATATTTTCTTTCACATGTTTCGCGAGAGAAGCATGGGTAAAACGTCAGGTGCTGCTTCTGTTTTTTTTAAAGCAAAGGGCTGGACCTCTCAGTGCTGAGGCTTTTACAATATAAGGTTCTTCCTCTAAATTGTTGTCAGTGCTCCTTCGACCATCCATTCAAACATGCCTGACTTCCACACGGTGCCGCGGTCCGCTTAAAAAACACAAACGGGGACGGGACAGGAAAAGGGAGAGAGGAGACGGAAAACAAACATCTGTGTGTGCCAGATGAATCCGATGCTTTGGAATTGCTCAAAAGCGGCACTGTTTGTTTAACCGGAAGCTCTCCACAAAAAAACCCAGCTGCCCGAAACTCGCACGCAGCGTGAGACTCGGTGTCTGGCAGCACTTGTTTGACTGTGTGTTAATGTACATAAAATCGTTAGACAATAAACCCTTGCGTGTATATTATTTTTAAAGGCAACTTATCACCCAATGCACGTGCATGCATCTCCCTGTCGCCACCCCAGTCTCCACTGCCCTCTCTTCCCTCCGCCCCCACGGTCGTCTGCTCGCCTTCTCTACACCAGGTACCATCACCCCTGCAGAGCACCCTCGTCTCCCCTCCCTCGCCCCCGTCTGTTGCACCATGCCTGCAAACGCTCCACGCATGGACCTGTATGGACTCCAACAAGAAAACCATGTAGTGTAACAACAGCATGTTTGTCCCATCACCCCTGCAGAGCACCCTCGTCTCCCCTCCCTCGCCCCCGTCTGTTGCACCATGCCTGCAAACGCTCCACGCATGGACCTGTATGAATACCAACAAGAAAACCATGTAGTGTAACAACAGCATGTTTGTTGTGCGGATTATTTTCCTTTTGAGAATGATGTCATATGCAAAGCTACAAGGTAACACAACTGCATGACTTGTAATTGAACGTCACTAATGCAATACTTTTAATAGTAAAGGTATGAAGCGGATTTGAAACTCATTCGTTCTTTATCATGATTGCAAATCAGACACAGCGTGTCTCGTGGCGCATGCGGAGTTCAGCTGTAATTAAAACATAGGGATGATTAATGTAATACAATTTTGCAATGGTTCGCATCACTTCATGGTTTGGTTTATTTTGATATCGATTGTTGGCAAGGATTGAATCCACATAATGTGTTCAATGTTTATCCTTTCGTAGTTACATGCCAGAATCTAATTCAGGACGTCCCTTCAGACATCATAGGCTGGTTAAACTAAAACATCTGTGAATATTTATTACATGTATGGCCTTCATGAACGCTCCCCCCCTCCCTGCCTCTCTCCCTCTATCTTTTCTCTGTGGTCTTGTACTTTAAGGGTGTTGGTGATTACATCAGAGGCACCACCATCATTTGTCTTCAAAGGCTTGAAGGCAATCTGCTTTCCCGCCCCCCTGGTGTTTATGGCTTTTCTCGCTCGCTAATGCGTTTTTTCCCCTCCTACCCTTCCTTTGATGTCCTCCACGTGTGGTCTCTGCCTGTCGCCTCTCCGTCCTTCACAGCCACTCTCTGTCATGGAGTCTCAAATTTGGGGACTACATCTTCAAAACAAGCACTGGCGTTGCCAATAGGTTTCGCATTTGGAAAGTTGGAGCTATTGGTTTTGTAAATGACATTTTATATTTATATATTGTTATTGACAATGCCAATAACGATATATAAATATAAAATGTCATTTACAAAACCAATAGCTCCGACTTTCCTACTGCGAGACCTATTGGCAACGCCAGTGCTTGTTTTTTAAGGCCAGCCATCTTCTGATAACGGTTCTATGTTGCAACCATGCAATCCCCAATCACGCATGCCTGAACAACATAGTCTTAACCACGCATGCCTTTACAACAAATTAGATGTAAAGGCATATTTGGTAAAGGCCCATGCATGGCTAAGGTTATCCTATATCCCCCTCCCTAAGTCCTAAAACCCAGCCACCTGCCCTGAGTACGACTCCTGTACAAAAGGGGGTGGTGATGGACGGAGCATCTGAACCAATCAAACACTAACACCCAGTCAAAAGATCTGGGTTTGATCCATCACCGTTCTTTAGCCCACTCTGCCACCCCAGTTCAGACATGGCTATATGCAAATCAGTCTGACCCTGTGCCTCATGGGAACAGTCCAGCCCGAACTGCCAAGCCATGCCTTCCCTGGACCGGAAACAAGCTTCCGAGGACCGGTTTCTGGCATTCCAGCCGTCTTCAGCCGAGCTTGCTTGACTCCAGTGGCAAAGTGAGCAAGGGACTCACGTCTGAGCATACCCTGCCAACTTAGGGCGAACAAAGAAAAACCAAAGGTGGTGATGGACGGAGCGTTGACAATACAAACACTCACCCCCAGTCAACTGATCTTGGTTTAATCCATCACCGTTCTTTAGCTCACTCCGCCACCCCAGTTGAGACATGGCCATATGCAAATCAGTCTGACCCTGTGCCTCATGGGAACAGTCCAGCCCGAACTGCCAAGCCATGTCTTCCCTGGACCGGAATCAAGCTTCCCAGGACCGGTTTCTGGCATTACAGCCGCCTTCAGCCAGGATTGCTTGACTCCAGTGGCAAAGTGAGCAAGGTACTCACGTCTGAGCATACCCTGCCAACTTAGGGCGAACAAAGAAAAACCAAAGGTGGTGATGGACGGAGCGTTGACAATACAAACACTCACCCCCAGTCAACTGATCTGGGTTTAATCCATCACCGTTCTTTAGCTCACTCCGCCACCCCAGTTCAGACATGGCCATATGCAAATCAGTCTGACCCTGTGCCTCATGGGAACAGTCCAGCCCGAACTGCCAAGCCATGTCTTCCCTGGACCGGAATCAAGCTTCCCAGGACCGGTTTTTGGCATTACAGCCGTCTTCAGCCGGGCTTGCTTGACTCCAGTGGCAAAGTGAGCAAGGGACTCACGTCTGAGCATACCCTGCCAACTTAGGTCGAACAAAGAAAAACCAAAGGTGGTGATGGATGGAGCGTTGACAATACAAACACTCACCCCCAGTCAACTGATCTGGGTTTAATCCATCACCGTTCTTTAGCTCACTCCGCCACCCCAGTTCAGACATGGCCATATGCAAATCAGTCTGACCCTGTGCCTCATGGGAACAGTCCAGCCCAAACTGCCAAGCCATGTCTTCCCTGGACCGGAATCAAGCTTCCAAGGACCGGTTTCTGGCATTACAGCCATCTTCAGCCGGGCCGAGTCCCTTGCTCACTTTGCCGCTGGATTCAAGCAAGCCAGGCTGAAGACGGCTGTAATGCCAGAAATCGGTCCTCGGAAGCTTGTTCCAGTCCAGGGAAGGCATGGCTTGGCAGTTCGGGCTGGACTGTTCCCATGAGGCACAGGGTCAGACTGATTTGCATATAGCCATGTCTGAACTGGGGTGGCAGAGTGGACTAAAGAACGGTGATGGATCAAACCCAGATCTTTTGACTGGGTGTGAGTGTTTGATTGGTTTAGATGCTCCTTCCATCACCACCCCCTTTTGTACCGCTTTGGCCGCCATAAGTGTGGCAGGGTATGCTCAGACGTGAATCCCTTGCTCACTTTGCCACTGGATTCAAGCAAGCCGGGCTGAAGACGGCTGTAATGTCAGAAACCGGGTCCTCGGAAGCTTGTTTCCGGTCCAGGGAAGGCATCGCTTGGCAGTTCGGGCTGGACTGTTCCAATGAGGCACAGGGTCAGACTGATTTGCATATAGCCATGTCTGAACTGGGGTGGCAGAGTGGGCTAAAGAACGGTGATGGATCAAACCCAGATCTTTTGACTGGGTGTGAGTGTTTGATTGGTTCAGATGCTCCGTCCATCACCACCCCCTTTTGTACCGCTTTGGCCGCCATAAGTGTGGCAGGGTATGCTCAGACGTGAGTTCCTTGCTCACTTTACCACTGGATTCAAGCAAGCCGGGCTGAAGACGGCTGTAATGCCAGAAACCGGTCCTCGGAAGCTTGTTTCCGACCCAGGGAAGGCATGGCTTGGCAGTTCGGGCTGGACTGTTCCCATGAGGCACAGGGTCAGACTGATTTGCATATAGCCATGTCTGAACTGGGGTGGCAGAGTGGGCTAAAGAACGGTAATGGATCAAACCCAGATCTTTTGACTGGGTGTGAGTGTTTGATTGGTTCAGATGCTCCGTCCATCACCACCCCCTTTTGTACTGAGTATGACTCCAGCCGTAAAAACACCACAGCCCCGCTGCCCTGAATCCTAAAAGCGGACCCCAGCCTTAAAAGTTTCCCCCCTCTCATAAAAAAAACACCCTGGCCCCTCCCGCCCTGAGTCCGGAGCCTTAAAGAGTACCCTATCTCCATTCCTATAGCCTTAAAACATTCCCCAGCAAACTACCCAGCCATCACCCCTGCTGAGCCCTAAAACTGGCCTCCATGCCCTCTACAGTAGCCTGACCACATGCCCTGGGGCCTAAAACCCTAAAACGTTCAACAACATAACTAATAAAAAAAATAAAAAAAGAACCCTGACATAAATAATAATAAAAATCATACTCACCTAGCTGTTCCTCGTCTGGGCAGGAAGTCACCTCCGTCCCTCTGTCCAAGTCTAGAGCTCTAACTACCACTAATGTCTAAACCATACATTTGTGTGGTAAAGGCATACGCGTTGTTTAGAAGTGCATGCTTCCGCCTGCGTGTTTGTAGCCATGTGTTCTTTAGGCTGCTTCCCTCTGATAATTATCTTACTCCTTTTTGCAACACAGAAATCGAGGCCCTTCGTCTTATTAAAAACATCAATGTAATCTAAAAAATAGTGGCCATAAACGTGTCCCTCTCCAATATACCTTCTTTTTTTGGTTGCTCTGGATGTACTCCCTGAGCTGTTTCAGCATCAGTGCAAAGAACAGACGGGGCATTGGACACCCCTGTCTTGCAACCTTCTGGATGCTTATCAGTCTCTATATATTTTACAAGTCAGCGATAAAGTTTGGTGCTTGGAAGGCTCCTAGCCTATTATCTAACACTGTCCCGATCCTTTTGCCAGCCTCTGAGTAAGCCATGTTGAGACATGGGCGTCCGCAGACATTTTTCCAGGGGGGGGGGGCAAAATGTTAACGTCATCCCCATCCACCGACATGATGTGTGCCAGGTGGGGCACAAGAAACCCTGGGGCGCAGAACTAGGATAGACTCAATTAAATGCCAGGAATCCAGGACATGTGACTGACCCTGCCACAGGCCAACAAACACCACCTGTAGGGAAAACGCTAAACTTTCTGACAAGGTGCTTTATCTCTGTCTGCTAGGTGTACAGACTTCTGGGTCCTCGATCCAACACCAATCAAGGCTGTCTTCAGCACGATTCGATTTTTATCAGAATACTTTAAAACAGCCTATGATTAAAACACCAGATTAAATATACTGTATGCACAGTGTATGCTAGGGATTATTTGTAGCACACATATTTACCAATATTGGCTTCTTGGTGCTAGAATTCATGATAACTTTTATCCAAAGTTAAAGCACAACGTCAAAGTTAGTAATAAATAATGCAGCAATCACACCCGCTAGTGATT
The DNA here is from genome assembly GCF_964261635.1 of Lissotriton helveticus. NCBI lineage: Eukaryota > Metazoa > Chordata > Amphibia > Caudata > Salamandridae > Lissotriton > Lissotriton helveticus. The sequence continues at coordinate 1,098,813,279 of NC_136068.1, forward strand.
TGCCAGTGGGTGCTCCCTTTACTAGAATTCCCCGGGCATTGCTAACTTTTACACATATTCAATTAATTTATACAAAATAAAATGTATAGGTCCAAATGTTAGCTATATTTTTTAAAAGAAACTTAGAGTCCCTCTACGTGTAGTCAATGTCAAACTGACATTGTGCGCATGTTTAGAGATACAATAATGGCCAGCTCCCTTATGCGGAAGCCCGGTATCGTAAATGTGTGGCACATGCGGCGCCCGCAGCTGCGCCACATCACAGGTCCAGGGAAGCTGAGTCTGACACAATGGTCGAAGTGGGGGAAAAAAAAGTAGGGGAACAGTGGGCGGAGAATCAGAGGGCGGGAATAACCCAAGGATTGGATCTGTGGGTGGAGCCAGAGGTGTGGCTAGAATGCGCAGACATCCCAATTTTTAGTATTTGTTTAGCAGTTCACTGCCCAGTATAATCAACCAATGGATACACATGATTATTTAAGGTTATAATGAGCTATTAACATTAAAATATATTCACAAAGTGGGATATGCTTCTAATCACAGAATGTACCAAATACGTTAAAATGTGGAAACACAAGCCATTTATCTCTTAGCCATGGAGTTTCTGTCATCAGCACTTCACCCTTTTTCAACAACAGCTGTTCAAACATGAATGGCAAAATATCCTAGTTTGCAAATGTTTTCTCTAAAATTATGGCCCTGCCATATTTGTCATAATGCAAGATCTGCTGCATGATCTGACCATTTAAACTAATAAATTGTTTGTAGCTCAAAAATATCAAAAGTTAATATAAAATGTGACTTGTGTTGCTGCGGAGTGGATGGCCTATTGTAAAGGTTGACTGGTCACCTTTCTCACTGCTGCGTTTGTATGTTACACTGGTACTAATAAGGCAACATCTTTCCAGAGACTGTTAGCATGTGTACACACGTCAAAATAATAAAATATCTGAAAATATACTGCATTGCGCTGCAGCCTTTTTTTTAGTCAACACTATGGCATAATGTTGTCATCCTTTGCTGCATCATTAATTCCAGTGGCCCCACAGCAGGCAGCACATGTTAAAAGTGCTTGTGAATGAAGCAGGGAGACTGTGAAGTTGGCGAACTTAGTTTGGTGTGCGTGCAAATCCTGCATTGCCAATCCCTACTGCTGCTGAAACAAGGCCAATGGAGGTACCTTTGGGTGAGGCAGACTGGCCTCAAGGGCAGGGCCAGCCATAGCACTGGTGGTGTCCTGTGTATTAATATTTGTTAGTGCCCTCCAATCACCACCTCTACCATGGATTCCCTCACTACCACCCTTTAACTGTGCCCCCAAGTCTTCATAACCACTCTCTCTGAGATGCATTTAATTTGATTTACAGCACCACTCATACCATTGTAGGGTGTCAGAGCACTTTACATCACACACATTACACAGAGACAATCAATATGTGTGTAAATCACTGTATAGAAAATGTTACATAAGACTAAGGACTACAAGATGTAGAAGTCACATGACACCCATACTAGTAGCCCGTATAGTTTTATAGTGATTGGTCTGGAGAAACACAATACCCAGAATTTAAAACGTAATACCATGGTTGGGGGTTCTCCTTAATAATCAGAATTGATTTCTGTCCAAAAGAACACTTTTTGGGACATTAGGATAATCAAAGACTGGGGGACGGGGGGGGGGCATAACGCTCTAATTTATACCTTGCAGTTTGTATGCAGCTCTTAGATGACAGTTAATAGCTCACTGTTCTAAGTTAGAATTTTAACTTATAAACTGCAACTAACAAAAGGATCTCTCTGACAAAAGCAGTAGCCCACTGACCTATTCACATTATGTGCACTTTGTGATCTGCATGGCGCATGTTCTTTGCAGCCGGTACATTAACCCTCTGAGCTACCTTTCCATGAATCAAAACTTCCAATAGACAAAATTCTGATCTCTCTTTAGGAAGTGTAGTGTAGTTTCTATATTCCCAATAGGCTCTGTGCATTGGAATAATATAAACAGCAGTGTAGACGTAGGACTGAGGTCGACTAGGTCTCTACTGACTATATTAGACTTAATTAGTTTTGCCAGCTAGCTCAGAGGTCACTAGAAACTTTCTCGAATAAACAAGGAGGAGTTTAACTTCCCTGGATAGACAAGAAGGGATTAGCTTCTGACAACCATTAAACATGACAACTTTGCTCCCTCAGAATAAGAGTGTATCTCTAGGGGGAGGAGCTACGCGCGGATCCAAGATGGACGCGTGAGCAGAGGGTTCCCGAGACCCCTTCCGCCACCCTTATCTATCCTGCCACAGATCCTGATTTAGACGACGGGTGCTTTTCGTTGATGCCCTGCTGATATCGAAAGCTTCTTCCAGAATTCGATTTGGCCGCCGGGAACTGGACTTGTTGCACTCCATACTCTGAGGCCTACGGCAGTGGCCATCCAGGGGCTCGAGTTCCCGATGTGCCCAGGTGGCAATTGAACAACAACGGCTGGAGAGACGCCTCCGCTGCCCCTGTGGTACTTTCGGTTTCGATTTCGGTCTTTGTTGATGCCGACTCATTGCTGGTAGATACTGCTGCCCTGCTCTAGTCGCAGACTCTCATTCGGCTGTCGTTCCTCGACCTCTCGATTCCTTCAGTTTGCCATAGGGGTAATCATTCTGACTAGATCTCGGAAGACCCTTTGGAGCTCGTCGACCATTATGACGGGCAGGACGGACCCCGAGAGGCGCAACACCAGAGGCCCGAATCGAGGGGGAGCCGCTCAGACCCAGACTATAGACCGCTTTACTCGCCCGAAGGGATCCCCGGGTGGATCGAGCAAGTCCCCCGGAGAGGCTGGTGACGGTACCCCTGTGAATGAGGAGCCGACTTTGGCGGATGTTATGGGCGCCATTGCCAATATCCAGACTGCGATGGGGCAGCAATATGAAACTCTTGCTACTAGGGATGGCATCTACATGGTATAAAGTGAGGCACGCGACAAATGTTGGGTACTACTCTGGGAGGGCTCCCATATGGGATTTACCCATCCCCCCCTCATGGACAACAGATGCCCTTACTAACCCGCTAATAGAGGCGGGCATAAATAAATGGGAAGATCTGTTTATGGATAGGACTTTACTTCCATGGGACTATTTAACAAACAGAGTAGGCATAAGATTTTCGAGATTCAAATATATTCAGATCTCCAGCTGGTTACAGTCATACAAGGAGCAGCCGGCACGGATTAGCAAGCTGCCAATAGGTGGCAACAGTGACTTGGTAACTTGCCTCTTGGACAGTCCAGCCGCAAAAAAAGAAATTTCATGTTGGTACAACAAAATTATTGATGAAATAGATGTCAACTTTCATCTACCGACGTCATTATGGGCTGAACTTATGCCAGGTGTAGATGTTGAAGAACTTTGGATAGCTTCTTGCTCTATGCTCTGGGACTTAGTTAAACCGGCATGGCTTCGTAGAAACCATATATTTACTATACACAGGGCTTACTATTCCCCTCAGAGGTTGACTAAGTTCTCTTTAACAGGCCCAGTCTTATGCCCAAAATGCGGATTAATCGCAGCATCAGACACCCATATGTTTTATGAATGCCCAAATCTATCCGGTTATTGGGAAGCCATTGGTAATAAGCTTTCTCAACTTCTGGGTGAACACATCTCCATAGATCTTGCTTTTGTTATATTTGGTCTCAAGAGTAAAACCCGCAATGCCGCAACCAATCTAATATTCTACTCCATCCTAGCGGCGCGTAGGGAGATATGTAGGCATTGGAAAGACGCTCAACCACCTACAGAGCATGAATGGCGAGCCTCACTTCTTCAAATTTCCAAACTCGATCTTGCCAGAGCAGGAAACCTCAATAGGAGAGCCTTTTGGGCTATGCTAGGACAGCAGTGACAAACTTGGGGTTTTTTTTTTTCTTTTTTTTTTCCCCAAGTCCTATGATTAACACGTACATTGCTTATCCTAGCTGCCATGACTAACAGTTCTGGAGCTACGGGGGTCTCGATAATTTGGACACTATCTCCTGAGGCACATCTCTAAGCAAAAATCATGTTTGGCTGCTGTGATTGGTGCTGTGGGGAACAGGTCTTCTCCCCTCCCGAATGAACTTTCTCCTACCAGCTATAAGCTGAGACAGCACTGCACGCGACCATTCTTTCTTTTGCTCTGTGGCGGTCCTTTGGTTTTGATAGATTGGAGCTTTGCACGTAAATGAGGACAAAAAAAAAAAAAAAAAAAAAAAAGAAACTCTTGCTACTAAGTTGGATACGGTTGCGATTGAGGTCAACCTTATCAGGACAGACCTGGGGAAAACCAACGAACGGGTCAAATCTTTAGATGTGAAGACGGCGAGCCTAATTACAGATGTCTCAGATCTTCAGACCGAGGTCCGTGATCTTCGCATGGCCAGGGACTCGTTTGCCCGTGGGCTGGATGATTTCGAGAGCCGGGCCAGACGAAATAATGTCCGCATCGTGGGCGTTCCGGAGACTTCCACGGAAGTCCCGACGGATCTTCTGGTTGAAGACCTTATCCAGAACTATTTGTCACCAAAGGGTCTTAGTAGTCTTTTTGCAGTGGAGCGCGCTCATCGGATTCCAGACGAGAAGCCCAAGCTTGGGGCCGCTCCGAGGCCTATCATAGCCAGGATCTTTAATTATCGAGATAGAGACGCTATCCTGCAGGCCTCCCGTGTCAATGGTCCCACTAAGTTTGAAAATGTTTCGATCAGCTTCTATCCGGACTTCACCCAGGCAGTGCAGAAGCAACGTATGGCCTTTACGGGGGTGAAACGACGCCTTAGAGACATGGATCTGAAATATGCCATGCTTTTTCCGGCTCGCCTGCGGATTGAGCATAACGAACGTACATTTTTCTTTGATCGCCCTGAGGCGGCCAGTGACTGGCTGGACACTCTGCCGACACAGCATACTAGCTCGGAGAATATGAGGGGTGCCGAGGGCGGCCTGGAAGACCTTGAGTAGTGAGTCGGTGCCGATGAGCCATTATTGGACGCTTTGCAGTGGCTCTGTGATAGCGCTGTTTATACGCAACGGATACCCAAGGGTGGTTGGACTCGGGACTCTTCCTCCTCAGGGGACACTTTTCTCTCTTCTTGTAGGTTAGTTTAATGGGGCGACAGGCACACTGCAAGTTGGGGTGGCTTTTTGGTCTACCGCAGGGGTGCAGGGAGGGGGGTTGTGTGTTGAGGGCTCTTTGGGGGGTGGTGGAGGGGTCTTTTCTTGTTTGTTTATTTCGAGGCTCTGACTTGGTCGCTCTTTTATCCTTTGTGCTTGCTCTGTGGCGAGGGGGACTGTTGTTTTTTGTCTGGGATGGGGGGTAGGGGGCTGAGGGTGCTGAGCTGGAACGTTAATGGTCTCGGGGATCGCATTAAACGGGGGATAGTTTTGCAGTTCTTGAAGCGGCACTCCCCGGATATTGTTCTACTACAAGAAACGCATTTGGTGGGCAATACGTGCCGTGCGCTGAATAGAAGAGGCTACCGTTTGGTGGCCCACTCTGGATTCACCACTGGGTCGAGGGGGGCGGGTATCTTGGTTAGGAACTCCCTCCCCCTCGAGGTAGATGACGAGGTGCTGGATGATAGGGTTCGCTATGCCGCTGTCGTGGGTCGATGGGAGGGGAAGACGATTTCCATTTTGTCTGTTTATGTTCCCCCTGGTTTACAGTCTACCACATTTTCGGATTTGGGTGGGGTAATCCTGGGGCTCCCCGATGGTTTGCTAGTAGTGGGTGGAGATTTTAACCCAGTGGTCAGTGGAGAGGAGGATCGACACCCTTGTAGAACCCTCCCCACGTCGCAGTTATGGTTGGGCCGTTTCATGGATACACTGGGATTAGCGGATTGTTGGAGACAACTTCACCCTGGCCAGCTCCAGTACACCTTTTTCTCGGGGGCCCATGGTAGTCTAATCGCGACTCGATTATATTCTTATTCCAGCGGCACAGATGGTCTCCGTGAGAGAAATTAGACATCTTGCGAGGGGGATTTCAGATCATTCCCCACTATGGCTCACCATTGATGTGCGGCTAGAGTCCGGGGGTCGTGTTGCTCCCATTAATCCGTGGCATCTTCGTAACCCCCAACATTAGCAAGGAAGTGGTTAAATGTGTGGATTATTATTTTGCTGAGAATGAAGGGTCAGTATCCTCCCCTGTTACTCTGTGGGAGGCGTGTAAAACTGTGATCCGGGGTCAGACACTCTCTTTGATTGCCAGCGAAAGGGGGCGCAGAACTAAAGAAGTGGTACGGCTTGAAAACGTTATCTCTGAATTGGAAGAACAGATGGAATCTGTGATTACGCCTGATAGCCTACACTCCTTGGCGCTTAAACAGTTTGAATACAGAGCTCTGGTGACTGATGCGGCTAAAGCGATGAATCGTGAACAGCAGGGACGCTTGTATGATTTGGGTGATAAGACGGGGAAATTGCTTGCTTGGCTTGATAAGCGGGATAGAGTGAATCGTGTTGTGCCTGTTATCGAGCGAGTGGATGGTGTGCGAGTTGTGGACCCGGTCGAGATCGTTGAGGTCTTTGCCCAGCATTTTCGGAAGGTGTACTCGCTGGTCTCGGACAGACCTGAGGAGGACTCGCACCTGTTGCTCCGCGATATCGCGTTGCCTAGTCTCTCGGAATCGGACAGAGAGCTTATGGAGGCGGATTTTTCTACCGATGAAGTAGCGCTCGCTATCCGTGCACTTCGTTCTGGTAAGGCTTCGGGCCCGAATTGTTTGCCAGTCGAGCTGTATAAGTTGTGTCCGTACCTTCGTCGGACATTTTTGGCGTCGCGAGATCTCGGGCTTCTCCCCCGAGATCAGAGACTGGCGTCCATTGTGGTCATCCACAAAGACGGAAAGCCCCGGGAACATTGTTCGTCATATCGGCCGATCTCGCTTCTGAATGTGGAGCCTAAGGTTCTTGCTAAAATTTTGGCGAACCGTGTGATCACGGTGATCGGCGAATTGGTGCACCCTGATCAATCTCGGTTTATCCCCCACCGTAACACTGCACTCAATCTTCGCCGTTTACACGGTGTTCTGGCGAGGGCGGGGTCTCTTGCGGAACCGGCCATTTTGGTTTCCCTTGACGCCTCGATGGCCTTCGACAAGGTGGAATGGCCTTATTTGTGGGCTGCCCTCGCTAAATTTGGCTTTGGTCCTAAGTTCATTGGCTGGGTTAAATTGTTATATGAACAACCGCTTGCGCAGGTGGTGGTTAACGGAAGGGCCTCGGATCCCTTTGTCCTCGGACGTGGCACAAGACAGGGCTGCCCTTTGTCGCCTCTCCTTTTTGCGCTTGCTCTTGAACCCCTTGCCGCGTGGCTCCGCTGGGAGCCCTCGCTCCAGGGCATACGGTGGTCTCCTACCTTTGAGGATCGGGTATCACTTTATGCTGATGATATTCTATTGTACCTCACTTCTCCCCGTAAGTCATTGGGAGTCCTGTTTGATGTCCTGAGCTCTTGCGGGAAGAATTCTGGTTTGGTTATTAACTGGACTAAATCCTGTATTTACCCGCTCGCGGGTGGACAACCTTCTCTGCCTCGCTTCTGCCCTATACCTGTCTCCAGTGGTGGTTTCAAATACTTGGGGATCTACATCTCTATGGACCCTAAGGTCCGATTTGAGCGTAATCTACTGCCTCCGCTTGCCCGGCTTCGGTCGGATGTGGCGGCATGGTGTGGACTGCCTCTTTCCCCCCTGGGGAGGGCGGCCCTGTTTAAAATGATGTCTCTTCCCCGATTCTTATACGCAATCCAGAACACGCTGGACCTGGTACCGGCTGGCTATTTTAGTGAAATCGAGGGTCTCCAGAGGAAATTGATTTGGGGCAGGAGACCGCGTATAGCGCTGGCGAAATTGACTTTGCCCTGGTATGATGGTGGGATAGCTTTACCGGATGTCAAACGCTATTATTGGGCGTCCCAGTTGAGTGCTATTAATCACGCCATGTATGGCCCTGTCGCTAATCCCGCTTATGATATGGATAAGTGGCAACTCCCGGGGGGCGATTATAATAGAGCTCTTTATTCCAAGAGTGACAGGAGGTATTTGACAGGCCCCACTGCAGTGGCACTGCGTGTCTGGGGTAGTGCAACATCGGCCACGGGTTGGACTGATAACCTCACTAGGGCGACTCCTCTCTATGCATCTGAGAGATTGGGTGGTCTGTGGTCCTCGAAGGGATTTGATAGGTGGGACCTTATCGGTATCAGCAAAGTGGGTGATCTTTGGGCCACCAATAGAGTCAAGACTTTTGACGAGTTACAACGGGAATATAAGCTGAGTGATAGGGAATATTTTCGATACCTTCAGATCCGCCATGCGCTCGATTCAGTTTTCCCTGCTGGCACCTCGATCCCTGAGCCTTCTCCCTTGGAGGATAGAGTGCTTGATGGACATGTCCCCGACAGCACGATCTCCCTCATATACAAGAAACTTATTAATGTCCGTTTGGACCTTCTTATACAGCTGCGTGAGGCATGGACTGGTGACGGGCTGGAGCTAGACGATGAAGACTGGCAGGCTAAAGTCTCATCCCCAAAGGAAGTTGCTATTCCGGCGCGTCTCCGACTGGTGCAGCTAAAGATTCTTCATCGCACCTATGTCACGGGTCCACGATTGATGCATATGGGTTACTCGATGGATGGGCTATGTCGGCGTGGATGTGGTTTGCTTGCTACTTTCCTCCATATTATATGGGAGTGCCCGGAGGTAGTGTTTTTTTGGACTCGAGTGCATGAGGTGATGGGAGAGGTGACGGGCGTCGGGCTACTTCCTGAGGCCCGGCGCTGCTTGCTGAATATTTGGGAACCGAATGACTGCACCGTTGCCCAGACTCAGTGGGTCACACTGGGAAATATTATTGCCAAAAGAGATATTGCTCAACTCTGGGGGTCTCATAGGGCGCCACTGGTCTCGACCTGGGAGGAGAACATGGACTGGTGCATGTTTAGGGAAAAAATTGTATACGTCTCCCGGGGCAGGCCTAAGAAGTGGGGTAGGATTTGGGGTCAGTGGAATTCGTATCGTGGTGGGATTTGTGACCCTCCTTTTGTAGAGTCCCATGATGATACAGGTTATCCCTGATTGTACGTTCCGGTATTTTTGAATTTTTGTTCAATGTACAATATTGCTCGCCCTTGCTCCCCACACCCCACCTCCATGATTTCCTTATGCTTGCTTTTCGTTGTCCCCCTCATATCACACGTAGCAGCCCTTATATTGGTAAATTTGCCTCTTTTCTTTTTCTTCTGGGTTTTCCTTTTTGTTCCTTGTGTGTTATAAAATGTAAACCTTTTATTCCTCCTCATTTACCAGACGCTCCTAACCACGTCATGCTTTTCCGCTGCCGGACCCTCGGGTTGTCGGCTGATGAGCTGTGCACTGCTTTATTTTTACTGTTTCGTATTACTGACCGGCCTTGGTGGTTGTAGGTCTGTATATGTCCTTATTTTGCAAATAAAGGTTTAAAAAAAAAAAAAAAGAGTTTATCTCTAGAGTCGTGTGAAAACAATAGACAGCTATTTTACTCAGTCAATCGTGCATACTTAGTTTCACCAGAGAAAAGAGAAAAGAGAGACGGGCGTTTTCAATAAAAGGTGTTATTTATTGAGCAGTCTTCTTTCTCATGCAAGAGAAATGAATTGCCACATTTGCAATACTTAGAGTAAAGTAAAGTGCGTACAGTAAAAGGAGTATTATGAAATAATACTGTAATAATAATAATAATAATCCACATTTGTAAAGCGCACAATCACCCGTAAGGGTCTCTAGGCGCTGGGGGCCGTCGGGAAGATTAAGCAAGCTATTGCCCAGAGTCACATGGTGCTGGGCTAACCTGCCGCCGGAGCCGGGGATCGAACCCTGATCCCCAGATTCCAGCGTCAGTCGCCCTGGCCGCGGCGCCACACCTCTCCCTGTACCACTGTAAAAGCATTGATATGGTTTCTTAGCCATATGTTACTTTAAAATAGATAAAATATATACATACACATATACATTGACTAACGTACTCAACTGGTGCTTCTAAATACGCCTACCCCGGTGTACCTGACCTAAGCCTAATACGTGGGAAGGAGTAAGTAAGTAGCAGTTTAAGTTAAGTTGGTTTTGCCAAGGAATCTGAATCAAGAATTCTCTTTAAGGGTTTAGTCAGCTCCGTACCTGGGTATTAGAAAGCAGGAGGTCTGGTATCTCTCTCTCAGGACTCGATATCCCAGTAACCCGCGAGGGTATCTGGAAACACCGGAGCTGGATTTCTCAGCAGGAAAAAAGACAGCGTCTCTTTCAGTGCATCAAAGGGGAGGGGCGGCGTCCGTGGGCTCTCGCATCAGCTGGGCTCTCGGGCAAGTAGATAGCCGCTCTGCTCCAAAACCACCGTGTGTTTGCTTAAGGCAACGTTGGTATATTTATATCTGAAAGGTGCCGGGTTTGACGTAAGGTTGGACATAAGACGTCAATAAAGATGTCACTAAGAACTGGCCGTTCTTACAGTGCTCACAGGAGTTCTAGGACGAAATCAAAACAAAATCAATGGGGAATTCCCAGGTTGCTGGAGGTTTGGTTTGTTTACAGAGCTCGTTGTACTTTCTAGGAGCCTGGGGACGTAGCCTTGCTTGATTAGGACAGCATGGGCTATGACTAAATATGGCTATGATTCTTATGCCTTTATAAGGATATTATTTATTATAACCACATAAGGGCATAAATCAGGAATATTGAATTAGGGTCCTAGATAGAATTACAACACACCACTCCACGATCTAATGTCCCTCATTACTTAAAACTAAGCAATAGTAAACATATAATGATGCATGTGTTTTCCAACCCACCCCAAAATACATACATTTGCATTTGAAATGGTATATGGTAAATACACGAAAATGAGTATTGGTACAGTACGCTTTTCAAGCAGTGGTATCATTCAGTTAAAAAATTCATATATATATCAGCTGAATGAATTGCGAAAATTTACACATGAAATGGCTCTTAATACAGAAAAGAAGGTCGAAACCATTCCATCACATAATAATACAAAATCTGTACATATGCTAGAGGCTGAGGTAATATATTGTCTCTAGAGTTCCTAAAATAGAAGCTCTGTTCTCTAAGAATAGTTCTACTTTAAGCCGAGTACATGTGCCAGAAAAAGGTAAATATTTTGTATTTGGATTTTTTTTTTTTTTGCATTCAGGCGAAAAACAGTTCCAAATATTTTCAGTAGCTTTTGTTTATCAAAGCTGAAGGCCGAATTCAGAGTTCAGGGAACGCTGTGTGCTCGTTGCTTAAAAAAGTTATTCTTTCTGTTCAGGGGAGAACATCATTTCAGACAGACTCTCAAAAAATTGGTCTACGGCTTCAGGTGAAAGTTCAACCAAGTTTGAAAATGCCGCAACAGTACAGTCGTGAGAATGATTGCTATCATCGATGTCAGGATCAGCAATGCTCACAGAAGGTCGTACCTGGGTGATGCTGCTCTCACCTCGTACTTCACTGCCACCTAATCGTAGTGGTGAAGTCTCAACGAATGCCATCATCAGAATGGGTAGCCGCTGGGGACAACACGATGCATGAGCCGTTACAGGACTTAGCAAAGTATCTGTATCCAATGGTACTGCTGATGGTAGTGTAAGACAGACGTCCAACACGCATTCTTCTCCGCATAGCATACATAGAAGCACAGGTAAGATGCAATTCTGCCAGATGGGTCTGAATGAAAGAAACCAGGTCATATTCAGATCTCTTAGCCGGGCTAATCCAAGGACTTTAGTTATGCGGTCCCGATAGCGTATAGCTAGGATCGTTTCTTCCATCGTTGCTGGAGTCATGTCTGTGACTTGGCTTGCCATATCGGAGCAGAAGGATCAAAAATAGAATTCCTGCTACGAGTCCCAAACGAAGTGGTAGGCCGCCAAAGACAGAATGGACAAAATTAGGAAAAATGCCCAGAACTGTTTCGAAGGGTGTTAACAGTCCCGAAAAAATTGTCTTAAATATATGTGGGATACCACTGGTATCTGACATATTTAGGATTTGGCTTAGCATTTCTACGAAATTCACGGGGCAATTTGTTGATAAAAGGGTATGTATCTCTGCCGTTGTCCTTGCGACTTGCAGATCATACGTTTCTTTTGATGACGTTAAGGGCACAGTTGTCTGTAAAAGAACAGACTTTATTCTGCTTAAAGTATCAATTCGAATAGAAGAGATATTCAAAGAAGGCCAAATTGTTGCCTCCGTATCTGGAGTGCTGTTTGGATACAATACTTGCATACAGCAAGTGACCATGGAACTCACGCTGACGAGATAGGCTTTTCCTGGCACCATGCCACAACAGCTGTGGTCATTTATTAGAATGTAACTCCCGTTAGAAAGTTGTCTAAAGAATGGCTCTATCTGTGTTGTAGGAGTGCCATGCAGGTGACATGAAAGGTTATTTGAATACCCATCGCAGGCCCCGTGTAAGTTAATACCTTGACACAGAAGTATACCGCTTAGTGATCTTTTACAATTTTTACCACTAAGAAATACATTCTGTTTCTTTTCACTGTAACATGTGTGTGTATAAGGTAATTTCCATGTTGACTTGATGTACCCTTTACCCAACCTTTCATACTGGCCTGCTGGTATATACTCGTGGCAGTATTTAAATTGGAAAGTTGTTATCGTAATTGTAATTATTCCGTGTATTATCCATACAATGACAGGTCTTTCTGACATTGTCAATGGTAATCTCGCAAGTTTTTCAATGCTCAGAATCGTATAGTCTGCTCCTTTTTGTGCCAAACTGATTTGTTTATCAGTAAGGTTAAAGATAGAGATTAAGGACGTTGTGTTGATTAAACGCCATGGTACGTAGCCTGAACGCAGATTTTGCAACGTCCAGCCAAGCTGTACAATAGAAGGTAATTGGGACTGACCGTGTTGTAACATTAGTAAGTCCTGCTCTATTATATCAATAGCAGATGATACAATACTGTCCAGTGAATATATTCTGGAGGACAGAGTCATTAACCCATTGTCCACAACAGAAAGTGTTTTTTCAAAATTAATACGATCAATTTCTCGTATTTTTTCTGCTGTTTCAATTTGCATTACTTTCCAAGCTTCGTTGTACGCAGCGTATATACCGGCCGCTATGAAACGTTTTTGATGCTGTTTGCCTGGTCCCATTATGAAATCACGCAAGTCAGCACCGCCTTTAAGTAAAGTCAAGTGTTGCTTAATTTCAGCCAGTGTGGATTTTTGTAGCCACTCAAGGCATAGTTTGCCTACACTGTATGTTGTAACTATCCCTGGATGTTGTCTCTGGGAGTATCTAGGGTCTGGCCTGGTCATTTTGAACCGCTGTATTTTGTTAGAGGAATCTATCTTGACAGTTATTTGTGTCTGTGGGCCAGATCAACCATTTTTTCCAATCAGGATGTGTTCTGTTTTGGTTAAAAATATGGGATACGTCTATCTCAACATCTGTAGTGCTATTACTCTCAGGTGTTGGCTTTGGAATAGATGGTTTGTTTAAATCTTTTATCTTGGCTAGGCCAAGACAAGTAGTCTGTTGAATGGTATCATTCAAGAATATTATTTGCTCTGGGATCATGCAGGCTCTAAATAATGCTTCTAAACCTTGGACCTGCCAATCTTTGGTACCCCAGATGGTTTTTGTTTCAATGTTGTTTTTCCAGAAATCAAAACCAAACATATTCATTTTTTCATAAAATGTTTCCGAATAGATCAATTTAGTATTTGTCAGCATTGTTTTCACCCCTGTCTTATTTAACAGTTTGAAATAAAACGTTTCTTCATCACTTGTGTTAAACCCTGAGAAGTATGGGAATTTCTCCTAAAATGTTTTCGAACTGCTTTGAGTTGATGAAAGAATTCAGTTATTTTGTCCTTAAAGGTTTTTATTGCTGGCGTTTCTTCCGGTTCGCTAGGATCTTCAGAAAAGTTATCGAAATTGATGAAGTAGCCAGATGCAGTTCTGTCAATTGTTGGAATCGCTTCCGGATTTTCAGTTGCTTTTGCATTTTTTGTTTCATTAGCATAGTCTGAGGCAACATCGTTGTAAATGTTGGACCCACCCATCACCCGAACATAATACCCTCGCCGTTATAGATTGCTTTATGTCCCGGTTTTTTCTTTCCACTACCGCATTTCCCTCAGGATGGAAGGGACAAGAGTACCGCAATGCAATCCCATGCTGGTCATGGCCTCCTTATAAGCTCAAGAGCTAAAAGCAGGACCCTGGTCAGAATGTAGCATGCCAATTGCGTATGTGCTGATAAAGACTCGCAAATCTTTTATAACAGTTCTGGCGTCTGCCGAGCGCTGGTGTCTGCATTTTTAGTGAATCTAGTCTTAAATATAAATGGGACGCATTTCTCCTATTGGATTTCTGCGTATAGATAGCGTTATGCTTTCTAAAAGAAGGGTCCTGGCATTACTCCAGCCGGTTCGCCACTGCGATCTCTATTGCAGTTTGGACAGCTTATTGCAAATTTGTGATGTTGCAAGCTCATTCCCGGCCACCAGTATTCTGATTGTAATACTTTTAGAGATTTCAAGATCTTTTGGTGCCACAGACCCAATCCAATATGTGCGTCTGCTATTAAAAAGACTCTCCTGTTCGTGTTTGGAATTACTCTATCCCCCACTCCAGGGACTCGAGCAAAAGGAACGGAGTTTGCATCAATTATGTATGTATAATTGAGTGGATAGTTCAGAGGTAATGCTGCATAGTCGCCTTTTAAAGATGATTTTACCGCCAGCATAGTTTCTCCGTCTATGTATTTCTCTGAACGCTTTTTTGTGGCTACGGAAGCCTGATTAGTTGCTTCCGCTGTGGCTGTGTCAGCCAATGAATTCCCTGCAACGTGAACGCCATCACGTTGATGACTCAGTGTATGGATCACGTGAGTCTTTTGTAGTTCTTTCTGCAAACGAACTACCTGTTCCCAAAGCTTCTTATGCTGTATTGTGGCACCTGTGTCATCTTTGTAATCGTTTTGAACCCAGTTCTGCAAGTCATTGTTGTAAGATTTGACGCAGTAATGCGAATCGCACACTATTAGTGTGGGGAATTCGCGATCGGCATTTTCAAGCGCCATCTTTAAAGATCTTATTTCAGCTCGCTGAGTTGAACAGTTTCTGAGTGATTCAGTTTTGGTAATTAATGGTCTGAATTTACCCAAGCGCCAGCGACCTTTAACAATCGCGCACGCTGCGTTGTAGGATTTTTTCTCTACATCGTAGTGTTGTGCAAATCTGTCCATATAGATTACACATGTGTATTGTTCGAGAGGCAGAATTTCGATAGGCAGAGGATATTCTTTTTCATATGTTAGATCTTTCAGTTGTTTCATTTCCGGGTCAAAATAGTATTTCACATCTTCTGCAGCAAGAGAATTTTCCCATTGTATCCATTTTGGATTTAATGCCACATTAGTCAGATTGCGTGGGCTTGTTAATGCCTCAAAGGCTGATTCTGCTGTTAAAACAGTTATCCTTTTGCCTTGTGCTTGGGCTCTTTCTTTTGCTACAGCAGTTTGAACCACATTTACAATATTTTCTGTAAGACTGAATGTCTTTTCAGCTTGTGTGTACAAGTGTGATTTGTATGCTATTGGTACCGTTTCTCCCTCATTAGAAGTTAGGTACGTGAATCCGCATCTTCCTGGGATGACTCGGATTACAAGGTTGTGGATGTTTTCGCGAGTTTGTAATTTTGTTTTAGCTAACATGTCTGTTTGCAATGATCTCAAAATTTCTGTGTGTTTCTGAGTCCAATTGATTGGTTTGAAATCAGGCTTTATTAATTCATAGAGAGGTTTAACCCTTTCCGCATAATTTAGAATGTATGTTCTTCCGAAATTCAGGAAACCTAGTATCGATTGTAAGTTCTTCAGCGTTTTAGGTGCTTGGAGTACAGCGCACTTCTCTAAGAAGTTGTCTGCTAGGCTTTTGCCTTCACTTGATAATTCATATCCTAAAAACGGGACAGTTAGATGGGCAATTTGTGACTTTTTAAAGTTGAATTTGTAACCCTCAGCTGCGAACCCAAGTATTATGGTGTTCACTCTTTTCAAGTGAGTATCCAGGTCATCATCTGTTAGGTAAATGTCATCGACATAAGATAATGCTTCATCATCATATATTTGTTGTAACTCTGTTACTCTTGCTGAGAATAATCCTGGGCTATTCTTGAATCCCTGTGAGAGTCGACAGAAGTGTTTTTGCAACCCCATTATTGAGAAAGCGGTCAAATACCTGCTCTCATGTGCAATGTTTTGACAAAAGAATCCATTAGAGATGTCTAATGTCGTTTTGTATTTTTTGCGCACAATGTTATTCATTAGTGCTGCACTGTGTGAGTTTTGTACTGTAAATGTTTTGCAACATGAGTTAAGGTGTCTGTAGTCCAAAACTAGACAATATGAATCGTCTGGTTTAGAGACAGGAAACAAAGGATTGTTCATTTGTGAGGTGCATGTATTCAAGTTGATCTAAGATCTCCCTGACTTGCTTTTTAGCTTCTTGCATAATTGGGTACTGCCTTTGTGCAGTCGGTTGACATTTTAACTGGATTTTGTGAGGAGGAGAGTCCTCATCCCATCCTACATGATTTTTGTATAATGCAGGAGCTTGGGCTACTGCCCATTTTCTTGCATATGTATATTTTCTCTGAATTGGAATATGATTTGAGAAGGCAGGCATAATCATTTCTTCGCCATGAGGGCACTCCCTGACAAACTCTGGTGGCCAGTCTTTCTCAGCTAAAAGGATGTCATAGCCTTTCGAAAGATTATCCCAAAAGAGACCTCTTACTTTCCTGGTCTTATCTCCCTCTATACGTAAAGTTATCTCGTATATTTTATGAGGTTCGCTAACCCTGGTATCCGCAGTTTCCACCTGAATGTATTCATTCGTGTCCACTGTCTCCAGAAGATTCATCAAGATCTTGCGAGCTATGGTCACTTCTGCTGCGCTGTCTAGCATTGTCTGGGCCCACTCTCCGTTTTTCAGTTGTGTCCTCAGTATCCTCGGCATGTTTAATTATTTTAATACTGGCTACCTTCTTTCTTGAAAATTGTAATTTTTTACTTTGATGAGCAGGTTCCTTGTCTTTGGACTTGACGTGCTCTTCCCTGTGTTCTGACCGTCCTCTTCTTTCCGATTTCTGCGAGGAAGTCTGAAAAGATTGAGAGGGACGTGTATCAATATCTTGATATCTACCAGGTTTTTTCAAATTATCCCTATTTCTAAGGTTGTATCTTTTCTCAGAGGGCTCCCTCTGGGGAGACTTGTTTCCTCGGTCAGGAGATCTTTCTCTTCATTGAGGAGACCTTCCTCTGGACTGGAATCTTTTTTCTTTGGAAGTGGATTGTTTATTTCCATCCCAACTCTTTTTTGGAGAATTTAGATTACTTTTAATAAAGATTTTTTCAGGATTTTCAGTTAGTTGGGGTTTTACTGGTTTCCCACCCAAACTATCTCTACCTAGTTCTTCATAGGACTTTTCTATGATTCTGGCAAGTTCAAATGGCTGTTCTGCTATATCTGTTTCTTTCAATTTCTGGCGGATCGCCACAGATGCTGCTTCTCCTTTTATGTTGGCTAATAATATAGCCAAAACCTGCTTGAAGTCTTTCAGCAATTTCATACCCAGAGATAAAGCAGGTTCTGGACCGTATTCATTTTGAATCTGTCTTAGCACATCTGGTATTACCGCCATGGACGGAACACCATGTGTTTTTGTGTAAATGGAAGCAAAGACTGTGCCCCAAGTGTCACAGTCCTCCACATGTGGTGCGATCCCCATTGGAAGACAGATAGTCAGAATTCTGTGTTACTCAGTAGGTGTAGTATCCGGAAATACTGGCTCTATTTGAGTGATTTTTAGTGCTAACCAGAATGGAATTTGTTCCCGTTTTGCGGGTGTTTTACCAAGACAGGATTGTATGTTCTGTGGTGTTATTTTGTTTGTGTTCCCCTGATGAGGGGAACACAAACACATTTTAATTGCTGGAATTTTAATTGCTGGTTGGACTGTTGACGTCCGCATTACATATTGGACTAACTGTATATGTATTTTAATTAGCTGTTTTAGCTCACCTAAAAGATCCCGATCTGACATTGTATCAATGTCGGGGTGTGGTGTGTAGCTGGCTAGAACCGGCCACGTTGCTCCTGGTCTACCTAGTGAACCGAGCCTGGTGATGTGATTGTGATGTTTTAGGGCGCCTTTAAACCAGAGCAGGTGCTCTTGGTAATTTAGTGGGATTTCAACATCCTCGAAAGGAGTGTATACATCCGGAGGTTCCTCTATTTTGTAATAGTGGAATTCGTGTGTTACAGCGTTTGCTGCTGGAAAGTTTATCCATGAATAGAATACCTCTGTCTGCCGATATTCATGGGCCTCTACCACGAATATGACTGTACCACCTCTTGATGTCAGTCCATTTTCTATAAGTTTGATAGTTATAGTTTTTCTTACATTTACCGGAATGATTATAACATTCGGGTCGTTTTCTCTAAGACTTGTGTCATCCGCTAGGAGTTGAGCTGCTATTCTAGCTGTCTCCCTTTCGTCTTCACTTTCCGTCATTTTTACTAACAGAAAGGTTTTTGTTGCAGATCAAGTTTCAAGGTAACAAAGATTAGGTGCACAATATTTTGGAACACTGTATCCTTCAAAGTTGACTAAACCAAAAACTATACACAGGAATCTCTTCCTACTAAGTTCCGGCAGATTTTAACCTTTTACCCACTCCAGACGTCATTTGGAGTATTTACGGGAAAAGGGGTCTGTGTGAAAAAGCACGACTGAGTTACTCTAGTGTCTTGCGTTAGATTATCGCCTTACCAAACGTTGGGCGCCATGTAGTGTAGTTCCTATATTCCCAATAGGCTCTGCGCATTGGAATAATATAAACAGCAGTGTAGACGTAGGACTGAGGTCGACTAGGTCTCTACTGACTATATTAGACTTAATTAGTTTTGCCAGCTAGCTCAGAGGTCACTAGAAACTTTCTCGAATAAACAAGGAGGAGTTTAACTTCCCTGGATAGACAAGAAGGGATTAGCTTCTGACAACCATTAAACATGACAACTTTGCTTCCTCAGAATAAGAGTGTATCTCTAGAGTCGTGTGAAAACAATAGACAGCTATTTTACTCAGTCAATCGTGCATACTTAGTTTCACCAGAGTGCAGAGAAAAGAGAGACGGGCGTTTTCAATAAAAGGTGTTATTTATTGAGCAGTCTTCTTTCTCATGCAAGAGAAATGAATTGCCACAATTTCAATACTTAGAGTAAAGTAAAGTGCGTACAGTAAAAGGAGTATTATGAAATAATACTGTAAAAGCATTGATATGGTTTCTTAGCCATATGTTACTTTAAAATAGATAAAATATATACATACACATAAACATTGACTAACGTACTCAACTGGTGCTTCTAAATACGCCTACCCCGGTGTACCTGACCTAAGCCTAATACGTGGGAAGGAGTAAGTAAGTAGCAGTTTAAGTTAAGTTGGTTTTGCCAAGGAATCTGAATCAAGAATTCTCTTTAAGGGTTTAGTCAGCTCCGTACCTGGGTATTAGAAAGCAGGAGGTCTGGTATCTCTCTCTCAGGACTCGATATCCCAGTAACCCGCGAGGGTATCTGGAAACACCGGAGCTGGATTTCTCGGCAGGAGAAAAGAGAGCGTCTCTCTCAGTGCGTCAAAGGGGAGGGGCGGCGTCCATGGGCTCTCGCATCAGCTGGGCTCTCGGGCAAGTAGATAGCCGCTCTGCTCCAAAACCACCGTGTGTTTGCTTAAGGCAACGTTGGTATATTTATACCTGAAAGGTGCCGGGTTTGACGTAAGGTTGGACATAAGACGTCAACAAAGATGTCACTAAGAACTGGCCGTTCTTACAGTGCTCACAGGAGTTCTAGGACGAAATCAAAACAAAAGCAATGGGGAATTCCCAGGTTGCTGGAGGTTTGGTTTGTTTACAGAACTCGTTGTACTTTCTAGGAGCCTGGGGAAGTAGCCTTGCTTGATTTGGACAGCATGGGCTATGACTAAATATGGCTATGATTCTTATGCCTTTATAAGGATATTATTTATTATAACCACATAAGAGCATAAGTCAGGAATATTGAATTAGGGTCCTAGATAGAATTACAACAGAAGAACATTAATCACCAGAGTCATCATGGCATTTTTATTGTTGCCGAAAATTGCTGGGGGCCAGGAAGGAGGCAGCAAGCGTTTTTAAAACCATAATATACTTGCAAACATGATGCCTTCACCTAAAGTCAGCACCCAGTGCGGTCATACTGGTTGCACCGCCCTAGAGCTGGCCCTTCTCAAGGGTCCAGTGACCTCAGTGACTGTTGTTCTAGGGTGTGCTGCTTCATAGGCCTGCCCGCAAGACTGGAGGTGAACTTCAGTATGGATAGTGGTTGACAAGCTTTGAAGGTTAACCTACACTTGTCATGCTAGGGTACACCTGCTGGTGCGAAGACACCAGGACTTTTAAGGTGTTGCGAAACCTTCGAAGGTCTAGCATGTGATTGTGCTCTCGCAGGAGAGTGGTCTGATTGGCTGGTTATTAAGGCTGAACCTGGTTCCAAGTTCCAAATTCAGCAGCTCTGACCATAGTGCCACATCCTCTATCCCACTGAACACTGTACTGCCCCACTGAGAAAAACTCCCACTGTTTTCAACTACAACCCAATTGTTGCTCGCTATAAACACCTGGATGCGCAATTTAAATTAGGCACTAGACAAGAGCAATATGCGGCCTACAAAAAAAAAAGTAACAACATCCTGGAAAAAGCAAACACTTATAGGGAATGCAAAATTTAGCAAACCATGGGAAATGTAAGCAGGAACAACATGGTTACCTTAAAGTTTTTACACTCACTATTCAGAAATCAGTGAGTGCTTTTGCCTGAAAAGTTAAGGACACGACTACAGGGCCCTGAATGGACCCATTTCAATGGCCATTGCTTATATCGTTACAAAACGTAAGCCGTATGGTAAAAAGACCACATCCCTGGACGCAGAGCCGCAACACACATTTTGTTTTCCAATCCACACATTGCAGTACCTCCAGGATTGGTGCACTAGTTCCAAGTCCAGGGAAAACAAAGACAAGAAAACAAAAATAGCGCTACACTGGTAAACTCTGTAAAAGTGGCGCTAATGTGTTTCAGTGTGAATAAAATCAGTTTGGCCAGTTTGCTACCACTCTGTCTTACTTTATTTAGTTATTTATCTATTTTTCATATTATTAGCCTTTTATTCAAATGCTGCACTTTGGAATTCAAATATCAGAAAAATCCGACATTTCCAGCAAAAGCGTCTTTCTTTTTTGGATCCATTTCACAGGAAAGCAAATAAAAGAAAGGAGAGGAAAGAGAGTGAGAACCCCGTCTTGAAGTCTTTCATGGGCGTCCGCAGGGGGGGAAAGGAGGGTCGCTCCAGGGGGGGGCAAGCGCCCCTCCTTGCCCCCCTGCGGACGCCCATGCGCGGAGATTTTACACCCTCTCCCCCGCTAAAATCTCAATTTGACAACTACTTTGTGTCAGTCCCAGGGGATTGTGACTGTTTGTGCTTAGCCCGAGCTGCGCTTAGGTCCTCTTTCAGCTTCAGCATCTGTGATTACCTCAACCTCTTCAGTCGCCTTGCCTCATCTATGAAGTGGCCTCCTGATGAATGCCTAGGGCCTCATTTATGAGGCAGTGCGTCACTTTTACGCCACTGGTGCATCACTTTTTGTGAAGTACCAGCAGCGTAAAAAATGTGCCTTAGTGCACCATCTTTACACACTTTGTAAACCTCTGCGCTACATTATACCTACGCCAGGTACAATGTATGCAGAGGGGGAAGGTGGGGGGGGGGGGGTTCTGACGCAAGAAAGGGTCATAGAAGTGACGCAGTGAAATCTATAAGATTTCATTGTGCCACTTCTAGGATATAATGCGTCAATTTCTTACGCCTGCCTCACAGCAGGTGTAAGACTGACGCAGGCCCTTTCACATGGGGCTTGCCCCATGTGAAAGGACACATTGCTGGAGTTGCGTCACTTTGGTGACACACTCCAGCAATGTGTCACTTTTGCGCCATACAGATACATCAGAAATACTGACGTATCTGTAACTACTTGCGCCATGATGCGTCATACTGTAAATATGACGCATCATTGGTGTCGCAAGGAGGGTGCAGTGAAAAGTGACACATCGCTGTTTTCACGCAGCGATGCATCACTTTTCATAAATGAGGCCCCTAGAATAGATCCCATCTCTTAGCTGACCCAACCTAAGTTCAAGTCAACTTACGATTCTACATCTCCGTAATATTTTTCACCACCACAATATCTTTCAACAGTGCCTTTTTCAGCCTTCAAGAAGTGACATGTCTCTTTCTGTTCCTATCGCCCCACTTGCAGGTTTAGTCTACAGTGGCGGCTCCTCCGTTAAGGCAGAGGAGCATCATCCCACTATTGTTTTGCAGTGAAACAAAGGGAAAATAAAATGACAGTAACTCATGTTATTATCATTTTATTTGTTCCTACTTCAGCAGGTTTGCGTGAGGGAATGGGGGCAGGGGGGTAGTGGTAGCACCCTCCTAAGTGCACAATGACTGCTTGGCCAGCCCTCTCGGCAGGCCAAACAGTCTTGCGCACTTTGCATGATGCTCAGACCAATCACAACGATTGGCTGACCACAAGTCTGGGTGTGCTTCATATGGAGGCTGAGCAAGGGAGGACTACGAAAAGCGAGACACGGATAGAAAGTGTTGAGAAGTACATTTAACTTTAAAAAAAATGTTTACACCCATTTCCCGCTGCGTCCTTCCCCTCTCGCCCACGGTCCCCTACCTCTGATTCGTGCTGGCCACCGCTGGTAGTCTAGGGAGCTGTAATTGGATGGGTGATTTATAAAAAGGGGTAACCCTGTGCAACGAGGGTCGAAACGTCGACGCTATTACCTTGGCCAAGTTAAAAAATCCAGGAACTTGGATATTAACCATTTTGTTTTCCTTGGAATATCTACTTGAAAAAACTGGCCTCTTAAACGACAAAAAATACCTCGTTTTCCTCCTTCCTCTCCAAACCAATCCCCCCACCGCCCCTGGTCATTTCTCTTTAAGGTTTTATTGTAAATAATTGTTGTGTATATAAGTGTCACTGTATACATTACACTTGTCACCTTAATCACCATTGTCACCTTTTCACAAAGTTAATGCATTTACTAGCAATGTAACGGAATGAAGTAATTCCAGGATATTGTCTTTTGTTCTGTTTTTAATACATATAAAAACTTTGTATATCAGAGAGTGTGTGCTTGTTGCTTGTCTTTTGAGCTGTTCTAAGCCTCTCCCAAAGGAATTGTTTTTGCTACCCAACAGAACCATTTTGTTTGTTAATGTAATTGGATGGGGCCAGGAGACCTGTTCCCCCTTCTACAATTTCCCCAAAAGCTACTTACGGGCTAGCATATATAGTCAATATGAACACAGGTTTTGTGTGTCAGAGTAGCAATAGTAATCCTGGAGTCAGCGTGTCTGTGTCATCTTGCATCTACCATATGCGTAGACATACCCTACCCCCTGCGGAGATTGCCACTGTTCCTCTTACCTCTGGTGAGACTTATGTTGATTGAGTACTTTCTTCATGTTCCCATCCCTCTTAATAGCAACTGACCTATGACAACATCAGTGTTGGCATTCAGTGTTGTGCATATTGGATCCTTTTCCCCATTGTTGGGTACAGACAATGATGCCAGGGCCAGGGAGTATCCGTTATAGGTCCACTTATCTACTCACTTTTTGTTAGGAAGTGACTGGCCAACAGCTGCCTCAATCAACTCAATTTTGGGAGGAATGTAATAAGTACTGAACCAGATATTCACTAAAGTGCAGCCCTTTTCGATCAGTCTTCAAAGGGGGATTTATTGAAGAAAGCATAAGTTGCTTTTGAGCAACAGCTAATTTGTACAGGATAGATATGTTCTTATGAAGGATCTTTAACTCTTACTTAGTGCCCATTATGCCGGTTAGCATGTAGGGCAGCAATGAAGGATTTGCCCTTTTGTGTGTTTTGGGCAAGTTTCTGTACGGCGCCCCAGCTGTGGTTTAGAGTCTTCATTTCTGTTTCCACAGATCACCTCCAGGGGTTCTCTGGCCAGCCTCCATTCCATTTGCCTTCTGGGGTCCAGTGGAGAACTCTTCTTGTGACAGAGTCTTGTTCTCTTCTGATGGTGTGTCCTATACATCTCCATTTTGCTATCATAATGATTTTGCCCATGGTCTCTTGTTTGCATCTGTGTAGAAAATAATTGGGGGGCACTACCAACCAGAATATAAGATCCTTAAGTATTGCCCGGCGGTGTCGCCTCTTGAACCCACAAAGAAGTTAAACTATTGAAGAGGCAGGCGCTGGAGACTGGAAGGCAGGAAACAAGGTTTTTATTTTCTCCGGAGGAGAACACAACGAAACGGACAGAAGGTATCGTTCTGAGGCGCTCTAACTGCATCCCTGAGGCCTGGCCTCTTATACACACGATTGTCTGTTTATTGCATGTAATACATTCTCGTCGATACTTTGATGTACGGAAAGACATCCTCAGAATCCCCCCCTTCCCAGCCCGTTCCCACGCAAGGTTACAGTGGAAGTCCCCGCCCCGTTCACAACAGGTGATGATCATCGCGCAGCTGGATATTCCGCCGATTCACGGAGTGTGTGGGGTTCGATCGGATCTCGTGGGGTGGGGGGGGGGGGGCTTTGATCATCTCGGGGGTCCTTTGAGGAGGGAAGCTTTCTATTGCACGGGGAGGGGCAAGGGATTGGTATCGGCAGAGCTGGGTGTCGGCCTGGGAACGGGGAAGACAAACAGGCACACGGAAAAAGGGGTTTGCATCAAAGGGCCGGGGATCATAAATGGGAAGAAGGGAGGTGTTGCGCTGGGAACAAGACGAGGGCCTGGGGCAGAGCAGCGCCGAAGAGGGGTTTTATGATTCGCGGCAGGTGCAGGCAGGGGGGGTTGTCAGCGAAGCTAGGAGAGAGAGAGAGAGACGCGCTGGCTCTCGGCGAGAGCAGGGAAGCCATGGTACCCAAAATGGCGGCTGTTTTACGCGCACAAAAGGTTTAAGGAGAGCAAGAGGGCGCCGATAATGTTGACGGTTTCAGCCCAACTTTCAACAGTCCCCCCTTTTCAACATATCTAGCCACCTTGCTTTACTCAATGTCAATTTTCATCAAATTCCTAACTTCGGTATCATACAATGCTCTCATATGTTCGCTTCCAATGTCCACAGTTTTGGGAAAAATACAACTCGCACATAAAGAACACATAGGTGGCAAACATTGAATTCCTAAGCATAGGCCACATATTACAACTACGGGAATCAGGATAATGGTGAGCAGTCTCCAGCCCCAGCTTTTGACGGTGTCCCAGAACCAACCACCAAGCGACCATTCTTCTTGCTCTTGGTGAACTTCCGAAGAGAGTCTGTGAAGATGTTCGATGGCTTTGTACACTGAGGGTGAGTTGTCCGGTATGTATGTACAACAGCTGGACCCAATAATGCGGCATGCTCCTCCACGGTCCGCCAGAACCACATCTAGAACGAGGCGGTTCTGAAGAGCCACCAAACGGACCGCTTGGAGCTCGGCAGTGTTGTTGGCAAAGATGCCCGCTGTGATGTTCATGGTTGTCTCGACTGCCTGAGTCAAATGTCGGATGGCACGGCTGTTTGCCATCGGGCCCCAGAGGGGGACGAGTCCTTTCATAGCATCGAGGAACTGCGCCCCTGTTGAGTCGGCTTGCTCAACGTCTTTGGCTCGTTTTTGCCTGTGGTGATTCGCTGGGGCCACATAAGTTGGAGGAAGGACGAAGGAGATGTAGCAAGTGCCCCCCCAGCCTTTGGGGAGCCAGGTGTAGGCCTTCGTGCCGCAGATGAAATACATGTTTGGGGATGACACAAAGGAAGGTGGATCCGTGGAATCCAGAGTTCTGGTAAAGCGGCAAGCGCTGCGACCCACCAGCTGTGTCCCAAGTCCTTCTACACACATGTGGCCTGTGACGTTGATGACCGTCAGGGCCACAGTCAGAGTGGCAGCCGTTCGTTTCCGCAGATAGGAGAAGGTGGGTCTGGTTGGATTGTTGAACACCTGCATTTCGATTCGTTCTTTAGCCGGGATGTCCATTTGGTTCGAGTCGCTGGGGGTCAGCGGGCAGAAGTGTGTCTTTGTCTTGTTTCGCCCGGCCCCATGAGAAGAATGTGCTGCAGTTCTGCTGGAGGTGGCATTGCCCGTATAGCTCTCTTGCAGGAGGATCAGCCAGGCAAGGCAGGAGCCGTGGACAGAGAAGGGTGAAGGGATGAATGGTATTGAATGTCCAGTGGCATGGGGTAGCAACCCACAGATCCAGCAGTTGGTGGTATTGGTGGCAAGATTGTGCTGGTGAAGTAGCTGCACGAAAGAGTTGTTCCAAAACTCCTTTCGCCTCTCTCTTAGTTGAGGAGAGAGCGAAATTAGATAATGTTCCTTCATGGTGGTAGGCTGAGCAGTGGTTAGGAATGTTTCGTGAGCAGGTGCGTGTTCTTCCATAATCCAGAGCGTAGTCATGAGGAGAAAACAGAGGAGGATTACGATGAAGAGTGCAATTGTCTTTGAGCTATGGAGTCTGTCTATTCTCGGATTTCTGTAGTGGGTATTTCCTGCTGTCTCCGTCGGCTTCTTATTTGGCGCTTCCATCATCTTCTTATCTGGCGCTTCCATCATCTTCGTCTTCAAGGTGCTCGGTAGTGGGCAGGACCACAGACTTAGTTTTAGCTTCTCTCCAGGTAACCCTTGGTAGTTTGGGTCACCGTTCTGAGATCCTTTAACCTAGTCCGTGGCCTACTTAGCCGAAGCTCCCTCCTTTCGACGCAGGAAATACCCTTCTCGAGATGGCACAGTGGGGTCAGGATGTTTTGAAAGTTCAAGTGTCTCAGTATCAGGGTAGCAGTTCAACGATGGTCGGTCCTGGTTCAGGAGCTCTTCTTGGGTGTTGACGGTGTCTGTCGTGGCCAGGGCTGGAGAGACCTTTTTGCAGTGATGAGCGTGCAGCCAGTGTTTCTTCCCCTCCACTCGAAGTGCGGTCCGAGTGGTGATCAGCACTTGCCAGGGGCCCGTCCACCGGGGTTCCAAACTCTTTGATCGCTGAAAATTTCGGATCAGCACGAAGTCCCCCGGCTGGATGGCGTGACCCGGACCCCTGGAAGCATCGGGGATGGCCTGCTGCACCTGCTGATGAAGGACAGACAAAGTTTCAGTCAATTTGTACAGATAATCAGACATTAGGACATCCGGAACGTCATGAATGGAAGTTGGTTTCGGGGCAGACCAGACGCTCATGGGTCGACCGAAGACAACTTCATAAGGGGTTAAGTGATGTCGGGTGGGGGTAGAGCGCATCGATAGCAATGCCAATGGGAGGGCGTCTGGCCATTTCAGGCCCGTCGTAGCCACTATTTTGGCCAGTTTAAGCTTTAGTGTGGCATTGTGTCGTTCGACAAGCCCAGCAGATTGAGGGTGGAAGACTGCGTGGAATTTCTGTTTAATACCCAGCCCATTTAGGATGAGCTGGATAACTTTGGCTACAAAGTGGGGGCCATTATCACTCCATAAAACACGACAGAGGCCATAACGGGGGAAAAACTCCTTTAACAGAACCTTTGCAGTGGCCATAGCGGTGTTGTCACGGGTTGGATATGCTTCCACCCACTTGCTAAATGCGCACACCACGACGAGTACATATTTCAGGCCTTGGCATCTGTCTAGCTGGATGTAGTCCATCTGCAGGACTTCAAATGGGTGGTTCGGGACCCCAAATCCCCCCCGGGGTACTACAGTTCCTTTCCCGGGGTTGTGTTGCAGGCATATTAAGCATTGTTGGACCAGGCGTTTGGCGGAATCTGGGATCTTGTCATTGTGCCAAACCCTGGAGACAAGTTCGATCATGGGGGCTGATCCTATGTGGGCAGGGGAGTGTGCCATGGTTAATATGGGAATCAAGTACGAATCAGGTAGCAACCATCTGTTCGTGTCTTTTGTCCGCCAGCAGCCTTCATCGTCTTTCAATCCCACCCGTGTCCATTCAGTCAATTCGTGTTGTGTGCTAGTCGTTTGTATGTCTCTAATTGTGTCCTTGGCGTCAGTCCAGTTTTCTGCTTGTGACCTGGTCACGTACATATGTGTTGTCGTTCTATTTTCAGCTGTCGTTCGGGCGGTGATGTCGGCTAGTGCATTTCCCTGTCCAATAATGTCTGTCACTTTCTTGTGTGCCTGGCATTTGATAACGGCAAGTTTGTTGGGGAGGAGGACAGCTTCGATTAAGGCGGAGACTAAATCCCCGTGCAAAATGGGTGTGCCGTGTGAGGTCAAGTATCCTCTCTCCCTCCAGAGGAGCCCAAAATGGTGAACCACCCCGAAGGCATACTGGCTGTCGGTGTAAATGTTCGCTGTGGTTCCTGTTGCCAGGATGCAGGCTCGCGTCAAAGCAATCAGTTCCGCTGCCTGGGCAGATCGCTGGGTGATGCGGGCTGTTTCTACTACAGTTCGAGCCGTGGTGACTGCATAGGCAGCGGAAGTGGTACCATCGGAGAGTTTGATGCAAGAACCGTCCACCCACAACTCCCCGTCGGGGTCAGGGAAAGCTGTGTCTCTGAGATCGACCCTACTCCTGGTCTGTTCGTCCGTAAGAGTCACGCAGTCATGTACGGGGTGCACATTGGGATCGTTCTCTGGCAAGGGTAACAGAGTTGCTGGGTTCAGTGTGGTGCATCTTTTCAGGGTGATATGGGGGGCAAGCAAGGTCAGTTCGTATCCAGTCAGTCGTGCACTTGTCAGATGTTGCGCCTTGGTTTGGTTCAGGAGGGTGTCGACTGCATGGGGTACCAGTACCGTGAGGGAATTCGAGAGTACAATCCCCTCACTCTGTCGGATAGAGACTGCAGCAGCAGCTACAGCTCGAAGGCAGGCAGGCAAGGCTCTGGCGACAGGGTCAAGAGTGGCAGAGAAGTAAGCGCACGGTCGTTGCTTAGGGCCGATGGCCTGGGTCAGGACAGATAAAGCGCACCCCTCCCTTTCGTGAGTGTAAAGGGAGAAGGGCTTTCTGTAATCAGGGGTACCCAGGACAGGGGCTGAGCAAAGGGCATCTCGCAGTTCTGTGAAGGAAGTTTGACACTCAGGAGTCCAAGGGAGTGGGAAAGGGACGTCTTTGTTTAGCAGAGAAAGCAGTGGTTTTACAACGAGGCTGAAGTTTGGTAACCATTGTCGGCAGAAGGAGGTGAGGCCTAATAGGGAGCGAACCTGCTTCTGGGTTTTAGGGACAGGGGTATCTAGAATGGTTTGGATTCGATCAGGGGTGAGTTTTCTTCCATCTTTGGACAAAAGGTGGCCTAGGTAAGTGACCTGGGGTAGGCAGAATTGCAACTTCTTCTTGGAGACCTTGTGGCCATTTTCCGCAAGGAAGTGCAAGAGTTGAATGGTGGCGGTAACCGCTAGAGGGGTGGTGTCGGCTGCCAAAAGGATGTCATCGACATATTGTACCAACACCACCCCGTCGGGTAACTGGACTTGGTCTAGTTGTCTTTTGAGGGCCTGGCTGTAGATGCTAGGGCTTTCCGTGTAGCCTTGAGGCGCTCGGCAAAACCTATATGAGCGGGCTTTTAGGGTAAAGCCGAAGAGATATCGGCTGTCTGGGTGGATGGGGATGGAGAAGAATGCGTTCTTGAGGTCGATGACGGAAAAGGTGGTGGCAGTGGATGGAATCAAGGTCAGGATGGTGGTGATGTCTGAGACCACAGGGTACTGGGGTACCACCACTTTGTTGATCTCTCGGAGGTCGATGATGAAACGGTATGCTTTCTCATCTCCCTCTCCCTGCTTCTTGATAATGGGCAAGATAGGGCTGTTGCAAACGTTGCTAACCACTTCCTCTACCACTCCTGCGTCTATCAGTGACTGGATAATCATTACCAATGCCTTCTCGCCCTCTGGCGATATCCGATATTGTGGGAGTTTTGGGAGTGTTGCGTCTGGTCGGACAGTAATGTGCACTGGGTCAATTAACATACGCCCTACGTCCGAATCCGCTTTGGCCCACAGATACGGAGGTAGAGTGTCAAGCAGGGACGCGTCAACGTCGGTGATGGAAAACATGTGTCGGGGGGAACAATGTCTAAGCAGAACGGGGTTGTCGTAAAGAAACACTCGAACTCCATCTTGAGAACACCTAATCGTCGCTCGGAAGTGTTTCAGTAAGTCAAGTCCCATAATGGCGTCAGGGCTATTGGAGGAAAGCAAGAACGTGGTGTCGGTGGTGTTGTTTTCTACGTCAAAGAGAATCGGGGCAGACAAAGGGTTGGTGGAGGGCGTTCCATCGAAACCTGTCGATGTTATGAGTGAGCCAGACAAGGGTGCCCTTGGAATCAGTCGTTTAGATAACGCACTACGTGTTGCGCCAGTGTCCACCAGAAATGGAGACTTGGTACCCAGGACCTTAGCAGTGACATAAGGGCCCTGCTGGTCAACATAGAGCTCGACTGGATCCCTCCCTCGCCCTTGGCTGTCCTATGCGAAGGTGTGAGTGTCGTCATAGTCAGATTGTTGATATTGGTTCTGCCTGGGTCGATCGAACGTATTTG
Source organism: Lissotriton helveticus (assembly GCF_964261635.1). Taxonomy (NCBI): domain Eukaryota; kingdom Metazoa; phylum Chordata; class Amphibia; order Caudata; family Salamandridae; genus Lissotriton; species Lissotriton helveticus. Next base: position 1,098,844,001 of record NC_136068.1, read on the forward strand.
GTCTGCTTGATCTGTCATTAGTCGCGTCATTTGGGGGCCCTCGTTGTTGTCCCTTAGGTCTCAGTCCGTTTGCTACATCCCTGGGGTCTTTGTTTCTGATCATTTCCAGAAGAACTGGGCACTGGGATTTCCAATGGCCAGTCCCTTTGCAGAAAGCGCACTGGTCTTCTCTAAGGTCTGTGCGTCCACTGTAGGAAGTCAGAGTGCGGTCCTGGGGAAATGTAGTCTTAGGGACGTTTGTCTGGTAGTTTCCCCGGTATTGGTCTCGTCCTATAGTCACCCCTTGCAGTTTGGCAATCATCACCCTCTCTTTTAAGTCCTTCTTCTTTTTCTCTGTCGCCCTATCGTTTTCATTTTTCTGATGCTCATAATATTGGGCCATTTGGAGAATCGCTGTAGGTTTGGAGGCTGCCCAACTACTCTCGCTGGCCTGTAGTTTCTGGGAGATTTCCGATGATAGGCCCTTAACATAATTCTGGACAAACAGATGGTGTCCGGTTGCAGTGGTCATGTCCTGGCCGCTGTAATCGGAGAACACCGTTTCAAACCGGGAGAAGTATTCCGATACATCCTCCTGGGGTTTTTGGCGACAGGCTGTTACTATCGACCAGTCCACTTTCTTTTCTGGGATTAGGGTTTTTAATTTCTCTACGATTTTATCTGGGAGGTCTAGAATGGATTTCAACGGCTTTTGTCCTGGTCCCCGTTGTTTGTCCAGGTCATCGAGTTGTGACCAGGTATGTCCAAACAGCTCAAGGTGGTCGACTTTCCGGATTTGCTTCCACACATCAGCTGGTAGACATAACCCGAAGAACAAGTCGATGTCAGCCAGGGTCATGATCGTTGAACCCAGGGCTGTACCCAATTCAGTATAGAAGGCAGTGGGGTTTTTACGTAGGTCGGGTAGAGATTTCCGGAATGTCAGTATCTCTTGCCGGTCCCATGGCTGGTAGACCCAGTTGTATACTACCCTTCCCTTCGCATCTTGGTTGTTTGCATCATCGTGAGTCCCTGTACCCCGAGGAGGAACCCAGTAAGGGGCAGCCTCACGTATCGGCATCATGGTGTTAGATTGCTCGGTTGGTGGTTCGGTCACTACGGGGGCTGCGGATTTAGCTCCCGGCTTTCGTTCAGTGAGGTGGCGGAAAACCTCAAGCGTACGCGTAAGGAGGTCCGACACATCACACTCGCCCTCATCCCCGATATCGACCTTCCGGTACAGAGTCCTTAGGCTCTCGGGACCTTTGTCTCGATATCGGTCCTCGTATGCATTCAAGACATGATAACACAGTCGTACGGTAAAATGTCGTCTGTGACTCCCTGTATACGAGCTGAACATATCTGTGATGTACTCTTCATCATCCTTCCTTTCTACCAGTGTCCTTGCTATTTTGTCGATCCCCGCTCGCTCATCTTTGTCTAGTCTGTTTGTTCTTGCAGGGCCAGCCCCTCGAGTCTCATGGTCGTCTAACGTCGTTGTTGATGCGGGTTTTAATACAAGGGGTTCGGCTGGCACAGAGGCCATTGGGGCCGACGCTGTGGCGGTACCTTCGTTTGTACCTGGGGGTGGCGCGTGCTGCGCCACGGGTTGAGAAGGGGCATATGGAGGGGGCATGTAGATGATAGGAGGACCTAACAGCAGGTCCTCATTGGCTTGTCGTTTCGAGGGTAAATCAGGGTAGAGCATGGAGGGGGTTCTAACCGGACACTGGCTTGGCGTTTCCATTTCTAGTTTCTGTTTAGCTTTCTCTCTTTCCTTTATCTCTTTTTCTAGTTTCTGAGCAGCTAGGTGGGCTGCTTTTCGCAGCTCTTTTTCCAACCTACTCTCAGTTTTCTTTTTACGTTGTTCAGTTTCTTTTCGCCACATGCCGAAGCTGTCAAGCATAGTAGGTGTTGTCTTGTTTTTACCCAGGGCAGTTTCTAGCGTTTTTATTTTATCATCATCGAAGGATCCTATCAGGGGCCATTGACTTTCTTGACCCTTTTTTGTATATTTATGCCATAGTTTACTATAGGCTATAGCGGTCAATCCATGCTTCATGAACATGTCCTTATTAGGGGTGCCTTCCAGTGGGGCTGGATGGTCCATCTCTAATAGGCGGTCCGGGCTAAACAGGCTACTAATCAGTGGGGAGAAGACAGACATGACGGCTCGTAACGAGGGACTAAAAAGTCAGCACTGCCTATCTTATCACTAGGTGCAAAGACTGGACAGAATATTTCTATTCTACGTTGTTTGCAGGCAGTGAATACCTCATGGATCAAAAATAACAAAAGACCAATAAATAACAATGGGGAGAATGAGCAGGTCCGCAAAGATCTGCGTTACCTACCCTTTTCACTATCTGCAAAAAGGGTGGTCTCTTCCCTGTTTGCAGACAGGGAATCTCCAGGAAACAATAGTTTTGCGAACAACAGTTCAGTTTCAAGTGATTATTGAGTGGGGGAGAAAAAATAAGCACGGCTGCTGCCCTACCTATCCTCCACTGCTTGCAAAGAGAGAGCCCGTTGTTTCTCCGTTTGCAGACAGTGAATCTCCAAATAAATAAAAAGAGCAATACTAGTATTTTTAAACAAACAAGCAATCAAGCAATTATTTCGCGACTTGTCGTGGTTACACGACCTTACCCGGACCGCATGGACAGTTTCCTGTCTTCCGAATCCAGCGCCCGATCGTCCTCTCTTCTTCGTTATCCTCGCGGCACTCCTGATGGTTCCCAGTCAGGACCGTAGATCACTCGAGAGAGGTCTGTTCGGAACCAGTGAAGTTCGGATGATCGGCTGTCAGACGAGGGTCTATCGGACAGACGCGTTCCCGATCGTTGCAGTCGTTCACTTTGTCGTCAGGACCTCTCCCACTGGATCCATGGGTCGCTGATGGGCCCCACGCTTGGGACGCCAATTGTAGAAAATAATTGGGGGGCACTACCAACCAGAATATAAGATCCTTAAGTATTGCCCGGCGGTGTCGCCTCTTGAACCCACAAAGAAGTTAAACTATTGAAGAGGCAGGCGCTGGAGACTGGAAGGCAGGAAACAAGGTTTTTATTTTCTCCGGAGGAGAACACAACGAAACGGACAGAAGGTATCGTTCTGAGGCGCTCTAACTGCATCCCTGAGGCCTGGCCTCTTATACACACGATTGTCTGTTTATTGCATGTAATACATTCTCGTCGATTCTTTGATGTACGGAAAGACATCCTCAGAATCCCCCCCTTCCCAGCCCGTTCCCACGCAAGGTTACAGTGGAAGTCCCCGCACCGTTCACAACAGGTGATGATCATCGCGCAGCTGGATATTCCGCCGATTCACGGAGTGTGTGGGGTTCGATCGGATCTCGTGGGGTGGGGGGGGGGGGGCTTTGATCATCTCGGGGGTCCTTTGAGGAGGGAAGCTTTCTATTGCACGGGGAGGGGCAAGGGATTGGTATTGGCAGAGCTGGGTGTCGGCCTGGGAACGGGGAAGACAAACGGGCACACGGAAAAAGGGGTTTGCATCAAAGGGCCGGGGATCATAAATGGGAAGAAGGGAGGTGTTGCGCTGGGAACAAGACGAGGGCCTGGGGCAGAGCAGCGCCGAAGAGGGGTTTTATGATTCGCGGCAGGTGCAGGCAGGGGGGGTTGTCAGCGAAGCTAGGAGAGAGAGAGAGAGACGCGCTGGCTCTCGGCGAGAGCAGGGAAGCCATGGTACCCAAAATGGCGGCTGTTTTACGCGCACAAAAGGTTTAAGGAGAGCAAGAGGGCGCCGATAATGTTGACGGTTTCAGCCCAACTTTCAACATCTGGTGAGCAGTTCCTGGTTGGAGATGGTTCACGGTCAGAACATGTGCAAGACCTTTCTCAGATTACTGGTGTTGAAGACTGGCTGTTTGGTGATATCTCTTTTCGTCATCCACCACTATTCTGATCCATAAAAGAGTCTGTACAGAACACAACTCTGGTAAAGCATCAGCTTGCTTTTGGTGCTGTTCTGAAATGACTTCCGCATTTTGTTCAGCATGCGGAAGGCATTCCTGGCCTTGTTAACTCTGTTCTTATGGTCACTTCCTAACCCATTATCATGTCTGATAGAACTGCCTATGTAGGTGAACTCTTCACTCATGGATTGATCCTCTCCATCCATCTTGATTGGTGAAGGGTTGGGATTTTGAGTGGCATGACTTATTATTTCTTTGTGTTGATCTTCTATCTTTAACTCTTGCAAATTGTGAAATGTTATTCTGACTATTGTAGTTGTTTTAGGTCCTGTTTTAACCTACCAACTCATGCCAAATTTCTTAGTTATCCTACACAAGTCAGTCTTCCCAGGCGAGCCTGCAGGATGCATTGCTCTAGTATAGATGTTATCCCCTACCTCTAAATTCCCAACCTTCTCAGCATCTTTAGGTCTGTCACACGTCATTCTCTCACACACACAGACAAATAGAATTTATAATCATCTCAGGGTTCACACCCAGTCATGATACAAGTCAGCCTTCCATAGGGGGCCACAATTCATTCTGCAAACATGGTCCATCTTACATATGCTGCCATTCCTGGGAAACATGGTGCGTCCCAGCCACCTTCTTTTACTAGAATCAATCTGCTGGCACGGTGTCTTTCCAGTCCCATGCAAAAAGAATATATAGGTGGGCTTCTCAATCCAGTTGGATTCTGACCACCACACACACACGGTTCCCTCCGGCATTCCAGAAGATTATAGTGAGTATGGAAGACCACCTAACTGTAAGGTGTTTTTCTGTAAGAATCTTTGATATCACTAGACCAACGAAATCCTAGGCTCAGTCCAGAAACACCACTCAGTCCTAATTCTCTCTCCATGCACAGCAGGAGGTGAGGCCAGCTCCCGTGTCTTCCAGGAAGTCAGAGACTGTCCTAGAACTGTACACCATCTATGTCCTGAATACATGCAAGTGCCCCGTGCCTTGAGGGTGAGCCAGCTAATAATAATCTTTGCCTTCTCAAATGACTTAGGCTGCTGGCACACTATAGAGGTGAGGGTGTTCAGAAGGTGAACTTTATAAATGTCTTTATATGTTGTTTTTATCTTGTTACATTTGCTGATGTTCCAAGACAAGTTAAATGTCAGGTTATGTCTTCTGATAATTTGCTGCTTATTCTTTTAATGTGGAAAAAGCTTTTACTTTTCTTTCTTTGAATGTAAAGTGAGATGATTTTGGAAAGTGAACTATGTTACCATATCTCTGGAGTACAGACAGGGCCAATGGAATTAGGAGGCAGGGGAGGCCTAAATTATGCATCAAAGCTGACTCAATTATGTGGCAAGAAAACACAAATTATAGGGGCTTAATGCAGCAAATTGTGTGAAGTATTACTTCGTTATTTTGTCATTTTGACACATTATCACTGTCTGGGAAAAGGTTTCACTTCATCAGTACTAGTTCCACATCCAAATGCAGCAGTAAGTAACTGAAAGCGAAGGAACTTCAGCTGCACAGCAGATCTGTTTGAGCTAGAAAGAACATTTGTTTATTGTTAAAATTTGAAGATTATGCAGCACATGAAGGATATTGAGGCAAATGCATCAAATTAATTATTATGTGGAAAACGCTACATCCTCAGAATCACACAATTCCAGGGGACGTGCGTACAGGGAGATTGAAAAAAAATACTGTTGGATGACAGTTTGTTTTTTAACCTGCTCCATGCTCGAGCACTACCCCCCGGGTGCTGCGCACGACCGTTGGCCGACGCAGCCCCGGCCACTCCGTGGAATGCCCGCACAGCAGCGGAATGTCCGCCGCGGTAAACAGGTTAATTCACAAAAAACGAAATACCTGTAAATGAACTGCACAAATATTTCAAGATTTATATCAGCAGTTATGAAAGCACAAATAAAGCCCATTTTGTTTTATAATTCTGAAGTGTAATGGAAACAAAGATTTTAATAGGACCAAAACAAATCTCGGTGATGCACAATGATAAATACTGTATTGTATTGCACATTTGTATAGTGTTAACCACCCCTATGTGTGGCACTAAAGTGCTTACCTATATGGACAGCAAGCTACTCCATATCAGGTGGTGTGTGATTAGAAAGGTGTTGTTTTTGCTTTGGCATCCTACATGGGAATTGTTTCCATGTCATGCATGATGACCATCGAATTGCGGATATCGTGTTAAGAGATGCAGCACGCAGCAGTGTGGTGGATAATGAGGTGAGAGGGGCACAGACCCGCAGTTTATGGTGTTTCATTACCCAGGGAACTTTGAACAGCCCTGCAGGTCTCATTTTCTTATTTCTAATGATTATAGTCTCCTTAGCTGGTTATTGCACTGGGTTGTCTAATCTGAAATGTTGGGGAAGATTTAATTAAATTTCACGCAACTCAGTAAGCCAACTTGCTGCACTGTGTTGTGTGATAGACATCAGAAATGTTTACAAAGATATGGTACATTTCTTCTGTCTCCTAGCGCTGGTGTATTCTATGCTGCCTAGCGTCAATGCAGGCACCCACGCGCCATTGTGCAAGGGTGCCTGCGTTACGGGTAGGATGGGTTTTATGCAGGATGGGCCATCTTCCTGCAAAAAAATTATCCTTAGAGGCATATTTCTCATTCTATATGTCCTGCAGAAGGCTGCACACATAGAACGATGAAGTAAAAAAAAATATTAAACATATGTCTCCTTGTTAAGCCTCACTGTGGAAGGCGTAACATTTTGACACATTATCAGGTTTACTAGTTTTATTAAATCTGGGAATGTGCCAAAATGCATGGATGGATGCATGGGAACGTCCATTTTCCATCCATGGAAGGGCTTACCAGTGCCAAATAATGCAAAGCACACCTGTGTGCTGCTTTGCATAACTTTGTATTTACTAAACTACGCAAAGTCACGCAAAGTAGCTCTACAAGACTTAGGGCCATATGTAGGTGGCCAAATACCGGTCGGTAAAGCCGAAATTCGGTAAATTTCAGCTTTACCGACCGGTATTTAGCCCTGTGCGATGTACGTATTACCGAATTCCATCGGTAATAACAAATCGGTAAATCATTACCGATTCCTTATTTACGGATCGGTGAACACCGAAACAAACAATGCCGAATCGGTAAATAACAAATCGGTAATAATCCCAAAATGCGATGTAGCAAAAATCGGTAATACCGAATTTGACCAAATTCGGTATTAACGATTTGGTATTTACCACTGATCCTGAACAGGTGGTAATCAGGTGCAGTGCTTAAAAACAGCCCCAAAATGCAACAGTGTGAACACAATGGCGGGCCTTTACCTCATAGCAAGGCGGCTACGTTTGAGAGCATCAGGAGTGAGTATTTGAACACGGGAAGAGTGGGTGTACAGACTGCGCGTCACATTGTTCCAATTGACTGAACCAGAAATCCATGAGATGTACAGGCTGCACCCACACACCATCCTTGACCTCATGCGGGACCTGAAACCATATCTTGAGCATCAGACACCAAGGGCGCACGCAATACCCATCCATGTACAGGTGCTCTGTTGCCTACACCTTGTGGCATCAGGAAGTTACCAGGGTGTGATAGTGGATGGTGTGTCACAGAGCTGTCTATCCCATTTTTTCAACACCTTCCTGGATGCCATGATGGACCGAATGCATAATTACATAACCTTCCCCAGTACACAGGCGGAGCTGCAGAAGACCAAGCTGGATTTCTACCAATTGGCGCAGTTCCCACACGTCATTGGATGCGTCGATGGGACCCACATACCAATCTGCCCACCTGCAGCAACAGAATACATTTACTGCAACCGCAAATCCACCCACTCCATAAATGTGCAGGTGATATGTGATGCTAAGTTCATCATAACTGACAATGTGGCCAAATTCCCAGGGAGTACCCACACCTCGTACATATTCAGGAACAGTGGTATCCATACACGTCTGGCTGCTGGTGAATTCGGAGAAGGATACCTACTAGGTAAATCAATGTGACACACCCTGATGTATACCTTGGCTCAACCTATTGGTGACACAAATTAATGGCACTTTCATTTGCATTTAGGTGACAGCGCATATGCCCTCCGGTCTTACCTACTCACACCAAATCTCAACCCATCCACCCCAAGGGAGAGGAGATACAATGTGGCACATAAGAGCACAGCCAACGTGGTGGAGCGCACCTTTGGACTGTTTAAAAGCAGATTTGGTTGCCTCCACAAAAGTGGAGGTGCACGTCAGTACAGCCCCATCAAATGTTGCAAAATAATTGCAACATGTGCAATGCTACATAATCTAGCCACAAAAAAAGGAACAGCAGTGGAACTAACTGACTCTGAGGATGAGGGCGGGGACAATCCCCAGCCAGAGCCCTGCGCAGCTGGTGTTGCAGTAGAACAGGATGGGAGACACAGACGGGCAGAGATAACGTCCAACTATTTCTGAGTGAGTAACGAGACAGAGCCAGTAAGAGTATTTGTGTAATGGTGTTTAATCAGCACACCACCAGGATTGAAAGCAGTGTCCATAAAGACATGGGTTACATCACCCATCTAATGATTGCCAAAAGCAGTAGGACCTATTTTCTGCGCTCATGCGCTGCATATCCACGTTCCCTGCCCACATTGTCTGTAGTGTCAGAATGTTCCTGTGCAGCGCTGTGGCGTTCGCTGCGCCTCCTGCCCTCGGTGGGAGAGGGCGTAATGCTACCACGGCTGGTAGCCTCCTCACTGTCCCCCCCCTTCCATTGTGGCCGCCTTCACATTCTACAGCAGTTCCAATGCAGAGGTCATTGAGACCATGACCCTGGCCACATCCCTGCTACAATGTGCCATCTCCTCCTGCATGGCAATAGACCTTCGACACATTAGGGAGGTAGCAGTGGCCAGCCGGTTCACTGCCTTGGTGTAGGCCTGAAGACTCTGCCTCTCCCTGAGCCTACCAAGACGGTCCTGCTCCAACTGGCTGCAAAGTTTGTCCACAGAGGTTGCAATTTCCCTCATTCCCTCAGGCATGTTGTTGCTCATTGAACTAATGCCCTTTTCAATCCTGTACATGTGTTTGTTCATGTGGGCCACCTCTCTGTGCAATGATCGCATCTCCCTCCATTGCAGGCGCTGGACCTTGAGCATGTTGCCTTCCAGTGCAACGAAGACACTTTCACCCTGTTCGGAGCCTTGAGGACTTGCTGGCCTTGCCCTGCGGCGTCTTGATGAAGTGTGGGCGCCCTCAGATGGAGTACCAGCCCTCACTATGTTGCCCTCCTCACGGACTGGAGACTGTTGGCCCCCTGTGCCCTCCTCCTCCGACTCCTCCATCTGCTGGAGGGTGGCCACGGCATGTCTCCTGCCTGACTGTGGTGGTGGTGGTGTTGGTGATTGTTGCAGTGGGGATTGAGTATGAGGAGATGGAGGCGTTCCCTGGCCCTGTGGTGATGTCTGTGAAGGAGTAGTTGGTGGTGGTGGTTGTGCGGAGCTTGTGTGACCTGCAGGCAAACTCTCTTCATCATGTTGCCTCCCATCTGGCCTGGCTGTCTTTGGTCTGCTCCCCTCTGCAGCACTGCGAGATGTCTCGCCTGTAATGACAGAATGTGAATATACTCACTTCTCTGGCTGCATTAGCATAGCATTAAATATCATGCCTACAGATCACAGTGACTGTCCTGAGCTTGCTAATTACTTTCACATGCTATTGTGTTTGCTAGGCTGACTGTCTTATACATCAGTTCCCTAGGACTACATCTCCCACAATGCATAGCAGGTAATGAGTAAGACACGGAGTGGAGTGGGGGCCCCTATGCCACTAAGGGGTTTGGGGTTGGGGAGGGGGTAGCACAGCATGCTGGGCTTGCATCTTACCTTGTTTCCTTGCAGCTCTGGCAGAGCTGTCTGCGTCTCCCACACCACTCACACTCTCCAGCTGGAGGGTGGACTCTGCCATCAGTTCCAGTGGTGTTGGTGCAGGTGCTGTGTTCTTCCCTCCGCCAGTTTTGCCAGCCTGCCTCTACCTCTCAGCCATCCTTGCCTTCGCCGTCTTCCTGAGGTCGTACCACCTCTTCTTGATGTCCTCAATGGAATGCTGGGTGACACCAATTGCATTTATTTTACTCTGGATCCGACTCCAGATATGTCTCTTCTGAGACTGGGGCACATGGAGGGACTGCTTCCCAAAAAGCTTGTCATGGTCCTGACTCACATCCTGAATTAGTACCTCCAACTCCTTCTCGCTGAACTTCAGCTTCCTTTTCCTTTCAGTTGCCTCCTTCTCTCTCTCCTGGCTTGCCATTTCCAAAATTTCTCTTTTTTTTGGTTTGTAGCTGTGAGGCGCTGTTGCTCCTGGATCCTCAGTTCACCTGCCTGACTCACAGTCAGCTCCAGGTTTAGTGCAGCTGCCTGGGTGTGGCCACTTCTTGTTTGGGTGGTAATTGGATGACACAGGATTGGCTGATTCATCAAATTACGAGTTTTTGAATTTCCGATTCGTTATTTACTGATTTGGTAATGGATTCGGTAAGTCCGATTTGGTATTGGTGTTTAGTTTTTTTTTTTTACCGATTCCTTCCGAATCTGTATTTTTTACCGAATTTTAGCGAATCGGTAAATGTTACCGATTTTTTACGTACATCGTATTTACCGATTCCTTAATACTGAATCGGTAATATTCGGTATTAAGGAATCCGTATTCATAGTTTACCTACATATGGCCCTTAGTAAATACCCCAAAAAATGTTGTGTCTTGGATGGACCACAAAAGTAATGCAACCCTAATGTAAAATCTTAATGAATCTGCCCCCTAGTGTTTCATTCTGGGCCAGAGCTGGCATGGTTGGAGGGAGAGAGAGGTGGAGAGATCTACTGGGAAGTATTTATTACTATCATCTCATATCATAAAGTCATTGTAAGATGTAAAGAGGCGGCCACAGTGGATAGATATTTGGGATGGGCAATCATGGACTAAATTAAAGTCCTCTGATTGACACACAGTGTGTGACAGATCTCTTCAGTTATTCCATGCGTGTTTATTTATTCATGGCTGATTTCTCTGCTGCACAGTACTGGCGAAAGACATCTCTCGTAGCGTATATGTGGTAAATTGAATGTAAGAAGTGTAAGTTACAGTTGGCCACTTACTGCTGAGTCTTATGGTATTAGTATTAGTGGGGCCCAGAAATGTTTTGTGTGAACTTACATAACTATATAATACTCCAGCGAAGCAGAGATCAGCTCTCCTTCATGTACCTGCTTATCAAAAGTAATTCACTGGTTGGGTTGTTTCCAAACTGTATATTATAAACTGAAGTTGGAGGGTGTGACTGTACTTCCAGCTTATGTTGCCGGGATGCTGGTGTCTTGGAAATAACCATGTTTTCAACTGTCTTCTGAAGTGTATCTACTCCTGGATGCTTTGAATGCTGGCTGGCAGTGTGTCAAAGAGCTTGGCAGCTTGTACTGAAAAAGAATGCCTCCTATGGATTTTGTATGGTAAGGTGGTATGATAAGTGGTCCAAACTTCAAGCGCAGCATCCTGATTTGTTTGTATTGCTTGAATTTAGCTTGTAGGTATGGTGGTCCTTTTCCTTGGAGGCTATGTGAACAATGCAAAGTGCCTTGCACAGTGCCCTTATTGCTGTAGGTAGCTATTGGGGTGATTATAACTCTGGAGTCATGTGTTCTCCTAGGTAAAGACAGAGAGGAAACCTTGCAGCAACATTTTGGATGAATTGTATTTTGTGTATTGTAAAAGCGCACACACCAAGCTATAGACTGTTGGCATAGTGAAACTCAGATATAACAATTGTGACAATGGCTAGCCGTTTCTGTTGGTAGTCAAGGTATGGGAGAATACAACATAGTGTTTTCATTCTGTATAAGGCACTTTGTTTTATGTGTTACCATATGGTATCAAAGATAGGCCTGAATCCATAATAATTCCTAGGCTTCTGATATTGTCAGTATTTTGAGCACCACATGCGGCTACATATGTTTAAATCAGATTTCCAACCAAGGCATAGTACTGAAACGGCATTATTGGAAGTTTCTAAATCCATCAAAGCCTATCTTGATCAGGGTCCTTTTGGATTTGTTGGCAGCATTTAATGCCATTTCCCATCATATCTTGCTGACTAGACTGGCTGAGATTGGGCTTGGGGGCTCTTCCTTGGTTTGGATACAATCTTTCATATCACGCAGGATGCAGTCTGTGAAAATGCAACCTTTTTCATCCTCGGTTAGGCCACTCAAATATTGAGTCCCACATGGAATTGCATTGAGCCCCACCTTATTTAATGTATAGATGCCCCCTTTGGCATTGATAGCAGAATCCCATGGCACCCAAGTAATTTCTTATGCCGATGGCACCCAATTTGTTTATTCATTGCACGGCAATGTCATAGGTGGGCAGTTGGCTTTAAAGCGATGTCTATTAGACGTGGTGGACTAGATGAATAAGAAGTATCTCAGATGTAATTCATCTAAAACAGAGATCCTCCTGTTTGGAGATGGATGTTAGTCCTGAGAAGTGGTGGCCAAGCGAACTTGGCTTACCAACTATGGCGGGGATGTGTTTTACTTTGCTATGATCCTTAAAGAAGGTTTTAGAGTTTGTTGTGTTTGATACCCGAAAAACTGTCATCCTTGCTTGCATCAGATCTATACTAGACTATGCTAGCACATTATTCCTAGGTGTATACAACTATTTACAAATTGTCAAAAATGCTGCTGCCAGATTAATCTTAGAGGTGCCCTGATGTCAATCTGTTGCCCCCCATCTTAAAGCTTCGTATGAGCTCTCCATTTAGAAGCATATTGTTTTAAGGCCTTAGTCATACCATTTCAAGCATTTCATAGGACTGCTCCCAAATATCTTTGTCAGAGACTTCTTCCTTATTATCCATCTCTTAGATTGTTAGAATTATCTCTTTTGAAGACATAGAGATTCCCCCTCAAACCTAAGGGTGGGCAATCATTCACTTACCTCGCTTCCAAGGCCTATATTGAGAATGCCCCCTTTTTGCGATACATCCTGGAGGAATTTCAGTTTAGGAAGGATTTGAAGACCTGGTTTCTTAGTACTTGAGTCCTGGCAACTCTCCTGTCTCCTTCTATAGCCAGGACACCTGTAAATTGTATCCGAGCGCTTTAAACATTTCATTATTATTATTATTTCTGTTGGAGGGGCTTCATGCTCCTTAGGCCATAATGCGCTGGCCTGGCATTTTTGGCATTGTCTGAAGGTCATAAACTCTGCCTTTGTGATATTTAGATTTAGATGGTAATTCATCATCCATGTGTTTATGGCCTGAAGACAGTCATCTATGTTTAAAATCTGGAAGTATTCCAGACCATTAAAACAAAAAAGTAGGTGATATCTACATGGTTGTAACAGGTGAGGTTGAATGATTTCATCAGATTTAGTAAGGGGGTTAGGTAGATTTTAAATAACAGAGGGGATATTATGGGCCCCTGTGGAACACCATAGTGTTGTGTATGAGGAGCTGATATGAAAGGTTTATCAACACCAGTTCACTGTCACAGCTAAGAGACCAAGAATTCAATGAGCATTAGCTGAACTCCTTTCTCATCTTTCACATATAGTATATCTAACAAGAATGTACTGTGTGAAGAGATTGTACAACTGTACGGGACATTGAGTCATGTTGTTTTTAAGCCAGCTACTTTCATGACATTTCATTTTTCCGTTACATAAGTGTTGTCACTGCCTAAACCTACTAGTCATTCCGAACCAATGTCCAATTAGAAAACTCTAGAATCCAATATGGCATGGTGCTTTGATTAGCCTATTGTGCTAGGGCAGAGTAATCATTGGTCAGGTACGACTTCCGTTTGACTGACATTGCTCCAGGCTGTGTGAAATATAGCCTGGTGAGATAATGTATCTGCTCAACAGATTGTTATTTTTTTGCAGGAGCCAGATAGTTTTTTAGGTTAATGCACCTTCTGCAGAGGTCTGCAAATACCCTAGCGATCGGTATTGTGAATCTGAAATGACCCATTGGAGCCTGTCATGTCACAAAGGGCTGCTAGAACAGACTATCTATCTTTCAAACATGGTCTAATATGTTGATAATCCTCCCAGGGCCAACATGCCGAAGATTCATCTCCTTGATCCAAATATTGTGAAAACTATAACCAGGGTATCCAAGGATGAAAGCATTTGTAATATAATTGATATATCTAAAGATCTCTGTAGAACATCGACTAACATGTTCTGATTTTTGTATGTTGTCATTTAAGATCTACATAGTATGAATCTGGATTTTGAAATTATGTGGGGGCAGATGTATCAAGATTTTGTTTTGCGATTCTGTAATTGCGAAATTTTTCGATTCGCAGTTGCAGATTCGCAAAACGGGATGTATGTAAAAAATGATTTTCTAAAAAATCACTAAAAATTCTCAGAATCCCTTGCAAATTCTTAATTTGCAAAAATCTCAAATTAAGAAATCGCAAAAAACGGGAATCTACAAAGCAGGAGCAGGTTGATGACATCACAACCAGCAAGAGGGAGTGATCACCTGCACCTGCTTGCCTGAGCCACACCCAGTGGCAGTTAGGAGAGTGTTTGGAGGCTGAACAGACCTACTAGCTGTGAAATGGAGTCCCAGAGCACACAGGAGGGCATGGCTGGTGAAAATAGAAAAAGAAAACATAAGTTTTCAGAAAAGGAGCAGGAAATCTTAATAGAAGAGATGGTGTGCAGCCATGAACTGCTTTTTGGAAAAAAGCTTTGAAAGTACCTGAATCCAGAAAAAGGAAAATCTGGCTGGAAATCCAACAAAAGGTGAATGCTGTGGGAGTCACCACCCGTACCATCGAAGAACTGAGTAAAAGATGGTATGACATGCGTCAGAGGTCCAAAGAAAGGGTGGCTGAAAGGGTAAAGGAGGCACACAAGACAGGAGGTGGAACTTCGACAGCAGAGCAACCTACACCACATGAAGAACTTGTGGAGGCCGCTCTCCTGCCTGAGAGTGTCAGTGTAGTGTCCTATATTGATAGCTCTGACCCTACTCCAAGTGTTCAAGGTAAAATTCATGTGACAAACTCAAAATTTACTAGGTGATGCATGCACACAGTGTAGATACATGTACATAGTGTAAGGGATTTTGAAGTCCAGGCTCACTGCATAACATACATGCTTTGGTCTGTTAAAAGCACTTAGACAGATTCTCCCTCTTCTTCCCGTTGAGGCCAGGCCCCTGGTGGTAAGGAGTATAATCTTATGCAGACTGGATTACTGCAATTCCCTATACCTAGGTGCCCCCTCATATATCTTGCAGGGGCTGCAGAGAGTCCAGACCTTCGCGGCCAAGTTGGCACTCAATAGACCACGCAGCTCCTCTACCACAATGGCTCTGAGAGACCTCCACTGGCTGCCCGTTAGGGACAGAGTTACATTTAAATCACTGTGCATTGTCTATAGAGCACTGCACAGTACGGGCCCCTTACCAATGCAGGAAAGATTTACATGGTACAAGCCCACTAGGCTTCTTCGCTCCTCCAGTCTGAGTCTAGCAACAACCACCAGATTCAAGAGAGCCAGGATGGGAGGTAGGGCTTTTTGCACAGCAGCGTCCCGGCTGTGGAATGAGCTGCCCCAGAACATCAGGCAAGCCGACTCCCTGATGGGTTTTAGAAGGAGCCTAAAGACCTGGCTATTTGCCAAAATCTGAGATTTCAGTACCCACTATTCAGCCCTGTATCGGCCGGCTCCATCTGATTAGATTCTCTCTAAAAGCGCCAGGATACCCGTTGGGTGGCAGTTGCGCTATACAAGAGCTATATACAATACAATACATATAGAAATGCATCACAGGAGTTGCAGTCTTACCAAGGATTGTTGTTATCTGGCAGCAATGAAACACTGGCCCACATTGTGGTGTTGTTGGTAGTCAAAATGAGAGTGTCAGGATTGTCAGAAGTTCAAAACAGAAAGCTTTATTTGTTCCAAGTTGCAGAACAAAACACAAACTCATATGTCTCACTCTACATCCACAGCACAATCAAGGGCACCAAGGGATTCCGCAGAGGGAGATGAATCACCAGTCCATTTTGGCTCTGGGGCAGAAGGTGAAACTAGTGATGACAATGGGTCTGTTTCAATTGTGCGCAGGAAGCGCAGACATGTGGCCCCTCTGCCTCCTTTGGATGATGCCATTGACCTTCAAGGGGATACAAGAGACAGTGGCCAAGACACAGTGGTCCCTGTTGAGAGCCAAGTCCAACATCAAACACAAAGAAGAACACAAGCCTACAGTGTTGATAGATCCAGGAGCAGCAGTGTTCATCCTGAGACACCCACAGTGTTTGCTGGTTTGGAGCAGGATATGCTTGATGTGCAGCGCCTACAACATAAGGCACTGCGGTCAATTAATAGACAGCTCACAAAACTCACCAACAATCAGAAAAACATTGGTGAGGGCATGAAGTCAATGGCAGCTGCAATTGACAAATTATGCATGACACTTGAGCGCACAGAGACATCTAGAAACAGGGCTGCTCATCGTGCACATGGAAGAATGCATAGTTATACAAAGGCCATTAACCGCCTATGTACAGTCACATCAAACTTTACTAGGCGCAGCATCACCATGCAGAGGGATATGAGCCAATGCACTCAAAATATTGCCAGAGGCCTGGATCAAGTGACAAGTGCTGTTGAAATACTACAAACTGTCAACTCTGGAGCCAGCACCCTAATGGCTTCTGCAGACAGTGAGGACACCTCTAGCAGGAGTAGCAACAATCCAACTCAAACATCGCAAGTCATGCAGCCCAGAAGTGGCAGACATGGTGCTGCTACTACACCTGTGTTGGAGAGCATGGAATCTGAACACCGCCCTGCACCTAGCCGCCACCTTAGAAAGTGAGCATTTACATTGCACTTCTTTCCCCTATGTTCATTACACATATGGCTGTTCTTTCACTTAATGGACAGTACAATGACTGTGCTGTAACATGTCATTGGTTATCACACAAATCATGTTTGTGAATTGTGATTAAACACAGCACCTGCAAAACACAGGTATGTTGTGAGAGTACTTTTCTTACCTAGAAGTAACTTTGTGTTATCTCAGACTGTCTCTGCCGGCCAGCCGCTGCTCCTACTACTGCTGTTCCTCTTCCAGGGGGAGGTATGGAATCATCATCAGATGTGTCTGAGTCACTCACTTCAATGTCTGTGCCTTTTCTCATTGCCATGTTATGTAGCATTGCGCAGCTTGTTATAATCTTACAACATGTTTCAGGACTGTACTGCAATGCACCTCCACTTTTGTGTATGCACCGGAAGAGGCTTTTTAAAATGCCAAATGTGCGTTCAATGACGCTGCGCGTTGACCGGTGTGCCCTGTTGTATCTTCTCTCACTTGCATTTGATGGATTCAAATATGGCGTTAGGATGAAGTCGCGCACTGCGTACGCACTGTCGCCTGCATGGAAGAAAAGTAAGAGTAAGTGTATGTTCCACTGACAATTTACTAATGTATGGAAGGATGGGTGTGTGAGATATATTTACCAAGCAGGTATCCCTCTCCAAACTGTCCTGCACTCAGAGGTCCATGAATCCCACTATGTCTGAAAATGAAGGAGTCATGTGTGCTGCCTGGGTATTTGACCACAATATCCTTGATTATGTATTTGGCATTGCACACAATCTGGATGTTCAGGGAATGGTAGCTTTTCCTATTCCTGAAGACATATTCTGTAGCTGCTGGTGGTGTAATGGCGATATGGGTGCCATCCATGCAGCCAATCACATGGGGAAAACGTGCAATTTGGTAAAATTCCAGTTTTGTTTCTTGCAAGGCCTGTTGGGTGTTTGAAAAATAGATGTGAAGTTGAAGCCTGTTCAGCATTGCATCCAAAAAGGCATGAAAGAAGCACGAAAGAGCACTCTGGGATACCCCACCAACCTCTGCTATGACGCTTTGAAAAGACCCTGAAGCCAGTAAGTGCAGTGAGCACAATACTTGCACATGGATAGGAATTGATTGTGTCCTGCCTGTTGGGTGCTCAAAAAAAGGTTTCAATTCATGTATGAGGTCCAAGATGGTGTGTGGGTGAAGTCTGTATTTATCATAGATGTCCCCTTCAGTCTGCTGGAACAGTGTGATGCGCAGTCTGAATATTCGCTCCTGTCTCTGTCTCCTCTGTGCAAGGGCATGGATACGCAGCCTCCTGGCTATCAGGTATAGTCCAACCATTTTGGAACTTTCCATTGCATTGTGGATTTCTTTTTATACTTTCAACCTGGTTACCACCTGCATGAACTTGGTGTTAATTGCGTTTTCTTAAAATGCGATTTTCCCAAATTCGCAATTTGTGACTTTTTCATACATCTCTTTGCGATTTCTTAATTTGCGATTTCAGGTTTGCGAATTTCGCAAACAACACAACTCACTAAATTAGAAATCGCAAAAATATTCACAGAAAATGTGTTCTCGCAACATAAGGAATCGCAATTTTTGTGATTCCTTATATTGCGGTGCAAATTCTTACATACATACCATTTCTCTATTTTTTTGCCGCAAACGCTGTTTTTTTGCGATTCGCAGCGTTTGCGACAAAAAAATGGTTGATACATCTGCTCCGTGGTTCCTTAGAAATTATTTATAGCCACAGCAAATTAATTTGCTGTTATGAGGTACCATGTAATGAATGTGCTTAATGCATAATATTTCACAAAATCGCTAGGTGGTATGAATTTTATGGATCCTCTCAGATTCTGGAATATTACCTAACAGAATTATGTGATTTAGCCAACGTTTGGTGTTTACAGAGCATTCTGGGCAAGAAGATATGGGAATCCATGCAAGCCACACCACCTGAGCCTACCCTAGCAACCTTGTTTTTAGCAATGTCTGGGCCTGGCAGGTTTAATTGGGTGCTGACCTATCCATGGCCTAAATACTGTACCTACCGACATTGCAGAAATGGTCAATTTGCACGCAAAAATCTTGATCGGTCCTTGTGTCATAGGGGCCTTAGGGAGCTTTTCCTTTGATGGGCAAAAGCACAGTCACACACATGGGGTAGTATTGTTATCAGGAGAAGTGTAGGAATGCTGTTTAATTAGGACAGTGGTGGATTCCTGTAGTTTCCTAGCGCATCATCTTTCACTTTTGTTTTGCTGTGAAATGAAATGAAGTAGCATTTATAAAGTGCATGGTTACCTGAAGGCATCCCAGCATTAGGGTCAAACTGCAATAGACTAAGGCAATCAGTGTGGAAAGAGTCAGGTCTTAAGCCTCTTACGGAAGATGGAGTGGTCTGATTATTTACGCAGATGCAGCGGCAAGGTATTCCAAAATGTGTAGGTATTATAGGAAAAAAGTTGGCCGCCGCTTCTGGACCTCCTGATTCTGAGAACAGACGCTAGATGAAGATCATTAGAGAGTAACTGCCTATGCGCTTTATAGGGTCGGACAAAAGATGAAATAATATCCGACCCCTTCCCCCCAAGCATCTTGTGGGTGGTGCAGAGAGCTTTAAAATTAACCCTTTCCTGGATATGGAGCCAATGTAAAGATCTGAGGGTGGGCTTGGCTGATTGACAACTAGGGACACCCTCAAGAGTCCGGGCGGCACAGTTTTGCATAGTTTGGAGTTTTTTTAAAACCGCACCAGAGGCACCAAGATAAAGAGCATTACCATAGTCCAGGCAAGATAAAATAAGCGCCTGGCCTACGAGCTTTCTTGCTAAAGGGGGAAGCAGTGGCAGCAGCACTTTACGCAGCAATTTTAAGATGCCACAACAGGAGGCTATTGCCTTCCTGGCTTGAGTTTTAAAGTTGAGTTCAGAATCAAGCCAGAAACCCAAGCTCCTTATTTCTGATTTGGGGACTGGCGTATGGCCTACCTCGAGGGGGGAGGGATTACCGAGCAACATGAGCTCAGTCTTGGCCCCGTTCAATTTAAGATGGGAAAGACATCCAGAGAAACCTTCCTGCCTGCCTGCATAGCCCGTGGCAGGGGCTTGCAGCACTCCTGAACACCGCACCGTGAGGGGAACGGTCAAGCTGACCGGCAAAGCCGTGAGGGGAACGGTGGTAGTTCCCATCGGGGAACTACACTACCCAGCAGCCCCGGGACCGGCGCACAACAGAGGGATCACCAGCGCGCCCGGAGGCGCTTCATAGCTTGCGTCTTCGGCGAGCTCGGGGGGAACCAGAGAAACCTTCCTGCCTGCCTGCATAGCCCGTGGCAGGGGCTTGCAGCACTCCTGAACACCGCACCGTGAGGGGAACGGTCAAGCTGACCGGCAAAGCCGTGAGGGGAACGGCGGTAGTTCCCATCGGGGAACTACACTACCCAGCAGCCCCGGGACCGGCACACAACAGAGGGATCACCAGCGCGCCCGGAGGCGCTTCATAGCTTGCGTCTTCGGCGAGCTCGGGGGGAACCAGAGAAACCTTCCTGCCTGCCTGCATAGCCCATGGCAGGGGCTTGCAGCACTCCTGAACACCGCACCGTGAGGGGAACGGTCAAGCTGACCGGCAAAGCCGTGAGGGGAACGGTGGTAGTTCCCATCGGGGAACTACACTACCCAGCAGCCCCGGGACCAGCGCACAACAGAGGGATCACCAGCGCGCCCGGAGGCGCTTCATAGCTTGCGTCCTCCACTCGCACCGCGAGTCGCGCGCGGGAGAAGCCCGGGACAAGGGCGGGCCCTCTGTGGCCTTCAGAGGCCGCAAGAGGCAGGGCAGGGCAACCCCTTTTGCATCTCGCCTGATTTCCACTGGATAAAGGAGGTAAAACTTATCGACTTATAACAGTGACTGCCTTGACTCACATTTGGGCTAACAGAAAAGGACCTTTGACATTATACATTGGCCCAGCACTGGTGTTTGTTGTTGCTTTCATATTTCTCTCATATATGAAAGCAACCCGCATTATGGTTGGTAAAGGGCCCATAAATAATACTAACTCCCATGGGGGGCCTGGAAAGGGGACTTTGGCCAAATTAAAATCCAGCCGTGATTCCCCTTTGGTGACAGCTAACTACTGCCAATCACTATCCTTATTGGAAGAACTTAATGCGCTTTGTAAAACTAATTAAACCTGGACTGAAGAGGGAAATAATCAAACTAGTGCCCCAATATCTATAAGTCCTAAGTATAACACACCACCCAATTCTAAAGCAATCCACCTGGGAACCCCCTCTCTAACTTCAGTTAAAGATAGTATTCATTTAATAACTAACCCTCAGACCCCCCTACTAAAAGAAAGCGGTATGCAAGTTCCCCCTCAGCCACTAGCAATACCCCGAAATCATCCAGGGCATGCTCAACTTCAGATTCTCCCCTATCTATCATACCAACTGACCCACTGGCTCTGATTGAACTTATTGTTAAATCTTTAATATCCCCATTGGTTAAAGGAATTATAGTAATAGGGGAAAAAGTAACATCTATAGAAGAGACAATGAAGGCAAACGCAATCCTTTTAGAAAGTCTGGTAGGAGCTAACAAGGTAGAACCCCCAGCCACTGCCGATCTCCCAACATCTTTCACACAAAGCAGTACCCCCCCAACCCAGTTATCTGCCCCAAAAAAACCTAAAAAGTCACTAATATCCAATACTCGGCAGACTACACCAAAAATGGCAATGCCACAGGGCGCTGATAACAGAGTAGGGTCGATCAAAGATCCAACGCCCTTAGTGGGGACTCTCTCCAACTATGGCTATAGACAAAGAAAAATCAACCAAATTGATTTACCACCGGAGGCTGCTCCATTTGTATGCATTCTTTCAGTTGTGCCCGAATTAAGTAATGGTAAGATCGAGGGACAGGCGGAATTGGCAAACAAGGTATCTTTCTGGCTAACAAAGAATAGGCCCCTCCCACCAAACATCGTTGGGAAAATTTTGAACGTCAGAAGGGTGAAATGGTTGGGTCCTCTAACTAAAGATACAGCAGGTGATCTGATCCTCGTAAATTTTAGGGATCCCCGTGTCGTCCCTTATCTGCAAGGCTGGCAGCCTTAAAGGGGTGACGGCCCAATAGTTATAAGGGAATTGAGAGACTTTTACCCCAGAATCGCATACATGCTCCCAGTAAGATTAAAGACAGAAAAGAATCACTGTAGGGGCAATAAAGGCCATACACTCAGCAATTACAATTTACCCACTCGGAATCGTTTTTCTGTACTCACCGATACAGATTGGGTGTAGTGACCTGATAAATTGATCATTGAATGGTCTGACAATAAAATCCAGAAGCCTGGGGTTGTCTATTACCATAGTTAGTGCTACACCAGGAGAACTGCAGAACTGCAGGGGAGGCGGCATTAAGTGTGGAAAAGTTGCTATGAGTAGATTGTTCACATCTAGATTGAGCGAGGGTTGTATCCCCCTTACTATAAACAAATGAAATTTCTTGCTAATGCACTTTGCACTTTCGCATAATTTTAAACTATTTTGTAATATTGTATTTTGTAATATTGTGGTGAATCTATTGTATGTATGAACCCATCTATGCTTTGGTTTGGTATTTCCTTTTATCATGTATTGATATGAAGTATTTTAAAAATTGTACTGTGCTTTTATGGTTGCTTTGTTTCAACCGAATAAAGCTTGTTGATGATGATGGGAAAGACACATCCATCTCATCACCTCCTTGAGGCAGGGGCCCAGACAGGTTGAGGGGCTGCTTTTATGATTGAATGACACCACTAATTGGGTATCATCGGCATACATAATTATATACACCCCAAATGGCAAAACAATCTCTGCAAGGGGGACCATATATGCATTGAAAAGAGTGGGACTCAGGGGTGACCCCTGCGGCACTCCACAATACAAAGGTCTGGGACTTGAAATGGCCTCACCCCCGAAAATCTGGTAGGATCTATCCTCCAGGAAGGAACACAGCCAGTCAAGCACTGTTCCTGTTACACCCAACTCCTTAAGTAGGTGGATTAGGATACCGTGATTCACTGTATCAAATGCCGCGCTGAGATCTAACAGTATCACGGCTAAGGATCCCCCTGCATCGAGGATTCTCCTTGACTCCTCTACGACGGCCAATAAAGCAGTCTCAGTCCCTTGCGAGGGGCGGAATCCGGTTTGAGTTGGAGGTAGAAGCTTACCCACTTTCAGGTGCTTGGAGAGAACCATGTTGACAAACGTCTCAGCGATTTTACTAAAATGGGGCGATAGTGAACAAGGCAGTCTGGATCTAGGCCAGGCTTCTTCAACAATGCCGTTACCAACGCCTCTTCCATGAGGAAGCAACCACTCCAGAAGACAAGGAGGAGTTAATCATATCTATGAGGAATGGGCCAACCAAACCGGATCTAAGATTTTTAGGGGGGGCCGGATCTCGAGGTAATCCACACTTGACCCGAGCAGAGATAGTGAGGAATGTTTCCTCATTCAAGTGAGGAACTGCTTCCAGTAGGAGAATCTCCCTCATGGCAGTAGTTGCTTCGGAAAGGAAGGTTAAATCAGGTTCAGTAAACAAAATTCAAATTGATTGATTTTGTTATGAAAGTAATCCACAAGCTCGTTCTAACGTTCATCAGTAGGCTCAAGGGTGCCAGGGACAGCTATACCTTGTGTGAATTCCTTGACAATACGGAAGGTTTCACAAGATGAGTTTGCTGCATAAGAGATTTTTTCGCTATAATAGACAGTTTGGGCTTTTTTAATTTCCATCTTATAGACTTTGACAGTGTCCCTATATTCTTTTTTCCTAGAGAGGGAGAAGTCTTTCCTCCACGCTCTCTCCGCCTTTTTACAGATCTGTTTTAATTTCCGTAACAGGGGAGTGTACCAGGCCGATTTATTGGGGCCTACCTTCACTTTATTGGTCTTTTTAGGAAGAACTAGATATAAAGTGTCTTCCATCCAATGATTAAATTGGTCATTGGCCACTTCCGGATTTGGGTTGATTGAGGGTGCGCTGCCATCCAAGGAAAGGGTCCATTCTTCTAGCTGCAGTTTCCGCCAACAGCGAGTAGTTTTCTTTACAGGCAGAGCGGAAGGGATAGACACCTTGGGGGACCAATCAAGGGAGAGATCAAGTGGTGATCAGACCAGGGGATGGGTATAGGTTCACGGCAGTGCAGCTCCTGCTGATTTGAGAAGACCGGGTCAAGAAGATGCCCTTTCACGTGAGTGGCATAAGGTACTCTTTGTAAGAGTTGGAGAGCTGCGAGATCGGCAAAGAATTCTACAGCACTTTTAGATGTTAGATCATCAAAGTGAATATTCAGATCCCCTAGGATAACAAAATTAGAGGCCGTAGTAGCTAAATTGGTGATTGCTTCAGGTAAGGAGGATAAAAACTGGGCCGAAGGTCCAGGGGGACGATATATGAGGATACCTGAAAGGGAGAGCAGAGGAGTGAAAACTACAGAAAATGGAGGTTTTTACACTCCGTCAAAGGACTTCCAAAAATTCGACAAGTCAAATTGTTTTTATAAATGATGGCTACTCCACCTCCTACCCCTGTCGGCCTGTCCAACCTTTGTATTAGATAGTCCGGCAGAAGAGTATGGATGATATCAGGGCCAGAGTTGGAGTTGGTCCAAGTTTCAGTAAGAAACAACAAATCAGGAATTTCAGTAGTTAATAAAATATTCAGTTCGGCGGAATGCTTAGGTAGGGATCTACAATTAAGTAGAAAAATCTTAAATGTTTTTACGGAAAATTCCACGAGAGTTGGAGGGGGGAGAGATTTCTGTATCCCAGACGGTCTATGATGGCAGATTAATAAGGGACTATGGGGATCAAGGGAGTGAAGGCAGTTCATATCAGGGATAAAGTTAAGAATGGATAGATGAGCCGGGCTATAGCAGTACCTTACTGGGGCAGAGGGACCTGGGATCGTGGCCCCTGGATCCGGCAGGGCCCAGCCAGGGGCGCAGACGGGCTTGCCTTATGCACGCCTTTGGCGCGGCAGCGACGCGCCCGCTGCGCGCGTCCGCTGCGCGGTTGCTTCATCGATCTATTTATACCTTAAGTCGGGTTTCAGCGACTAGAACGCTGACCCGAAAATGGCCGCCAAAGCGGAGCCTACTAAGCCTTAAGACCCCCCCCACGAGCATTGAACACAGCTCAGTACAAAAACAAGAGGGTGAGTGCAATCAGAAATTGTGCGAGGTAATTTTAAAACAACACAGTATTGTACATTCAATTTTTAAAAACACAATTTTTGGACAGCAAAGCCAACTAGCAATAGTTAAAAGGTAGCAGACGCAGTATTGAGCAAGAAAGAGTAAAGAGTTCTTCCGATAGCAGCTACGCGATATCAGGACCTGCTGCGCAGTTGCTTCATCAGTCTATTTATCCCTTAAGTCGGGTTTCAGCAACTAGAACGCTCACCCAAAAATAGACGCTGTGTAACGATTTGTGGGAAGCATTTACCTTGCATTCAGACTTTGATTTTGGAAAAAGAAAATTCTGGTGTTTTTACCAGAAGCATTCTCTTTTCCAGTACTGTGGATGACCAGTTGAAGCCCACCACACTGTGAAAGTAGTTTGGTGGACGTCAACGGGTCATCATCTGCCCTACAGTAGTTAAAACCCCTGAAATCCATGTATCCTGATGTCCTGTCCAACACAAGCTCACAACAAGCTGCAGAGATATGATGGCCACATTGCACTAAATTCTTTGTTCCATGATTGTAGGGGACTTCTCCAGTGCCAAGAGTCCCCATGATGGTAGGCTTCTGGGACTAGGGAATAGAAAAAGCACAGTGGTCAAAGAAAGGTGGCAGGTGCTGCTAATGGCCATGCACTGCCAAGAGAAAGTTTCAGTTCTCATACATGGTCTATAGAGAAGAGGGCTAGGGAGAGAAATAAGAAGTTTAAAAAAGACAGAAGAGAAGTGTTAGACCTGCCACCTATGGGTCTCCCTTCCATTTTTCACTTTTGTCTCCTCTGTCTTTGCTGGTGCTATATGCTCTGGGCACTGTGCTACTGCCATTCGGTGCCACAGCGCAAATGCTCCCTATTGTAAATTGACTGTATTATATTCTATAATCCTAATTGACCCACAGAACATGGTTCTGGCTGGGTTCAGTGGTTTGTGGCTTTTTGAGAACTAACACTTTTGGGGTATAAAGATCTGTGCAAAAACCCTTACACGGTGTATGACTTCTGGATGTCAAGACAAACCTCTGTCCGTGTAACTAGAGGAAAAGGATTTGGAAACTTTCATCCATCTTGCTGAAGCAACTACCCAAGGGCCTGATTTGAGCTTGCCTCCTGCTGAAGTCTCATGGACATTAAACTTCACCCATCAGCCGTCCGGATTCCTACTTGGAGGAATTCTACTCGCAGGTGAGGCCTCTGTTGTGAATTCCAGAGCCTCTGGTTCTACTGCGGGGAACGCGGCCTGAAAGTCATCGTTGTCGCTATAGTGGGCCGCTGCACCTGAGGAGCTGTGCCGCTGAGTGCCTGCATTTGCTGTCCTACGAGAATCATTGCTATCACTATTGTGGGCCACTGCTGCTGAGGAGCTGTGCCGCTGAGTGCCCGCATTTACCATCCTACGAGAATCATCACCATCGCTATTGTGGGCTGCTGCAGCTGAGGAGCTGTGCCACTGAGTGCCCGCACTAGTCACCACTTCGAGGATCTTGTTATCACCTGCGTGTGCCGCTGAGTCCTGCCTTTTAGCCCCGTCCCAGGATTATCGTGAGTGCACGCCGCGGATCGCTACGGCCAAGAGCTGTGGCTGCTGCGAGTCCACTTGTCATCACCGCAGCTTCCTTGTGAGGCTGCGTGCCGTGCCCCTTTAAATCTCAGGTACATTGTGCATCACCGGGTCGTGTGGACCCCGGCCTCGAATTATCTTCGTTCCACACGCTTTTTGAGTGCCTTGATTGCTTTTGAAGTGAATCTGTAATTATGTGCATTGTGGTTTCTTGAGTGCTTTTAAACCTCGTGTTCAGTCTATATAAAGATAACTATTTTTCGATTCCTACTGGCGGTCCGTTTGTAGCGTCCTTCCTGCGTTATTGCGTATGGTCATAAATGCTTCACACACTGCCTCTGAGATAGGCCTGTCTGCTCGTGCTATGTTACCACAGGGCTGAGCAGTGGTTACCAAAGGGTGTAGCCCCCTTACTCTGACTTAGGAAGAAGGATCCCTATTTGGACCTCAGCGCCAGCCGCTGCCAAGTAGAGATCCCCATTTCTAACAAGAAGATTGAGAGAAGGAGTTCTGTAAACAGAAGGAAGATTTTGAGAGAGAAATAAAAGTAAATATAAAAAGCAAGAGAAAGCAGGCAAGGGGCAGGAATGGGAAGATAGATGCAGCAGCAAACACTAAAGTATAATGGGCATAAGGTTATGTGAGACAGTGTGGACAGAGATTGGGAGTTTGGGAGAGAATAGAGAAAGTAACAGAGAGCCTCAAGTAGCTAATGGAGAGCTAGGTACATGTAGAGAAATTTTGATAGGAGATTTGAAGTGCCATTTGTAGCTAATCATGTTTTTGCTAATACACCGGCCCAATAAGATTTCCAAGCAAAACTGTGCGCTTAATTTCTCAAACGGATCTTAGTGTAGGATCCAAAAAATCAATTTGCCTAGCGGTCCTTAAAATCCTAACAATGCCCCTCCCCCTTGTTATTAGTTCCTCTTGGTGAGAAGTGCTGATGCGTTCTCTTTTAACCGCATGCGTGCGGCCGTTTTTCCCGCTGTGTGCGGCATTTTTAAAATTACCGCGATTCATGACGAGCTGAGCTCGTCATCAGCATGGAAGGTGTTAATGCATCTGAGCCATGTGTATATGTGGTGTTATAGTTGCAAGAAAGTACAACCTACTTGCTGAGAAGTTCAAGATCTGTTAATGAGGTGATTTAGCATTCCAGTGCACGTTTAAATATGGAAGTGGCTTCACTGTTTCATAACAAGAAGCTAGACTTTTGTCATCACATGTAGTATTGCCGAACATTCCCTCTGCAAGTAAATATTTTCCATTTCTTGTTTACATGGCAGGCTTCCATACTTTTTAACCCGTTGGCTGCTGCCGTCGGCCAACGGTCGTCGCGTGCACTACCTTGGTAGTGCTGCGCACGTCCGTTGGCCAACGCTGCCCCACCCGTTTTTCGAACATTCAGCACTGGAGCTGAACGTTCGACGCAGCCAACGGGTTAAGAAAAGTACATGCTTGTTAGTGTTTACTTTGTAAAAAAAATAAGTACCAGGGCCCTCGTTGGGAGGCCACTTCCGCCTGGGTCGTCCATTGCTGCTGTCAGCACTGCTAATTACAGTAAATACACAACTACTAACATCACACTCCTACAAGTGTGATAATTCAGACAATTCCAAGACCCCAAAGCTACGAGAATTGTTTTGGTGACAGGAATTAATCATCTTTAATGCATATTTAATTAAAAACACAACTGTTGTTGTGCTGGTCTCTTAATTACAAACAGTGCCACCTTGTTCAGACTGTCATAATTGCCGCTGTTAGCACTCTAGAGCTGGTGCCGAGCACTGGAAATCACTAGCTCAAATTTAAGCACTGATGCTTGTCCAAGCAATGTTAGCCACATAAAGGATGCCACTTCGAGGATCTAATGCAATGAATCTACTGAATGTGAAAGAGTGGAGAGTGCCTATGATTCTGGACGTGGTGGACTATGTAGCATTCAAATGGGAGGTAAGATGCAAACAGTATCAAACATAGTTGTTATCACAGAGCAGGTTCCTAGATGCAAACCGTGAAGCTTCCACCCAGAGCATTAGAGTCAGTGTGGCTGCCAGCCCATCTATGACTCCTCTAACTGAAGATGTCCTCAGCCAGGCCACAAGCCTCAGATGGACCCATCCTAGGTTCACACAATAATCTATATTTTACCATGCCTACCTGTCTTGCTGGTCGATGTCTAAAGATGTTTTTTTTTTGTACATCTTGCACACAACATGCCAGTAGCTATGAGAGGTATTTTGCTAATGTTAGATTTGCTTGGGAATAGGGGTAACTAAAGTGTTCTATGATTTCATGTGATGATGCTTTTTTCTTGTGTAAAATAAATGTAATAACTGGTCTTGATGATATGAAATGAAATGTTTAAACTGCCCTTGCTTTTAAAAAACTTTTTTAAACGCATTTTATGTATATCTTTTCGGAAATATTTCTGAAATTTTAAATGTCTATAACCTTTTTATACCAATAAAAATACTGTGAGCGCTATATTCTAGTCTGAAAATACATTGAAAAACGGGTTCAATAAGAGTTTGGCTTGAAAGAATGAGAGTAGAGTGTGAGAATCTATAGGTTTCGTTTCCAGGGATTTTCCTTTGGGCTTACATACTTCACAACAGTCCAGGGCCGGACTGGCCGTAGTGGGCACCGGGCATTTCTCCGGTGGGCCGGAGGGATGAGGCAGGTTTTGTGCCCATAGGGGCCGGTTTGGCACTGGGGGATGGTTTTGCAGCAGTGCTGCAATATTGGCCCCCTGTAACAAAAGTGGGAGCGGTCCTTTTTGCTATCACCCCACCTCCCCCACCACAACCACCCCGCTCCCAAGGCCGGTCGAGAGCAGCAATCTGCCAGGGCTAGTTGCTGTTCCCAGCCCTGCAACAGTCTGTGACCGAAAGAGGTAGAGTCAGTTATTACAGCTTGGCTATTCAGATAAATTAATGAGGGGCCCTGTCATGACCGAATAACAATGTACCCCCTTGAAGGGTGGGGCTCTGGGCCACAGGCCTCTTTGCCCATCCCTTAAGCCGTGTCTGGCTGAGAAGACACTACCATATTCATTTATCTGCCTTTGCCTAGGGCGCACTTTAATAAAGTGCCATAGCCTGTCACTCATGTCTGGGATCTCCACCATACCTGGCCTACTCCAAACTACTGTAAATAATCACAAGACCCTTTGCGGCAGATTTACAAGCCCCTTGCGCCACTTTTGCGTCACTTTCCCCATGTTAAAAGTGACGCAAAAGTGGCGCAAGGGGCTTGTAAATCTGCCCCTTTGTTTCTTCAGAGATGAACCCTCACACAGCAAGTGAGATCGACAGCTTATTTCCCGAAGTATGGGTGGTGATTCCCTTGAATTTTCTCAGAAATCTATCTCTTCCCCACTGGGTCACCAACATGACAGCGCTCTCTAGAAACTGTTTTGCGAGTTTCCTTTCAACAAATGTGTCTTTCTTCACAGTGTTTGTCATTTGCGGAGTAACGCAGTCCCGGTCTCACAAAGCATACAGTTTTGTCTTTGTGTATTGTTCCGTCCCTCCCTCTCCCCCTCCGTTGGGCTTGGCAGGTGTCGTAACTCACCCCAGGCAATACTCTTATTCGAGCTGCTGTTATTTCCAAAACTGGATGGACTGCATTTCTGTGCGAGAGACACTTCCTTCCATATACCACTCTTTGACCGCAGCTGCAGGCTCCTTTTACAACAAGCATTTGCAATGCAATAGGTCTCGCATTAGGAAAGTTTGAGCTATTGGTATTGTAAATGCCAAAGTTTTTATTTATGTTTCTTTTTTTTTAAATAGCTAAATTAATAGCTTCGTCATTTACAATGCCAATAGTTATAACTTTCGCAAATGTGATACCTATAGCATTTGTAATGCAATATGTTTTGTATTTACAAACCGCGAGAGGACAAAAAAAAGCTCCGGACCACCGCCTCCTCCCAGGCCTTCAAAAGGGACCTCAAAGTTCTCCTCCTCCAGAGACTATTCCAAAAGTAATTCATGTCCCACTACTGATAATTTCTACTTTCCATGACCATGGAAGTGCCTTCCCAGTGTATGCCTGTGATTGGAGGGTCTGCCTTTTTGCAGTATTTTCCATGTACTGGTGTTCAGTGCCCTTTTGTAACATGCACACACCACTCTGCCCTTGCAACACACGGCTGCTACCTCTCACATGTCTTTGCCTTTGATACTTGCACAAGTGCCACCTTGCCCATGTAACGCTTGTTCCTGAGCCTGAGTGTCTAGCACTTATTGCAGGACTATACCTCTAATTATACTCTGTTTTCTCTTATAACTGCACACTTGTCACTTTCATTTCCTCTTGTGCACTTTTGACTACCTCATGTATTTTGGTTGCTCACAATTTTTACTCAAGTATTTTGTTTGCTCACGATTGTCACTATTACCTTTACTACCTCATGTATTTTGGTTGCTCACAATTTTTACTCAAGTATTTTGTTTGCTCACGATTGTCACTATTACCTTTACTACCTCGTGTATTTTTGGTTGCTCATAGTTTTTACTACCTCATGTATTTTGTTTGCTCACAATTGTCACTATTACCTTATGTAAGTAACGTATGTTTTTGCAACCTGTTCTTTTGTAATGTTTCTTATTATGTTTCATTTCTGTTCCTAATTTGAAGCGCTCTGACGCCTTCGGGTAAAGTCCGCGCTATATAAAAATGCATAAATACATAAATAAATAAATACCGCCTTCGGGTAAAGTCCGCGCTATATAAAAATGCATAAATACATAAATAAATAAATACCGCCTTCGGGTAAAGTCCGCGCTATATAAAAATGCATAAATAAATAAATAAATAAATACCGCAAATCAAACATCCTCGTCACTCTGCCGGCCTGCGACCAGGAAGTCAGGCAGGCCGGCGCGACAACCCGAAACAGGAAGTAGGAG
Organism: Lissotriton helveticus; assembly: GCF_964261635.1. NCBI lineage: Eukaryota > Metazoa > Chordata > Amphibia > Caudata > Salamandridae > Lissotriton > Lissotriton helveticus. The sequence continues at coordinate 1,098,875,552 of NC_136068.1, forward strand.
GGCGGGAGCCTACCCCGCCTCCCACGGAAGAGCCGCGATTGTTTGGAGCACCGGAGCAGGCAGGAGCCTACCCTGCGCCCCGGTGCCGAAGGAGGGAAGAAGAGTCCTGCTGCCGGGCCCTGCAGCTGAGGAGAGCCACCGCACGAAGGAAGCCGGTGAGTGGGTTGCTGAGCTGCGAGGGGGGGTGGGGAGGGGGAGCATATGTGTGCACGCGCATTTGCGGGGGGGGGGGGCGGGCTGTGTATGTGTGTGTGCGTGCGTGCGTGTGTGTGTGTGTATGTGTCTTGGAGTGCGTGTGTGTGACTGTGGGGGAGGGGGTGTGTGTGTGAGCGAGTGTCTGTCTGCGCGCGCATGTGTACGGCGCGGGACGCGACGTGCGCGTTCGCGCACACGAATCCAGGAAAGCAAGCTCGTACACCCTCTTGTCCTCCTTCCCCTCAGACTGATCGCTATACGTCTCCAGCTGGACACATGCATCCGCTTGCGGATGCATTGCCAGCGAGACCCAAAATGGATGGTGTGTGTGTGGGGGGAGCGCACCGATCTCTGAGGTTTGCCACCGTTTGCCTGAAGCTTCTAAGGGACCGCCGAGGTTGGAACCCGAGGCAGAGCCGGTCACACGAATGTCAAGGTTTCATTAACGTCCAGCATTCCAGGTTAGCTCACGGCCCCGCACAACACAAGGAGGGGCCGCTTTTGACAATGACGCAGATCGTTTGGCAAAACAATAACATTCTCTTATGTGCTGAAACCTATGCGTATCCTCTGCTAATTTTTACAGCTATATAGACAGCCTTGGAACGTAAACAGTTTTCTGCTTCGTTGTTAGCAGTAGGTTTCTGAAGACTCTGCAATGCACTTCTACCTGTTGCAATCATTTTATTGCAGGTATTACTGTTCCTCCAAGGCCAAGTGCCCTGTGGGTAATATGAAGCTCCAAGTCACAGCACCCTTTCTGAAAGTTCAGGATTTGACACAGGGGACCCAATATAAAGCAAGGAGTACGGAAATCACTCCGTCATGGTAACGGAGTAAAATATTCCTCACCCTGACATGGTACGCCTACTCCGGGTTTAGAGCTGTTCGCTGGTATCTTGACATCTCAACATTGGCAGGAACCACAGGCAAGTGTTTAGCAAGTTTTTGCTTTTTAGAAACAAAATCCTAAACCGAAATTTTGTTTTAAAAAAATAGCAAAAAGTAAGGACCCTGACACTATAGGAGTTTGCTGTGATAAACTGAAAACATATCGGCAGAGCAGGAGATCCTTTTTTTAACAATCTTGATTACCTTTAGTATAGAAGTTTGTAAATACCTTCAGTTTACATCTGTGTGTCCAAAAATAATTATATGCTTTGCGCCCACGAATTGCAGATATTCTGTGCCTATTTCTACTAATCAATGTATTCTGCAGTATTAAACACATTTTGCAAACAGGGCCCACAGGATGGCATCTATTGGTTGCCCAGTAGCACATAATTCACCTCGTATTGAATTAGCTCAGGAACGTTTTTTGGTAATTACCACCCCTTCCCTTTTCATCCCATTAATCCACCTGATGGATCCCATAGACCACTGTATCACAGCATCCCCGCACACCACATATGGGCGGAGCTAGGCAGAGTGCTGAGCAACCTTATTTTGCCACTCATTTTGTACATGAAATTGCTTGGACTGCTTTTTGGATATATTCGCCCTGAAATTCTGAATAGGAGTTGATCATCTCGATTACTGCATTGTGCTGTTGAGTTGCTTTTCAAATAATAGTGAATAGCTCTCCTAATTTGCTGAACTTCTTCTCTTCAATTTAATGATGAGGGTTACCAATAATACGATAACTAGTACACACTAGTAGGTGGATGGAATACTTCATCTTGAGTAGAAGACACAGATCCCTGCAGCGGACACACAGCACAGACCTGTCTCAGTCACCACTGCAGAATATTTTTTCAATCCTGCGTTCCTCATCCGCCCTCATTCCTTAGGCAAAGTCTTGTATTTAGATTATTAGACTTGCTGAAGCACAGTCCTATTTGTGTGAACAAAAAAATGAATTTGTTTCAGCACACTTCTCAATTGCTACTCCATAAAATTTTATCCGAAATGGAGTTTTTTTATAGGAATCTTGACCTTGAAACTAGATAAAGATTAATGACTGGTGTGTCCTGGAGGAAAGTTTCCCGATTCTTTTGAAGAGTCAGACATGCCATTAAAATGAGTGCTAAAATGTTGGCATTTATTTATGTATTTTTTAAATTATTTACCTATGGTGCCCCAGCCATTTTTAAGCCATTCAGTCATGGTCTCACCCTCTGTCACGTCCTCCTGCATCCTATCTACCGTGTAGCGTGTAACATGCCCTCCACTGAACAAAAGGCCTTCGTGGTGTTTTTGAACCACGAGCGGTGCCCTGTAGACCTCTGATGCCCATGGGCTTCCACTGTTAGTAAGCCTGAGATGAAGCCTGAACAGTGCATCTCTGGACGTAATGGAGGATGGAGTGACTAAGGAGAGCCTGGTCTGAGCAGCGCGTGATGGGGCCAGCAGAGGATGCATGGGTGTGCTCCTACAGGGCAGTAATCGAGTATGAGTATGAATGCTCTGGAAATTTAGAAAAGATGATCTTCAAAAATCAGAACACAACCCTGCGCAGTCTTGCTCTATTCCTCTAGCATACAAGTCCTTTTGGAGGGTGGGACAAGCCCTTTAAGGGCTTGAGTGTTTGGCACTAGGCAAGGTCCAAGTCACCAGTGGTGAGTTTCCCTGGTGCGATCCTGGTCCTTGAAGATGTTAGAAAATAGAAGAAGTTGGAGTAACCCGGGCCTGGTGAATTTCAGCAACGCAGAAAGTAGGTGCCACACTGTGGACCACCACTGTTATGGGCACCTACCCAGGGGGGTGAGTTAGAAAATAAGTGGCACCTCATTCTTCTGCACTGGGTTGGACTGTACTACGGACTTGGCCTTTAGTGAATTCAGAAAGCCAATGCCACAGATTTCTCATTCAGCAACCTCAGTGCACCTTCCACCTCTCTCCGACCTGCTGATGTAGGACCATCTGGACCTATTGCAGCAGGAAGTGCAGGCTCTTTTGGCCAAAGTAGCCATATAGAGTGCGCTGGTGCTATAATCTGATCATGATTGTTACTCCCACAACTTCTTGCTGCTGAAACAAGACAGATGCCTCTATCCCATCTTAGATCTGCACGCTCTCGATGTCTTCTTGCGGAATAAAAAATTCAAAATGCTCACCCTGGCCCAGGTCCAATCTGCCCTTAACACTGGAAACTGCATAGCAACACTGGAAACTGCATAGCAGTATTCTGCCTGCTGGGCTCTTATTTCCACATCCCCATTCTACAGGCCAACAGTTGTTACCTGCGGTTCAAGACTGCCAATTTCAAGTTCACTGTGCTCCCCTCTGCACCACTGCACCAGATTCAAGGTTGCTACCACTGCATTTGCATGTGGGGTGCCTGTCCTGGACATTTGCCAGGTGGCGTTGTGGCATCCTTCAGTTGTCGTTTTTCTTTTGTAGTTCTGGTTCCTTTTCTTTGTGAATTTTAAATTTCTGTATCCTTTAGGTTCTTTATTTTATTCCTTATTTATCCTTGGGTACACTGTATATATATTTTAATCTTCTTTTGCACGCTGTAGGTTCTTTAAAGATGTCCAAAAGTCGCCAAAATGTGGTATATAAAAGATGTCCAGGAGTCATGTATATATTTATAGTTGATTTATTCAGGATAGTTACAGGTCCAGTTCCTATGATGGTAATTAAGAGACCCCACCAGGAGTGACCTCCTTGTCACTCAGCCTGCCTCCAACTGTCAGTAGGCTTAGACAATTACTACAACATTCTATGATGTCATCAGGTAATTATACAGTGACATCAAGAGAGTATCAAGGAAATACAAACCTGGGGAAAAGAGACAAAGTCCATGTACAACACCTTCCATACATTCAGGAAGCACTACTGTCTGGACAGCCAGGTTCATCGAGAGGGGGGCTTAGATAACTCAGCTCTGAAGAAACCTTTTTAGTTTGAGTCAGTTCATAGACCCACCGTCTAGGAGGTACTACTGTTTTATCTATTCAAAAGGAGAAGACTCTAGGGTTTGAAGTCTCTAACCAGAAGAGCAAGTTACTTACCTTCGGTAACTCTCTTTCTGGTAGAGACTCCGTATAACTGCAGATTCCTCTAACTTGACTGCCTTCTACGTTATGTGGCAATGCAGCCTCTGGGGCCCATTATTTCTGTAACCAGGCATGGTGTTGTGAGCTTGAGATGTGATTGATTCTCTCCCGGCTCGGCCGGCATTTAAGAGCCAAGCACCCTGTCTGAAAATGTCTTGGTTATCTTCTCCTTTCACCTTTCATTCTCTCCCGGTTCCAAACACTGCGCCTGTCCTCACTCCTCTCACTCTCTAACCTGGAATGGCTCCAGCAGCATCTGGAACAAGCCGTCTCCCCAGCACCTTCTCAATGGGAGCTTTCAGGAACAATTGTTTAAAAGAGGCCTCTGTTCGTCCTTAGGAGCAGTGATTGACCGAGCCCTTCTCATAATAGCCTAACTGCACCTTCCACCAGCGGTCTGAAATTACAGACATCAACAAAATATTCACTTGCCTTCGGGTGGCATGAAAAGCTTTAGCAGGCAACAGGAGAAGGGGCCTGGGAGAGGTAGCTCTTAGTAGGGTTGGAACTTTGTAATTTTAAATTTATTTATTTAGTGCTTACTAACCATGACAAGGTGTTGACGCAATATGCAGTTAGTAGCACTCTACTCTGGAACCCAAGGTTAGAGTTACATTGTTAGAACATGAGTAAGATGTGCTTCCTTATTCCTTGTGGATTAGCTATAGTAAGCTTGTTAGTTCGTGCTCTTGAGATCTCATGAATTTACTGAAGTGTTTTGAAAGGGATAGAGTAACCGAAGTGGATTAGCAAACAAATGATGTTAGATGGTACTGGTAGTAGTGAACATATATGCCTGTTATTTGGAGGCATTGAATAAATAGTGGAAGAATTTTGAAAGTTATTTGTCCATAGTAGAAAGATTTGGGATGAGTCAGAGAGTGAAGGGACTGGCAGAGATTGAACGGAAAAAGTTTTTTTTTTCAAAACTAAAAATGTATATATTCTTGCATAGAGACACACCCACACATCTAAAGATACAGTAAAAAATATACATACTCATTCCCATATACACATTATACTTATGAATTTTTCTGCACAAGCCACAAACCCTGCTATATACACACACACACACACACATTTGTACATACATGTAGTAACAATGACACAGTCAGACATTCACATGTGAGCTGTGCCACTGGACTCAAGCTAGCCTTGGTGATGAAGGGTGTTACCCTGAAACTGGTCCCAGGATGCTTGTTTCCGGCCCAGGGAAGATCTGGCTTGGCAGTTCAGGCTGGACTGTTCCCTTGAGGAACAGGGTCAAGACTTATTTGCATATAGGTGGGTCTGAACTGGTGTGGCGAAGTGAGCTAAAGAACGATGATGGATTCAACTCAGATCTGTGACTGGGGGTGAGTGTCTGAAAAGTTTCAGCGCTCCGTCCATCATCTCCTTGTGTTTGCTTTGTTCGCCCTAAGATGTCAGGGTATGCCCAGATGTGGGTCCATTGCTCACTTTTACTCTGGATTCAAGATAGCCTGGCTCATGAGGGGTGTTAAATTCAACAAACAATCCCCTTGGGAGCAAATCTTAAAGCACCAACACTCCAAATCACATACACCAACAAAACGTGCTCATTCACTCAGGGTGGACCAACCCCAAAGTAAAGGATAACTTAAACTAAAGAATCAAATCAGTACAAAAAATGTGTTAAGCCATTATATTGACCAATTCAGTCTATTAAAATAATTTTCACAGATGCTACCCAATTAAAAATCATACACTTCAAAAACCGATTTTATATTGCAATATTTCATTCAAAGTTAAAAATCAGATAATCACAAGATTAAATACACTTTGAGGGGTGTTACCCTGAAACTGGTCCCAGGATACTTGTTTCTGGTCCAGGGAATACCTGGCTTGGCAGTTTGGGCTGGAAGGTTCCCATGAGGAACAGGGTCAAGCCTGATTTGCAAATGACTCGGTCTAAACTGGGGTGGCGCAGTGAGCTAAAGAATGATGATGTGTTTAACTCAGATCTGTGACTGGGGGTGAGTGTCTGAAAGGTTTCAGTCCTCCGTCCATTATCTCCTTGTATTACCTGTGAATAAATATACATAACCTTTTAAATAATGTTTTTTTTCTATATTTATGTATCTCCTTATTAAAGGAAGCATATTCCCATGTACAACAACAGTTGTATATAAACAAACTCATCTATATACCCATATGTTTTCATGTTTGAATATATGTACTTGTAGCGGGGTGCGGAGTAATGGGCAGCAGGCGAGTTTTTGTTTGTGAAGGCTTTAATTGCTGAAACAGGATATCAGTACAAGTTTTTCTACTATGAGTCCGTCTTGGCGATCTGCTTCGTTCGGGTCGCTGTTTTCTCCGGGCTGCCTCCTCCTTCCTCCGAATCGGACTCCGCCTCGTCTCCACCTGGTCTGCCTCCGTGGTTACGGTGCTCGCCGCCTCGGGAGAAGACACAAGAGAGGACTCGTCAGTTCAGGGTATCCTCCAGCCACACTCGAGAGGGGAAGGGAGTGAGAGGGCACCACCGGTGAATATTTACATCAAGTGACGGGGCGGGGAGGGGGTGCAGGAAGGGTCTCCGGGGGGAATGCGGGGAAACGGGATTCCAGTTACTCTAAGGTCCCTCCTCTCCTCTTAACTCAGCCCGAGATACGATTACGTACCTCGCTGAGCCACACGCCTCCAGGTCGCGTGCGGCTGGGCGGCTCGTGTTGTCGTTGGCCTCCAGGCTCCCTCGCCGTCAACGGGTCTCTCAGCACCTCCTCTCCCTCGGTAGATGAAAACCCGGGTTCTCTTCTCTCCGCTCTGTCTTCGCTCCTCTCTCTCCGACTCACTTCTCTCCGCTCTCCGTCCTCCGCTCCGGTGTACAAGCACACCTGACTACCTTCACCTGCCGGATTGAAGGCGTGTCTGGGCTCCTCCTCTTCACTGCTACGCTTCCAGTTAAAGGGCCAGTCCTCTATCTACTCATCATCGCAGCTGTAGTGTTCTTCAGCCGACGACCAGACCTGTGGTTGGGAAGGCTGAAATGACAGGAGGGGGGGGTCACAAGGTAAATACCCACACGGGGTGGTAGCCACCTTCGAGGCGCCCAGTGGCACGCCGCCGCCCCCGTCACAGTTTATTTATGTATTCATTCATTTAAACAGAAATGGCCCTGCACTCAATTAAACAGATAAATAAATGATACATGGAAATTGGTGTCCATAGTCTATCGCACAGAAATAGACTTGTATCTTCCCAATTGAAACACGTTGGTAGGCGTCTTTGCCGGAGAAAAAAGATCCTTTTATTCAATAGAAATTCCGTAAAATCATAGCACACATTTGGCAGCCGACGTGTTTCGTCCCTCTTGGGATTTCTTCAGGGCTTAACAAGTAAAAGACATATTGCATATGCTCTTTGAAATTTGTCCTTAAAAGAATGAGAAAAGTAGTATGACAAGCAAATGGGCTATGTACCTCCCAGAGGTTTGGTTGTGGCGTCCGGTTCAAAATGAAGGAGCACCTCGCCTCATTTTATTTCTCCTCACATCACCTCGCATTTACACCACTAGGCCCCTCACACGCACCTCACCTATACATCTTGGGAAAAAGATCTCTGACAAAGAGCCCCTCATAGGGTGCCAGTCAGGCATTGCAGCACCGGCCTGATGAGGAGCAAGATCTATGGTGAAGCATGACACCAAAATGGGTGTGTGAGGGCCCCACTTCCCAAACTGAGAGACACCCACACTCCCCTCTGAGTAAGGGTGTTGGCCAACCTAGCCTCCTTCTTCTTTCCCCACCCTACAGGAACTGCATACTCCTTCGGTGCTTCAAAATTACTGCATCATCATGAAACCTCAAAAAGGAGAATGACATAGCAAGGCAGAAATCTCCCCAAGCAGATGTTACACCAACTAGAAAAGAAAGCTTGTAGGAAAGGAAGTTAAGATCCACTGTTTCCAAGGGCTAAAAGGTAGGTCTCTGTAAGAACCTCAACATTGAAAGATGATCCCACGAAGGAGAAGATGCCCATGAAATATTTTTTGTGACTGAAAATCTTTTAAAAAATCTAACCACTAATGCATCTATCTCGTTCTGGGGTTCCACAAATTTCCTGAATTATTTGATGGCAAACCATTGTGATTATAAGGTCGATAGTGAAAGACTTAGGTTAAAGCCACCTACCAAAATTTGCAAAACTGAAGAAAAAGAATCTGATAGGTCATGAAAAGGACACCACCTCTTAAAAGACACCCAGTGTTATCTCCTTATCTGGGCTTCTTTGCGCCGGAAAACAGTGCCTTTCTACAACGTTTTTGCTCCAAGTTGAAGGAGAAGGGACCATGATGAGTGGATGCACTCGTATTGAAGTGGCCCAGTAGGATACTGTATTCATTCACTTCAGTTCCTCTTATCCCTGAAGATCGTGTTCAAGACAAAGCAAGAGAAGGTGAAAGTGATCTTTGTGGTTCAACATTGGCCACATAGATTCTGCATCCCTTTATTGAAAATCTCTTGCTTCCCATTTTCCTGAGGTCGGCCAAAGTCTACGATAAGTACCCAAGTGTCACGAAGTGACAGGACACAGCGAGGCAGTCGAGGAGACGGAAGAGGAAGACAAAGTGCTTCCCCCTTATGTTTCGCCTCTCCTCTGTTTTCAGCCCCCTCCACCTACTATCTACCTCGATACCAGCCAACTCATGGAAGAAGACGGCCCCTTTAAGGAAGACAGCTTCCCGGTATCCAAGCATGCTCATGTCATCGCATCATGAGCACGAATTACAGTGGATTAAGATAGCTTGGACCTTTCTAAACCCCGAGTCTCTGGAGTCTAGAAAGAATGTCATCACCACCCAAACAACAGAGAAGATTCGAGATCAAAGGACCGACAGAGGAGTTTTTCTGACGAGAGGAGCCTGGCCGAGGAACACAAACCGTGATTCTCAGACCTGGTACAGACAGCGGTCGATGTCGCAGAGCCAATCGTGAAGGGGAGAGAGGACAGGGCAAGAGAGCAATGCCATGAACTGACCCGCCAGGTTCCCGGAGGAACGTGACTCTCCCAGGTATGTGGACGCCTTGAGGGCTTCCTGGGCAAAAAATCTCAGACAGCTGAGAAGTGTAATGCTGAGGAACGGGGGAGCAGGGGGAAAACAGGGTTGTACACAGCCATTTCTATTTTGGTAAAAGCCTATCGTTGCGCTGCGTCACTGGTGAAGGTTTGGGTGATATCAGTTCTTTACCCCCACATCTATTCCATAATTAATAATAAGAAGAAAAAGGTCAAAACAACTTACCTGAGCCTTTCTTCTTCTCCGAAAGACGATTGTGGCTGGAAGGAACCAGGAGGAGACTATCCAGAAGACGCTAGGAGAAAGATAAAACATTGATTCAGACTATAACCTCTGTTAAAAGAAATAAAACGAGCATAGAAAATCAACAATGTCATAGTATTATCTTTTTGTCATTTACATAAAGTGTCACATGAAGGCACTCCTTTATGTAGTTCTATTGCCGGGCCAAGTGTTAACTATGCGACAGGCACTGGTAGATGCAGACATCAACAGATACACTGCAGAACCATTCAGAGACACAGAACTTAATGTCCTGGCAAAGCTTGATATTTTAAAAAACATGATTTCATTAAAAGATCTGAGGTGGAAACAAAACATATTTGTTTTTTATTTAAGGCATAGACATTTTATCCAAAATGCATATACATCAAATGCATGCAGATTAGTGTGATGGAGGAAACCACTTTTTTTTAAAACAACCTGTGTATTTCACCTGTGTAAATTTTGATTTTTTAATAAAAGACTGTGAACGTTACGTTTTAGTTGACAAGTATTTCAAGTAATACATTCATGAGATGTCCGGAGTGAATGGTAGGTGACTAGAATAGAATCTAGCGAGTGTCATCGTCCTTGACTAAGTCCAGGGATAGCCTCTTTGACTTGGAAATATACGGAGTACTGAACTTCTCAGATAAGGAGTTCTGTAACTCTTGTAGATCTTCTGTAATATAACCTTTGATAACAAACGGTTCGTAGATGATGGGAAGCTCCTGCTCAACAGATCCGCTTGCATGTTGTCTTTTCCCTTGATGTTGATTGTTGATAAGCTTAATAGATTGTTTTCCATTCGTAAGCCTAGGTAATTCCCCACTTCTTTGAGGGACTTAGATCAAGTGCTCCCCTGATGGTTGATGTGGGGGTACTGACGCAAATTTCATTCTGATGTACAGACGAGAAGTTGGCCTGATATGCAGTGCTCACTATTCTAGTGAACACTATGTATCAGTCCAAACAACCCTTATTGATGTTTGGTTGTAAGTCAACCTGATAGACCAGCTATCCTAGTAGCATGGACACGTGCAGTCTTTAGGCTAAACTCTAGAGGGCGTGTTAAGCCAGCTGTTTTACCATCACATATACCCCTTGAACACCAAGTGAAAGGACACCACACAAGTTGTTATGAAAAATAAAGTATATTTATTTATAACAAGACTACCCTGGCTCTTTATGAGACAGGGAGCTAAGCACACAACAAAACTCTTAAGAAAATACTTAAAGTCGCACAATTTACACAAATGCCCGAGGGGCACGAAAAACCATATACTATACAAGTGGAATGCGAAATACTAGCAGGTAAGTAACTATTCTCATAGGCTTTAGAATCGCTAGGACTGGACTACTGAACCTTTAGATTACAAGCAGGAGGCCTAGGGACGTCGTGTGCAGAGTGGGAAGTAAGGCGGGAAAAAGTCTATGGAGGCTAGTAGAAGCAAAGTTAGTGTTTTCGGGCGAACCCGACTAGGTAGGTCAAAAACGAAAGTGGATCTAGACACTTAGAGAGTTGGACTACGCTGGAGCACCGGAGTACTTGGTTTACCTAGCCCAGGGGCTGCGGCTGCATAGGGTTCAAATGTCGTCGGGTTTCCTCGTGGATGGACCAGGAGCCTGAAGAAAGAAGTTGCTGGCAGGCGACCAGTGAAGAAGTTCTTGGGGATCCAAGCCTGGATCGGAGAAGAGGAAGACCTGTAAGCAGAGGGGACCAAGTTCTGAATCACTAGCCAGTGATTTAGGTGGGCACCAGAGTGGCACCGGACGAAGTCACCTCAACCAGGTGAGTGGACGCTGCTGGGCTCTGCAGTCTCTCGGACCAGGAGGCGTTGTCGGCGACCAGGATGGAGGTGCGAGCTGTCCCACGAAGAAATCTGCTGTCGACGTCGCTGGACCCAGGATTGGGGCAACAAGTCTTGGCAAATGCAAGCCCACGCGGTGGACTCAAAATGGCGTCTGGAGTGGACCGGGAGGGTCCAGGGTGCTCCTCTGTTGGAGGGGAGCAAGGGCCAGTCTGGAGCAACCAGACCAGCGGTGGTTGTCGTCGAAATTCGTCGTCAGAGGGCCACTAGCCAACGGGCAAGCGACCTGGACAACGCGGTGAGCAGCAAAGAGCAGAAGGGCCCCACGCAGATCTCGTGGATGCAGGGGAGCTGAACTTCGGTGCTGGAGCTGCTCAGGGTTGGGGCTTCTCTTACCCCAAAGCACTCGGTCGAGGGTCACTCGGGAGTCGTGCTGGGCCAGCGTCGTGAAGTCTTGGAAGATGGCCGGTCCCTCGAGGTCTCGTCACACCCACGAATCACAGCTGGGCTGATGATGCAGGTAGAGGTCAGAGGTGCCAGGGAAGCCGGTTCTCGTCGAGCTGGGTAGTCTTGATCCGGTGAGGAGACTTACAGCAGACCGCGATGCTTGGTTGGTGCCTGCTGCTGCAGGGTGACTACTCCTTAGTCACAAGGGAGAAATCTTAGGAAGAAGTCTTGAGTTCCTTTCGTGGAAAGTAGTTTCAGGATTCAAAGATGATCTAATTTGGAAGGGGGCCTGCTCCTACCTTTATCCTGCAAAAGGGGGCTGGCACACGACTAAGTCCTGCCCTATGGGTGGGACTAGGAGGGGGGTGGTTACACCCCTCTCCTTTGGCGGGCTTTCCCCAGATCAGGGGCTGGAGTGCCCCTGGAACTGGTTCAAGCCAGCCTATGCACAGTGAGCACCGGGGTGCCACTTGCAGTCACCTTCCTCTAAAGCCCTGCCTACCTAGGATACACAAAATCCTGTCTGGGACGGTGCTGGCACCGCCCCTGGCAGGAAACCCTTTGTCCTTGCCTCCTGTGCTGGGAGGACTCCCAGCAGCAGGGGGGCAGACTTGTGTCTCGGTGGCAGCATCCATCTTGTGGAGCTGAGGCTATGTCTGACTTTAACCGGGGTTATAGGTTACCAACATGTCGTGTCCCTCTAGGAGGGTGGAATGCTAACCCCGTCGCCAGAATTGGCGAGGGGTTAGTATTCCAATTCGTATGACACCTTACTCGACATGTTTTGATAATGTTATACCAAAGTTAGCATATGACCGCGAGGTACATAATGCACTTAAGAGTATATGGTATAGCGTTATCATGGAACAGCTATTAGGACTTGGTTCCGCAAGCTGCAAACGGGCTCAGCTCATGCCAGAGCACCATTTCACATTATTCCACGCACTCTGCCTTCAGGATTGTTAAGGCCTGCCATAGGAGTGACTGATAGGAATATATGTGTCCATTTTAGGTTTAGATATAGGAATACTATATCTAAAGCAAAGGGTGATTACACCACCTTGCCCCAGCTGTCAAGCAGCCAGTTGTGTCTGATTTAGTTAGTCAACTCAGGGGTGGCATAATACATGCTGCAGCCCCTGGGAGACTTCTGGGTACACCTCTGCCCTGGTTACAGGGACACAAGAGAGGGCCCAGTGCCAATTCAGTACCTGGGTACAATTTGGAGTAGAGAGAACAGCTAGGCTGTGGGTCTGATTAGCAGGCCCACAGCCAGGGAAAGTCGTAAACCAGTGAAGCAAAAAGAAAAAATCTGGGTGATCATAGGATTGCAGACCCTACTCTCCTACACAGACCAACATTCATTCTGATATGCAATGGTCTTGAAATTCTGAAGACCTTCGTAGAATGCAGTCATCTCTCTCCAGTTCAAAATAATCCTTCTCTGTATTGTTTCCATTTGAATTGTAATTAATGTTGATTGGGAGTTGCCTCCCAACCTTTTTGACTGGTGTCTGTTGTTAAGATCAAAGGTTTCTGATGGTGCATAATTACCACTTTGGACAAGTTATACACAACCCCTCACCAGCTCAATTCCTTTATAACCTTGACTGAAAGAGGAACTAACGTCTCCAATGATCAAGTTGCTGAAGAACAGAACATATGCAGGTGCCACAACTATGGATGGAGAAGTAATCTGACCCATTGAATGGTGAATATATAGGCTTCCATATGACCCTTGGTCTCCATCCTGGATCCGGCTGGTGCTTCTTGCTTGCTCAGTAAGTTTTTGGTTAGTTTTTGAAGTTGAAAAATCCATCATTGTGGGAAACCAATGTCCACAGATCAGTTCAAAACCTTGAACAATTAATTAGAGATATCCTGAAGATTGAACTTGGCACTAGGGAAACAACCTCAAATGGTTGAACACAGCCTTGTCTAAAGCAAGAAAAATCAGTTCCCTGGATGGAGCTTGGAGCAACCATTTGTCTAGGTGGTGGTAAACTAGAATTCTCCTACGATACAGATGCACAATCAATGGGGCTACCACCTTTGTAAAGAGTCTCAGAGCAGATTTCATGCCACATGGTAGAACCGTTAACTGCCAGTGCTGTTTCCTTACACAACACTTCAGCCGCATCCAATGGATATTTGCATTTGGAATATGCAGAAGTGCATCCCTAAGGTCTAGAGTAACATGAAATGATTTAACAGGATGAAAGGAATAACTCTCTGAACTGTCTCCATTATCAATTGGATGTTCAGACCAAAAATTTTAATTCCTTTTGGTGTACCACTAGCTAAAATCTTCTTGTCGCCTTGTAGACCAGAAATATGATGTAACTGACCCTAGACCTTTCTCCTCAACTCGAAAAGCACAAATTGCAACTTTTTTATTAGGGCTGATATTACCTGTAGAAGTGTTTTTCTCGTGTGTGAATTCTTAGGAATAAGTGTAGGAATGGTCCCTGCAGACTTTGGCAATTTCTGGAAAGTGATCTAGTACACTTTCTTTATGATCCGTAGAACCCAATCACCATGGTTATTGATTTCCATTTGGTAAAGAATTTACATATTCATCTTCCAACCTTTCGTGACTGACCCTCTCCTCCTCTCACTCTGGAATAGTCATGAGTGCTAGTTCTTCATTAGCATACCCTGTTTCAGTTTATTGCAGGAACAGAAAGAAGGCAATTTATCTTGGTTCCTAGAAATTTGATCACCTTCCTGTTTTCTTCTCGCGGACTGCCTGAAATAAAATGTCCATTTAGATAATTTGGAATACTTAGAAGGCCCCCGTTCTGAAGAATGATCAATGTTTCCTTCCTTTAAACAGAATATGTAACTTACCTCTCAACTCTGAGCAAATCAGTCTAGAATCTTGAAAAGGCATTTATAATTATATACTTTTTTTACTCGAATACATGGTCCAACCCTTCAAATAAAGGTTTTATCTTGCTGCAATATATACTTAATTTGCTGTCCTTTAAGATATTTTTTCTGCTATTGAAAATCTACCTACAAGGCTTGGAGCCACAGAGTCAACAAGTACATGTTTGGCAATACAGAATCAATATCATCCAAAGGACATAACCCTTGGAAATCTTATGATTGTAGCTTAATTATTTCTAGAAAAAAATGAAGAATGCGCAGCCTGGAATCTGAAGTCTTTGAAACTGCCTCGAAACAGAATATTGAGTGGTATTTGGATTTTTAATGGTCAGAGAACCCATTTTCTTTCTTACATGGGACAGAATGTCCTGCAGCAGTTTTCTTTGCAATATATTTGCCTTTTTGCTCTAGGAATGGGAAGGAGTCTTCAGTATCAGAGGCTGATAGAACTTCTGTAGATTATCTGTTGCCATCTATTTAAGGATTGCCCTTTGTGAAGGATGCCAAAGTCTCTAATATGATCCATCTAATCCTCTCGTTATCTTTCTCTCTGCCCCTCCTCTGTCTCTTGGACCCCTTGATGATTCCTTAGAAGAGTGAGGTCTGAGGAAAAACAGAAAAAGAGGGTGAGACACTACTCCTCTTCTGAGCATATTTGCCTATTGCTACTGCAAAGAATCCAAAATGTAGCTAAAGGGCTATCCAATAATCTGTAAGATACTGCTTCCATAAATAAGACTCACCTGCTACCCAGAAAGCCTAAATAGGGCACCCTCAGAAATGCTTCTTCCTATTGTTTCAGCACAGAACAAGGTGAAAGCAGAGAGCCAATGACTATGACAATCACAGCCATCCAGGGCAGTAAGTCCAAAACGGGATATTGACTTTAGAATATCACCCAAAAAGGATCTTCTAAATAAATCAGCAGCTTTCTCAAGGGAGTGAAGTTCTCTACAAGCCCAGCAGGCAAGGAAGTAATTCCTAATACCGATCTTCTACCTTGCATGAGGCTCGCCTCAATCTCCTGTGTCTTTGTCCTAGGGACAGTAAACAAAACTGGAGGATTCTGGGAATGCCAGCCTCTGCATGGCATGGCTTTCATTTTTAGAATCTTCTGGGGTGTGTCTATCTTGGAGGTGGATTAACTTCAAAACGAATGACTTGGACGAGGACAAGGGACTTAGAGGTAATGAGCCTTATTCATAAACTGCACTTTGTGGTAACTTCTACATTTAAATAGGTTTACTACCTTTCGGTTTTCATAAGCTGCACTTTTGTAGCAACATGTGTAGTAACTCCTTGTCGTAAGTCCCTACCTCCATTATACATAATGAGAGGGTGCTGCAGTACCAGTGACCGGTCATGTGTAGTCCAGGACTTACCACAATACTGTAAGGTAGTACAAAAGTGTAAGTTAGTACAAAAGTGCAGTTTATGACTATCGAAAAGTAGTGAACTCACTCCAAAACGTAATAAACACACTCAAGGTGTAAGTTATTTTTGTGAAATCAGTCCCCAGATGTGTACCTGTGGAAGATTCTCATGTGTGCAATATCGTGACCTCAGTGTCATGTGACTCTTTAGTCTTTGTAATCGCCTCATACATAGAACACGGTTCGTACAAACCGTGCCCTGCGATGCGATACTGTGACAGAGAGCGCACTCACTCATTTCTACAGTTTAATTCAGTATACCCTTTTTTAAGTTTATAGACATTCTATAAAAAAAGCAAATAGGTAAATTAATTGACAAGGGAAGGTGGGAAGTAAACAGGTGTCATACAATTATAGACCACTAAGTGGAGCCACTGTGTGTAGCGAAGAAGTAACAGAGGGTCTAAAATAGAGTTTAGAGAATGGACTTCTCCATCACAAACTTGATGGACATTGTTTTAGAAATGCATCATATCCTTGTAATAAGGCGGATGGGATATCCATCACATATATGATGGAATAACTGTCTGCCAAACTCTAAATCAAGCTCAGATGCTACTACAGATGAGACAATGTGCTAACTCGTGAACAGTGTTATGGTGAAAGATATATGCCTATGAAAACAATATCTAGCGCAGGCAAGAATACCCATGCCTGTTGAAATGTACACGAAACAATCCTTTCTCGCTCCGTGCTCTCTGCTGCACACTGCCCAGCAGAGGCTTTTTACTGTGAATTCTCCCGAGGGGCAGAGACGCTGCAAGCTGTAGATTTCCATGTGATGTACCTTTGCTACTGGCATGATAAAACCCGCTCTTAAGGGGACAGGAGGTAGGGTTTAGTGGGAGCTTCTGCAGAGGCACCTGGAAGACTATTGATGTAGAAATTAGAATTTAAAACTTAGGGCCTGATTTAGATTTCGGCAGACTGATTTCTCTGTCACAATTGTGACATACATCCCGTAGAATATAATGGGTTTTATATTTCGGCAGACTGGTTATCAGTCACCGGAATGACGGATTCTAAATCAGGCTCTTAGGAAAAACAGCAATGCAGCTCCTACCGCCCTATATCTCCCTTGAATGTTGATATAATTTTCTTTCCCAGTATCCTGGCTGCCAGACTGGGCTCTTACATGCAAAATATAATTGAACCGGATCAAGCCAGGTTTATCCCCCAAAGACAGTGTAGCGACAACACAAAGCGTATTCTACATCTCATACATAAAGCTAAACGCTCCCATAGAGAGACCATGTTACTAACATTTGATGCTGGGAAGGCCTTCAATCAAGTACACTGGCCATATTTGGAGGCAACCTTGTCCCACTTTGGTATAGGTGAGAGATGTAAAGCATGGGTCCCCAGTGGCTAAAGTCATCCTAGTGCTTTGGTTTGAGGGAATGGCCCGATATTGGCACCCTTTCCTATTGGCAAAGTCACTCGACAGGGGTGCCCATTGTTGCCAATGTTGTTTACTTTATACATGGAACCTTTAGCCTAATGAGTACAAGATGACTCCAACATTACTGGGAATACCTTCAGAGGGGAGCAACACACATTCAGCTTAATTGCAGACGATGTCTTGGTATCGCTTGACAGCCCTAGCACTGCTCTCCCTGTCAGAGTTGCACACTTTCGGTCAGGTGGCAGAATTCCGGGTCAATGTCAAATAAGTCCCAGGCCCTCAATCTCTCACTGGCACGGGTAGCATACCTTAAACCGCAGCTTCTGATACAATGGGCACATGCATCTATCCTATACCTGGGGATTCAATCAGCTTCCTCAATTGAAATGACTACCTCACTGATTTATGTCTCACTACTTCGCCAACTCATACATGATCTATCCAACTGGAAGCATCACCCACTCTCATGGCTTGGATTGGTCGCTGCACTAAAAATGTCCGCTCTCCCTAGGGTTCTGTATCTCTTCCAGAACCTCCCGATAGCACCCGGTAAGGGATGATACCAACTTTGCAGAAAGTATTGAACCAATTTGTATGGTTGGGAAGCAGACCGCGAATGCAAAAAGGCCTGAGCTACCAATCTGCTGACGCAGGGGGCTTGGGTCTCCCTAACCTACAACAATACTAACAGGCTGTGCAGTTACACTACCTGGTGGAGTGTAATAGAGACTAATCTGAAAAAAACTTGGTTACTCCAAGATAGAGCACTACATCCAATTACGTCACTGACTTATGCACCCAGTAGACTGCTCCGGAGTACAAAGACACCTCACGCCCTATCAGAAATGGCTGGTCACTTCCAATAGATGCTTTATCGCAGAAATAAACGCCCTCCTATGTCAACCCTCGCCAATTGCAAGCCATAATCGATGGGAAATGAAATTGGGTCAGATCATGAATGAGAAAGAAGGGGGAGATATATTATCGAGCACGACACATAGCACGCAACACCGCCAGCATCGAAACAGCCACATAAATAACCACTTACTGGTATTTAACACTGGTGCACCTACATAATGGTAACCCAGAGAGGGTAAACATCGCTTACAATGATGTTTACACATCGCATGCCATTACAATGTGGTTATTACAACAACCGCGTTGTTACATCGCATGCTATTACAAAGCAAGCCATTATAAGGACTTGCTGTAGTGGGCAGAATGTGTGGGATTTTAAATCCACCACCTTCCCTACTGTTGCACAGATTGGAGTTGGAATAGTAAATTATATTATTCCAACATCCAGTGCCCCCCTACAGCAAGTCCCTGTAATGACTTGTGTTGCCAAGGTCTGCTATGTAACAACGCAGTCGTTGTAATGACCGCGTTGTAATGGCATGCGTTCTAAACGCATGCGTTGTATTGTTGCCTATTCCCCAGAGCGGAGCCCAGATTGTTGGCGCGTTGTAGCTCCCATGGCACACTCTTCACCTGCTAAGGGAATGTCCTAAGAACAGAGTACTGGACATAGATCGTAAATGATATAGATTCACACTTAGATACACAACTCCTCAGATTCCCAATATACATGATTCTAAAGCTATCTAAATCATTAAAGTATAGGCGGGGGAAGCAGATTGGACTGGCTCTTGTGGCTGCACTCCAAAACATACTCACGCACTGGGTAACAAGCTGCATCCCTACGTATAAGGGATGGTTACATCGCTTGTGGCATATTCTGGGCATGGGAAGATTCTCTCTATCCCTTGCCACCCAGGGTGCTTCATTTGGGGAACTTTGGTGCCCGTTCTTTGCACTCGTTTCGATAGAATTTCGAGAACTCACTTGTTCCAAGCATCTTCGCATACTCCGCCTAACTGAGGTTACTCCGTCTGGAACCGCAGCGGACATTACTTAGACAAGTTACAAACTGAACGCATCTGCGTAACTGCTATATTTATCTCCATTGAGTACTGGGGTGGAGGGGCGAGGGAGGGGGGCATTTTGTTATAGGATCCTTTTGTTTTTATTATTATGGTTGACTCGAATATATTAATCTAAGTGGAGCGCTGTGGCTCTCCTTTCTTGATATAACCAATTAAAATTGAATAAAGAGATTTGAACCATAAATCAGGCCCTTAGATTAACATAAGACTGAACGCAAATAATCAACTTTTCATTTTTATCGGAAGTGAAAAAAATTTTTGAAACATTTTATTCTGATTTTTCAAAAGTTTTTTTCCCGTTTATTGGTGTGCAGCTTGCATGTGATGCTTTTATATACATAAAATATACATTAGTGTACATACAAAATGCATTGTCTTCATAAAATACATCTGTACATACAAAGTGAATAAAGTGAATCTAAATGGTGACCATGAAAATCTACCATGGATCCGAGCTTTCTGGACACAAGTTGGATATTCCTTCTAAAGACGGTCCAGTTTATGCCAGATAGTGGAGAAAATATGTGGCCTTGATACTCCTTGAAGAGTGTGTGATGGCGGTAATAAAACAGATTAACATCCTGTTTGAATATCCACATTCCCTTTAAAATACAAGATAATGAAAATATGACAACACTATTGCTGCAACCACATAACTCCCAGGAACCCCCCGCTATGATAGGGTTACAGCACGGCTTCTGATGAGTCTTTATTATCCACAGCTCAGGGACACACCAGTGAGTTTAACCATGCACTTTATAAACTTGCTTATTATTATTAAACAGCAGTAGTAGGTTAAAAACCATGTTCGTGGTGAAACAATGCCACCAGTGTAACTGACGCTCAGTAAATTACATAAAACTTCGGTTACATTTTAGTCCACATTTGAAGCCTAAATTTGACATACATTAAGTTGGCCTCCAAGGTGCTTCAGATAAACACAGCGCTATCCGGGCAAGCAGAATTGGCATAAGATTGTTCTTGCAACATGTCTGTTGGTTAGATGTTAGCTCGCCACTTACCAG
The DNA here is from genome assembly GCF_964261635.1 of Lissotriton helveticus. Classification (NCBI taxonomy): domain Eukaryota; kingdom Metazoa; phylum Chordata; class Amphibia; order Caudata; family Salamandridae; genus Lissotriton; species Lissotriton helveticus. The sequence continues at coordinate 1,098,896,006 of NC_136068.1, forward strand.
ATACTTTGCTACTGTTGGTATTGACGTTGGGCCCGATTCACAGAACTAACTTAAGACAAAATCTTAAACTTACTACCATTTTGGTATCCACAGAAGGCGCTTAACTCATTTCGGTATTCACAGAAGTTAGGAGTCATAACTTTAGGACTCCTAAAGTTAGGACTCCTAACTTTACTACTCCTAAACTGAGAAAAATCCTAACTTTAAGACTTTCGGTTCTTCACAGAAGGCATTTAGGAGTCCTAAAGTTAGGAGTCCTAACTTTACTACTCCTAAACTGAGATAAATCCTAACTTTAAGACTTTCAGTATTCACAGAAGGCATTTAGAAGTCCTGAAGATAGGACTCCAAACTTCTGTGAATACCAAAATGAGTAAATGCCTTCTGTGAATACAAAATGAGTAAATGCCTTCTCTGAATACCAAAATTGTAGTAAGTTTAGGATTTTGTCTTAAGTTATTTCTGTGAATTGGGCCCTTAATGTGGTGGATGTACTAGTATAGAAGGGGCAGTCATAACATTTGTTCTGGGTCTGATGTCAGTCTAATAATTGTGGCTGCTGATTTTGGAAACAGAGAAAAGACGCAGAGTGTTCTTCAGTTTGTTAGCGAAGAATGGTGAGAAGCAAGGGCATTATTGATCATCCATTTCTGACAGTGTCCAGAGTCTGACATGCATTTGTTGATTACTGCATACGGTGTCCCGGCAGACATTTCCTTGTGTAATGCTGTTATGTCCCTCTCACATTGAAGGGTTCTGTCTTAGCTTTTCATTCTGTTCTGAGCATTGAATCTAGTTCATAGAGCTAGGTTTTTGATGGGCCATCAAGTAGATCAGATGAGCCTTTGTTGTTGGCAACCTTTTTTTAGGTTTTGCCTAGGCAGTGCGTGCACTGTCTCTTCGAGACATGTTATGTTCAGGTATCCGCCCATTTTCTGCCCATCTCTTCAATTGGCTCCTGTTACAGTCCTTTCTAAATGGTTGCTTTTGATTCAGCAATAGGCTTTGTAGTCCTGCTTTAGTACCGCCATTTCTACTTTTGTAATCTCCCATTAGGACTGTCCCTTTTACTTGTGTTGTTTCTCGGCATGTTTTAATTACAGACTGTGAGCACTATTTTCCTAAAGGACTTTCTCCTACCAGCTGTTACAAGCAGGACATGCTTTCCCACAACGGTTTGAATACAGAATTGTAAACCAGCTTTTTTTCACTGCTCAGAAGAAGGGGCATCATGTAAGTAAAAACATTTTTTTTCTTTCACAACGTTTTATCTTTAATATGGTGCACTTGCACCTTTGTTTTGATGTGCACTTGGCACCCAAGCATTGTATTTTTATTTAAATTAGCTACAGTGGCGCACAGTCAACAATGACGCCTGAATACTGCAGACCCCTCCTGCCCTCTGGTCGCTGAACTTTAGGTTTCAACACGGTGCCTGCTTTTACAGCAATATGGGCGTTCTGTCAACAATGGCAGCAGCCACCCGCAGCTTCCTCCTGACGCGCTTTAATTGAAATTAATTTGTAACTTTTAGAGATCATATGGCTGCATTCAAGCGGTCGCAGTGTAAGTAAAATATTTTTTCTTTTGCTTTCACAATGCGCTTTACCTTTAATATGGCACACTCGCTCCTTTCTTTTGTTGTGCACTTGGCACTCAAACATTGCTTTTTTATTTAACTTAACTACACAGGTACACAGTCAACAACGGTGCCTGCTGCCTGCAGCCTCCTCTCGACACGCGCGCTGTACTTTAAGTTTCAGCACAGTGGTTTTCTTTGCCCCCTAGCCATTTGACCATGCTACTCTAATAGAACCATTAGCCTAGAAAAATAGGACTCGATACTAAGCATGGGCGTAAAATCCGTTCCGCTTGCGGATTTTTCAGATTTTCGGTAAATTCGCAATCCGCGAACTCTCGCGAACTTGCCGAAAATTCGTAAAATCCGTGCGAAGCGGATTTTTTGCTTGGTCGCACTTGCCAACTAGAATACTATACAATTTCGCGGGAGTAAATACTTGCGAACACGTAGATGCGGCGGGCAGCGACAATCTCGCAATTGCGAGATTGCAAAATTTGCAATTTCGCACAAGAAATCCACCAGCAGGCAGCATAAACCTTGAAAATTATGATTTTTATCAGAACAACTCCTCAGGTTGACATTTGCCTGCACTTTTTCTTTGCAAGGAGTCCATTTTGGGGGGTGGGGGTGGGAGGAAGGAAGTGCCCCACAGTCTCCAACTTCCTGTTCCTGTCCACCAGGCTCCTCCCAGTGCTTTCTTCATGTGCTGGTCACTTTGATTTGGATCTTGACCTGGAAGGATTACTTTTGTGGATGCTGCTGGATATTTGGATTTTTGCAAAATTGAAAGCACTCAGCAGGTGCAAAAGTTCAATCTTATCATTAGTAACCAATCCCTGTAGTGCTTCCTGAGGGGCCCCTTCAGAGTTCATTTGCCTACTTGCAACTATTCTATGACCCTGCTCTGACCCTCACAGCAGGCTCAGAGAATAGCTACAAGTATACAACAAAGGTCCTGTTAAAAAATTACACTGCAACAGAAAGCAATTACAGACAAAACTGAAAGCACTCAGCAGGTGCAAAAGTTCAATCTTATCATTAGTAACCATTCCCTGTAGTGCTTCCTGAGGGGCCCCTTCAGAGTTCAGCAAATTACAGATAAGGAAGCAGGTGCCAGCCAGACTGGAAGTTTAAATTCAGTGACACATTAATCAACCCCAAATTAATTCATGTCAGTTGAAGCAGGGCAGGTGTGCTTGCTTTTTTTCACCCCCATAATCTACAGTGATAAACCAACCAGAGGGTGGCAGTGATGTACCAGAGGGTGGCATGGGTGTACCAGAGGGTGGCAGGGTGAAACAGAGGGTGCTGTGAACCTGTGATGATGAACCAGATGTAGAAACTTCATAGTCGCGGCCGTTGCGAGCCGACAAGTAAGTTCGCAATTGCGAACTGGTCCAAAACCCTCGCGAACTGGCAGAAATCCTTGCGAACACAAAAAAAAAAAATCCGCTAATTCGCGAGAGTTCGCGGATTTTGCGGATTGCGAATCCGTAAATACGCAAGTTCGCGGATGGCCAATTCCTAAAATCCGCCCATGCTTACTCGATACCCAAGCCAACAACATTTTTAGATCTTTGGCTTTAATTTTAACTAAGTAATGCATTCTGGGGCTCGTAGTCCTAGTTCACTTCAATTAACATTCACTTGCAATGCAATAGGCCTAACAAGAGTTTGAGCTATTGGCATTGTAAATGACTGTGTCTTTTATTTATGTGTTTTGAAAACCTGCAACTGGTGCGTAAACACATACTTTTTACTTATAGTGGTTGCTTATGGGAAGCAAGGCTGGTAGTAACAGGTCTTCTTTCACTGCCAGACTTGCTTCTCGTAAGCAAGGACTATAAGTACAAAGTGTGTGTTTACGCACCGCTTACAGTTTTTAAAGCACATAAATAAAAGGCACTGTCATTTACAATGCCAATAGCTCAAACTCCCGCAAATTCGAGACCTATTGCATTGCAAATGTTTGGTTTTCTTGCTGCCACAAATCCTCCTGTTTCCAGAAACTTTATGAATTTTAGTGGCTGGCCTCAACAATCAGAGTCAGATGCGAGGTGTTTCATGGTGTTTTGGGTCCTGTACTCTTAATGTACTCCTAAAGACATGACCCCATTCAGGCATCTAAATTATAGTGAGAAGATCATTTGAGAGTTTGAAGAAATGACAAATCTACCAAGTACATAATGTGCTGACAGTTTTGGTGGATGCCTGGTCTTCTATTCTTGTAAGTCTTTTTGGCCTATGCACATTATTTTACATCTAATCCTGTATTCCTCTGGGAACCAAAATAAGTATTTTAATGCAGCTTTGGTGTGGTCACATCTTCTGAGATTGAGACTCGATCTCACTGCTTGGTGTTTTACCAAGTAAATTGCTGTAAGGGAAGAAGTGTGGCACAGCGGCCAGGGCAGCTGACTCCCGAACCCGGGGCTCATGGGTTTGATCGGGTTTGATCGCCGGTTCCGGCGGCAGATCAGCCCAGCACCATGTAACTCTGGGCAATAGCTTGGTTAATCTTCCCAACGGCCCCCAGCGCCTTGACACCCTCTGGTAATTGTTTGCACTTTACAAATACTGGACATTTACTGTGGTTTCAGATGCCTGGTATGGATCATATTGATTCAGTGGTCCAACTGAGTGATCCCTTGGGTGCTTGTTAGCTCTAGTCTATAAGTGATTTACAGAAACATGCATATTTTCCTCAGTTATGAGAGCTGAGCATTAACATTCTGTGCCATTCTAATTTAGGGCCATATTTGGAGTTTGGCGGACACATTTCTCTGTTATAACTGTAACAGTTATCATATTTGCTCTATTACAAATGCATTCTAGAATCTATCCTATGGAACTTGTAAAAGACAGGTGGGATATAATTCATGATTGTGATAGAGTAATCCATCTGCCAAACTCTAAATCAGGCCCCTAGTTTTGAAGAAAAGGTCAGAATCAAAGATGATGGCTAGATTTTTCAGTCACTATGCAACATCTGTTGGAAATACCAGATTTGAAGGGCACTTAAGAACGCTATATCTATCTCTGGTCCCATCTACTATCACAGTCTCGGTTGTGGCCTCTTTTGAGCAGAGGCACTTCAACATTGTTTGAAGAAAATCTGATACATGCATTTGGTGATGTTTTAATTGTATCACTGATCATTTTCACAAGTGGATTTAAATCTGCCTGTTGTCAGCATAATCTGGAAATTGAGTTTGTTGATATCATTCCTTCCACTAACAGGCATATGAAGACCTTAAACAGTCACGGTGAGAGGGTGCGTGTTTCACCTTTTGAAGACTTAGCTGTTTTGATACAGATGTGAACAAAAACTGCACTCAGCAAGTTAGATTGGGCCATTCGCTCCCCGGGACTGTCAGCATCACACATAGTGTACGACAGGGCCGTGCGTTGCTACTAACCCTCTTTAATTATTATGTGACTCTGCTCAGCTGCACATGGGTACTCACAAGTTTGGAAACCACATGCAAATCACTTGGCAGTTTCATCTCAAATTGAAAGACGGTTCGTGGGGCCTTACACATGTGCCTCGTCAATCACCAGCACAGCACTGGGTGCAGCAAAGCTAGCTTTGGTGAAAGGTGAGAAAAAAAGTGAATTCCTCTTGACCCCTCCCCTCTCCGCTATTGACTGACTAAAGTCCTCGAGTCTTTTCCCATTACTTAAATAGAACGTTTGACAAGTGTTGCCCGCACTCACATTGGATCAAGATAAGGATCTTATTCTGAAGGCTGTTTCTTGTCCACAAATCTTTACACTAGGTGGCTGCAGTTGCTGGATGTCAGCCACTGGGAAGTATGAGCGAAATAGATATAGGCCAAAGTTACCTGTGCTCCTGCCCAGAGATGCACATGCACAAGAACGAGGGGCAGGGCTAGGATCCATCTGGCTGTCACAATGTTGAGTGAGTTATTCTCCACTTGAGACAACCCGATGGCTATAAAGATCGAAAGGCCACTCATTGCCTGCCTTCCCGTGTGAGGGATCTATATGCTAAGCTAATTATGGGTGCAAGTGCTGTGAAAGCTTCAGATTTAGGATCTGTACAAATGGGTCTGAATTTGCAAGCCTTGATACATACTGATAACCTCGCTGGTAGGGATGATGAATGCAATTTAGCGACAAGTCCAAGTGGTTGACTCGTCATAACCAATATTACTCAATATCCTAGTTGAACAGTGTTGTCAGACTGTAAGGAAATAGCTACGTCATCATTAGAAGCCAATCACTAGAATACAAAACATTTCAATTAGCAGCTAAACTACATTCCTAGTTAGGGATTCATAAAAATATTTCTTGCCCAAAGATTGGCCCCATTAAAGCGTTTGAGATGGTATGAGTTAGGTTGCATTCATAGTGCAACAAAACCAATCACGTTTCTAGCAACATGCCCCACATACCGAGTCGTCCCATTAAGAAGACAGTGAACAATGACTAATAAAATCCTTCATTTCACAAGTCATGCAGTGTTAGGAATTAGACTGATGTTAGGTGAAAAAGTACATCGTTTTCTATGGCGCGAATTTGGTTCAAAATTAATGGATGCACATTACATGAACACAATAAACATTTGAAGAAAATTGCATATGAGAAGAAATAAGAGGACTGCGGGTAATGCGCCTTGTGGGTGAAAGGTGTAATTTGATGGAGGGTGGAACATTCCATATCTACAATCGAATTTGGGTTTGAGGTGTACTGAAGCTTGTTGTGATATGCAGCTGCTCACAGCGAGCAAATCTAATAGTTTTGGGGAAAACGTGTTTACTTCGATGCACATTTACTGAACCAAAAGGAGTTCTGTTCACTATCATCTGTCTTGAGAGAAATAATAAGAATTAGGCTGCTTCCAGGTAATATTTTAGGAGCAACCAACATACATCATTCTGACTGCACTTCACACTTCAAGATGGAAAGAAGATCATTTAGGTACAATGTGACAAGTGGTCACCGAAGCACGCTGACATTTTTATTAATCTCAACACTCCTGATTTGATGTGTTCGTCCTCGGAGACATAAATCATCAAAAGTGGAAAATAGGTTGCCTTCTTCAACTACCCCGCAGATCACGATGCAAAGGTATGTGTTGTGTGCAAGGTACACTTTTTGTAACGGGACGTTCTTTCAAATGTTACTGATGAGGGCCGGATGGATACATGTTTTAAATACATAAAACTTGACCCTATATGATGTGATGTGCTTGATTGTGCACCCGGTGTAGGGGTTCCTTCACAACGTTCCCAAATATACCTTCCTCCACCACACAAAAGAAGGGTGTTTTAGCACTTCTGTGCTAAGAGTATCTAGCTACTGTGCTTTTTCGAAAATAGATGTGCACATAAAAATTCACCGTAGTGACTAGTGGATAGTGAATTATGTTTTGACGAGAAAATAATTTTACACAGAAGCATTAGGATGGTAAGTCTGAGATCGTTAAAAATATGTGTAGCTATCTTGATTTCGGATATTCACAATAGCTTAACATAGATTGTAATTTAATTTAATGTTCTGAAGATGGCCTGCTGTTTTAATGATTGCATCATAGTATATTATTATGACCAGAATTCCTATCCTTGAGTGCACCATTAATTTCACCCGGAAACAACCTAATGTTCCTAGTTGAAATTCTTGAGGGAATTCTACACCCGCAGACCTAACCCAACAATATTCTGATTATGGTAAACATCAATGTGTGGGTAGACCAGCCATATGCCAAACACGCTTTCACTTTTTTACCAATATACTGGTCCTTGGCTTCCAGTGGTGGGTGGTTCAGCATGCAGTGCTGGGCACACTGTTAATCTCATGTTCACATATAATCATGAAGGCTCCACCGTAGCAGCATATGTATGGCTGGATCTCCCCTTCGACTCCATCAATATCTGAAACCTGTACTACACATCTATACTCTCACATTCACCACCCCCTTGTCCATCAAACACTTTGGAAACATACGCATAAAAGTTTTTGAGTCAACACACATGCCACCAAAAACATTGTAATTGTATTGTAATTGTATTGTAATTGCATTTATATGGCGCTTACTACCCCTGACGAGGCGTCGAAGCGCTTTTTCGGCGGGTAGCACGCTACTCCGGGACCCACAGAGGATTAGTGTTGAATTAGTATAGTGAAACATGCAAGTACATTTTAAGTGGTGGATAGGTTAGTCAGTTATTTAGATTTGGAATGATAGCAGAAGGATAGAGTAGGACAAAGGTTTGTATTTATTTATCGCTCGCTTGTTGACGCATGCTATTCAGGGAGCCTATAGAGGATTAGTGGTGAATTAATATGGTGAAATATGAGGTAATTTCAGTGGTGGATATTAGTCTGTTACTTGGAGTGAGAAGGATAGGGGATGGATAAAAGGGGAAGAAATATTTGCATTCATATAGCACTTGTTACCCCTGATGGGCGTTGAAGCGCTTTTCTGGCGAGTAGCACGCCACTCCGGAACTCATAAAGGATTAGTGTTGAAAATTAGTATAGTATAAATATGAAGTAATTTGAGTAGTAGATATGGTATTCAGTTATTTGGGCAGTATATTAGTATAGTTGAATATGGAATATGGAATTTGAGAAGTGAAACATGTAAGTCTGTTAATTTTTATTGAGAAAGGATAGTGGAGGGATAAAAGAGTGAAGGATTTTTTTTTTAAAGTCTTAGCAGGAGGAAGAGGCTTTTGGATGAGTAAAAAGGAGTTTTGGAGGGAAGGAGTCAGAGGGGAGAGTTTAGAAATGGTTGTTTTAGGGGATCGGTGTAGTAAAAAGAGGGGCAGAGCAGGAGAGAGTCTAGAAAAGGTTATTTTGGCGATCATAGTAGTGGTATGGGGTTTGGGATAAATGAGAGAGTGGATGTAGAGGATATATTGATAAATCTATAGGATGAGAGATAGGGTAGTGCATTAGAAGGAGTAGTAGAAAGAAGTTTGAGAGGAGTCAGAAGTTTGGGCTAGAAGATATATTGAGTGAAGTATAGGCTGAGAAATAGGCTAGTGCATTGGAAATGCTAAATTAGAAGAAAGAGATAGGTATATAGATCCATAAGTACATTAAAAGTATATAGCTACATACAAAATTAGGTATATTTAGATTAAATATATTGATAGAGGCACAGAATGAGAGATAGGGTAGTGCATTGGATATGCTTTTTCAGGAGAAAAGTAACAGACACACAGATCCAAGTACATGGAAGGTACATAGATGTACAATGGAAGTATGTACATGTAGACCAAAAATGATTTTTATTTATTGAGGATTATTATTATTTTTTTTCTTTTCTTCTCTTAACAACACAATTGTTTTGCATGTTTTATAAAGTAATACACAAAGATAGGTACATATCTATAGTGAAAACAAATGCTTATATGCAGAGGGATATGCTGTAAATTTCTATTTCCGTATGGTGCTTATGTGGGGAAGAGCCAGAACTTGAGTAGTTTTCCGAAAATAAGGTGGTTGTCGGTGGATCTTATGTTGGGGGGTAAAGAGTTCCATAGTTTGGCTGCTTGAACAGAGAAGGATGTGCCACCCATTGTTTTTTTCTTGTATGGTGGGATTTTGAGGCGAGATGCTCCTTTAGAGCGTAGGTTCCTTTGTTGAATGTGTTTGGTGATTTTATTCCTGATGAAGAGTGGTCCTATTCCATGTATAGCTTTGTGGGTAATACAAAGCAGCTTGAACGTGGATCTTCTGGCAACCGGTAACCAATGCAGGGCTTTCAAGGCAGGGGATATGTGGTCTCGTGGTTTGATATGCAAGAGTAGTCTGGCAGGCGAGTTCTGAATCCGTTGTAGTTGTTTCATGGTCGTTAAAGGTGATCCGTGGTAGAGGCTATTGGCGTAATCGAGTTTGGATAGATAGAACAAGGGAGATGGTAGCTTGGACCTTGTGTGGAAATCCCAAATGAGGGAAAATTCGTCGCAGCGTTTTTATAGTAGCAAAGCTTGATCTTGCTAGTTTATTTACTTGGACATTCATCGACAGCTTGGAGTCCATGGTCATTCCGAGGTTTCTTACTTCCTTCGATACTTTAGGCAGTGATCCCAGTTCATCAGGCCATGCGGCAAGCGGGTTGTAATTTTTCCAATCGCCACACGTGAGTATTTCAGTTTTTGAAGCATTCAATTTGAGATGGCTCCAAGTCATCCACTGAACCACGGCTCTGAGACAGCTGAAAATTGGTGATTTTCCAATGTCTTTGGGGCATTCCAGTTGAAGAAGTATGTGCGTGTCATTTGCATAGTTGTAGCACGTGAGGTGAAATTTATTGATCACTACTGGTAAAGACTTCATGTAGATGTTGAAAAGCATGGGCGAGATGATAGAACCTTGAGGGACCCCTGCTTTTGTAGAGTACGGTTTGGACGGGAAAGGTGGGGTGTGGATGACATTAGTTCTGTTTCGAAGGTAGGACGCAATCCAGTCTAGAGCAGTTCCCTCTATGCCGGCTTCATAAAGTCTTTGTTTCAGAGTGTCATGGTCAACCGTGTCAAAGGCAGCTGAGAGGTCCAAGAGGAGTAGCGCAGCAACCCCGTTGCGGTCAACTGTATTCTTTAAGTCATCCCAGATGGCAAGGAGGGAATATTCAGTGCCTTTTCCCGGACGGAATCCTGTTTGGAAATCTGAAAGTATGTCATTCTCTTCAATGAATTGTGACATCTGGGCGAACGCTGCTCTTTCTATCAGTTTGCCCAGGAAAGGTCCATTTGTAATGGGTCTGTAGTTGTCGGGGTTCAGCGGGTCCAAGTTTGTTTTCTTCAGTAAAGGGCGTATGTATGACTTTTTGAGTTCTTCTGGAAATATTCCAGTAGTTAAGGAATCGTTGATGATTCTTCTTACTGGAATGGCAGCAGAGGTTGTTAAAAGAATTGTCTTGAAAGTTTGTGGCGGACAGGGGTCAGAAGGGCTGCCGGCAGGCCTGCCTGCTTTGACCAGGTCCATACATTTATCGTGTGAGATGTGTTGGAAGGAACGGAGAGGCTTGATTAGAGCATTCTTGGATAGTTGTTTTGTACAAGGGTTAGTGCTGGTGCTTTGTTTCTGTTGTAAGTACGAGTCCAACGTGTCGGCTTTGTCCTTGTAATGATTTGCCAGTTTGTCTGAAATCTTGAGTAACAGGATGAGTTCCTTCTAGGCAATTTGGTTTTCGAAATTCATTGAGTATTTTATAGAATTCTTTATTTGCACATTTAGCGTTTTGAATTCTGTCTGAATAGTACCTTTTCTTAGCTTTTTTGATAGCCGACTTATATAATCTGTTAATTTTTTGTAGGTGAAGTTTGTCTTGTTTGGCGTTTGTTTTGAGCCAGGTACGTTGCAGCTTTCTAATTTGTTGTTTTATGTTGTTTATTTCTATGTTTCTCCAAGGCGCTTTTTTCCTTTTGTTCTGTTGTGTGGTTTTGAGTGGTATCAGGATGTCAAAAGCTTCCTGTAGCCACTCATATAGATTCTGAACAGAATTTATGGTTTCCAGATTTATACTGGATGTTAGTTGTGTTTCCAAGTGTTCCAAATTGAGTTTGTTCCACGGCCGATAGGTGGATGGATGTAAGGTAGTTTTAGGTGAGTCGCTTAGTGTTGTTTTATGTTGGAAAGCAAGCAAGTAGTGGTCTGACCATGTGACTGGAGTTATAGTTTAAAAGGTAACTAGTTCAGTATTAGCAAAAATGACATCTAGGATATGTCCAGCGATGTGTGTCGGATTGGGGACAATCTGAGGCAGGTTCAATGTGTCTAGGCCATACATTTATCGTGTGAGATGTGTTGGGCCCCACATGTACCAACTTGGAACAACTGTACGACAACCTATACCACAACATATCACCCACTCTAGACATATTAACCTCTGTCGATGATGCCACAAGCAGTGCCTCTGTATTTACCAACAGCAATCCGATATTGCAGGTGGGGCGCACTAGCATTAATTTCTCCTCATCAGTCATTTATAAAGTATAAGAGAGAGGAAAACACACACACGGGAAAGAAGAGAAAGATGGAAAAACCGTCACAAATGGAAAAAGCAGGAATCTGCAAAAGTGAGATAAATGGGCAGGGAGTGTCTGATAGTGGATTGAAGAGGCATGAGGTTGATTTATCGGTGCACAGGCAATAAGTAGCACCGGCAAATGCTACTGAGCACAGCTTTTGGTACCAACACTCATTCTGTTACTCTTATTACTCTTATTACCCCAGTAGTCTGAACCTAAGTTGCCCAAATCCACAAATTCACTGTGATTACCCTTTAAATGCACACCCCCTAGCCACCATATCAAACTGCAGAGGTTCGAAATCTGGCTGGCAAAACAAAAGTGTCCGAATCTCCTATTGATCCTTGCTCAGGTGCTTCCTCTCTTCTTGCAAACACAACAGTGATGGACAGAATGTGGATCAATGTCACACATTCACCCCAGTCCAAAGATCTGGGCCCAAATCCATCGTTTTTCCACTCCACACCACCCTGGGTTAGACAATGGCGATATGCAAATCAGCGCTGACCCTGTGCCCCATGGGAACAGTCCAGTCCGAACTACAAAAGCCATGTCCTTCCCAGAACGGAAACAAGCATCCGAGGACCGGCCCGGTTTCGAGGTAACACCTCTCATCAGCCCGGCTAGCTTGATTCCAGTGGTGTGGAGTGCCTGGGACTCACGTCTGAGCATCCCCAGTACACTTAGAGCGGTAATTGCAAACACAACAGTGATGGACAGAATGTGGATCAATGTCACACATTCACCCCAGTCCAAAGATCTGGGCCCAAATCCATCGTTTTTCCACTCCACACCACCCTGGGTTAGACAATGGCGATATGAAAAACGATGGATTTGGGCCCAGATCTTTGGACTGGGGTGAATGTGTGACATTGATCCACATTCTGTCCATCATTGTTGTGTTTGCAGTTACCGCTCTAAGTGTACTGGGGATGCTCAGACGTGAGTCCCAGTTACTCCACACCACTGGAATCAAGCTAGCCGGGCTGAAGAGAGGTGTTACCTCGAAACCGGGCCGGTCCTCGGATGCTTGTTTCCGTTCTGGGAAGGACATGGCTTTTGTAGTTCGGACTGGACTGTTCCCATGGGGCACAGGGTCAGCGCTGATTTGCATATCGCCATTGTCTAACCCAGGGTGGTGTGGAGTGGAAAAACGATGGATTTGGGCCCAGATCTTTGGACTGGGGTGAATGTGTGACATTGATCCACATTCTGTCCATCATTGTTGTGTTTGCAGTTTCCTCTCTTCTTGCAGCACACACTAATAATGTGATCAATGCCTCCACACTCTTGTCCAGTTCCTGCCCCTTTGAAACACACCTTCATTACCCGGTTATGAAACAAATAGTAGCCAAACTACTGCCTATCTTCAACCTCAAAAAGTGAGAGCAAAGACTAACTCTGCTCCCAGCAAGCGGGAGCTGTGAAACTGCCCCCGCTTGATGGGGAAGGAGTTTTCATCTCTTTCCCTGCACGCTGTGAAGTGAGCAGGGAAACAGTTGAAAGGACTGCTCCCACATGCAGGGAGCTGCATATTTAGCAGCTCCCTACATGTGGGAGCAATGCCAGCACCTGCTGGAGGTGGGAAGCCAGCAGGGACCGCGGGGGCATTCAGGCTCCCCTCGTGGTCCCCAACATAGCACACTGAGTGACCTGGGTGGGGCCAAGGCAACCAGGTAGACGTGGTTGGGCCCTGGGGCCAAAATTAATCCAGGGAGAGGGGGCCCCTTGGCCCCCCTCCCCTATTAAGTTTTGGCCGGGCCCTGGGGATTGGGGTCCATGGGGCAATTGTGGGCCTGATGTTCATTTCACAGAAATGTTACCTCAACAGGAAGCACTTACAAATATAAACATAGCAGGTGCCCCAGCTGAATCTCCACTTCTGAAAAGGACAAATGATCCTAAAACCTGGGCTTGGTAAAGGCAAAGTGTGTGCGCTTTGTCGGCAATTCCGTATATAAAGACAGTCTGAAATGCTTTGTGGAGGTAAATGCATAGTTGATTTTTTGCAGCGCAATCTGTAAGTGACTGTGACAAGTGGGTCCTTTCTTGTCCTTACCTGGTAAGAGCAAAGTCCATGGTTCTCTTTTTAAATTGCTAAGAGTATTCAAATATACAAATTACTTAGAAGCTTTGCCATTTGGCCCTGCCGACATTAGTAGTATGTAAAAGTCTTCCTACCTTTTGCCAGGATGATGGACAGCTTCACAAGCCTCTCCCTAGCTCTTGTACCGCCTATTTTGGTGATGCGTTCTTGATGCGGAGGAATATGAGGACGTCTCCACCAAACAAAGAACCACTTGCTTCATACAGTTTAGAAGAAAGACCCTTGTTTGGTGGAGATTTACCTCTTATTGGTCTTGTTGCCTTCTCTATAGGAGGATTCATGTTATCACTTATTTCTTGATAAAGACGCACGACGAACAATCACAATGCCGAAACGCACACAAGGTCACTGGAAGCATTTTTTTTATGGTCCATCATGCAGCTGTAATGTAGAATACATACTGAATATTTACCCAAGGCGATAGCACTTAGTAATTAACCAGTAGAAAGTACTCCACTTGGGTAGATATGTTGTGCAAACCTGTGGACTCTTGTTGGATAAATGGGCAGGTGTGGTTCCTTTTTGGCTGAGTCACTCACACAGCTACTGAAACACCGACATAGACACTTAGATACCCACTCACACACCCACCGAAGACCTACTTAGACACTGATACACCCACTCACATACCCACTGAGGCACTTGCACACCCACTCACAGACCCACTCATACACCCACTCACAGACCTACTCAGACACTCACATGCACTCATAGTCCTACTGAGACACTCACGCACCCACTCACAGATGCTCTCAGACACTCTCATAGCCACTCACAGAACCTTTGAGACACTCATGCACCCACCGACACATCCACACAGACACATGCACCCACTGATAAACCCACTCAGACACTCATGCACCCACTTAAAGAACCACTCATACTCTCACACACCCTCTCACAGACCTACTCAGAGACCCATGCACCGACTCACAGACCCACTCAGAGACTCACACACTCACGTACTGACTCATTCTGACACCCATGCACTCACTCACAGATTGACTTACACACTCATGGAGGCACTCACAAGCCCACTCAGACACTGTCACACCCACTCACAGACCCACCCAGACACTCACTCACAGGCCCATACAGCCGCTCACACACCTACTCACAGACCCAAACAGCCACTCACACACCCACTCACTGACCCATACAGCCGCTCACACAACCACTCACAGACCCATACAGCCACTCACACCCAGAAAACCACTCACACATCCAGTCACATACCCATATGGCCACTCACACCCACGAAACCACTCACACACCCAGTCACAGACCCATACAGCCACTCACACACCCACTCACTGACCTATACAGCCACTCCGACACACACTCTCAAAGTTTACAGGTTGTAGTTAGGAAATCAAATGTAACAAAATTCAAAATTCACTAAAATAATCAAAGATTACAGGGTTGTTATGGTTAGGAATTAACATTAAGAAAACCTTAGACATTTACTGAAAAAACAATGTTTACAGGGACATTATAGTTAGGAAATAGAATTTAAAAAACCTTAGATTTTCACTGCAAAAAGAAAAGGTTACAAAGGCTCTATAGTTAGGCCCAGATTTCACTCATACAAAACCAGTGAAATTCAGTAGTTATTGTTATCTGAGCTAACTATTATTTACACCCCCGCAATGCACTGCTTATGACCTCACATAATATATCACTCATGGTAAGGTCAGTAACATCACTGATGACATCATCCACATGACCATTCACACATCCATTCACAGACCCACACAACCACTCATGCACCCACTCACACATCCATACAACTGTTGACACACCCCTCATTCATCCATACAGCCACTCACACTGCCAGTCACTTACCCACACAGCCACTCACATACTCAATCATACAACCATCCATACCCTCAGAGCCACTCACAGACCCAGTCACATACCCATACAGCCACTCACACATGCACTCAATCACCCACAGTGCCACTGACTACCCACTCCCTCAGCCGTACAGGAACTCAGACACACGCTCACTCACCTACACAGACACTCACACACCCAGTCTTACACTCATAAAACCACTCACACACCCACTTACAACCCCATACAACTACTCACACATCCATTCACATACAAACTCAACCACTCACACACTCACTCACACATCCATGCAACGACTCACACCATCAGTCACACACCAATACAACCAATCACACACCCACTTACAAACCCATACAACCACTCACACACCCACTCACACCCCATAACCATAAACACACCTATACAACTTCTCACACACAGACACACACAGTCACTCACATAATATATATTAGAAGTAGTATCACTCACTAATAGTGCACCTATTATACTAATTTAACTTTTATAGTAGCTTAGTATATATGTTTAGCAATCATAAATTCTTATAATATACTTACTCTCACTGGACAATGTCTTCAGTGATGTCATTTGGGATGTCATCAGTGATGTCACTGTCCATGTCAGGAGTGATGTAATTTGTGAGGTCATAAACAGTGCATTGCGTGGGCATAAGTTCTATTTAAGTATACAGTTTTTATTAGCATTTTGTGAAAGTAATAACAACAAAGTGAGAGCCTCAGGAAGGGTGAGGAAGGGAGGGGAGAGAGTCAGGGTACAGGCAAGACCCAGCAGTGGATACATTTTAGTATATAGATAATCACACAAAAGACACCACATCATAGATAATTTCTAAATCAATTAGGCACGCTACATAAATCTACCCCAGGACTCGTACATCTTGCTGGCGAAGGAATGGGTACTAAATGTTCAGGTGCACAGGTTGCTCCAGCAGGCAAAGGGTTCACTCCTGCTCCCAGCAGATCCGCCTCCATGTCTGGCATAGGGGAAAGCTCTCTTTGTTTCAAGTAGTTCATCAGTAGTTCCCAAATGTCATTGGGACAGGATCTCAGTGGCATGAGGTCTGAGTAGTAAGAGAGCTGCTCTTGGCAATAAACCGCATCTAGCAACCAAGTCACAAAATGTATGCGGGCCATCTGCCCCAATGTGGCTATACGTTTTTTGCGTTATGTTATGTTATGTTAAATGAACTTGGCGCTGGCTACTGTCAAAGTTAGTGAGACTATTCATAAATTGAGTATCTATACAGCGATGAATAACCATGTTTTCAGGGTCATTCGAAAAGATAGGTGATTCATGGATGATTTAATGTGTAGGGGGAGCCTATTCCAGTTAGTGGAGGCACCCAGCAAGAAGCTGCGGCCCCCCACAATGCACATATGTATCTGGGCACAATTACTGATTTTGTGGAAGAAGATCTCAAAGGCATGTTAGGGATGTACCAGTTCATGCAATTCCTTAGGAAAACAGGCCCTTGATTACGTAGGGCCTGGAATGCTCTGCCCTTTTGGGGAGTGAGTAAGGGGGTGGACAGGCGGTCCACCCATGGGAGGTGTTACCCCCTCCCCCAAAATTAGTATGCACCGATTGGCGACGGCCACGGTGTAATTTGGCTCATCAGGCGGGCAGGCGGTGGAGGGGCTGACTGCCCTTGGATCACCCGTAAGATAACCCACCATGTTGGCATATTTGGTATGCAAATGAACATGCAGCAATTTTCTCCACAAACAAGGTGTCATGTGGTTTATTTCCTATTGCTGTATGTGGAATGGAAGTGTTGCTGATATTGGCACTATGAGCTTGTGCGCAGTACACGTATAGGGTCATGTCGGGTGCATTCAGGCCTCCTTGCTGAAAAGGCAGGGTAAGCTTCTCCCACATGACCAGCGGCTGTTTACCTGCTTAGACTAGGAATATTAGATTGGAGCGCAGTCGCTTCAAGAAGTGTGTAGTGAGTGGGAGTAGTAGGGTAATAAAAAGATATAGGAAGGTGGGCAGAACAACCATTTTTTAGGTCTCGCCTGAGACAGTGCATGCGCTACATCTGTGAGACATTTAGTAGTGGGCTTTGAAAAGTCCTACCACATGCTTTTTGCTGGCATGGTTCGTGCGGTTACGCGCACATGCACGAGCGGAGGCGACATCGCCGCGCACCACTCGCGTCCTTTTGTTTCTTTTAATGCGTGTGTGCACACAACTCCCGCTTCTCCCCCTCCCCCACCACATATCGCGTCTCGCGGCCGCTCGCGCTGCCAGTGCTTGTTGGATTTGTGAACCTGTCGTGTTTTTACACCGTCTTGTCTTCTCCTTGTTGTCTCCACTGAAAACTGTCCCCCTAAGTGTCCACCTACTTCACAGGAACGGTAGCAGACTTATTCTAAATTTTCTCGCGGCCACTCACACGCGTGCGGCCAATGTTTGTTATATTTACCAATTCCACCATTGCAACATTCACCTAATTCAAAGAGCCCCTGCAACATACCCAGTCCCTGAACCACTACCAACCAAACTCCGGAGCACAGCGACCTACTCCCATTGCGCTTACCAACCAGCATGGAGTACCAACACTCAGCAATTTACCAGGAATCTTCCCTCACAAACTTACAGCGGGCTCTGTAACTCCATAGACACAACTTGCAGCTCCTTCCCCACCCCTCCCACACTTATGATATATCCTGCGGGCACCTTCCGAATGTGAAACGTCTCCCCGCACTCAAAGTGGGGTAGGACACAAACCATGGAGAAATGTCATCTACATCCTAAACCTCGCCGGCTATGGGATAGTCCCAGAAGTGTGCGGCATCTTTTGCAGCTACTCTTCCTTTTTCCGGTTTGAAGCGGAGTAGAGAACAAAAGAAGACTTCCTCTCTATGTCTAATGCTAGAAGAACTTCCAGAACGTAAGAGTGCTCATAGGTATGAAGTGTGGGCGAGCGCGGCGCAGGAGTAGAAGTTATTAGAATGCTGTATTTTTTCTCTCGTCACTCGACCCCACGCGCTCCTTCTAGGGAGTAAACAAGGCTATTGCATCTGCATTCTCAATGTTTCCTTTTTCTCAAAAGATGACTGGGAACCCGTGGGGGATGTGTAATAGCTATGGTTGTGCATGTGCTCCACTGCAGTGTTTCCAGACCTTTTAGCACCACAAACCCCTTTTTAGAATGACAAACTTTATCGACCCACCCAAGTTTAATTGCTAAGAGGTGGCGATTTTTAATGTACCTAAAGCATTGCATGAGAGCGCACTGTCCATTTCAGACAGCTCATTTTATATTGAAATGGCCACTAAATTCGTACAGACATACTGTTTTACTGATAAAACTATACTGCACACAAGGGATCATGTGTGAAATCGGGTTTAAGTGAATATCCACATTTGTGCATCTCCAAGTGAAGTGTCTTGATTTGTTTTGTTCCTATTCAAATCTTTGGTTCCATCACACTTAAGAATAACAAAAAATGTGTTTCATTTTTGCTGTCCTACCTGCTGAATGTGAACAGTTTATTTAATTTTTGGCCCTTTCATATAGCGTAAACTCAACCCAAAGGTACTGTAGCGCTTTACAAGAGCCCCAGATGAATTATGCAAAGACACATTAATTTTTTGATAGGGAGGGGGAGAGTAGTGATTTACCCAGAGTCACAGGATGTTGAGTGTTCGCCAGACTTGAACCTGGTTTCCCTGTACCAAAGTCGGCAGCTCCGGCTGTTATGAAACATCCTCTCATTTCATTTACAGTTATTTACATTTTGTTGTGTGTTACAAAAAATTACATCTTACAACCTTACAGTTCACACTCTGTACCCCAACAAGATTGCCACATAATTCACTTTACTTATCTCTCTCTAACTGCAAAGTGAGAGAAGTTTGTAAACACCAATCACGTGTTAAACAAGCATTGGCATAGCCAATAGGTCTCGCCTTTGGGACCTTATAAGTGTTTAGCCATGCAACAGTTGATATTGTTGCACCAAGGATATTGTGCTGCATAACTAAATACTTATTAGGTCCCAAAAGCGAGACCTATTGGCTATGCCAATGCTTGTTGCAATAGCAATCTGTTAGAAACTGAGTTTTTGGTTGTCAGAGATATGCACCCTTTCCAAGCAGGACCCACAATCCTAGCCAGGGTAAGTTAGTAACACACTCTAAATTAGGGGAGAGGAGTTGGCCTAACGGCTAGGGCTGTCGACCTCAAATCTGGAGAACTGGGTTTGAGTCTCGGTAATGACGCTCAACATCCTGTGATTCTGGGCAAATCACTTAATCTCCCTGTGTCTAACAAAAATGAATGTGTCCTCATGTCACGCAACTGGTGCTATGTAAAGCACTCTGATATTCAATACCTTCGGGTCAAGTTTGCTCTATATAAAACTCCATAAAATAACAAATTCAAAAAAATAAAATAACCTGTGCTAACCCTCTGTTAGCTTGGCACAGAGCAGTCAGGATTAACCAAGAGGTAATTTGTAAAGTATTTGTCTAACACATCAAGCAATAACACAGAGAAAACACCACGAAAAGACTCCACGCCAGTTTACAAACATAGATTATAATTTTATAGATAAAACAAGATCAAAAAACCAAAAATCTAATGAGTGGAGGTCGAGATATGAATTTCCAAGATTATATGTAAAATATTGATTAGAAGCAAATAGCACACAAAGAGTTAATTGGTTGTGCTAGACCGGGACAAAGTAAAAAGTTCAGGCTGCCCATGATGGAGCGCAGGCCGGCTACAAGACCCACACATGGCCCACTGAGCAAAATTACCTTAATCCTTGTCGCAGCACGGGATGCGTTGAAGATTCCCAAGCAGTTGGGGTATTGCAGTGGATTTATCAATGAAGTTGTGACAATGCTTTGGTTCCATCGAGTGAAGCACCGGTTCCGAGTACTGAAGGAGATGTGCCGGGATAATTCACGCTAGAGGGGTGATGCATCGATCTCCACTCAGTCGCGGCGATGCGTTGGTTCTGAACAGTGGTTCTAGAGTCAAGGCAGCAGTTCCAAGTGTTATGCACCATTTCAGTCCCTGCAACAGCAGTGATGTGTCGATCCCGATCTCACAGCAGGTGATGGGTCGGTCCCGATCAGCGCAATGGCATCAATGCACAGGTTCTGGCAGATGCAGTACTTTCACACTCACTTTCAAGGTCCGTGGGCTGGGTTGGCACCAATTGGCAGAGTTGTACTCACAGCGAGCAAAGTTCAGGTGCTGTTTGAAGATGGAAGTGAAGTCTTTAATATTCCTGAGACTTTAGAAACATGAGGCAAGCCAACAAGCCCTTGGAGAAACTTGTGGCCTTATTATGTGCAACACATTTCAGGGCGCCCTCTTTGTGACACAATAGATGCGCCATATTTATTGTACGGCACACCATGTTGCAAGGAATGACAGATACACCAGGAACCCTGATGTATCTGTCGGTGCAAAACCCATGCATTGCTGGAGTTGTGTCATAAGCAATGAGTGGGGGAAGCCTATCCCCATTGCACTGCATCACCCTTGCGCCTGCTGGGAGGCAGGCGTAAGGTTGTGACACAGTAGCGTCCTAGAAGTGTACAGTGAAATCTGATAGATTTCACCACGCAACTTCTACGAGGCTTTTTCACGTGGGAACGCCCAACCTGCATGCATTATACCTGATGCAGGTATAATGTAGCGCAGGCATTTACAAAGTGAGGCATCTGCTTAGATAAGCCACTTTGTAAATATGGCGCAACATGGCGCATTATTTATGCCACCGCAGTGTCATAAAAGGTGATGCAACAGTGGCGTATAATTGTTGCAAGCCTTCATAAATAAGGCCCTTATTCTTTAAATGTGGTCCTTCATTTTACTGGCAGCCAATGGCCTTCTTTAAGGGTGCCAGAGGAAGATCCATGCCTAGGTTTATCTATTGCCAATTTTGCTGCTGCCGCTTGCACTCTGTACAGTCTTTTAATTAAATAATCTGGGGTTCCATGTAGCAGCACATAGCAGTAGTCAATTCTGTTTAAGACTGTACTTTGAACCCCTAGATTTCTTGCTGACTGTGGCAGCAGTGGTGCAATTCTTCTTACCTTCCGAAGTAGGGCAAAACAGGTGGCTGCTGTCTTGTTAATATGTGCCTCCATAGCGAGCTCTTTATCGATATATATACTCCCAGATTATGCCCTAACTGCGATATCTCTGGGTTGTTTGTGCTTGTCGATGGCCAGAAATGTTTCGTAAGTGTATAAGGAGTTTTGGAAGAAGAGCAACATAGCAATTTCTTTTCATCTCTATTGAATTTACTGAGTTGTTATTCAACCAATTTGCAACCTCTCTTAGACAGTTATGGAATGCTTCTAGTGAGTGATGCCTATTGTTGTCTAACGAGAGGATCATCTGCATATCATCGGCATAGTTTACAAAGCTAAAGTCGTAAGATTGAATAAGTGTCCTCAACTGACGTAGATAAATATTAAAATGGATAGGACTAAGAGTTGAGCCCTGAGGTACTTCGTGTTCTACTTTTTGGAATTCTGAGTCAAAAAGGGGGAGTGGTATTGCTTGGCTTCTATCCGTAAGGTCGGATTTAATCCACTTTAATAGTGTCCCATCCACACCTATCTCTACTAGTCTGGAAAATAGTATTTGATGGTAGACAGTGTCAAACGCAGCTGATGTGTCAAGCAATATCAGGACCACTGTTTGACCTCTATCAACTGCCATCTGAAGCTCATCCATGGCAAGGATCAGTGCTGACTTAGTGCCATGCACAGGCCTAAAACCAGATTGTTCATTTTCTAAGAGGTTATGATCTTCCATATAGTTTGATCATTTCTTACTTCCGTATTTTTCCACAATTTGTACTGGGTAGAAGAGTTGCGATATTGGGTGGTATTGGGCAGTAATTGCTTGGTGATCCAGCGGTAATTTCACGATGCAAAACCTCATTTACCTCTTTTTTGCTGGAAAAGGTGCCACCGTGTATCACCTTCAGGAGAATTTACATAAACATAAACATGAAAAATCAGAGAGTTGGTGAGTATTTTGAAGGGTTTTATTTTCTAATCAAAAGTTACTTTTCTCTGACCTTTTATTCATTAGTCAAACATCAATCAGGTTATAGAATTTGGAAAACAGGAAAAATAGAATTAATACTTAACATATTATAGGTTGGATACAAGGCATTCCATTAAGAAAGGGAATGAGGCATCAAATGTCAGTCAGAATTCTTTAGAGAGTTCAGGAAAATATAATTCAAGAGTGAGTTATGCAGGGCTAATCAATAATTAATAATTGGCAAAAATCTCCCATAAAGAGAAATAAATGAAAAAGACAAATATATCTTTTCAAACCAAGTTAGTTAGTCAAAGCATAAACTTAGAGTTTTAGCATATAAATCTGAACCTGTTTCCATCAGCTGCCCGCCCTTCACAAGATCACAGAGGAATGTGATCTGCCTTGCCAAAAATTGACTTGCAAGGACTCTCTGAAAAATATGAGCAAGAACCCCCACCTCCCTCTGTCTCTCCTCGGACGCAATCTCTTCCCAGACTGCACCCGCAACGTTCACGTACCTAACCCATATGATGTCTGTGTCAGATATGCTTCTTCTCCTCTCCTCCCTCTAAGACTTCTAAGGCTCAAGGCAGACACACCCCC
This sequence comes from Lissotriton helveticus, assembly GCF_964261635.1. Taxonomy (NCBI): domain Eukaryota; kingdom Metazoa; phylum Chordata; class Amphibia; order Caudata; family Salamandridae; genus Lissotriton; species Lissotriton helveticus. The sequence continues at coordinate 1,098,919,210 of NC_136068.1, forward strand.
TATGGGGTCATTTTTTATACTCTAATTCTTGGCTGACTATACTAATAATGTTGCAGTTTTCAGTAGAAACTCGCACTGTGATTGGTTAGCATAGATGACATGAGGGTTTCACCATCCTGTTCTCATTGCAAATCCAACCCTTACCAGTACTGACAAAGGAAGCGTTAATGCTTAATACAGTCATATATATCACCATCAATAATTATACATTTTTAAAATATTAAATAGGAAAAAAGTATCAGTCCATTTCCTCCTTGCTTTCACATCGCATGCAGGAATGATACTTTTCAACAAATACTGGTACATTGGCACGATGACAAGAAGGTACAGTTCACTGTGGCCTTGACCCATGTCTTCACTTGAGGCAGCTGGCATAATCTGCGCATGCGTCTCTCATTTTAGCACAATTCTCAGCCATGCTGGATTCTTAGGCAGCCATTTTATGGTGGGCACATAAACAAAACAAACACAAAAGAGTATTAATTTATGAAATAAAACCCATTATGTTTACCTCCCCCCATACTAGTACCCTGTATTAGTTATTACCTAGCAAAAGCTATTAGTTTAAAGCGGCTTTTCTATCATTTGCACAACGTGCATAAATGTGCAATGTACAATATAGCATAAACATGCACCAGTGCAAATTTTCAAAGCACACACAGTTAATACATACTCATAGCAACATGCTCTAATGTTTTAGATAGCTTTTCATGCAGCATGCGTTTGCCCCGCTTGTAATGCTGGTGCATGGTTAATTAATACATATTATAAGAAGATTTGTTATGAACTGAATATGCATTGTCTAAATATGCAACAAAGCCAAAGTCTCTTAAGACAGGAACAGGGAGTGTAGATTACAAGGAAATGGAGCTGGGAGGAGAGAACACATTCCATGATTTTCTTTAAAGCTACAAAGGAAACAGAAATCACGTGTTTTCTCTACACTGTAAAAACACATGTTAATTCAGCACAAGCATTTCAGACTGAAAGCATTTACCAGGCCTCATTTGATGTCTTTCACTGTGAATGCACCAAGAGTGCCCCTTTTAAAAAGCGTTTGACTAGGCCTCATTTCATATTTCATGTGCCATGTGTTTTCACCTGCACCAAAATCTGCGTGCCATTTTAAATGCAATCTGTCTGAAACACAAAACAGAGTGATGCTTAATCTTGATGAAATCTAGCTCTATCATTAGCACTGATGGATCTGCTGTTTCGTTTTCTTCAATAACAGGGTTACAAGTGCTTTTTTCCAGACCTGTGGAACTGTGCCTGTAGTCAAATATTAATTACATAGTTTTAACAGATATAGGTCATTTGATCATTTTTTTCATATTGAGTGTGTTACTGGATCCAATATTGATCCTGATGAGATCCTGCTAAGGCTCTAAGATGGTCCTCCTTCATTGGTTCCTTGCTTTTTAATTTAGTGGCACATTGGTCTGCTATCTTGATTATAGTAGTTCTATCTCCTGGGGTCTGAACTGTCCTGGATGGAACTGAATTTATATTAGTTATGATCATCTCGATCTTATTCTTGAAAAAATTAGATAGATCATCATGTAGTGTTTGTGAGTGCTTTATGGATTGTTTAATACATTCTGGATCCACTGATTATCTTACAATATCAAATAACTTTCTTGACCCATTTATTGCTTCTATGATTGTTTTTGCGTAGTAGCATTCTTTAGCTTTTCTTACATCTTTTGTAAAGTTATTTAATGCATTTTTTAATTGCTGCTTATCACTTTTTAAATAGAATTTCTGCCATTGTCTTTCTAGTTTTTTGCATTCTATTTTTTTTTTCTTTTAGTGCTTCTGTATACCATGGTGCTGAGGGTGTAGTGAAGACAGGGCCCTGCCTGCACACATTGCTATGTTAGCATAAGCTTATTAGAAGTTTAATTGCCATTTTGCCACTTTGCAGCTTTTGCACACGACACTACATGTAACTGTTGTTGTAAGTTAAACTGCTTGATTTTCCTCACATGTGAAAGGCTTGTTTTTAACATCCCTAGACTTACATTGCGACTTTTTTCTGTACACTGCATGCAGAAGCCTTCAAGGTCACCATAACAATGTATGCTGTTATTCAGGTTGATCGACCCACGCTCTAGACACAACATGAACACAGCTGCAGCTTACTGAAATTCTAGTGCCTTTAATATTGCACTGCATGGATGATGTGGGCACTTGGAGAAAAACATTTTCCAGTGAGAGAGAGCGTTGCTGATCCTGATGTGATTCACTTCTGCTGATCTTGGAGGTATGGGGTTCCCCATTCAAGTCTAAGAGACCTTCTATTGTTATAAAACCTAGTTCCTAGCAGGGCAGGGTGGTTCACAAGGCGCTATAGGACCTGTTTCCACTATCATTATAACATGATTTCTCCCTTTGTGTTTTATGGAATTGGTACAATGCTGATCGTATTATTTTTAATCATATGCCTGCTTATGTTAGCAAAAATACTGCATCTTAGAGCACGTCGTTAAAATAAACGTTTTAAACTTTTCTGTGTCTCTACTTACGTTGTGGGCTGGTATGAGAATAAAAACGAAAGAGTGTTCTTGATTCCCACCATTCCTGAGAGCACCCTAAGTCGGATGTTCTGGGTTGTCTAATCATTGGTAGCTTCGCTACAGGATGGAGAGCTAATGAGACACTAATGCTAGTCGGATACGGTTTCCGGGTACTGAGGTGAGTTTTTTGGTACACCACAATTCACTGAGGTCCTGGTTTCCTATGCATAGTTCTGTGCACGAGTAAAATCCCCGCAACAATGGTTTGTGTTGCTGTATAATCTTTTTTATCTGTATTATTTTATCTAATGTCTTTGTAATTTCTCCTTGTAGTTTATCATAGTTCTCATCAACTGTCACCATCTTATTGAAGCAGATCTCTGCTTCAAATATATTTCCCTCTTGTTGTCTATTTAGGTTGTGCCATGTTCTACCTTGTGACACCGTTCCTGAATGCCTACCTTCAACTGCTATTTTAGTTCTTTTTATTTAAAAGACTAACAGTGTATGATCCATCCAACTTAAAGGGACCGTGTCCCTAACTGTGATTAGGTATTTTGAGAAGAATAACAGATCAAGGGTATGTCCCTATTGATGTTTTGGACCGGCCAACAATTGTTCCAGTCCTATTGTTTCGCAGGAGCCTGTGGGCTCTTTGCAATGAGGGAATGTCTTAACCATTGCCCTTATATTAAAATCTCATAACACAAAAAAGTCGGAATGTGTAAGGGCGAGGTTTGAGATGATTTTCAAATGTGGTTGCATAAAGGTGCTTATGGTTCCGGGGGGTCGGTAGCACAGAACTTCTGTGAATGCATTACCATCCTTCATCTTTAACCCCTTGAGTGCCCGTGACGGAACCACTCCGTCACGAGCCATGGACGTGCTGTGCTGGTGACGGAGTTGTTCCGTCACGGCGCGGCCGCCCCGCCCACGCTGCAAGAATTCCGCGCCTGAGCAGGCGAGGCAGTGACGGAACCACTCCGTTACAAGCACAGCGCGCTCCGTGGCTCGTGACTCAGTGGTTCCGTCACGAGCATGGCAGCACTGCGCCGGACACCCCCACCCCCCGCCCCGGCGCCACGGCGGAATTACCGCCGCGGCCAAGGGGTTAAAGAGAAGCCTAACATGGCAGCCCCCATCATCTTACCTACCTGTAGAGTGTATATTTACCATTTTTCTTTAAAATACATTTTATAATTGGAATTCTTTGTACTGAGTATGACGAAGTTTCTGGAAATCAGAGTGACATTTTTATGTTATATGTTTTCCTACCTGATTTTTGTTTTTAGCGCAGGGATTTTAAAACGGTCAAAGGAAAACATGTAGCAGGCAGGGCAGTTTGCAGAAAGGCGCAGTGTCTCTTGTAAAATCAAATACTTTTTTTAAAGAGTAGGAACAATCAAACAAAGGAGTGAAAAACAAAGGCATGACACAAGTCAGCAACAGTTTACCTTAGAAACACAACAGTGACTAGATGGAACAAAACGCTCGAGGGGGAGAAGGGTGGTGCATATTTAGCAACTTGCATTCCTCAGGTACTTTCAAATGACGTGGTTAGAAATGTATTTAATTCACCTGTCCGGTCGGAACAAAAGCAGCTCTGTTTGGCAACGGGATCATGGAAGCTGGCTTTGTCAGACCTTGTCATGTTCGTTTGCTCTGATAGGGCTTTTGTGCATCTCTTGATCTAGTGGTTAAGTATGGAACCAGGGCGACTGGCTCTTAATCGCAAACTTTCCACGTCATTAATATTTGTAAAACTTGGAGACGTTGGCTTTATCTCCCAGTGCTTCAGTTCTCTTACCTGCCAAAATTGTGTGTGTTTATAAAGGGACCGGAGGTCATTATTGAGAGATATATACATTGATGCAAAAACTGCTGTTCTTTTCATTCTGAAAGTGCTTTTCCAAAATATTTCCATTCAAACTGTTAGAGCCAGGCAAAACACACTGAAAACTAATAATCACTTGGTATCACCCTTTCCATACATTAGGGGTCATCTCATCAAGGGTGTCTGTGGAAGCCCTCTCTGGGGGATACTGTAGAAGTTTTATCAGAGGCAGACTGCCAACATGCCTTGCTTTTCAGAAGTACTTACTGTCCGCATTGTGTAATATGCCACGTTAGGTGAGTATTGCATCTAAGCACGAACTCAGTGTAAAATGGGCAAAAAGTGTTTGCAGAGCCTTAGCAGAAGGGGTGTTTTTGTTAGTGTAGTGTTGTTGGGAGTGGGTGTACGCTCTTTGAAACAACTGTTATGTGTAGGCCTCCCAGAATTCTATACGGCAGTTGCCTAAAGGAGTGTCTGTCCCTTGTGTAGAATTTCAGTGTGTTGTGCCCTACACGTATAGGTAATCTCCTCCAAACCTCGATTTCTTGAACCTGGATGCCAGAGAGAGGCAGCTAGGAGTAGGTTTTATGTCTGCCACTGCCTGTCACTTTTGTGGTGACTGCTTATGAGAGGTTACCCATGGAAAAGATTTGCATATATTGCACACTCAGGTAGCATGTAGCTGTACACCGTGCTTAGCTCCTGCCAAGGATAGATGTCCACATGGCCTGGACCATGCTGGCAATTCCATGGCCGCGGTCATGCAAAGGGGTGTTTCAAATCAACTGGAAGTGTCGGTTGGGGAAGGTTTTGGCAGAGCAGCACAATACGGCGATCATATTTCAGATTCTTCTTTGAATGTCCAGCTGAAGCCATGATTCAGCGAAAGAGGGGCATTGTCGAGCCCTTTCCAAGATAGAGGTATGTGCAGAGTAATTTATTGGAAATTCCCAATCTTACAAGAAGTTCAAGTCTTTCCTGTGATGTCAGTTACTGTTTGATTGATAAAGAGGCAATCATTTGATCACTATTTTATATCGCATTGATCACTCACTCATGCTTCTATATTCACCCCTGATCTTTTGCTCCTTGCACTTTAATTTCTTTTGGATTTTCTGGTAGGTATTTTGGCTTGCTCATTTCTCGTTCCTGGTTCCAGGGAGTTTAGTGCCTGGCTTAACTGCTCCTACTTTAATCTCCATTTTCAATAATAACAACTCGATTTCCAAGGAGATTTCTTATCCTTCTGTCCTTTCCATCCTATTTGGAACCCCCTTTAGGAAACACATGGCACTTTCACTTCTGATGTTAAGTGCAAGGTGGCACTTTGGCTACTCGGAGGAGTCACCTTTTCCTTAAGCAATCAAGAAATAAACATAACAGATCTTAAATGTACCCAGTCCTCGACACTGCATTGACACTACCTTTGAAAGAGCTCTAGAGTAGGGCTTCCAACCATCCATAGAATGTTGATTGCCTAAAATGTTGGGGTGATGAAAGTGACTTTAGACACCCTTTGATCCTGATGACATCACAAGATTGACCCCTTTATTCCACCGTAGCCAATCAATAGCCTCTTATTTTGGTGTTAGGGGCTAGTGGAAGAACAAGGAGTGTAAGTTGGAGAAGTAAAAAGTCCACCAAAGCTGTGTTTACCTTAAGTTCCTTCTTATGATTTTAAGACTCCTGATACTAGGAGTAGGAATAAAAGCACCAAAGGCATTCAAGATATCAAAGCGTCACTTTATGTAACAACATACTGTCTTATGTGTGTCAGTCACTACTGCCACACTGTGCAAATTCACCACTCAGAATACCATCACCAAAAGAAAGCACACTCTCACGGATCTACCCCCCTACTTTGATCAGCTTTACACTGATCTTAAACCACTGCATTACTCACCTTCCCTCAATTCAGTGACACACTGAGTATGACCTTTAATGCCTACTATTCTCTGTGCACTTTCACCCCACCTCCTGAAATCTAGCCTTTTCATGCCATCATATCCATGACGACAAGAATGAGAACACTCCTCAGGTGGTAAAAATCAAAAGTCACTTGTCACTTGCAGAACTACAAACTTGCCCTGCATCTACTCACATCCACACGGAGTACTGCCAAGTGTGACTACATTTGAAATCTGATTATCTCTAAGCATTCCCTCCCGAGTCTTCTCTCCCCCTTCTCATCCAGTGCCTTCTCTGTCTCTTTCAGTGTCAGATTTACAGCTAATTTTCCACACAAATGAAAAACAACTTGGACTTCTTCCTCTGAACCTCGTTCTTTAACACGCGCCACAATCGCGGCGGGATGCCTGGCTTTCACCTTGTGGACACCCTGCCGGGGTTTCTCACAGGGGAATACCAGGACGGGTTCCCTAAGCAAGCGCCAGGATGCCCTTTGGGTGACAGGTTTGCGCTATATAAGTACACCTACATTTACATTTACATCTCTCTCCTCAGTAATACTAACACACTATGAATCCTTTCTCCAACTTCTCAAGTGGAATTTATCCCAATTCTCAAGAATATTAACCTCTCATACACACATTCTGACCTATTGAGCTGACAAATCATCAAACCTCATTAAATCATTTCATCCTGTATGCTGTCTTGTTATATATCACTTCTCAACCAGTCCCTCAGCACTTGTACCTACCCTCAATGCATTATATCTGCAGTTGGGATAGCTCTACTCAAGAAAACTTCTGCAGACCCATCCATCCCAACAAACTTCCAGAATGTCTTCTATTTAATAATATTACTTCATTTCTAATTACACATAATCGAATTCACCCATTCTTGGCTAGCTTGTCTACTGCACATTGCACAAAGACTGCACTTTGTCACGTTTCCAAATTCATCATATTGTTAACCTTAATCAACTATAATTTACATTACTAGTCCTAATCTTTCTTCCCACATGTGACAGTTTCCCATGACATTCTCCATTCTCAGTCCTACACTCACTACTTACAGAATCACAAGCACTGAAATCGTTCTCTTACTATCATTCTGATCACCCTTTCCCTGTCCCTTGGTGTTCTACACTCTCTAATAATTGCATCTTACAAGTAGGAGTTTTTTTGGGGGATGGGACCCATGCCCTTCTATGTGGTACATCCTATGGAGACGTCATCTTGTTCTGTTACTTCTTTTATCATCTTTATGCCAAATATGCTCATCCTTCCCAACTTTTACTCCTGAGCTCCAAGCAAACATCTCTGACAGCCTCGTAGCAATTGAAAACTGGATGGCTATCTGCTTTTTTTCTGCTGTATTTCGGTGGGGATCCAGCAGAAGATTTTTTTGAGCATGCGTAAGATGTTGAAGCATGATGATGAGACGGTGTTGACTTGTTTGGTCATCGAGAGGGAGGAGTCCAGGATGAAGCCCAGGTTACGTGCGTGGTCCGTAGGTATGGGTGCAGTTCCCAGGGCTGGTGGCCACCATGAGTCGTCCCAGGCGGAGGGGGATGATCCTAAGATGAGGACTTCCGTTTTGTCCGAGTTTAGTTTAAGACGGCTGTTCTTCATCCACTTGGCTACTTCTTTCATTCCTTCATGTAAGTTGGTTTTGGCGGTGTTAGGGTCTTTGGTGAGGGAGAGGATCAGCTGGGTGTCGTCTGCGTAGGAGATGATGTTGAGGTTGTGTTGGCGTGCGATGGATGCGAGGGGACTCATGTATACGTTGAAGAGGGTGGGGCTGAGTGATGATCCTTGTGGTACGCCGTAGATGACTTTGGTGGCCTCTGATCTAAAAGGGGGGAGGCGGACTCTCTGGGTTCTTCCGGTGAGGAACGAGATGATCCAGTCCAATGCTTTTCCTTGTATTCCGATGTTGCTGAGGCGTTATATTAGGGTGCTATGACAGACTGTGTCGAAGGCTGCGGAGAGGTCAAGTAGGATGAGGGCAGCTGTTTCGCCGTTGTCCAGTAGAGTTCGGATGTCGTCAGTAGCTGCGATGAGTGCGGTTTCGGTGCTGTGTTTGGCTCGGAAGCCGGACTCTGAGGGGTCGAGGGATTTGTTGGTTTCGAGGAAGGCGGCGAGCTGACTGTTGACGGCTTTCTCAATGACTTTGGCAGGGAATGGGAGGAGCGATATGGGGCGGTAGTTCTTTAGTTCAGTGGGGTCTGCTGTGGGTTTCTTCAGAAGGGCGCTGAGTTCCGCACGTTTCCAGCTTTCCGGGAAGGTGGCGGAGTTGAGGGAGCAGTTGATGACGTCTCGGAGATGGGGTGCGATGATGGAGTCTGCTTTGTTGAAAATGTGGTGGGGACAAGGATCAGTTGGCGATCCTGAGTGGATGGAGTACATCAGGCGAATGGTGTCTTCAGTGGTGATTGGGTTCCAGGCGCAGAGGTTGTTAGAGGGGGGTGTTGGTTCGGAGGTGGGTGGAGTGGGCTGGTCCCCGGGCTGGTTTTCAAAGCTGTTATGTATGTCGGCGATTTTGTTGTAGAAGAAAGAGGCTAGGGAGTCGCAGAAGTCTTGGGAGGGAGTGATGTTGTTGGTGCCGGCAGTGGGGATGGTGAATTCTTTGACGATGTTGAATAGTTCCTTGCTGTTGTGGGCGTTGTTGTCAAGTCGATCCTTGAATGCTGATTTCTTGGTGGATCGAATCAGTTGGTGGTGTATGCGGGTTGCGTTCTTGAAGGTGGTCAGGTTGTCAGTGGTTGGGTTTTTTCTCCAGGCTTTCTCGAGAGTACGCCAGGACTTCTTGGATTTCTTAAGGTCATCGTTGAACCAGGGGGCTTTTTTGTTACCTTGCTTGATTTGATTGTTTTTCAAGGGTGCTAGTTCATCTGCGCTGTGGGTGATCCATTGTGTGAGGTTGGTGGCTGCTTGGTTTGGGTCGGATGATTTGGCCGGAGGGTTTTGGTGAAGCGATGTGAAGAGCTGGTCGGTAGTAATTTTGTTCCAGTTTCTTCGGGGAATAGGTTGTGGGGGGTTGTGGGTCGAGGTCTTTTTGTAGTCGAAGTGAACGCAGCTGTGGTCCGTCCAGTGGAGAGCTGTGGTGTGATTGAAGGAGATGTGTTTGCTGGAGGTGAAGATTGGATCGAGCGTGTGTCCGGCGTAGTGGGTGGGGGTGTCCACAAGTTGTTCGAGTCCGAGGTTGGCCAAGTTGTCCAGAAGAGTGGCGGTGTTGGAATTGTTTTTCTTTTCCAGGTGATAGTTGAGGTCTCCCAGTAGAATGTAGTCTTCGGAGGGGAGGGCGTGTGGGCTGATGAAGTCAGTGATTTCTTCGCTGAAATGTGTGCGGGGTCCTGGTGGTCTGTAGATGAGGGTGCCTCTGAGTGTGGTCTTGGGGTCGGTGTGGATCTGGAAGTGAAGGTGTTCGGCGGATGTGAGGTTGTTGTCGGAATTGGTCGTGATGCGGATGGTGTTTTTATGGACGATGGCGATGCCTCCTCCTGTTTGGTTGGTTCGGTATTTTCGGATGATCTTGTAGCCGTCCGGAATGGCTATGGCGATGTCGGGTGCTGATGAGGCGTTCATCCATGTTTCTGTGAGAAAGGCGACATCCGGAGATGTAGTGTCGAGTAGGTTCCAGAGTTCAACGGCGTGTCTGTGGATCGAGCGGGTGTTGAGCAGGATGCACTTCAGGTGGTTAGTGTCGGAGCTCTGTTTGGAGTTTGTGTATTTGGTGTGGGTCCTGAGGCAGTCGAACTTGCAGGAGTGGCAGGTGAAGGGTCCATGGGTGTGTTCTGGGGCGGCTTGGTAGCAGTTTGGGAGTCGGCCGGGGTTAAGTGCTGAGAGGGTAGCTGCGTCGTACGTTATGCGGGTGGAGTGTGTTTTGCGGGGGCCAGGGGTTCTGGCGCTGGGCGCGGTCCAGGCACGGACGGGCGCAGACGGGCTTACCTTTGGCGCACCTTCAGCGCGCATAGGGCGCGTCCGCTGCGCTGAATGCTGCGCGCAAAAGCATCTGTCATATGTGGATAGTAGAGGGGCGGGGGCGAGGGAGTATCAGCTGGGAGGCGGGAGCGGGGTGGAGAGGACGGTCTCCGAGGCACAACAACAACAAAATGGCAGCAATAGTGAAACTGGAAATAGGATGGGGCACACAGAGTAATTGATGAGCTTGAACAATCTGAGATGTAAGCGCTACAAATATCGATGCACAAAGCGAGCAATGCTAATTAGAGTCAAAGCTACTTAGCGAGCGTTATAACTGGGACTGCGCAAATGAATAAAAACAGTGCTTAAGTCAGGAAAGCGCTATAATTATTTAAAAACACTCGACAATGCTTATTGCACTACAGCGCTATGACAAGCGGCAGCTAGCAGTTACGAGAAGCGCAGAGAAAAGCAACGAGTGCAACCAACGATACCACTAGAGAGCAGGGAGCGTGGGGAGCGACCGCTACTGAGAGCGTCAGGACGGTATGCCTAAAGCTCTGCGCTCTGTGTTTGTTCTGAACGAGCTTATTATTGTAGTCACCTGCTAGTTGGCCGTACTCGATACTCCCGCTTACCACTGGATAAAGTTCTAAACTTTGCACTCAGGAACTCTGTATAACCTCCCAGACACTTGTGTGCTGTACTCTATTGGATATTTCGTGCACTCGAATAACACACTCAATCTTTGATTATCTACTTTCGTGTTGGCGCAACCTATGTCACACGGCGTCCTTCCGTGTCTTTATGAAACTCAAATGGTGTCACAAGGAGGAAAACCTTCTTGTCAATAGGCGCGCTATTTAATACATGAACCACAATGGGATTCTTCACGTGTGTAATTACTTTTATTCACTTTTAATCCTTAGTCATATATTTCCTTTTAGCTCCACTTTTCGTTGATTATTTCATCTCATAATCATGTCAATTAAACATCATATTTCCATTTTATCATCAGATTATCAACACCCAATGCATTTCGGGTCATCCAAACAAATTGACCCTTCGTCAGGGGTCTGTAATGAAATGAAAAACAGGACCATTAGGTTCACCGACCTTTTTACATAAACAAGATATACTGCAATATAACCGTAATACTCAAACGATTTAACACATACTCTATTGGAACCATATCCTGTGACTATGGGCAAAAAAACACGTCTTTTTACAAAGTAATAATTCTCAAATCCACACATATCTATCTCCCAGTTATCTATGCCACATGCTGAACATATATGCCATGAAACGAAACCCATCTCCCATCCAACCATAATTTCTTTGATTTACTTAAGTTCCCCTGTGCTGCCTTTCAGGTTAGCTAATTCCAGCTACTTGGTTTCTATCATTTGAAAAAATTCCCAGCTGAAATATACTCTTCTCCGCTGTCATCACTTTCAACCCCCCTTTCAAACATTCCACTTGGTGTAACTGGAAGAAGGCCTCAACTAGCCCTTGTCTATTCACGTGTATGCATGAAAATCTCCCTAAAGTAAATATGCTGTCTATAATTCATTTGAATGCACAATATCATCCCAGTGTAAATATACTGTATGTGTTCATTTCTCTGTAGTCTGTATAGAATGTTTTTTGATGTCCTGACTGTGTATGCTCTGTTTACTGTTCAACTCTATTTTCATCATGCACCATACCTAACAAAAAGAGTGTTTGACTGCCATGCAAACTGATTATGTCCATATGTGTAGTGGATCTGTTGTTATGTATAGCATTTATTGTTGAAATACTAATTTTTTGGTCTATAAACATTTCAGTAAATAAAAGGCAAGCAGCGGGTATCAACTGCTATCCCCGCTTACCCCTAAATGATGTCCACACTTTTTAGAAATTCATAAGACCTTGCATTCAAAATTTTTGGGTACTGAGAGCAGGATCAACTTTTTAAATATTCTTCTACTCTCTTGAGATTGAATACCAAATGTACTGCTTTATTCTGCTGACATTTTCGTTTTGCAAGAATAGACTCTGACAGCCTGATATAGATGCCATTAGCCATATCTAATTTGTCTAATATGATGATGATAAATGGCATATCATGACTTAACTGTTGACAGCTGAGGAAGAACAAAGGAAAATTGTGAAGAAAAGCTGGAATTTGCTTCTGTCGGTGGCACAAGTCACAGTAGGGATTCATATTCGTTGCTCCTGAGATTGTAGATGTAGCTGGTTCCACCACGTCCAGCCTTTTGAAGTTGGTGATAATGGTGTGGCTAATTCGTGTGCCAGCACATCAGTCTTCTTTTTTTCATAATCCTAATGGAAGGCCTCATGTGCATGCTACTGGGGTGGTGGTTGATCACGAGGCTTGGATCTTCTCTGATGTGTCTGAGAATGGTCTGTTGTGTCAAATGTGGATGACAAATCAGAAAGAACCAGGACTACCAGCTACCATAAGTAACAGACTAAGAATAGAGTTCCTCGGATATTCAACACTATGGGCTCTGTACCATCAGCCAGGCTTATGCCTGATGGTTGCAATTGTTGTAGGACGACGAGGATCTTTATCTCAGCGTGTAGTTGGGAGATAATCAATATTTGGCATTACTATACTCACTATTGGCAGATTAGATACATGTGGTAAACTTGCACTGTCATGTTTCAGGATACACGTAATTCTTAATCGTGAAGGGAGCCTTAAACAAGAGTGCAAGCTCTTTGATGATTCACATGGAGGAGAGATCTAGCAAGGATGAAGACTTACCTTCAAATTACTTTATTTACATTGTGTGCCTACTGCTCATATTTTGGTGAACACTTTTGAGGAGACTATCCCTGAGTTGGAGAGCTGTTTTTATGCAAGAAATTTCATTCTGGGGTTCCATCTTCACAGAATTATTTAGATTATAAGCAAAATTGTCATGGGGACTGTGGCGTACTGACCTATGGGACAATCTTTGCCACTGGTGACCCAGCTTTTATCAAGTTGCAGTTTCTAAAATACTGGCTGGGGATTTTAACAGTTAAAGGGCATATGGCACCCTGGCTGTGTGGAAATCTTCCTGTTACCTTCCAACCATGTAGGACCAATAAGCAAGATCTTTTGCACTTATTCTGTTCCTTCAACATTGTTCAGACAGAAAGGAAACCACTATTATTTAGGGCATTTAACCAAAGGGGAATTCGAACAAGAAGGCAGGCAATTCTAGCCTGCTTCGATCCAGGGGACACCCAGTTAAACTGCTGCTATGTCAAATTTTTGTTAAAGGTGGAGCAAAGATTACAGCAAATGTAATGTGTTCAGCTCTGCTGACATATGCTGCTGCTTAAATGGTTCTATCACTCTTAAGGAACAAATTGACCTTCCACCAAGGCAATACTGGGGCTGACCAGTTTTATTCCTGAACCAAATCTCCTCGATGACAATCCAAGAGCTGTAAATATGCCAGAAACGAAACTATAAAAAGTATAAACAGTTTTCCCTTTTACATGACATTGACACATGTGATAACATCTAAGCTGCTAAAATAGCACTTCCTGTTTACTAAAGCACTAACTTCTACCTTCTTTCTTACCTATCAATATTTTTTTTAACGTAAAGATTTACTTTTAGAATTACAAATTCTTTGCACATCATCTATTAGTGTATTTACATCATGTATAACTGTTTGCAATGGTTTTAGGTAACTTAGCAATTATTTAAATAAATAAACTATATGGCAATCAGGCAGGGCCTGCAGGGTTGGTCTCACATGAGAGTGTCTGGGCTGTTTTTCTTCTTTTACAGTTGATTTCCCTGATATTCAAACAAACACTGTCTGCAGCAAGCTCAAATCCATGCAGCTTTTTTACACCTTGCAAAACACGTGTAAAGTGTGTCTTTGCAAGTTCAAAACTGCCCAAATTTTCAAACATGGGCCACTTTTTAAGCTATCTAGTTTACAAATGGGGCCAGTTTTATTTTGCTGTCCAGTCGTATTTTCTGACCCATCCAACCCTGGCCAGTGGGTGTCATCAGGGTTACCTGATCATTATGGATGAAGTTTAGGATCTCTCATGGACTTGATAGAAATCTAACATCCCCATTTAGAGGAAGGATTCATATCTGTCAAAAACAATTGATTGCCTATCCGACCGCCACTGCTTTAGCCTCCCAACTTAATGGTCTGTAAGTGTTGCACCTAGTAGGAAATATGGCTCCAGCTGTGCCATGATGCCAGTAAAAGTGTGGCGCTAATTTTGACCAAAGATGGTAGTGGTTCATTGTTAGAAATGGGATTTCTGGTTGGCTAGGGCTTGCGCCTAAGCCAGGCAGAAACCACCACTCAAGTCAGGGCAAGGGAGTTACACGCTAAAGATGAGCCCTGCTCACTCAATGGTAGTTTGGCATGAGCAGTCAGGCTTATCCCAGAGGCAATGTGTAAAGCGTTTGCGCAACACACACACAGCAGCAACACACTAGGCACACCCCAAAAGGAACTCCACACAAGGTTATATATAAAAATAGCCTTTGTATTATCCAAAACACATTAGAATAGTAATCACACAATATACACTGTGCCAACTGGCACTAGGCAATATTTACAGGGGATTATATACACATGACAGGGCCAATTGGGCCACTGTGTGAACCATCCCAAAGCACACATAGTAAATGTAGAACACAACCAGTAACTACTGGCAAAACACTGTACTCAGCATTATATCCTGCAACAGAAATTATTTTATGTAATCAGCATCACATTAGGCGTAAAACACAATATGCACCAACCACATAAGCCTAAACACATTAGGCAATAATATCCTCACCAGCATACACACAATATGCAATAACCTCATAAGCACAAACACAGTATGCAATAACCTCATAAGCAGAAACCTCAGATTAGGAACTAACCTCCTAAACATAAACATCAGAGGCATAAATCATGGTGCATAAATCACATTTATCCTAGTCACCACATAAATCACATTAGGGCCTGGCGCCCTATCAACCTAACACTGTCCCCCTGGCCAACTGGCCTTCTCAGGGGACTCAAATGCCCTATGTCCCAAATGTCAGTGCATGCTGCCAATGCAGCAGGATCCAAAGTGCTCAATTGTGCTGGTCTAAACGTAGCAGCTGCCGCTAATTGCGGTGCAGCTGTGCAGCAAAATGTGGGCACTGGCACTTACTGTGCCTCTGGACCCCTCTGGGTCCCCACTGGGACTCTCTACAAAAATAGGTCCAAAACGTGGCAGTTGCCCGCTACTGTAGCTCAACTGAGGAAATAAGGAGGCCTGGCACCTGCAGTGTCTTTGGGGCCCCACTCCGGGGCTCCTATCATGTAAATTGCCCCTAAAAATGAACTGAGCACTGGCACTAATAGTGCCTGGGGTAGCCCCGATCACCGGTCTTCTCCGGGTGCCATGAATAAGAAAATGCCCCCTTCGTTGGAGCGGCATGCTCTCCTGCGAGCCTGTTCAGAAACCAGGCACTGGCAATGTGCCAACCTGAAGCGCCACTCACTGGGCTGTTGTGGGCCTCTCTCGTCTCCTCAGGTGGTGGAAGGGCAGAAAGAAAAACCGAGCAGCAGGGCACGGAGCGAAGCCTCCTGACTCCTGATGCCCCTGCTTTGCTCCCTGTGAGGCGGGGGCCGGATCCAGAGCGAAGTCTCCGGTGGCTTCGTTCCCCAAAGGTGGACTTCACTGGAACAGCCGCAGACGCCACGCGGGGCTCTCCTCCTCATTGGGGACTCCCACCAACAGTCAGCCATGGACACCTGGCTTCCGGTTCACATTCCTGGTGTGGCGCTCCTCTTCTTTCAGCAACAATGCAGGGTTGGCTCCCACTTTAGAGAAACACTGATGCAGGGTGAGCACCCGCTCAACAATAAATCACAGAAGCGGGGTGGGCACCCGCTGTAATTAGCAGCATAAAGCGGGGTGGGCACCCGCTGAAAAGGCACCATAATGAGGGGTAGGCACCCACTGCTTTAAAAACTCATAAAGCGGGGTAGGCTCCCGCTCGGCACCACAATGCGGGGTAGGCTCTCGCTAGAAAGTGGGAAATGCGGGGGAATCCCCACATTGGGATTCCCTCTAACAGGGCTGCAGCTCCACGCTGCGAAGCTCATGCTCTCTCCCTTCTGGGCAAGTAAAATACAGCGCTCACGAGGTTCTCTATGTCCAAAGATCCAAGGCAAAGTTCAGGGGCACAGCCGGGCCCAAGGAAGCCAGCACACAGGGCCCTCCAACAGGGAGGCAAGCCCTCTTGGCAGTTCCTCCTGGCCCCCCAGCAGCAGCAAGCCACAGCAAGTCCAGGAACAGCACAAAATGTTCATGGGGTCACAGCCCCAGCACTTATACACATATTCTCCTTTGTCTGCAGTACAAGGCTTGGGGGAAGCAGCAAAAACTGGTTCAGGGGGGAATTGGAGCACCCTATTTACCAGGCTCCTCTTGCCCTTTGTCAAGTGGGGGCTCAGTGATCAGAAACACCACATGGGGGCGGAGCCAGCATTGTACAGGGCAGGCACAATCCTATTCAGGGTCAGGGGACTACTACTCCCACTACTCTAATGTAGATGTCCTATTCAGCCTAGTGCTGACTCACCCTGCCCCTCCTGGAGCCACACACACCTCCCAGGCCCTGTCACTCAAAAGCCAGACATGCAATTTACATCAGGCAGGCAGACACATAGCACACAGAAATGCCAACTTCTAAAAGTGGCATTTCTAAAATAGTTATCATAAAAATGTGCACACCATTGCGCAGCATTTATTATTACCATTCCAAATATACTAACCTTGACCACGCTGCTCCTCTAATATCAGGAATTACCACTGAAACGCTTATCAGGGAATCCCCAATGCATTCCTATAGGAGGCAGGGCCGGACTGGGAACTCAAAGCAGCCCTGGCAAATTTTGCCAGTCCAGCCCCCGCCCGGCGCGTGGCGAGCAAGCGCAGCTTGCGAGCTTGACCATTACTCGGGGGGGCTTGGGGGTCCCCCCCGCCCCAAGAAAAATTTGGAAAAAGACAGGCCAAAAAGGTGAATTTTACAGCACATTTTTAATTACATATTCAATTTATCATCTTTCAAAGCACAGTAAATAGTGCCACCAACCATTTAGCCCAACCGTGAACATGAAGCATAGGTTGTCCTCAAAGACACTTATGTGACAATATACTTGAATAACAACTTGTAGTACACTTTATGACAGGCATGTGCTTTACATGTGCATTGCATGTGCGCAACCTTTTGAATCTCGAAAGAACCTTGAGGTGACTATGGAGAGTGATCCCATTTAAATGAATGGATGGATGGATGGCTGAATGAATGGATGGATGGATGAGCTTTGATGATGTATGCGAAGGACATTGTAAGAGTTTGGCCTGACAGCTTTATCACTGTATAACACTTGGGTTCTTTCCCAAGGGCCCCCTCTCGCCTCAAAGGCCACCTCCTATTAAATAATAAAAATAGGTTCCCTCTTGGTTGCCTAAATCAGTATGTTCCCTGATGAGAATGTTCCCCCAGCAGCAGGATGGCACACAAGTGAGAGAAGTTATGGCTTAAGCTGCATAGTACTTCTATTGCACAAACTACTTGGAGGTTCCTGTGCAGCAAAGTAACTTCATGTCTGCTCAAAATACAGATGTACAGGGTTACTATCATGCCTGGCATTAGGCAGTGACACTCTCCCTTGTCATGAGGGGAGGATCCTTGTACAGCTTTGCTAGGCTGATGAGCTCACTGGTTGCAGCAAAGTGAGAGCTTCAGCCAGGTGCCTGTGCACTAGTGCATGTAAAGCACCACACTGCCTGACCCTGACACGATGAGTGTGTGTCAGCTGGCCTTTTCTCAGCCTGGCTGACACTCATCATACTTTGGGAAGAGGGGAGGGGCAGAGCCCAGGGGCCCTTCCTGATATGCTGCTACTGCTACCGGTGAATGGGAAACAACACTGCCTCTAGGAAGAGAATGAAGTCCGACAAGCCACTTACCTTGATGATGCCTTTTCTCCCTCCTCTTCAGTGACTTATTTATCAAAGGCCCTTGTGGATTTTATTGTCATACACGCACCATTAAAAATAGAAGAAGAGCATGTCTGAGCAGCACAGTTAAGGAAGCTATCTCCAGCAGGACTATTGTAGGCCCATTGAGAAGACTTTTGGTGTAAAGTCAGCCAAATTCTGGAAATGTCTGTACATTCAACAAAAGGCCATGTTTAACACATTAAATGTGTCAAGCATTGAAACGTTTGGAAAAACAAGCAAATTGCAGGTGCCTTCTGGAAAGCACAGGGAGAGAAATGGCATGGAAAAACTCTGGCCTTCACATCAAGAGATTATCATTAATGATACTGATTACAAATATTTCCCGCATTACAAATTGAATCATCTCTAAGCTCTAAAATGGCCTAATATATGGTACCAAATATCTTAACCTAAAATTGGGATATAAAGCCTGACCTGCATGCAGATCTTAATTTGTGCTTGTGTTTGCAGGTGATAGGCAACAGCACTCATATTTAGGGACTGAGTTAGACATTTTTCTCATCATCAGATATTGACCCTGAGCAGAACAAGAAGAAAGGAGGGGTAAAAGTAGGATCATAAAAAAAGTGACAAACAGTGAAGCAGGGATGACACAGAATCTGCAATAGTGAGATAGAGGGTGAAGTGCGGTGGAAGAAAAAGGCATTAGGTGGAATCAAGACTTTGGTTGGTATTCGGCAGTCCAGGCATATGACATTTGGCCTCTAAGAAAAACTTGGAGTCGTTGCGCTCAGATTTACTTTAACAAGTTAAACTTTCCTGGGGGGGCGCTAGAGGGCGCACTGCGATATGGCTGGCTGAAGTGTCAGCTCCGCCGGATGGACGCAACTGCGGGCCTCCTTTCGCCTCAAAACCCGCCGTTGCAGCAATCAAACGGCATTTTCGGTCGTCGGAACATAAGCCCGACGATCCTATGGCAAAATTGTAAGTGACCGCAGCCCGGTTGCCGAGCCCGCACTAGACAGTCGGGACACTGCTGGAGAGCCGCAAAATGGCCGCGCACTGCGCTGATAGGTATCGGTGCTTGCTGGAGACTGGCGACAAGCATGAACGGCCCCATGTCAGCAACTGAGCGGACGAAGGATGCCAGGTAGACTGGGTGATAGCGACGTCTCGGATTCCCCCGCATCTGGCATATAAAGATATCTTTTGCTGTGCGTTCCAGCGGGGACAAGATGGCGGCGGCGCTGGAACGCAACTGACCAACAGCGACGGCCGACTACAATGCAGGCGGGTCGGACTCGCTGATGACAACAGGCAACATTTTCGGTGCCTACCCGGTGAGTGAGCCTTGCGGAACGCGCTGAGAGGGCAACTATTATCCCGCTGACCCACGCATTGCGTGCTACGAGCCCAGGGTAGGTGGAGACTGGTGCTCGGGCCACAGAAGCACATAGAACCTTCCAGGGTACCACAGGGTTCAGGATTGCGCGCTGGTGCAGACCAGCGCCACGTGGCCTCACCCAGCAGCGACCAGGCACTGAGGGACAAGACCTGCGCCTAACACCGCGCCTGTGGGGTTCCCGGAGTCCGAGGGCAATTGGCTTAACTGCGCCATTGATGACGCTCCTTGCGACCACTGGGACAAATGAATAGACGTACCCCGAGGTGGGGCACCTAGACGCCAACACCCCAGGATACCCTTACCGCTAACAGGGCACCGACTAGCAGCCCGAAGGCGACCACATCTACAACGCCTCCGCCACAGTGGAGCATGGGAAAGCCGGAGAAACAGCAAACCAAGCTCCCTTTTGAAACAAAAAAGCAACAGAAAACCACGGTGTCCCCCCCGGACTTGGAAGTCGAGGGAGAAATGGCGGAAGGGTCGGGCATGAAGACGGTGCTGCGAGCGATCCAGCAGAGCCTGCAGGAGATGAATGGAAAACTGGATAGCGTGGTGCAAAGAGTGGACAACATGGCGGCTAAAATAGAGAAGCACGACGAGCGGATAGTTGAAGCAGAACAGAGAATTTCCAAAGTGGAAGACGAGCACAACGCCACCTCTAAGATCTGCGGGGGTTTGGAGAAGACGGTAGAGACCCTGCGCGCTAAGGTGGAGGACCAGGAAGCCAGGTCCAGGCGGAACAACCTTCGAATATCGGGCCTGCCGGAATCCACCAACACCGGGAGAATGGAAACCTATATCGAACTACTTCTGAAAGACGTTTTCGGCGCCGACAAGCTGTCCCCGATGTTCCTGATCGAACGAGCTCACCGCTCGCTAGCACCGGTACCGAAGTCAGGGGCAGCTCCACGAATGATAATTGCCCGTGTGCTCAATTACAGAGACAGAGACACTGTGCTACGGCTTGCTAGAGAAATGTGCAAAGTTACGCATCAGGGGAATACTCTGGAGTTCTATCCTGATCACACCATGGCGGTACAGCTGGCACGAAAAGAGTTTGCTCCAGTGAAGAAGAAGTTGAGGGACCTGGGTCTTGAGTATGCGATGCTGTACCCTGCGAAACTCAAAATTACGAACGTGGGTAAACCCGTCATTCTGCAGACGGTGCAGGCGGCACATGATTTCATCAAGCACCATGTGAAACGTCGAAAAGCGCAGGAAAGGGCAGAACCGACGAGTGATGTGGACTGACGAGCAGCGTTGCGTTATCCGCATATTGTCCCTGGAAAACTATGAGGCTGCACTGGTTCTTCAACTATGGAAAGGTGACGAGAAGTTGCGCCAGGTCGACTTCAATTGGCGCCAGAATCACTTTAGATAAAATGGACGCCTGCGAGAACACGTCAATCGAACTGTAGATTACAGCGATCAGACCTGCGATGACCGTCTAAGCAGTGAGTACTCGCTGGGCCAGACATTTCGGGAGGGTATGTGGCTAACCACTGGGATCCGAGATATAATATGCGCCACCAGCTGTTATACAGATCTCAGGAGGACATACGATGGTGGGCCAACGGGTCGACCCGACTAAACGGGCGCAAGTTCGTACTGTTGCCGGACTAAGGGCATGGGCAATGATAAAGTTTGATGCTTTGGTTGTGATTTACTACTATTCAAGTTTCTTGTTGGCGGGAGGAGAGGGAAAGGTGAATTACTATGCAATGTACATTACTGACGTTATAAGCGTCCATCCACGTCCACTTTGTGGATGGAGTTGTGTGACCCTGGTGACACCCCCAGGCGGGTGCGCCCCAAACTAAGTTTTCGTATGAGGTTACTGTTTACTAAGGGATGGCTTTGGCAAAGTTTGGGTGCTAAAGTGGGAGGTGGGAGGGGGGGGAAATCAGAGACCACTGAGCTACGTATTCTGTATCTGAGAAGCATGGCGATCACTCTGGCCATACACGACCGAGCAGGTTTTAAATTCCGTCACTCTGCACTGTTATGGATATGGCACAGTACAATTAATTGCACAGTGGCTGGGATGCACCTAACACGAATACAACTCCTCGAGCGGAAATTGTTTTTGGAATCCACTATCTCTATCGAGAGTAATGGCGAAATATAGTGCGTTGAAATTCCTCACTTGGAATGTGCGGGGTCTGGGCGACCCTAAAAAGATTAGGAAATTGTTTGCTTATTTTGATCGGTTGAATGTTAACATTGTTTTCTTACAGGAAACGCATTTAGCTCGAGATAGCACATCCACGTTGGGCGCTAAATGGGCAGAATCCGTCACCCACTCGAGCTACTCATCTTACTCTAGGGGGGTGAGCATATTGATAAAGAAAGGGACGAATTTTGAGATCACTCACATACACAGGGATGCTGATGGGAGAAGCGTTGTCGTGGCAGGCACAATTAGACGACAAAAGATTCTATTAGTTAATATATATGGTCCCAATGTGGATGACCCGGGCTTCTTCAGTAAGGTGTGGCACACGGTGGCTGATCTCCAGGTGGATCACATGTTGTGGGGGGGTGATTTCAATGTCACACTTCAAGACATGATAGACAGGGCAACACACACAGCGGAACAACACGGGAAGGCCAGGATGATGCTGCATGACGTAATGGAGGACCTTCATATAGTAGATATGTGGAGGATACGTAACCCAGGGGCGACAACGGCGACACACATTAACGCGGCAAACAACAGCTGGGCCAGGCTGGACTACTGGCTAGGCACACGT
Organism: Lissotriton helveticus; assembly: GCF_964261635.1. Lineage (NCBI taxonomy): Eukaryota > Metazoa > Chordata > Amphibia > Caudata > Salamandridae > Lissotriton > Lissotriton helveticus. The sequence continues at coordinate 1,098,941,547 of NC_136068.1, forward strand.
GAAGTACTATCATGGGTTACAGATATCAAACACTTACCGCGCACACTGTCCGACCACAACCCGGTGCTGCTGGACATGACCATTCCACATTATGACCCGCCACCATTTACATGGCGCTTCAATGCCGCTGCACTGCGAGACCCAATGTATAGTGACACCATACATAAAGCGATAGTGGAATACTTCGACATAAATGCCCCATCGACGGAAGACCCGGGCTTACTATGGGAGGCCTTTAAGGCTACCATTAGGGGAGACTGTATTAGTACGTCCTCAGGTATCCTCAAAGATATTCGACAACAATTGCACACACGAGAACGCACCATTCAAGAACTGGAACAGACATACACCCGGACAGGCGATACGAAGGTCCTGGGGGACATTCAAACACTGCTAACGGAACACAATAAATACGCACTGGACGAGCTTCAATATGTGTCTAGACGGGCGACTGCTAGGAGATATGGGGAGGGAGGTAGACCGGGCAGGGAATTGGCCGCTAAAATATGCTCAGGTAAACCCCCACAAAATATTAAATCTATCTGTACTGATTCAGGGGAGGTGATCACTGATATGAAGGGGATACTGACAGAATTCATGCACACATACGGCAATCTATACGAGGCGCGCCCGTCACCCTCTCAGGCTGACTTACTGGCATACATGGAAGATATTGAACTAGCATGGCTAGCAGATGGACATAGACAATACTTAGAACGTCCAGTTACGGTAGAAGAAGTAACGGACACCATCCAGCGCTTACCAAATAACAAGGCACCAGGGCCGGATGGCTTCGTAACAGAATTTTATAAAAAATATGCTGACTTACTTGCCCCACATTTGGTGCGTCTATACGGGACGGCTCATGAAGCCCAAACACTGCCAGCTTCCCTGAGAGAGGCATTGCTTGTCACACTGCTGAAACCGGGCAAACAAGAAGACAGATGTGATTCATACCGCCCTCTTTCGTTATTAAACGTAGACACGAAAATAATAGCTAGTCTGCTGGCTGATAGACTAAAACCTCTTATGCCCCTGTTAATAAGACCCGACCAGTCCGGATTCATCCCTGATAGAGCCACCACACATAACACCCGCACATTGTTTGCACTGGCGCATTACCTGGCTCCTGAAACGAAAGCTGTGGCTGTGTTGCTTGACGCCGCAAAGGCATTTGACACCATTGGTTGGCCTTTTATTCAGGCAGTATTGGTGCGTATGGGATTCCCATTGATTTTTCTAGGTTGGATATCAATGCTGTACACTGACTTAACTGCACGCATCAGAGTGAACAAGTACATTTCGGAACCGATTCACATAGGCCGGGGCACTCGACAGGGTTGCCCACTCTCCCCGATGTTATTTGCATTGATTTTGGAGCCGCTGGCTTGTAAGATTCGACAACACCATCACTACTCTGCACTTCAAATGCCCTCCCGTCCAATACACATTTCGCTTTATGCGGACGACATGGTGCTCTATGTAAAAAACCCTGAACAGCATTTGAACCCGCTCTTGCGGGAATACATAAAATTTGGTCAGAAGTCCGGTCTGCAGATAAATTGGGATAAATCCCTTATACTGTCGCTGACGGACAGCACGCGCCCGACACAATTAGACTACCCACTGGAATGGCAGGAGGAACCGACAAAATATTTGGGTGTGTGGTTCCACAGAGACCCGGAACTGGTCATACGGACGAATTACGGGCGTACCATAGCGGCCCTTGAAGATAAAATTAAAAAATGGAACAGACTTCCCTTATCCTTGGCAGATAGAGCCGCGATCATAAAAATGGTACTTCTACCGAAGTTCCTATACTTATTCAATAATATTCCGATCAAACCCCCAGCTACAGTGTTCCGTAGTATTAATACGTTGGTACTTAATTTGCTTTGGGCAGGCAAACAGGCGAGGATGGAAATGCGCACCATGACACTGCCATATGCTAAGGGGGGATTTAAGGTCCCTGACTTCTACCTATACTACTTATGCGCTCAAGCACAATTCGCACATTTCTGGCACCACAATATACCCTTTTTGACACATGTGGCTGTGGAGGCGGGGGATGCAGATCCGATTCCTCTGTCTAGCGTATTGACACATCAACGTCCTCGACTACATGAGCGCGACATCAATCCGGTGAATACGACCACGGAGGCTTGGAGGTTGATGGGGAAGGCAGCACACAGCTTACCACTATATGCACCAAGGCTTCCATTGGCACATCACCCGGCACTTTCGGTCACTCAGGAACAGATGGGTATGGACCTGCTTAAAAGGGCTGGCTTAGACATGCTGGGGGATCTGTATAAGGATGGTAAATTCCAGACCCTGGACGAATTACAATACATCAGCAACCCATCCCCGCTCTTTAGCTTTAATTACTACCGACTACAGAGAGCACTTCGGGAACATTACCCCACACATCCTGAAGAACCAAAGACACTGGAACCCCTGCAACTGCTCCTCACCACACCCACAGCATCACACATAGTGTCTAAACTATACACGAGCATTCAGGGAGCTGTGGGGGGCAACACAGACAAGGCAAGGGATAAGTGGAACTCTGGGCTAGCGGAACATCTAACGGAAGGTGAATGGGAGTCCGCTTGTATGCTCACTGGCATGTTGACACCTAATGGTAATCTAAAAATCTTACATTACAAATATCTACATCAAGTGTATCATACGCCCCAGCGACTATATAAATATGGTTTGAGAGACGACTCAAAATGTTGCAGATGTAGTCAAGAGGATGCGGACTTTATGCATCTAGCTTGGCACTGTCGCAAAGTAGCAGGTTACTGGGAACAGGTCGTGCAGGTTCTAACTGAGATGCTCGGGGTTGCTGTGGATTGTGATGTTAAGGTCTGTTTGCTGGGTATTGTTCCACAGCTCAAAGCTTTGAAACGCAAATTCTGTGTGGTTGCGCTACTGTTAGCCAAAAGAAGGGTTTCCCTCCATTGGAACAGCAGGAGAATACCGGAGGTGAAGCACTGGATTGAGGATATGGTGTATTGTCGAGACACACTCAATACATACGAAGAGGAGTTGCCACTTGGATCTAGACCAAGAGACTATTGGGGGTTTCTACGCACATATTTACTAACGCACGGCACATCAGACTCGGAAGCAGACACTGAGTGATATAATCATCAGAAGGTGCAATTAGAGCGTACTACTGTTTAGTATGGTACTAGGGAGAGAGGATGCTGTGATGCAGAATATTAGTGGCGATAGGGAATCGAAGGTTGGGTAATATGTTGTTCTTTTTTGTTTGGTTGAGTTTACAAAAAAAACACTGGGAAAATGTAAGAATACTATCGAACATATCGGCAAGAATGGCACTGTTGACAGCTAATGGATTTTCTGATGATACGCCGCCGGTCCGTTGGATGTCGGCTGATGGGCTGTGTTCATCCTCCACCATCTATCACTGTTGTGAATACATGTAGCCGGCCCGTTGGGGTTGTAGGCGACTCATATGTATATCTATATATGCGATGTACGGTGCACTCAACTTTCTTACGCCAATAAATAAAAAAAATAAAAAAAAACAAGTTAAACTTTCCTGCAGATAGCACTTTAATTAGCATTAGACAATGATTACTAAGTTAATAGTGGAACCCAGCCCTAAAGTGTATGTTAAATCAGGGTAGGGTGTTGACATCAGAAAACACCTTAAATTGGCAGTCAAATTTATATTTGACATGTATCAGTGCACATAGATAAAAACTCAAGCACTTGGGATGCCTCATTGGATACCACCCAGATTCTTACAAGAATACTTACCTAAGTAGCTGCTGCAGGATACCCATTTGCACCTAATGAACATGGAGGAGAGGACAGGCCTCATCGCACACTGCTGTTGAACTGCTGCGTAACCGCGTTGAGTGGACAGTGATCTTTCAGTCCTAACGGGGTCCAAAGGTGTAGCTATCAATAGTGCAGCAGGGGCACTGGGGTCCAAGTGCCTGAGGGCCTACTTCACCTCAATTATAGAATTTTCGAGTCAAACCCACCAGACAGCGCAAGCTGCCTTACTCAAAGACCTATAGGGGCTTACATCGTGCCACTGTTTAAACTTGGTTGGTTTTGTCACTTTTATTTGCTTGCTTCTTATTCAGTGGCTCTCCTTGTCCCAGCTTGTTTATCTTGTGTTTGTCTCTCCCCTGGATCACAGCATCGTTACTATCTGTAACATTGGCTGTTTCTATCCATCCACTGCGCACTTTTAGGAAACAATTTTTCTTTTTGGCTACGCACTCGATGACAGTGCACATGATTTCCACATCTCTCCTGTTCCACCCTGTGTGCTCTCTCAAAGGCCTTCCCGCGCTCCATGTTTCTCTCATGTGTATGTCTCCCTGACTCACCTCACGTTCCGTGTTGTTCGTGCCCTCGTGTACATCTCTCCCCCTCCAGGTGTTGCTGCCAGTTTTGTGTGTTTCTTACTCTTTTGTGTGCTTCTCCTCATTTCCTTCCTGCGCTCCGTGTTATTCTCCCATCTGTGCTATTCTTTCTTGTCTCCAGGTGTGCTTTTTGACTTCTCGCCTTCACTGCCCCATTCCCTCCTTGGTTACCCCACCCACTCCTGCGGTCCTCTTTTTTTTTCCTATTTTGTACTCGCGCACAAAAAAACATTTCTTCAAAATGCATTCACCAAAGCAAGTGGCGTCCCCCATCTTGGATCAATAAAATAAAGAAAATGTTTCAAACGCCATTTTCCTGGTTTGTGCATGCATTCTGACTCTTTGACCTCACATACTTCATCTTGCATATGCACACTGGGGAATTGACATCATTGCCAGCAACGGTTGAGTCATCAAGCCTTTGTTTATTATTATAATTATTATTTATGTGCTTTTTCCTGATGCTGCACAGCATCAGGAAAAAGCCCATGCATCGCCGAAAGGCATTGGCAAAAGTCAGTTGGTCCCCAGACCTATTGACTTTGTCGGTGCTTGCTTCTTTATTTAACTATAAACCTTACCTATAAACCCAGCGGACGGGGGCCTATTTTTTTCCTTGCTTGAGTTCGGAACTATGGGGTAGCAGGTAGATACTGGCCACAGGGAATTATACAGAAGGAAGTAGAAAAGTCGAAGGAAACGTTGCAAATTATGGCACAGGGCTGCTCTTCCTAATTATTTTTCGTGTGAATTAACCGTAATAAGATAGGGTGGGTGTATTAAGTTTACACACTGTATGCAAAGCATTGACATTAAAGATCCACAGAGGCAAACGCGAAATAAAGTTCTGTCAAGAAACTGGATTCCGCAACAAAAGCAGTTCTTACTTCTCATTAAGTTTAGGGACAACCCCATAGCTGAAAGTTAAACTACTGACGGAAGGGTGTTCTTTAAATCATACTCTATAAATACGACCAAAAACTAAATAGTCGCAAACGGCAAGTGGCCCTGCTGCTTTAGAAAGACTTTAGAAACATCGTTTTTTTAAACACGCTCACAGGGTAGCGTATCACATTCTTCCGGTAGGTTCCGTGAACTACCGGGCCGGCCCGGGGCCTATACCTTTTGTTCTTTAATCCTGGCCCAGTTGCTACCCCCGCCCAGCAGTGCCCACACTGCCCATGCTGATTGGAAAAACGACTGGATAGCCTCACCTGCGGGCGGCAGGTAGGGGGGCTAGAAATAATTAATTTATGGCCGCACTGGTCGGTGCCTCTCTGTTTCCGTCGTCTCTCTGTTCTCTGGGATGCCTCCAAGTCCTGGCCTCACCAGACATGCACTTTTTATTGGGGGAGCTCCAATGCGCATGACTGGTCACCAGCCCCTCCCAGAGGGTGAACTGAACAGAGTAAGACCACGCAGACGCGGAGACATCTGCGTGCTACGCACCACTCCTGATTATTAAATCAACTTGGCCAGGCTGCACCAGACGGTGCTGTCTGTAGTGCACCAGACTCCAAAGCAGACAGTTGCTTTTTGGCAGCACAGAGCGGAACAGCCTGGTAGTAAATAGTACGTCTGACCTCTGCTGCTCCAGCATCAGACTACTGACTGACTCAGGGATCGAAAATCGGCCCCTTCAACAAAACCGGCCCCCTGTGCAAAAACCGGCCCCCACCCCCTCCAGCCGACCGGGGGATTGCCCGGTGCCCGGAATTACCAGTCCGGCAGCTCCACAGTAGTGAGCAACAAAAATGGCTATTTGTCACTACCAGGACATGTCCCACACTTAAGGTACATTTCCTATCATTTACCTACAATGCACCCTGCCTATAGGGCTAGCTAGAGCCTACCTATAGTAAAAGGGGGGACACAGACATGGCAAACACTTAGGTGCCACGTCACAGCGGCAATAACACTGTGCGCACAAGCCCTTAGATGGCGGAGGCCTGACATAGGTTTGCAAGGCTACTTTGGTAGGTGGCGCAATCAGCGCTGTAAGCCCACCAGTAGCATTTAAGTTACCAGCCCTGGGTATATGAGATACCACCTTACAAGGGACTGACAGGTAAACTAAATAGGCCAAACAGGTGTAGACCAATATTACCATATGTAACACAGAGAGCACACACACTTTACACTGGACACCAGTGCTAAAGTGCCCAGAGGCCTAAAACCACCAACACCATGTCAGAGAAAAGGCTAGGAGAAAGGCAAAAAGTTTAGGGATGACCCTGCAAAAAGGGCCAAGTCCAACATTCATTTACTATGTTCGGACGAGATAGCACGTTGAAAGATCACCATGTAATGGATGGGGGTGCTTTTACAAAAGAGTTTGTACAGCCCTGCCAAATTTGTGTTCACCCATTTAATATCAATGTGTTCAAAATTATATGGCCTAAATAGTCCTGTTCTACTCTGGGCTCTTATAAGGCAGATGTCTGAGCTATTCCAAACTGTACCCAGCACTCTCTCTTGAAAGTTACAAGAGGTGAGAGGCAGCATAATGAAAAAAACTGCTAAGAGTGCAGAGGGTGTCACTGGAAGAGGAACCCAATGGAATGTGGGCCAGCCAGCTCAACAGAACCAGCAATATTTATCCTGATCTATCTCTATTCTGAGCTGCCTTCGGATTTATATATAATGCACTGCACCAGGGGGCACTCGCCGAATGCTGTTATAACATGGAGCACCAAGTTTCATGTGTGATTTCTGAGATTTCCCCAGCACGTAAGGAGTGCGCTGGCCATTCTGAGGGACTATTGAAATGTTTGCCTACCACGGCTCTGTTTGAGTCCAGTATCTCTTCTGGAATTCAGGAAACAAATTTATAAAATATTTTCCTTTGTTATATGTTTGCAACTTTATAATTTCCTCTGTGGCTTTTGTGCGCACATCGATCACTGATAAGATGTAAAGGTCTACACCCTACCTTTGTTACTGAGTAACAATCCTCCCAGTGGGCAGGTTCAGTCTTTATGAGGGAGGCAGGGAGAGGTGTCTTTACACGGTCTTAAAATGTACAATCCAAGAGTGTTCCTTTGTCTACAGTCGGGGTAAAAAAAATGTATGGACCTTCCCAAATCAGTGGCTTGTGCCAAGTAACCGTCACCACCAAATGATTTATTGGTGGCCCTTGCTTGAGTAGCCTGACGCATACTCGTGGGTAGGGTTACCTTGATTGCCTTTGTATCCATCCACTATGCAATCCCTTCGACTCAACATCTGTGTCCTTCCCAGCTCACAACTGGGGCAGTCACATCAGCAGTGCTTAATTTGAACCGGTAGTTTCGGGTTCCCGGCACCTGCACTTAATTGTCACCAGCAGTGCTTATGGCACAAGGTGGAGCTGTCTGGCGAAGTTAGAAATAACCTACACAAGAGTTCATTATTAATTTAATGTATAATAAATTACAATTACCTGCCGCCCACGCCATTCCTATAGCTTTAGTGGCCTGGAATAGCCTGAATGTTTACACTTGTAGGAGTGTGATGGTGTAGTTGTGTTGTTACTATCATTGGCAGCATACCAGGGGCAATGTGTGGTGCAAGAGCACTGCCGCTTATTTTTTTTTACAGATTAAGTACTGCTCAACAGATGGCTAGAGAATTAATTAGACCGTCCTTTGTTCGTACTGTCATACTGTCCCCTGTCGACCCATAGCCATGTGGTCGAAGGCCATAAAGGTACTGCCTAAAGTTGCTACTGCTTTTATTCCTGTAAATGTGCTCCTTTGGGACGCAGTCAAACTGCGTGTTGCAAATAAATGTCTTAAAACCGCTGCAAGACGACTCCTTTGGAAAGGCTGAACCGTTCTAAAGTTGATTGCACTGTCTGCACATTTTCCTAAATCCTGCGAGAAATGATGCCAAATGTTTATATCACAAACATTTGCCCAAACCCAACCCCACCTTCAGTTTGGTGAAAATACTTGAAGGAAAGTTAAGAGCAGCATTCGGCAGCGGAACGAGCGCTCCTTTCCTCCCCGCAGATGGTACCCAGTGACGCGGCTTAGCCGTGGGAGCGCGCGCCGCGCACGCTGCATGTTCCCGGGGCTGTGCCTGCCTCCTGCTGCCGCCGTGCATGCCCTGCTCTCCTGGGTCCTCCAGAAACCTCAATTAGAGCGCGAGTCCAGGGACAACCCACCTCATTAAAGAAGCAGAGGGTTAATTGTTGTGACTCTAGAGATGAGCCCTCATTAGAGAAATGTTCCTTCGCAAAACAAACAAACATGTCGCTGGCAAGATTCTCGGTACGACAATGAAACAGAGTCGTAGGAGTCCATGTTTGCCACCTATATTCGCCCTGGAACATAGAGCAGTGGCTTGTAGTGCTTAACTTGTAAAAGAATGAGTACCCTGCCCAAGCCTGTCATGTGACCTGTGCTATTAAATGTCTTGAATCCAACTCGGTCTCTTTAAACCACTACCGGACACACCCTGCCCTTTAACTCACTCTTGCAGGTTCCTGCTTTCTCCCTTTTCTCTTCCTCCTTATTTCCACTTTGTGTCTCTTGCTCTCGATCAATGTCTGATGAGGAAAGATAAGAGCCCCTTCCCCAAAACGAGTGCCTGATTGACAACCACCGCCTCAAATTAAGCACTGTCAGTGAATTGATGGCATACTGTGATGATCAGTGTTTAGCCTGAAGGTTTGAAATGTGAGTCTGACATTTCAGCCTTTTTGTCAGTTGAAGGTGACAAAATGAGTGGCCTTTGAGTGGGTACTACTCAGTGGTGTAACACAGAACGATGGTCCCTTATGCAGAATATGTTAAGAACCCCCTCAGATTCCTATCAGCCCCAGCATAATTTCTCAACCATAAGCGTGCCCCCACCCCCTTGAACTCCATCTGTTAGACAGTGGGGTTCTGGCCACTGTCAGTGCCTGGAAACCTGGGCAGGGGCACTGAAAGCGCAGGGCCCCATACACCGCAGGGGGTGCTATGTTTCAGGCAGAAAAAGCATGCATGGTTTAAGCTCAAAATACAATACTTTTGTTGGTGTGTGTGCTCTGCTAACAGCAAATTGTTAGTGTGCCTTCCTCTCCGCCTTCTCACCCCGACAAGGTGACACAGGAAGTGATCCAGCTGTTTTTTTTTTGTAATGACCTCTCTCTCTCTCAGGCCTCTTTCAACCTGATGCAGGTCAAATCCTGCATCTCTTCTTGTCCCGCTCCTTTCACCCCCCCCTTCTCAACATCTGGCCCAATAACAGCTTAGTCTCTCTCCAACCTCATCTGCTCCCACATCTGCAGACGTTTAACAGCACCCTTCAAAATCGTCCTCCCCAAAACACTTCTTTCCCATCAAGAACTCTTTGGAGCTTTGTTGAGAAAAACTTTGTAGGTTAACCCTGGTATGTATCTTCAAGTTGCATTTTGACACAGCATGCAACCAATGGAGTACCTTAATGGTAGGTATGGGGTAGACTAGCAATTGAAAAAAGCCATGGAATTTTACAATACGAACCCTAAATTTTACTCAGAAAATGAGCATAATCAGTGAGTGCAGTCCTGCAGGAGATTGTTGAGGGATTATGGCCAAATAACCTTTTGGAAAACATTAGGTCAAACAATGTTTTACAGTATAACTCATCAAATACGTTGGCAACCGATGTTACAGACATTTCTATGGAAGAACTATTGGAATATTGCTGATCCATAGAACGTAAAGCACACTAGGAGGGCCAGTACTTTCCCAGCAGTAATGTAATAGCGCCATGGTCAAGCTAATTTCTTCAGTGCATTGGAATATAAAGAACCTTCCCCAGGTGAGTGTCTACATCCTAGAACACCCTCCATAGGTCAGTATGCTGAGTCCTAGAGTATGTAAAGCAACTTCGCCTTCTGTTTTAAATGGTCTTCCTGTTCTTTTCAACCAAGCTCTTCCCTCCATCCATATTGGACACGGATGGCACAGTATATTTTCTCTGTCGATTGAGGAAGAGTGAGCATGGAGTATGTATGTGGTTCTTTAATTTGTGCAAGCAGAAATACTCTTTGTAACGCCTCTACATAAATAAGACTGACACGTTGAGGTTAAGGGTGTGCCTGCCAGTCCCAGATGAGATTATGGAGGAAACATGAAAATCATAAACAAAAGCAATCCAGACTCACATGAATGGAGGAAGGTGGACAGAACTCACTATTGAAGTGCAGGGACAACACCTTTTGTTTCTTGCTACAATCTCCCCCAGATGTTGGATGGAGACAGATTTGTGTAGTAGAACAGTAGGGAAGAGAAACATAATTTATCCCACAGAATCCTTGAATTGCACCATCCACCGCCCTTAGTATCAAGTGCTAAAGGGTTGTCATTGGTGTTCAATTTTGGGTCATTGGTATAGAGACCACACTACAACAGAGTAATAAAGGGAATATGGAATTTGTTGTACAACGTATAGAACTGTTAATGGGGAAAACCAAGCTAAGCTACCTTCCCAACAGGTAATTGTGGCATGAAAAAATGATACAGGTGATTGCCTCAGAGTGACATAGAAGGTACACACACACACACCCCCCAGTAGTAAAATGCTTGCCACGGTGGCCAAGATGGGTCTCCACTAACAGTTTCAGTCCGAGTTCCTCATTAATTACGCTGAGAGATATTTTGGCCAAAATGGGAAAAATAGAAAAATGCTTGTGAGTTCACCCCCTTTTTTGCTAGGTAACCCCCTTTTTTGCTAGATACTATTGCTTGTGGTTGAAATCTGTACACTGTGACACTGCTGTCTAGTGCCCAATCCAGTGCACTGTTCAAGTTGTTCCGACCCCTAAAACATGCTGGCTATACTTCTAATCCGCATAGTTAATTTACCTGCTCGTCTCTAGTATGTGGAACAAAGTATACCCAGGGCTTGCAAGTTAAATGGCAAGAGTGAACTGCAGCACACATTATGCCACTACTAGTGTAACAGTACAGAACATGACTGCGTGCTTACTACTGTAGCTTGTCTGTGCAGTTTAAAACTACAGTTCCTCCCTGTCAAAATAGTCTATTTTGACAGACCTAAATGTTTCTTTTAAATATTAGTAAGAAAACTTCAGTAGGCCGTGATGCCCATGAAGTCATGGTACTTAAAAGGGGGACATGTAAAATTTAAATGTAAAACATATCCTTACTGTGATAAAAAGTTATATTCACTGTAGCATGGTTAGCTGTTCTATAGGAAAGCATTTGGATATAAATTAAAAAGAAAACATTTTATACCCTTTTAGGAACCAAAAACCAAGTTCAGACTTTTTAAAATACTTATAACATGTCCAATTCAGGTGAAGTTCGATTTGTACTAAATATTTTACAAAAAGTACTTTTAAAAAAGTAATCTCTTACCTGCCTAAAGCCTTTAAAAGCCCACTTGCATGCACCTCAAAGCTATACCCTGGCAGGAGCAGTTCCTTCGTGAGAGTGGAGGAGCATCGCCTTGCTAAAAAAATGTTCTAGAGCATCTAAAAAATGAAATGGTTATAAAGTTTATTTATCAATCAATCAGGACATTTGTTAAGCATGCTACATACCCATGCGGGTCTCATGGCGCGTGGGGGGGGGGGGGGGGGGGGGGGGGTTGCTGCTACTGATCGAAGAGCCAGGTCTTGAGAAGTCGTCTGAAGGCCAGGAGGTCTTAGGTCTGCCGTAGGTTGGTGGGGAGGGTGTTCCAGGTCTTGGTGGCGAGGTGGGAGAAGGATCTGCCACCGGCGGTTGTTCTTCGGATGCGCGGCACTGTGGCGAGGGCGAGGCCGGCGGAGCGGAGCTTGCGGGTAGGGGTGTAGAAGCTGAGTCATTTGTTGAGGTATGCTGGGCCGGCGTTGTGGAGGTCCTTGTGTGCGTGGATGAGGAGCTCTTGTTGACGGGGAGCCAGTGTAGGTCTCTCAGGTGGGGTGTGATGTGGCTGCGGCGGGGGATTCCGAGGACCAGTCTTGCCGAGGTGTTCTGGATGCGTTGCAGCCGTCTCTGGAGCTTGTTTGATGTTCCTGCGTATAGGGCATTTCTGTAGTCCAGCCTACTGGAGACGAGGGCCTGGGTTACTGTTCTTCTTGTTTCAGTGGGGATCCACTTGAAGATCCTGCGGAGCATCCGTATGGTGTTGAAGCAGGATGAGGAGACGGTATTGACCTGTTTGGTCATGGAGAGGGTGGAGTCGAGGATGACCCCAAGGTTGCGTGTGTGGTCAGTGGGTGTCGGGGCTGTTCCCAGTGATGTCGGCCACCAGGAGTCGTCCCAGGCTGAAGGGGTGGAGCCGAGGATGAGGACCTCCGTCTTATCCAAGTTCAGCTTCAGACGGCTGTTCCTCATCCATTCGGCAACAGACTTCATTCCTTCGTGGAGGTTGGTTATGGCGATGTGAGGGTCTTCCCATAGGGAGATGATCAGCTGGGTGTCATCGGTGTAGATGATGTTGAGGTCGTGTTGACGGGTGACGTAGGTGAGGGGAGCCATGTATATGTTGAACAGCGTTGGGCTGAGGGAGGAGCCCTGGGGTACGCCGCAGATGATCTCGGTAGCGGTGGAGCTGAAAGGGGGAGGCGGACGCTCTGCGTTCTGCCGGAGAGGAAGGATGTGGTCCAGTCCAGGGCCTTCTCTTGGATCCCGGCGTCGTGTAGGTGTGTTCATAGTGTCTGGTGGCAGATCGTGTCGAAGGCGGCTGACAGGTCCAGGAGTATGAGGGCTGCTGTTTCTCCGTTGTCGAGCAGGGTCTTGATGTCGTCGGTGGCGGCGATGAGGGCGGTTTCGGTGCTTTGGTTGCTGCGGAAACCGGACTGGGATGGGTCCAGGATGTTGTTGTCCTCGAGGTTGCTTGTTGACGATTTTCTCGGTGACCTTCGCCGGGAACGGGAGCAGGGAGATGGGACGGAAGTTATTGTGGTCCTTGGGGTCGGCCTTGGGTTTCTTGAGTAAGGCGTTGATCTCGGTGTGCTTCCAGCTCTCTGGGAAGGTTGCTGTCTCGAAGGAGGTGTTGATGACTTTCCGGAGATGGGGTGCCATGGTTGTGCTGGCTTTGTTGAAGACGTGGTGTGGGCATGGGTCAGACGGGGATCCAGAGTGGACGGAGATCGTGATTTTGATGGTGTCTTCGTCGTTGACGTTGGACCATGCGATCAGACGGGAGGTGGTTGCGGCGGTGGGGGTCTCGGTGGCTTCTGGCAGGTTCACCTCTGAACTTTTTGCGCTTATATGTGACTTAGTGTTGGTTGTTTTTGGCTTCTGCGCACTTTCACTGTGTCCCAGTGTAAAGTGTGGGTGCACTCTGAGTGCATGTGGTGAGATTGACCTGCCCTCCCATAGGAATGCATGGGGAATGTATGTGTCCATGTTAGTTCCTGATGTGTGGGGAGTGCAGGCTCGAGTTTGGTATGTGCGAACTCGTGAGAGTAAATGCTGCGCGATGATGTGTGCGGCATAATTGTGTCTAGTGTGGAAGTGCCACTTCTAGAAGATGGCATGTCTGTAAAATAAAGGTGAAATGACTGTCTGGCTTGTGATTGGCTGGAGCTGGCTGGTGAGCCTGGCTACAGTAGTCAGGATGGGTCTGCCCGGTGGTGAATAGAGAGATTGACAGCCAGATGGGTGGGAGGAGTGCACCTGGGACCTGAATAGGGCTGGGCTTTCCCCACACAATGCTGACTCCGCCCACTGTGGTGCGACTGATGACCCGTAGCCTGTCCTCTGAATGGGGAGAGGGGCTGAGCATAACAGAGTGCTCCAAACCCAGTTGTATCTGGTTTTTCCTTTAACCCTGCAGCCTAGATAAAGGATTTATGTGTATAAAAAGGGGGTGTGACCCCTTGCAAAATGTTCTTTCCCTGGATCCTATCTTGAGGGGGGCCTGCTGCTGCTGGGCGCCAGGAGGATGCCGCCACTAGGGACTGCCTCCCTACCTGGAGGGCCCTGTGAGCTGGCCCCTGGGCCCAGCCTTTGCCCCCCCCTGCCTTCCTAATGGACTGGTTGCTGAACTTTGCCTGGACTGGTGAATTTGGTTGCTAAAACACCTGGGAAGCGCTTTGTTCCTACTTCCCAGGAGCGCTGTTGTGTTCACCTGCAGCCCGGAGGTGCCATCCCCTTTCTCGAGGTATTCCCCGACGTGGGAATCCCCCCTTTTGCCGATCTGTGGCGCGGGTGCCACCCCACTTATTTGTTGATTTTTTAGGTCCCTGGAGGGTGCCCACCCCGCCAGGGACTCTGTGCCGATTTTTGTACCCTTCTAATGGGTGCCCACCCCGCTTTATATGTTAATTCAAGAGGGAGCCTACCCCGCATCTGCCCCGCATCACCGTCGCGGCCCGGGATCACGGAGAAACGCCGCTACAATCCGGGAAACGCCGGAAGTCAGGCAACCCTCGCCATGACATGGGCGGGGCCTGACCCGGAAGTGGTAGAGGGAAAAGCAGGAAGCAGACGGGAGCCTACCCTGCGTTCCTGCACGCCGGTTAGAAGTCAGCCTCTCTCGCTGTAAGGAGGGGGCTCCCCGTGGAGATAGGAGAGCCCCGTGTGCAGCTTCCCCAGCCGCCGCGAGACCGGAGCCAGCGGAGACTGCAGCTCGCACCAGACAGAGCCCGGTGAGTGTCGACCGGCCCGAGAAGTCCTGCAGACCCGGTGAGTGGGGCCCCTGTGCTGCTTTGTGAAGAGAGGGGCGTCGGGGCACATTGCCGGTGCCTGCCCCCCCTCAGTGTTGCTAGCTTCATTTTGGGGGGCATTTTGCTAATTTGAGTCCCCCGAGTGGGACTCCAACGACGGGGGGCATTTCTTCAGAGCCCCCGAGGGCTCCAGGGGCCATTGTCTTTCCGAGTCCCCAAATTCTGATTCAGAGCCCGAGAGTCTCCAACGACTGGGCATATTTGTTTCAGGGCCCATGAGGCTCCCGGGGGCAGTCTTTGGCAATTCTGAGCCCCATGGCTCCAATGTTGATTTGCGGGCCCAGTTTTATTCAGAGCCCACGAGGCTCCCACGTTGCTTTTGGGCATTGTTTATTTAGGGCCCCCAGAGGAGAGCCAGGAGGCACACCGGTGCCAGGCTCAGTTCCAGCTGCCCAGCACTTAGTGGGCTGCTGCTTCGTTTAGGCTTTGCGCAATCTTCTGATGCTGCCTGAGCAGCCTGCCCTGACTTTGCTGGACATAGGGCGTTTCAGCCCCTGAGAGGCCAAGTTGGCCTGGGGGACAGTTTATGTGTTGGGCTATTGCGTGGGGTACATGTTTTTGCCCCATGTGATCTTTGCGCAATTGTGATTACCTGCCTAATGTGATTATTATATCATATGCAATGCTTTTATGACTATACCCCTAAATGTATTTTTATGCTTAGGAGGGAGTTTTCCTAGTATAGGTGATGCTAGTGAGTTCATGGTTCCCTGCATGATATTTGCCTAAGGTGTTTAGGATTGCGTAGGTGGTACTTACCTTTTGCCAGTGGTTACTGGTTGTGTGCTACATTTCTTATTTGGTGCTACAGTTATTATATGTGCTATGTGCTAAGTGCTATTCTTACAAAGTGCTATTTCTACCAAGTGCTAGTTCTAAAAGTGCTTATTCCTGACAGTGGTCCATGTGGCCCTGTCCCATGTATATAATCCCCTGTAAATTCTGCCCATGCCAATGTCACAGTGTAAATTGTGTGTTTATTATCTAATGTGTTTGGTATAATACAAAGGCTATGTTATATATAACCTTGTGTGTAGTTTCCTTTGTGGTGGGCCTTGGGTGTTGTTGCTGGGTGCGCGCGCAAACGCTTTACACCTTGCCTCCGGGAAAAGCCTGACTGCTCGTGCCAAGCTACCAAGGGGGTGAGCAGGGGTTATCTTGGCGGGTGACTTCCTTGCCTTGACTAGAGTGGTGGTTTTTGCCTGGCTTTGGCGCAAGCCCTAGCCAACCAGGAATCCCCATTTCTAACAGCGATCTTGCGGTGGAAGTAGGTGGCCAGTGAGTCACATAGGTCCTGCGAAGGGGGGATGTCGTTGGTGTTGTAGCTGGGGTTGGAGAGTTCCTTCACGAAGCTGAAGCGCTCTCTACTGTTGTGTAAGTTGTTATTCAGGCGTTCCTTGAATGCGGTCCTTTTGGCAGTTCTGATGAGTTGATGGTGTCTGCAGGTGGCGTTCTTGAGGGCCGTGTAATTGTCTGCTGATCGTTCGCGGAGCCAGTTCTTCTCCAGTTTCCGGCAAGTATACTTGGAGGCCTGGAGGTCTTCAGTGAACCAGGTGGCTTTCTTGCTGGTGTGGCTGTTGGAGGGTGTCTTGAGCGGGGCGAGGGTGTTGGTGCAGTCATTGATCCACTGTCGGATGTTGAGGGCAGCGGTGTCGGGTTCGGTGGGGTCGGCTGGTGGGCTCTGGGCGAGGGCGGTAGCTAGCTGCTCTTCGGTGAATTTTCCCCAGCAGCGACGAGGCATCTGTTGGGGGCGGCGATGTGCGGTGGGCTTCCTGAAGGTAAAGTGGACGCAGTGGTGGTAGGTCCAGTGGAGTTTGGGGGTCTGGTTGAAGGAGATGTGGGGGCTTGCGGAGAAGATGGGGCCTAGCGTGTGACCGGCGGCGTGGGTGGGTGTTGTCACAAGTTGTCTGAGTCCGAGGTTGGCGAGGTTGTCGATCAGGGTGGTGGAGTTGGCGTCGTTGTTGTTCTCAAGGTGGAAGTTCAGGTCCCCGAGGAGGATGTAGTCTGTGGAGGCGAGGTTGTGGGTGCTGATAAAGTCGGCGATGGAGTTGCTGAACTGTGGATGAGGGTTCCTCTGAGGGTGGTATTGGGATCGGTGTGGATCTGGAAGTGCATGTGTTCGGTGGTGCTGAGGGTGTCGTCGGTGTTGGTCGATACTCTGAGGGTGTTCCTGTGGATGATGGCGATTCCTCCTGTTCCGTTGATGCGGTCCCTGCGCGTTATCTTGTAACCTTCCGGAATGGCAATGGCAATGCCGGGTGTGGAGGCAGGGTTCAGCCAGGTCTCTGTCAGGAAGGCGACGTTAGGGGAGGTAGAGTTGAGGAGGTCCCATAGCTCGATTGCGTGTTTTGGGTGGAGCAGGTGTTGAGGAGGATACATCTGAGGTGGTTGGGTTCCTTGGTGGGAGGTGTGGCTGGCCTGATGCTGCTGAAGTTGCAGTTCTGGCAGGTGAAGGGTCCATGGGTGTGCTTTGGGGTTGCTCAGTAGCAGGTGTGTTTTCGGCCGGAGTTGAGTGCGTGGTGGGTGCTGGTGTCATAGTGCAATCGGCATTGTGGTGTCTCCGGGGTCCAGTGGTTCTGGCGCTGGGCACGGTCCAGGCGCAGACGGGTGCAGACGGGATTGCCTTTGGCGCTCCAGCGGCACGTCCGCTGCGTGCTTCTGCGCAGTGGCCACCATAAGAAGGGGAGGTGGGAGGGAGGAGCAGCTGGGACAGGGGGGAACGGGTGAATGGGAGAGGGGGGGCGGGCCGCAGGGGATGCAGCAGCAGGGGAGCAGGGACGGCAAATGGACACAGAAAGGCAGGGGCACAGGAAAAGCGAAAGGAAAGAGAAAACGTTTACAGCACAATGAGACAAAATGCTAAATACAAGAACTAAATACAGTGGATGAGCTAAAAAATATGGTAAACAGAAATGCAGTGCAAACCTATGGCCTACAGGCGGGTCTTGAACGCAGGTGGCAGCTGCAGCTGGGCAATGGAGACGGGCGCTGTCAGGTGGAGCTGTGCGGCGTGGGTATCGACCTGCCTGGGGACAAGGTCAAGGGTCGCTCTCACTGCCACGCAGTGGCTGCCATAAGAAGGGGAGGTGGGAGGGAGGAGCAGCTGGGAGGGGGGGAATGGGCAAATGGGAGCGGGGGGCAGGGCCGCAGCAGCGGGGGAGCTGGGACGGCAAATGGACACAGAAAGGCAGGGGCAGAGGAAAAGTGAGAGGAAAGGGAAAACGTTTACAGCACAGTGAGACAAAATGCTAAATACAAGAACTAAATACAGTGGATGAGCTAAGAAATACGGTAAACAGAAATGCAGTGCAAACCTATGGCCTACAGGCGGGTCTCGAACGCAGGTGGCAGCAGTAGCTGGGCAATGGAGACGGGCACAGTCAGGTGGAGCTGCGTGGCGGGGGAGCAACCTGCCTGGGGACCATTTTATTTTTCAGAAACCCGTCCTGAACCGAGTGTCAGGACGGGGCAGGGCAATTGATGCTGAGTGGCAGCAGGGAGCTGTGAAAGTAATGTACAAGATGCGAGGATGCCTGAGGAAATTTGACAGAATATGGGGCCCATGGCTGAGATACCATGGAATTACAAATGTGGGAGGGGATCCGCAGTCTCAAAGTAATGTAACTGTGACAACATAAGGGGGTTTAAATGATACCCATTAACGGGGGGACTGCCCACCCCAGTGATTGTGCCTAATATGCCCACACTACTTTTGTAACCATACGACTTATGTGTCTATTGCTGTTCTCAAAAATACACCCTCTGCTGTACTTGTATGTGTAATGTGACTGTGTTATAAGTGAAAATCTGATAAAAATATATTCCCCCCAAAATAAGAGTGTTGAGAGAGGCCTCTCCCTCCAATCCTGACTCTTCCCTCATGCTGTTTAACATCATTAGAGCAGCGCCAGGATTGGGTAGTGCAGTGTCCTGGGTCTGGAGTTTTGAGGAGCGAAGACACCCGAGGGAGGAGGACGTTGCACGGCAAGTGAGGAAGGCAAGTGGCATCTTTTTAAATTATTTTAATATTACCCATTGTTATGCCCACCCCACCACTCAAATTGCATGCCAGTTGCCACGGTACCCTGGAGCTCAATAGTTCCTTTGATGTGGTGTGAACTTGCCCCCCGAGGTGAGACAAATGCTTTGGGTATAGGGAGCTGTTCTGTTCCTTTGATAGCATAATTATCAGGGCAGTGCCCAGGTACTTAATCATCTTCAATGCGGCCTATCCTGTCACAGGCAGATTCAGCTAACACCTCGGCCTACCCCCTCCTTGTCTCTCTAGGCAGCCAGAGACCAATCCCAGTGGGAGAGGAGCTGACCCCAAAACCTGTTTTAAGTGAACTTAGAGAAGGAGCTACTCATTTCCCTGGCCCACCCTCTTGGGTGGGCACAGGCACCTGCACAGGGAAGGAAAGGATGCTCCATGTTGAATTTAGGTAGAGAAGGTCACTGCGGGATTGTTCTCAGTTGGATACACATGAACTGCTGTAAAAGTGTTCAGGCTTACCCCGGGATACTTTTTTCCCAGGAAACGTTTTTCCCACCCCCATCCATAGGTTAGTACCAGGCATAAATGTGGCACACTTGGGTTCCCTCTTCAAAACATCACTCGACTTGTGGAAGATAGAGGAGGGGCAGCATCTGCTCTTGAGACCTTTAAGAAAGCCTTAGAGGCTGGACCTGCTCTCACTCATACCCAGGACAAAGAAGTGGTCTCTAAGGGTCAGTTGGGTAACCTCTTGTTAAGGTACAGGTACACAACAAGCTGCAAGAAGCCTCTTTTCCTGAAGAACTGAGCTGACTAGTTCCAACTGGACCTACCTTGGATTGTGCTGGTGGCTTCCACTGCAGTGAATCTTGACACCCAAGTATTGATCCTGAGGTCCTGTGACCAATGGCTGTGTCAATGTACACTCCTCCTAGCATCCTCAGAAACTTGGGACATAAAAACTTTTGACTCGAGAAACCTCTTGAGGACTTAGTAAAACCTGTCAAGTCAGTCCAATGAAGGAGTACTGCCGCTGGGCCAAAGATTCAGGTTGCTTCTGCTCTGAGGTTTTCAGAAGCAGCAAATTAATTTTAGCGGGACGTCGTGGAAAGGCTATCTGGCCTAGTGGAGCCTTGTTTGTCTACAGTTTTCAGCCTTGTCCCGCTGGAAGAATCCAAGCTTCAAAAAAGAGACTAAGTCCACAGGTAGAAATCTTTTCCGGGCAAAGTAGCCAAAAGTATCTGGCTGGCGAGGAACGGGAAACATCCATTACAATGCAGTCATTACATCGCACTGCTTTTACAACGCAGCTGTTACAAGGCAACTGCCTTTACATCGCATGCCATTACAACGCATGCATTACAATGCATGTTACTACAGCACATGCCATTACAACGCATACCATTACAACGCATTCCATTATAATGCATTATAAGGTAAGTAATAGAATTCTTTTTGTTTTAGGGTAGGTATGGGTTTTGTGGTAGATGAGAATAGTAATTTTACTCCAATATTATCCAACACTTTCCCTACTGTTGCACTCACTGGAGTGGGAATAGTAGTTTTCACCCCTAGACTATCCAACACTTACCCTACAGTTGCACTCACTGGAGTGGGAATAGTAATATTTACCCCTGAACTATCCAACACTTACCCTACTGTTGCTCTAAAAGTATTATGCGTTGTAATGGTAAGCATTGTAATGGTATGCGTTTTAGTGGAATGCATTGTAATGGTGGTTTTTAAAAAAGTGTTGTAACGGCATGTGTTGTAAAATCATGCAATATCAATCAATCAATCAATCAGTGAATTTGTAAAGTGCACTACTTACCCGTGAGGGTCTCAAGACGCTGAGGGGAGGGGGTGCTGCTACTGTTCGAAGAGCCTGGTCTTGAGGAGCTTCCTGAAGGTGAGCAGGTCCTGGGTCTGCCGCAGATGAGTGGGGAGGGTGTTCCAGGTCTTAGCGGCGAGGAAGTTGCGATGTAAAACCCGCGTTGTAAAAGCATGTGTTGTAATTGTTTGCTTGGTAACGTCATATATTCGTAAAGAACCTTCCATGGGTGCACATTTTGGATTTCTCCCACTTGGAGCTTTCCTGTCAAAGTCAATGCATTTACTGGGACCTCGTCCAGCGGCTATCCAGTGTCATTGATCTCCTTCTCGGTGACAGCTTGCTTCTATGCTCCATTGGGGAATTTGGATTTCCATTTCATAGACTACGTCAGAAGGTAAAGCTTCCCCACCAGGATGAACCTAGTTTCTCTTATTGGGGTTTTCTTGTTTCAGTTTCATTTTGTTAATTACATTATTCTCTATGTTAACACATTGAAATGGGATTTTTATTGTGTTAGATTTTCAACTTTTCAACTGTTTTGGTACTTGTAAATGCTTTACACATTTTCCTAAGTTAAACATGTCTTTTATGTGCCATAGCTACCAGGGTTTGAGCTTAGTTTGACATTACTGAAACCCTTCCTGGACCTAACAAGAATAGTAACATAATTACTTGTGGTGGACTACCATCTACCTCAATTAATAATTTATTTTCTCTCTGGGAATAACATGCCAACCCAGTAATAGCAGGTCCAATTCTGCATGTTTTTATCCCATCCAAGTAAAATATGGGCCACATCTACAAACATTACCAGCTGTTTAAAACAATTGGCAAATGTTGAAGGGGCTTTTTCTTTTACCCCAGGATGGGTGAAAGGGGTCAGGATGGCTGAAGGGAAAGATTTCTTCTTCTTCAGCTGGGGATCTTCTTTTTCTCCCCCATACTTAAATAAGCAGGGATGGGGACGGACACAGCAGCTGCCTGAAGCCCCACATCTCTGAAGATGGCTCTGTGGTTGTGTCTTCAGGCTCATAATTATTAAGTCAGAAGTTTCAGAACCAGATAACTATAGATCTGGAAACACCTGAAAACTTTTAACTGTCTGGCGCGGTATCTGGTATGAAGTCTTACATCTTAATCATTCAAGCTATTCGATAGTAAGTGGGATGTGCATTATACAACTTGGACATAGTAAAAAAAGCTAACCGCAACCAGTAACAAAACGAAGTAACAGTAAAACGGGTCTGGTTGGGGCATATAAGTGAGTAGGTGCATGTGCGAGAGGAAAATAGTTGATGTGTAGTTGGGGGCGGTAGCAGGGAGCTATTAGTGGATGAGATAGATTTAATGAACGTATTAGTCACAATAGCTATCGGTATCGTCTTTAGGACCTTCTAAGAAGGAGAAAAGTTATTTGCCCCATACCAGAAATAGGGCGTTTCCAGAGACATGTAGGAGTCTCAGAGATCCTCCAGTATGTTTATTGGCTGAACTAGGGAGGGGGGGGGCTTGTCAAGGTATCTGTGAGAAACTCCACTGATATCCTAAAACCATTCAATAAAATGTTCTAGTGCCTCAATTTGGCTGGGCCTGGTGGTTTAGTGGACTAATGCATTCCCTGTATGGTCCTGTGTTTGACCTCATGTTCACAGGTTCAAATCCCAATGGGTCCACTTAGCCTTTTCGTCCTTCTGAGGTCTATAAAATGATTACTAATGAGTTGAGTTACAATAAACATGTTATTCAGCACCAAGATACCCTCGGGTGAATCTGTGCTTTTACAAATATACGTTATGCCATGTGTCAATCTTGTCCATAGTTTCAAATGCAGAGAAGAAAGCAATAAAGGCAAACACAAAATGAATTTCTTCTGAACAGGTTATTTTTCTTTTATAGTATTTATTGCCAATATTTTATGTATAGTGGATCTTCCTGATCCAAACCCTGATTGCTCAAAAGGATTGCTCTTACTGATTTGACTGAGGGGAAAAAAGTTAACGGCTGAAAAGCAAGTAATGTTTATACTCCGCCAAATCAGTAAGTGCAACCAATAGGGTCTTCACTAAACAATTCTCAGCTCCATTCAGAAATACTACGGGTTGCTAGTTTTGTGATAACTAGTCACATCCTTTCTTGTATATAGGTAATAATAATATGCCATTTCATAATTGAGGATTACTACCTTAGAACACACAGTTGGACGAGTGGGAGAAAGATTTTCTCCCATTCTACTGGAAAAGCTCGATAAACTGTTACTGGTACCCCGTCTGGGTCTTCCACCTCAAGCCCTGAATGAGAAAATGAGTCAGAGATGATATATACATCGTGGCACTGAAACTCCCAAACATTTTCATAGGTTGCATTATCAGATTGTAATATATATATATATTGATTGAAGATCTGTATCGAATGAAGCACACGAAATAAAAAGACAATCTAACTAAGGCAGAAAGATCAGCACTACAAGCATTGAAAACGGATGACACTATTGAAAGAAAAATAGCAGATAAAGGTGGAAATATAATCATACAAGATAAAGACCAGCACATTCAAGAAGCTCACTTACAATTGCGGAATCAAACCTTCTATGAAAAACTGAAAGAAAATCCAACAAAAAAAATCAAAATTGAATTAGATAAAAAAATACAAATGTGGAAAAGTGATCAACTCCTAGATAATGATGAAGCAAAATACTTGACTACAGATCACCCCAAAACTGCGACAATATATTTTCTACCAAAAATTCATAAACACCCTACGAAACCACCAGGGAGACCGATAATCTCAGCCAATGGTGCCCTTTTAGAACCTATAGCTAATTATTTGGATATTTACTGTGTGCCTTATGTAAAGAAACTGATATTGTATATACAAGATACTGGTGATTTGTTGCGCCATATACAAGAACTACCCTGGATTGATTCATATAAATTGATATCTCTGGACGTAGTATCGCTATATACTAACATTGATAATGAGACTGAGTTGAAGGTTTGTGAATTTTACCTGAATGAACGGAACATCCAATTTGCTAATCATAATAAAATGTTATTGGAAATGATTAGGATTTGTACAACAGAAAATGTGTTCATGTCCGGAGAAGAAGTGTACAGACAAGTTAACGGAACAGCGATGGGATTTACACACAGTCCCAGCTACGCATGTTTAACTATGGGGTGGTCGGAGTCCAATTACGCGTGGAATTTGACAAATGATTAATATGTCAGCAAAATCGTCATGTGGCTGCGCTATATTGATGATTTACTCATCATCTGGGATGGAAGTAAGGAGGAATTTGCAGAGTATTTTAATGTGCTAAATAATACGGACTGCAATTTGAGATTTACATATACGAGGAACGAACAATATTCTTGGATACGGAGATTTATGTACATGAAAATCAGGTTCACTCGACGTTGCACCTTAAAAATACTGCTACGAATGCAATCCTTCATGCAGAAAGTTTTCACCAGCCAAGTACAATTAAAAGCATCCCCTTTGGGGAATTACTTAGAGTGCGAAGAATATGCTGGGAAGAATCTGAATGGCACAAGAATAGCAAGGCAATGTGTGTAAGATTTAAAAAACGGAAATATGACAATAAAGTAATATGTACAAGCCACCAGAAAACTGAAAAATCAAAAGAACTGAACTAATGGAAACAAAGATCAAACAAACAACTGAGGAGAAAGAAATTCGCCTGATAACCCCCTTTTCCACTGAAAATAAACAGATTAAGAAAATCCTAAATAAACGTTGGAACATACTGCGATTAAACCCGACGGTAGCTGAAATTGTTGGAGATAAGCCAAAAATAACATACAGAAGAGCAACAAATTTGAAGGACCAACTGGTCCATAGTCATTTTGTAAACACATCACCAAAAACATGGTTAAAAACAGTTGGGTTTGTAAAATATTCTAAATGTAAAGTTTGCGCAATCGCTAAAAATATGAAAGAGATAGAAATGGCGAATAAGAAAAAATGGGAAATTCGCCAATCAATCACATTTAGGAGTCCGTTTGTAATCTACATTGTGGAATGTCCATGCGCCATAAAATATGTGGGCAGTACTATCTGCGAACTTAAAAAGCGCATCTTAGAACACGTAAGAGCAACTACAAACAATGATAGGAGCAATGCCATAGCAAAGCACATGGAGAAATATCACACAAGCAATTGGCAAGATCTGAAGTTTTATGCTGTGGAACAAGTACCA
The DNA here is from genome assembly GCF_964261635.1 of Lissotriton helveticus. Classification (NCBI taxonomy): domain Eukaryota; kingdom Metazoa; phylum Chordata; class Amphibia; order Caudata; family Salamandridae; genus Lissotriton; species Lissotriton helveticus. The sequence goes on from NC_136068.1 coordinate 1,098,966,642, forward strand.
ATAAATGTGAGGGGCGGGGATCGAGAAAAGGTACTAAGGCAGAAGGAATCTAAACACATCTTGGACATTAGAACACTGACCCCGATGGGGCTTAATCAGGACGAAGAATTACATTCGCATTTATAAGTAATATTACCTTTTTGATAGATCCCTGAAGGTTCTATGATTATGTTTGCTCTTGATAAAGAAAATGAAATGGGATTTATGAAAACATAAGTACTTATGCAGAAGTGTAGGATATAATCCACAACACAATAAAATAAGTTTTGATTAACGCTCCCTAAAAACATGTACTTTTTAAAGTTTTTTGAATTTTTTTTAGTTATTATTTTTTAGGATTTTTAATCATGGTCAAATTCTCACATAAATGTGCATAATTGTTTAAAAAGTTAAAAGATAGAAAAATTGTGGAACCAGATTGAAAACAGACATGAACAAAATAGTTTTTTATGGATGTATAATAACAATAATTTGAGAAAAATAACCATTGAGAATGAATGAAATTTATGCCCACTGGAGGGCTAAATACGGTGATTGATATTAGGATTAGGCGTATTTGCACTGTATTAAGTGAATTATTCATTTCTCTGCCCACCGGAGGGCTAGATTGGTTGACATAAATAAGAGTGATTCAGTATAATTGGGCTATTAATTGAAAACATTGGTAACGAATAAGATTGGTTTAATTTTAATTACAAAAAGTGTAAAATAACAATGATGAAAGGCACGAAACAATAATGTGATAATGAATAGATACAACGATTTAGTTTTTTAAAAATGTAAAATAGCTGGAAACTACCATAACCATAATGCCAAGCGGCAGGAAATGATATCATCTTGAACAGAAACATAATGGTATGGCCGATAATGGCGTTTGCTTACTTTCCCTGTGAACAAGAGGCATGCTGCCTTGAAATGCGTTGGGTTGCTGGTTTGCTAACAAAGCTAAAATAAATGCGGAAGTGAAAAGCGACTACGGATACATTGTGATTCATGCTGCTACGAGTGCGAGGAAACTGCTTGGATAAGGAGTGTTAAAAATTAAACCTCCACCTAAAGACACTGATATCCTTACAATACAAGACCTAAACATGATGGAAATGTTGGAAGATCTAGCTCAGAAAGCACTGGTCTAGAAGATCCAACATTGGAAATAGCAGAGAGGACTAGGAAGGTTGGTGTGGATCAGGAAGCACCCTTGACCGTTTTTAAGCCTCCATCCCAATTTAATCCTCAAACGCCTTATGATGCGATTGATTCTTTCTCGGACTCGGTTCTCCAAGATTTAGTGAGACTAAGGTATGATAAGAAGGGCCGAGCTCACAAAAATCAGAATCTCACAAGTGACCAGAAAGACATTCTCAGCATTTTAAGCAAGGATGAGGATATCGTTTGTAAACCCTCGGACAAGGGGGGGCAACATCGTGCTTCAAACCAGAGAGCAATATTGCTGTAAATCCCTACGACAACTGAATGATAAGAGATTTTATGAAAGAACCACCAAGGAGTGTTATCTTGAAAGTATTTCTTCTTACCATGATCTAACTAACAAATGGAGATCTAAATCCATGTTGGATACTGATGAATTACTGTTTTTAAGAAACTGTGAACCCATGACACCGACTTTTTATCAACTTCCAAAAATCCACAAAAGTCTGATTGATACAACTGGGGAGTCCGATCGTCTCTTCCAAAGGAGGACTCACTGAAAATCTCTCCAGGTACATAAACTCTTTTCTCTCTCTGATGGTTTTAGAACTGGCCTCATACGTTAAGGATACTAAGGATTTTATCATACAACTGAGTAACATTCAATGGGACCCTAAATGTGTAATAATTACTCTTGATATCACAAGTTTATACACTTGTATTGAGCACTCACAGGGTATACAAGCGATAGGCTATTTTCTAAAGAAAAGGTCTCTGAAGTTTGCGGAACATAGTAGTATGCTGTTGGAGATTATCGATTTTTGTCTTCAAAATAATATTTTCTTGTTCCAGGGAGACATGTACCGACAGATCTCGGGGACGGCGATGGGCACCTGCTTTGCCCCCAGCTACGCAAACGTGTTCGTATGCTGGTGGGAGGAGCAGGTTGCCTTGGCCGGGCCACGCACCAAGTGGGTGGGCAATGTGGTCGCATGGCGTTGTTACATCAACAACCTTTTCCTGATATGGAAGCGCTCTTCCAGTCAGGCAGAGCAATTCATCAACGAATTGAATGACAATATCCCAAATCTGAAATTCACGTATGATATGAGTAGTACCTCTCCTCTGACAATTATCTCGACCTTAGAATGTTTGTGAGAGAGGGGGTTTTGGGCACTGAACTTTATAGAAAGCCCACTGCTGGGAATTCAACTCTCCACGCACAAAGCAGTCATCCTCCTAACCTGATAAAAAGCATTCCGTACGGGGAACTTCCCCGTCTTAAACGGAATTGCACATACAATTCAGATTTTGAGAAAGCTGCAGCAGACAGTTTGGCTAAATTCAAGGTCAGGAGTTATGAACAGGGACTGTTAACATCTACCTACAAGAAAGTTCAGGCCAAACCACGTGAAGAACTGTTACAGGACAAAGAGACTATGGTGGGAGTTGAAGGCCATGACATGAGTAAACATCAGGGCCAATTCCGCATGATTACCAGCTACTCAGATGCTTTGGGACGTTGGAGACGTATCTTTAAAAGAAATTGGCACATATTACAAACTGACTCGGTTATAGGCAAGGACATCCCAATATCACCCTTAATGACTTTTCGTGAATCGAAATCACTGAAGGATGTCTTAGTTCAGAGTCACTTGCCACTGTTAACACAGAAAACAGGAACATTGAAAGACATGAGGGGATTTTTCCCTTGTGGGAAATGTAAGGAATTTGCCACTAGTAAGAGAACACTGAGTTTTAACATCCTGAGTCTTAGGAAGCCTAAAATGATCAGTAAATTGATTTCTTGCCTCACTCCATCTGTGGTCTATTGTCTGGTGTGTCCCTCTGGACTGAAGTACATATTGAGCACCATTCACAATGTAAAGATGAGAATCCTAGAACACCAACGAGCCATAGTAAACAAAGATGCCAATTACCCTGTTGCGAGGCATTTCGCTCTTAAGCATCAGATTAATAGGGATTTGATCCAGTACTATGGAATTGACCACGTACCCGTAAATCCAAGGGGTGGCAATAGGGTTCAGAGATTACGGAGATTAGAATCCCTTTACATCATTGACTTACAGACCAAAACGCTGAACGGGCTCAATAGCAGTGAGGAATTGACAGTACACCTGGGTTAATACAAGGAACACACATTTTCCTCTCGATACAGTATGACTAAAGTCTCTTATGATGCAATTTGTTTTTTTGTGTGTATAGAATGTTTTGATTTGATTGGTTTTTTTTTATTTAATTTTTATTAATTTGCTCACCGTCCATTTTTCTGGGCTTTCACATTTTCACGCCTTTTTGAACTGTATAATGTGGCACTTTTGACATCAATGAATTTGGGATATATTTTTCTACTTATGATTGTTTGGGACAGTATTAGTTATTATGCCATGCCGATACACGGCTAAATTTGTTGTCCACTTGCGGGTTCGGCCAATTTACGGCAATGACACAGAGGTATTTCTAAAGTTATGAATATATTTGGATAATAAAGTGCCCATTGCTCTTATAAAGATTGCAGTAACTTAACGGTTGTATTTCAAATTGACCCCGCTAATGTGGATGTACGCGGATACATGGCGAGATCATTAATTTTGTGACTATAAATGTTCCAAATGAATTTGTGCAATATGTCAATGGGATATTGTTTCTTGCTGACAATTTGCAATTGAATTGATTCTAATATGTATACAATACATATACTTGAACTAAGACGTCCACCAGGCAAAGATGGCGGACCATTATTGTGTCACGATACTGTTTCAGATATGCCGTCATCACTGTTGTTATCTGGGTGACGCGGTTGTGTTTAAAAATGACGCCTCACAGTAATGTATTGTAACACTGACAAAGGATTGATTCCGAAATGCGTCTGTTCACCTTACTACTTGCCGAATAAACCATGTCTATGGTTACCTCCTGTGTGCCCGAATTTTTGTTTGGAATTTGCAGCGCTGATTAATTTCGCGGAAGCACCGCCGCGATCGGGTACCCGCCTCAGAGTGCCTCGAAGGAAGGTGCACTTGGAGCATTGCCCCAGTCGAAACGCGTCATGCTGCTGGAGTGAAAGAGGAATAAAGCACGAATATTGAAATCTACACTGAGTGGTTCGTACCTGTTTTGTTGTCGGGGATTCGACATTGGGAATCTTCATTGGATATATATAGCGGTGCTCCTGGAGATTGGACTCCGGTATTTGGCCCCCTGTCAGCTATCAAAGTTGGCTGACAAAGAGGGAACTTGCAGCACTATGAAGCAGAAGAAAAATAATGCCCACTGGAGGGTTTTAAAAATTGAACACTCGCTGGTGAAACTACAGGTCCCACAAGGCAAGGAAAGGAAGAGATTCCAAACTGGGCGGAGCCTCCGGAGGGAGGCACGATAAACATTATAAACTCACCTGTGGCAAACCGGACGTTTAAATTGAAGAGGCATACCCTGGAAGAAGTTTCATGTAGAAACGAAACATGTTGGTGTAAATGCCGCCTCTGCTTGCAATAAATCAAAAAGGCTAGTTCGTGTGCGACTCATTTATCCCCTGATGGGGATGTTTTGTTGGAATATATATATATATTGCTCACAAACGGTCCTGTCACAGAGGGAACAACTTAGCGAGTCGGTGCTGGATTCATATATATATATATCCACCAAAGACGTGCGCAATCCATCACGCTGCACGAACCACACCAGCAGAGCTTGAAAGAAGTTCTTTTTATTTGGTGCAAAACAGGGATAACGCGTTTCAAGTTCAACAACTTTTCATCAGATGCCAATAGCTACTTGTCCGTGGGTTCGTTAGGTTTTAAATCAACGTAACTCTAAGGACAGTGAAAAGGGACTTCAGTCCATTTCTTCCAATTAAAGGGACAGTCTTTAAGGTATGCCTGTTTTGCACCAAATAAAAAGAACTTTTTTCAAGCTCTGCTGGTGTGGTTCGTGCAGCGTGATGGATTGCGCACGTCTTTGGTGGATGTAAGAGAGATGTCTGACACATCTCAAGACTAGCCCCGACCCACGAGGAAGAGGCACCTTTTTGTCAGGGCTTTGGATATGAAGCGCGAAGCTTCCTTTGAAGGTGCCCTCCAGCTGCTGAAAAATTACATGGACCTAGTTTTCATTGGAATGGCCTCCAGGAGGGGCCCGCCCGAACTTTGTGGATGGACATTTTGCGCAGCTAGGGTTTGCCGAGGACTTCCCCTCAGCACAACAGACTTGATGAAATGATTTTGGGAAGAATGGAAAGCTACTTGAAAATCGAGTGGTCGTGGAATTTAACCTGTGCAATATGTCCGAGGTATGGAACACTATCCTTTTGAAAGCATGATATGCACTCGGAACATTTGTATGGATTGAGATTTCACCAATACCGGCAGTGGAATCCAGTATAAACTTAAAGGGCAGCAAAGGAGCATTCTGGGCGGTGTAGTCCCTTACAATTAATTTTGACTATCAAACAGCAGGGGAAACGTTTATAATTGCACCATTGTGGGGGTTACTTTAAACCTTGTGTATTTTGAAGTACTTTCCTCTGCTACTTTGTTTGGATGACACGTGAAAGAAATACCTTAAAGACTGTCCCTTTAATTGGAAGAAATGGACTGAAGTCCCTTTTCACTGTCCTTAGAGTTACGTTGATTTACGTACATCAAGTCTGTTGTGCTGAGGGGAAGTCCTCGGCAAACCCTAGCTGCGCAAAATGTCCATCCACAAAGTTCGGGCGGGCCCCTCCTGGAGGCCCTTCCAATGCAAACTCGGTCCATGTAATTTTTCAGCAGCCGGAGGGCACCTTCAAAGGAAGCTTCATGCTTCATATTCAAAGCCCGACAAAAAGGTGCCTCTTCCTCGTGGGTCGGGGCTCGTCTTGAGATGTGTCAGACATCTCTCTTACATCCACCAAAGACGTGCGCAATCCATCACGCTGCACGAACCACACCAGCAGAGCTTGAAAGAAGTTCTTTTTATTTGGTGCAAAACAGGCATAACGCGTTTGGATGACACGTGAAAGAAATACCTTAAAGACTGTCCCTTTAATTGGAAGAAATGGACTGAAGTCCCTTTTCACTGTCCTTAGAGTTACGTTGATTTAAAACCTAACGAACCCACGGACAAGTAGCTATTGGCATCTGATGAAAAGTTGTTGAACTTGAAACGCGTTATGCCTGTTTTGCACCAAATAAAAAGAACTTCTTTCAAGCCCTGCTGGCGTGGTTCGTGCAGCGTGATGGATTGCGCACGTCTTTGGTGGATGTAAGAGAGATGTCTGACACATCTCAAGACGAGCACCGACCCACGAGGAAGAGGCACCTTTTTGTCAGGGCTTTGGTTATATATATATATATATATATATATATATATATATATATATATATATATATATATATATATATATATATATATATTTGTCCAAAAGACGGCCCCACCTTCCGGTCTCTGGGAGCTCTTATATATATATATTCACTGAAAAAAATCAGTGATGTCATCAGTGATGTCACTGACCATGTCATGAATGATGTAATATGTGACATCATCAGCAGTGGATTGCAGGCGCGCGAGTTATAGTTAGTACAACTAACTACAACGGAGGAATTTCAATGTCCAATAACTATAACACCCCTAAAACCTATGGTTTTTCAGTGAATTTCTAAGGTTTTTTAAATGCTAATTCCTAACTATAACATGTCTGAAACCTATGGTTTTTTCAGTGAATTTCAAAGGTTTTTTAAATGCTAATTCCTAACTATAACATGTCTGAAACCTATGGTGTTTTCATTGAATTCCAAATGTTTTGTAAATGACAATTTTTAAATGTATTATTTTTTTTTTATACTGATTTACTACATTTTTCAAAACTATTTCTTTTTAGATCTTTAATTTTTTAAATTACATTATAATTACATTATACATTACATTACAAAACATACTTTTTCAGAATGAATTACTTTAGTTTAAATACTTTGCAAATAGGCAATAGACTTTTAAGTTGAGTAGTTGCAGTTATTGTAATGCGCAACACAATTTGAGACATAATGCAACATTGAGCTCAATGTGAATTTCTAGGTAAATGCAATTAGTTACTTTTTGGATTACTTTTCTAACTACAAGACTAGATCCTAGATTCAGTCCTGGGATATCTCCTGTAAACAGTTGAGTAAAAACGTTTTGTTTACAGTAGTGATTTTTAAGGAATATTATTGTATTTTAAAAGTTGACACTTAGAAACTTTTTCACATAGAATCATCAATGTTATCCTATGGGAGGAAATTCACTTATCAGGTAAGTAGTGTTAACGTTACTTTTTCTTACTCAGTTGTGGATCCTGGATCCAGCACGGGTGCATCTCCCGTAAACAGTCGAAATATTGCGTTTAAGTCATACAGGCAATTTTTAAGGAATATTTTTAGTTTGTGAAATTAGACACTTAGAAACTTTTCTGGTGAAAACCACACAATGGATTTCTATGGAAGGAAATACAACTTAGTGGTAAGTACGGTTAGAATTACTTTTCAGGATCACTACTGGGCTCAAAGAAGCAGCACTGAGGTCACTCCTGATAACATGTGAGTAAATCAGAATTCGTAGCTCTGCTGATTTTATAGGAATTTTTGTACGTTTAAAAAATCGACACAGAATCTTTTCTGGTGAAAACCACACAATAGATTCCTATGGAAGGAAATACAAATTACTGGTAAGTACGCTTAGAATTATTTTCCAGGGTCAGTGCTGGGCTCAAATATGCAGCACTGACATCTCTCCTGATAACAGGTGAGAAAATCGGAATTCGTAATTCAGCTGAGTTTAGAGGAATATATGTACGTTTCAAAAATCGACACTTAGAAACTTTTCTGGTGAAAACCACACAATGGATTCTTATGGAAGGAAATACAAGTTACTGGTAAGTACGCTTAGAATTACTTTTCAAGGTCAGTGCTGGGCTAAAAGATGCAGCACTGAGTTCTCCTGATAACAGGTGAGTAAATCGGAATTCATAGTTCGACTGATTTTAGAGGAATATTTGTACAATGGTGAAGGAAGGGGGCAGGGCCTGCAAGGACATGTGTGCAAACATGCCCTGTGGCGCGTTTTAAGTTGTGTAAATAATTCCTCTTCAATGCTGCGGTCCCCTGGGGGCCAATTATCCCACCAGGTACCTCCAGTATGCGCCAGGGAGCTGCGTTGCAGAGAGGTATTCTGAGGCCACGCCCCTTTTTACAACACACTCTGCAACTCAGATCCTTGGCGCTTAGTAGAGGTACCTGGTGGGCTAGTTGGCCCCCATGGGACCTCTGGATTGAAGAGGAATTAATTCCCAAACTTAAAACGCGACACAGGGCGTGTTTGCACACATATCACCTCAGGCCCCGCCCCCTACCTTCACCACTGTGCAAACGCGCCCCATGGCGCATTTTAAGTTGGGGGATTAAGTCCCCTTGAATCCTGTGGTCCCCTAGCGGCCAACTAGCCCACCAGGTACCTCCATTATGTGCCAGGGAGCTGTGTTGCAGAGAGGTGTTCTGAGGCCACGCCCCTTTTTACACCTCTCTGCAACGCAGCTCTGTGGCGCTTACAGGCATTTTGCTGAATATCACTCAAGCAACAGAAATCTATTGAAATTCTATAGCATTGATCATGTACCATTTTCTGAAAGAGGAGGTAATCGTGTACTTCGGCTAAGAAGGCTGGAATCAAGTATATAATAGACCTTCAGACAAAACACCCGAAAGGTCTAAATACGGAAGAAGAATTGGCCATTCATCTGGGTTGAACAGCTAAGGGGCTAGATCTTGGTTCTACATGATGACATTTATGATAAGGAATAAACAGTTCTGTCTCCTTTACAATGATGCCAAGTTTTGTAGTAATTCGTTTTCTTATAATTCCTTTTGAATACTTTTTTCCAATGATTCAAGCTTCAAGATTCTGAGTAGTATGTTTGATTTTAGAGATATCAAATTGATTACTGTTTGCTGGCCCATTTAGGGCTAAATCTTTCTCCTAATCATTGTAAAATTGTCTTGCTGAAACCTGATGAAATGAAAATTACTGATTGTATGCTTTGGTAACTCTTGGTAAAGCGAAGACAATAATATAAGTGAACAAGGTTTATATGCCCATCTAGGGCTCAATTATGATCAAATGGCATCATATTTTGTAAATAATGTAAATAATGCACCCACATTGTATAAAACGTGATCACTGACATTAAGTAATGACGCTGATAATGAATTACGAGACAATGTATGTCCGCTTTTTATGTTCATGAATTTAATGTCATGCCGTTCGGCGCAGAGTGTAATAAAATGGCAATGCTTACTTTGTTTTTGTGTAGCGCTCGAGGAAGGCTTACGCAGAAACGCGTCCCACTTGCAGCAAATACATTTCTAATTTTAATTCACCCGTGAGTGCGGCAGCTTTCTTGGGTAACGAGAGAGTTTGGAGCAGTCATTGTTTGTGGATTCACCACCACGCCATTGCAGCACCCGCTCCCGAGTGCTTTCTAGACGTATTTTGGTGAAACGGAGCGCATATAAATATATATATATTTCCAGCTGTTGTGTTTGCTACATCCAACGCACACTATTCCTTTGGAGCGGGCTCTCTCTGATGATAGCTGTGGAGTTAGGAGCTTCACAGTATAGCTTAGACATATGATCTCGCAACAATCCACTTGGTCCTGCACGCATGGTAGTTTGCACTCTGGAAACAACCTGTCACCATTCCACTTGCGGTATTGTTTCCCCTTTCCCCTTGTGCACACAACCTGTATCCCACCTTTTTTAACTACACAATCACACCCACAACTATACTTCTTGGCGTAGGTTTGAGCAGGTTGCCCATAGATAGTATAGGGTTCACTCCTTGCACCAATCACAGTGCTAAAAGACTCAATTTTAGCACTATTTCTTTTAACAAAGCCTCGTCTGAGGATTGGTTTCACTCCCCCCCCTTATCCCCTCACTCCCCGTGACCCAGCCCCACCTCCCAGTACATATAAATCTTTGGAGACATCCCTTGGCAAGATGAGGCAAGATTCTTATAGAAAGCCTTTTCACTTGATTAACGCCCTAATTAGGGAGGATGCCTCACCCTGAGACCAATTGGCCACTGAGCCAGGACGAAGGATTGTCTCTCTCTTCCTTGATCACTGTAAATTGTGGATTTATACATATGCTGTATCTCTGTATTGGTCAAGAAACGATATGTGGCCACTTGGCCTGAACCTATGTTGTTTTGACTCGATTTGTGTGCAAATTTACGGATAAATACAGCCAGTGTTTTGATTTGAGAAGATCGGCCACTTGGCCAGTCTGTTAAGTTAATTTATTTATCCAATTTAATTTAAATGAATTAATTCACTAGTACTACATACTATGCAATATGAATAATGAAATGTAATTATCATTTTTATTTAAGCACAATCTCAGGATATGATTGCACTAAAGAGTCTTTCTTCTATTCCTTTGTAGTTCATACAGGATCTGTAGTTCAAACCTTGGGATGTGGTCCTATGTCTCTTTTCACTATTCTCCTGGTGCACTTTAAAATGGTGATTGTAATGTTTATTTGGTTGGCTATCGAAGAAGACCGTTTGGTCGAAACGCGTCGCAAATAAACGTTTCCTACACGGACCCTGGAGTGTGAGTCTTTTGTGTTTCCCCAAATACCTGTGGGGACCCTTTCAAACATATATATATATATATTCACTGAAAAAAACATAGGTTATAGACCATATATAGTTAGGAATTAGCATTTACAAAACCTTGAAAATTCACTGAAAAAACCATAGGTTATAGACCATATATAGTTAGGAATTAGCATTTAAAAAACCTTATTTTACTCACACAACACCATTGAAATTCCATATATAGTTAGTTGTACTAACTATATATCGCGCACCCGCAATCCACTGCTGATGATGTCACATATTACATCATTCATGACATGGTCAGTGACATCACTGATGACATCACTGATGACATCTCAAATGACATCACTGATGACATCACTGATGACATCTCAAATGACATCACTGATGACATCTCAAATGACATCACTGATGACATCACTGATGACATCTCATTTCACATTACTGATCACATCACTGATGACATCATTCATGTGATAATACGATGAACCTCTTCAGACTCTAATATAACCTTAGATACACTCAGTGTAAACAGACACTCATAGACTGTCACTCATCTATGGAGTTACTCAGACACTTAGTCAGTCATGCAAAGAATCAATCACACCTCCATTTCCTCAACTATACAGTTATACACACCTTACTTATTCAAACATATACTAAAACATATTTACTGACTTATAAAATCCTGGATACAAGTTCACAATGATCCATACAGCCACTCACACATTCACTGGCTCTTATGCACAGTTATTTATATATGTCAACTCTCACATGTACTGTATTTTACATATGTACTTACTTTAACATGTAGCACTGAGATATCCATTCACTCACCAATACACTCATGCCCACAGTCAACCGCCCATACAGCTGTTTCCACATGCACTTTTGAACCCATACATCTAGTCAATCAACTGCTCACACATCTATGCAAAGAGTCATATACCTCCCAGCCACCCACACACACACTCAGTCTCCCATACAAATGCTTGGGCAACCAATCAATAACCCATACAGTTAATCATATAGCTACTGATCAACACATGCAGCAGTTTACAGAACAACAGACATAATGATGCACAAATTAAGACAGTTTAGTCACTAACCCATGCACTCAGTGAGACACATTTAATCAGTCACTCATACAGTCAGTCATGCCCCTACTAAATCCTTCATCAAGACACTTATACATCCACTCATTCTTCAACATGTAAGACATATTTTAACTTTACAGAATTATACAGTCACTGAATGTAGTCATCAGTGATGTCATCAGTGATGTCATTTGAGATGTCATCAGTGATGTCATCAGTGATGTCATTTGAGATGTCATCAGTGATGTCATCAGTGATGTCACTGACCATGTCATGAATGATGTAATATGTGACATCATCAGCAGTGGATTGCGGGTGCGCGATATATAGTTAGTACAACTAACTATATATGGAATTTCAATGGTTTTGTGTGAGTAAAATAAGGTTTTTTAAATGCTAATTCCTAACTATATATGGTCTATAACCTATGGTTTTTTTAGTGAATTTTCAAGGTTTTGTAAATGCTAATTCCTAACTATATATGGTCTATAACCTATGGTTTTTTCAGTGAATTTCATTGGTTTTTTAAAAGCTAATATCTGTAGCTGTAAAATGTATTCTTCTTTAAATCCAAAAATATATTTTATATGTTTATTAATAATTTTTTTTTTAATACTTTTTTTTTGTTCGCTCCCGGTTCGCGAACCGGGAAGCTTCCCGTTAGCTCATCTTGATGCCGCGACCCAGTCCGCGAACCGGTAAACGTTCCGTTAGCGCAACTGCCGCGTTAGAAATCAACATCGTGACGCGTCGCGGAAGCGCGACGTATCACGTTGTCGCGTAATGCGTCTTATGACGCGCTGCGTTAGCGCACCCGGAAGTGCTCCGGTACGCGAACTGAGACGCGAAGCGCAGCTCCCCGGAAGCGATCCGCGGCGCGTCGCGAAATCGCGATGTATCGCGTTGCCGCGTAATGCGTCTTATGACGCGCCGCGTTAGCGCACCCGGAAGCGCTCCGGAGCGCGAACCGAGGCGCGAAGCGCAGCGACCCGGAAGCGATCCGGGGCGCGTTCCGCAGCGCGTAACTTAAGCGTAAGAGGTCATGTGACTTGTTGATAAAACTTTTCATTGGTTCATTTCACTTTTGGTTTCATAATGATGTAAGGCTAGGTCAGGTGACCTAAAAATAACACTTTTCATTGGTTTAGAAATATTGTTTATCCCAAATGATGAAAACCCCTCCTTCTTTCCTCACTCTGACTTTCATCTTTGTGAGAGGAAGACCATTTTTGAGAGTTGAGCAATGGCTTCAATAGTTGCTTCAGCTGGTGCACCCCCACCACCACCTCCACCTCCTCATGGGAAGAGAGGACCACCTCCCCAGTTTATCAGCCAGACAGAGGAGGAAGAGGATGAACTAGAGGAAGAGGAGACCGAAGGACCACAGTTCTTACAGGAGGTGCCCCGGGTTTCACGTCGGAAAGCCAGCTTTATTTGGCAGTTTTTTTCACTCCCTCGAGGGCAAAAAAAAGTAAATGCTAGGTATGTCACCTGCCTGATTTGTAAAGACCGGTTATCTAGAGGCACTGATAAAAAATATAGCTACGGAAACCATACAATGCATCGTCACATGACCAGGTGGCATCCATTGAACTACAGCCAGGCGGAGATACGTGACATTCAAGATAACCCAACAACAACTCCTGTGGCCAGGTCAACATCACTAATATCATTGACAGCAGCAGAGGCATGGGAAACCGTGCCAAACATTCAGGAGAACTTTGCTCATATCAAACATACCTGTATGTATTGCGGTGCATTGCTGTCATGTGGTAACATGAGCATTAATTTAATCAACCTAGCTATTAACAATCACAATTGCCCTAACCGCCCCAGACAGTAAATTTTTATTTGCTCCTGTTGAGCCCTTTTCAATGCCTGTTTTTTGTTGTTTCCCCTCCATCAAAAACAAAAAAAAAACATAAAAATGTTCAAAAAATACAAAAAAAAGAAAAAATGTTCAGAAAAATAAAAAAAATATAAAACAACAAAAACATTAAAAAAAAAGTTCTTTTCAGAACTACCTCCCCTTTCAAAAAAAAATTGCTAGAATGTTTAGCACTCTGGCAAGCTCTTTTTTTTTTAGTTCGCTTCCCCGTTCGCTTCCCGGTTCGCGAACCGGAAGCGAACCAAAAAATTAAAAAAAAAAAAAAAGAAGAGTAAGTATAAGGGAAGTAAACAGAGAGTAATGTTAAAAGAAAGACAGCTATAGGGAGTAATCCAGAGATACTGTTTAATAGATCTATTTACCGAAGAAAAGATGGAAGAGGGTATAATTGTGAAAAACAAAATAGATAAGGAAGTGAAAGAAAAAAAAGAGAGTAGAACAATAACAAAGAAGAGTTTCTTGGAGAATGTGAGTGAATGTTCAAAATAAGATTAAAACATGTGGAATAACAGAGAGAAAAAACAGAAAACAGAAAAGAAAAAATAACAGAAAAGATTAATTGAAACAGCAAAGAAATGTAAATAACATAGAACCATATCATCAACATAGGCAATAAAAGTTTTGCAGCTTTTATCGGCAGAAATGTGTCGCTAAAGCCGCTTTTGCGGCGGAAAACTGCCGCTAAAACCACTTTTGCAACAGTTTTCTTCCAATAAAAACAGCAATAATTTTATTGGCTGTGTTGATAATATGCCCCTTAGTGTGCTTGAACTACAGAGAGAAAGCATAATGAACAAGTAGTGAAAGAGTGATCAGTCAAAGACACTAAGAGTAATAGAGACGGAGTGAGTGAACAAGAGTGAGGAACTATGAGAAGAGAGGGACTGAGAAAAGGAGTGGAAGGAGTAGAGTAAGTAGGTAATAGAGAAAGGAATGAGGGAAGTAGCAAAGGCAGGAAACTGAGGGTTAAAGAAATGAAGCTGTCGAACTACTAGTAGGTGAATGTGATAGAAATGTAACGAAAAGAGTACAAAACATTTACCTTATAATTGTCGTTAACTTACTCACTTTTTGTTTTTATACTTTCAATCTGTGAAAGAGAGAACAAACATTTGAAAAATATTAAAACATGTTTTTAAAAATTAGAAAAGACAAGGGAAAAGATTGAAGGAGAAACAGAGTTTCTTTTCCTCATTTCACAATCACATCACCTGTGTTGCCTTTGGTTAGGTATCTCATAGTGCAGATGGAGTCTAGCATATCAAAGAGTACATAGAAGTTGAGCAAAATATACAACAATTTTGACATTTACAGAAGACTTAGCTTCTTATCTTGTTGGAGATGAAGTCAGGCCTGTCTTGCAACATGGTGCATCTTTTGCATCACTGCTGCATCGGTTTCATGTGGCACGGGTTTTTTACAGCATGACACATCTGCCTAGATGCATCAATTTGTAATTTTGTCGCCTCATAGCAAATCTTTTGCACCGCCGCTGCATCACAAAAGTGACGCACAGTGGCGCAAAAGAGGCATACACCTATCATAAATCTGTCCCTAACATTTGAAATGATTGATTCAGGATGACGATAAGGTGTGGCCTATCCAGAGGTTTGTTTAAGGTGAGGCCTACACAGGGTTTTAGATGAAATTAACGCTTGTTGAAGAGTACAGAGGAGATAATACATGTGAAGACCTACCAATGAAGTAAGTCATGTCCACTTCACTCTTGAACAAAGGCCAGACCTCTTCTGTGTCCATGGACAGACCTAAACTTCATCTGCACAATGTCATTCGTAAACTTAGGAAACACAGGTGATGTAATTGAAAAATGTGGAGTTTCTTTTCCTCATTTCACAATCACATCACCTGTGTTGCCTTTGCTTAGGTATCTCATAGTGCACATGTAGTGCAGCATATTAAACAGTACCCAGAAGTGCAGCACTGCATGGAACAACTTTGACACTTACAAAAACTTCAGCTTCTGCATGCCCCCTACACAGTGCTAATTATATACATTTTAAACTAATGGTATCTTGCTGGAGATGAACTGAAACCTATCTTGCAACATGGTGCATCTTTTACACAAAAGTGACTCACAATGGAGCAAAAGAGGCGCACGGCCACCATAAATCTGACCCTAACATTTTAAATGATTGTTTTAAGATGCCAATAAGGTGTAACCTATCCACAGATTTGTTTCAGGTAAGTCCTACTCAGGGTTGCAGATGGAATTTAGGTTTGTTGAAGAATACAGAGGAGATAATACATGTGGAGGCCTACCAACGAAGTGAGTCATGTCCACTGCACTGTTGAACAAATGTCAGACCTCCTCTGTCTCCAGGAACAGGCCTAAACCTCATCTACACAATGTGATGTGTAATGTTAGGAAACACAGGTAATATAATTGAAAAACGTGCTATTATTTTTGCTCATTCCACAATCATATCACCTGTGTTTCCTTTGCTTAGGTATCTCATTGTGGAAATGTAGTCTATCATATGAAAGACTACGTAGAATATGAGCACTGTATGCAACAACTTTGACACTTACAAAAGCCTCTCCTTCTCCATGCCTCCTACACAGTTCTAAATGTACATCATAAATGCAAACAGTACAGAATTAATTATACATGTTAAATGGTTTATTTTTGCTGTTCTCAGAATGTATCAAATTTCACTAAAAACAGTGACTTGAAGGTATTCATCATATAACAGCGGGGAAAAAAAACACAATCAAAATGATTGTGTTTAAAAAACCCATACAACAGAACAAATCAGAATTCAGAACTCCTTAAAGTTAACTTACTTTCCATGATGTCGAAGGATGTCCTATGAACAGCTTACACTCTGTTGTGCTGTTATTACTTTCAGACCGCCACTTTCTGAAAGAAAACCTCCATCGTTTTGAAAAACATGTTACATACAATAAATGACTTCTTGCTCTCTACCACACGTTTCCACAAGGCCAAATCATGTCTGAGCCATTTATAACTCTTAGAATTCTTGTAAGCCAATCCCGTCATGTTGTATTTCCGCAACTTTCACAATTAAAATATTGAAGATCATTTTCACAATCCTGGACTAGTAATATCTTCCCCTTCTTGCTCAGTCATGTTCTACATTTCCTATGACACTGATACTGCTTACTATGAAGCAGACTTACACTACCTCTATGACTACTACAATTATTTAATTCTCTACATCACTTTTAATCACAAAGCAATGTAAAACAGTAGACAGCATTGCAGACTTACATTCCCTCTACTCCATGTTTTGATTGGCTGCTTCAATTAGCTTATAAAAATAAACAGTTTTTCTGAACTCATTCAAAGTGCACTTATTTCTCCATGACGTCCAGTGTTATGGTAAGAAGTTATGTCTCTGTACTACACTTATCCTCAAGGCCAAATCGTGTAGGAGCCATTAGAACTTCTTGAAATTCCTCAGAGCACATCCCGAGATTCTTTCCCTAAAATTTTGGTTTTAAAAACACCAGGTAAGAGTTTTTAAGGTCATACGGCAATTTTTTTTTGAAAATTAAAACAGAATCGTTGCAGAATGACCAGCCATTTCTAGACTTTAAATAAGCTGTGTAATGTCCTGATGTTATTGAAGGACCGTCATGATATATAATTGCTGCAGTTACAAAAGTCCTTCCTGATATTGACAACTGTGAAGCCACAAAATTTTTAATTAAAGTTGTCAATTTTGTTCCATCAGGCCTACATCGTTGGAACATTAAAATGACATACTGGCCATATGTTCGTATAAATAATGTGGACATCATTTCAGATTTACATTGGCTACACTCCATGTTGTGATCAGCTGCTTTTACTAGTTTATTAAAAGAGACTGATTTACTGTCTGGCAAAGTTAAATATATAAATCTTTCTGAGTCTACACTAGTAGTACTTGATACCCTACAGTTCTCGCAGTCATGCTGCCATTGATAAGAAAGCCCAAACAGGTGATCTACATCTACACCTTCAGCATGCAATACATCAAGCATATACATTAAAAACTCCTGACAATCTTGCTGAATATTTTGAGAGAATTGTGTTTGGCCTGAACATCTGTCTAACAGATTTCGAATTTCAGACACACTTTCTATTTTTGTTCTATCAGTGCTACATTTCTCTAACACAGAATTGAACAAACTGCAAAATCTTTGATCAGAATTGACCACAATCTCTTCTTTTACATTTTCTAGAGAAAACAAAACATTAACCACTACATTAGCATAGCAGTTGACACCAGAACTGTTTTCAAATTGAAAACCAACAACATCTTCAACAGAATCCTTTTTGTTTCTGCTTATAATTTCAGGTTAATCGACTTTTCGTCTTTTTGCTACAACCTCCCCAGTATTGGTCACATTTCTTCGTTTCCGGCCTACCACACGTTTCTCAAACAAAGGATATTGAGGCAAATGTGGCGCATACACCCTTCTTAACCTATTGTATTCCTTAACACAATCTAGATCCGCACAAATGTTTGTGACATCACACTCAATCAAGTACAATCCCGCTAAAGTTCTAACTCGTGACAATGCCACATATGCCATACCCTCCTTGAACACAGAACTGCCAATATTCACCAATGCACTGTCTACACTTAAACCTTGCGATTTATGGATTGTCACCGCATATGCCAAGCAAACAGGAAACTGCTTACGGCGAACATATAAGTCTTTTACAAGCAAAAATCTAGCAGAACAACGACCAATTAGCTGTACTTCCTCAATGCCATCAAATTTAATTTTTAAAAATTCAATTCCATCTCTATTTCTGTATTTTACAAAATCAACAACATTACCCATTGATCCATTTACCAGACCTCTTTCAACATGTAAATTCCTTCTTAAAATTATACGGCAGTTCAAGCACACATTCAGAGTCTTTTCAAAACCTGCAGTTTTAGATATAGTCTTCTCTAATGAATCCAATTTTGTTTTCAAATTCTCAGACAAAATAATTGTTGATCCCATATGCTCTACTCTGTCAATAGCTTCCAGTTTCACAATCTGTTGCTTTTCTAAATGCAACATTTTGTTGTTGAATTTGGCACATTCTGCAAGAGTTGGCATCAAACATATTCCAGATTTCTTCTCAGTAATTTTCTGAAAAATATTCTCAGGCACAACATCTTGTTCTGGATATAAATTTGACAGTAATCGTGCATGTAAAGCTTCTTTCCCATGCTCGGTCACTTTTCCAATTCTAACATCTTGTAGAATAGTCTTGTAAACTTCATCCTTCGCCTGACGCATATTTTCATGCAGTTCAGCATAATTGAAGTTTAACCTTATATTGACGTTGCCAATGCTCCCTAGGCACTTCCTGGTATCTTCATGCGTGAGCATTTTGAACACTGGTGTAAGCTGCAGAAGATCTCCGAAAACAATGATGTGTTTGCCACCAAATAACACATCATACTCTGTTTTGAGAACTTCTTGCATTCTCAAATGCACAAAGGCAAGCATGACATTGGAAACCATGCTTACTTCGTCAATGATAAGAAGTTTCATTTTCCTCAAGATTCTTGAAACTTCACAACAAGCATCTCCAGATAGCTTGTGATATTGTAATTTGTTGTCATGCTCCACTGGCAGCATCAGTAAACGATGTAAAGTAATCCCTTTAATGTTATGTGCTGCCAGTCCAGTTGGAGCAGTGACAACACAAGACAGCGATGACTCTGTCTTTTCCTGCAAATAACATGAAATTGCTTTAATAAGGAAACTTTTTCCAGTTCCCGCTTCTCCACTCACGTACAGTCGGACAGGCTTCAACGACGTACATGAGCACTCTTTCTTGTCATGACTTAATCCATGATCAATTTGCATGGTAACTTCGTCATATATTTTCCTCTGCTCAACGTTGAGTTGTCTTTCCAACTCTTCTAAGTTAACCGCATCCTCCTGAGCATGTGCCATGGCTCTTTCCACTTCATTCATAGCAGTGGCAGCTTCATTTTCGATAACAGGTCCTCCTAGTGGATCCTGACTCAATGAAGCAGAACTCTGACTGTCCTGAGAACTGTCTCTGGCAATCTCGGCTGCAATCGTTGCTTCCTGCTCAATTTCCGCATTCAACATTTCTACATATTTGGGAAAAGCAGGACATTCTATGGTCTCCTTGGCAGCATTGAAAGAGTCTTCGTAACAGAGGAAATCTCCAAGCAGTTCCTCTTCTGCACGCCAAGGCTTGAAAAGTTGCAAAAGTGCTAAATAGAAAAACTCCTTTTTTTCAGGAGATTCGCCACTCAATTTTCGATGTTTTACCAAGTGGCATTTTCTTTGCTTGACCAGACATCCCTCACTTCCTATTACAGCATACACTCCTTTCTCAGTATCTTCTTTGATGTTCCTCTTGAATATGTAATTTTGAAGAACCTCATACAGACAAACATTCTCGAGGTGACTGCTTCGATTTGGATAATATGTATCCAACATGTTGGTCTTCAAAATGTCGGTACTGTTTGGCTCCTTTTCCGCCAAATACTCAATTTCCCGCACAGGTTTGAGAACTCGATTACGCGTTGCAGCAAGACCAAGACTCGCCCAAACGATACTCCTGGACTTGGCATAGAGACTTGCTGAAGACAACCGGTCAGAACATTCGTAAGCTCCGATTTCTCGATGCGACAACATCTTCAGACTGAAACTGTACAACTTCTTGCTGAGGCTCTTTTCATGGGAAATGTCCTCCCACATATCCTTCAATTCTGTCTTCTCTTTTTTGGTGATGTAAGATGTCACATACCGAGCCACAGCCATACAGTTATCAGCCAGAAACTGTATATCCATGTTAGCATTCCACATGGACAAAATCACCGGGTTGTAGTCGTTGAGGTACTTAGACTCTTCGTTCCTCTTCAAATTGTATGTGTTTTTAGGTGATTTCTTCATCACATTATGTCGCAGCGAAGACATCAAACTGTTTACTCTTCCTTTAGAAATCACCGGTCGTGGAAAGCCAAAACGACATTTGGTGTAGAACTTGTCCTTGTTTCGGAATTTACGACGACAGTACTTTCCACATCGATGGCTTTGGAAACGTAGAACTTTTTCTCTTAGGCTTTTCTTCTCCTTTGCGTTTGGAACAGCACACGTAGAATACTGTTGTATGAAACTCATCACTGAGTCTTCTGGATCCGTTCCAAATTTAGGTGCATCCTTGATCCACAGCAACACATGTATATGAGGAGCACCTCTTGCTTGGTACTCCTTTCTCCAGAAGAAATCCAACACCTCTCCAAGAGGTGGATTCTTCTTATTCATGATGAAAGACATCATAGCTTCAAATCTATGATTGAAGTACCTACATACATTGACTGGATCCAAAGAGCACAGTTCTCCGGGTGTCTTGAATTCGATGTTTTCGATGTTTCCATTTGCCTCTCGTAGAAATTCAAGTAAGTCTTCCCAGCCATACTCGGCACAGCTCAGAGTGAGGAACCATGTGGGAGTTCCTAAGTTCCTCAGCATACATTTTAAATCACCATGACGACGGTACCAGTACTCATTAGTACCACGCTGACACGCCATGAGATTAATCAGGTGAGAATCCAAAATACTGTCTTGGACATTGACTTTATCCATAAAGTCACTTGCCGAGATGTTTTGCATGTGTATACCACTTTTCAAGATGTGGTTCACTGCATATGACAGTCCAGACAGATCGCTTTCAAACAGGAGATGAAACAAATAGGGAATGCATTGTCGAAACCTAGCATCTCCTGCATACAATCGCAAAGTCCGGTATTCAGAAGCAGGAATTTGATGAGGTCGCTCATCATATCTTCCTCCCTGACCTGTTGGAAAAAGCTGTGGGAAACACCGAGCTTCCAAACTTTCCTCCCAAACACTAATGGGACTCCCTTTGGCTTGTTTCATTTGAAACAACTCAATAGCATTCCCCATGACTTCCTTGGAATGCAAAGGATGAACACTATAATGTTCATATATTTCTTCACTAGTAGAGGGTTCTACTTTCTCAATTTGACCAGCACACAAATCGCTATCCTCTTCCTCACTTACTTCCTCTTCTGCAACATATACATTCTTATAGTATTTATTATTTTTTTTCAAATACAATGTTGCCTTTTTAACTTTCCTAACATCCACTAAATCTTGCCATATTTTCTTATTCTTTGTCGGAACCCCATTAACTAAGATAACCAGAGGTTCCTCTTCCACTTTTTCTACTCCAATTGTGTTAATGTTTTTCTTCAAATCTAGAGGCAAATAAACAACTCTTCCCTTTAATCCTCTCTGTAAATCTGATGGAGGCAATTTCCCTGTCTTTGGCTCCATTCTTACAATAGCCTGAAAGGGATGGATACTTTGAATCAAAATAGATTCATAAGTATTTAAATCCTTCAATTCAGAAGGAATCTCAACCAATTCCAGATTATTATGAACTGCTCTAGCAGGCATCTGGTTTTGATTTAATTTGTTACAACAATAAGTACACACACGTTGATCCAATCCCAAATCAAAACAATTTTCTATCATCAAGTATGTTGTGAAATCCTTCCATTCACTATTATTTTCCCTTTCACTTTTTGCATATAAATCCACTAACTTAGTCTGATTCTTATAATAAGTGCGTCGACAACACACACAAGTGAAATTTGGCCTCTCACTTGATTTCACCTGAAACGTCGCAATTTCCCTCTGGAAATGATCTGTACTGGAAACCTGTACACTATCTTCCACATTACCCGCTTCTTCTTGGTCAATTTCAACATTCTCCTCTTTACTTCCAAAGTAACAAAACTCAATTTCTTCACATATATTCTTCACATCTATTTCAGAACCATGCAAAAGAGCAGAGCATAATTGTTTAAGCATAATTGCTGGACTCTTAGCATAATACAACATTCTAACTAATTTCCTCACTTTATTATGATGCACTGCTAGCATCCTGAAATGATGAAAAACACTCTGGCATACTCTCCTGGAAAGACAAGCCAGTGAATGACCATGCAAACCTGTCACTTCTCTCACTCTGCAAGGATCTAATTCTTGCAACAACTTCATTTTCTGCTTCAAACTTTTCTTATTAAATGACCGTACAAAATCACAAAGCAAATTGATGGAATCCTGTCGCACACTGCAAATACTACTACACTTCCAGGTATACACAGGACCCTTAGGACGTCTTCCTAAAACCTCATTACCTAACACCTCTTCTGCCTCTGTTGTCACAAGTTTTTCTTTTTCAACTGGACAACCATCTTTCACTTCATAAGCTCGACCACTGGTGTCAACTGCATGCACCAAATCATTATCCTGGAAATAACTCTCCTCATTAAAAAATGCCTCACAGCTTGAACTATGCATCCATTCTCCAGAAAAAACTTCACAAAAATTACTACGATTAACTATTCTCTTCCATCTACTATTTCTTTTGAAATCATAAATTGCCTTGTTTAGCTTCCTAATTCTATTGATTATCAAAATAAATAACTTACGTTTAATTTCAAATGCCTGATCAATAACTTTCTCAACTATTTTTTTTCTCTTATAAAAAACCACTTTCTGTTGACCTTTCTTAATATTTTTTAACAAATTGCCAATTATCCTGTTGCGGAACATTCGTTTACGAATGTCCCTAAACTGTTGTTTCCTTCTACTATCATGCACAGAGTTATCTCTTGCTCTAGCAGTAACATTTTTCATTGGCCTTTCCTTTCCGTTTGAATTGCTTCTCTTTTTCTGGACTGAAACATTTTCTGTAGTAATATTTTTTTTACTACAGATATTTCTTATGAATGTTTTTGTACTCTTACCCGGTGCTTTCTTGGTGACTTGACAAATCTTTTTGTTAGAGGACTGATGCTTTTTTTCATTGACCTGCTGTCTTTGACGTTTTGCAGCCTTTCTCAGTCTTTCTTTGGTTGGCATGCTGAAATCTTGAAATGATCTGCAGTTGAATCTGTGGTAAAATATAATAAAAAATGTTATTAACCACTATTACCAAACAGTAAATCAATAACAGTCATCAAAAACTTAACACACTACTTGACATTTTTACATAGAAGATTTTTTAGTGCTTGGCAAATATATAATACACAAATAGCAGAAAATAAATGGAATTTATATTCATTTTACCTCTACTATTTTATATGTGATTCTGATCTAATTTTATGAGCATATTTTAATATTTTATTGAAGACACTAGACATAACCTGTTTTTGAAGGTGTCTTTATTTTTAAATGAAACGGTTTACATTTTTACTTTTCATTTATTGTGAATTTTAAAAATAAATGTTTATAGTTCCATAGGCTCAAGCACGTCAGCTTCCCATCCTATGTCATACAATTCTGACAAATCTGCATCCTCATCACGTTCTTCTTCATCCTCAGGATTTAAATCATCCAAGGGATCAACATCCACTGATGTTTCAATTACGAGTTCAATGATGAGGTCGAAATCAACTGATTGCTGATTGTCGCTCATGTTGATGTTGTCTTTATCTTTAAAGAAAGATAACAACAATGAGATGTTGCAGAGTAAGAGACAAATCTCAGAGATTATAATAGTAAAATTGTTTAACAAGAGTAACATTTTGCACCTATTATTTAGCCATGTCCAGCGATGCTGAGGAGGTGAAGCCTATGTCCAATTTTTCAGTGAACAGGACTCATTTCTTCTTAACCTTGGATAAGCCTCACCGACTCTGTGTCCCCTGCACATACTTAAATGTAAAGGGGCAGATTTATGTTAACTGGCACATCCCCAGGGATGCACCAGTTAACGTGCACCGCTGCTCTGCCACCCATGGTGTGCCGCATTTACAATCAGATAGGACAAAGCTGCATCAAAACCCTGCGCCTGCTTGAAGCAGGCATAGGTCTTGACGCAGCATTGTGGAGATGGGGCACCCCTGAGCCTTGCTGGAGCTGCATCGCACTTGCGATACAACTCCAGCAATGCGCCACCTTTACGGCACAGATGCGTCACGCATCTGTGCCGTTTTTGCCCCATGGTGCGCCGCATTATAAATGCAGCACACCATGGGTGACGGAACAGCGGCGCAGGATGACTGGCACATCCCTGGTGATGCGCCAGTCATCATAAATCTATCCCTAAGCTTCTTATCTTGTTGGAGATGAACCGCCATATGTATCATCAAACTATTTTGCATTTCCTAAATAGCGAATTTTAAGGAATCGCTATTTAGGAAATGCAAAACGGTATGTATGTACAAAATCGGTATTAAATAGCGATTCTCTACCATTCCTAATTTGCGATGAGCAAATTGCTAATTGCAAATTACCCATTCATTTCCATGGGCCAGGAGGCCCATAGGAATGAAGGTGCAATTTGCGATTATCAATTAGCTCATCGCAAATTAGGAATTTTTCCAAGGGTGCAGGGGTGTCTCAAGAACACCCTGCTGCACCCCTGAAAAAGAAATTTGGGGGCATATGGCGCACATACATGCCCTGTATGGGCGTCATATGGCACCTTTTGTTTTTTGGAAAAAAAGCTTTTTGAAAAGAATTCGCAAATTACCACCAACTAGAAGTTGGTGGTAATTTGCAAATCCTTAATGGCATTTTTTGCATATTTTTTGTTTGATACATTGCATTTAAGAAATCGCAAAATTTGCAAATCCTTCAGTGCAATCGCAAAATAAGGAATAGCAAATTTTGCTATTCCTTATTTTGCATCAAACTTGTTTGATACATACCATTTGTCTAATTAGCATTCGCAAAGGCCGAAATTCGCAGAATTTCGGCCTTTGCGAATGCTAATTAGCTTGATACATATGGCCCCAAGTGAGGCCTGTCTTGCAACATGGTGCATGTTTTGCATCACTGCTGCATCGGTTTCATGTGGCACGGTTTTTTTACACCATGACACATCTGCCTAAATGCATCAATTTGTAATTTTGTCGCCTCATAGCAAATCTTTTGCACCGCCGCTGCATCACAAAAGTGCGCACAGTGGCGCAAAAGAGGCATACACCTATCATAAATCTGTCCCTAGCATTTTAAATGATTAATTCAGGATGACGATAAGGTGTGGCCTATCCAGAGGTTTGTTTAAGGTGAGGCCTACTCAGGATTGCAGATCAAAGTTACGCTTGATGAAGAATACAGAGGAGATAATACATGTAAAGGCCTACCAATGAAGTAAGTGATGTCCACTTCATTGCGCCAGTCATCATAAATGTATCCCTAAGCTTCTTATCTTGTTAGAGATGAACCGCCATATGTATCATCAAACTATTTTGCATTTCCTAAATAGCGAATTTTAAGGAATAAATAGCGATTCTTTACCATTCCTAATTTGCGATGAGCAAATTGCTAATTGCAAATTACCCATTCATTTCCATGGGCCAGGAGGCCCATAGGAATGAAGGTGCAATTTGCGATTAGCAATTAGCTCATCGCAAATTAGGAATTTTTCCAAGGGTGCAGGGGTGTCTCAAGAACACCCTGCTGCACCCCTGAAAAAGAAATTTGGGGGCATATGGCGCACATACATGCCCTAAGGGCATGTATGGGCGTCATATGGCACCTTTTGTTTTTTGGAAAAAAAGCTTTTTGAAAAGAATTCGCAAATTACCACCAACTAGAAGTTGGTGGTAATTTGCAAATCCTTAATGGCATTTTTTGCATATTTTTTGTTTGATACATTGCATTTAAGAAATCGCAAAATTTGCAAATCCTTCAGTGCAATCGCAAAATAAGGAATAGCAAATTTTGCTATTCCTTATTTTGCATCAAACTTGTTTGATACATACCATTTGTCTAATTAGCATTCGCAAAGGCCGAAATTCACAGAATTTCGGCCTTTGCGAATGCTAATTAGCTTGATACATATGGCCCCAAGTGAGGCCTGTCTTGCAACATGGTGCATCTTTTGCATCACTGCTGCATCGGTTTCATGTGGCACGGTGTTTTTTACACCATGACACATCTGCCTAAATGCATCAATTTGTAATTTTGTCGCCTCATAGCAAATCTTTTGCACCGCCGCTGCATCACAAAAGTGACGCACAGTGGCGCAAAAGAGGCATACACCTATCATAAATCTGTCCCTAGCATTTTAAATGATTAATTCAGGATGACGATAAGGTGTGGCCTATCCAGAGGTTTGTTTAAGGTGAGGCCTACTCAGGATTGCAGATCAAAGTTACGCTTGATGAAGAATACAGAGGAGATAATACATGTAAAGGCCTACCAATGAAGTAAGTGATGTCCACTTCATTGCGCCAGTCATCATAAATGTATCCCTAAGCTTCTTATCTTGTTAGAGATGAACCGCCATATGTATCATCAAACTATTTTGCATTTCCTAAATAGCGAATTTTAAGGAATAAATAGCGATTCTTTATCATTCCTAATTTGCGATGAGCAAATTGCTAATTGCAAATTACCCATTCATTTCCATGGGCCAGGAGGCCCATAGGAATGAAGGTGCAATTTGCGGTTAGCAATTAGCTCATCGCAAATTAAGAATTTTTCCAAAGGTGCAGGGGTGTCTCAAGAACACCCTGCTGCACCCCTGAAAAAGAAATTTGGGGGCATATGGCGCACATAAATTTTAAAAACATTCCTTTACCTCAAAAACGATTTTCAAGTCATAATTTGAAAACACTGCCCACAGGGAAATGACTTAAAATGTCCTTAAGACACATGAAAGTGTTTTTTTAAAGCCTTTGCAACTTTTTTGGGTCACTTTTAACATGGCTATGTAACTCAAACAGTCAAAATCTAAATTTACCATGCACAGGTGGGAGCATATTTACAAGGAATTTGCTCCACGGGGAAAGGTCTTTTAATTTAATATGGGAAAAATAACATCAGAGACACTGAAATGCCTTATAAAGAAACATACACCATTATGTCCTTGTCATAAATTTTAAAACCATTCCTTTTCCCCAAAAACGATTTCAAATCATAATTTGAAAACACTCCACATGGGGAAATGACTTAAAATGTCCTTAAGACACATGAAAGCGTTTTTTGATTGCCTTTACAGCATGTTTGGGTCACTTTTAACATGGCTATGGAACGCAAACATTCAAAATCTAAATTTGCCATGCACAGGTGGGAGCATATTTACAAGCAATTTGCTCCACAGGGAAAGGTCTTACATTAAAATGGGAAAAATAACATCAGAGACACTCAATTGGCTTATAAAGAAGCATACACCATTAAGTCCTTGTCATAAATTTTAAAACCATTCCTTTTCCCCAAAAACGATTTTCAAATCATAATTTGAAAACACTCCACATGGGGAAATGACTTAAAATGTCCTTAAGACACATGAAAGCGTTTTTTGATTGCCTTTGCAGCATGTTTGGGTCACTTTTAACATGGCTATGTAACGCAAACATTCAAAATCTAAATTTGCCATGCACAGGTGGGAGCATATTTACAAGCAATTTGCTCCACAGGGAAAGGTCTTACATTAAATTGTTAATAATAACATCAGAGACACTCAATTGCCTTATAAAGAAGCATACACCATTATGTCCTTGTCATAAATTTTAAAACCATTCCTTTTCCCCAAAAACGATTTTCAAATCATAATTTGAAAACACTCCACATGGGGAAATGACTTAAAATGTCCTTAAGACACATGAAAGCGTTTTTTGATTGCCTTTGCAGCATGTTTGGGTCACTTTTAACATGGCTATGTAACGCAAACATTCAAAATCTAAATTTGCCATGCACAGGTGGGAGCATATTTACAAGCAATTTGCTCCACAGGGAAAGGTCTTACATTAAAATGGGAAAAATAACATCAGATACACTCAATTGCCTTATAAAGAAGCATACACCATTATGTCCTTGTCATAAATTTTAAAACCATTCCTTTTCCTCAAAAACGATTTTCAAGTTATAATTTGAAAACACTCCACAGCTCCTATGCACATAAAACCCTGTCAGTACTAATACTTCACATTTTCTCCAATTACAATTTCTCAAAGAAACAAAATCTATTTGTTAAACACTTGAGACAAAGCAACATTTGAAAAACACAACTTTCTTCATAATTTTCTCCTTAAAGCACACTATTCTCTATCTAAATTAAAGAAATCTTTTCTCACCTTAGCAAATACTTTGAGTTTCAAAACAGTCTCAGAAACACACCAATGTGTCTTCAGCAGAGCAAAAGGTATGCACTCCAGAGTCTGCAGCTATCAAAAGCACAGAAATGCTGTAATTCTTCACACATATCTCTCTTGTCACCCAATCAAAACTCTTCCCTCACTTTTTTTCAAATCAAAACCCTTCCCCCCTCTGCCCTCTCTGCTTTTTTTGCATAGCAACCACCTCTTGGAAGACCTCTGGTGTTTGCAAGTTCACACAACAATGTTGCAATTGAACTCTGAACTCTCAGTGCACCTGCATATCCAGTGCATTCTTTCATTTAATGATTTTTTCTTGACCACTCAAAATACACCTTCAAAGAACTCATCCATGCACCCTAACTTTCTGTTTTCAGCAATCAAAATCCACCAATCACTGTTACTGCTTCATTAACACAGAAACTCCACAGTTTTTTTCATTTTAAACTCTTATTTTTTCAACTGCCATTTCATTGCCACACTTCATCTGACTGCAGGAGAACCTTCTCTCACCATGTTTTCTGTCTGGATTGTTGGACATAGTTACATCTATTGGGCTCAGAGGTATGCTGAGAACAGAAATTTACCTAACTTCAATTTACAAAATGTGGAAATTAAGTGGTTTGGCCACAGAGGATTAAAATGTCACCAATTGATACCATTGGTGAAAACCTTTATGCATTTGCCAAAACCTGACCTGTTAATTGTGCACTGTGGAGGTAATGATTTGGGCACTTTGACTGGGGTAGGTCTGGAAATGCTTTTAAAGGACACCTTTGAGCAATTAATGGCACTTTTTCCTCAGACTGCCTTGGTATATTCAAATATATGCCAAAGACAGAAATGGAGGTGGTCAAACCAATTTTGTCCACAAATTGAGAAGTCGAGGAAGCATGTAAACAAATCTGTTTCAGCTTACATGAGAGACCATGGAATGGGCTCCGTGTACAACAATAACTTGTGTTACTACATGCAAGATATCTACAGAGGAGATGGAGTTCACTTCTCAGATGAGGGCAACAGAATTTTCATTCTGAATTTAAGACTGTGCATTGGTACCTACTTATAAGTACCTAAATGTACCATAAACCCAAAAGCTCTTCTCAGAGCTACCCTACATCTGATCACTCACAATTATTATTTTTCTCTAACTTTTTTCACAAATTTTCAACAAAGTACGCTCCCCGGGGCGCTACCCGGTACGCGAACCGGAAGCTAACCTCGCGAATTTTTTTAAAAAAAATGTTTTTTTTCGCACATATAAGCCTCCTCAGCCACCCTCAGAAAACCTAGGGGGTCAAGATAAGTCTACCGTGCCCCCTTCTACCCATTCTGAACATTATTTGCCCTCCATCTTGTATCTTAAGTCGACCGAAACACAAAATGGTGGACTCCCGTAACGCTTAAGGTTCGCGTACCGGGGCGCTCACCAGTTCGCGTACCGGGGCGCTCCCCGGGAAGCGCTCCATCAAAAAAGGTGGGAAAGTAATTTACAGAAAAACGACTGGAGACACTCTCACAAAATATAGATTAGCTCATACTACATACCAATCCCTATCATTTTCACAAATTTGATTGAAATTCCATTTAGCCATTTAGCCTGTAGACCTCTCTAAATACCGTGAGGTAAATTACTTCTCAAAACACATCTGAAGTGTTGGAATTGACATCCAATGAAAATGTTACTTTCATTATCAACTTTTATTACCTGACATTTGATTGGTTATATACCTGAATATATATAAAGGAAGAGAAGGAAACACAGCCATTTTGACTACTACTTCTTGTTGTACATTTCAATTGGATTTTCACTAATCACTTCAACTTCTTTGTAAAGGTAAGTTGTTATTTTTAAAACTGAAGTAAATTGTGCACCAAAAGTTAATATGGTAAACTTTTTCTGATAGTTATATACTATCCCTCTGTAGTAGTTATAGATTTAGATAGACTTCTCTGTTATAGTTATGGATGGAGTTAGGTTTCTCTTGTATAATTATGAAATTACTTACGTTAAATCACACACACTTTTTTATATTCCTACTTCCACTCTGATACTATACACTGCCCAAAGATAAATTCACTGATAAAAACTACCTATCTAAAATTAATCCCAACAGTGCCCTATCTCTACTAATATATATATTTTTTTTATCCAAATTTCAGGCAACATGGAAGGCGAACAGAAAGTTTCATTTCAAATTGTCCTGCAAGAGAGCAGCCAAGAATTAATTGATCCAAATGATATAGAATTTATGGATGAAACTTGGGACCAAGAACTACTGCAATGTGTGCAAGCAGTAGATGACCTCCTTCAAAATGAGGACATTTTACACCCTCAGAGATTACAAACTATGTTCATGGAAAATGACGACATTTCAGACAGTGAAATGTTAGAAATGTTATTAAATTTTGAAACACAATCACAATAATAAATAATTGCTTAAAAAATAAAGAAATTAAAAAATAATCAACAAAACCAACAATCAATTAACATACAGTATTCGAAAAGTCTATCATTCTTTTTTCCTTATAGTACGCTCCCCAGTACGCTTCCCACGCCATTTCAGTGGACCACGCCCAAATCTGAAGAGCCGGCCGCCATTTTGAGAGTCCTGTGGCAGCCGCCTATCGCTGCACCGCAAGAGCGGGAGCAACTCAACTACATGGTGAGCGAGACGCTGTAGTCGCAAGAGCGGGCGGTAAACAGCTGAATAGCGGAAGAGGCACAGTGTAGCAAAAGCGGGCGGAATGGCAACTGAAACGGTAAAGGGGCGCCCCACTACAGCGTGTCTTTAGGTCAAACGGATTGTGGGACAAGGTCAAGAATGGAAGAGTCACCAAAAGGCAAAAAGTTCCGCTTGACCCCGGGAGCCGGCCACCTATGTCGGGGCCGATCTCAGGCCACACCAGGGCAACACGACTTGGGGAGGGGGCCGGAGCCAAGCGCCCCCTCCGAGTCCGCGCCATCACACCGTCCCTCGGGGGCCTCTGTCAAGCGGTTCAGGGAGGCTCCGCATCACATTGTTTTCAAATGCAGTCACGTCCTCAAACAGCCCCCACTTACATTGAGAATAGTGAAGCTGTAGCAGGTGCAAATAAGCTTCAGACAGTCTAACAAGCACTCCTCAAAACTTTGAACTATCAGAGTGCATGAGTTTCATGCTCGATCGATTGAGCTAGCCGGATCGGGCAACAAAAAGTATAAAATAGTTATGTAAATAGTTATTTAATAAAATGTTTTACCCTGTTACTTTGCTGGTGTGTTGTATATATTTGTAATATTTGCATAGAGTTTATCGTTATTTTGGGCGGGGTGGGTGGCGGAGCCGAGCTGTCTTGCAGCCATCATGGTGTGGAGCTCAGTTCATCTCACTAGTTTCGTATTTCTCATGAGGGGTTGTTCCTAATGTTTCTATTTTAGCGAGGTCAAAAAGAGATCCCATTAGTGGCCTACTGATTTTGCTCGATTCCTTTTGTTTTTTTACACGATTTTTCACTATCTGCAAAGACTAAACAGAGTATTGCGACTCTGTGCTTGTTTGTAAATAGAGAATGAACCAAAGAGAACCAATTCTAAAACAGTAAATGCTTGGATAACAATCAATCAAATGGAGAGAGAAGCAGGCATGACGGATTACAACGGGGGCAAAGGCCTGCGTTAACTACCCTTCACTATCTGCAAAGAGAGAGTACTCCTAATAGAAATGAGGGGGGGGGGGCAGCATTCAAAGCAGATCAGTGTGCATAAACACGAAAATGTTTTTACTTACCACGTACTTGACATTCGACAGCTTATGATATTTGCTATTAAAAAACCATTGAAATTCACTGAAAAAACCATAGGTTAGAGACCATATATAGTTAGGAATTAGCATTTACAAAACCTTGAAAATTCACTGAAAAAACCATAGGTTATAGACCATATATAGTTAGGGATTAGCATTTACAAAACCTTATTTTACTCGCACAAAACCATTGAAATTCGCATATATAGTTAGTTGTGCTAACTATATATCGCGCACCCGCAATCCACTGCTGATGATGTCACATATTACATCATTCATGACATGGTCAGTGACATCTCTGATGACATCACTGATGACGACATCCAGTGACTGTATGTTTTTGTAAAGTTAAAATATGTCTTACATATTGAAAAATGAGTGGATGTATAAGTGTCTGGATGAAGGATTTAGTAGGTGCATTACTGACTGTATGAGTGAGTGATTAAATGTGTCTCACTGAGAGCATGGGTTGGTGACTAAACTGTCTTAATTTGTGCATCATTATGTCTGTTGTTCTGAAAACTGCTGCATGTGTTGATCAGCAGCTATATGAGTAACTATATGGGTTATTGATTGGTTGCCCAAGTATTTGTATGGGAGACTGAGTGTGTGTGTGGGGGTGGCTGGGAAGTGTGTGACTCTGTGCATAGATGTGTGAGCAGTTGATTCACTAGATGTATGGGTTCAAAAGTGCATGTGGAAACAGCTGTATGGGTGGTTGACTGTGTGCATGAGTGTATTGGTGAGTGAATGGATATCTCAGTGCTACATGTCAAAGTAAGTACATATGTAAAACACAGTACATGTGAGAGTTGACATATATAAATAACTGTGCATAAGAGCCAGTGAATGTGTGAGTGGCTGTATGGATCATTGTGAACTTGTGTCAGTGATTGTATAAGACAGTAAATATGTGTTAGAATATGTTTCAATAAGTAAGGTGTGTATAACTGTATTGTTGAGGAAATGGAGGTGTGATTGATTCAGTGCATGACTGACTAGGTGTGTGAGTAACTCCATGGATGAGTGATAGTCTGTGAGTGTCTGTTTACTCTGAATGTATCTAAGGTTATATTAGAGTCTGAAGAGGTTGATCGTATTATCACATGATTGATGTCATCAGTGATGTCATCAGTGATGTCATTTGGGTTGTCATCAGTGATGTCATCAGTGATGTCACTGACCATGTCATGAATGATGTAATATGTGACATCATCAGCAGTGGATTGCGGGTGCGCGATATATAGTTAGCACAACTAACTATATATGCGAATTTCAATGGTTTTGTGCGAGTAAAATAAGGTTTTGTAAATGCTAATCCCTAACTATATATGGTCTATAACCTATGGTTTTTTCAGTGAATTTTCAAGGTTTTGTAAATGCTAATTCCTAACTATATATGGTCTCTAACCTATGGTTTTTTCAGTGAATATATATATATATATATGTATATATATACATTACCTACTGGCGGTCGCCAGTAGGTATATATAGTTAGGATTTTTTCTCTATGGGATTTTTGAAAATTCTATGTCTAATAACTTTGGCGTTTGTGGACGGAATTGGCAGAAATTTTCAGGAAAATGGAACATTTTGTTTCTGAGCAGCCCCTGGAAATTTGGGGGGGTTTTGTCAAGGGGGGGCCGAGAAAAAAGTGGGGTCCCAAAACGCGTTTTTCCAATGTTAATTTCCATAGGGCGGTTGGCCTCACTTTTAGCCCGAACGGCTGAATGGATTTGCACAAAACTTGGCAAAATTGTAGGGACTGGTAGCCCGATGTGCCTTTGCTAGGTCTCAATATATGTGCTCCAGTGGATTTTGAGAAATTAACGTTCAAAAAAAGATATATATCTGTAACAGCGGACCGGGCAGCGCTCCGGTTCGCGTACTTTTCGCGTTACGGAGCTTTGTGAAGCGAAGCTGATTGGTTCTCCGGCGTCTGTAAACATTCCAAACAGTCCGTAGCGGCCGCCATCTTGTCTCTCGGTAGGATCGAGAGACAAGAGGAGGCCAAAGCGAAGGGGCAAATGACCATAAGGGGGCATAGTAGATCCTCCCTGACCCCCTAGGTTTGATGTGGAGGTTTTAAAAGGGCCCCGCGGGGCAAAAAAAAAAAAAAAAGAAATAATAATCGAACGGCTGAATGGATTTGCACGAAACTTGGCAAAATTGTAGGTACTGGTAGCCCGATGTGCCTTTGCTATGTCTCAATATATGTGCTCCAGTGGATTTTGAGAAATTAACGTTCAAAAAAGATATATATCTGTGACAGCGGACCGGGCAGCGCTCCGCTTCGCGTACTTTTTGCGTTACGGAGCTTTGTGAAGCGAAGCTGATTGGTTCTCCGGCGTCTGTAAACATTCCAAACAGTCCGTAGCAGCCGCCATCTTGTCTCTCGGTAGGATCGAGAGACAAGAGGAGGCCAAAGCGAAGGGGCAAATGACCATAAGGGGGCATAGTAGATCCTCCCTGACCCCCTAGGTTTGATGTACCATTTTGCCAAGTTTGGTGTAATTCCGTTCAGCCATTCAGGCTGTAGACGTATCTAAATGTCCTATGGAAAATTGCATGGGGAAAACACATTTGAAAGTGTTGAAATTTAGAACCAATTAAAATGTTACTTTGGTTTTGTATTTGTGTGTGATGAAAGTTAATTGGTTATGTATATATCTAAAATGAGAGGAAACCACAGCCATTTTGTGATACTACTGTCTGAGGTACATTTGTGAGGAATTTTTGGTGCTCAATTTCTGGTGTTTGATTTACACAGTACTAACGCTTCTCCTACTTTCAAAAAGGTGAGTTGTTAATTTGTAAGGGGAACTATGTTGTACACTTTAAGATAATTTGAAAAATGTTTTCTGTTATTTATTTACAGTCCTTCTGTTATACTAAATACTTGATAAAGTTAGTTTTATATTATGTATTACTAAAAACGATAAATGAAAGTGATTATTTTTTCTGCAATTTACAGCAAGAAATTTCAAAATAAAATGGATCACAATGAAGAGACCGTGGCAATTTCTTTTGAATTATCCACTACATTTATTGAAATTGACAGCACCAATAATGAAATATTCTCACAAGGAGGAGATGACTTGAATGATTTTTTTGATCAATCTCTTGACGGCGAATTTATCAAATGTTTGGAGACCATAGAGTTACAAGAATCATCATTGCAGACTTTTCATGAGGAGA
This sequence comes from Lissotriton helveticus, assembly GCF_964261635.1. Lineage (NCBI taxonomy): Eukaryota > Metazoa > Chordata > Amphibia > Caudata > Salamandridae > Lissotriton > Lissotriton helveticus. The sequence goes on from NC_136068.1 coordinate 1,099,002,521, forward strand.
TTCCTGATGAGATGATTGAAGAGGAAATTCCTGATGAGGACATGTTACTAGTTCTTTCAAATTATGAAAATTCAGAAGAATAAATTTATATTTAGAAATCAAAAATTGTTTGAGACATTATTCATTTTTATTTTTAATTTATGAGGTTGTAGCTAAGTGATTGTAGTATAAAATGAGACTTATAGTATAGAGTGCAACATTTTTATGTTACATTGTAAGTTTACTCATATTTACTTCCCTTCTCCCACTATATTATCTCCAATGTGTATTTGACATCTCTTCTTCATCTCCGGCCTCCTTTCTCTCACTGTCTGTCTCTGATGCATCCTATCGCTGCCATTTTGTGTAATTACAGAAGAGAGTAAAATAAAATAGTTCAGAACGTCAAAAGGGGGCAAAGTAGAGTACCCCTCACCCCCTAGGCCTTCTCAGGCGGTCCCAAAAGGATCAGTTCCTGCTTTCCTGAGAGATTATGGTATGAGTTCCATATACCACAATAACTTGCATTACAACATGCAAGATATCTACAGAGGACACGGTGTACATTTCTCAGATGAGGGGAACAGAGTCTTTCTCTTGAATTTTAGACTCCGCATCGGTACCTACTTGTAGGTACTTAAATCACCCACATAACACAACAGCTCTTTTTGGAGCTACCCTACCTCTAAGCACTCCAAATTCTTATTTTACACTATTTTCTTTCACTGTTTTTCCCTGTGCTACGCTCAGGGTACGCGTACCTGGAAGCGTACATGGGAACGCACCCAGCGCTTACCCCGCGAAAATTTAAAAAAAATAAATAGTTTTTTTGCCCTTCAGGGTCCTTCTAGGCCCCCCTCAGAAAATCTAGGGGGTCAGGGGGGTCTACCCTGCCCCCTTTTAATCATTTCCCCCCATTTATTTTCACCTCTTGTGTCTCGATTCTACCGAGACACAAGATAGCGGACTCTCCGGACTGTTTAGAATGTTGACAGACACCCAAAAGCCAATCAGCTTTCCCCTCGCGCACTTCCGTGGCGAGCAGGGTGCGCTCCCCGGTACGCGTACCGGTAAGCGCTAGAAGCGCGCATATAGATATATATGTGTTTTTGAAGTTAATTTAAAAAAAAAACACTGGAGCAATTTTCACCAAATATAGAAAAGGCACTTCTGCGTACCAGTCCCTACAATTTTGCAAAGTTTGGTCTAATTCCGTTCAGCGGTTCGGGCTGTAGCCTTGTCTATTCGTCCTAAGGAAATTAACATGGGGGAAACATGTTTTGGGACCCCCCTTTTTTCTCGGCCCCCACTTCACGAATCCCCCCGAACCTTTCAGGGAAGGAGCAGAGCGGAGCTGGCCTTAATTTTGGAAAGTTACAGGCAGATCCCTCAATCTGCACCAAAGTTATTCCCAATAGAATGTTGCGGATTTCCTATGGAAAACAATCCTAACTATAACTACCTACTGGCGACCGCCAGTAGGTAATTACCTACTGGCGGTCGCCAGTAGTTACCTACTGGCGGTCGCCAGTAGGTATATATAGTTAGGATTTTTTCTCTATGGGATTTTTGAAAATTCTATGTCTAATAACTTTGGCGTTTGTGGACGGAATTGGCAGAAATTTTCAGGAAAATGGAACATTTTGTTTCTGAGCAGCCCCTGGAAATTTGGGGGGGGGTTCGTCAAGGGGGGGCCGAGAAAAAAGGGGGGTCCCAAAACGCGTTTTTCCAATGTTAATTTCCATAGGGCGGTTGGCCTCACTTTTAGCCCGAACGGCTGAATGGATTTGCACGAAACTTGGCAAAATTGTAGGTACTGGTAGCCCGATGTGCCTTTGCTATGTCTCAATATATGTGCTCCAGTGGATTTTGAGAAATTAACGTTCAAAAAAAGATATATATCTGTGACAGCGGACCGGGCAGCGCTCCGCTTCGCGTACTTTTCGCGTTACGGAGCTTTGTGAAGCGAAGCTGATTGGTTCTCCGGCGTCTGTAAACATTCCAAACAGTCTGTAGCGGACGCCATCTTGTCTCTCGGTAGGATCGAGAGACAAGAGGAGGCCAAAGCGAAGGGGCAAATGACCATAAGGGGGCATAGTAGATCCTCCCTGACCCCCTAGGTTTGATGTGGAGGTTTTAAAAGGGCCCCGCGGGCCTGGGGAGCGTACTACAAGGAAACAAGAATGATTGACTTTTAACTTATTGTATGTTTATAGACTTTTTTTTTCTTTTTTTTCTGCTGAGTGACGTCTCGGCCTATCTCCACGGGATGCAGTCCCTACCATCTCGGCGTTTAAGCCCAGGGGGACCGGTAGTGTGGTAGAGATAACGTCTGTTAACGTTCGATTCGAAGGAAATCAGGAAGTGTTGATAAACATTGTCTGCGCCATCTTGCCTTTTTTCAAATGCCACACTTTTGTCGTGCACGGCAGCCATTTTAGATGCCTTGACCAGACCCACTCTCTGCATGCTGTCGATCCTTAGCATGGCTCCCCACCCTCGCAAGCATCTCCCCCAGGCACTGGTCACCCCCGCTCTCTGTCTTACGCATGGGCAATAAACCTCCCCCCATCTGCGCTGCTCTTCCCTGAGAATCACACCCTGTGCCTGTCCGACACCTCCCTTTCGCCCTATTCACTACCGCACCCTCTGACACTCCTCTTCCTCTGTGTCCGATTGTCCAGGCCGGTCCCAGGCTATCAGCTAGCCCTGCAGATGTAGTTTATGGCCCCAGCTGTAAAGAATCACCCCTCTTCAAAGGAGTTATAGTAGATCAAGGCCCACACCCGATGAGATCCGTCACACCACACGCGTTCCTACTATCTGAAAACCATTCTGTATTGTGATTGGGGAGGGGACCGAGCCTGAAGCGGAAGATTCCAGGGATGCCTCTTTGTACATCAAAGTTTTTACAATTATGTGTCACATTAAAAATATATAGCACTCCAACAAAGTAGTAGGATTATAAAACTTTCATAACTTATAAATATATACAACAAAACAAAAACAGTAAAAACATTTAAACATTTTTAGGGAAAAAGAAGGAAGTAGCGGTCGGTTGTGCGAATAGTCCCAACGCAGCACAACGTCCAGATTTCTGGACGGCACCCAGGTGATGTTGCCTGGGTGCCGCACTGATTTCGGTATCCGGCGTGGGGCGTCGCGGGGGGTGGGTCATCAGTAGCGGTCTGTTGTGCGAATAGTTCCAAGGCAGCAGAACGATGGAACCAAGGTGATGTCCAGTAAGTTGCCGCCCTCCGAATAACGGCGTGGGGCGCCCCGGGGGGGGGGGGTGAGGCGGCGTGAACGGGCCTCCCCAGGTGGAGGCTCGTCTGCTGTAGTGGGGCGCCCCTTTACCGTTTCAGTTGCCATTCCGTCCGCTTTTGGTCCACTGTGTCAAAATCCGCCATTCAGCTGAGTTGCGCCCACTCTTGCGGTGCAGCGATAGGCGGCTGCCACAGGACTCTCAAAATGGCGGCTGGCTCTTTCCTTTTTGGGCCTGGTCCACTGAAATGGCCCTGGGACACCTTGGAAATCGGACGCTAGTCTGCTAGGTCTTGGACCCCATTCTCGAAAGCGTTCCCTCAGCCTTGAGGATTGTACAAAAGTCTTGGGGGCCCCCGACTCCTGCAGGCTTCCGGTGGGGAGCGGCTGCCATGATTGCTCGCGGAATGACCACGACGGAGCCACGAGATGGTGGTGCTTTCATGCTGACGCCAGCTTCAGTCTGAAACATCCAGAAACAAGGTGGGGCTTTCATCGTTTGGGAAAAAAAAAGTTTTCATCCAATGAAAAGTGTTATTTTTAGGTCATATGATCAAGCCTTCCATCATTAGGAAACCAAAAGTAAAATGAACCAATGAAAAGTTTTATAAACAAGTCACATGACCTGTTATGCGGCATAGGGTATAAAAAGCGTAGAAAATCCGTTGGCACGTGAGGCAGCGTCAGTAGCGGACCGATGTGCGAATAGGCCGAAGGCAGCACAACGCGCCAAGATCCGGATGGCACCGAGGTGGTGTCTAGCAAGTTGCCGCACTGGTGTGGCCATCGTACAATGCTGAAAGTGGGCGTGGGGCGCCCCGTTGGCCTGTGAGGTGGCGTCAGTAGCGGACCGATGTGCGAATGGGGCCAAAGGCAGCGCAACGCGCCAAGATCCGGATGGCACCGAGGTGGTGTCATAGTTGAGAGTTCTGAGCAGCGGTTGTAACACTGTCTGAAGCTTATTTGCAGCTGCTGCAGCTTCACTACGCGCCAAGATCCGGATGGCACCGAGGTGGTGTCTAGCAAGTTGCCGCACTGGTGTGGCCTTCCTATAATGCTGAAAGTCGGCGTGGGGCGCCTCGTTGGCCTGTGAGTTCGCGTCAGTAGCGGACTGATGTGCGAATAGGCCGAAGGCAGCACAACGCGCCAAGATCCGGATGGCACCGAGGTGGTGTCTAGCAAGTTGCCGCACTGGTGTGGCCATCCTATAATGCTGAAAGTCGGCGTGGGGCGCCTCGTTGGCCTGTGAGTTCGCGTCAGTAGCGGACTGATGTGCAAATAGGCCGAAGGCAGCACAACGCGCCAAGATCCGGATGGCACCGAGGTGGTGTCTAGCAAGTTGCCGCACTGGTGTGGCCATCCTACAATGCTGAAAGTGGGCGTGGGGCGCCCCGTTGGCCTGTGAGGTGGCGTCAGTAGCGGACCGATGTGCGAATGGGGCCAAAGACAGCGCAACGCGCCAAGATCCGGATGGCACCGAGGTGGTGTCTAGCAAGCTATGCAGCTGAGTTGCGTGCGCACTTGCGGCGAATAGGTCGAAGGCAGCACAACAATATTTTCTGAATAGAAGACACCACAAGGCGCTGAGATTCGGTTGGCACCGAGGTGGTGTCTAGGAAGTTGCCGCATTGGTGTGGCCATCCTACAATCCTGCTCCGAATAACGGCGTGGGGTGCCCGAAGGGGGGGGGGGAGGTGGCGTGAACGGGCCTTCCCAGGTGGAGGCTCGTCTGCTGTAGTGGGGCGCCCCTTTACCGTTTCAGTTGCCATTCAGCTGAGTTTCGGCCGCTCTTGATGCTACAGCGACAGGCGGCTGCAACAGGACTCCTGTCCTTTGGATTTGGGCCTGGTCCACTAAAATGGCCCTGGGACACCTTAGAACTCGGACGCTCGCATTTTTTTTCCTTTCCTCTACATGCAAAAAAGGTAAATTCCCGGTACGTTACACGCTTCATCTGCCACGATGTACTCTCCAGAGGAACCGAAAAAAAATATAGTTATGGTAACTATACCATGCATCGTCATATGGAGAGGTGGCACCGATTAATTATAGTGCTGCATAAAAGAGAGATTTGGAGGAGAACCCCCGACCTGCCAGTACATTCATCAAAGAACTGGCACTGACAGCATCAGAGGCAAGGGAAACGGTCCCAAATATTTAGAAGAACTTTGGAAAGATTAAAATGACATGTTTAGATTGTGGCAAATTAATTTCATGTGGACAGATGAGTGTTACTCTAATAAATACAGCATATGAACATCATCATAGTCGATGGTTGGTAGAGACATTTTGACTATATCCTGGACCTGCCCGTCCTCGCCCAAAATGGCGCCAGAATAAATGGGAGTCGTAACTCCTTGTTGTGTACTGGTTGCAGAACATTGAAATCACGAGATACGTATGCAGTTTTGAAGCACATGGCGGGCGGGGACGAGAATTGATTGAATATTTCGACATCCCTATTGATATTAAGTTCTGATGTGTTATTGATTACTGTACTATTGAAAGTTCGAATTAACGTCACCCATGGTACTTGCCCGCAAATGTATATCTAGATAATTTTATTGTAACTGGCCCTGTCGTATTTTAATTATAAAATGTACGTCCACCGATTCCGCAACTGTTAGACACCTTAGTTCTTGCAACCTAATGGCCCGCCCGTTACGTTCCTCTACAGTGTAAATGTCTACTCATCATATACGATTACAGTTTGCTCCGTGGCCGGCCCACGTGGTTATAGGCCCGTATTTGTATACTGACATTTTCACAATAAAGGTTTTTAAAAGAAAACATGGTAGTAGTATTTACATTGGTAAAGTTTTTAATAATAGTCACTGTTTTAGAATCAGTAAAAGGCAAGTGAAATAAAGCATTCGAATTACATGAAGGGTAAAAGGTATAATACGCAGGAACGCAGTAAAGATAAATGGTCAAGGGTTGTTGTGTTTTCTACTCCTGCAACATAAAGTGATCGATAAGAATCTGATATTCTGGCGTATCGGCGACTAAGACAGCAGGCCGACCCTCTTTTGCTCAACGGCTCCGTCATGGAACGAAGAAACGCCCTTTTTTTCGAAAAAGGAATATATTTTACTTGCAGGACAGTTGTAAATTTTCCGGGAAAGTACATTAGCCTGGAACATTATAACATATGTTTAAGAAAAAATAATGTTCGAAAGTAATAAAAAGCGTAATTTTTAGGTCATATGACGAAGCCTTTCATCATTAGAATAAGAAAAGTAAAATGAACCAATGAAAAGTTTTATTAACAAGTTACATGATCTGTTATGCTTACGTTACGCGCTGCGCGCCGCGCCCCGGATCACTTCCGGATGCGCTAACGCGGCGCGTCATATGACGCATTACCCGACAACGCAGGTCCAGAATATAGTCAAAATGTCTCCACCAACCAGCGGTCGGAACACAACCCCTTTCAGCAGGCTAAATAGTTCTGTTAAATGACAACAGAAGGGACAGGCAACAAGAACCATCAGTCAAAGAGGGGAGGGCAAGTTCTTCTCTACCGGGTCACGTTGGGGCGCTACCGGAACTGATGTAATTGGTAGTCTACAGAGTTTCTGGATGTTTCAGACTGAAGCTGGCGTTAGCATGAGAGCACCACCATGTCATTTGAGATGTCATCAGTGATGTCATCAGTGATGTCACTGACCATGTCATGAATGATGTAATATGTGACATGATCAGCAGTGGATTGCGGGTGCGCGATATATAGTTAGTACTACTAACTATATATGGAATTTCAATGGTTTTGTGTGAGTAAAAAAAGGTTTTTTAAATGCTAATTCCTAACTATATATGGTCTATAACCTATGGTTTTTTCAGTGAATATATATATATATATACACATATATATATATATATATATATATATATATATATATATATATATATATATATATATATATATATATATATATATATATATATATATATATATATATATATATATCTATATCCATACTAATATTATAAAGAGAGAGCCCAAACCTTTGAGGCGGGTAATCTCGGTAGCCACAGCACCAATCACAACACCCAATACAGCGTTGGAAGGGCAGTTGCAGCAAAAGGACATAGGCTATGCAGACGGCCACCATATATATATATATTTTTTTTGTGCAGAGTTTTATATAGCGCGAACTTGACCCGAACTGAATCAGGTATCAGAGAGCTTTATATAGCACCAGTTACGTTACATGAGGACACACATTCATTTTTGTTAGGCACGGGGAGATTAAGTGATTTGCCCAGAATCACAGGATGTTTGGCGTCGTTACCAAGACTCGAACTCAGATCCCCAGGTCCGAGGTCGAGCGCCTTAGCCGTTAGGCCAACTCCTCTATACATTTAAAAGGTAAAAGAACCGTGCCAGCAAAGTAGTCCCTTGTGGGCGTGTCTGCGTTGTGCTGTGGGCGTGGGCTGGGGGCGTGACTAACGCTGGGGGCGTGTGGTACGGCCATCACATCATGGGCTGTGGGCGTGTGCTGGGGGAGTGACAAACGCTGGGGGCCTGACAAACGCTGGGGGCGTGGGTCCGCCCTTCATGCCATGTGAGTCGTACATACAAGCGCCAATTACGTTGCTGCGCAGCATCAAGGGGCACGCTGGGGGCGTGAGAAATGCTGGGGGCGTGTGTCTGGCCTTCATGCCATGTGAACGCAATTGCGCCGCATCAAGGGGCACGCTGGGGGCGTGTGCTACGTTCCGCCCTTCATGCCATGTGGGTCGTACATTAATCAGAAGATCGTCTGCTGTGGCCGTGTGCTGGGGGCGTGACAAACGCGTTCACCTGGAGGCCTGGTAAGTAACGTTACTGCAGCCTCTCCTGCGCGCTGTTACTGAACTCTCTCATTCAACGAAATTACACGCGCCTGCTACCATCAACCAGGGCTCTAGCAGGGCTCAGGCGGCGGATCAGTACACTAATTACACGCGCCTGATAACATCAACTAGGGCTACAGCTGGGCCTCAAGCAGGGGAACACGTGCCTGCTAACATCAAACAGGCCTGCATCTAGGCCTCAAGCGGGGGAACACGCAAATGAGCGTGTCTGCGGGGGCCCCGAATTGCTCAGAGGGATGCTCGGTGTACCGATGGAAAGAGCGGTGCTCCACACACCTGAGCTGGTGCCAGGTGGGGTGATGCTATTTTCTCCTACCAAATAGCCAGTTGGAGGAGACTGAGTAAGACCTGAAACTATACAGGTGATATTTTTTCTTAATTTTTTGCAGTAGCTGTTAAATCTAGGTCCTGAAGAAAGCAGTGGCGTATCTATAGTCACAGATGCTGAAACATGTTGACCCTACTTGCATGCGGATATTTTCTTAAATCTGCTAGCTTACTACTACATATTTTTTAATGTTGGGAGAATTGAGAGAAATTATTAAAATTGTTTATCTCTACTCAATTTCTACTCAATTTTATTACACTATTCCATTTTCTTTTCACTACACATTCAAGCACTGCAATTCAGTTAGCCGGATGTAGTAATTTTTTCAGTCACCCACCATACAACTCTTATATCCAACTTGAGTTGTTAGTCTGTCATCATAATATCTAGTGACAGACTACACATTCTCTCCTGGGTATAGAGAGCCCAGATGATGAATAGGACGGTACCGGATGGGAACTGATAGGCATCACTTTCCAATTTAGGAATTGAGAGCTGTTTATTGCACATTTTTGCACTAGTCACACTTCTGTATATATAGTGAGACCCTTATCCTTTTACTGACCTTCAGACATTTCTTTGATGTAAACAACGTCTGACTTCCCAAGACTTTTTGCTATATGTAGTTATAAATCGTAAGGGAGTTTCTATGTTGTCATCCTTATTTTCGTCTATTAATACATCCTTCCTGTTGACTAGCTGGATTTAGTCGCATGCTTGACTTATTATCTTCATTGGGTACCCCCTCCCTTTGAAGCGAGTTACCATATCTTTAATTTCTTCCTTGAAGGCAGCCTCTGAACTGCAATTTCTCCTTGTTCGTAATAGCTCCATCTTCCAAACCATCTGCATTATTCACAAAGTCACCATGACCAGCGCCCCTGATTATCTTACAAACAAGCTCACTATCCCTGGTTATTCTCGGCACACCGGCAGCATGGACACCATCATACTGCAGACTACGAAATGTAAAAACAAAAAACAAGATAGCAGGCCTTTTCCAACTATGCAGCTATGATCAGGACCACCCCAATGCTGCTCCTATTTAGAAAAGAGTTGAAGGCTCAACACTTCAATGAACACTACATCACAATGCATTAACTACCCACAACACAACTTCCTCACCCATTGCTGGTTAAATGTATGCTTGTCTCTGAACATGTACAGAGCTCTGTTGCCTTTTTGCTAGGTTTGCCCTGGAAACAGCCCTTACAACACAGCCATTACCATGCAAAACCATTACCACTCATCCATAACCACGCATGAGTCTTTACAACACGTCTTTATCACGCAAAATTTTACGACGCATATACCTTTACCACGCAAGCCTTTACCACGAAAATGTAAGTATTTTGTAGGTAAGTATAAACCCTTTATATATTCATGATTGCCAGATTTCACTTTGTGGTCAAGTCAATTAGGTGATTTCCCCTCCCACCGAATCAAAATTGCATACTAATGGTGAATCTGTCCTCCAAATGTAGTTCAATTGAAGGTGATAGGCATATACAAGCTGATATACATATATAAAGGTTTTACACTCCTCAAATTTGTCAGTACAAATGACCTTTTGTCCAAAATTTTGACCCTTTGTTCTGAATGTTTGTCCTGAATTTTGATCCTTTGTCCTGCATTTTTGCTGTCACTGTCCAGAATTCTTGCCTGGTGGTCACCCTAGTTCCGCCCCACTTAACAAACCTTTTCATTCATGTGCACAAATGTGAAACACAATGGATCAGTAATTAATGAAGTTTTATTACTTCTACCTCGTCAATTTGCAATCCATCACTTTTCATACTGAAGACCGCCACCCCCGCCCCGCCTCCGAAGATTCTTTTCCAATCTTTCCGGAGAAGGTTGCTTGCGGCAAACACTGTTTGTTACTCTGTTAGTCTCTCCAGGGCGTCAACGCCCTGTGCTACTCCCGCACGTTATGCTGAAGAAGGGCCCAGTGCCATGCTTGCCAACTCACAGATGATTTTAACTGCACCCTGAAGGTGCAGAGTTGCCAGCACTTGTTCAGCCAAAATTAGGAGGCTTGCGGGCAAAGCTCTTCGGAAGATTGGTGCCATAATGGCCTAACTGGAAGAGAGGGACGCATATCCGAAAAGTCGGGTCAAAAAGGGCTTTTCAGCTGAGAGAGTCTGTCACGTCAGCATAGGCCGGCGCCTCTGGTTTCTAAGTCCCAATATATTCGTTTATGAGACGCTTAGTTATTTTAGTTCTGAAGCTGGATAGCCTGTTTTTGTAAAGGTGGAACAGCAAACAGGTGCAGCCCCAGAAGGGATGAGTCAGCGTAGAAAGGAACAGATGGTTCGGTTTTCCAGTCACAAATGGAAAGTTTTTGTAGGTACATAGTAGCATTAGAAGAAAGTTAAACTGTAATTACATGTTTTAATTCAGTTACAGTCTATGTTATTCAGTAAGGTACTCACTTGTGTTTTTTTGTGCACATATTTTATCAGACACCTTGTTCTTTCCTTACTTTTTTAATAGGGTTTGACCTTGTATTTTCACCTGTAAAGACGGGCTTCTTTTTCACCTTGCAAAAACATTGCCCTCCAGCCTTATTCAGCTGTGTAAACCCAGAGCTCTGTCTTTATCTGCATTTATCTTACTGTCTTTCTTTTATCTGTGTAAACAAAATATTTTTCTAATAAACAAACAGTACTTTTTCTTTGTCACTTGTAGACTCACACGCCCCTTTTCTGTTTTTCTTTCTGCTTGAACGCGCACTGCCATCTTTCTCTTATATCTTCGAACTCAGGCTTTTCTCTTCTTCAAGCTGTTAAAGTCTGCTCTGACCCTTAAACTGATAGCATCTTTTTGCTTTTCGATATGTACAAATCCCTTGTTTTCTACCTGGAAACACCCAGTGCTCTTGAAAAGAGGAAGTGGAGCCCAAGCCCTCTCCTCATTGCCTTCACTTGCCTAGATAACTACCTATTGCTACCCACTTTAAGATTTGTTCACAACTCTGCCCCAATGTTATCATAGTGTTTGAGGTACAGGATTACAGCTTTTTGGGAATGTAGCAGAAGCATTTTTCAGATTGCTTCAACATATTTTGGGGCAGCACATGGGACGATATGCAAGAACGTAAAAAACATATGGTGCCTATTTCCGAGGACACAAAAACAGGAAGAGAGCTCAATGCCAACACACCAGCATTCTTCAGATAAAGGTAAAGGTAGAAGGTTGGACTCAGCAAGGCGATGGGAGAGTTAAAAAACAGCCTCTGCAGAACTTTAACTGCTGCAGCCACTTTCTGCTCAGTGCTAGCCATGCACTCAAGTTGTGTCCACCTCTGACGTGTAAAGCCATGTTTCCATTCATGGTATTTGGGGAAATACATTTATGATTAGTTTCCTTAGTGGTGAGAGTGTACATTTCTGTATCTATTAGAAGGTAATGTGCATACTTTCCTGTGGCCTCAGGATCATGTACCTGTGCACCACCTATGTTTTAGTCTCATCATACGTTCTCCATTGGAGCTATGCACATGGAAATCTATAAATGTATGTCTTGGCTCATTTCGTTTAGTTTATGCTCGTTTGGGGTGCTGGGGGATCCACTTGTCACCCATTCCTTTGATTCTGACTTATGTTTTGTTTTATTTTGTTTAATACCAATTTTACACGTTGGTTTAGCACCTACCATGCTCTGGGTCTGTTAATGACTCCACATTATTACCCCAGGCTCAGAAGACAAGATGAAGAATTCTCAGGACAGAGATTGGTTTGAGGACGACCCAGAATTCTACTCAACGCTCAGTTCAGACAGCGTTAGCACGCTTCCAAACTTTACGCAGTATGAAGTCGTACTGTGTTTATTGACTGTAAGGAGTTTAAGATAATTGTGAAAATTGTCGTCTTTATTGGTGAATGCGGGATAAACTGATTTGAGTAGGCACAGTGAGAATTCCAGGATTAAAGAAGTTTGAAGTATGTATTGGCTCCACTGTATCGAGCACTAAGCTCTAGACAGGTTTCGCAAAAGGGACGGAGGCAAAGGAGTGTCTAGAACCCTAACTCAGATCCTACCAGATCATAGTGGGAATGAAAGAGAGCTGCTTATTAACACCTACTGGAGCCTCTGTGAACAGCGACATGCTGTGACGGGGGAACTCCAAAAGTAATATTGCCAGCAGACAAGCAGGAAAGAATCCTCCTACCTATCCCCAGAGAACAGGTGGGAGAAAGCTGTAAGACCCACCCGTACCCTTTTACCCTTCTAAGCCACCCATCTATGGGATGAGCTGAAGTACAAGCCTAACAGACACTATAATGTTTTCCCGATTGTAAATGAGGGAATAGTCAGGGAAATGGGGGTCGAAAAGTCGAAACAATGGAAAGCGCTGTCTAAAGGGACTCCAGAACATATGATGTGCCAACAGCATGGAAAATCATAGACAGGTATGCAGAACAGTTGGTTAGACTTATAATGAGGATGGGAAGAAGCCCTTTTCAGAGGAATGTTAGAAAAAGATTAAAGGAACTCATGGTCTTCCTAAATTGGCATTGGGAAGCCAATAAACCAGAGTGTAAGTTGTGGAGCATTAAAGTAACCCACGAGAGACTGAAATATCAAGTCACCCACTTGTGGTAGGGGGTTAAGGGCTCAAAGCCTTACGGCTCTGTCTCCTCCTTATTTGTTTAGCAGAATTGATGCCCGAGAAATCGTGGTACACTGAAGAAAAGCAGGAGGGCGCGCTGGATATTTTCAGTTTGCGCTGGATATTTTCAGTTTCCCTATGTAGTTGGGTGACTTAGGGGGTTCACCAGTGGTGATACTCAGAAACACAAAACAACCAGCAGTTCATCCTCCAGAAGTGTTGGTGGTAAATGTTGTGCAGTGGGTGCGCTGGGCACTGTTGCGACAAGCAGCAGAGTGCGAGATGACACTGTGGTGCTTGCAAGGTAAGAGGGTGACTCCACAACATCACTCTCCTCTTCTGAAGCTTGTTCTCACTCAGCAAACTACTGTTCTGGTGCTCTGCATCAAAGCAATGGTGCACTCAGCTGACTATCACTGGGGTTAGTCTGAGGCAAACCGCTGGAAAGAGAGTAAGAGAATGTGAAAGAAACTTCAACATGTCCAACACACCCCTTCATCTGGTGATTTAGACAGTGACTATAACCAGAATGCCCCATTTCATCCCACAGAGGCCATCCTCCCCTCTGGATAACCCACATGAGCCCTCCTGCCCTTACAAGAGTAGCCCGGCCCCTGGTAAGGGACTGTGTCATCATCCAAGTCCCTCGGTCCCTAGTCAACCTAGTAAATATCAGAATTGATTTCCCAATAGTCATGATAATCACGGAAATATTATAACCCTAATTGGGCTGCTGTGAATCAATGTTTAAGTCTTACTGCGCCAATTTTAGTCAAAGATCATTTATTATGAAACAGTGATTGTCTTTCATAGGCCCCTGGTGACACAGCTGCTTTCATTCATTGCTGCAAGAGAAGCCCTGGTGGAGAATGCTGCTATGGATGTTTGTACAGTCAAGACTAAACAGATCAAAATTAGTAATTGTAAACATCCCTTTTTTCAATAGCTTTTTAATTTTAATTTCAATATTTTACAGCACAAGGAGACAGTTGACAATCTTAAGAACATGTCCTATAGTAGCAGGATGGATTACATTCTTTGATATTTTATACAAGAGCAGCTTACATAACGAGGCTTATACATGTCAATGCATTGTCAGGATGATAAGAACTCGCATTCTTGTGACAAGAAGTCAAACAGACGTAGGAGTGAAATATGAATGCTCAAAAACAATGCCTGCAGCAAAGGCCAACACTTTCGAACAAAAAACACCAAACCTTTCCACCCTTGCCATAGCAACCTGCCACACTGATGAGTGTAGTCTTTCTTGACCTTATACAGAACGAAACAGATGGGGAGGTGCACACTATGCGGAACCCACTTTAGTGCATTTTTCCAAGTTGCATGTTACACACACACATGTCCTTTGGACATGTGTGTGCGCAACACCTGTGTACATTTGCATTTCAGGGGTGCTACAGGGTGTCCTTTGGACACCCCTGGCACCCTTGAAATCGCTTCCTTATCACAAATAAGGAAGCTGTAGAAATCGCATTTAATTGTGCGATTTCTACATGAATCCCGTTTTGCGAGTCCTTAATAGCGATTCCTTAATAATCGCTATTAAGGACTCGCAAATCGGGACATTGATGAATCTGGGGGTCAGCGTGTAGGTTTTTTGCGACAGCATGCAATTTGTGGATGTATGTCTGTGTAAAGAAACTTTTAAATTGTGCTCTAAACAAACGTGGATTTTTACAGACGTGACAGATACTCACCTCACTGCAAAAAGAAGGCCCAATTCTTGCTGAGACCACTAAACCAACGACCGTGAAAAAGCGCTACATTGAAGCACACCCCAATACTCACAATTACAATTCAACAACACTACCATCACTCCACTGTATCCAGTCCACACACTAATACTAGAAAGACTCCTATGTCAACCTACTATAGCAGAACATCCAATACTATAAAGCATTGTTCCAATTTATTCAAATCTTTTTATAGCATGCATAAACTATACATATATTATAAACATGTTATGTATAACGCCCCCTAGAACAAGGTGGCTAATACACACATTGCAGCAATCAAAATTCAGTGCATGTTTATGTGACCCATTCAGTACCTGGTTCGGAAGGTATTGTCCTATGCGTCCACCTGAAGAGCAACCTCTCAAAACTCTATGTCCAAAATGCTTGTGTGTGAGCTCACCTTGACCCTACAGCATACACTTTGCCTCTTAGTAAAATAGCAACTCTCAGATGGTCCCTTCGCTCGAGGAGCAGCTTATGAAAAGAGAAGATCAGGGATTTGGCGTGATTGACTCTGAAGCTGGAGAGCTTCCAGAAGTCAGTCAGGGCTGTTGTATTTGTGTCTAGTTTTGCATATATACTCCACAAGTAGACTAGCATCTCGTCTCCATGTAAGGAGATGATATGATGCTTTCACACTAACGGTATCCCCAGATATCACCCTGGGAGTGTAGCTTCATTACAAGAAGTTTGAGAGCCAGAGCAAATAATAATGGTGAGAGGGAGTACTCCTGTCTGGTACCCCTCGCCAGATGGTAGGACTATAAAATATAGTGGTCAGTTCTAACTCTGGCTGGAGGCTTGGAGTATAGGACTCTAATCTTGTGTAGACCAAAGCCATAGGCTACCAAGACACAGTTATCTAGTTCCAGTTTAAGGTGTCCAGTGCCTGTTCTACGTTTAATAAGGGCAAGAACAACCCTCAATCTCTAGGATATGGTAAAATCTCCTGATATTTAAGGAGGTACTTCATCTGGGAATAAAACCTTTCTGCCAGGATTTTACTCAGAATATAATATTCCGAGTTGAGGATCTATATAGGTCAGAATGAAGCTAGGTATAAGGGTTTTCATCACAGTTTTAATAGTGGTATACCAACTTACATGTGGGAGATAGTTAACTTTGAGTCTTGGCAGTTTCCTATAGGGCCCACAGCTGAGGGATTAAGCCGGCCTGGTACTTCGCATAAAACCCGAGGGCCAGCCATCGGAGGCTGGTGTCTTCCCTTTGGGTAGGGAGCATATGGCTTGGTAAATTTCTTGCTCTGATATCTGGGCATCTAGCATTTCAGTTTACCCAGGAGACACTTGGAAAAGTGCAATGCCGGAAGCAAAGGCATGGAACTCAGCAACTTTGTGGTCAGGGCTTGCTGCATACAAGGTATTATGGAATTGCCGAAACACAATCTTGATTTCCCTTGTGTGTAAATTTGGAAACATTGGTGGTCAGTTGTGGAAAGAATAGGGATTTCTACATGCTATATAAGCCATGCTGACAGCCTACTAGGTCTTTCAGCCTCTGAGTGTGTTTCTGTCGCATACGCCCCAGATCTATACACTGCAAATTCTCCAACATTTTAGCATAACGATCATACATTGGGTGCAATTTACCTCATTGGGCAGGGTCAGCTACTTCCTCTGTTTTGAATTTACAGAGGGCAGTCTCTACATTTGCCAATTCCGGGTCTAATACTTGTCGCACCCTCCCCGTGGTTTTTATGCTGACTCTACAAATCTCTACCTTAAAGGCCTCCCATTCTAGTGTTGGGATAGAAGCGGAGTCATTATTGTTGACAAAATAATTGATAAGCGCCTCCTGGAGTGTTGCTCTAAATGCAGTTTCCCAGCCACTTCTGCTGCAGATGCCTGGTTATTATGGGAGAGGTCATCCTTCCCTGGGCTAACCTCACCTGCAGCACTTTGTGGTCATAGAATGGTTTCCCCAGATAAGTGACAAGGAAAACATTTGATTTTCACACTATTCAATCTAGTCTAACGTGTAAATCATGTGGACTCGAGTACTATGAGTATTCCTTATGTTGAGCACTATTTTTGTGCCAGGAATTTATTTGTCAACAATTCTGGAGCCATACCTCTAGAGCATGGGCATTGCCGATCACTAGTGTTCCTGGAAAGGTGGGGGCATGAACGGTCTAGTGCAATATCGAGCACACTGTTAAAATCTCCTCCCAAGAACGATGAGGTGTCTGTTCAATTGGCCAACCTTGATGACAAGTGTTGTAGAAAGGTGGGTTGGGCTGACTTTGGAGAATTTATGCTACCAATACTAATGGGTAACCATGTAGTCGGCCCTGGACAAGGACATATCATTACCTACCATTCGGGTGTTAGCTGCCCTTCTGACAAAGGAGGAATGTGTGGTGTTAAAGAATTGGCCTCGCAATGTACATCGAGTACATTATAGGTATGTCTCCTCAAGGTAAACTACATCAGTTTCTCAATTGTGCATGAACTGTATGTTGTTTTCCCATAGAGGCCATACCTCTAAAGTTTCAAGTAAAAAGGTGAATCTAACTTGTGTAGTCATATGTGGGGTTATAGTACCGTGTATAGTGGGAGCATCAATAAAGCTCAAATCCCCTTTCCAGAGGAACAGGGAAGCTAGAGGAGGCCATTTGGAGAGTGTTGCAGCGGTTTCCTTCTCAACATGTAACTTCCCTTTGAAAAACAACAACCAGTCTACTGTCTGCTTCTAAACATTGTAAGAACTAGAGCAGCCAAGAGGATATACCTGTGACATATGCTAGGGGGTGTGCTACAGCCTAAAAGTGAAATCAGACGTGTCCATGCAGCTTGCCCATTATTTAATTTATATTTGCTTTTATCAGGACAGAGGGACCCCACCAAAATGAAAAACATTCTTTTTTCCTCTTTTATCCTGTTATTTTTATTTTATTTATTTATTTATAAAGTTTTATATAGCGCAACTAGACCCAAGCTGGTTTCAGAGCGCTTTACATTTAGGATCGTTGTGTTAAAAGTTACATCTGTTACAAGAGCATAATAAGGTACAGTACACAATAACAATGTTGCAAGAATTCATAGGAGGGAGGGAGGGAGGGAGGAGTCATAGCGGAGAGATGAGGAGGAACTGTGCCCAATGCCCGGCTGGGTAGGTGACGGTCAAGTGGGGAACCAGGGCCAATCTCCTCATTAGCTGTCTAGCAGCTCCACCGGGCATCAGCCATGTTGCTCAGGTCTCAGCGATAAGAAAACCAGTTTTGAGTTTATTTGATTGGAGAAGTTTGTATAGCGCTGGCTAGACCCGAAAGTATCAGAGCGCTTAACCAGAGGATTGCTGCATTACAAGGTACAACTAAAACGTTTTATATAGCGCTGGCTAGACCCGAAGGTATCAGAGCTCTTTACAAGGGGAACATTGCATTACAGGTTACATCAGTTACAATATCGCTGTAAGGTAAAGTAAACAAACAACGCAGTTGAGAGAATTCGAAAGAAAGGAGGAAGGAGCCATAGCAGGGAGACGAGGAAGAACTGTGCCCAATGTCCGGCTGGGTAGGTCGAGGGGGAAAACCAGGGATAATCTCCTCATTAGCTGTCTAGCAGCTCCACCGGGCATCAGCCCTCCTGCTCAGGTGTCATTGATCAGGAAAAGAACATTTTGAATAGATGGCCAATGTGTGCCACAGGCAGTCTATTCCTGATCAAGTGGAGTTCAAACTCAATAACACTGATATGACCCGCTCCTTGAGCCCTCGGAAGACTAATCAGGATCCAATAGAGTAAACATGAGCTGAATTGACATGAAAAGAATCATCCAATAACTTGAGAATCATCCAATAACTTGAGAACCCATGATTAGGTTGATTGACTCAAACCAGACCCCAGATCAATTTAGCAGCCGGTGTTGTCTCTCTCCACCAATATGGCTCAGAGGAGGTTGACATTTGTGGGTGACCACCGGGGCTTTGATCACAAAGTCCACAGAGTCTGATGTGGATGATGTTTCATCAGAGCCTTCGTTGATGGGTAACCAGCAGTTTCATACATTGGACAGCTGATTTACTAACAGCTCTACAATTCTCCAGGACATGCTCCCTGAAGGGGCCCACCTGTCAATCCATAACCAGAAACCCCCTGGGTTTGAGAAATAAATGTGCATGTTATTCGCTAGTACCCTCAGGTGGGCCTGGTTAAGGAGGGTATTTTTGAGATCAAGTTCACAGGCCAGTGCAGCTAACCGAGTCATGGACTGAGTGGACCCTTCAATGCAGATTCAAGTCCACAGCAGTCCTGCACAGGACTCGGCATCAGACATGGACAACCTCTTCATCAAGGTCTGCTCACCACCAGCAGCAGCCCCACGCAGAAAGGGAAGGGATGCTCTAAGCTTGTCTTACAGTGGAGAAGGCGGCCCTGGAGGTCCCCACTAGTTGGATCCCCAGGGATGGCGAGTCTCGATGTTGAAATCAGGGTTACCAGTAAAGCAGGTCTCCATGTGGTTTTCCGGGCAGACCCACTGCGCTAAACTCACGGAGGCTCTCCAGACAACCCCACTCACCAGGGCACTATGCTTCACCACTCCTCCTTTGGTGATCTGCACGTTGTCCCTAGCAGGGTTCGAGTCGATGGTAGACGCCGTCTCCCCACTATTTTCAGAGGGTAGATGCCATACACCCTGCTGCAAAGCTGGCTACTTTCAGCGGAGTGCCAAGTTCCTTTCCTACTTCTCCCGGAATTCACAGAAATATGCTGAACTTGTCCTGGTGTATTTTTTGACAACTGGACACATTCAGCAGCCCCTCCACGTTGTCTGCTTTTGTTCAGAGCAGGCAACATGCAGACGGGGAAGGAACTTATCAGATTCCAGCTTCACCCATTACAAAAGCCAGAATTAAGGGAACTTTAGGTCTCATTTTGTTGAAATATCCTGTCTGGGAGCTACCTGGACCCTCACACCTAGATGCAATGGAGGGGAAATAAATGCTTGCATCTTATCACTTCCCAGATTATTAAGAGAGGCATTCTTTTGACTTTATTCAGTCCCTGTATATAAGAGACATGCATACACTGTAAGCACGTCAGATGTGTTGGTCTCCCCAGTATTTACAAAAATAATAATTTAATTACCACCATTTTGTTTTATTTCTTTTATAGCGCTTTAGGACTCATCAATCCAATACAGGGTATCCAAGCACTTTACATCACACTTACAGATTATACATTGGCAATTAATCATATGTATGTACATCCATATAAAGGATGTGCTACAGAAGACAGTGAGGGTTACAAGGTGTAGGCGCCACACATCCTTCATACCTTACTGTGCTATATTCAAAGGATTACAATTTATGAACTGCAGGTAACAAAAGGATCTCTGTCTTAAAAGCAGTAACCCACTTACCAATTTACATCAAATAAAATCTGTCATCTACCTGTTACTTTAAGTGCTTTTGCAGGAGACATTTGAACCCTCTATGCTACTGTGATTCAAAACTAGGACTAGGCAAAATACAGATCTCTCCAGCAAATATGTTATCCTCCAGAGTTATCTTAACATTACTATTATTTCCTGAGTTTTAGCTGCCACACAAAACTCTCTGCAGCAGGTGTCTACACCCCAGAAGATATTTTAAAATACAGACATTGCAACCAATTAATCAGAACAGATTTACTGCTACGTTTCTCCTTGTTTCCAATTTCTGTGTGGCAGGGTTTAAAAAAATGTAATGTGTAAGTTGAGGCCCAGATTTTGTGTCAGGGTTGGTCAATATTTTGGCACAACCCGAATGTAAAATCTGTTAACTATTGTAATGCGCTCAAATGTACTCCTGATAGACCTGCTAAAAATATGTGAGGTCTTTAGATCTGATGTCACTTCCTGTGAGGTCATGGGTTGGGATGCCAATTCCTGTGATGCCACATGCGACGTCACTTGCCGTGATGTCACTTCCTATGATGTGACGCATGGTGATGTCACACCCATTCTGCCTAACTTGGTGAGTCCCCCACTTCTTTTTAGGTCGAGAACCGTCGCAAAGCGTAGCAGTGGGCGGAGTTCGAAGATTTTATGTTTTTTAGTTAGGGGGCTTGAACCCGCCCCTCTTCTCCATTGGCTGGCTTCCTAAACGGAGGCCAGCCATTGGAGGATAGGGGCGTCACTCGGTTGAAGCCCCGTCTTTTTTGGATTCGGGGGCGTGTTTTTGCATTCTTTCTATTTGTGACGTCATCCGTCACTCAGCAAAAAACACGCCCCCGATTCCGAATATTTCAGACGTTTGTGGCAGCCATTTCTTTTTGTTTCGTCATCAGGAACAGCCCCGCTGCCATTCCAGGTAAGCTTTTATTGAGTGGAGCTACATTTTGCTGAATTTTTATATTTCCTTTAATTCACACCCTCTCTTCTCAGTCTCCCCACGCCCTCTCACCCTCATCCGCTTTGCTGCCTCTTCCCACTTGCCCATTATTGCTCTAATGACCTTTGTCCAGTGCCGTCTCTTCTAGCTTACTGCCCTGGCACCTTTACACGCCTGCCGTGTTCTGCCTGCCTTCTTCTATCTCCTGCCCCTTTCCTCCTCTCTTTTCTCTATGGGTTCCGTTTCACTCCTGCTTCTTTGCAATCCTGCCTGTCTCGTGCCCGCTCAGAGCCGCAGTGCCCCCACCCCCGCGCGCCCCCTCTTCTGCTGCCCGCAAATGGTACAGTCCTGCTGCGTGCTCTGGAGCCCACTGGATGTTGCTAGAATGTGAATGCATCCTCTGGGCACATACTGCAGCAGCACAGGTGGAGCGCCCCGTCCCGCACTCGGCACAGGGCTCACCTTTGACGGCATCAGCGGACCCCCGGTACAGCAAAGGAGAGCATCTCCGGCGGGGAGAGTAGCCGAGAACCAGCATGACGCAGGGCAAGGTAAGGATGCTGCCCCTGTAAGTGGAAGGACCTCTTTCATAGAAGGGATAGCTGAGGCCATCAGAAGCCCTAATCTAAGCTTTAGTGCCCCCTCAAGATGAGAACAGGATGGGGTTCTGCCTTGCTGTTAATCCGGGCCCCCATAGAACCAATGGCGTAATCTCAACCGCAACAAGAGCTCACCTCAAATCCGGAGAAGAGAACAAAGCCTTCCTAAAAGTCCTCCACCCCCTGCTTCCCCAGAAAAAAGAGCGACCCTGTTTTAGTGTTGAACCTCAGGCAGGGGCCAATTCGGATGTTTCAGGAAGGAACAGTCAGAGCAAGAGTGCTGCATCGGAGGCTGCTTTTGATTTGCCCTCCTATCTACCCCACCCCTTTTCCACCTATTCCCCCCCTCCATGGCCAACCGCCCCCCCAGTGAAACGGATACCATTCTCTCTCAACTTGCAGCCACTGCACTCTGCCCCGCTCACTGCCTCCTCTCTGACGTCCCTCTGATCCACATTCTTCATCGCATAACATGAGCCGTGTCTCAGGTTTTTTATAGTGTGTCTGCCCTCTTGCTCCCTACCACGAGGACATCTGTCCCTTGTCCAACTTGAGGTAACAACACCAGTCCCTCTATCACCAAGGGTGAGCCCCTCTCCCCTCTGGCACCTTGGGATGAAAACACTTGCTCCACTCCTCTTTGATTTTATACTGACGTGCCCCACTGGCATCCAGTGACCACATTACCTGCACTACTGCTATGTAGAGGTGGCGACCCTCCGTCGGTGACCTGTGCCAATCCTAGGGAGGTATCATCCCCTTTTCACTGTGATGAGCAGCTCAGACTCCCCATCCCTACTGCCATGAAATGGACGCCTCTGCGGTGTTACAGCCGCGTCACCTGGTCCTCTGCTCTTTGAGCTGGAGATTTTTGCTTTTTGCTATCCTGAGTTTAAAACATATGACCCTATGCCACTCTATAGTGTTTGCACATGTCCTTTGGCAAAGCTGAAGTAATAACAGACACATTTCTGAGAAATAGGCACCCGCTACACTCCCTTCCTCTCTTCCTGACTTCTTAAGATAGTGACCTTTGCCCCTTTGTCATCCAGAATGGGTGGCACTCACCCACTGTCCTGCTCTTTGGTGCCACATGCCCCACTGGAATCTGGAGCTTGCCTCCATACTATTCCAGCTCAGCAAAGCACTGTTTACCTGAATTCCATGCTAAGGTATATATGTTTTTTAAAGAGAAGTTATTATCCAGAGCACACTTAAAAGTTGAGAGACTTATCTTCATGCGACCTATTGTGGACAATGCTAATTTTGTTACTTGTCTGTTGGTAAAATGATAAAGGTTACAAAAAAGGTAGAGAGACGAAAATAGTTTTCTTAAGTGACAGCCTTTTATGGAGATTAACGTTTATGTAGTAAACAGGAAAACATACCTAATGATGTCAACGTGGGTGTTTCCCCGAGAAACATGTACATGATGCTTGTGAGACGGAAGGCTGTGCCTCATTGAAACAGTTACCAGCAGTCTCTGCCCTTGTGTCCTTGTATGGCGAAAAACTACTTTAGGTATACCTGGGTCGGAAAATGCATAAAACCTCATGTGTGAAGGTGCCTTTAGTCCAGGCTTGTCAGAAGTGTTTGTGGGGCTTAAGTGAAAAAAAACGAATGTGTAAGTCCAAGTTATTCAGTTTATGCAAGGTGCCAAGAGCACCTCAATGAGAGCTAACATTATGCATCCCAGGAAAAGAGAACATATATTCCCTTCCCCCTGGCTGTGTTTGCTTCCCTGCCCCCTGGCTGTGTTTGCTTCCCTGCCCTCTGGCTGTGCTTGCTTCCCTGCCCCCTGGCTGTGCTTGCTTCCCTGCCCCCTGGCTGTGCTTGCTTCCCTGCCCCCTGGCTGTGCTTGCTTCCCTGGCCGTGCTTTTTTCCCTGCCCCCTGGCTGTGCTTGCTCCCCTGCATCCTGGCTGTGCTTGCTCCCCTGCCCCCTGGCTGTGCTTGCTCCCCTGCTCCCTGGCTTTGCCTGCTCCCCTGCCCCCTGGATCCCCTGCTCCCTCGCTGTGCTTGCTTCCCTGCACCCTCGCTGTGCTTGCTTCCCTGCACCCTCGCTGTGCTTGCTTCCCTGCCCCCTCGCTGTGTTTTCTTCCCTGCACCCTCGCTGTGCTTGCTTCCCTGCCCCCTGACTGTGCTTGCTCCCCTGCCCCCTGGCTGTGCTTGCTCCCCTGCCCCCTCGCTGTGCTTGCTCTCCTGTGTGTATGTGACTCTGGGTGTGTATGTGGCTCTGGGTGTGTATGTGGCTCTGGGTGTGTGTGGGGATCTGTGTGTGTAGGGCTCTATGTGTGTGTAGGGCTCTATGTGTGTGTAGGGCTCTGTGTGTGTGTAGGGCTCTGTGTGTGTGGGGGGCTCTGTGTGTGTGTGTGGGGCTCTGTGTGTGTGTGGCTCTGTGTGGCTCTGTGTGTGTGTGTGTGTGTGGCTGTGTGTGTGTGTGTGTCTCTGTGGCTCTGTGTGTGTGTGGCTCTGTATGTGTGTGTGTGTGTGTGTGCGGCTCTGTGTGGATAGTTTTTTTGTAGGTGGCTCTATGTGTGGGTGGCTCTGTCTGTGTGAGGGTGTCTCTGTGTAGGGGGCTCTATGTGAATGACTCTGTGTGGGTGGCTCTGTGTGGGTGGCTCTGTATGTGTGTGTGGGTGGCTTTGTGTGTGTGGCTCTGTGTGGGTGTAAATGCAATAGGTCGTGCATTTGCGAGCGATTAAGCTATTGGCATTGTAAATGACAAAATGCCATTTATTTAACGATTAAGCTATTGGCAATGTAAATGACAATGCCATTTATTTATGATTTAAAAAAAAAAGAAATGTCATGAGCAATGCCAATAGCTCTACCTTTAATGATGCCGAGACCATTGCATTGTAAATGCTTGTTTAGTACTTGAGCCCTGATCCCTAGGGTCCTGGAATGGGGCAGGGGAGCAGGCAGATTAGCTTATGGGAGGGAATGAGGGACAGGACGATCTCTGCTGCTGGTCTTCCTCAGCCAGGCTGGATGTGGCACATCCCCTGAGGTGTCGGAGGCTTGGCTGTCCATGCAGCCTTCACATCGGGCTCACTGTGCTGTAAGCAGTAGAGACGTGCAGACAAGGGTAGTTGCTTTTCCCACAATTCAGGGCTACATGTTATCCTTTGCCAGCATCTGTATGAGGAGGTTAGCATTCCAGGTGCTAGCCGCTGATGTTGGCGGATGTCTGGGCCGAGCCCTGGAGCTCACTTAGATCGCATGCTCCATTACTAGCCGTAAGTCACAAGCCCCTAGTAATTGTAAGCATAACAAGGGTAGGTTTACTGCGAATTTTCTTGACTGAAACAATGTGCTTGCATATTATGCTTGTACTGCTTGGCAGCGGAGAGTGCTCAGGATCTGTTGCTACTGCCTTTGTTCAAGGTTTCATGTCCAAGATGCATGACCAGTTTCACATCATTTATGTAGAAGATGAAAAAGAGTCAAAAGAATCAATATTGATGTCTGTACCAATAAAGTCATTTCAACAAACTGCCAAAGGAAGGGGTGAGGAGGAATGGGAAGGCAGAATGATAACCTGGGCAGGGCGCTGGGAGTTAGGGTTGAGGTGGAGGTGATTCGTCTCCATTGAGTGGCTCCTCGTGTTTCAATTGTGTGGACCTAGGAGATTAGAAATAGGATTGTCCCAACTTACTCCTGAGTGCCCTCTACCAACCTAAACAACCTGAATTTACCTAAGTCTCCCAAAACCAATAAACTAATTTTAAAACATCCTAAGAGGAGCTGACTGACTTAAGCACTATAATTTTAGTAGTTCAAAATGGGCCGTATGTGCTATGAGTTATGAAAGGAACGCCCATCTCATGCTCTTTGACACATATAATATCCGTACTGCTGTATTGACCTCTTAACTCTCTCCTTTACCTCTCTTGGGTATGTCCATTGATACAGCTGCCATTGCAAACATCTGTTTCTCTCACTACATAATGAAGTGAGATCCGAGGACGTTGCAGCAGGTCTTGGGTCATCTGAACTTTGCATGCAAGATGTTTGCTCCAGGCACACTGTTTTGCAGACACAGGGTGGTTGCAAGGATGACATGACGAAACCTCACCACAGTGGAAGGGTAACTGATTGAAACAGGACATGCTGACATAGATAAGGTTCCTGGACAGCTACAATGGGTTGACAAAGTGGCTGTCATTTGAGAGGTGGACATTTATCTGATTCATCAGAGGCAGGCTCTTTCTAACTGTACTGGAAATGAAGATGTTGCACTGAACAGCAGCTGGATGACTTGAAGAAACAGAGCCACGGCATTGATGTTTTTTCATATTTTTCCAGCAATTTTGGCATGGAGTTTGTGGGATCAGATAGTGGCGAACAGGAAAATTACTTTTGCGGCCAACAAAGAGGTGGTGGTGTGGGTGATTAATAAGTTGCCTGCCAACAGCTGTAGAATGCTGATTTTGTTAAAATAACTGATTATGAGATGTTTATGGTGGAACATGATGACCCATGACAAGCACATACTATTTCCACAGAAGGGGGCGTCATACGTTTTATCTCATGTTCAATGGTTAGGATTCCATGGATTGGCACTGGAAGCAAGTGACAAGTTTGTCGGAGCAGAAATGGATGCTAGGGAATTGAAGGTGTTACAGCTAGCAGAAGGTTTGCTGAACCCTTTGATGAAGAGTCCTTACTGCCAGGCTTGAGTGGAATTAATCAGAAGTAGAGCATAGGAGAGGAGAAGTGATAGAACAGGAATGTTAGCAAGAAGGAATGATTTGCGGAAGTACTTAATGTCAATGGTGAAAAAAAGACTGCTGCCATTGACTATTTCAGGGAGGATCGCTGGTATAGCTTTCTATGAGACATGCTTATGGGGGAATGATCCAAGCAGGGGAGAATTGTGTGAAATGTGCTCTTCAGATCTGAGCTAGAAAGAAAGGAAAAGAGTATGACAGGAGGCAGGCAGTAATGGAGATATTGAAAGAAGTAATGAGCCTGTCATACATGTGTGCATCCTCCTGAAAATGCTTCTTATATCGTGTAGTTTTTCCTATGATGTTTTATTTTGCATTCACGAAATCTGAAGGCTTATGAGTGCATCAACATAGAAGACTTTCCAGTGAGAGGGGATATGGTCTAAATTTCAGTAACAGCAGACAAAGCAGAATGGTGAAGGAAGGAGGAGGCTGCTGCTAGAGATGTCGGGATGAGAGGGTGTTGGAAATTTACCTTTTTTGCAGGGTCGCCCAGGATTATTTAGCCTTTTTTTTGCTAAACCCTATTTTTACTGACTATAGAACTCTGCTGTTTACCCTTGCTAACGAGGGTATGGTGCTTCTGCTCCTTCTTTCAACATGATAAAATTGGTACACACCTAATTGCTTTCGTTAATTTTCGTATAGGTCCCTAGTATTTGGTTCCAAATGTACCTAGGGCTGGTAAATTAAATGCTACCAGTGAAATGCAACAGTCATTGTGCCATCCACTGCAGTGGCACAGTAAAGCATGTCTCCAAGCCCAACCCGAGACTGGCTGTGCAGGCTTAACTGCACATTCGACCTGTCAAATTATCCCACTTTTGATAGGCCTAAACCTTCCCTTTAATAATTTTTCTATGTCACCTCTAAATGAGCCTTGTTTCCTATAGGGCTCCCTCATGATATTTAAAAGTAAATGTGTAATGCTAAGCATGTCTTTAAAGTAAAAATACCTTCAAAGCTATTTTCAATGTAGCAGAGTTGACTGTTCTATAGGAAAGCAATATGATACAATATTAAGTGTAATAAATATTATCTCTGACTGGAAACTGCTAGAAATGTAATTTATGGAGTTTTTGAAATATTTATTACAAGCTCTAATTCACTTCTAATGTAGGATTTGTAACAAATATTGTGGAAAGGTGAATTTAGAAACTCACCTTTGCCATGCCTGAAGTCCATGGGAGTTAAGCTGCAATTTTTCTTTCTCCCTTTTGTCAGCCAGTGTTGGAATTTGAGTGACTAGTTGCAGGGGGGATTTATATTCTATTCAAGCACTAGCCACAATTCTTTCAGGGTGAAGTCACAAGCAAACCCCAAATTAACCTGTGCTTAACCCTCTTGTAGCTTGGCACAAAAGCAGTCAGGCTTTACTTGGAGGCAATATGAAAAGTATTTATGCAACCCTTGAAACAGTAATGAAGTTAAAACACAACACAAGAAAATCCCATACCAACTTTAGAGAATAGAGGAAAATGTAATAAATTATTTGACACCAAAACAGCAAAATTCCAATCAGTAGAACCAGAGATATGCAAATTCAAGATTTCAGGTAAAAATAGTGCCTAAAAGCACAAAGCGCCAACAGTGATTATCTGGTTGCGCTGGACTAGGACAAAGTAACAAGTTCAGGTCGACCACGATGGAGCGTGGTCCAGTTACAGGGATCAAGTTAGGCCTGATGAACACAGTACTGTAAATCCTGGTTATGGAGCATTGAGAGATCCTGCATCGAGAACAGTGGTATTTGAACAATTTGTAGAGTGGGGCAGGGGCGGTTTCTCCATTAGAGCTCAGGGGCTGCGCCTCTATGAAATTCCTACACATTTACATAAAACCATATTAAAGAGATCAATTTATTTAGAGATATGATCGTATCTCTAAATAAATTGATGTATTTAAGTCTGGGCTGTCTGATTTGGTGCCCTGTTACCGGCAGTGGTAAGTGTTTGCATGATAATGTTGTGTTATGTATATTGTGTTGAGACACCTCATCACGCTAACATCCTCCACTGTGACACCCCACGCCCTCGCTGCAGATCACTCGTTCCTTTAGAAGTGGAGCTGCAGCATTTATCCCCCCTCAAAATAGAACCAAATAAAGAGCAGGGTTCTTGTTCCCTTGCGAATTTGATCCAAATATCTGTGTCAAGCCCAAAGCAAGAGACATGTGCTTACTGTGGAATATGTACTTACAGTAGACAGTTCTGTGATGTATGACAATAAAACCAGCCCAGTCTTCATGCCCCTAAGTTAACCCAAGGGCAAAAACATGGATTGACTTGCAAACAATGAATGTTAAAAACATGGAGGGGAATGCATGTCAGCCTTTTAGTTCCTCTCTTATTTCACAAGCCTTACTTAATCTTGCATTCCCCATGAGTTAGCTATTTTATTATGCTGTTGCTTATCTGTATTTTTTCTGTGAATACTTTGAGGCTTGAGTCGTGTCAGGTGTTTATTAGAGGCTTGATTGAGCGTGCATGCGCTAAGGCTTAAGCCAAAGTGCCTGTCAGTGGTATGGCCTCTCCGCAGAGCACACAGAACAATGTTTATATATTTCATTTTCAACTGAAATTCTGTGGATATGTGTGTGAAGGGGGTACAGAGATGTCAAGGCAAAAGTAAGAGAAATTAAAGTACTTAAATTTGAGGGAGTACAGTGCATGTTGGGGGCAGTGAAGTGACAGAGATGCGAGGAAGTGCATTCGGGGTAAAGAGAAAAGAGGGTGCTCAAGAGGAAAGAGAGGGAAGTTGAAGATGTGCAGATGGACAAGATATGCAGAGAAAAAGAGGATACATATGTAACATAACGCACACATAACTGAAGGCCAAAACGCCTTCCACAGGCCTCAATGCTATTTAATTCCCAGACTCACTATATCAGATTTTAAACATTTCCATTGTTAAGTATTTATAAGTAATCGTTGTTACTCATTCATCTTAAACAGCTAATACCAAGTGACAAAGCCAATCATACTGACAGGCTTTAGGTGTATGTCAGTTGCTCTGTCATTTATCTGGATAAAATTACATCTCAGGGAGAAACCAAAATGCCGGGCAGGTGGCACACTTGGGGATTCACACACATTTATTTAACATGTTCCTTTATAGAGAGCCCCTACTTTTTTCATCTCACTTAAAGAACTATCTGCACATACTTCTATATGACTGGTTGCAGCCAGCATCTGTGGGTGCTTCTCGAAATCTGGTTAGAGCATAATTTTACAAAGTTAATGCTGCATGCAGTGTATGACACTGGGCAAGCATACATTTTAAAGGGCTAAAGTTGTCATGCTGTACAATATACACATTACTGTAACTGTTGAACATATTAATGCAGAAAGATTTGGTCAGTTTTTAATGTGTTTAATATTTCAAGACTATACGTTCCCAGTGCTTAATAAGCCTTGCTTTATCAATACATTCATTTGCTTTAAAATGCACCATTTACCCATCTTTTTTTCATTTCTTTCTTGGGAGAAGGACTCACCCTGGACCCCAGGTTTGCCCATTGAACTTGTTCACATCGCTCGCTATATAAAAATCACGCCCAACGTTTACGTCTCACCACTTTCAGATGTTACCAGCCGCCACTGGAGTGAGGGTATTGCCATTAATGTTATATCTCTGAAGTCATAGGGGCTGTGGAAAATCCAAGCATCATAAAAAAACAAGTGTAGCAAATGTGCCATCCACATTCAGCAGGAGAATGGTATGGGTGTGGTTTATAGCTGGTGATGCATTTTCGAGCACAGGTGTGATAGCACGCTGTCATTTAAAGCACATTTTCTGTTCTGGCCACTAAATTTGCATAGACATACCGTTTCACTGGTAAAACTATCTAGCAAGAAAATGATAATGTGTAGAAATCGGATTTCAGTGAAGATTTATAATTTCAAATCACCAAGTAAAGTGTCTTGATTTGTTTTTATCTTATTAAAAGTGTTTCATTTGTGCTTTCCTGATATCATTTGAAATATATGTATAGTTAATTTCCCAATATTTAAATGTTGCTCTGGGTGAGAAAAAACTGACAAGCTACAACCTTTCCTTTAGTTTCCTGTACCCAGCAGTAGTGTCAACTAGGTGACTTTTACAAAATCCTCTCACTTTGTATTCAGAGAAATAAAAGTATATTCCACTTTCCGTATAAGCAGCGACTTGTCAGAAGACATAGTCTGATATTTGACCTTTGTCTTTGAATGCCCAGCACATGAGACAGGATAAGCACAACATTTAAAGACATCTTTATTGCTCATTAAACTTCTGAACTCCAACACGATTATTTCTTGGGGTGCTGCAGCACCCCCTGCATCCCTACTTCAAGTACCTATAGTCAAGGATTCGTTGTGCAGTGGCGATTCCAAGGAGTCTGCAGGCTACAATGCGAGGTCCTGCATTAGGGATACTTCTCACAACAGCAGTTCTGAAACAGAGCTGTGGGGAGATGCATTGCGCTGTGTCAGTTCTGCCCAAAGGACCCAAGCTGGGCTGGCATATCAACTTGAGCCTACTTAAAAGGGTCCATGGCTGGGAGGGCACCACTTGGGGGGCAAGACTCACGGCAGACTGAGTTCAGGAGCAGGGTTCAAGATGCTTAGAGCCTTTTCTGTCCCTGAGGCTCTGGCCAGGAGGCCAGCCAACTAGCCCTTGGAGTCACTCTGGTGGTCATGAGTTCAAGATGCAATTCATCTCCTTTCACTCGGGACAGAATGGCCTGCTGGTGGCTTTTTATAAAGGATTTGCAGATCTGCTTACGCCACACTTAGTTACGCTTTTTAAAGAGCGCTATGAATCAGGGGAACTGTCTCCAACAATGAGGGAGGCTATGATAGTTACCATTCTTAAGCCTGGTAAGTCACCAGAGGAGTGCTCCTCTTACCGCCCATTGTCACTCCTGGATGTGGACACCAAAATATATGCTAAAATATTGGCAAATCGCCTTGCTCCTTTTGTCCCGAGTCTGGCCAGTACAGAACAGGTGGGGTTTGTCCTGGGTAACAACCTCACATACAACCTGTGAACATTCTTCAGTGCTCTTCAGCATGTTACCCCAGAGGTAAAGGCCACTGCGGTATTCCTAGATACTGAAAAAGCATTAGACTCAGTGGAATGGCTGTTTTTATGAGCAGTTCTGGAAAGAATGGGGGTGGGCATTGTTTTCTTGAATTTAGTTGCTGTAATATACAACTCTTCCACTGCTAGAATACGCATTGGAGATATGGTCACTGCCCGGTAAGAATTTCTAGGGGCACTAGAAAGGGTTGCCCGCTGTCACCTCTGCTATATGCCATAGTAGCAGAACCCCTCGCATGCACCCTGAGAGAATATCATGGATTCTGCGGGATATGCTTCCCTAAATATACCTTAATTGTGTCATCATATGCTGACGGCACATTGCTCTAGAGAGGTTGTTCGATTTGGTTAACTATCTGATTTAAGAATTAACTGGACTAAATCCATAATTTTCCCACTGACCCCTTCCACCACACCTTTCGACCTAGATTTCCCTTTGATCTGGACTACTGAGCCGGTCCGCTATTTGTGAATACAAATTCATACTGACCGGAGACAGTTTTTAAAGAAAGCTATGGGAGTCACCAAGCTAGAGGAGGACGTTAAAAGTTGGATAAGCCTGCCTATCTCGTTATTGGGGCCGATATTGCTGATGAAAATGGTGATATTACCGAGGTTTTTATTCTTTTCATTAAATATCCCTATGGTCTTTCCAGCTCATATTTTTAAAACCATCACCTCTACACTGACTAATTTGGAGTGGGCGGGAAAGCAGCCGGGAGTTCAGTGGAAGGTCCTAACTCTACCCTGCTATCTGGGGGGGTTGGGAGCCCCAACTGCACATCGAAAAGGTGGCGGTCACCCCCGCTATTCTGTTTCAGGCCATAGATCGCCTTACAGGGATCCTGGATTCCATTAACTCTACGGTGCGTGCATGGCATAATTTGAAAGACAAAACTGTAACATACTATACTCTCCACTAGTTTCCCTGGAATGGTGCGCCTGGCTCCCTTTGAGTAGAGATCGCGCAGCGCTCAAGGCACTGCAGGCTTTGAGTGTAAAAGAGGCCGCAGACCTCTTGCTGAAAGGAAAAGTCTGAACGTCGGAGGAGATAGTACCTTAAAGCACAGTAGCCATCCCACTAGTGCAGTTTCAGTACTATAGAGTGAGGCACGCACTGTGCGAGATACTAGGTGAGGACATGGTAGAGCTCCCAGAAGTGACCCCACTCACACTCATACTGAAAGCAGAACCCCTATTAAACTAGTGTCCAATATCTATGGAGTTATCCAGGCATATCGCAAGAACTGCCACACAAAATCTAGGCTGAGTGGCAAAGGGACCTAGGTATGAATATAGACGATGATGTTTGGAGATTTAGCTGTGAGACGACTTGTCTGGTGTCCTTAAATGGCCTGTATAACAAGAGAGGACACTGTTCCAAGAGCAGGGTGTAAATTATCACCCACTCTTCAAAAAAGGGGAGAGAAGGGGTAAGAAGAAAGGTTGTAGAAAAAGGGTGAAGAGAAGGAGAGAAAGAGAGGCAGATGTGCAGCCACTGATGCAGGGTAGGTGCAACTGATTCTCACCCAACTCAACCATACTAGGGTGCGAGCCCTCAGCTAGGACATGCCACGGGATACTATTCTCCCCCCCCATTTAGGGTACTTTCTCTTTTATTAAGGACTATCCACAATTTGAGATTTCAACCACCATAGCTCCAATGCCAGCCATGTGGTTGATCCTTCAGTACCTTTAACTCTATTGGGTTACCATCTCTTTTGGAACCCCGCCACCCACGTGCACTATCTCTCTTCACTCTAGGTCCTGAAGAAACGCCACCGATCCAGCAGTGGACATTCAAGGTGTGGAACATGTCGACCCTTTAGCAGTTACTTGGGCACATTAAGCCCCAGAGTAACCCACCAACCTCTGTGTTTTTTTAACTTACCAAGGTTACCACGCTATTAAAATCTCCCAGTGGATACCCTTAGGTATTTTAATATTTTTACATATTTTCACAGCACGTACTTCACTCCCTTTACCCCAGGTCCTAGACCGCATACCCGCACTCACCTGTCGGCTTTTCTCTCAAAAGATCTCCGTGAATGTGACCCTTTCAATAGGTGACCCATCGGGCATTGCAGCGCCGGCCCGACGAGGAGCATAAGCCCAGTGATGAAACATGACTCCCTTTGGGAAGTGTGGGGGCTAACAAAAGAGGCAAGACCTTACCCTCCCCTGCGGGACTAGTTCCTTGAGACTGGGGATGCACATCTGCCTCTCTTTCTCTCTCCTTCTCTTCACCATTTTTCTACAACCTTTCTTCTTACCCCTT
The DNA here is from genome assembly GCF_964261635.1 of Lissotriton helveticus. Classification (NCBI taxonomy): domain Eukaryota; kingdom Metazoa; phylum Chordata; class Amphibia; order Caudata; family Salamandridae; genus Lissotriton; species Lissotriton helveticus. The sequence goes on from NC_136068.1 coordinate 1,099,036,354, forward strand.
CTCTCCCCTTTTTGATGAGTGGGTGATAATTTACACCCTGCTCTTGGAACAGTGTCCCCTCTTGTTACATAGTCGACTTCTGGAGCATGGACACTGCACCGTAACAGGCTCCTGGTCCCCCCCCTCTTTTTGACCTAGGCCTTAAATGTCCGGCACCGACTAATCCATTTTAAATATTTACAAAGAGTCTACTATACACCGGAAAGGTTATTTCAGTATGGGCTGCGGGAGACTGCTGAGTGTGAAAGATGCAGGAAGTGCCTGGCGGATTTCATACACATAGCTTGGCAATGCCCAACAAACGCCAAGTTCTAGGAAAAGGTATTCCAAACACTGAGTGACATCACAGAGGTCCCCATGCTCCCAGATCCTTTAGGTGTCTTGCTGGGCTACACTAAGAAAATAAAAAAGGGTATTAGACGCTTGATAGAAATGGGTGTGTAATAGCAAAGCGCAGATTAGCGATGCTCTGGTCGCATGGCCCAACTCCCACGATACAGGAGTGGTCACGGGGTATGTAGTATTGTAATACTCAGACAGAACTGTTCAGTGAGCTGCTTCCCGCCGAAGCCGGCGCAGGAACTTTTGGGGATTATATCAAACATATCTGGCTGGGAAGACCCACCCGGCTACTGACTCTATCCCTGTTGCTGAGGACCTCCCGGGGTAAATGTTAATGCTAATTTATAAATGTGGCACTGACGTATGTAACCAACCTGTTGCTGTAAATGTACTATGGATGATATGGAACTGTGGTCGTTATGTCCACTGAATGTCTTCTCTGTGGCTCCGTTAGGAAAATAATGGTTTGCATTACTTTTTCTTTTACAGTATGCCTTTCAGTGCATGCTTCAAGTTTGTGCATTTTGTAGTAGTTTATTTTTATGAACTATCCTCTGGAAGCAAAACATGTTTTAATTGTTATGTATGGCCTAATAAATACCACAATAAAAAAAAATACTTAGGCAGCAGGGCATCTTCTTACCTTCTTACAGCAGGTCATCACAGCAGTCCTTCTGAGTCTTCCACAGGCCCACAGGTGTTCTCAAGAGTTGATTCTGACTGTACCTTATTCATCCCTGTTGCCAGCTATGAAGTAGGAGAAGGTTCTGGAGGTTTCCACCCGCCGATGTGTTTGCAATTTCCTGCCTCCCTGCCCTGGTCCCAGCTTGTCTGGGGTCACAATAGACTAGTGTCATACTCTTTTTGAGTGTGATCAGGCAGAGCCTTAACGATGTGTTAGTGTTGTAGGTGACAGTTCCTCCGTCTCACCATGTCAGAGATGGCCCATCCTTCCAACAGCTATGCTCCTTTGCCTCACTGTCTGGGAGCAATACAAAAGCCCAACTGCCAGCTACATGTCATCATATTACCCAGGAAACAGGCCGTGGGCACCAAATTTTTAGAACAAGAAAATGCCAACTTTCTAAAAGTGATTTTGGAAAAGGGGGGTGGTGATGGACAGAGTTTCTGAATGATGCAGAATACTCTTACCAAGTCAATAGATCATGGTTTTAATCCATCACCGTTTTTTAGCTCACTGCACCATCCCAGCTCAGAACCTGGCTAAAAGTGCCATTTTCAGAATTGTGACTTAAAATCCAATTTTACTAATAAAAAGGGTTTTAAATTCCAATTCTTTAGACACCAAACATGACATTCCCTCTTGCTCCCAATGGGAAGTAAGCACTTATTAAATGTCAATCTATCAATCAGCATTTGTAGGGCACAGCACTGTCACCCCTGGGGGTATCTGGGCGCTGGAGTGCAAGGTCTCCGTCAAAAAGCCAGGTCTTGAGGAAACAGTGAGAAGAGGGAAGAAATGAGCAGCAAAAGACAAACAGAGGGCTGAACAATGAGTGAGCAGAAAAAGCAAAACAGAGGGCAGAAAAATAAGCAGAAAGGCAAAACAGAAGGCAGAAAAATGAGCAGAAAAACGCAAAACCGAGGGCAGAAAAATGAACAGAAAGGCAAAATAGAGCGGAAGAGGGCAAAACAGAGGGCAGAAAAATAAGCAGAAAAGGCAAAACAGAGCAAGAAGTGAGGAGAGGATGCAAAAACAGAGGGCAGCAGGTAGACAGGCAGCAGAGAGTAGTGGACTGCGGCCTAGCTGGACAGGAGAACTGTCACAAGGGGAGCTGGCACAAGGACCTGCTCACTAGGGTCGCTCTGAAGCCTCCGTTTAGTAGGTCCTGGGGGGAGGGTGGGGCTCTGGGTGGTGGGAGGAGGGAAACAGCAGGAAGAGGGAAACAGCAGGAAGAGGGAAGAAACTGGTAGAAAAAGGCAAAGCAAGGGAATAAAAACAAGCAGAACTGTCACAGGGGAAGCAGGCATGAGGACCTGCTCCTGTAATAAGTCAACTCAATGTTATTCTATGGGAGAGGTAGGCCTCACAATTGTGAAAATCGATTACAAGAGTTTTTCATCACTAGGATATGTAAAAGTCAAAAGTATATGTCCAACTTTTTAAATACACTGCACCCTGCCTTATAGGCTGCTTAGGGCCTACCCGAGGAGTAACCTAAATCTATTAGAAAAGGCTGGTTTAGGTCTGGTACAAGGTTTATTTTGCAAGGTCAAAATGGACATTTAAAACTGCACACACAGGCTCCATTGGCAGGGCTGAGTTATATTTAAAGGGCTACTTTAGCGGGCGGCACAATCAATATTACAGGCCCTGGGTACACATAATACAACTTCATTAGTTGTAAGTCAATGTTTCCATGCTTTAAAGGAGAAAGGACAAGCACTTTAACACTGGTTAGCAGTGATAAAGATTCCCAAAGCCAACAGAAACAGGTTCAGAAAACAAGAGAGAGAAGGTAAAGAATTTGGGGATGTCTATGCCAAAAGACCATGTATTGTTGTGCCTTTGACAGGATGGCTTGTGGCTGGGCCGAAATATTTGATTACCTACAAAGAGGCCTACCCTGTCACAAGCAGATATAGCTAACACCCGGTTTATATCCTTCCACTGTCTCCCCAGCCAGACCGGCCTCCATCACAGTGAGCCTTGTGTTGAAATCACAGTGTCAAGACCTGCTTGATAGGTCTGCTGCGGTTTTTATATTGAATACACAAAAACAATGATTTCTCTGACAGAGTAAAAACCTAACCTCGCTTGACTTAGAAAAATATGTATAAAACCCCTGCAGACACAGTATTTTGCCTAAAGCCTGATGAAGCTTCAAGACCTGCTTGACAGGTTTACTGGGATTTTTCATATGACATTCGGGGTCCACTTCAAATGATGGAAACAGAATTCCAAAATAATGAGTGTGTATCCACTATCTGGTTGCTGAGGCTCACCTCTGTTTTATTAGATGTCTGCCTCTGAGTTTTTTCGGGGGATAGGGACTGCCTAAAGCTTGATTTTAGTGTTAGATTTTGAGGGGCACTAGGAGTTCTATAGTACACTCCCTACACACGCACTCAATCCTCAGAGCCAAAGTTTAGTGTGGCCAAAGACTTTGGCCTTCTTGAAAATGCCTGAAGTGGATAGGATTAGCTCCAGGAACCTCTACCTCATCAGTTACTGTGTACGTAGGGGTCATTCCCACTGAGTAGCTCATGCCTGGCATAAATGTGGCATCTACAGGCAACCCTTCAAAACACTCCTGGACTTGAGAAAGATCAGAAGAGGACTGAACCTGCTGTTTGCATTCTGAGAAGAGTCCTGGAGCATTTGACCTGCTCTCCCTCTTGTACCCAAGACAAATAAATGGACCCTAGGGGTCATAAGCTGACCTCCTGCTAAAGCTACAGGGACACAACAAGAGGTAGGCCTTTTCCTGCAACTGCCCAGCAACCAAGTGGCAATTGGATGTGAACTAGATCCTCCTGTTGGTCTCTGCCTACCAAACAGTGACTTTTTAACCCCTTAATTGCTGCCGTCGGCCAACGGTCGTCACGGCCACTACCTCCCCAGTGCTGCGCACGACCGTTGGACGTCCAGTTCAGCACTGGATAATGGACAGCGCAGCACTGGGGAGGTTTGTTTACAAGCTCTAAAGGGGTTAAATGCTTCCCCTGAGGTCCTTGGCAACTTTAGAACTGTACTCCTGTGGTGGCTTGGGACTTAAAGGACTAAAGTCTGAAGGTAAAACTTTTGACCAGGACTAACCTGTTTAGTGTATGCAACCCATGCTCCATTGCGGTCAGTTTTAAAATTGTACCTAGATCCTGTTCTGCTGCGACCATTGACTGTCACTAGCACTTTCTTCTTTTTTACGTTATTTCTACTAAAAACTTTTAAAATTCATATCTCTGGTTCCCCTCTGCCAATTTATGGCATTTTGTTTATTACATTTGAATCTATTTTTCTAAATAATTTTGTGATCTTTATTGTTTAGCATTCCGACTTTATTACCGTTTTGGTACAGCATAAATACTTTATACATTGCATCTAAGTTAATCCTGTCAGCACTATGCCATAGCTCCTATGGGTTTGAGCTCACAGTAATTTGGTGGTTAACCTTGACAAGGATTGTGATTATTACTTGAGGTGGGCACTCACCCCCCTCAACTAATAACACACTTTGTATCTCTCCATTATGGGTGTGCAGACAACAGCTGGAAGTGAAAAGTCAGAGTTCAGGAATTGTATTTATCATAAAAATGGGAGTAAGGTGATGTGCAGGCATGTTTTGTTTATGTTATGGAAATAATTTGGATAGGTGGCTGGTGTCAACATTGCTTTTGGACACATTCCTTCTGAATTTAGGCAGTGACTGAAGCCCATGGATTTTGTTGGGTCGGAGATAGACTGAAGGGACAAGGTAGGTGTAGGTGTAGCCAGTGGCGGCTACTTCAATAAGGCATAGGATAGTCGCCCCACTGCTCAAAAGGAAAAATAAAATGATAATAACGTACCGTTATTATCATTTTATTTTTCCTATTGCTCTCAGTGGTAGGGCGGCGCTGGCCAGAGCAGGTTGAGGTCTGGTTTGCACTCCCCAAGTGCGCATGAACTGTTTGGCTGACCCTCTTGGGCCGACCAAACAGTTCATGTGCACTTTGCATGTTTCCACCAGGCTGCATTACACAGCCTGGTGAGGAACATGCACATGCTCCTTGTTCCCGTCTGAACACCGAACTAAGGCACTCAGACCAATCACAACAATGCAATGCAGCATTATGATTGGCTTTGGGGAGCTTGTGTGCCCTGGTGCTTCCGGCTGCCGGCCCAGACAGGAAGAATCAGGAGGACGAGGATGGAGAAGAGGCTGTGGCCGACTGTTTCAGGTAAGTCCTTTTTTCAAATTGTATTTGTCTCCCACTCCCCCTTGCCCCACCACCCCCAATCCAGTAGCACCCGCTACTGGGTGTAGCAGGATGTGAGATTACATTAGACCTGGTTAGTCGTATGCAGTAAGGTGATTGAGGGCATATGGAATATAATGGGCACGTTTTGGTGCCAGCTTCTCTGAAGGATGGTTAGGAAATGGACATTTAAAACAGCAGCCATAAACATACTGTGCGAAAAAGCAAACTGCCAGGTCAGGTCTTTGCAAGGCTTGTAACATCGGGTAGTTAGCTATGCTGACATAGATTGCCCAGTGTGTTTTGGTAAGAAGGTATACACTTCTTCTTGTTGAATAAAAGGATGCATTTAGTGAAGGTGGTGGGAGTGTTAGTGAAATGGTGGGGAAAGAGAGGCTGAGAGAGGCAAGGGGCAGAAAAATCACCTAGGGGACGTTTATTTGATGACAGAATGTTTGAGAGCTCAGTATAAAGCAGTAAGGAGAGCTGGGATGGTTAGGAAAAGAGAAGTATCTGAAAAAATGTGATTAAAGATGGAATAGGAGGCAGTGTAGGTGTAGTATTCACAAAAGGCTCGAATGTACCGCTTGAAGAATAGTTAAATTGTAGTTTTATTCCAAGAAGAAAAGCACATCCATGTACTTCGGTGCCAGATGATAAAAATTAACATTAGTACATCACAGCATTCTAATAGTGCTCTGTAGAACACAGAACGCCAGCATTCAAAGAGATACACAAGAAATGCATGCATGAAAGAACGAGACATTTAAAGGGAAACACCAGATACTACATATCCTCCCTTTTTCTAAAATAACAAAATACCTACTATCCTCCCTTTTTCTAAAATAACAAAAATAATAATAAAAAAAAAAACTAGTATAAATACACATAAATAACAATCCTAAATTATGTACCATAAAAACACGAAACATCCTCACAGTACAGATGAATATATCATTCAACAATTTGAGCTAAAACAAATTTCACTATCTATGACCAAGCACAGTATTTAACAGTAGCTTTTAACACTCTTGTCAGAACATATTACTATATTGCATTGAGACTTTCCAGATGTGGAAGGTGAAGGAGAATCGCTGTCAGAATCATAATCAGAAGAATCAGTATTATTAACATGGAAAATTTTAGATGACTGTGAAGAACCTCTATTGCAGACCTTAGCATAATGCCCCACAACCCCACAATTAGAACATTTGGCATACCTAGCGGGACATTTCTCAAAACCTGCATTGTGATTCTTATCACCACAACGATAACAAGCAAAGGAAAAAGAATCATAGTTATTATACAATTTCCTAGTAAAAGATTTTGAGTTAGAAGAGTTTCTCTGATAATTCTTATCGGATTGAAACTTCTTATCACCCTTCTTGTCCAACAACTCCTTATTAGATTTAACTGAAATTTTGTTAATTGTAGAAGTAGTAGTTCCAGACTGATCAGCTAAAGCTTTGGAGCTTCTATCCGATAATTCAGCTTTTTTCAATAAAGTTATTACATCCTTCAGACTAGACTCTCCCTCAATTTATAGTCTATCTTGAATACTCTTATTCTTGGAACACACAACAACTTGATCACGAATGAGTTCGTCGTGTAATACTCCAAATTTGCAATGCATGGCAAGCAATTTCAATTGGGAAACATATTCCTCTACTGATTCATTCTCCAACTGTTTCCTTTTGAAAAATGCACGTCTGGTAACACCAATACATACTATAGGTGAATAATGCTCAGTTAAATCAGAAATTGCAGCTTTAAAAATGTCAATATCACTTGCTCTTTCTGGTTTCTGCATCTGATTATAGACTCTTAAACCTTCTGGACCAAGACTATGTAGAAGCATTCTCAATTTACGTTCAGGGAACAAAGTTCCAACATTGTCCTCTAGAGTGGCTATATAATTGAGAAAATATTCCTTCCACTCAGACCACTTTATACTTGGTTCACCAGGTGAAGTTAAAAACTCTTTAGGCGTGCTAATATTTATATTGATGCATGAGGAAGTTGCAGAACTGTTTGAAGAATTACTTGTGGAAGCAGAATTGGTGTTACTCATGTTGTTCGAAGAAAATTAAGATAAGGCTAAAACAATAAAAAAATTGAATAAACTTACAATGTTGGTCGAAATTGTAGAAAATGCTGCACAAATACGTGTAAATTTAAGAAAAACGAAGTACTGATGTGCTCCAATGGTTAAATTAACTTGTAACTCGGTTAGTAGAAATCCAGGATGGAGGCACGTATAAAATGCGGGGTTACGCGACGTGACCTCTGATGTGCAAATCAATGCGCTTCTCATGCGTCACACGTTACTAAGCAACACAAGGCGTTGAGGTGCGAGCGCTTGTTTCATGCACACACGCGTTGCCAGGCAGTGAATTGAAGAAATGCGCAACAACGGAAAGGCAATTTGAAAGGTAAACAAGTGGACAAAGTTTACTTTTCGGAATGAAAGTATTGAATATCAATGAAGTATAGTTCGAACATGAACCAGTCAAAGTACTCACGTTTTGTCAATGAATTTCCTCAGAGATACGCTGTTAACTTCAATTGTAGTTGAACTTCAATCAACATTTTACAACGAAGGGCAAAAGAAATATATATTCCCTGACAATATTTAAATCTTTGTAGTTGATGGCTTACTGAAGTAGAAGAATGCTACATTGGTTAGGTGAAGTAGAAGTAGAAGTATAACGATGAGAATGTAGTTTAATCCAAAGATGTTCTCATGAAGAAGAAAATAGGTATCATGAATTCCAATCAATAAATTCCAAAGGTTGGTTCTTTCTTTCTTTTTTTTTCTTTTTTTATCCCGATCGTCGCCAGTTTGTAGTATTCACAAAAGGCTCGAATGTACCGCTTGAAGAATAGTTAAATTGTAGTTTTATTCCAAGAAGAAAAGCACATCCATGTACTTCGGTGCCAGATGATAAAAATGAACATTAGTACATCACAGCATTCTAATAGTGCTCTGTAGAACACAGAACACCAGCATTCAAAGAGATACACAAGAAATGCATGCATGCAAGAACGAGACATTTAAAGGGAAACACCAGATACTACAGTAGGCTTAGCACAGGCAGGCTGGAAAGGGAATTGATGGGGGCTCAGGAGTAAAGAATATTAAGAAGAAGTAGGAGTTAGTAGAGAAACATTATGAATTGTTGGACCATAAACTGGAGGAGAGGACTTTAGAGCCTTTAGGGATTTGCAATGTTTAGGGATGGAATGGTGGGTTGTTTATTGTTTTAATATTGTTTAGGGACATTGTGTGCAGCTAAGCTGAAGGATTGATGGTATTTGTGAGCTCCTATTGCTTCCAGTAAAACATATTTTACCAAAAAGCATCAGGGGTAGTCCTCTTGAGAACCGCCCTCTCCATGCAGGGATATTAGGGAAGGGCTCTGGGTCCATCAATGCATGTGACATTTGTGACTATTTGGCTGCTGCGTTCAATCAATTGGTACAGTGGTGAGCTCACATTTTCTCCTGGTACAAGTTAGTTGGCCGTATTTGGATGCAGACTGAGCAGGGATTGTGTTTGGTGTATACACACGCACACACACACCAGTGGTGTAGCGAAACTTGAGGGGTCCTCCCTGCAAAGTAAATGGAGGCGCTCCACCCCGGCCAACCACCGAGCACTTTGCCCCACCGCCAAAATATTTGGTATATTTTGCACTGAAACCTCCAATGGCTTGGACCAGCTGTCCAGACTTGTACATTGTTGGGCGACCTGCTACATTCTAATTGTAATTGGTAAATAGTACTTACTACCCCTGGAGAGTCATTAAAGGTCTTTAGGTTGGGCAGTGCACATCTCTGGAACCCAAGGTTAGTGGATAGTTCAGTGTTGTTGGTTATTGGGATTTGTCTTTTGTTCTCAGGTGAACCATCCCATGCAGTCACTCCAGAGTGTAAGTGGTAGATTAAAGTAACAGGAGTAAGGTGTGATCATTACTGGGGAAAGGGGGATATGTGAGGTCATGAAGACATTTAGTGGGATTGATAGATTGATAGATGATCTAGAGGAGATTAGGCAGTGTTATATTGCAGGCACATCACTTTTCAAAAAAAGGAGAGATATGATCGTTAAAATGAGGTGTGGGCAGTCAGCAGGAATGCAATGACGGAGATTAAGAAAAAGGTGCATGTGACTTACAGGAGGCTGTGCTCAGAAAGAAGAGGCATGCAGAGGGTGGAAAAGAACGAGAGGGCCATTTTAAAGGAACAAGGAGAGATGCCCATAGAGGATTAAGGTAAACATCATCAGTTTTTCATGCTAGATTTTATAATATAGATGAGGTTTTTGACATAGCATGATGCTTGAGAATGCGGACCACCATTTCTGCAAGGAGAGTTGATTAGCTAGGAGGCTGGAAACATAAAGTAATGGCTGGATGCAACCACTGCAAGGAGAGTCTGCAAATGCTGGAGCGAATATATCTACTGATGTGTATCCTCATGTTTGGCTCACATTATTAATTACAAAGCACAGTGGGATCCATTTAGGACACTCCTGGTTTGACATGGCATAAGATGGAGGGTGACAACAGCTTTTCCAGACAGATGAGCATACCGACTGCATTCCTGAGGGTGGAGATCCACACACTGAAGCAAGGACAATGAAGCCCTTGTTAGGAGGGGGCTGATGATTAGACATGGGGCACTGCCTTTGTTAGATGGTAGCTGTGAGGGGCGCAATTGGAGATTCTGTTGTGCAGGTGAAAGGGATCCTCAGGAGAGGCCCAGCCTTTTGTCTTCTTGATCACACGTTCAGATTGGCTGATGACAGAGATATCCTGAACTCTCACACATTTCGGCACCACCATATGCAATACTGAATAGTCTGTCACCATAGCATCAAGATATTTGAAAAGCAGTTATTAAGACGTCTTACTCAACAGTAACAAGGTTTACTTCATTTGAATGATTGTTCATGATTTTGGAACTTACCAGTGCATAATAGGTTCCGCCACCAATATATGATTAGTATGTTTGTCATTTAAAGGTCAAAAACATACCAGTCATCTATTTGAGAAAAAGCAATCTGTTAATCTTGATATATTATTACTTTAATATGGATCATTGCTGTAAAAGAGTTAACCTAATCTCGTACAGATCCTTACACACAAATATGGCAGCCATAAGCAATCTCGACAGTCAGACATAAAACTGTACCCACAGCCATCATAAAAATAACATGTTTCCATGAGATTAAATCAGTGTATACAGCTGTGAAAGAGGCTATTAGGAAATGCATTATCATGCTGTTTTACTATTATTTTGTTTGCTAATCTACTTTTTACAAATCTGTCTACAGTCTAAATTATTCTCCACATAAATACACAATGTCGCCTCAACCTTTCCCACAACAAACGGACGCAAAAAATGCCCTTGAATGATAGATTTAACATGGCACTTCCCCAGCTACAAGGACTGCAGGACATTTTCTGAAATTGTATTTAAACTTCAGATTTTACAGGCAAAGTCTAATGATGTTTCCCCGGGTAATTTTTTCAAGGCAAGCCTTTTAATAGCTTGGAGCCATATGTACAAAGGCATTTTGCAATTCCTAATGGTGCGATTTACAGTTTCAGGCCGTTAAAAAATCCAAAATGTCATTTTGGAATGTACGAAAGGTATTTTTGGTGATGCAAAATGCGATTTCTATCCAGTAGAAATCGCATTTTGGATATTGCTAAATAGGAAATCGCATAAGGGGTTTCCAAATAACGATTTGCTAACACCATGTACATGGGATTATCTAATTGTGAATAGTCGCAAAATGGCCATTTAGAAATGCAATTACCATCATTCAGTATCAGGTGGTAACCAAGTACAAGCTATAAAAAGGCACCAAAATGCACCTGGCTCTTTCAGAATGGTGGCTCTCTATGTCTTGGCGAGGAGGATGAGGATTTTGGCTTGCAGGCAAAGAAGGAGGAGACAGGCGAGCATATTTAGGGTGAGGATATGAGACGTACAGATTCGGTAGTGAGGTAATCCTGGAACTGATTGCTGAGCTACAACCTCAGCTTCATACCCTAACACTCAGAAGCAATATAATCCCACCACATGTGCAAGTATTGTGTTGTCTACACCTTTTAGCTTCTGACAGTGCCAAGGGGTCATAGCAGTGTCAGAAAGTGCCTTTTCCAAGTTCTTTCACAGGTTTCAGGCTTTCACATCATGGCTAGCAAAGTTAACCAATATGTATCTTTTTCAATTACGCCCCCAACATAAAGCCACTGACCAAATTAATGTTTTGAAGCGTTGCACAGTTCCCCAATGTTATTGGCTGTGTTGATGGCACACATATTTCCATGTGCCCCCCTCAGCAAATAAATTCATAGATAGAAAGAGAAAAAGCTCACACTCGCTCAATGTACAGGTAGTGTGTGATGCCTCATGCATCATAACAGACCTTGTGTCAGATTCCCAGGCAGCACCCATGACTCCTTCATGTTCCGCCACAGCAGACTAAATAACCGACTGTCTCAGGGTGAATTTGGCAATTACTTTTTACTTGGTAATAGAATTACTGGCTCAATGCATACAGTGGCCCGAACCTTTTTGTAATGTGACCTAATGTTTCATCCTTCTCATGCTCTAAAAGGAGACAGTGCATATGCCTTGCATCCTTGAATACTGACACCATACTTGCCTCCAAGAACCAGAAGTGAAAGGCAGTACAACAGGACACATAAGACTGCACAGTACATCTTCGAACATACCTTTGGCATACTGAAGTCCAGGTTCAGCTGCCTCCACAAAACTGGTAGAGCACTATTTTACAGACCTGAGATGTGTTGTAAAATCATTGCCACGTGCATTCTATAGAATATCTTCATGAGGAAGGGCCTGCACAACATCATCATAGACCCTGAATCAGACTCAAATGAGGAATTACCACCAATACAGATAGCGCAGGATGGGACATGTGTAGCAGAGGGTCACGCATGATGCACAGAGATCAGAAACAATTAAATTTGAGATAAGAATTGTTATCACATCTAAGAAATAGACATCACTCATGATAGTAATGCATGGTGCATAAATGAAAGATCAACTTTTATTCAGGTTGTGACAATAATGTATCTCTCCTTAATTAACTTTATCCTTTACAGATGTAACACTGTTTCAACAAAGCTACAAAGTATGTATAACCAAACAAAACAAGGTAGACTCATGACTGTGAGTGCTCACTGGATTCACTTTTTCTGGCCTCTAAGATTGGATGCTTTCTCTACAACACTGGTGTGTGGAGGAGGGAACATGTCAGATTCAAAAACATTTTAGCGTGTACACTTGGTACAGCATCCTTCTTGAAGAGAGATGTGGCACTAATGGCAGAGCCTTCTTCACTCTCAGGTGGCGCCATAATGTTAGGGACAGACAGGTTATGTGTCTGTATGTTTTCAAGGGCTGTGGTTACTTGTATTAGCCAAATTAATGATCCCCCATCATGGGTACAGCATTTCCTGAATGCACTACTGATAGTCCCACATGGGATATGCATTTAGGCTAGCCCAAGGTAGGTTGAAATTGTAAACTAATGGTGTGACTCCAATTTGTTCCATAAATCACAATTAATGCATCAATGAAGCTCATGGACTGTGTCATGAATTTTCACTTTTAACGTATGAGCACCTATGTTAACATCGCAATAACACGCTGTTTGAGGTATTACAATACTGTGAGCATCCATGTCAACGTACAAATAACACGCAGCCTGATATATGTTTATTGTTGCACTAGGCAATTATCCTGGTCCACAATAAATGTCTCAAATTGTTATGTACAGATCCGTTTTATCAAGGAACATGCACTTTTCTGTACCCATACAGAATTTGTTTACTTTGTTGTTATAGAAAAATTCACGTTGAACACAAGTGCATTATTTTCTGTTAACCCGCATGCCACGTGGTTTTTCTGAATCAGTCTTTCTATGGAGATCTGTTTTACCAAGATGTAGCGATTGCTCACCGCAAGGCTTTAGCAGAAACATACATTGTATACAAGTGCAATCTTTTGCCATTTGTCACCCACCAAGCCCGAATAACATTGACAACTTACAGATTTCGTACTGACTTGGTAGTCTCAATGATTCAATACGAGCTCATGGTTTTAGGGAGGATTTAAGTTGTTTTTCAAAAAGGCTCATCAGGGAATTCTCGGTGAGAGGGGCCTCACAAGCTTCATTAATTTTTTCGGCCATTGAAAGTATATTCCAAATGAAAAAGGTAAATATATATATATATACCTTAAAAGGTGAGGTTTGTTGATAGGTAAGCTTACAGTAAAAGCTTAAATATAAAATACCTATAATTCGGTAATTCACGAAGGAAAGACGAGTGTTTTTCAATGCGCGGCCGTTAAGTGAAAGATGCAGCTCTGCGCTGTGCGTTGGCAAGGAAACGCACAGCGCGAGCTGTCAAAGCCTTGAATTTCCGCCTTTAACAGGCTCAAATTTGCGCAATGAAGGTCCTCGACCCGCTCATTTTTGCAAGCGGGTCACAGAACTTGCGCGTCGTTGGTCCCTCAGCCGCTCATCTCTGTGAGCGGGTCATTAAGGAGCCGGAAGAAGCGTCAGAGTTGTTCGAAAGCTCGAGCTCTGAAGTGCGGCTTACCGGTAAGCGTTCTGGTTATTATTTTTCAATAAATGCCCCAAAAAAAGCAATACTTACCACGGAGGGGATAAGAGGCATACAAAAAATTTCAATTACATACAGAATCCGAAAAAAGTTGAAGTCGAGGGGAGAGCCAGAACTCGATAACACAATAAGGACAAAGATATACAAAATAAGAACAGCCTCCGCGCAATCAAACGCGGCGGATAGTAAAGAGAGGGTAGAAAAGATGTAAGGAAAGATCCAACCATAAATTGGAAGGATTAAGAATTCACTAAGTAAATTTACCCGAAAGGGGTAGTACCAAAAAGATTTAAAACATTTGTAACAGTCGTAGTGAATAGGTTACTTCCCTAAACAAGGTAAATCTGAAGAATAATTGTTATATCAAAACATTAGCATATAAAATAGTTACAATAGGGGAGAAAGGAAGAAAGTATACTTAACTCTCCATGAGCAGCGAATAAAAGAGGAAGTTACTTGGTTGCTATGGCACTTGTCTTGCTCTGTGGAATGTTTTATTTATGATGTAATTGTTACACTTTAAAGGGCTGCATATCTTGGGCAGCAATAAAAGTTATTGCATAATGTCAGCCTCCGTTGTCTTTAATGAAATCAAGATTCTCTCTGCATGCTAATTGGAGAATCGTCATTTCGTACTGACTTGGTAGTTGTTATGTTGTGCAGTATGTAATGTTGCTTTAACTCTGTACGTTCTACACTCTTTGGAATGGAGTATACTGTGTTCTACTACTAGCTTTGTATTCTATATGTTTCAGTTGACGCTGACTGATTACTAGGTCAGTCGTGTACCATTGACTCCGAAGGGATTAGACCTAAGCCTAACCTCATCGATGCAATCAAATGCGCTCCTTCTCCTAAAGGGAAGGATGATGTTAGATCTTTTATTGGCTTAGCTGAATTCTGCTCTAAATACATTCCTAATTTTGCAACCAGAACATATAATATTAGACAACTCTTAAAAAATAAAACTAAGTTTGTATGGTCGGTGGAATGTGAACAGGATTTTGAGGATATAAAAAGTTGCATCACAAACATTGCTTCTTTAAAAAGTTTTAATCCTGAAGCACAAACCATTATTACTACGGATGCCAGCATCAAGGGTTTGGGTTCTGTATTGTCTCAAGTTGGAGTGAATGGAAAAGAGCAAATAGTGGCTTATGCGTCTAGGTCTTTATCGCCTACTGAGGAAAAATATTCAACCATTGAAAAAGAGACCTTAGCATGTGTGTGGGCTGTGAACCATTTTAGAGCTTTTGTGTGGGGGACAAAATTTATTTTACGTTGTGATCATAAGCCGTTACTCAGAGTTTTAACCACTGAAGGGACCATAAATACTTCTGCAAGAGTAGCCAGACTTGCCATCAAGTTGCAAGATTTTTGTTACAAGATGGAATTTGTACCAGGGAAAGAGAATTGCATTGCTGATTTTCTATCTAGGATGCCCAAACAACTTGAGGAATGTGAAGATGAATTGTGGAACTCGTTTCAAGTTGCGTATGTGCAAGACCTGGATGGTACTGGTATTGTAAAAAAAAAATGGGATGAAGAATATCTTAATGATGATGAATTAACTTCGGTCAGATCATATCTAGCCGATTCCTGGCCAAAAAAGATGGATGGTAAACATCCTTTAAAGTCCTTTTGGGAGGTCAGATTTGATCTTAGTATCAGGGATGGTAATATTTGGTTTGGTGAAAGGGTCGTTCCTCCCAAAACATTACGTTCGTCTATCATGGCTTTATGCCATGAAGGACATTTTGGCATTGTCCGTTCTAAACGCACTGTGAAAACTTCATTTTGGTGGCCTGGAATGGATGCAGATATTGATACATTTGTGAGGAGTTGTCATTCATGTCAGGTTGCTGACAAATCCTTGGTTTTGTACAAGCCTCCTATGGGTACCATGGTGGAACCTAGTTCACCGTGGGAACACACAGCTATTGATATCATGGGTCCTATTGGGATTGACCAAAAGTATATCATAGTGTTGATGGACCTTTTTTCTAGATGGCCTTTTGTTAAGATCGTTAATAGAGCTGATACTGATACAGTTTTACAGTTTTTAGATAATTCTTTCACTTTAGAAGGCATTCCTTCAGTCTTATTGAGTGACAATGGTGTTCAGTTTATGTCCAGTAAGGCTAAAGAGTATTTTGACAGATTAGGTATCAAGCACAAAACCACTGCCTTGTATAACCCTAATAGCAACGGCATGGTTGAGCGCTTTAACCGTGTTATTAAAAACACCATTCAAATGGCTGCTGGTAACAAGGATTGGGAAACTCAAGTATTAAAAATGGTTTGGTCTTATAGAACCTCTATTTGTGATGCAACAGGGTTTCCTCCTTTTGTTCTGATGCGTGGTAGAAATCCAAGAACCAAATTCACTCCTGGGTGGTTGTTCAAATCTAACGTTGTTAATTGGTCTGAAGATTTTGTAAAAGAAAAAAGTCAGGCTTCACACCTAAAGAGTAAACTTTTATATGATTCTAAGCACAATGTTAAAAATGTAGACATTGTTGTTGGTCAGTGGGTAAGAGTAAAAAAACCTGGCAAAACTCCGAAAGAAGAAAGTCGTTTTTATGAACCTATGCAAGTTGTGGAAGTAATGAATAATGCTGTTCGTCTTACAGATGGACGGGTGTGGAATCTTAAAAGAATTGCTAAATGTTGTGCTCCTCTGGATTCTTCTTACAAAAACAATTTCTCTGATTCTTTAGATTCTTTTAGCAAAGACAAATCTTCTAATTCTGTTTCCTTGCACTCTTCCAATTTGTTTGACTTGGAGGATATAATGCTCTCAACTTCAACTGAGTCATCTAATGTTAATGCCTCCTGTGAAGTTGCTCCTTGCTCTAGTTTAGCTGATCCTAGTGTATCGGGTTTAGCTGATCAAGATGCTTTGACTAGTTTGTCAGTTCCCAGTCTTCCTGTTCCTGATTGTGTTGGTTTTGAAACTTCCAACACTAGCAGGAATTCTAGACGTGAGAAAAGACCTCCTGTTTGGTTGGCTGATTACATTTCTGAAAGTTTTCCTTTATGAGAGATTTATTTAATTTTTGTTCAAATGAAAGAGATGATGCTTGTTATAACCATTTTAATTTATAGTATTTCAAAGGGGGATGTGTTATGTTGTGCAGTATGTAATGTTGCTTTAACTCTGTACGTTCTACACTCTTTGGAATGGAGTATACTGTGTTCTACTACTAGCTTTGTATTCTATATGTTTCAGTTGACGCTGACTGATTACTAGGTCAGTCGTGTACCTGCTTGTTGGAATAAATCTTTATCAACCTATTTTGAAATATCTTCATTTCAACACAACAGTAGTCTCATTGATTCAATACGAGCTCATGGTTTTACAAGCCACGAACACTCGCAGTTGGCTGAATGACGCACATGTGCACCTTACACTAATGACTAATGTTTTTTTTAAACCCTTGTTATTGTTTTTCATTTTAATATATGTTTTTGGCACATCATTTCACGCAAACTTTGACCTGCGGCTCATGTAAAGGTACAGGTTTTGGACTGGGTTCTGTATTCAGAAGCGTATTTGAACTGCAATTAAGTGCCCTCTCACATTTATTCAGGTGCCACCTACCACATCAGTCAGGCTCTGATTAATTGATGCACATAGGTCCAGTGTGTATATTTACTGCTACCTGATGAGTCAAGCAAATGTTTGATTTGCATGTAGGTTTATGTTTAACCACATGGTAGCCTTTCCATTAGTACGATGTACCTCGGGTTCCCTTTTAGCATACAGGGATAGGAATATACCCAAGAATGTACCTTTAAAATTATAGATTTGCCTTTTTTAAACATTATCATTTATGTTACCTGTAAATCTTCACAGATCCTGTATTTGATTAACAATGTATTACAATCAATCCATTTCTATTTTTCCTGCCTTTATAGCACCTGATGAAGGCCACCGCCTGAAATGCAATGAGATGTATAATAACAACTTATGTATTCATGAAATGATATGAATATATTTCCCCAAAATAATAAACCATGTTTCTATACTACATAGACCCTATTTCTAGTATTGGACAGACCTATCTATGGTCCAATATTGTATTCAGCCTGTGCACAGTAGGGAGATTTGCCTGAAGATCTCCTCAGATTCATTCAAACCCTTATTGACTGAATCGAGGAGATGTATCCACTTAGATTCCCGTAAGTTTAATGTGGCTGATAAATCACCACCTCTGGGACTGGGTAGAATTCTCTCGAGAGCCCACCACTTCAGTCTATCGATTGCATGTTGCATTTCCGTAAAATAGTCAACCAACGGTGCCCCTTGTACTCAACAGCGTATCCTTGAACAATGCTGAAGGATTCTGGTCTTGTCCTTTTGCTTGGTTATTGTAGATAATTATCTATGTTTGTTGTGTATGTTGGATATGTGTCTTCTGAAGTTGTTTTCTTAAATACATGATTTTTTCAATACATCTATATATATTTCCAAATTGATTGTCTTCCTGATTCAGGGTTGTGCTATATATCATTTGTTGAGAGTCCTACTCCTAGGGGAACCAAAAAGAAAAAAATGTTAAAGGTGCAATTTCTGCAATTGCCGCATTGACCTTGACATGCTTTGCAGATGCCTATTAACAGTCTTAATTTGTTTGTTTTATAGACGCTGTATTGAGATGATGGATTACTCCAGGCCATCATACATATGAGAACTGTCTGCCATGTTGTCTGGAACATTGTCATTGTGGACTCTATGTCTGTGTGTCCTGCCCACATATGTAGTTGTGTTCCTGCTTTGGGATTGTCCCTCATCACCATCCACAAAGTCTGGTAGTGGTGCAACGATTGCTCTTCTAGTATTTGGAGTTGGAGTAACGGGCATAGGAGTTGCTATTGTGCTGTCCTCCATTTCCAAGTGTGTGTAAGTATGTTCTTCAGCCTCAAATATTTCTGACACATTCTGGATGTGATTTGTGGAAATGCATGTGTTGTTGGAGGTAGAAAGAGACAACACAGTTTCTATTGGCAATATAGTATAGAGTTTATCAAGCATGCATGGGAGGTTAGCCACCTCCATGGAACTGGAAACTGAACTCAGACTACAACATAACAGGCAGTGTCTTATATTGTGTCAAAACCACAATATGCCATTCATTTTCTCAGCATGTTAAATAAAGTGCTTGCTCAAGCACATCGTTATTATTATAATTTCAGCAAGAAGCAATGATTCCTACAAAAACACCTAACCACACATTGCAGTATGTGACTGAAGTGCACGTGTTATTGGTACATTTTCTCGCACCCTGCACCACCGGTGTCCGTGACTGTCTCGTGCTTTGAAGACTAGCAACGCCTTTCCTTCCTACGCATATACTGTTCTGCAATGCCTAACCACCTGCTTATCTTGTTCCTTTGTATCTACTTTTATCTACATATTTTCTCAGAGGTGTGTCCTTGCAATGCGTGCCTGTGGTGCATGCTGTGACTTCACATTTCTGCTGTGTTTACTAATTATGTTTCTCTATCTACTAAAACCCATGTCTGCTTCCCTCTAGGCCCTCCCCAGCTCCCCCTCTATTCTTGCTCTTTATTCTGCCACTGTAAACAGCTTGGGCCTATGCTTTTCCTTTACCATGTACATTTCTACACGTTGTTCTGCTGATGCTTGCATTGCCATGGGTAGGTCTTATTCCTTTTCTACATTCTCTGTAACACATGTATATAGTTAGTGTACATAAATGGCTACTGTCTGTTCACAATATTGTTGTAACTGTGGTTCGTGTGTTTGTGACATGTTTATGATGTATAGATATGTGTAGTGTAGTCATCAGCACCAGTACACCATGTAACTTTGGCGTACTACAACTTCCATGATGCATTGCTTTAGCACAATACAGCTTTGTATGCTGAGATGTTTTACTTGAGGAATTACAAACATTTTGTTTTGTTAAGTAAGTAAAGGATAAGCTGACTTACCCTGGCTGGTGCCTGCAGGATTGGAGGTGTCAATGTCTGACACGCCTACTGCACTTTTTGGTTCCAGTGTCTCCTAGATCAGTGATTCCATGAGATTGGGAGGGGGTGTTTGGAGGGTCCACCACCTGCGCTACGACCCTCAACTATCCTGCTGGCCACCTTCTTCTTGGTGGAGTATCTCAAGTCATACCAGCGTTTTCTGATCTCTGGTATGGTCCTCTGGGAGACATCAAGGGAGTTCACCTTCTCCAGGGCGCTGTTCTATATTTTGTTCTTCTGGCACTTAGGAACAGTAAATGTAGCCTTCCCAAATAGCTGGTCCATATGTGCCACACATTCTTCAGTTAGAAGCTCCAACTCCTTTTCAGAGAACTTGAATTCGCACTTCCTGCTCTTAGAATACTTGTCCCCCATCTTCCTTGGACATGATGTTCTACAGGCATGGGTATTCCACTGCCAGCGGTGAAACACACTTTCCTTCCAGCACCTTCCTTGGCCTCTGGGTTGTGGCCAGATCCTGTATTTCTTAACTTTTTGGTGTGACATCACCATGAGATTTTACCTAATTAGCAGTTTCTTATTAGGAAATCACAGGTTTGTGATTTCCAAAATAGCAATTTCCTAATTGCGATTGCGAATTTGTAGAAAATCGCTGTTAGTGAATTTGAGAGCGGCCCCGGTGTCTCTTCTGTGAAAGTCTTATCCATGAGAAACCTTTAAACGTGGCCTTTCAGAGCCATCTTGCTACTGGCTCTCACACATATGAAACTTGATGAGCAACAGTTCCAATATATTTTTTAAATAGCATAATCTATTTCTGAGCCTTTTGAGCAGATAGTGGAGCTTAATGCTGCATGTGGATGGCAGATTTAGGTCTGATATCAGTAAAGCACGAGCTAAATTGATCAGATGCCTGGTGAGGAACTGAGTGAGAGAGCACGTGAGTACTACTGCAAGCTAAATGTTTGATTTCATAAAAGTATATGCTGAAAAATCTTTCTTCCAAACCAGTCTGGAGATGATTGCATATAAAGATGTAATCTCCTTGAAACCATCAAGTAGGGTAGAGGATGTGGCATACTGATTAGAGTGGCTGACTTGAAGCTGGGAAACCGGGCATGAGTCTCGGCAGAAAGCTCAACATGCTGTGATTCTGGGCAAATCACTTAATCTCTCTGCGCCAAAAATGGATTTGTCTGTCTTAAATGCATCTGGTGCTTATGTAAAGCACTTAAATACCTTCGGGTCGAGTTTGAGCTATATCAAAAATGCAAAAAAAAGAGTACCTCACCCTTCAGTGTGTAGTATGGAACACCGTGAACTCCCTGGGTAGTCAAGCTCATGGCTTTTGTTGGGCAGGAATTTTAGAACTGTAACTATGCCTGTAATTACAGATATAAGAGACGCCTATTTGCAAAGAAAACCCTCTACCATGCCCCCTACCAGAGCCTTCTTTCCTCCCCTCTACAAGATGCAATTAGGGGTTAAAAAGATGGTTAGAGTGTCAGAGACTCAGAGTCTTCTGATGACTATGCCAGACTGCCCCATTATATGGGATATTGAGGCAATTCCAGGGATAGAGAGCAAGATTCTGCCCTGTCTAATAGGATGGCCCCTGGCTCCAACAGAGGTAAGGCTGTCCCGGCCTGAGACTGAGATCGAAGGTGTGTACTCAGGCTCCTCCGATGTAGCAGCAACCGCAAAAATGCAGCGCTAACACTGCAACTAACCCATTCCAGGGCCGGCCTTAGGCATGTGCAAGGTGTGCACCTGCACAGGGCCGCCAAACCCCAGGGGCTGCCCGAGGAATCTGATACATACATATTCGTGGCGGCCCCTTGCAGGGATTAGGCGGCCTCCCCGGCTTCCACTATTACTAACTTCCAAAGCCCTGTGTCACCCCTCCCCTCCTCCCCTTCACTGCCTGGCCTCTGGCTCCGCACCGACCTGTGTTCCTCGTTCCTGATTGGCAGTCAGCGGCGCCGGGGTGTTTCAATCAATGTCACCAAGGGCGGCGGTTGCGGCTGGCAGATGCCGGAAGCCAAGGATAGAGTAATCTGCGCACTGCAGACAACCTCCTCATACTGCTACCCGCGTGCGTCATGGTGGCGTATGTCAGTCTGCATTTCTGGTGGTGGTCGGACTAAGCTGAGCTGTCCTGCTTCAGAAACAAGGTAAAGTCTGAACTCACCTGGCGTCAGTTGCAGAGGCAGATCTGAATGTAGATTCTGCTGTAGTCACACAATGTGTCACTCTGACCCTGGGTGGGAGTAGTACTGTCCTTTCCGGCGCGTGCCTGCCCTGGGCCTGATGGAAGGCCGAGGGAAGACCAATGCCTATGCCTTCCAGTGTTCATAGCGGCGCAATAGTATAGGGTGGTGTGTCTTTAGTTTCAAATATTATACTGCAGCAGGTTACCGTCGAAGGCCTCAAACAGGCGTCGCTGTTTGAGAGCAGGAGACCGAAGGCCGGAGGGCTGTGACGTCGAGCGAGAGCAGGATGCACTTCTGGTTCATCTGGATGAAAAGATGGCGCGCTATTTTTATTTTATTGATTGTGTTTTAGTCCTGCTCTATCTCCATAAGACACGTATAACCAGGGGGTGCTATTTTTTTTTTTATAATGATAGTTGTTCGATTACAGGTTCATTTCAATACGGCACACCCTTAAAACAATGCTATTAGAAAGTATACATTTATAAAGGCTATTAAATCTCCTAAAAATACACTTACTCTCAGTTAGCTGAAATAAAATAATAAAATAATATCACATGCCAGTAACATTATAGGAATCAATCACTCTGCAATAGTCTAACACCAGTAACGTAGTCCAGTTACAAAATGTATTTGTATAGCGCTTCATATCTCTCGCGAGGAGCCAGGGCGAATTGCTTCACGAGCACCACGCTAAACTGTGAGAGAGTGCTTGGTTGGGAGGGTGATGTTTTTGCAGTGGCTTTTCTGATCTCAGAAAGCCCTGGCATTCTTGTTTCTGCTGGTCCAATCTGGGTAGGGGATGTTGTTGGTTTGCTCAGGTTACAGGCTGTCTCAGTATAAGTATCTGGCACCTGCTCTCGTATCATTAATTATAGGGGCTTCAGGGGCTGGCCGCATGTTGTATGTGGGTGTGTGTGTGCAAGAGCTCATTTGTGTTCCTTTCCTTTGCATGCTTATTGTTGTATGTGTGTATGCGTGAACTGGGTGCTTGCTTGGTGTGTGTGTTCGTGTATGTTCAATGCGTTTTTTTATTATATCTGTGCGTGTTGTGTGTTTGCTTTGAGCGCGTGCCCCTGTTTGTCCCGTGCGTGTTTGTGGCTATATATCTATAGGTGTCTGTGATATGTCCATGTTTTCTTGATGTGTTTGCGTTTGTGTAGGAGGGCGTGTGCGACAGAGAGAGCGTGTCTAGGTGAAAATGCAGCCCCATTGCCCCATGTGCAGGTCTGGAAGAACGTTTGTCTGACATTAAAATGTCCACGGACAAGCGGCTAACATCAATGTAGGAAGTGCCAATCGGCATCTTCCTGTTTAGTGTATATTTATGTTTCGATAGGACGAATAAAGCATTTCACCAGGTGCCTAATATGCAGAAAATCTATAAAGGACATCTTCCAAGTGAGTTCTCAAAGGCACTGCTGGACAGAGGGCTGCTGACCAATGAACTCGAAGTTAAATGTCGGGCAGACTGTGGCGACTTTTCCCTATGAAGAGATGAAAACACTTTACCGGCGTGTCACCCCAGTGCCTTGGTGCTCGTCGTCTTCCGTGCACTCCCACTCCATCTGACAGCCGTGCGCCTTGGAGCCCCCACTAGGACCTCTCAGAGAAGTATTATTCCAAGACCGCTTAGAGTTGGCCAATGTGGTGCATAATGGTGGTAATTTCTGAAGCTTTTCCTGGAACTGGCCTCTTGTTTTTTACGTGGATCGTTTTTAAGCAGTGTGTTTCATTCTGACGTCACATTTGTTTGGGTTTGCTCCAGTGGGAGGCTAGTTCTGTATCCTTATTTTGGAAATAATTTCAGATGGTCATTCATGATTTGTATCTCACTTGGCAAGGTGTTCCAGAGCTTTTCCACCTACACTAAGAATGTTTTTATCTCAAAAGATGTTTTCTTGTTGGATGGAATGATTACACAAGATGATAGTCTTGAGAGGAGTGTTCTACTCTGTTTATCTGTGGAATTTAGCCAGCACATACAACAGATGTTTCACTTAGATGGCTTTGTGGGAGATACCAATGCTTTCAAGGCACATATCTTGCTACAAGTAGCTAGTGCATAATAGATCATGTCCAATGCCTTCCAGTGTTCATAGCGGCCGGCGCAATAGTATAGGGTGGCGTGTCTTTCAAATATTATACAGCAGCAGCTTAAAATGCGGGAGAGAAATCAATTATCGTATATGTGCAGTGTCTCTTCTAACAAAGTCGTCAAAGTTAAACTATGCCCAGAATGTTATAAAGGTACTAATTTTAAGATTGCTACATACTCCCCCCGCCCGGACCCCCTCTTCCGGGACCCCCTACCTACGCTCCCTGCACAGGGCCACCATGAGCCTAGAGCCGCCCCTGCCCATTCCCTTGCAGCGACCCCTCCAATAAAGCATCAGTGCCCTTCTCGCAATATTGTAATAGCTTGAGTCGTAACCCAGGCCCCTGAATATAGCAGCCCCCACCGCAGAGCAAAAGACTGGTACTCACCTAGTTTCAGCTTCGTAAAGCATGGTCCCACTGCACATGCAGTTTACACTGGGCATGACCACACAACACACCGTGACCCGCCCTGTCCACCCTGTGACCCAGTCTGAAGAACACGCACCGGCGTGCAGGCTCAGCATGCACCATGTGAACGTGCATTGCACTGTGCCAGCAAGTGTGCGGTGCGTGACAGCGGATAATCAAGCTAGCGGTCTCAGGACCCAAAGTTAGTCCGTCAGTGTACTCTGCTGAGGGGCCCCCTGGAGCTCGGGGTCTCCCCCCCTACTGCAGCAGCTAATGTTATGCCACTGACAGACACACACACACACATTCACTGGGGTAAACAAATCACAGAAATTCATCAGTAACAGTAACTCATACCTCAAGATATCTATAAGTCGCGCCCCCTGCGTGCACAGTCTTGTCATCAGTTATATTATTTCAAATGTTGCAGTGATATCAATGATTTCAAAGAACATGTCACAAATAATGTAACACCTGGGATAAATTATCTGCTTTGCTAGGTTGCGAGTTATAGTTACCTTAGGGCATGAGTAATCCTTACTAGAGATAACTGTAACTTGAATTTCTATGGTTTTTGGAGTTTAAAAATTTTATGATGTCACTGAAATTCTCACTTAACGATAACATCATGTTAACCTTTGTTTTTTCAGTGAATGTCTAGTGTTTTTATTAACATAAAGTAATATTTTATTACCATATGTAAAGTCAACCCCATGACCCTGCCGCACACGACCTCCGTGCTGTAGGCAGATGGAGCTGGAGGATTAAGAAAAGAGACATATAGGGGAAAATCTGATTTACGATATACTGGGAGGCAGTCTGGGACTATTGTAGGCAGGTTGGAAAGAAATACAATTAGGACTATAGGGTAAAGCATTAGAAGTAGGAGTTATTAGAAAGCCATGTTTCGGGAGGATTTTCTACAAAAGCAAAATCATCTAAAGTAGTCCTTCTCTCATGATATGTGCATCGACCTTTAAAATTCAAAATAAGATCTGTAAAAGAAATGATAAAAGAACAACTTAAAGCTGTCAGAAAGAAAGATTTCGAGTATCTGACTACATTTTTCTAACAACCATGGAATCCTCTGGTACAATGCAAGTACTTAATTTTGTATTGGCAAAATATACCTATCTGATAGTAGATTATAAGGATGTTATATAACTTAATGTTATTGCAGTGCCACATATTTCACAAATTATGCTACTATGGGCCATATGTACAAAATCATTTCGCAAATAGTCCAATTCACGAAACAAAACTGTGACTGCAAAAATGCTATTTCAGGTATACAATGTACAAATTGTGATTCAGTAACATGTTACCAAATTGCAATTTGTGTTACCTATTCAGTATTTTGGAAAGGGCATGTTTAGGGTGCCCCTTCTAGATACAGAATCACAGTGGAATGTAAGAATGTTTTGCGACCGATTTAGGGTTGCAAAACATTCATATTTTACTGATACCTCAAAGAATGTGGCAATAATTCGCAAGTAGGAAGGGTTCCCCATGGGATCCATTCCCCTTTGTGAATGTTGAAACAAATATGATTTTAAGAGCAGGAACTGTGGTCCCACAGACCACTCTTAGAAAATGAAACTTAAACGTTTCATTTTATTTTTGGAGAAGAATTCCATTTTCCTTTAAAGAAAACAGGGCGGAGTTCAAAAATAAAACGATTGCTTTATTAAAAAGGGATCACAGACATGGTAGTGTGCTGACCTCCGCAGGCCACCATCACTGTGATGGTTGCAATTCTTAATGGGTCACAAGCTGAGACCTACCTCAATAATATTCATGAGGTAGGTCGCTTTGCTAGGAATTGCTATTTCAGAGTTGTACGTTTTGATACATTAGGAAGTGCGAATAAGAAATCACAATCTCTATATTTTGTACATATGGCCCTTTACGCCTTCCTATTATGGAGGCTTTCTACTCAACAGATAATCCGAATGCATGCTGCTTCGTCTCTTTTTTTAATATTCATTTTGGCAAACATAAAATGACACATGTCAGGTGGTTGCATGAGAAATCCGAAATTACTTCTATTGTATGAACTGTTACAGAGACATGTGGCCTGTAGGACTATTGGAAAAGCCTTTTTTAATAAAATTTGCACATCAAGTCTTGTATTTGATTTTTAGACTAGCTTTAAAATTCACAGCAAGACGAAAGAAATGTGTCTGCATGGATACATTTTTTTTATTATATACAAGTTATAAATATGACTCATGAATCTAAAGTGAAAGCACATTAATGTTTTTCTGTTTTAAATCTGTATAATATTATTTCCATTAAAACATGTTCCAGAAACGACGCTTACAAAAGACATCGCTGCATGATATCCTGCATCTCACGCCGTTGCACATCTGGATCGCTCTGACAATGCATTCCAATCTCAATCAGCAGTTCTCCTCCTAGTTCCATGTTTGGACCCAAAAGAGCTTGCCAGTCCATCTCCTTCGTGGCCTTTCTCCTCCTCTCTGACTGCTTTTCCCTTTCTTCCTATCCTGTCTCAGTTTCTGCTACTGCTCCGTCCGTCTCATTTGTTTCTTCCTTTTCTAACCTCATTCTCTCTCCCTCCTTTTCCTACTCTGCCTCTGCTTCTCACTACTTCTCCGTCCTTCCTATGAATTCACCATCTCACCCCCCTCACTACTCCCTACTCCCTTCTACTGGCCCATTTTAATTAGAGATTAAAGCAGCTCCTTGTGAGGTGTAAGGCGCTCACCCGCTCTCGTTTTATCTTGTCCTCTGGTACTTGCAGTTTTATAGCTGCTGGTACTAACCTACAATTAACAAAATGCGAATGAAACCAACTGGATTAGCTACAGCTCTGTCTACTCTAGGGACTTCAGATCGCTTCTCCTTCCACTTCCTTCCTTCCGCTCCCTCTTTCTCTTTTCCTCCCACCACCCCCTACCTGCTCTCTGGCCCTCATCTCTCTCCCTTGCCCTCTCTCCATCCTTCTGTCCTCTCTCCTTAGTCCCATTTCCTCTACTACCTACTTCTTTCTATCACTCCCAATTTCGTCATACTTATGTGCCAGTCAATCAGTCAATAACCTTTATTCGGTTTTTATTTGAAAAACCATAAAAATTACATGCAATACATAAAAACAGTTAGATATTAACACAAGGTTTTAAAAACAAAAGGTCCAGTACCGCACAATAAATCAGCTAAAAACATATCTAAATAAACAGACTTTACATATCCATACAAATCCTCGATTTCACAAATGCTTTTAAAAACCCTACTATAAAAAAGATACAGTCATCCTTCAGGAATTGGAGATACACAAGGGCTGGTCTAACATGTCTAAAATTAATCTTTTTTAAAATAGGAACTAAAAAATGCCTACGGGGAAATTCATACAATTTACAAAAAAAAACCAAAGTCCAGCAGATCCTGCGGAGACTTTCCGTCGCAGCCGCAGGGAGCTAGCACTTGAATTCTGTTAACCCCCTTAGGTCTGGCTAGCAAAAGGTGGAAGAGATTCATCCGGAACTTGGTTAAAAGGAATTTCTTGTGTGTTGACAGAGACCCCATAAGATAGGGTTCCGTCAATGGCGTTGATTTGAGCATTAGATCCGTCCGGACACTAGGTTTCTGAACCTTCTCAGCTTCCCTGTCTGCTTTCCTTCGACTCAAAAAGTCTGTCTTGGTTAATTCCATATCCTTTCTGGCAACAACATCAGGATTGGAAAATAAGTCACCCGCTCAATCCATTCAAACCCTCTTTTAATATATTTAAGCCGCATTATCTAGGGTCATGCAATCTCTTAAAAGGATTAAATCTTCGTTCAACCAACACGTTAACTAGAAAATCAGGGAACGCAGAGAAAGAGTGTTACTTAGGTAAGAGACCCCAATTCCTCGTGGACCGCTAAATTAGATGTTCCACACAGAACACATACTAAGCGTTTCAAAAAATCATTTTCCACTACCTGGAGGGAATCTGCAGCAGTGTAACTACAAATTTCACTACCATAAGTAGCTATGGTCAATCTTTTTGCTTGATACACTTGCAGCATAGCTCCTGTCGGTTTCTTTCCTATTTTAGAGGCACAGTTAAAAATTGCTGTGTTGACCCGAGCCAGATCCCCTTTTTTCCTCTGAATTAGGGGGCCCCATTTAAGTTGATCATCAAATAAAACCCCTAAGTAGGAGAATACATTTGTGCGGGGATCTTGGCAGTGCTAGCGCTAAACTGAAAACTCTTTTTCGGTTTAGCGCTAGCCCCACTTTCATGACGTAAGACTTCGAATTATTAATGGCCAGGTCCCGTTCTGTCATAAATCTTGAAAATGAGGTTAAAAGGGATTGTAAACCCATTTCAGTCCTAGATATAAGGACGGCGTCATCAACATAAAGCAGGACTGGAATGCCCCGCCGTCGTACACAGGGAAATTCAGCTCCTGTTGCCCTCAGTACGCTATCCATTCATTATATAGAAAATTAAATAAAAAAGGCACCAGGATGCATTCCTGCCGGACTCCCCTCTTAATATCAAAGTTCCTAGAGACCTGCAAATCCTGTGAGAACCTAACATTAGCTTTAGTGGAAATATGCAGGTCCTCAAGAAAATTAACAATACCGATCTCCACCCCTATTGCCCTCATAGACTGCCATAGTTTGCCCCTGTTTACACAGTCAAACGCAGATGACAGATTCATGAAGGCAAGATGGATAGATCAGAGGCGAGCAACAGTATAGTTGTTCAGTATCATAGATAAATTAAGACACTGAGCAATGGTAAAGCTTCCCGGCCGGAATCCATACTGGACATCCAACATGATCTTATGTTTATATGTCCAAGTTGATAATCTCTGTAGGAGACTGCGCCCTACCACTTTGACCACAGAATCGATAAGCGAGATCGGTCTATAACAATGGGTACTATTTCTATTACCCTTCTTAAAAATAGGGACTATAGTTGAAGAAGCCCAAGACTTGGGACAACCACTCTTTGCCGCTGCATTAAAAACTGTTTCCAATATCGGTGCCAGAATGGAGGGTCTGCCCTAAATAAGTCTGGGGGGATCCCGTCTGGCCCTGGTGCTTTATTAATAGATAGACCTGTAATGCCATCCAGGAACTCACCCCTATCAAAGGTTAATACCAGATCCTTTATGTCCCGGCTTATTATGAGATTGGGCACCTGAGGGCAAGTACCCACTCCTCCTCTGTGATGTGTGAATCTAGGGCCCCCCTTCCTGATGAAAAGGGGCCTATTCACCACGCTCCAGCACCTCAAGCTGTTCTTAAGAGTGCTTGAGTCGATCAGCTCCCTCCAAGCTTCCTCCTTCAGACTACCCTTTCCCTTGACCAAAGCTGCCTTATAGTCCTTTTGACAAGCACATACCTCGGACTGAATTCTCGGTTTGGCTGACAGGGCTTTGATCAGCCTTTTTGCTGCTCTAGAGCAGTGGGAGTCGAACAATCTGGGACCATGTGAGGCATTTCTGCTAGCTGGGACATTTGAAATTTCACCGACTTCTCGCACTAACGACTCGTATGCTTCAAGAACCCGATTAGGAGGGGCACCCTCCGTAGTGCATAATAATACTTCTTGGGCACAGGATGATTTTACTTCATTATGAAATTTTACAGGGGATACCTGAGACCATTTTAATCTACACTTGCCATCCATTGGTCCCAGTGCACCCCTGGATGAGAAAACCCTAGTCTTTGCTGTTAGTGGTCCCGTTATGTAAACTGTTAATGGGTTATGATTGCTTAATTCACTCTCCATGATGCCAAAGCCATGGAAGGAGAATTGCAATGAGGAGGAAATCAGAATAAAGTCAATAAATGACCCTCTACCGTGCCCTTTAAAAGTTGGCTGAGCTCGTCATGACCGTTGCGCCTCGTGGGGATAATTCCCCTGCTGTGCTGGACGTTACATTGGAACGGGCGTGGTCATGACGAGCTCAGCTCGTCATGAGCACAGTGCCATCGTGCTGCATGACGAGCCGAGCTCATCATGAGCACCGCGGCGCTGCTCACGCCCTCCCTCCCCCCCAGCACAGCAGGGGAATTAGCCCCGCAGGTAAGGGGTTAAAGACAGCAGGGCCACCAAATCCAATTTATTCATCATATTATACAACAGTTCCTCTAGATGTGATGTTCAAAATGAAAACCCCTCATACGTGGGCTGCCCAGCTCAGAGATGCAAGATAATGCTGGGTTACCACAGAGGTGTATATTAAAATCCCCAGAAACCAGGAGCTTATGTAAACTGAGTCCCAAAGATTGTCTTATGATCATTCCCAAAGTGGTGATATTACAGGCCTCATATGGATAGGCTACAGAGTTATAAAAATTAACAATCTCCCATCTGTAATCTCCCTTTCTTACTGACAATGCCAAAATTCCAGGATGGGTAGTTGGTATAACCTGAATCTGGCAGTCAACAGCTACCGATATATATACAACTCGACCACCCTTTGGTCTTCCACTCACCGATGGGGTAGCTGGAACAAAAAAAGCCTTGTAACCTTCCAGAAATAGGTCACAGAAACTGACCATGTTTCCTGAAGGCTAATTACTGTAAATTGCCTTACATATTGTACCCACAGAGGGTCATGAAGCTTGTTAGCCAAACCAGCAATGTTCCAGGATAAGAAGTTGTTAGGACTAACATCTAAAGACCTTGAAGCTGCCTCCCCTGGGAACTCAGTGAGAACAACCAGATCCAGCTCAAGGGTTAGTCAATCACAATCCTCCAAACCTGTAAAAGCAGCAAATGGTTGTTTGATGTCAATAAGAGGTCAGTGCCGAACTGCCGGTCTAATTCCGAGGGTGGATAAACCCTGGAAATAGGCTGTTGCCAAAATGCTAATCTACTTGATCGCCCACCTCCGGGGAATACTCTGGGGAAATTTTCAATCATATCCCTCGGCGGACCTGGCTTATAGAAGTAACTCAAAGGTAAAACCCTAATGACAGATCCCTGTAAGGGGGAGAGGCCATTATCCCCAGATAATATACGGGCAGCAATATGTGGGTTGTCAAAATTTACAATCGTGCAGTCGCCAGAACCTATTTTGTGTGTGTTCCATATCCAGCTGACCCTACGAGCCATGAGGATGTTTCTAGTCAGACCGACACCTAGGGTAGTGTTATGTATAAACCAGTGATTTACTTTGTTTATGGGCTGCCCATAATCTTCCTTAACCCCTTTGGAGAGGGAGGGGACACTCCCGAAAACCACTACATATGGGGTGGATTCGGGTGGAAGGTCGATAATAGGGAGACTTGCTAACTGTGTGTCCCTTCCCTCTGGCCTTCTTGCCTTGTGAGACACAGATGATCCTGCTCTAGTAGGGGACCGGCATGACATTTCTGTAGTATCTACCCTATTAGTTCTAATGGTTTTGGAGCTGCTCTTATTCACCACCTCACTATTCACAGCAAGCCTCTCCGCTGAGCCTACCCCTACTCTTTTACACCCGGTGGCAATGAGGTGTTTACCAATTTTTGTGCTAACTGACCCTGTATCCAGCGGGTTGCGGCCCACCAGCCGCTCTAATTTTAGCAACCTAGCTTCTACAAAACCAATTTTTTGAATAATTGGATCCAGTAAAGTAGACATCATGGTTTCCAACCTGCCCCAAAAAATCACCTCCTGCGTACTGTCGATGGATTGCCCCAACATTATCTGGTTCATCTGAATAGGGAGACCCTCTTTACAAGCATTCGTGGTTGGCATAGCTATTGTCTTCCTTCCAGAAGTGCCCTGGGTAGATTTATTTATATAGGTAAATCCCTGCTACTTCCTTCTCACAGGAGGCGGATCAATAGAACCAGTTTACTTCAATTTTGCCTTCTGCCCTCTAGTTGTAGTTTTAGATTTAACAGGGCTAGGTTCTTGCTCCAGAGGGGAGCAAGAGTCCGAGCCTCTCACCATATCTGGATCACCGAATGAAGACTGGCTCAACCTGGATAAGGAAGCATCCTCCTTGTTTAAGACCATTAGAGAATCAGAAATTGCGGGGGTTAGAGAGAGTCCACCTTGTGAAAGGTGGGGTTCAAGAGATAGCCTACGTTCGGTGAGTTTTATTTAATTAATGAGGGCTGATTCTGCCCTCCGGATAAAGGCATCTAAAGTTCCTGCCACACTTTTCCCCAGGATTGGCTTCTGCCTATTCATATTGACTATCTCAGAAAATGCTAAATTAATTTATGTAGGACTCTGCAGGAGTACTAAGTTGAGTTTGGGACAACGTGTCTTGTGCAATGTACAAAGTGCAAAATGCAATACAGTACTCTGAAACCAACTCTAAAAACTTCAGCAAGGTAATGTGATAATGCATATATGTTGTTTAGCAGCAATAGTATGAAAACATATAGTCCAATTGATGACACGAAGGTACAAGGATCAATGCCAAACCCTAGATCAAAGTGCCTAGTGCAACAATACAGTACTTAAGGCATAAACCAATACAATATCAACAATAAAAGGTCATCAGGGCAATATATTTATGCTATAAGTGCAAAAGTGCGAATAGATGGCAGTAATATAAAAATATAAAAACAATATAAAGAAGCTGAGATACCATGTGCGGAACAGGCCCTAAGTTTAAAATACAAAGTCTAGGCCCTTATAGTTTTTTATGGGCAGAGTCACAAGTGGACCTGATAAAGTATAATATAAGTGGGTTAAACTGTTAACAAAGGGGCACCAGTGCTACCAGAGAGCTCAAGAATGGCAGTACCTTCAAGTGGAAAAAAGTACCTGCGGCAAACTCCGTCACTGGTCTGAGACCCAGATCCACAGATGAAAAGGGGGTGGCCCTGCCCTGCCTCTTCCTGGCTATGATGGGCGTAGACAGGCCCGCCCTTGGCCCGGGAGGGCTGCAGTCTTTTTATCGTGCCCCTTGGCACGATTTCAGCTGTGGGAGAGCGTGTGCCTCTGTCAGATGTAGGCGTTGTAGGCGTTGTTGACCCGTTCCCCTTACGACCATGAATTGTAGAGAACAGCCATTCATTTCACAGCGGCAGCGGAGGCTTCACGATAATGCCCCCAGTCCGGTAAGCGTCCCACGCTGCCGGACGGCTGCTGTCTTTTTATCGCGCCCCAGGCGCGATATCAGCTATGGGAGAGTGTGTGCCTCTGGGAGATGTAGGCGTTGTAGTAGGCATTGTTGTGCCGTTCCCCTCACGGCCAGGAAATTTAGAGAACAGCCGTTCACCTCACGGTGGCAGTGGAGGCTGCACGATAATGCCCCCAGTCCGGTAAGCGTCCGGTAAGCATACTTCCATGCCTCTTTTCCCTTCTCCTCTATATATTTCCTTCACATCCTTTATTTACTTTTACTTTTCGCCTCCTTCCCCGTCTCTTTCACCATCCTCCTCCTCAATGAGCAGCCATCAGGCTCCAAGGAGCACATGAGCTCTTCTCGTGGCACGAATGGCATCTCAAACACTAGTGGGTTTTCACAGCTGGACACTCCTGGCTCAGAGTGCTCCAGGCTCTTGTCAGGTCTGCCCATGCCACGTTCAGACCCGCAGTTGGACTTCCTGCTTACAGTCTTTGGCCTGCGCCCCAATCAACCAATCACAACTGCTCAGTTCCAATCACGACAAGGCTGTATTCGGAATGAATTTGTGACATCATAACTAGTGCCCATGTAATTCTGAGTTGTCAGCCCCATTTGGGCAACTTGTACTTCACACAGTTTTGAGTGATGAAAACTGAAATCCCCCTGTGAATTACCAGCGGACAAACATGTGGGAATGAGTGCAGAAACATCAATTGAGATTCTACAAAAAAAAACTTTCCATTCCTGTTATTCCCTACCCCTGGAATTACTGGGAGCACCAGAAACGTTAATTCCACTGTGGTAGGAATAATGGATATTCATTCAGGCAACTCCTAAGGAGGCCCTAGGATGCAAATTATAGTTTGATATACGACAGTAGCCTTGCTTGATCTGAAGCAGCATTTCCAGTTAGGGAGGGCGTTGCACCTCAGAAATTCAATAAACTGAGAAAGATAAAGGGTGTCTAAAGGTTGTAAACAACCCTTAGCACTATGCCATTTTTATGTCTTGTAGAATGACTGCTGAAGAATGCAGTATTTATGAGGTCACGTGATGGGTGGTATGTTTTATATACCTACAAAATATGTTATGTGTTGTTATATCTGTGGCATTCTTGATCCAGACAAAAGGCCATCCATTGTTCATCATGAAACACTTTGCATTTTTTCCCTATCATGTTACCCTGACCTCTGATGCCCTACTGTCTCATGTGAAAACACTGCAGGGCGTTCTCCACTTTCAAATGAACAAAGATCCCGAATTGAGGGCCATATAAAAGTCACAATGTTTGCTCAGGTGTCTCCCGAACATCTGATCACTGAAGGCGAATTAGTGGTTCAGGGACCAAAAAATTCCACATACCATCTACCTGAAAGGGACACAAACACACCACCAAAATGTAAATCCCTAACTAGGTAGGCTTGTATCAATGGAAGCTCCTTTTAGTTGTTAGTCCTTATGGCAAGTGGATTGGAAACTTCTGATATGTGCGGTAACTACTTGGAATTATGCATTTTGTGTTTTGTTTTGTGTCGGTACATACTGGGTGAGACAAAAACTGCATCTTCCCCAAAATTTAGATAGGTCAAATTTACCTGGTAAATACAGTGACTTGCAGATTTTGGTGTAGTATGCACCAAAATCCTCACTTGATGTCTCATTTGGGAGCAAATTTCCTAATAGGTGAAAATTAACAAAGATAATACATTCTTTATGCATTGGTGTCAGTTCTTATTAGAAGAGGAGTTGGACTAATGGCAAGGGCGGTGGACCTCGAATCTGAAGAACTGGGTTCGAGTCTCAGCAAAGACGCTGAACATCCTGTGATTCTGGGCAAATCACTTAATCTCCCCGTGCCTAACAAAAATTTTAAAAAATCAATGTGTCCTCATGTAACACAACTGGTGCTATGTAAAGCGCTCTGATACCCGATACCTTCGGGTCAAATTTGCGCTATATAAAACTCTGTAAAATAAAAATAAAATACCTAGAACTGGCCGCTTATAATGAGGATCTTTGTGTTTACACATTTCTTGGATATTGAGCTCCAGAATCAATATTAAACAGTACAATATTAATACAACGTCACAACCACAGTGATAAAGCAATAAGCCCAAAAATACTAGTCTGCACTAAAAAACTACTTTTTAGCAAAAAAATAACAATTATGTATGTCACATAAGCAAAAGTGAAAAAGTTTAGTTAGTTATACTCACACACGTGGACATCATTAACCACACTAAACAGACCTCCATAGACTACTGTCAGGATGTGGGAAGCCTCGAAATTTTAGACCCCCTACATTTTTACTTTAACCAGGATGCCCACATTTACTGGATCGGAGAAGGAGTTGAACCTCAATTTCATGAGCCAATATGTCCATGCGTAAAAGCACCTTCCCAAAACATCAAAATAAGGAAGATACAATCAAAATAATAAATGGGCCGACTCTATAACTAAGTACTAGATCAATAGAAAAGGTTAAAGGGTTTTTATGAAATAATTAAAAAAACAAATGGTACAGAGACAATGCCATAAAGGCTTTCAATGAAATGTATTTATTTATTTATTTATTTTTTAGTCCTCATATGCCAGAAGATATTCTCGGAGCATATTTAATCAATACCATCCGCTGCACAGCAGATGAACCCCAGTATATGTTATGAACTCCGAAGAATTTATTGAATGCGCTTTCCGCAGATACCCTAATAATAAAAAGGTCAATTCAGTTCTTCTAACTTGCCAACCATGGAACTGATCCTAGGGTATTTTGTTCTGCAAAAAGGCATAATCATTGGACAATTTTAAGTCAATGCTACAGCTTATCCAACCAGGCAATGCAAGGAATCCAAAAATGTTTTTTCCTTTTCCAATCTGCCCTATCTAAATTCAATGTATGTTTGATTGCATTAATCCAATCTAAATATGTCGGTGCGGTATCTTTTAACCAGGATTCACAAATTTCTCTACGAGCGAGTAAAATGTAAATTGATACTTGTATAGCGCACTACTCACCCGCAAGGGTCTCAAGGCGCTTGTTCGAATACCGCTGTGGAACCCATCCTGCCTTTCCCTGTGAGGGGTCCACTCCTGGGCACCCCCAAGGTGGAGGCCAGGCATCCTTAGCGTTGTGGGGGCCGTTGTGGAGATTAAGCAAGCTATTGCCCAGAGTTGCAGAGTGGGACTCCATGATTGGAATAGGCACCGAGGCGAGAATTATCAGGTCTGTGGAATTTTGAGCCCAAGACCCGCCGAGGTGGGGAATTGAACCCTGGTCCCGGGCTAGACCTCTGCATCAGGGTTTGCCGCTCTAACCATTGAGCCACACTTCTATATAATTAAGTATAACGATAACTTATTAACATCTCGAGAAAGTGACTCACAATTAGAAAAAATACCAAAAAAGATTAGTGTTACGCTCACCTGTATATCGAAATTAAACAAAACTTTCATACCTTCAGATACCGCACACCAAAAATTATGCAAGACAGGGCATGTTAAAAACATGTGAAGATCATCCGCTTTTTCCTGCTGGCACTTTGGACAGCAGGGGGTAGTACCTTTCGAACTTAGCAGGGGACCAATATACTCTGTGAAGAAAAAACAAATGGTTGCATTTTAAATTGGCAGGAGATACTGTAGTGTGTAGTGAGTCAAAGGATACTTGCCATAACTCCTCTAGATCTGCATCCGGAACGTGGTCTCCCCACAGGTGGACTGGCAAGGTAAAATCGCTATCCTCTGCTTTCAGGATAGTCCAATACAGAGTTGCTGTCTTTACCTTCCTGCTCTTCCCCCAAAGCAGATTCTCCAAGACATTTGTTACTCCCACTTCCGATCCCACAGCCTCACTCCAGATCTTTATTTGAAGATATTTAAACTTTAGGTTGTTTTCAGTCAAAATGGAGACTTCTTCCCAGCATAGCAACGACACCTCGGGCATTAGTTGGAACCAGTATTTTATATCGGCAGCCAACAAAGGTTTTGCAAGGATATCCTTAGTCCACTCTGGAGAACCAGGGGATTTCCTTACTCTTGCCCAAGTAAAAGCCATGTCCTTCAGCAGCTTCAATCGGACCTTTTTAAAGAACCGCGGGTCCCCAAACTTATATAAGAAACCATCAGATCCCCCTTTAATTTCTGTCAACATTTCCTTGAACATTTTGCCTGCTTCTGATCCATCTGGCTTGTTAAAAAGCATTATCCCTGCCTTAAGTAGCAATGTCCACGCATAAAGCTTCAGGTCTGGGGCACACAAACCACCTTTGCTTTTTTTTTTCTCCGCAGCTTCCTCTATGAAATCCTAATACCCTTTGATGCCCATACAAAAGAATTCAATTTAGCTTGGATTTTACTTCACTCTTTCTCTGTGAAGTGGGTCTCTTGGAGAATAAAAATCTGCTCAGGCGCATCTTTCAGGTACTGAAATATCCTCTCCCTTCTGTGCTTTACCCTCAGACCATTTAGATTCCATGTTAAGGCCTTCAGGTATATATCCTGGGCTAACCTATGCTGTGACATTGCTTCCTTGATAGATGGTATATTCGATTAAATAACCTACATTGGCGAATCGGACATTTTTTTTTTCATTTTTTACCCACATGCTCCCCACCCAGTGCCCGGCTTCCATCCTCCTGATACCCCACCCTGTCCACTGCCCCTCCCTAGTGCTCCCCTGGAGAACCGAGGCTTCCACCGCAGTAGCTTGTTTGATGAGTTTAACTACAAACTCAGTAATATTGTTACCTTCCGCCCCTTCCGGAACATTCAAAAGACGGAGATTATTTCTCCTCTGGGCATTTTCAATAGATTCTAGTTTTTCCTGATATCCCTGCTCACGTTGTCTTAAGTCATCGATTTTCTTTGTGTGTTGAAGGGCCAGGGTTTTCAGATCTGTAACTGTAGATTCTAGAGCCGTAGTTCTAACAGCTAATGCGTCAAACTTTTCCTCTAGCTTTTCACAATATGATTTCATTTCTTGTTGGTTCATCTGCGAGACCTCAAACCCATTTCTCATCTCATGGCTTAGTGACTGGAGAATCAGCAAAACAGATTGGTCGCTGGGAGCCCCCTCATCATCTTCGTCCTTTGCCTCAGTACCCAGATTGCCCCTCCTTAAAGAAATACTCCCCTGGGTCTTAACCTCTCTATTATTAGGCAGAGACTATTTTACTTCCTTAGATATTGAATCGTCGTTATTAGATAATGTTGATCGGTTTTGAGAGCTAGGTATGTTGCCGCTCGAGCCCGGGCTTTGCATGTCCTCTAAGTCGGCTTGTTCTTCCAATGGCTGATATCTGTTAGGGCTCAAAAAGCCCTCCAGAAATTTGGAAACAGTGGAAACAGGACCACCCGGACAAAGGTTTTAATTCAAGAGTAGGAGGAATTACCTTAAAATATTGTTTAAGCGAAGGTGCAGGCTTGGCCCTATGTAGAACTTCTTGAGAGGTTGGATTTTTAAAACTACTCTTCTTCAATTTTAGCTTGGCTTTGGATGAAACGGGGTTTTTTGCTATAGATGCCGATGCTTTATTTTTGTGCAAAGCAGAATCTGCGGAATCTTTTTTTTATATAATTGCAGGTGTTAAAATGTTAGGCGCTACTGCCTCTTGTTTCCTAGCTTTACTTCTGAGGGTATATCTAGAGACAGATACTCTTTGTAAGTTTCTCCTGGAAATAGGCAAAATGTCTCCAGCTACAGCATTTATTCCAGTGTATGGAATAGAATCAGCACCCCTGATGGATTCTGGGGAAGAGAGTCCATAGCTATTCGTGAACCCCCGGCCTCGACCCGTATGAGAAATCCTTGAGGCAACACTGCGACAAATTCTCACCGCCCACGCTGCTCTAGCCCACTGCGCTAGCCCCCCTTCTGCCCCGCTGCATTGTCGCCCCCTCACCTCCTCCGCATTTACCGTGGGTTCTCCATGACCAATGGCGGCATTCGCCGCGGTGCTCCCGAAGGTTCCCGCCAGGTCCTCACCCCTGAAGACACCGAAATCGATGAAGAAAACCTCTCCCCGGAGCGTGGGCCCAGCCGCAGTGCCACAACAGCGCACCGAAGGCCACACAGCCTCTGAGCCCACGAAGACACACAGAGAGTCCCAAGGTACTAAGCCTCTGCAGCTGAAGACGCCAAAGCTACACACGATGAGTTTCGCAACGATCCGTCTCACCACATTAACCCGGCTTGCATAAACTGTTAGCACAGGGAAAACAGAGAAAACAAACGATTATCCTCAAGATGCCATCCGGATATCACGGAGCCTCCCGACTAGCTACTGCTGCTAGCTGCCATGCTCTCCTCCCTTTCAATGAAATTTATGCAGAGAATGCAAAAAATAATACATTTTCATAAGTCCCAAATGGCAGCAAAATCAGGAAAGAAACAGCCTGTATCACTAACAGATTAGGAAAGTTTCTCACCCCAAAAACCAGTATTTTTTTAACATTATTTTCACAAATGTTTTATATGGACAATAATGTGTTATATGAATGAATAGGCAGAGGGAGCCAGCAGAAGGACCTTGATGTATCAGGTTCTGACTGAAAGTTAATCGAGAGCAGAACAACAATGACAGTGGAACAAAACCAGTAGATCTCCTCTTGACTGCATGCAGCAGAGTTTGCGAGGAGACAAGGGGGCAGGGGAGAAAAGCACGAGTAAGAGGGGTGGACAAGTTGGCATTTATGTCTTATCTGAGGCCTAATTAACACATGTAATTAAAACACACTTCCACATATGATAGGGAATTAGTTTTTAAAGCACCAGTACTATTTCAGTGCATTAATGCATAATCGAGTGTGAACATATTTTCTGGTCATTGTTAATGATGCACAAAAATATAAATGCATAAAAATCTTTCTTAGCTGTTACCTGGCACACACGGTAGGTGCTGAGCATTTGATATCTCTATAAGAAATGATTGTGACACCTGATGGTGCACTAACCAGTCATATTTGAGAATGTATAGATGTCATTAAAAGATCATTTAATATATGCCTATTTGTCTCACTCCCTTAAAGTTGTCCACATATCTGATAGTTCCTCCCCTGTGCCTCTAACAGTGACATCTATGAAAATCTCCATATGATAGTGGCTCAGGGAAATTGTTTCCAGCTATATTTGTTATGTCATGCTATATGTAGTTTTATAGTACACAAGCTGAGGTTGGTATGGACTGCAGCACTTTTGGTAGTCTGTGAGTTATATGCTATGTTAAGTGCATTTGTGTAGAACATTCATACCAGTTTTATGGTTCTAGGGTGCTTTTGGAATCTAGTCAATCTTTACAGTTATGGGATTCTCGTTGAGCATTGCCAAAGTGGTCTATTGATATTGTGTTTGGCTGTGTTTTCTATGGTTTATTTGCGAAAAGATGTACTCTTGAGGTGCACCTACTCAGCCACCATGACTGTACGAGGAGCCGTTTCTGACATTTTCTTTAGGAGGTTCTGGGCATTCTTTACAGTTCTCAGATTCTCACTGAATAGAGTAAAAGTTGGTATTGTATTTGGTTGTGTTTCCTATTGTATATATCATTTATATGTGAAAGTATGTTTTCTTGAGGTACAACTACTTTAGCCACCTAAATGGCTGTGAGCCCTGTTTTGCACATGAATCTAAAAGGAGTTGTGTCTATGTATTATAGGAGGTTGTGTTAGAGTTGAGTGACACCTCCTGACAGCCATTTAAGGCTTACATGAGTTGTGTTGAGAGCATGTGTTGAGAGCATATGTTCTGTTGTGCACTGACTTTCCAAACAGTTTAGAGATTTCCATTGTGGACCGGAGTCTTATATGGAATGGAAAGAAAGTGTTATTAGTATTATGATTGGTTATTTGTCAGTTCCATTGATATGTGGATGAAAGTGCATGGCATTTGAAGCGTGAGGCCAGAGAGCGCTAGCGAACTCACATCTTCAAAGCGGTAGGTCTGCCTGTTGCTCATTAGAAGTTTACTTGCATGAGACAGTTGGTAGCAGCGAGTGCTTTTTGGACAATCAATAGCATATTTGTGCTAGGTTGGGTGAATGTTTGGAGCTCTGTCTGAATAATATATTGTGTGTATAGTAGTGCATGGGGTGTCCAGGCTGGGTGGTGATTTTAGCACAGTGAGAGCCAAATGAAACTTATTGCGAGTGGCCTGCAGTAATCCCTGTAGTTACCTTCCCTGAGAAACAGGGCCGGACTGACCATAACAGACACCAGGCGTTTTTCCAGTGTCTGGATGGGTGGGGTCCAGTTTTGGACCGGTGGGGACCGGTTTTGATACAGGTGGCCGACTTTGCATCAGTGCTGCAATTCCGGCCCCTGTACCAAAAGCAGCAAAAGTGTTTCCACCCCCGCACCCACCCCACCTGCGGCTGGTCCGACTCAATTGCCAGGGCTCGTTTGCGTTCCCAGTCCGAGAAATACCATCAATAATGGTCCTGGTACTTCCACAGGTGGTGAAATAAAAGGGATTATCAGCCTGATTCATCAAGCTGATTTGCGCTCGCAAAGGGCCAGATTCTGAGAATCTGGCCCTTTGCGAGTGCGATTTTTGCATTTGGGATTCATCATCCCAAATGCAAAAATCTCTATTACCGAAATCGCATATTTGCGAGGAATTGGATTGGAGGAATCTCTAATAGAGATTCCTTAAATGCAATTCATCAACCAAATAGAAATAGCGAAATCGCAATATTTGGTCTCAATTTACCACCAGGTCTGACTTGGTGGTAAATTGCGTAAATAGTGTAAAAAGCACTTTAGTGCATTTTTTTCTTTTGCATGTTACACACACACATGTCCTTTGGACATGTGTGTGCGCAACACCTGTTCAAATGTGCATTTTAGGGGTGCTACAGGGTGTCCTTTGGACACCCCTGGCACCCTTAAAATCGCTATCTGATTTGCGAGTAGCAAATTGCTACTCGCAAATAAGGGATACTCCCCATTCATTCCTATGGGCCTTTTGGCCCATAGGAATGAATGGGGAGGTATTCCTTTTTTTGCGAGTAGCAAATTGCTACTGGCAAATAGAGAACATGTAGGAATCGCTATTTATTTAGCAATTCCTACATGAATACCGTTTTGTGAGTCCTCAATAGCGAATCGCTATGATTCGCTATTAGGGGCTCGCAAAACGGCCCCTTGATGAATCAGGCTGTAAATGTTTTTGTGAATAACAAGTGGGAATTTTTTCCCAACACCAACTCTCTCTTTTTTCCCTAGTGTTTCACAGAAATATTTTGGCTACTGAATGTGTGAAACAAAGAGTACTTTTCAATTTCTGATTGGGTAGATGACTGCTGTTACTCTCCCTATCAGAATTAAGAGACCGGTTGGTAAGATGCATATATGGTGTATCTGTGCTGCTTTTGATGTGTGCACAATGTTCTTAGTAAACTGTACTGTTGAATTTGTGTATTGGGTATGTTACTAGAGAAGAGTGCCATTGTTGGGCATGGTGGCAACCAACGTCATTTCAAATTAGTGCTGTGGTTGTGTGTGTAGTGTTCTGGATAACGTGTCATGTTGAAAGATTGTGTTGGTCCAAACCCACAATGGTTTCTTAAAGCGGGAGTAAAGCTGGAGACCAAATATGCAAGGAAATGGAAGGTTGGGGGAAGAGGGAGGTAGTGCAGTAACAGTAAAACGGAGGTCAACAAAAATAAAGAACTTGTAGACAGATTTACAAAGCTTTTTCCAATTAACAAAATTGAGATTCTGTAACTTATTACTGAATCACAATTTGTGTTTTCTACCAAATACAGATTCAGTATTTGGAAGCTGTTTTTCTTCCAAATACCGAATCAGAATGGTATGTTTTATTGTTTTGCGACCAAATTACTGTCACAAAACAGTAATACTTTACCGTCGGTTTAAAACTGGTGATAACTCATTCTCAAACGCAATGAGGTCCCTTGAAAACCTCTTCCCCTTTGAGAATGTTAAAAAATATATTTTATAGAGCAAGTACTGGTCCCACGAACCACAGCCTACTCTGAAAAAATGAAACTGCAAAAATGTGTTTTTTCTTTTTAAACGCATCCTGGGCTGCATTAAAAATATAT
This sequence comes from Lissotriton helveticus, assembly GCF_964261635.1. Lineage (NCBI taxonomy): Eukaryota > Metazoa > Chordata > Amphibia > Caudata > Salamandridae > Lissotriton > Lissotriton helveticus. The sequence continues at coordinate 1,099,080,078 of NC_136068.1, forward strand.
AGCTTTATTAAAAAGCAATCACAAACATGGTGATCTCCTGACATTCCTGTGGGCTCAACCATCCCTGTGATGGCTACAACTCGTAATGGGTGCCAAATAGTGGCCTATCTCATTAATATGCATGAGGTGGGTCAATTTGCGAACCACAAGGAATCGCTAATGAAGCTCAAAAGAGTTTCATACATTAGAAATACCAATTTCCAAATTATATTTCAGAGGGAATTGCAATTGGGAAATCGGTATTCCTAATGTTTGTACATCGGGCCCGTAGTTCTTAAAGAAGAGAGATGGTAATGTGTGGAGAGGGTGGGTGTCTGGCGAATACTGGGAGGTGGAAAGTGATGGAGCAATGTTTCATACGAACAGAAACTTGCTCGGATTCAATCCTCTCGAAATAACATGTAACGAATTGACTAACATGTTTTGTAAATTCTAATAATTGCACTACATGATATTTCTCTTGTGTAGGGGAAGCTTTCATATGTGCTTTACTAACCAGTAACCCGAGTGTCTTAAAATGGCCGCCGAAAATGCGGAAACTCTTCTGCGTATGCGTCTATTGCATCTACGTAGTATGACATCTTTGCTTTTGGTGGGAATTCTTTGCAGCTGCGCAGTACTGCCTAATATGGCCGCTTTAAACTTCACATGCTAATGCATATGCTTCTGCTTAAACTAAACCTTGTGTGTTTTGCTTAACTGCTAATGCAATAGTTAAAATACATTTATGGGGTTAGAGTAGAAATAAGTGGTATACAGTGCATTCATTTATTTTCGTATTTTAACATGTCCTTCTTTGACTTTATTACTAGATTGTATTTGGGCCCGAAGGGTGTCTGTAAACTCCATTTTGAAATTGCTGCGCGTGCGCATTCGGACTCTGAAAACCTTGAAGTCCTGGCATTGAACCCCCACCAAGTCTCATTTTACCAGCAACACGCCTGGGAACCTAACCCTTTGACCCTGAGAAAGGAAGAAGAACTGCAAATTTGTTAACATTATATATTACATGAAAATAATGTTGCTGGGTGGAATAAAAGACATGGGAAAATAATGGGCGGGAAGTTTGCTTAATTAAAATAAGGGAAAATGACTTCATACTGGTATGGTGTGATGACCTCTCCCTGTCTTGGTGACCAATCAAAGAAAGGGAATACACAAATTTGCAACATTGGGGGGTGGTACATGCCTGGGAAAATGGTATATCTAAGGTAGGCTTAATCAGTTAGATTGTCCAACTTGTCACAGACCTGTCACTGACCCAACGTATGCTGAATAAGAAAAAGAAGCCGCAGACTTCAGAGGGTTGGTCGAGCACTCTGAAAGAAATATTGGGGATTTTGTTGAAGGAGAAGTCTCTGTCCTAGAGAAGGGGAACAGGAGTAGCTGCAGAGAGGGGCGTAACGCTGGTGTTGCACGTAGCGGAGGTCATCTGTCCTGTCCTGCACCTGTCCTTTCCTGTTGGCTCCTGATTAGTCAGGAGCCCTTTCTTTCCAACCCTTGGCCAGGGGTTGGTCCTCACACCATTCTAGGTAAATATAAATCTGTGTGGCATGTCCTTGTGCTGTTTCTTTTCCTTACCATTCCCAGGTACCAATGTTTAAAAATAATTTCTACAGATTTAATCTTTGATCGTTATTTTCCTACTCGAAAAGTCTTTGATCGCTCTGTGTTGGTACCTGATTCACAAAATATTGCATACATAAAGTGTTTAAAACTTCCCTGAGTCTGTGGTTATTTTATCATAAGGCGAATTGTCATACTACCTATTATTCTAACATCATGATCCAAATCACCTAAGTGATTAAAGTAAGTATAAGTGACAAGGTATTGGTAAGTTGTGGTATTCAGGTATAAAATATAAACCACTGATAGGCAGGGAAAATAGATTACCGGTTTAAGGTGTGTAAGTTTATGGGCCCAGGTGAGTATGGTATTTAGAAAGATATCCTGAACTGGTAATCTCGCGCCATCAGTATTTCTTTGGTAGCAGAGCTGTGGTTAGGGTTTAGTTAAGATAGGTAGTTAGTTTTGTATTGAATTTTATTGATTTTATGTATTAACCAAAACCCCTTTGAACTGTTACATGTTGTCTGGAATTCCTCAGGGATATTGAATAGCGGGTGGTAATTGGAAGCCACACTGCAGTGAGGTTACTGTCCTTGATGAAGGAAGTGCAGATAGTTAGGTAAAACTTGAAGCACTCGTTAGGGATTATTTCTCGTATAAAAGTGAGAGTGATTGATAGCAAAAGAGTTCGCTGGTGAACCTTTGGTCTTATATCACCTAGAAAGGGTAAGTCTGAAGCGGTAGCAAGTTATTTTTGTTAGCGTGAAGAGTAAGCGGAAGAAGTTTTACTCGTAGTGTGTGAAGGGTAAATGGAAAAGTTTTACTCGCCCTGAAAGAAATTTTCTTTTCTTTGAATTTAGTCAATCAGGCACAGTAGCGAATGTTTTTATGTTGTCAACTAATGAAATGTGTAGTTAAATTGCAAGAAATTGAGTTATCGTATTACCTTGCAAAGGAGGGGTCAGTTGCGGGCGCTGCACTGATGTCACTGAGAGCCGCGCTGGGATTGGTAGAAACAGCAGGTGTGTAGCAGAGGAAAAATTGTAAAAGAGGGGTGAGTGCAGAGAGCAAGATTCACGTCATAGAAAAGACGCGTAAGCATTGGTTAACACAGTTCTGTTAATCAAATGTTGATTGGAAATTAAAATAAGAGACGCGCTGTTATTGTAGATATTTCTTTTTTGAGAAGTAAACAATTGATTAAATTGTAAAAATAGAATTTTCAATATTAATAGATAGTGGTAATTATATGTGGAGCTTTGATCCAACAATTATAGGTACTCGTCCAGATAGAAGATACCTAGGTTTTGCCTAAGAACAGTACATTAGAGGACGACCAAACATCATGTACGGAGAAAAGAGAAAAAATTTAATTTATGCAGAAAATCTAAAAATTTTTTTTTTAAAAATAAGCCTGTTAAAACAAGAGAAGGTATTATTATTCCACCTCCGAAAACGCCCGCATCATACATGATGATAGAAAGAGGCTACCACACTTGTGTATGATTAGAACATTGGATAGAGTACACAAAAGATGATGGAATATTAGCATTCCCAGAGTGCAGAACTTTTAATGGAAGAATTTTACACAATTGCGAACATGTATGAATGAATTAGAACCTAGGAAACCAAGGCTTTTGAGCTAGATAGATCTCGATGTGACAGGAACTTGAGCTAGATAGATCTCGATGTGACAGGAACTTGAATAAGTTTGACCCTAGATTTTCTAGAGAGACCCGAGATAAGCAGATGAAACAATAGAGACAGTCTATGATAGTGGAAGGATTATATCCTGTATTTAGCACAGAAGAATCGACAGGAAGTAAATGTACCTAGAAAACAAAACTTTTAGGGACTAGTAATGGAGATTTTGAAGATGATTATCTTGAAGACCTATTAATGAAAAATCCTCCACCTTATCAGGAAGAAACAAATAGAATTAACCCTAGTGCTCCATTTCTAAAAACACCCTTGGTTCCACAGGTTGTACACAGGTTAGAAAGGGTACTTCAAGAAAAAGAAAGTGAAGCAATACATAAAAACAGTGAGTTAATTCAGAAAATAGCTCAATTAAATACACGTCCTGAAGCACTAACGATTCCAGTGACTATAGGTCCTGTAGTTCCATTGTATGGAGATAAACAAATCGGTCCTAAAACTCCCGTTCTGACCACACCAATCATACAACCTAGAAAAGAAAATATAATAGTTGATGATCAAGCAAGTGAGTATGAATCAGTAATTTCACTAATGGATTTGCCCATAAGAGAGCCAATGAATGATTCATTTAGAAAAGCTACCCCTGGATGCTCAAGAGAGGTACAGATAGAAACATCTATAGGAACGAAGAGTGCCACTGTAGTTACCCCCGAAGAAATAGAAAGATGGACACGAGATATAGAAAAGGCAAAATCTCAGCCAAAAGTATTAGATATTTTTAAATTAAGGGTAGAATTGGAAGAAATGGTAGCTGGAAATGTAGGGCCTTGAAAGATTGAATTATTTTAGTGAAGAAGAGTTATTATTCATATGTAGAAGCATCACCCGAAATACAAAAATATTCCATGAGTAATTAATGAATTTGGCCTCAGAAATGGGAATTGACATAGGCAAATCAAAAGTATTGCAGAAGCTATATGGAGCAGAATTTTCTGATGAAGATTTAGAAAACATGAATGTGTCAGGAAGAAAATTGCAGATAAAAGAATTATTGTCATTATTACAGAAATGGGGAGACTTAGATAGATGGAAAGCCAGATGGACAAAGAAAAAGGAAGAAGCACAGGCAAATCGAACGACTTCCGAATATGTAATGAAAGAAACAGAAAAGGTTGAAAGGTTGTGCCCAATGAGAGAAGTACCAGGAGGAGGGTATGTACATGTCCCATGGTCCCGACAAGATATTTTATCATTCAAAAATGATTTCCCAAAGCTTAGAGAGAAACCACTAGAATGGTACAGGCAAGTCGAAAGGTTTGTGAAAGTTTCAAAAGTACTGTTAAAAGTTTTAGATGATTTTTTTTATATAGTTGTTCCTTCTGACTTATGGACCGAATGTAAACTTTCAGTAGATTGGTCTAATGATGAGTACCCAAGAGATGCAAAGACAGGAGCCCCATCAGATGGTCCCCCCCAAAAGAAACAGATTGGACAAAAATAGACAGAACCACCCAAAATAAAGATTAATCTGTACACACATAATATGAACGCCTTTTACAGGTATTCAAACAGTACAGTGGATTAGAAAATATTGATAATAAGGACGTGACACATTTTGTATGTCGGTTTGTGTCTGGACTAACACCAGAAATATCACAGATGATTAAAGAGCATAAGTTATGCTGGCAGGGAAAACCTATAGATGAAATCCTCAAGTATGCAAAATACTGTGGGGATGAGATTGATAACAGGCGAAAGAAATTAGAAGAAAAATTAATGTGGGCTCAAATTAAATTAGCAGAACAACAGGAACTTCAGTTAAGTTAATAGGCAAATAATCAAGGAAGAGGGGGAGGTCAAGGTGAGAGCAGTGGGGGCAAACCGAGAGGGAGAATGAGCAAAGAAGAAGCTAAGAAAAAGTTTCCCTGTCACGAGTGCGGAAAATTGGGGCATTGGAAAAACTAGTGTAAACTTGTACAGAATAATAATGTCCAAACTCAAAATTTAAATCCGCAGACGCAGAATGAGGTGTCAATGACACAGCCGCAACAGGTAATGCAGAATCAATTGCCACCCGCCCCTATGCCAGATTTTGTAAGTCAAGCCAAGTACAGTGTGGACACCGGATTCCGGGAGGGAAGTGGTAAGAAAAACTCGGTAACTCAACAGTTTCTTTTACAGGATACATTTTTTGAGGAAGAGACTTACTGACTGTGCATGAGAGAGGGGGAAAGGAATGCATACCTGGCGCATCCTTACCGGTAGATCAGTCAGGTCCTTATATAGATGGAAACGTTGAGGGAAATGACATCACCTTTTTGTTGGACACTGGTGCTATCCGTTCTATTATGAAAACAGCAGACATCCCGAACCTACCCCTCTCTGGAGAAGCGATCCAAGTAGTGGGCGTCTCTAATAAACAGATTAGGACCCCTATTACCGAACCAATGGAGGTATGTATTGGTAACTTTAAAGAAATGCATAAATTTGTCGTCTGTGACTCAAGTCCTGTAAACCTGCTAGGAAGAGATTTATTGTGCAAAATGAATTGCATAATTGTCTGCACATCGGATGGTGTCGCAATTCAGACTCCTGATGAAGATGGAGTGTACAAAATGATGTTAGCCGGACAGGGAACTTAAGTAAATGACACAACTAAAAGGATGACCCTAAATGAGTTACTAGAAGAAATCCAAAATACTGTAAATCCTAAAGTGTGGTATTTTATGGGAAAAGAAGTAGGTCTAATGGCAAATGTAGACCCACTAAAGTGATCGTAAAAGAAGGTGCAGTTTATTCAAATACCCGACAATACAAAATGAGTCCAGAAATAAAAGCAGGTGTTGCAGCAGAAATTGAGCGTTTGGTTGAGCAAGGCATCTTAAACGGAATAATGAGTAGTCTCTGTAATTCAACTATAATTGGCATAAAGAAACCAAACGGCAAATATAGGGTGGTCCAAGATTTGAGGAAAATAAATAAAATTGTTGTACCATGTTATCCAATAGTACCAAATCCAGCAGTAATCCTATATCCGATACCATGGAGTGCAGGATGGTTTACTGTAATTGATTTATGTCACGCCTTCTTCTCCATTCCATTGCATCCAGACAGTCAATTTTATTTTCATTTAAACTTGACGAGCATGTTTATATTTGGAATCGTGTTCCTCAAGGGTGCACAGAAAGTTAATCGATCTTTAATCAGATTTTTAAAAAATGTCTTGAATCTCTGGTGCTGCCCAATCAGTCTGTCTTGGTGCAGTACATCGACGACTTGTTAGTAGCGTCTAAAACTCGAAATGACTGTATTGTTGACTCTTTTGCATTACTGAATCACTTGGCTGAAGGTGGACATAAAGTGTCACCTGAGAAACTGCAGTTTTGTTCCACTTCAGTCAAATATTTGGGACACTAAATAGAAAGGGGGGGTCAGAAGAATGACTTCAGAAAGAATTAAAATAATAAGAAATATGAAACTACTCCAAACTCAGAAAGAAATCAGGATGTTCCTTGGAGTTGTGGGGTATTGCATATGAATGATGGGATTTGCAGTTCTTGCAAAACCATTGATTCAACTAAAAAAGAAAAGAGCAAAGGATCCAGTTGAATGGGATGAAGAAAGCATGACAGCTTTTGTGAAATTACGTAACAGTCTATACGAAGCCCCTGCATTAGTTATACCAGATTATTCCAAAGAGTTCACATTATTCTGTGATGCAAGAGACAATTGTGCTGTTTCGGTCTTAACACAAACACTTGGCCTAATGCGATGTCCTGTGGTATATTTCTATGCCACTTTGGACCCAGTGGCATCCGCATTACCAGGGTGCTTAAAATCTGTAGCTGCAACTTACATGTGTCTGGAACAAAGTGAATCCATTGTAATGGGACACCCTGTAACAGTGTAAGTGCCACATGCAGTTGTGATTTTGCTGGCGCGAACTCGCACACAATTCCTTACTCCTAGTCGGCTGACTAAGGGGCCTATTATGATTGCGGTTTTCCCGCATCATCGGGGCCGGCGGAAGCCACCGCCGGCCCGGAGGATGCGGGAAAACCGCCGCGGAGCCTCGAAAGCCCCACCGCCATATTAGGATGGCTGGGGGGTCTGGCATTCCGTCCGCAGCTTTTCCGCCGCGGTCGCCTTCCGACCGCGGCGGAAAAGCCTTAACATGGCTGGCGGTGTCTATCAGACATCGCCAGCCATATTAGGATGGTGTAAAAGGCATGCTTTTCCACGGCGGCCTGTCTGCCGTGGAAAAGCATACAGACTTTCACTTCGGGCAACGGACCCCCTGGGTGAAGGTGAGTGGGGGTGCACATGGGGGGTACCTATGGTACCCCCCCGCATTTGCGTGCACAAAGCAGCAGGCACCGCGCGGTGCCTGCCGCTTTGTGCATGCAAATGCGATGCATGCATTTTTAACGTTGCGGCGGGTGCAGCTTGAAGTTGCACCCGCCTCAATGTTAAAGATAGAGGATGTGACCGCCACCCTGGCGGTCACATCCTAATCTGCTCGGAGGGAAAGCCGCAGCCCTTGCGGACGTTCCCTCCTGCTCAGGGGTCGCGGACGGACTCCAGTCTGTCCGCGATCATAATCGGCCCCTAAGTACGAATGCGTTATACTAGGTGCAGAACATTTGACAATATTCAGATGTACTGTTTTGAATCCTGCAACCTTATTATCTAATTCACACTTTGAAGAAGTAAAACATGATGTCAAACATGATTGTCTCGACCTCGCTGAATACAGTACTAAACCACGCCCAGACATAGAGGAAGAACCTTTAAAGAATCCAGAACATGAGCTGTTTGTAGATGGCTCATTTATGCGTCATGAGAAAGGAGGTTTGAGTGCTGCGTATGCTGTGTGTACATTGGCTGGAATAGTCGAAGCATCCTATTTATCAGGAGTCAAGTCTGCACAAATAAGCCGAATTGGTAGCTTTAATCAAAGCTTGCAAAATTGGGAAAAATTGGAGAGTAACCGATTACACTGATAGTCAGTATGGTTACGGGGTTGGGCATGACTTTGGCCAACTCTGGATGCAGAGGGATTTCATGACTTCTTCAGGAACCCTTATTAAAAATGGACATTTGGTAAAAGAATTAATTGAAGCAAAGTGTGCTGTTCACCAATCTGGAAACGATAAAGTGACAGCTGGTAATCGTTATGCTGATCAAGTTACCCAACATTGTGCTAAATACAAAATAGCTGTAAACAAGAAAATCGAGGGATGTGGAATCAGCTGCCAACTTATGCTACTATGGGGTGTAAGGACATGGGAGGAAGTGAGAGATTCACAAAATGAAGCAGAGCCCAAAGAAAAGGAAGAATGGGAGAAAATAGGGTGTCAGAGAAGAACTGATGATGGTGTAATAGTTTACCTGAATGGAAGACCAGTTTTACCTGACTGTATGCCTGCACCTATGGCTAGAATGTACCATGGGGAAACACACATAGGCATAGATGCAATGATAAGACTGTTTAGACAGGTTTGGTTTAATGCAAGGCTCAGGAACGTCGCAGAGAGTCTTTGCCAGCGATGCTTAATTTGTCAACAAATGAATCCAGGCAGGAAAACTGTCGTTTGTCCTGGAAAGATTGGGAAAGCAGAGAGTCCACTCATAAGACTCCAGATAGATTTCATTCAGTTGCCCGCTTGTCGAGGATTGTCATTGTTTGTTTACTTTCAAAGTGGGTGGAGGCGTACCCTACTAGAAGAAATGACAGTTTAACTGTAGCCAAACTCATGTTACGAGAGCTCATTCCTAGGTTCGGTTTCCAGTAACCATTGAGTCAGACCGAGGGTCTCATTTTAATAATGAAATAATTCGATTAATTTGTGAAGCATTCAAAATTTAGCAAAAGCGGGTCGACCGGATGGCGTCAGGGGAGATATTTCGGTACCTGCAAATATGACATGCTTTACAGACGGCTATACCGAGCTGCGAGAACATACCGGACTTGTCTCCCCTAGAAGACCGCTTGCTAGATGGGCCACTGCACTCTAAAGCAATATCCCTAACATACAAAAAACTTAGTAATAATTTACCGGACAATTTTGGCAAGCTGAAGGAGCAGTGGGAGAGAGACCTGGGTGCGATTGAGGAGGAAAATTGGCGGCTGGCCCTTATGTCACCCAGAGAAGCAGCCATCACGCTTTGGTTTAGACTGATACAACTCAGGGTTCTACACCGGTCATATATGACCGGTATCCTACTCGTGAAAATAGGTGCAAGACAAAATGACCTCTGTTTAAAGGGTTACAAACAGCAGGCTACCTTTTATCATGCACTGTGGGAGTGTCCGATAGTACACCATATTTGGGAGAGAGCCACGAATCATATGCAGTCTGCGTTGGGGAAGTCAGTGGGCCTGACGTCCCAACTAGGCTTGCTTAATATACGGGCAGATACTGACCTTACTAAAATTGAACAACAGCTGGTGACGTTGTGATGCACGTTGGTCAAAAGAGAACTGGCAAGGGGATGGGGTGGATTGACACCGCCTTCCATATCGGTTTGGCTTAAAGAACTAGATAGATGTATGATTGCGGGGAAAGAGGTTGTAAGAACTGGGGTCACCAGTTCCCCGGGGGGTAGCTTAGCTCGAGCAGGTAGGCACCCGAAAGCTTAGGTGTTAAGTGACTACACAGCACACGCATCCACTGAGACAATAAATGCACGCAAAGACTGAGACCACACCAGTGAGTTTGATTAAAAATCAAATAGCTTTTATCTAGAATAAAATGCGGGGTATTCAATTACTCAATACATTAACTCATCAAAGCATTTCATCAGGGGAGCACTTCACTATTCACTGTAACGTATCACCATAACCATTTCATTAAATGAGCAACCCTTTCATCATAACACTAAAGGCCTTGGGTCAACAGTTCCTTATGCAAGCATAAACCTTTCATCAGGCCACATTAAACATTTCATGAGGAATAACCATGTCACTGAAAATCAGGCAGGAATCAAAACATTTCCTTACCCAGGAGTCAGCAGGGCAGTAAGCTAACTCATTCATCAGAGGTAGACCAGCTATTAGTCACATTAAGCATTTAACACTTTGGGCCAGGGGACCGTTAAACCAGCACAACCAATCCCCCAACGTGGGGATAACTTCTTGAGAATTTGGGCCCCAAATGACTTACAGGGCTCTGGCCCAGTTCACAATGTCTCCAAACTCAAAATTTAAATCCGCAGACGCAGAATGAGGTGTCAATGACACAGCCGCAACAGGTAATGCAGAATCAATTGCCACCCGCCCCTATGCCAGATTTTGTAAGTCAAGCCAAGTACAGTGTGGACACCGGATTCCGGGAGGGAAGTGGTAAGAAAAACTCGGTAACTCAACAGTTTCTTTTACAGGATACATTTTTTGAGGAAGAGACTTACTGACTGTGCATGAGAGAGGGGGAAAGGAATGCATACCTGGCGCATCCTTACCGGTAGATCAGTCAGGTCCTTATATAGATGGAAACGTTGAGGGAAATGACATCACCTTTTTGTTGGACACTGGTGCTATCCGTTCTATTATGAAAACAGCAGACATCCCGAACCTACCCCTCTCTGGAGAAGCGATCCAAGTAGTGGGCGTCTCTAATAAACAGATTAGGACCCCTATTACCGAACCAATGGAGGTATGTATTGGTAACTTTAAAGAAATGCATAAATTTGTCGTCTGTGACTCAAGTCCTGTAAACCTGCTAGGAAGAGATTTATTGTGCAAAATGAATTGCATAATTGTCTGCACATCGGATGGTGTCGCAATTCAGACTCCTGATGAAGATGGAGTGTACAAAATGATGTTAGCCGGACAGGGAACTTAAGTAAATGACACAACTAAAAGGATGACCCTAAATGAGTTACTAGAAGAAATCCAAAATACTGTAAATCCTAAAGTGTGGTATTTTATGGGAAAAGAAGTAGGTCTAATGGCAAATGTAGACCCACTAAAGTGATCGTAAAAGAAGGTGCAGTTTATTCAAATACCCGACAATACAAAATGAGTCCAGAAATAAAAGCAGGTGTTGCAGCAGAAATTGAGCGTTTGGTTGAGCAAGGCATCTTAAACGGAATAATGAGTAGTCTCTGTAATTCAACTATAATTGGCATAAAGAAACCAAACGGCAAATATAGGGTGGTCCAAGATTTGAGGAAAATAAATAAAATAGTTGTACCATGTTATCCAATAGTACCAAATCCAGCAGTAATCCTATATCCGATACCATGGAGTGCAGGATGGTTTACTGTAATTGATTTATGCCACGCCTTCTTCTCCATTCCATTGCATCCAGACAGTCAATTTTATTTTCATTTAAACTTGACGAGCATGTTTATATTTGGAATCGTGTTCCTCAAGGGTGCACAGAAAGTTAATCGATCTTTAATCAGATTTTTAAAAAATGTCTTGAATCTCTGGTGCTGCCCAATCAGTCTGTCTTGGTGCAGTACATCGACGACTTGTTAGTAGCGTCTAAAACTCGAAATGACTGTATTGTTGACTCTTTTGCATTACTGAATCACTTGGCTGAAGGTGGACATAAAGTGTCACCTGAGAAACTGCAGTTTTGTTCCACTTCAGTCAAATATTTGGGACACTAAATAGAAAGGGGGGGTCAGAAGAATGACTTCAGAAAGAATTAAAATAATAAGAAATATGAAACTACTCCAAACTCAGAAAGAAATCAGGATGTTCCTTGGAGTTGTGGGGTATTGCATATGAATGATGGGATTTGCAGTTCTTGCAAAACCATTGATTCAACTAAAAAAGAAAAGAGCAAAGGATCCAGTTGAATGGGATGAAGAAAGCATGACAGCTTTTGTGAAATTACGTAACAGTCTATACGAAGCCCCTGCATTAGTTATACCAGATTATTCCAAAGAGTTCACATTATTCTGTGATGCAAGAGACAATTGTGCTGTTTCGGTCTTAACACAAACACTTGGCCTAATGCGATGTCCTGTGGTATATTTCTATGCCACTTTGGACCCAGTGGCATCCGCATTACCAGGGTGCTTAAAATCTGTAGCTGCAACTTACATGTGTCTGGAACAAAGTGAATCCATTGTAATGGGACACCCTGTAACAGTGTAAGTGCCACATGCAGTTGTGATTTTGCTGGCGCGAACTCGCACACAATTCCTTACTCCTAGTCGGCTGACTAAGGGGCCTATTATGATTGCGGTTTTCCCGCATCATCGGGGCCGGCGGAAGCCACCGCCGGCCCGGAGGATGCGGGAAAACCGCCGCGGAGCCTCGAAAGCCCCACCGCCATATTAGGATGGCTGGGGGGTCTGGCATTCCGTCTGCAGCTTTTCCGCCGCGGTCGCCTTCCGACCGCGGCGGAAAAGCCTTAACATGGCTGGCGGTGTCTATCAGACATCGCCAGCCATATTAGGATGGTGTAAAAGGCATGCTTTTCCACGGCGGCCTGTCTGCCGTGGAAAAGCATACAGACTTTCACTTCGGGCAACGGACCCCCTGGGTGAAGGTGAGTGGGGGTGCACATGGGGGGTACCTATGGTACCCCCCCGCATTTGCGTGCACAAAGCAGCAGGCACCGCGCGGTGCCTGCCGCTTTGTGCATGCAAATGCGATGCATGCATTTTTAACGTTGCGGCGGGTGCAGCTTGAAGTTGCACCCGCCTCAATGTTAAAGATAGAGGATGTGACCGCCACCCTGGTGGTCACATCCTAATCTGCTCGGAGGGAAAGCCGCAGCCCTTGCGGACGTTCCCTCCTGCTCAGGGGTCGCGGACGGACTCCAGTCCGTCCGCGATCATAATCGGCCCCTAAGTACGAATGCGTTATACTAGGTGCAGAACATTTGACAATATTCAGATGTACTGTTTTGAATCCTGCAACCTTATTATCTAATTCACACTTTGAAGAAGTAAAACATGATGTCAAACATGATTGTCTCGACCTCGCTGAATACAGTACTAAACCACGCCCAGACATAGAGGAAGAACCTTTAAAGAATCCAGAACATGAGCTGTTTGTAGATGGCTCATTTATGCGTCATGAGAAAGGAGGTTTGAGTGCTGCGTATGCTGTGTGTACATTGGCTGGAATAGTCGAAGCATCCTATTTATCAGGAGTCAAGTCTGCACAAATAAGCCGAATTGGTAGCTTTAATCAAAGCTTGCAAAATTGGGAAAAATTGGAGAGTAACCGATTACACTGATAGTCAGTATGGTTACGGGGTTGGGCATGACTTTGGCCAACTCTGGATGCAGAGGGATTTCATGACTTCTTCAGGAACCCTTATTAAAAATGGACATTTGGTAAAAGAATTAATTGAAGCAAAGTGTGCTGTTCACCAATCTGGAAACGATAAAGTGACAGCTGGTAATCGTTATGCTGATCAAGTTACCCAACATTGTGCTAAATACAAAATAGCTGTAAACAAGAAAATCGAGGGATGTGGAATCAGCTGCCAACTTATGCTACTATGGGGTGTAAGGACATGGGAGGAAGTGAGAGATTCACAAAATGAAGCAGAGCCCAAAGAAAAGGAAGAATGGGAGAAAATAGGGTGTCAGAGAAGAACTGATGATGGTGTAATAGTTTACCTGAATGGAAGACCAGTTTTACCTGACTGTATGCCTGCACCTATGGCTAGAATGTACCATGGGAAACACACATAGGCATAGATGCAATGATAAGACTGTTTAGACAGGATTGGTTTAATGCAAGGCTCAGGAACGTCGCAGAGAGTCTTTGCCAGCGATGCTTAATTTGTCAACAAATGAATCCAGGCAGGAAAACTGTCGTTTGTCCTGGAAAGATTGGGAAAGCAGAGAGTCCACTCATAAGACTCCAGATAGATTTCATTCAGTTGCCCGCTTGTCGAGGATTGTCATTGTTTGTTTACTTTCAAAGTGGGTGGAGGCGTACCCTACTAGAAGAAATGACAGTTTAACTGTAGCCAAACTCATGTTACGAGAGCTCATTCCTAGGTTCGGTTTCCAGTAACCATTGAGTCAGACCGAGGGTCTCATTTTAATAATGAAATAATTCGATTAATTTGTGAAGCATTCAAAATTTAGCAAAAGCGGGTCGACCGGATGGCGTCAGGGGAGATATTTCGGTACCTGCAAATATGACATGCTTTACAGACGGCTATACCGAGCTGCGAGAACATACCGGACTTGTCTCCCCTAGAAGACCGCTTGCTAGATGGGCCACTGCACTCTAAAGCAATATCCCTAACATACAAAAAACTTAGTAATAATTTACCGGACAATTTTGGCAAGCTGAAGGAGCAGTGGGAGAGAGACCTGGGTGCGATTGAGGAGGAAAATTGGCGGCTGGCCCTTATGTCACCCAGAGAAGCAGCCATCACGCTTTGGTTTAGACTGATACAACTCAGGGTTCTACACCGGTCATATATGACCGGTATCCTACTCGTGAAAATAGGTGCAAGACAAAATGACCTCTGTTTAAAGGGTTACAAACAGCAGGCTACCTTTTATCATGCACTGTGGGAGTGTCCGATAGTACACCATATTTGGGAGAGAGCCACGAATCATATGCAGTCTGCGTTGGGGAAGTCAGTGGGCCTGACGTCCCAACTAAGCTTGCTTAATATACGGGCAGATACTGACCTTACTGAAATTGAACAACAGCTGGTGACGTTGTGATGCACGTTGGTCAAAAGAGAACTGGCAAGGGGATGGGGTGGATTGACACCGCCTTCCATATCGGTTTGGCTTAAAGAACTAGATAGATGTATGATTGCGGGGAAAGAGGTTGTAAGAACTGGGGTCACCAGTTCCCCGGGGGGTAGCTTAGCTCGAGCAGGTAGGCACCCGAAAGCTTAGGTGTTAAGTGACTACACAGCACACGCATCCACTGAGACAATAAATGCACGCAAAGACTGAGACCACACCAGTGAGTTTGATTAAAAATCAAATAGCTTTTATCTAGAATAAAATGCGGGGTATTCAATTACTCAATACATTAACTCATCAAAGCATTTCATCAGGGGAGCACTTCACTATTCACTGTAACGTATCACCATAACCATTTCATTAAATGAGCAACCCTTTCATCATAACACTAAAGGCCTTGGGTCAACAGTTCCTTATGCAAGCATAAACCTTTCATCAGGCCACATTAAACATTTCATGAGGAATAACCATGTCACTGAAAATCAGGCAGGAATCAAAACATTTCCTTACCCAGGAGTCAGCAGGGCAGTAAGCTAACTCATTCATCAGAGGTAGACCAGCTATTAGTCACATTAAGCATTTAACACTTTGGGCCAGGGGACCGTTAAACCAGCACAACCAATCCCCCAACGTGGGGATAACTTCTTGAGAATTTGGGCCCCAAATGACTTACAGGGCTCTGGCCCAGTTCACAATGTCTCGGGGGCACCACGGGCCCAACAACAGTCTCCCCCAGGGGAGGGGCGAGTTCGGGGCCTCCTTCCGGCTCTGGAGACCCCGCGTTCCCTGCAGCTGACCGCCCTCCTCCCCTCAGGGTTACCTTTCTCATCGGGCCTCGGGCGGGCCCCTTGCAGCGGTTTGCGGCTGGTGGGGAAGGCTCCGATCCTCCCACGGTCCACACAGTGCTAGAGGGACCGGTCCCGGGCCTTCTCTTCGGTTCCTCCGGCCTCGGGACCAGTCGGGGGCACAGCGCAGAAGGGTGCAGCAGGAGGACGGGCCTGGGCCTCTCTCGGCCTTCCCCGGGCCCGAGGACCAATCTGAACGCGGCCCCTCGGGGGTGTGAAGCCGGCCGCCAATGGCAGTGCGGCCGGCTAGGGGCCGAACATGCGGACTAATCTGTGGTGCGGGCAATATGGGGGCGTGGTCAGTGAGGCGCCGGCGTCCCCACCACGTGATAGGGGCGATGGCGGCTTCGAGCCTAGTCCGGCCTTCTCGCAACTCCACAGCGGCCCTCCCTTGGCTTGGGGGGCCGCGCGGGGAAGATCGTCGGGGCGGGACAAGTCGGGCCCACCAGAGGTCTCGGTGGTGGGCGCCCGGGCCGCGACGGTGTCTGGGGCCCTCAGGTGCACGAGATGGCAGCGCCTCCTCCGATCGTCCTCCTTGGCCGGGCACGGCCCACAGTAGCATGGCGACGGCCCTCTCTTGGTGCCGGGGGCCACCGGGCAGGTGATGACGGGGCAGGAAGGCTCAGCGGTCTCCCACGCGGTTCTGTGAGTTGGGCAGCCACTTTCAAGGCACAGCGGCGCGGGGCAGGGTTATCGCCTCGGGCTCACAGCAGGCCTGCGGAGTGTGGCACTTGGCAATGGTAGCGCTTAGGGGGAGCCCCAGCAATAGCGCTTCAGGCAGCAACAGTCTTTGGCCTCACAGCGCTTCTCAAGGGGAACAGTAGGAGAGCGCTGGGCAGTATAGCAATCTCGGCAAGCAGGCAGTGTAGTAGGGGGAGATGAGGCAGCACAGCGCAGGGGCACAGGGGGCGACCAAGGGGGCAGAGATGGCACAGCCCTGTACCTGGTTGATCCTCAGTAGTCCTGTGGGCTGTTAGGTTTCTTCTTGGCGCTTGGTGGTTCTGGTGCCCTTTGGTTGAAGTAGACTCTTGGTTTCTTAAAGGGGGGGTTGAGTTGAAGGCTGCTGACAGGATTCCTCAGCAGGTCACTGCAGGTGGTCCCTGGGTTCCCCTCCCGCCGGGCCAGATCAGTGGGCTAGTTCAGTGTACCTTACACAGCTTGGTGGGCAGCGCCTAAACCCTGTCACCCCCAGTGGTATAGGTTTCTGACTAGGCCCTACCGCCTAAATCTCCTGCGTAGGGTCCCCCAGGTCAGTGATGCCCTAACTGACTGAAAACTTTCCCTCCTCTCCTTTATATATGCCCAGGTCAGGTGACCACCCTCTAAGGCAGCAAAAACAGGCTCCGCCCCTATTCTAGAAGGTTCCAGGAGCTTCCCTAGTCTAGCTATGGGCAGGCTGGTATGGCTACAATGTTTAGGGGTTCCAGCCAGCTCCTGGCAACTAGAGTGCGCCTAAAAAGACCACGCTGCAGTAGCAGGGGTCAGTGGCAGCCATGTTGGGGGAAGAGAGCACCTGCACCTTAGCATTGATTAGCAATGCGAAGGTGCCCGGAGACCTAAGGCCAACAAAAAAAGAAGGTGGGAAAAATGAGGCAAGGGTGAAAAAAATAGGGAAATACCACCCTAGGGCTGATAGGTCTAACATGCGTCCCCCCCACCTGAAAGTGGGGAGAGCTACCCAACCTCTAGGGAGTTCTCGTCACTAAGGCGGAAAAACCGGGAGAGATCGTCAGCATTGGCGTGGTCAACTCCGGGCCGAAGTTCCACCCTAAAGTCCATCCCCTGTAGGGAAATGGACCACCTTAGCAACTTGGGATTTTCGCCTCCCATCCGCATGAGCCAGCGAAGGGGTCGGTGGTCGGTTTGAATCAGGAAGTGAGAGCCAAAAAGGTATGGCCTCAACTTCTTCAAGGCCCAGACCACAGCGAAGGATTTTCGCTTTATGGTACTCCATCGCTTCTGGAGATAAAGGCCACAGGTTGGTCTTGTTCATCGTTGTTGAGTTGTGAAAGCACAGCGCCTATGCCGTGCTCAGAGGCGTCCGTCTGCACGATGAATTCTTTGGTAAAGTCAGGTGTTGCAAGCACCGGAGCGGTGCACATCGCGCGCTTCAGTGTCTCGAATGCCTCTTGGCAGGCAGCCGTCCAAATCACTTTTCATGGCTGCTTCTTGGATGTTAGCTCTGTCAAGGGGGCTACGATGGTACCATACCCCTTGACAAACCTGCGGGAGTATCCAGTGAGGCCTAGGAAAGCTCGGACCTCAGTTTGGATTTTGGGGGGCTCCCAGGCCATGATGGTCTCAATTTTGGCCTGGATGGGTTGCAACTTACCCCCGCCCACCAGGTGTCCCAGGTAAACGACAGATCCCTGTCCAATCTGGCACTTGCTAGCCTTGATGGTGAGGCCAGCGCGTTGCAAAGCCTGCAGCACCTCATGGAGATGCTGCAGATGGTCCTCCAAGGTGCTACTGAAGACAGCTATGTCATCCAGGTACGCCGCTGAGAACGACTCCAGACCAGACAGCACTTGGTTCACCAAAGTGGCTGGAGCATTCTTGAGCCCGAAGGGCATCACTCTGAATTGGAAGTGGCCCTGGTGGGGTGGAGAACGCTGTCTTCTCCTTTGCTCCATCGGCCATGGCAATCTGCCAGTTCCCTGATGTCAAGTCGATGGTGCTGAGGTACTTAGCTGCTCCCAACCGGTCAATCAGCTCAACCGCCCGTGGGATCGGGTGAGCGTCTTTCTTGGTGACAGAGTTCAATCCCCGATAGCCCACACAGAACCGAAGTTCTGGTGTGGTGCCCGGTGGGGCCGCTTTCGGCACCAGCACGACCGGACTAACCCAAGGGCTCCTGGAAGGTTCGATCACCCCCAGCTCCAGCATTTTGGCCACCTCACCCTGGATGCTGTTCTTGACTTTCTCGGACTGCCGGTAAGACTTGGTTTTTACAGGCTTGCTGTCCCCTGTGTCCAAATCATGGGTACACAGATGTGTGATTCCAGGCATGAGGGAGAACAACGAGGCGTGCTGCTCCAACACCTGGCGGCAGTCCCTCTGTTGCTCTGGGGTCAAGGATGGGGAGAGGACCACTCCCTCCACTGATCAATCCTTTTCCTGGGCCGCTAGAAGGTCAGGAAAAGGCTCACTCTCCTCCTCCTCGCTCCCATCCGTCACCATGAGGAGAGCAAGCTCAGATCGCTTATGGTGAGGCTTCAGGCGGTTGACGTGGAGCACCCGATGGGGCTGTCGGGGTCTTCAAATCCATGACATAGGTGGTCTGGCCTCGACGCTCCACAATTTCGTACGGACCAGTCTACCGGTCCTGAAGGGCACTAAGCTCCCCAGGCTCCATGACCCACACCTTCTGTCCAGCGTCCAACTCCACCGTCTGAGCATTGCGGTCATACCACTCCTTCATGATGGCCTGGCTAGCCTCCAAGTTGTCTGAGGCTACCTTCCACAGCTTGGCCATCTGGCTGCGGAATACCAGCATGTAGCTGACGACATCACGGGGAAGCTTCTTCGAAGTCTACTCCCACCCTTCCTTGACAAGGCTGACGGGCCCCCTAACGGGGTGGCCATAGAGCAGCTCAAAAGGGCTGAACCCGACTCCCTTCTGTGGTACCTCGCGGTATGTAAACAGCAGGCAAGGGAGGAGGACGTCCTACTTCCGCCTCAAGTCCTCTGGCAGGCTCCGGATCATCCCCTTCAGAGTCTTATTAAAGCGCTCTACGAGCCCGTTAGTCTGGGGTGGTAAGGAGTGGAGAACCGGTAGGTCACTCCGCACTCCTTCCACATGGCCTGCATAGAGGCCGACATAAAGTTTGTGCCCCTATCTGTCACCACGACCTTGGGGAATCCCACTCGGGTAAAAATCCCCATCAGGGCCCGCGCCACCACAGGTGCAGTGACGGTCCTCAGAGGGATATCCTCTGGGTACCGAGTGGCGTGGTCCACTAACACCAGAATAAACCGGTGTCCCGCAGATGTCGGAGGGTCCAACAGCCCAACAATGTCAATTCCGACCCGCTCAAAAGGGGTCCCGACAACCGGGAGCGGTTCCAAAGGGACCTTCACCTTCGTCCCAGTCTTGCCACTTGCCTGGCAAGTCTTGCAGGTCTTGCAGTAGGTGTCAGAGGCAACTCTCATCCTGGGCCAATAAAAATGTGGGACTAGCCACGCAAAGGTCTTGTCCTGGCTCAGGTGTCCAGCAAAAGGTATTTCATGCGCCAATTCCAATAAGAAGGCCCGGTAGCATTGGGGGACCACTAAGGCCCTCGAGGATCCATGCACCGGAACCTTAGGCTCACTGTAGAGGAGGCCATCCTCCCAGTACACATGATAACTGCCGGTCTCCTGGTTAGTTGCTTGGGCTTCGGCCTGCCACCACATGCCTTCAAGCGTGGGGCACTCTCTCTGCGCCCGACAGAATTCTTCCCGGGTAGGCCCGTCTTCCACATGCCACTCGGCAAGGGTCGGCAAATCCCCCACGGGAACAAGCTCCACCTCCGCTGGCTCCCCATCCATCACACAGGGTGTGCCCTCCACTCCATTCTCTTCTGGACCGGCATTGGGCTGGGCCGTAGTTTCAGGCTCCAACCCGGGTTGAGTTCCTTGCCAGGCAGCCATGGACCGCGTGACCACGCAAGTCCACCCTGGTAACCCCAGCATCTCAGTGTGGGCCTTAAACTCCACTTCTTTCCAGGCGGTATGTTCCAGGTTGTTGCCTAGCAGACAGTCTACAGGACCAGTCACAGCAACTCTCAAAGGGCCTTTCATTCCTCCCCACTCAAAGGGAACCTGAGCCACGGGATAGTAGCTCAGACTGCCGTCAGCCAACACGGCCGGATGGAAAACATCAGGTACTACTTGCTCAGGGGACACCAGCCGCCTCACTACGGTGGTCATGCTGGCACCTGTGTCCCTCAGAGCCTCCACCTCCTCCCCGTTAACCTTCACCCTCTGCTGGTACTTAGCAGTGTTCGATGGTAAGGACGTCACTGGGACCATCTCTCTGTCCCAGAGTGAAACCAGGGTTAGGCCTGTCCTCTCCCCTTCCCTATCTAGGGGCAGCTCCATCCTAAGCGCTACACTAGCCACCCCGGGACTCTTGCCACCTGTGGGGGCTGGGGGTCTCTTACAACACTGGGGATCCCCCTTGTAGTGTCCAACCTCCCCGTATTCGTAGCACCGGACAATTCTTGGCTGCTGACTCTTGTCAGGGTAAGTGGGCTTTGGGGAACTGGACTGAGGTGGGGTACCTACTCCTCTCCCAAACTGTCTGTTTTGTGGGCCTCGTGAGAACTCCTTCTTTTTATCTCCCCCCTCTTTCTTCTGGGAGAAACCCTGTCCGCCTTCCGGGCCATCCACCAGATGTTGGCGCAGCTCCGGAAAACATTTATCCAAGAGGTGCTCTCTTAAAAATAAATTGTACAGGCCCTCATAATCATGCACCTCGCTGCCACGCACCCAACCATCCACAGCCTTACGGGCATAATAAAAAAAATCCACCCAATTCTGCGTGGACAGCTTATGGCTGCCACAGAACTTCTGGCGATACCTTTCGGGGTTGAGGCCAAACTTTTTAAGTAGTGCCTCCTTCATGGGGCGATACCTGAACTGGTCCGCCTTATCAAGGTTCAGGAGGGTGTCCCTGACATTGGGGGGTATGTATCGATATAAGCCACCTCCCCAGTGGCTCTCAGGCACCCCATGGGCTGTCAAGGCCACCTCATACGCCTCCAACCACTTGGCGATGTCATCCCCCTGAGTGTAACTCGCTATCACCTCTTTGGGTAACCAAAACCTAGGCTCGTGTTAAGCCCCTGGTACGCTGCTACCATTAGGACTTCCTGGCGCTCTTAATTGCAATGCTCGCAGCTCCAACTCCTTAAGCTGAAGCTCGTGCGCCAACTTCCTCTCCTCCATTGCTAATTTCTTTTCTTCCATTGCAAGCTTTTTATCTTCCCTTTCTTTCTCCCTCTCGTGCTCTAGCTTGGCAAGCTCCCATTTCAATTGCCTCTCCTCCCTCCTGTCCTCATACTCCTGCGACGACGTACTCTTTCTAGACCCACTACTACTTGCCCTGGAACGTCTTCCTGGTAACACATTTTCACTCACATCAATGTTGAGTAGGTCTAGTTCTTCTGGAGCACTCGCCTCCTCTTGTGTGACCTGCCCCTCCTGTTCCCCATCCCCTCTCCCCTCTGGGTGGGCCCTTACCCATGCCCTCAAAGCGGTACGGAGCTCCTCCTTTGTGGCTCTCCGCCCAACCGGCACCCCCATCCCCTGACAAAATTCCCTTAGCTGCACCACTGTGTACTCTTCCAGGTCGGCTAGCTGGAACTCCATTTTGACAGGTGGGGACCCAGATAAATCAAGGGAAAGGTACTAGGACTTAGATAACAGGATTGGGTCAGAACAGGACTCACTCAGGTTAGACAGTGGGGGGTCAATTGATTAGGCTTGCATGCACAATAGGTGTCAAGTCCAATTGCGGCGCACTCTGTCTCACTGGAGGGTGCTGTATAGCCACAGGTCCTGATCCCACCGCTCTCCACCAATGTAAGAACTGGGGTCACCAGTTCCCCGGGGGGTAGCTTGGCTCGAGCAGGTAGGCACCCGAAAGCTTAGGTGTTAAGTGACTATACAGCACAAACATCCACTGAGACAATAAATACACGCAAAGACTGAGACCACACCAGTGACTTTGATTAAAAATCAAATAGCTTTTATCTAGAATAAAATGCGGGGTATTCAATTACTCAATGCATTAACTCATCAAAGCATTTCATCTGGGGAGCACTTCGCTATTCAATGTAACGTATCACCATAACCATTTAATTAAATGAGCAACCCTTTCATCATAGCACTAAAGGCCTTGGGTCAACAGTTCCTTATGCAAGAATAAACATTTCATCAGGCCACATTAAACATTTCATGAGGAATAACCATGTCACTGAAAATCAGGCAGGAATCAAAACATGTCCTTACTCAGGAGTCAGCAGGGCAGTAAGCTGGCTCATTCATCAGAGGTAGACCAGCTATTAGTCACATTAAGCATTTAACACTTTGGGCAAGGGGACCGTTAAATCAGCACAACCAATCCCCCCAACATGGGGATAACTTCTTGAGAATTTGGGCCCCAAATGACTTACAGGGCTCTGGCCCAGTTCACAATGTCTCGGGGGCACCACGGGCCCATCAACAGTCTCCTCCAGGGGAGGGGCGAGTTCGGGGCCTCCTTCCGGCTCTGGAAGATCCCGCGTTCGCTGCAGCTGACCGCCCTCCTCCCCTCAGGGTTACCTTTCTCTTCGGACCTCGGGCGGGCCCCTTGCGGCGGTTTGCGGCTGGTGGGGATGGCTCCGACCCTCTCACGGTCCACACACTGCTAGAGGGACCGGTCCCGGGCCTTCTCTTCGGTTCCTCCGGCCTCGGGACCAGTCGGGGGCACAGCGTAGAAGGGTGCAGGAGCAGGACGGACCCGGGCCTCTCTCGGCCTTCCCCAGGCCCGAGGACCAATCCGAACGCGGCCCCTCGGGGTGTGAAGCCGGCCGCCAATGGCAGCGCGGCCGGCTAGGGGCGCCAACACGCGGACCAATCCGCAGTGCGGGCAAGATGGGGGCATGGTCAGTGATGCGCCGGCTTCCCCCCACCACGTGACAGGGGCGATGGTGGCTTCAGGCCTAGTCCGGCCTTCCCGCAACTCCACAGCAGCCCTCCCTTGGCTTGGGGGGCCAGGTGGGGAAGAACGCCGGGGCGGGACAAGTCAGGCCCACCAGAGGTCTCGGCGGTGGGCGCCCGGGCCGCAACGGTGTCTGGGGCCCTCAGGTGCACGGGATGGCGGCACCTCCTCTGATCGCCCTCCTAGGTCGCCCTCTCTTGGTGCCGGGGGCCGCCGGGCAGGTGATGACGTGGCAGGAAGGCTCCGCGGTCTCCCACGCGGTTGCGGTGAGTCGGGCAGCCGCTTTCAAGGCAGAGGGGCGTGGGGCAGGGTTATCGCCTCAGGGCTCACAGCAGGCCTGCGGAGTGTGGCGCTTGGCAATGGTAGCGCTTAGGGGGAGCCCCAGCAATAGCGCTTCAGCAGCAACAGTCTTTGGGCTCACAGCGCTTCTCAAGGGGCACAGTAGGAGAGCGCTGGGCAGTATAGCAGTCTCTGCAAGCAGGCAGTGTAGTAGGGGGAGATGAGGCAGCACAGCGCAGGGGCACAGGGGGCGACCAAGGGGGCGACCAAGGGGGCAGAGATGGCACAGCCGGTACCTGGTTGATCCCCAGTAGTCCTGTGGGCTGTTAGGTTTCTTCTTGGCGCTTGGTGGTTCTGGCGCCCTTTGGTTGAAGTATACTCTTGGTTTCTTGAAGGGGGGGTTTGAGTTGAAGGCTGCTGACAGGATTCCTCAGCAGGTCACTGCAGGTGGTCCCTGGGTTCCCCTCCCGCCGGGCCAGATCAGTGGGCTAGTTCAGTGTTCCTTACACTGCTTGGTGGGCCACGCCTAAACCCTGTCACCCCCAGTGGTATAGGTTTCTGACTAGGCCCTACCGCCTAAATCTCCTGCGTAGGGTCCCCCAGGTCAGTGATGCCCCAACTGACTGAAAACTTTCCCTCCTTTCCTTTATATATGCCCAGGTCAGGTGACCACTCTCTAAGGCGGCAAAAACAGGCTCCGCCCCTATTCTAGAAGGTTCCAGGAGCTTCCCTAGTCTAGCTATGGGCAGGCTGGTATGGCTACAATGTTTAGGGGTTCCAGCCAGCTCCTGGCAACTAGAGTGTGCCTAAAAAGATCACGCTGCAGTAGCAGGGGTCAGTCGCAGCCATGTTGGGGGAAGAGAGCACCTGCACCTTAGCATTGATTAGCAATGGGAAGGTGCCCAGAGACCTAAGGCCAACAAAAAAAGAAGGTGGGAAAAATTAGGCAAGGGTGAAAAAAATAGGGAAAGACCACCCTAGGGCTGACAGGTCTAACAGAGGTGTTCATAACCAGGGGATGCCCGAAGAAATGGGACAAAAAAATGGATAAAATGGAATGTATACAGAGGAGATATCTGTGAGTCTCCCATGGTGGAGTTAGAAATGCGCAGGACTGTAGACAGAGATGTAACTTCTTAAAGTATTTGTTTTATAGACCTCTGTACCATGTATCATGATGAATGTAGACAGCTATCAACATGTGTTAATAATGTTTTTCCTGTCTGTCACAAAACTCACTTAATAAAAACATTTTTGTTTTTAAATGAGCAAAAGGTGCACTGTGCATACCGCCCAGAGGCTTCTGGAGTGGTAGAACAACTGAATGGCACAATAAAATCAAGAATGGAAAAGGTGTGTGAATCCACCCCATTGGAGTGGCCCAATGCTTTACCTCTTGTCCTGATGGGACTCAGAAGCATACCAGATAAAAATACAGGCTTGAGTCCCCATGAGATACTCTTGGGAAGGGCAATGAGGCAAACATGTGTGTCTGGACACAAGCTGTTGAATATATCTGATGATTTGGTATTGGAGTATTGCAAAGAGTAGGCTGATCAAGTGCTTTCTATCTCTCACCAGGTTGAGGAAGACACTGTGACCAGACAGTCGAATCAAGCACATGATTTGAATCCAGGTGATTGGGTAGTGATAAATGATCACTCCCGAGGATTGTGCCTAGCACCAAGGTGGGGAAAACCACATCAAGTCATATTGGTTACCACCACAGCTGTGAAGAGTGCAGGTATACCTAATTGGAATCATGCCAGCCATGCCAACTGAACCTGATGGAGCAGAGGTTGAAGCTTGTACAGCTTAAGGATCGCAAGAATTGGATCTTTCGTTGCGTGCACTGCATCACCAAATGCGATGCAGTGCGCGCAACAAAATTTGTTTTACTTATTTATATGTTTACTTACCTGTGAACTCCGTAATCCATACATTAAAACCCCTCACCCTGCCCCTCCCCCTCCCCACGTCACCTCCCTGCAGAAACTCCTACTACCGACTGTGGCTGCCTGTCACTGACCCAACGTATGCTGAAGAAGAATTTGGGTGCCGCAAACTTCAGAGGGTTGGTCGAGCACTCTGAAAGAAGTATCGGGGATTTTGTTGAAGGAGAAGACTCTGTCCTAGAGAAGGGGAACGAGAGTAGCTGCAGAGAGTGGTGTGACGCTGGCAATGCACTTAGCGGAGGTCATCTGTCCTGTCCTGCACCAGTCCTTTCCTGTAAGCTCTTGATTAGTCAGGAGCCCTTCCTTTCCAACCCTTGGCCAGGGGTTAGTCCTCGCACCATTCTAAGTAAATATAAATCTGTGTGGTATGTCCTTGTGCTGTTTCTTTTCCTCACCCTTCCCAGGTACCAATGCCTAAAAATAATTTTTCTAAGTCTCTACAGATTTATTCTCTGATCGCTGTTTTCCTACTCGAAAAGCCTTTGATCGCTCTGTGTTGGTACCTGACTCACAAAATATTGCATAAATAAAGTGTTTAAAACTTTCCTGAGTCTGTGGTTATTTTATGACAAGGCGAATTTTCATACTACCTATTATTCTAACATCCTAATCCAAATCACCTAAGTGATTAAAGTAAGTATAAGTGACAAGGAATTGGTAAATTGTGGTATTCAGGTATAAAATATAAACCACTGATAGGCAAGGAAAATAGATTACCGGTTTAAGGTGTGTACGTTTATGGGCCCAGGTGAGTATGGTATTTAGGAAGATATCCTAAACTGGTAATCTTGCGCCATCAAAAGTGCCAGGAGTATAGGAGATCAGATGGTGAGTGGCAGTGGCAGTGCCTCTGCACCGCTGACGAGCTGCGGTTGTGGTGAGGACGCTCCAGCTACATTAACGGCCTCTGTGTGCTCGTTGGTTTTCTTATGGTGCAAATACTGTTTTACCTGTTTTTAGCCGTTCTTGGCTTAATTTTACCTGCTCCTGCTCTCCGGGGGCTACTTCCTTCCTCCGGGTCTGCCTGTTGCTCAGTTCCTTCGTCTCCCCGCCCCGGTCCGACGCGGTGCTACACCGTTGCGCGGAGGGCGTGGAGACAGAGCCAGGCACTTCCTGTCAGCGCAGAACGGTTAGCGGTCTAGCGCTCAGGGAGGGAGGGAGATTTAAAGAAGGCATGAAGCGGCCGCGTCTGTGGAGAGTGGCAGTGGCAGTGCCTCTGCACCGCTGACGAGCTGCGGTTGTGGTGAGGACGCTCCAGCTGCATTACCTGCCTCTGTGTGCTCGTTGGTTTTCTTATGGTGCAAATACTGTTTTAACTGTTTTTAGCCGTTCTTGGCTTAATTTTACCTGCTCCTGCTCTCCGGGGGCTACTTCCTTCCTCCGGGTCTGCCTGTTGCTCAGTTCCTTCGTCTCCCCGCCCCGGTCCGACTCGGTGCTACACCGTTGCGCGGAGGGAGTGGAGACAGAGCCAGGCACTTCCTGTCAGCGCAGAACGGTTAGCGGTCTAGCGCTCAGGGAGGGAGGGGGATTTAAACAAGGCATGAAGCGGTCGCGCAGCGGACGCGCGCAGCGGGCACGCCGCTGGCGCGCCGAAGGCGCATCTAAGGCAAGCCCGTCTGCACCCGTCCGTGGCCGCTCGGGGCCCGAGGCCAGGACACGGGGTTGCCCTAGTCCATCTATAAGGTATGGTGCCCAGAAACTTTATGACCTCCGCGCGCCGATACCGGCGGAATGTAGGCATAGCACACTGGGAAGTAAACAAGGTTGGATATGTAGCTACTGCCTCTGGGAGGCTAACCCTATGGGATGAGGTCATGTGTACTTAGACTGCTGTTTGCTGAACTGTCACTCCTTGAGGAAGCACAGGATAGAAATATTTGATCTCCTGACGGACAACAAGCCGGATGTGCTATTCCTCACTGAAACCTGGTTAGATGCTGACTCTGAGCCACAGATCGTGGAGGCACTCCCTAATGAGTACTCTATTGTTAGGATTGACAGGACCACTGGCCGAGGTGGGGGGATTGCTATTATATTTAGACGCACTCTATGCTGCACGCTCGAGCCAATTGAGGTTATGGAGAGTGAGACAGGGGTATTTAGGATTAGAGTAAATGCTAATCTCACTATAACAGGCCTCTTGATTTATAGACCCCCGGGTCCGCCCACCCGGTTTATTCCGAGTTTAATTGAAAGCCTTACCCTAAGAACCCTACGCCATAACAGGTTTTTAGTCCTGGGCGACCTTAACCTCCATTTTGAGGAACCCAGAAGCGGGGGGGGGTCGACACTCTTTGTCAGGAACTTTTGACGCTCCAATTAGGGATCGTCTCTGCCCTCCCTACTCATCAAGGGAGGCATACTCTTGACCCTATTTTTGCCAATTGGCATGACATCACTGTGAAGGCTCCTCTCCCAGTCCCGTGGTCGGACCACTTCCTGATTCACTTTGCAATTCAGGTATCCTGGTCCACTGGTAAGATACCTGTGCCTCGGGCAGATAGAAAACGGAATTGGGTGGGATTCTCCCGAACTAACTATAATAGCGCGCTTATGGAGGGAGGTCCCCCTGGGGGACCGGACATTGAGAGTGCCTGTGCCAATTTAGATAAGCGCATTATTGAAGCACTGGACTCTACTACCCCCTGGAAAAGGAGCAAGTTGCAGGGCAGGGCGAACAAAGCTGAGCCTTGGTACAACGGGGAGCTTCGTCTCGCCAAAAAGGAGTGTAAGCGCCGGGAGAGAAGCTGGAGAAAGGGCTTTAAGGAACAGGAGAGGCTAGAGTACCGGGTACAGCTTCACACCTACCACGGGCTCATTAGGAAAGTGAAGGCGCGCTATTAGCAAGAGACAATTGGGGTAGCAGGAAATACTACCAAAGAATTGTTCAAAATCTATAAAGAGATATCTTCCCTGACCAATCACACTCCTTTTGTTGTGAGCTCCGAAGAGGCCTGCAATTGCGTGGCCGATTTCTTCTCTAATAAGGTGGAGAAAATCTACTCCACCTTTCCTGATGCAGCTAGGGATTGTAATAGCACCAGGTCGAGGGAGAAGGGTGTTCAGGGGAATGAAGGTTTGAGCAATTTTAGGATTCCCTTCCCAGAAACGCTCATGCAAATTTGCATGAGTGTGAAGTCAGGCTTGCCCAGAGACCCCGCTGCTCCTAAAGTTCTAAGGGAGAGTATTCCTGTGATGGAACCTTATATTAGACACCTCTTGGAGATTTCTTTTGGGTCAGGCATAGTTCCTATATGTTGGAAAGAAGCAGTGGTCCTACCCCTGCCTAAAAAACCTCACATCAGCCCTGAGCAATTAGAAAACTTGCGTCCCATCTCTCTTCTCCCGCACTTTGCCAAAGTGGCGGAGAAGTAGTTAATAATATCCTGACGACGCATGTGGAGAAATGCCATCTCCTTCACTCCTCACAGTCGGGTTTTCGGGCTGGGCACTCCACGGAGACTGCTCTGTTACATGCCGTGAAAACTATTAGGGAGAGGGTGGATGATGGGCAAACTGTGGCCCTGATCCTGCTGGACCTCAGTGCCGCCTTTGACACTGTGGCTCATCACACCTTGCTACAGTGTCTAAGGACGAGCGGTGTCTCCGGCCCTGCCGTGCAGTGGCTGGGTTCGTTTCTGGCTGAGCGAAGTTTCCAGGTGAGACAGGGATCTCACTACTCGAAAAGCATTAAGCTTCTGCAAGGGGTGCCGCAGGGTTTGGCTCTCAGTCCGACCCTTTTCAATCTGTACGTGGCCCCCTTGCCAATATTGCAGAGAACTATGGGATCAGGTTTGTGTCCTATGCCGAGGACACACAGCTAGTGGTGTCCCTTACGCAGGATCCAGATTCAGCGGCAGTTAATTTCAAGACATGCTTGTACGAACTGGCAGCCTGGATGTCCAATAACTGCCTTAAGCTGAACGGTAACAAGACCGAGGTACTGCTGGTTGGTCGGGCACCATCTGTCTGGTCGTCGGCATGGTGGCCCCAGACCCTAGGCCCTACCCCCATTCCAAGTAAACTAGTAAAGAATCTTGGTGTTTGGTTGACCACAAACTTGTTTTTGAGGATCAATCCAGACGAGTGGCAGTGACCTGCTTTGGGGTCCTGAAAGGCCTTCGTAAGACCTTGGACTTGCTGCCCATCTCAGCTAGGAAGACTGTGGTGCATGCCCTTGTGACTTCCCGCCTGAACTATGGCAATGCTCTGTACCTGGGAGCGACAGGGGCATGCCTAAACAGGCTCCAATGTGTGCAGAACGCAGCAGCGAGACTGATCCTCATGCTACCCAGAAGAGCATCGACAAAGAAGGCCCTAATTTTGCTCCACTGGCTTCCGGTTGGAGAGAGAGGGTGATGTTTAAGGCACTCTGTCTGTGTCACAGCATCTCGCAGGGGAAGAGTCCGGCATATCTGGCTGATTTGATTTCTCACTATGTGCCCACTAGGCAGTTGAGATCCTGTGGCTCAGGTCTGCTGAAAGTCCCTAGGATACATAAGTCTAGAATGGGGGGCAGATCATTTCGGTGTCTGGCCCCTCTTAATTGGAACAAGCTGCCTCTGATCCTTAGGTTGGAGGCAGCGAAAACCAAGTTCAGGAAGGACTTGAAAACCCATCTTTTTGGTGTGGGCCTAGTTTAGCTCTAACTCGCTGTCCCTGCTCTTCCTGCGGCTCGGCGGCCTCTCACTACAGCGCGGGGACACACCAGCTGGTGTAACCAGGCGCTCTATAAATCTTGTATTATTATAGAACCGATGGAAGGAGAGTGGATTAGAGCTGTTTGGAAGGGAACTGATTATGACCAGATATGGACTGAGAGGAGCTGAACCTGTGTAGATAGAGGAGACTAGAAACTTCCTGGAAGAGAGGGAAGCAAATATTGGCTTGATGGAAGAAGAAAGAGCTGTACTTGCAGGGAAGGGAAGAGTAGGGGCTGCAGAGGCTTCCTTCCAAGCTGATGATAGCTGCACTGTCTTTCCATTTATCTATACTGTAAATTTTGAAGAGTGCTAAGTGTCTGCCTGTTAAAAGTTAATATTGTCACCTTGCCTCTCCCACTTCTCCTTGTCAATTATACAAAGTAAACCTATTGTTTATATTGTAATTTCTAAAAATTATTCATACCTAAATGTGTTTATGATTTCTTATTCTTGTTTTTAATAAAAATCTCAGTGGGACAGACTAACCAATTTAGTACACCAATGTAAAATATATCAGAGAACGAGTTAGCTACAGCTCTCAGTACGACAATCGTATTTAGGCGACTAATCAATATGTTGTAATTTACAATATAGAAGTAGCGGATAGGTCAAGTCGTACCTTTCCTGCTGCATTTCCTTCGTCCATGATTTGCGGTACGTGATCTACAACTAGTAACAACACTGTTTCAGTATCTCAGCCTGGATGAATGTCCAATTGCCAGTTATCTAAAACATCGTAGTTATCTGTGTAATTGGGTAGCTGCTACTCTCCATTACCTTCTCCAAGAAAGATAGGAGTGTGATTGGGTGGTGGTTTTCTACTGGCTAGTTCTCCAATAATTTCTTCTGCAGCAGGGGTATCACCTCCACTCTTACATACCAGAAGACTTGGGCTTGTGCTGATTAGCGATGTAAGGGAAAATGGTTGTGGTTAACATCTTAGAAATAGAAGCTAGGGAGATTGCCTCGGGTGAACCTTATGTGACCTTGAAAATTAAGTCAGTGACTTGTGCTGAGATCTAGTTAGTGACCTCTGGCAACTTTGGACCTCTCCTGCAAGAGGCAGCTTCTACCATTTGAATGGTCTGGCTTGAGGCACTGCTGTCACAAGACAGATAAGTTAGCTTCACTATAGAGGGGCTTTGGCTCCACCCTCATGTGGTTTGTATTGCGCAGAAGTTGTGCCCTTCTATAAAAAAAAAACTGCTTGCCCTCCATAGAGCTGTGATCATTTTGTTTATTTATCTAGCTAACCCTAGGTTAAGCTTTCATGAGCACACACACATGACATTGCAATGCTATTAAAGTGGATTGGATAACTAAATAATTATATATTGCTTTTCTGTGGCAGCAGCACAGATGGAAGGAGGGTAGTGATTAACATACGTGGACTTTTAGGTCTGTTTTGACAGTGCAACTTTCACCTGGCCTTTTAACACCTTTGTCATGACCACGCCCGTTTCCGTGGAACGCTCAGCACAGCAGGGGAATTAGCCCCGCGTGTGAGCGCCGCGGTGGTCATGATGAGCTTAGCTCGTCATGAGCACGGTGCCACAGTGCCTCATGACGAGCTGAGCTCGTCATGAGCACACAAGGTGTTAACTGTCTCTAAATTTATTGTAGTTCTTGCTTCCACAGAAATATATTTCTATTCACAAACTATTTACGTGTAGTGATTCACATCACAATACAACATTCCTTTAAAGCCAGACCGATTAGCATTGCACATGCTTGTTTTTTAATTTGAGACCTCTGTAGTATTGGCTCATTTTCACTGTTTAGCACTCTCCGAGCAAGGTTTGCAATTTATAAATACAACCACACAAAGGCAAGCACACACATATTTGCATGCTAGAAGCACACAACCGAATATACCGTTTTTAATACTTAAACAGAAATATGTTGGAAAAGGTCATGGCTCTGAAAGCTAGAAATAAAGATCCATTTGTTTAGTGACTAAGATTGTGCTACTCAGCTCATAGGCAATGTCTTCCTAAAGATTTTAGAAACAATATATGAAGAATTGTACTCAAGTGGCATATTGTATCATTGTAAATGATATTGAATTGTGGTTCAGGGCTCCTTGCCCTTGCTCAGGGACTGCTTACTGTAGCTACATTTATGCTCTACCAATACCTATACGTGCACATGTATATAGTTCCCCGCAAACAAAGGCATGCATAATATATATTTGGATAACATTCATACTTGAAGAAGCTAAATTATAAACTTCACTAAATTATTTCATCCTTCCACTGAACCCGATACCTTTATCAATTTGACAAGCCTTAGAAATAATCAAAGAGGTGTGTCTTGATGGTGTTATTCTCAATCGATTGTCTGACCCGTCCTAATGAAGATAAACGCTCTTTAGGGCACTTTCCACCGACCCGTCTTAAAAAGTCATATTTTAGACTATTTCCCGTGTCCTGCAGGTCTTCTTTTGGAGACCTCTCTTCATACTGCTTCTGATGAACCAGATGATCTGGTAACCGTATCTTGGAGCCGTCTTTAGCGTACCCTGGAGTTTGATGCTCAGCGAGGACACCTGTAGCACCACCCAGCCGAGCCTGGCATAAACAACAGCACAGACCGCTGTTATTCTGCCGGAGGAGACACACACAATACTAGAGGTGCTGGCGCCTCTGCGGCTATTGTGAAGTGATACGCCATCTCCGGTATAGTGCAGATCATGATACCAGCTGATACGCTTCGGTATTCAGCCTGATGCAGAACTAGATTTGCAACTCCCATCTTGAAATGGACTGTCATATGCACAGTGTATGAATCCGTCATTGAGTTCATGACCCTAACAGGTGCCACCATTTTGGATTGGCTGTTTGAAGACAACTTGGCTTTCTTGTTTAGAGACAGCGACTAGGCATGGAATACAGCTAGAGAACTCACAGACCATCCAGGGTTGATGGCCCATTTCTCTTGTTCTTCTGCTTTACGTCTCAATGTCCAAACATAAGGCCTGCGACAGCTCTTATTTTCAGAAGCTGTTAAAAGTACTAGAACACTGAGGCCAGTGTTTGCCACACCTGCAGGCGTGGCATCCTATTCCTTAGACATATTTTTGAAAAAGCTGAAAGACATCAAAGCTACACTGTGTGCTAAAACTGTTGGTGGAACCCAGCAAAGAATTTAAATCAATACGCTCTGAAATGCCTTATTTCCACGCCTGATTAGATAGCTTGGACAAAGAATAACGTCCTTTGAGCAGAAAGCACTGGACAAAACAGACTAGGGGCAGATGCACGGAACTTACAGTACAAAGTTATCTACTTAGAGGATGTACAGTGTACCTGAAACTGAAGAAGGGGAAGATGTGCGAGTTTCTAGTAACTTTCTTCCCAAGTCTGTTAAACTTCTTTTTTTGCTATATGCATCTAGAATTTCAAAGGGCCCGCAGACTCAGACAGACTAGACGTGGCAACAGTGATACACTTAGACCTTGCATGGCTTTCCTCCTGCGATACCAGCAACATAGCTGCCAAGGTTTCAGATGTGCTGTGTGTGACATTTCCATAATTTCAGAGTAATTATGAGTGACATTTCAACGACTAAGAGTGACACTTTTTCGCGAGCAAAATCAAGCAATGAAGACGAGGGAAACATTAAAATATTAGAACTTATACCCATTTGAGCAACGAGAAATTCTAAAACCTTACAACTGCTGAAAACCACCAGAAAATGAAGGGCACTAATTTAGGGCCCTTGTAAACTGATTTTACGGTTAAACAAATGTATCATCATGATTCAGACTGGCAGACAGTGACTGCAATTAATGCAGACGAGCTGTAACTTTACTTATAGTACAGGCTGATTGATGACACGCTGGCCTCTTCCAAAACAAAACATAAAAAGCAATGTAAATACATTTATTCAGTCATAGAAGGATTATAACCCACAATTGCATATCATTTCAAATAATGCACAATAGGGTGTGTGCCTTTTATTTTTCTATCCAATATTATTGGAGAATGCTTGCCTGATGTAGTTCGCTAAAGGTGACGTCGTCCATTATATTATGAAAAATTATACATGATGTGTCCAATTATAAACTGATTCCTGCTAAGTAAATCAGTGCTATTCTCATCTTTGTTGCTCTTCTCTGGCTCTTTCCTGGCCCTTTTCATCTTGCACAGTTTGTCTCTTACCAGTTGTTAGCGTTTTGCTTACCATGTGCCTACTTCTCCTTGTTTGTCCCATATATTTCAATGCCTGTTTCTCCCCTGCCCCATGTCGCTTCCTCATTCCTGCTCAGCACCTGCTTTCCCTTGCTGTATCTTGTCTCCCAAGTCTCACCATTTTCCCTCTCAGCTTCACCCTTTCTCCGATACCTCTGCAACGTCATCGTACTCCACTGCCTTATTATACAATCTTCCTATTCCTTTCTTGACTAGTCTCCCCCCTTCTCTCTGTCTTAGTGTGTTGCCACAACCTCCTGAAAAAATGAGGAAGGGGATATTCTTCCCTCATCCATCCTGTCGTGCTCTGTGACATGAAACTCTCTGGTTTCATGAAACACTGGTATGAATGCCAAAGTATTGGAATAAGGTGGGATGTCCCCAGAGACCTACGACTCTCTAGCATGATCTTACACACACCGAGTGCGGTCAGACCAGACAGCAGCATGTGTCTGTCATGTCTAGTGTGGTTTTTCCTTTACTTCAAAGAGGACACGCTGCTACCTTCTTTGGGGCACACCAGTAGGTGAGGGGGGGGGAGGAAGCATTGACACAAACCCAAATTGTGTGTGAAAAAGGCCGCTTTTATTGGAATCAGGTGCACTTAAAACATTTCCCTCCTGGCCTGTGCCGAACAAAACTACTGCTCACTAAATAACAACTTCCTAACAACCCCGCACCCCCACCCCTAAGGTTTAATCCCAACATTGCACTGTAATACCACACGTCCGCTCACAACCTACCCCTCTACTGACTGCCACAGTGACCTCCATGACCTCGCCCCCGTCTACCATACAGTCCCAGGCCTCCCGCAAAACCACCCTATCTCCTTAGGAAAGCGCCACTCGAAATTCGTTACGAATTTCGACCCCCCCTTAGGACTCCTGCCTCCTGGGATACCTGAGCACCCCCAAAGCCGCATCCAACGCCTCCTTCATCTGTATTATGTACAATTCCATGCCATACCTGGACAGGTGAACCCCATCCTCCCGGAAAAAGTAAATTGCGCCATACCGCAACTCCGGGTGCTCCATCCGCCCCACCCCCTCCCTGGCACAGAATACCCGCATCTCCCGGTTAATCTTCCTCCGGGCCCTTTCAATGGCCCCCGGGCGCTCCGCCCCCCTCCACACCCGCCTGGGAATAAACTCAGACCAGATAATATGGCAGCCCGCCCACTGCTTCTTAATTTCCCTCAGGTCCCTCTTCATCTGCTTGAGCAGCGCCAACCCCTTGCACTGCACCAAATCGTTCTCCCTCAGATGAATCAACACCACATCTGGGCACACTCCCCCTCTCACCACCGTGTTCAACAAAGGCAACAACTCGTGCCAACGCCTACCCCCTTTCCCCCTCCAATGACAACGGTACAACCCCACGTCCAATCCCAAATTGAGTGTCCGATGACTGTCCCACTCCGCCTGTTCTGCCCTCTTGATGAATGAATGTCCTACAATATATACATTCAGAACAGCCACTGCCGGCCCCGCCACAGCACCTGTAAAGACACACATGTCAAAATCGGGCAACACAGCTATTCCTACAACCCCTCAACCTCCCTCAACCGCACATACGTCCGGTAACAATCCGACCTCCACCGCCCCAGCCTCTGTATCTCTTCCTTGCCCCAACCCCTCCGCGCTGCCTCCGTCGCCGCCCCGATCCGGAAGGAGTGCGTCCCGAACGCCATAGGGTCCTCACCCATGTACCGCAGGGCGTGCCGCAGAACCCACAAAGCCTGAGACGCCGTCACACCGTCCCCCTCCCCACGTCCAAAAACCTCCCTCTCCGACTCGCCTCCGCCTGCCATCAACCTTCTACCCCACTCCGCCGGGCACACCCCCTCCCGTCCGCCCGGCCCCAGTACCACCCAGGTCCCGACCCCTCGCTGGTCCGTCTTCGAGCGTCGCAAACGCACCGCCACCTCCCGATCTCGCACCTCCACGTCCCCCCACAACACCCCCGCCTCCCGTTCGCGCCCAGCAACTCCGACACACGAAAGGCCCCGAAGAAAAGCCAGGACATCAAGGTAGAAAACCGTACCATCTCACCTTCATCCCTGCACACCCGTGGCAGCGCACCAATTACACCTTCTAGCAAGTCCACCGTGATCGGACGGCGCAGCCGCACCTTCGCACCCTTTTCTCTCGCCCACCCTTCCAGCAGCCGGGTTCCTAGTTCACCTGCCGACGGGGAATACCCCCACCACATCTTGCCCATGAATGCCACCGCCGACAATTTGCCCGCAATCGACACCCGCGACAGACCCTTATCCATGAGCGCCAGCATGAACCTTACCACCTGATCCTCGCGCCGCCACCTGTCCCCTTGCCTCACCGCACCTGACCGCAGGAATTCCTCCCATCCCAGCTCGTAAGCCCTCCACGTAGACACAGCGACTGACGCCTTCACCAGCTGAAAGACCCGGCCTCGCCCACCGACCACATGTCCTCCGGCACCGGTGTCCTGGTTTCCTCCGCTGTCGTGGCTAGCCCATGGAACCTCTCCCACTGTGAACGAGACAAAGCATCGGCAATGTCATTGTCCACGCCCGGCACGTGGCGCGCCTGAAACAGTATGTCATTCTCCAAGCAGCGCAGCACAAAAACCCTCATCAATTTCAGCACCTGTGCATCCCGCGCCGACTGCCTGTTCACCACCTGCGCAACAGCCATGTTGTCCACTCGAAATAACACGCGCTTGTGCGCCAACGCCCCTGCCCACACGGTGACTGCCACCACCAACGGGAACAACTCCAAGAACGCGATGCTCCTCCCGCCTGCCTGCCAATGCACCGGCCACTGCTCCGCACACCACCTTCCGTCCCAATACAGACCGAAGCCGCCGACGCCCGCCGCATCCGAGTACATGGTGACATCCCACTCCCAGTCCTCCGCCGGCGCCATTGGCACCCCATTGAACCTCTCCAGGAACGCCCGCCACATGCGCAGATCCTCCTTCATACCCGCGGAAAGGCGCACATGGTGATGGGGCAAAGGCAAACCGGACAACGCTAAACCCAGCCGTCGGCAAAACGTTCGGCCCGCCCGTACCACGCGGCAGGCAAAATTCAAATGCCCCAACAACACCTGCACCTCCCGCACTGTCACCTTCCTCCTAGACAACACTCCATCCACCAAAACCAACATCGCAGCCCTCTTATCCTCCGGTAGGCGTGCTTCCATGGCGACCGAGTCGAGCTCGATACCGAGAAAGGACAACACCGTACTGGGACCGCACGTCTTCTCTGGCGCCAAGGGAACCCCAAATTCCCCCATCAACCCGGCCAAACCATCCAGCAGCCGCTGACAGTCCTCCGCACCGGGCCGCCCCACCAGGAAAAAGTCATACAGATAGTGCGTCACTGACTCCGAGCCTGTGCGCCTGGAAAAGACCCACTGTAGGAATGAGCTAAAACGCTCAAACAGCGCGCATGAAATGGAGCACCCCATCGGCAGCGCCTTATCCACAAAGATGAGACCTTGGAACTGGATCCCCAGCAACTGGTGATCCGCCGGGTGCACCGGAAGGAGCCGGAAGGCCGACTTTACGTCGCATTTTGCCATCAGCGCGCCCTGCCCTGCCGTCGCAACAAGCCGCCGCGCCACGTCCACCGACGAGTAAGTCACCGACGCCAATTCCGCCGAAATGTAGGCATTTACTGACTCCCCCTCCGGCCAGGACAAGTGCTGTATCAGTCGGAACTGCCCCTCCTCCTTCTTGGGCACCACCCCGATGGGTGAAATGATTAGTCCCGGCAGCGGCGGTACCGTGAAGGGGCCCGCCATCCGGCCCTCCCTGACCTCTTTGAACAGTTTCTCCCTCACCACACCCTTGTGTGCGTTCACCGATTTCAGATTGTCCGCCCAGCGAGCAATCCGAGGGCCCTCGTACCCCAGCCGAAAACCCTCCCGGAAACCCCGACGCAGCACTGCAGCATCCTCCGCCCGCGGATACGCCGCCAACCAGGGCTCCATCCGCTCGATCCTAACCGGCGTACGAGCCTTTGCCCAGAGCCCCGGCTCCCCCCCCTCTGCCCCCTCCCCTCCCCCCACCCTGACCCCCTCTGGCAAGAGCACCTCTCTGCACGGGCAGCTGTCCCGGAGGGCCCCCGGTCCCCCAACAATGCAGCACTGGGTGGTTCCGCCCACACGACGAGCATTCGTGCCGGAAACGGCAAGCCGCCCGCCCGCAGGCCCCCCTATTAAAGTCCCAGCAGGCTCCGACTGCGGACTGGCTGCTCGAAGCTCCCTGACCCACCCCCCCTCGGGTGGGGCGAGCCGCAAAGGGGGGGGAAGCAAGCGGCAAACCGCTTGCTGTGTAGATGGTGCAGCCAAACTTGGCCCCTCCCATCGTCTGCTGATAAAGGTCCGAATCCAGCTCCCCCATTGCGCTTCCGGGTCCCCCGCCATGCGCGCCCGGAACTCCTCATCGTAGTGTGACCACGCATATCCGCCATAGGTCACCTGCGCCCTCCGCACCACATCCATGTATTTAAAGAGCGCGACGCACCGGTCCGGGAACTTCTCGCAATACACACTCGCGTATATGAGGAAAGCTGCTGACCAGTTGTCTAGCGTCAGGGGCACCTTCGGGCGCCTCGCCAGCTCCTGCTCTTCCTCCTTTGACCCCTCCTTAGACGTCAACTCCCTGTGCAGCAGCTTCAGGATATCAATGTATTCCCCCTTCCAAATCTTCTCCTTAGTCGCCGCCGAAAGGTGGGCACCCAGCGGCTTGGTCAGCCCCATGTACGGCAACTTCCGCACCGGAACCACACAACTCTCCTTTCCTCCCCCCGCCGCCTCCTTTTCACCCGCCGCCACTGCCCCGTCGCCCGCGCTGGGTCCCCCCCCGCCCGGCGCCGCGCCGTCTGTGCCAACTCCCGCGTCCTGCACATACCGACCCTGCACCAGCCGCCACCCATCCTCCCCCTCGCCCCCCGACCCCACTGAAACCTGCACACAACGCCTCTT
Organism: Lissotriton helveticus; assembly: GCF_964261635.1. Classification (NCBI taxonomy): domain Eukaryota; kingdom Metazoa; phylum Chordata; class Amphibia; order Caudata; family Salamandridae; genus Lissotriton; species Lissotriton helveticus. The sequence continues at coordinate 1,099,119,635 of NC_136068.1, forward strand.
GGCACCCCCCGCACCATCACTCGTCTTACCTGGCGTCAAGGTCGGCGTCCTTGCTGGATCCCGCCGCCTAACCAGTGGATCTGAGGGGGCCGTCACTCTGGGCGCTTCCTGCCTTGCTGGCACCTGCAATACACTTCCAACAACATTACCAGCCCCCCCGTCTTCCCGAAGCTCCCCTTCCTCCTCCGACTCATCAATAGCCGGCACCACACCACTCCGGCCCCCCATTTGGGGTTCCAGCCGGCTCAAACCCGCTCTTTCCCGACACACCCGCATCAACTCCATCAGGTCCACACTCGCCCTTCCATCCTCCGCACTCGCATTCATATCAGAGACATGTAAATCCATCCTCGCTCCCCTACCCCCGGCGGCCGTAAAGACCCTTCGGGGCGGGGCTGGCGGAGACGCACCGCGCCTCCTTTCGCCATGGTCATGAATTAGGTCCCTCGCTGGAGCACAGCCGTCCGCACCAAACAGAGCTGGCCCATCCACTCGGTGGGTGGGAGCCGCATGCTGCTCCCCCGAGCGCCTCGCAAACAGTTCCTGCCAAGGAAAAAAGGTGGAGTCCAGCATGCCAGGGTAAAAACCACGCTCATCCCCCCCACGTGCCGCCCCCTCCCCCACTCCCCCGCCCCATCGCCCCACCCCTCCCCCAACCCGCCGAATGACCCCCGCGCCGCGACGGGACCCCACCGCCCCCCATTTCCCAACTCCCTTCCCAGCCCCCCGACTCACCCCATCCCCCGTAACCCCAACTCGGGCCCGCACCCCCCCGCGTCCCGGACCCCATACCCCCCCCAAGCTGCCTCCCTGCTCCCCCTCCTCCCCGTAACCCGCCCACTGCCCGCCGCTGCCCCCGCCCCTTCGTCGCCTCCCACCACGCCTCCACTACCCGACCTACCCCTCCCGCCTGACCCGCCGCCACCCCCACGCCCCTCCCCGACTCCGCCCCCCACCACGCCTCCACCACCCCCACTGACTCCCCTGCCAATGCCCGACTCACCCCTCCCCCCCGGCACGCCGCCACCCCCACGCCCCTCCCCCACCGCCACCAATCCGCCACGCCTCTCCGCCTGACCCCTCCCGCCGCCCCTCCCCCGCACTCCCGCGAACTCTGAACCGCCCTGGCCCCCCTCGCCCCCCCCTCCTCCGAAGACGAGCCCCAGTCCAGCTCTGTGTCCTCCCCCTCTCCTCCCCCCACCTCCTCCTCCACGTCGGTCTCCTCAATCAATAGGGGTGAAACCGCCCCCCACCCTCTCCATCCGGCCGCCCCCCGCTTTCCCCTTGCCCCGGACCCCCTCCGCCCCCGCCCCCCCTCCCCCTCCGTTCACAGGCTCCACTCGAACCGCTGGCACCCGCCCGCCCCCACCCTCCCCCGGCTCGGCTGCCTGTACTTCTCCACTCACCCCCTCCCCCCTCCCCCCGTCCCCCCAGGTCCAACCCTGCCTCGCGGGCCGCCCCCGCCCCTCCCCCCACCACCTCCATAAAAACCAGGGGCTGTTTCCTCCCCTTCCGCCCGGTCCGCTTCGCGCCACCCTTCCTCTTGACCCGCGGCGCCGCCTCAGCAAGTCCCGCACTACCCTTCGCGCCCCCGCCCCCCCTCCCTCCTCGCGAAGCCGGCCGCAGCCGCGACCGCGGCGGATCACAAGCCACCACAGCCGCAGCGGCGCCGTCAGCAGCGCGCCGCTGCGGCCTTACCTTAACACCGGGCCGCAAAATGTCCATGCGGCCCACCTCCCGCAACAGCCGCAGTGCCTCTGCCACGCGCGGGTCATCACCCTCCGCCATCACGCCACCAAAGACCGACCAAAAACACCACGCACGACGCGCACACCTCAGCAACCGCCTCCGCCCTTCACAAATCGACGCCGAAGGTCCCGAACCGCCGCCTAATCCCACTACCACACCTCCACAAAAACTGTCGACCCTGGCTGCTGTGTCACTGCACCCAAACCGCGTGCAGTGACACGAAATGGCCGGTTAAATACCTAGCCAGCCCAAAAGCAGCCCAAAAACCCCCAACCAGCCCAAAAACGCCAGCTACGGCGAGACCCGAGTGACATGCTACCTAACCCCCCCCCCCTCCCCTGGTGCCCCAAAATTCCCCGGGGGGGGCGAGCCTCCCGCTGGTCGGCCACCCCCCCGCAATCCCCATTCTACTTTTACTGCAGTCACAAGCAGGGCCTACTGAGGCTGCAGCTACAACAAAAAATACAACATCCGAAGTTAACGTGCGTGGCACACACTGTATGAAAGAAGTCACTAAGCATTGACCCAATATACATGCGCTGCACGGAGGGCAGGCATTGCAGGATTGACTGGACTGCGGGGGGGGGGGTAAGGTAATGGGAGGCTTTGGGTACAAAAGGCCCACTGGCATGTTTTATTCCGTGGAGCATACCGCACCAGGCCACAAGGCAAATGCACCTGTCTGAACCGCATGCTAATTTTCCAATTTTCCTCTCGTTCCGCTGTTTTCCTTCTAGATGTTTCACTTCCCTTGAAAATATACTCTTGCACCCGTTCTAAGTGGCAACTCGTTACTCCGGCAATTATGGATCCTGCTCTGTATTACTACAGCTATTTCAGAAACGCCGCTTTCTTATGTTTAACGATGTGTCAGTCTAAAAAGTGCCGAAGCTAGGTTTGTGGCGAGTGGTGGCAGCATCTATTCAGAAGTGAGCAGTAGGCACACAATACTCTGACGCTTTCGGCTCACGAGTGTGTAAAAGGACACCTGACGCAGACTACCGTGCATATGTTTAAACTTTACACTCACACGCAAATACATTGTGACTGGCATGGAACTCTTAACTTTTTTACATACCTAGGGACCCGGCTGCAGTACTACGGCACTAGGCCACAACTCCAGTGGCGGCCACCCCACAAGTCTGCTGAGGATTGGAAGCCTTCTAATAAGTGTTTATTACCAGGCTGGGAGCCCCGGCGGCAGCGCAGCACAACGCGGTTGGAGCTGCAGCAGAGGCGGGTTCGAGTCCCGGCTGCGTGAGCTGACTTCCAAAGTTTAAAGTATGCCACGCCCTCGCTCTCCCACAGCCTATAGGTGCGCGGGATAATTCACAGTGTGTCATGGCAGGATGACTCGACATTATTCATTGGGTATAATTTACTCAACTCACGAAGACTTTCAGAGCGAATAAAATATGCTGCCGCTCTGGAGTTACGTGACCCGGGAATGTTTTTACAGTCAGTGTAGCCAGATAAGCCAGCGCCCAAGCCTGCCGCAAGCAGCGCAGGGACACCTGCTGCCTGATAAGTAAAGTACTCTGTCAGTGTGTGTTGTAATTAGTGCTGGGCTCGGCTTACTAAGGAGGCGCTATGAATGCGTGACAAATTTCAGTGCGGTGATGCGGACCACCACACTGAAATGCGTTAGTGTCACACATGATGCGTGATACTTGGCTAGACTGCAGCAAGTACAACGTATTCTTCAGGAGGCTAATCTGCACTGTGGGCATGTTAGACTTGGCATCTTTTGGTGTGTTTCCCCCGAGTTTTTGCTTTTTTGTCCTCCCGGTTTTGACTCTGTTTTTGCTGGTATAACGTTTCTGCGCGCTTTTCACACTGCTGATCAGTGATAAAGCGCTGGTGCTCCTGACTTAAATTGTGTTATGATTGGATGTGTGACTTACTTGTCAGTCCCCAGTAAAGGGCACTGCAGGTGCTGGGGTTTGTGAGTCAACCGCTACTCGTGGGCCTGCAGCACGGATTGTGCCCCCCACATACGTAGCCCGAAAACAGGTATAAGTGAATGAAGTTTGGTATGCCTGAACTCAGCGTCTAAAGACGGAGCCTTTAGCGAGGGTGCCCTTTTCATTCAGAGTTCATAGAGGCCACTTTTAGAAAGTGGGTACTATTTTGCTCGGGCATCCCGTATGCCTCTGCTGGAATGTGTATTGCCTGTTTGTTTTTTGGACGACAGATGGCTAGGAAGCAGGGTGGCTCCCGATAGTCTAGGTAGGCCAGGAAAGGACGAAATAGACCTGGGTTACTATAGGGGAAGAGGTAGGGGTTTTCCTTGCACCTCAAAGGGCCTGATCTGCCTCTGACAACGCCGTCTCCACCTCTTGCTAGGAATTCACGCCAGAGAAGACCCATCTGGTTCTGGCCGGACACCAACACCCTCTGCCTGGAACATCAAATGATTTTTGTGTACAAATACTGAGTTCCAGACCCCTGAACTTTAGAACTCATCTGGATCAAGAAGACTGCCAAGAAGAAGAGCCGGAGAAGCTGTAAAAAGAACAACCGCTTTGCTGCGTGCTTTGCTGGGCTGACCTGCAGTGGCGGCTTCTGTCTTGGGCAGTAAAAGGCCTGGACTGGACTTTGTGCAACCGAATTGGTGAGACCCTCCAAGGGCTTGAGGTAGAGCTTGCCCCCTGTTCACGAAGTCTCAGGAGCAGCAAAGACTTCAGGTTCTTCGACCCGCAGCACTGGGGACTGTGTGTTATGTGCTGCAACCCGAAGAACGCCACTCGATGACCCTGCCGAACCCATGTCCTGAAGGCACCGCCGCACCGCGATCCTGGTCTCACCAACAACGCCTGCTGACGCCATCCCCGAGCCGATGCTTGAACCGTGACCTGTGGGCCCGCACTCTGCACGGCCACCTGTAGGCCCGCACTCTGCACAGCTCCTTTACACAACGACGCTGTGGCCTTCCTGACGCCGCCACTTCCCACCAGAATTGACACCACTGCTTGCACCGTGGTTTGGGGTCCCCGCTCGTAAGTTACACAATGCACAGCCCTCATCCCACACCGCAGCCTTGGGCCACTGACGCCGGTGCCATCGGCTCTAGTTCGTTAGCCGACGACAGTGCTTCAGCAACGACAATGCCGCTGCTTGCACCGTGACCTACTAGCATTGTGACGAGCACCACCTCCATCTCGCACCACGACCCTGGTCTCCCCGACGACACCATCTCACGCTGCCACCGAGCCCCTGGTCGCACCATGGCCTGGGGGCACCGCATGCCGCACCGCTGCACTTCACACTGCAGCACCCGACGCCTGTTGGCGCCAGCGCTCCGCATCCCATCAGAAAGGAGCTCGACCTGCAACGCGAGTGACTTCAAGGGCTCCATCAACCTGCATCTCTGAAAGGTACTGTTTGCGGGTCTTCCCGACACCTTAGTTGACCTGCGCACCCGCGGACAGCCAGAACTGTTTTTGAATTTGTGTGCTCACGATGCCGTGGAAGCCTGAACGGAGCTATCCACACAAGGAACTCTTTTTAATCAACGTATTTTTGAACTGTGAACTTTAAGTTTAGTATTGTGGATTTCCATCGTTTTGGTCTTGTTTTAATTATATAAAATATTGGATATTTTTCTAAACTGGTGTGGTGTCCTTTTGTAGTGCGTACACTGTATTACTGTTGGTTATGTGCAAAGGCTTTACACACTGCCTCTAAAATAAGCCTGGCTGCTCGGGCCAAGCTACCAAGGGGGTGAGCAGGGGTTATTTTAGAAGTGTAACTCCCTTGTAACTAGAGTGGTGGTTTCTGCCTCGCTTTGGTGCAAGTCTCAGCTAGCCTGAAATCCCATTTCTAACAGGGTATGACTACAATGATACTAGAATTGCATTTGCAGCTGGCGTCTTGCATGAATCAAGCATTTTATGGAAAAATTCCTTGCACTAAGGCCAACCCTAATGTAGAAAGGTATCTGACATGGTCTTCTCCATCAAGCAGTGATAATTCTTACCATAAATGGGAAGAAAATAGGGTTCTATGATTCTTAAGACTTCAAAGCCTCCTTAAAATCTGTAACTCCAACGGACATTAAAGTTATTAAGCCACTCACAGCGGATACTATCTCACTTATCGTCAAGCACCCACCAGATGCAGAATGTAGTGAAGAAGATACCACCACTACGTATAAAAGAGCCATGCACTACCTGAGGAAGAAAGACAAAGAAAAATGGTCAGCGAAGGATACGTTACCTCTTAAATTATAATGATGCCATCAAAATACTGAGAAGTTCTTTCCAACTCCTCAAGCCAAATCTAAATCACCCCTACCATTCCTCAAAATAGGCTTTCTACAAGACAATGTTTATATTATAGTGTGCATGTAGATATCCTGGCAGAGGAAACTCACCCTTAAAAAAGATGTTAAATTATAGTTGTTGATTCAGAAGGATTCTCTGCTCAACCGATAGCTAATGTATCATGCTCATATTATCACGGTAACCCATTGCACCAAAAAGTATCCTATGTTGACACACTGAAATCATTCACAAAGAGTATATAGCTTGATCCTAACAAGTTAACATAATTTAAATATTGTTTACCAGAACCTCACACACCCTATTGCTGCCAAGCTTCAACACTGGGTTTCATTGTGGTCCAGAAAAGCCAGGATGGGCTCGACCATGTTCCAAGGAGGACTTTGAATAATCTCCTGCTGTGTTCTTAGAATCAAAATACCTCAAAACACCTATGTAACCCTTTATTAGTGGTGTTTCGGGTATATTTAAAAACAATAACTACAAGGGGGGATGTCCAAGGAGATAATGACCCTACACCCTACATAAGAGTTGACTTGTTTCAGCCCTAAAGTGTAATTGCCATATGGTTCTGGGCTTTCATCAGGACTAGATTATTTCAATGCCCCGGAAAATCGTTTTGCACATGTCGGCAGAAAAACACATGATCGTACTTTGGCCTGTGTTCTGTCTTTGATTGTGTTGTTTTGTTGGTTTCTACAACTGAATATAATCATCACAGAGAATTTCTCTTGAAGGAGATGTTTGCTTACAGATTGGGGTGATAACGTAAGTGCACCACTGACATGAATGTGAAGCTTGAAACCGATACCAGTCCATTGCTTGTATATTTCTTTTTATAGGACCCAAGACGAGAGTGCCTTTGGAGGAAGGACAATTTCGTCCTTTGCATGCTGTACAGATGGAGTATTTATATTTATCCTAACTGAGCCAAGTTAGGCTTACTGACATTTTCAATGAGATTTTCTTTGGGCATTGAATTAGGATACTTATAGGTGCTGTGAGTTGACATAAGAGGACGTATCCTATTTTTCTGTCATCCCCGCCATAAGGTTGGATTGCATTGTTGGTCTCCCAGTGCTATCATTGCTTTGATTACCACGGTAACAGCACCTGCTAGTAGATATCTGACACTATGATCCTTGAAAGTCAATGGCATTACAGGTTATGTCCGGTGGAAAAGAATACTAACCTATTTATCTAAAAAACTGATATTGGGCTGTTTCGAGAGTCACAAACATCCCAAAAAGAATCTGATGAATTAAGAAGTGACTGGGTGGGATCTTTAAAATAGGCTTTAAGAAAGACTGCTGAATCAGACTTCCTGGATATTACTACAGCCCCCATAGAAAAATGGAGTAGCAATTTTCATTCACAATAACTTTCTTGTCCACATGCACAAAACGTGGAAAGACCTACAAGACTGATTTATATATGTGACAAACTCTCCATTTTACACCCAAACGCTAGAAGGAGGCCCCATCTATGCTCTGAATACAGTGAAAATAGATGTCCTTACCCAACTGAACAGAATTCTTATCGAGCTTTAATCCTCAAATGTGATACTGGAATGAGATTGGAACCTTATCAACGGAACAATTCTGTATCGCTCAGCCAGACCAGACCCCTGGACCAACAGTGAAAGACGAGTTTTGAAAGACCTAATGTCATATCACTCACCGGAGGATCCGTGGAGATTATATCATCCAACATAGAGAAAGAATATACATTCCTGTCATATACAAATGGCTCTGCAACACAAATTGGTTACTATTTAATAAGTAGAGCACTCCTACCAAAGACATTGGACTGAGGGATTGGAGTTAAATCAGTGTCAGATCATGCCCCAATTTATACAAGTGTTGACCTCCAACTCTATCGATCAACAGATAGAATATGACGGCTTAACAACCTGTGCTACTAGATGCCTAAAAAACAGAGAACTAACCAAAGATATAATTCAACGATAACCTTGTTATGAACAAACACTCATTCAAATCGAACCAGTACTTGTGGCCTGCAGGTAAATTGTATATCCTAGGCCTAATGATCCAAGACCAGGCCAGAGCTGTCTCCCCTCCTCCAGGCTGAGCCGGCATAGCTCATGCCCACAGGGAGCAGCTAAAATTGCTGCTCCCTACCAGTGGAAATAATTTTTTTTATCTGTTTCCAACAGATGAAAAGTCTGCTCCTAGAGCGCAGAAGCATTTTTCATGCTCATGCTTGCTTGGAACGAGTTAGGGCCATATTATCAAGAACGGGCGATACATTATCGCCGCTTTAGCGGCAGGAAACTGCCGCTAAAGCGGCGATAAGGGGCTTGACAATATGCCCTTTAGAATTCCAGTAGAAGCCCAGGTTCTGGTGTGAAGGACATCAAACCTGGGCTTCTATTGAAATTCTATAGGGCATATTATCAAGCCCCTTATGGCCCGCTCTTGATAATATGGCCCCTAGTGTTTGCTCTCGCTTGGCGGGAGCTTTGAAATTGCTCCAACTTACCATAGGAAAAGCATTTTTTGATTTGCCTATAACTTTGGCGCTCTTTGATGAACCTTCACAACATTTTCAAAACTAGTTTGCTACTTACTTCAGCTGTTGTCCTGAAAGTTTCAGGATGATTTGTCGAGCAGGGGCCAAGAAAAAGGGGGGGTTCCAAAGCACGTTTTCTCCATGCAATTTCCCGTAGGAATTTTGAACATGAATACAGGCCAAACCACTGACCGGAATTACACCAAATTTGGCAGAAAGCTAGATTTTGGTCCAGAAAGATCTCTTTTTGTTATTTGATGCCAATCTGTTTTGCAGTTTTTGAGTTATTAAAGAAAAAGGTTTTATGTATTAAGGGACGCAAAGTATCCGTGGATTCCAGAGATCTTTAAATGATATCTGATTGGCTGACACCACTTAAACCCAGAAGTAGTGGCAGTAATCTCAAGACTCATACTCAGACGAGTCATAAGAAAAAAGCAGAAAAAAACAGAATAGGGCATGGTAGGAATACCCTGAGCCCCCTAGACCTGATGGTGGGGTCCCACAGGGACCCCACTGGAGGCCAAAAATATTTCTCTAAATACACTCTCACGCAAATTAATAGAGGGTTCGCAGACATTTAAAAAAAAAAAAACTGGATACCTGCTCTTGCCTTTTTTTGCCCTCCCAAGTGCGTCACGATTTTAATTTATATATAAGGCAGAGGGGCGCCTATGCACCCCTCCCCCAGTCCGATTTTGGCTCCAGGGACCCAATCCCCCTCGGGCCTGGCCAAAATTGAAAATGGGTGGCCCGGCACCCCATGGGGCCCGGTCGTGTCCAAAAAAGGGGGAGATTGGCGCATGGCCCTTCTCCCGGAGTCCTTAATGGAGGTGCAAGAACCACATGCCACTCAGGAGCTATTTTCTGCTACCTGTTTCATCCCGGCCCTCCTTCACTGCTTGCCGCACGCCTGCGGCTGCCCTCTGCTGCTACCTGTCTGCCAGTGGTCTGAGGCAGCAGTAGTGGCGGATACTGCTTTTGCTGCTGGGAGGTATTGCTAATTGAGGCTGCAGAAGTCCCTGGAGGTGAGGTGCTGAACCCAATTATTGGAGCGGTGTGTGTTGTCCCGGTAGTGTCGCTTTCCCCTCACCCACACAGTCTTGTTGTTGGTGCTACCTCATTTTTTGCTAGCTATAGAAGGCAGACCAATTACCTATGGTGAGGGACAGGTCTGTCTGCTAAGGAGACTTGGAGTAGAGTGGGTTGTAGAGTGGGGTTAATAGTGGTAGTGGCTTTAGTGTGCAACCTTTGTGGTTGAGCCCAAAAGGCACAGAGGCAGCTGAGCTAGGAGTCGGAACAGCTTGTGTTTCTCTTGTGTGCTCTCCCGAACCCTCCCCAATGAGCATTCAATTTTTGACCGAATTGAGCAATGGTTGTGGGATGAAAACCTATAACTCAATACTTATTCAGATGAGGAATCGGTCGATCAGCCTGGCCCAAAAGACAGGGAAATGGAAAAGGATTTCACCCGCCCCTCTAGAGCAGCATTTGAATAACAATCATGAAGGCTGGGAGGGCAAGACTCACCCAAGTTCCAACAATGGAGAGACCGCATCAATGAAGCCTAAGGTTACCAGAACTGGATAGCCCCCATAAGGGACTTTTTTCATCACTCATGATCAAAAGAAGAATGTGGGCAAGCAGTTGGAAATAGGCCCACAAATTGGTCAAACAGAAAGGAGGGCAGATAGAGGACAGATGAGATGTATGAATGATGTTTAAATTTGCTTAGCTATGGTGAGATAAGTCAGGTGGTGCCCAGGTCCTGCTCATTAAGCCAAGCAGCACCTCTTTTGGGACAGTTCTCGGTAAGGTGGGAAAGGGGCAATGAAATTCAATCCAATGAAAACATGCAAAGCGGAAATTGCAACGAAGAGTTGGAGATTGAAGTACCCCCTAAGGTGATTGAAAGGTTGTGTCCTCCAATCCAGGACCCTAGTTCGTTGCCAAAAATCCTAATTAGGACCACACTCCCACTCATATGAGAACAGCCCTCCCAAATTAAATCAAAACAGGATTTTGAATGCCCTGTGATACCAGCCAGTGAGGAAGAAGATTGTGTTTTTATCACAGTGGCGGCAGAATATGACCAGTGGAACAGACCGCAAAATAGGCAGAAGGAGTATGAGATGGAGGACTTTTATCAAAACACAATGTTATCCCGGTGCACTCACGTTTCTGAGTGGTATCAGATTTGTTTTTAGGGTGGTGCTCAAAGTCGTCGCACGTAGTCTACACGTGCCTTCGAATATCAAAGAATATTGAGGGTAGAACACACTATCCTCTGGGCTGAGCACTCATTGACAAAGAAAAACTAGTTTCTACTCCAATTTCTTCAAGTTCATCAAATTTATTTGCGTGATTCAAATTTGTGACGATGATTATATATTCATAAATCAAAATCCAAAGTGAACATAATCCAATGTTTATATCATCATTATCAGATTTTCATGGAAACTTCCATTCACCCAATGCATTTCGGGTCCACAACACAAATGACCCTTCGTCAGGGGTCTGAAAATTAAGCGCAAACAGGACCAAATTAGTCACTCGCAAAATACATGGCATTATATCACAGTGTCATTTCAAACATTACGCATTAAGCTTTAAACGCGACTTCTGAGAAATCATCTCGCTGCTCTGTTGCGCATTAACCTCAAACGCTACCAGAAGCCTGGTTCTCTCACTTACGAGCAACAGGACGCGATGGCGTCTTCCCGCCTGAGATTCAAAATCCGTCTGTGTAAACGGAAGTCTGAGTCGCTAGGTATCAAATCACGTGATCGGGCCCGCAGCCAATGACGGCACAGTGCCACCGATCACGTGAGGAACCTACTCCGTTTTTTCAAAAATAATGCAGTTTGAATGTCATAGCTTTAACACCTTGTGTGTTGTTATGAAACAACTACTAAACAGATTGCTCTTAAATGAAACAAAACAATTGCAAAATCATAAATTCAGGGAATCAGAAAATGTCAAAAGTCAATGCTATAGTTCATAGAAAACATGCGTGTTCAATTCGATCATTAAGCCCGGTGGGCTGGGTTGAGTTCAACTTTTTAATCCAGTAGAATTCTGCCCTTAATCTCTGCTTCATGGGATCCATGTCAGGGCGTTGCAGGATTCTCTCGATCACCATGAATTTTAATTGGGAGATTTGGTGACCCATTTCTTTCCAGTGTCTCGCCAACACAGACTTTACATTACTCAATCTGATATTACTTTTGTGCTCTGTAATGCGAACCTTGATCTTTCGTTCTGTTTGTCCAATGTAAATTTTACCACATGGACATTTAATGAGATATATACAATTGGCTGTGTCACATGTGCTCGAGTGATACAAGTTTATCGAGTGACCTTTTGTAGGATGATTAATGGTGCTCCCTGTCATAACATTATTGCAATGAATGCAGTTCAAACATTTCAACATGCCCTTCCAAATCATTTTAGGTTTCGTCGGACTGTTCAACACTTCTTTCAGGTTTCTAGACCTTTGGAAAGCAAACGTAATTTTCTTGTCAAATAGCATGTTTAGATCAGGTTCAGTTTGTATCAAATGCCAGTGTTTAGTCAATATTTTTTGAATTTTGCGAGAGTCCGAAGAGAATTTTAACACACACATAGTTTTCCGTTGTTGTTGTTTGCTCTTGGTGACCAATAAATCACTTCTCTTCATTTTCTCCACTTTGGTTGATGCTTTTTCTAGAATTTCTGTGGGGTATCCTCTCAACTTGTACTTCTCTGTCTGTTTCTGTATTTCGATCTTTGATGCTTGTTCATCAGAATTAATTCTTTTCAGTCTAATGTACTGGGAAGTCGGTAAATGTTTTTTTAGGAAATCTGGATGAAAACTCGTGAATAATAGGCTTGCATTTTTATCTGTAGGTTTGTGAAAAACTTGAGTGCTGATGATATTGCTTTTCAAAATGATTTGGACATCCAAAAATGAGATGGTTTCATTGGAGATGGTGTGAGTAAACTTGATCCTCTCATTACAGGTGTTAAGTTCCAAAATGTTAGACTCAAGAGATTCTTTGGTCCCATGCCATATCAAAAAGATATCGTCAATGAAATGCTTGAATAAAATCAAACCCTCTGTCCACGTTTGTTTGCTCAGAATGTAATCCTTCTCAAATTTTTGCATGAAAATATTTGCATAGGAGGGTGCTCCCCCAAAACCCATCGAGGTTCCATTCGATTGGCTGAAAAATTGACCATTCCACTCAAAATAACTATGGTATAGTGCAAATTGCATCAATTGTAAAATCAAGATTTGTTGATGTTCCTCTAAATCACTGTTTAGCAAACTCCACTCTAGAGCCTCAATACCATCTTTATGTGGGATAGAAGTGTACAACGCCACCACGTCTATGGTGCACAACAGATAAGTCGCCTCAGGATCTAATTCAACTTGACTGAGCATATTTAAAAATGATGTTGTATCTTTAATGTATGTTTCTCCTTGTTGCACTCGAGGCTGTAGAAAAGTATCCACAAACTTCCCTAAGGGTTCCGAGATTGACCCGCAGGCCGAGACAATGGGTCTGAATGGTGGTTTAACGGGATCCTTATGTATTTTGGGCAACATGTATAATTTTGGTCTCCTGGGATATTTCAATTGAAAATACGCAAATGTTCTTTGGCTAATCCATTTCATGGACAATGCATGTTCCAAAATTTGTTGTAAGACTTTTTGATACTCTTGCGTTGGATCTCCAGGTAATGGTAAATAGATATCTTGGTTCTGAACGTGGTTGTCCACGCTCATTTGATAAAACGCTCTGTCCATCACGATGAGGGCACCCCCTTTATCAGCTTTTTGAAAAACGAGGCTTTCATCTTGTGTAAGATTTTTCAACGTGTTCCATTCTTTGGTAGTTAGATTTGTCTTCTTAGGTTTAGCAAAAGTGAGTTTCTGGATATCTGAAAATACCGCTCTTTCAAATGCCTCAATGGTTTTATGTGTTGTAGGCGCACAAAATTCACTGGGTGGTTTAAACTCACGGTCCCATTGTTCCGTTTGAATCGGTTCCATATCTTTGAAAAAGTACCGCAATTTCAAATTGCGCAAAAACTTAAAGAGTGATATCTCTGTTTCACCAGCGTTTGTTCTGTATGTTGGTACGAACGTGGTTCCTTTATTCAACACTGATATTTGCATTTTGGTTAACTTTTTGGATGATATGTTAATAACTAAGTTGTTTTCTGTAGTTGACTCCGTGTCCTTTTGGCCACTTCCTCCTCTGTTTCTTTTTCTTTTTGACCTTCTTGTGTGTGGCTTATTAACGGGGGCGCATTTGCTGCTGGGCTTATGTCTAAAAAAGACTGTTGTTGAGCATTGGTTGAACTGGTTGAAGGTTTGGTCGATTGTGTTGCTGCTTTAGTGATTGGTGGTCGACTTTTCGCAATGTCTGAATCCGACACAACGCTTTCTTGTGATGATGTAACATCCACTTTCTTTTGGGATTGAGTTTGCCATCGTTTCTGACTGTAAATTTCGGCCCATGTGTATACTTCTTCTAGCTTGTAGTCCAAAGTATCACGACGGTATTTGCGAATTTTCCTGTCATCTACTTCCTTTGCATAACGATCGAGTCTCTGATTGATTTCTTCAAGGATTTTCTCTAGATCAGGAATTTTATTGAGTTCGTCTTTGATTGTTTTAATTTCTGCTTCAAGTTCTGACAGAACTTTTGAAAGCTCTTCCACGATTAATAGGATGAGATCCAACGAGCATTTATTGAGGATTTGGTACCATTTCTCAAGGAAACTTTTGGAATTTCTGCATAGCATTGGCTTGAGGGCTATTCTGAGTCCCCCCGGGATCCTTTGATTCTTGTGATAATGTATAAGTGTGGTTGCGTGCAACCGTTGATTTATTTCCTTTCTGCTGATGTATTCGAATTGTTTAAGAATCTGAGCAGTAGTCGTTTTTTGAGGAGTGATACGTCTGGTCTCCTGTATGAGCCCATAAATATCTTTGGCAGCTTCATCTGTAAATACTAAAGTCTCTGCTCTGTTAACGGTAGAAAGTGCAATTTCATCCATTTAGCTGTGTTTTAGGTGCTCCTGGGATTAAATAGACCGAACCAATAATATCAAAACACAATGTTATCCCGGTGCACTCACGTTTCTGAGTGGTATCAGATTTGTTTTTAGGGTGGTGCTCAAAGTCGTCGCACGTAGTCTACACGTGCCTTCGAATATCAAAGAATATTGAGGGTAGAACACACTATCCTCTGGGCTGAGCACTCATTGACAAAGAAAAACTAGTTTCTACTCCAATTTCTTCAAGTTCATCTAATTTATTTGCGTGATTCAAATTTGTGACGATGATTATATATTCATAAATCAAAATCCAAAGTGAACATAATCCAATGTTTATATCATCATTATCAGATTTTCATGGAAACTTCCATTCACCCAATGCATTTCGGGTCCACAACACAAATGACCCTTCGTCAGGGGTCTGAAAATTAAGCGCAAACAGGACCAAATTAGTCACTCGCAAAATACATGGCATTATATCACAGTGTCATTTCAAACATTACGCATTAAGCTTTAAACGCGACTTCTGAGAAATCATCTCGCTGCTCTGTTGCGCATTAACCTCAAACGCTACCAGAAGCCTGGTTCTCTCACTTACGAGCAACAGGACGCGATGGCGTCTTCCCGCCTGAGATTCAAAATCCGTCTGTGTAAACGGAAGTCTGAGTCGCTAGGTATCAAATCACGTGATCATTCATTGCAATAATGTTATGACAGGGAGCACCATTAATCATCCTACAAAAGGTCACTCGATAAACTTGTATCACTCGAGCACATGTGACACAGCCAATTGTATATATCTCATTAAATGTCCATGTGGTAAAATTTACATTGGACAAACAGAACGAAAGATCAAGGTTCGCATTACAGAGCACAAAAGTAATATCAGATTGAGTAATGTAAAGTCTGTGTTGGCGAGACACTGGAAAGAAATGGGTCACCAAATCTCCCAATTAAAATTCATGGTGATCGAGAGAATCCTGCAACGCCCTGACATGGATCCCATGAAGCAGAGATTAAGGGCAGAATTCTACTGGATTAAAAAGTTGAACTCAACCCAGCCCACCGGGCTTAATGATCGAATTGAACACGCATGTTTTCTATGAACTATAGCATTGACTTTTGACATTTTCTGATTCCCTGAATTTATGATTTTGCAATTGTTTTGTTTCATTTAAGAGCAATCTGTTTAGTAGTTGTTTCATAACAACACACAAGGTGTTAAAGCTATGACATTCAAACTGCATTATTTTTGAAAAAACGGAGTAGGTTCCTCACGTGATCGGTGGCACTGTGCCGTCATTGGCTGCGGGCCCGATCACGTGATTTGATACCTAGCGACTCAGACTTCCGTTTACACAGACGGATTTTGAATCTCAGGCGGGAAGACGCCATCGCGTCCTGTTGCTCGTAAGTGAGAGAACCAGGCTTCTGGTAGCGTTTGAGGTTAATGCGCAACAGAGCAGCGAGATGATTTCTCAGAAGTCGCGTTTAAAGCTTAATGCGTAATGTTTGAAATGACACTGTGATATAATGCCATGTATTTTGCGAGTGACTAATTTGGTCCTGTTTGCGCTTAATTTTCAGACCCCTGACGAAGGGTCATTTGTGTTGTGGACCCGAAATGCATTGGGTGAATGGAAGTTTCCATGAAAATCTGATAATGATGATATAAACATTGGATTATGTTCACTTTGGATTTTGATTTATGAATATATAATCATCATCACAAATTTGAATCACGCAAATAAATTTGATGAACTTGAAGAAATTGGAGTAGAAACTAGTTTTTCTTTGTCAATGAGTGCTCAGCCCAGAGGATAGTGTGTTCTACCCTCAATATTCTTTGATATTCGAAGGCACGTGTAGACTACGTGCGACGACTTTGAGCACCACCCTAAAAACAAATCTGATACCACTCAGAAACGTGAGTGCACCGGGATAACATTGTGTTTTGATATTATTGGTTCGGTCTATTTAATCCCAGGAGCACCTAAAACACAGCTAAATGGATGAAATTGCACTTTCTACCGTTAACAGAGCAGAGACTTTAGTATTTACAGATGAAGCTGCCAAAGATATTTATGGGCTCATACAGGAGACCAGACGTATCACTCCTCAAAAAACGACTACTGCTCAGATTCTTAAACAATTCGAATACATCAGCAGAAAGGAAATAAATCAACGGTTGCACGCAACCACACTTATACATTATCACAAGAATCAAAGGATCCCGCGGGGACTCAGAATAGCCCTCAAGCCAATGCTATGCAGAAATTCCAAAAGTTTCCTTGAGAAATGGTACCAAATCCTCAATAAATGCTCGTTGGATCTCATCCTATTAATCGTGGAAGAGCTTTCAAAAGTTCTGTCAGAACTTGAAGCAGAAATTAAAACAATCAAAGACGAACTCAATAAAATTCCTGATCTAGAGAAAATCCTTGAAGAAATCAATCAGAGACTCGATCGTTATGCAAAGGAAGTAGATGACAGGAAAATTCGCAAATACCGTCGTGATACTTTGGACTACAAGCTAGAAGAAGTATACACATGGGCCGAAATTTACAGTCAGAAACGATGGCAAACTCAATCCCAAAAGAAAGTGGATGTTACATCATCACAAGAAAGCGTTGTGTCGGATTCAGACATTGCGAAAAGTCGACCACCAATCACTAAAGCAGCAACACAATCGACCAAACCTTCAACCAGTTCAACCAATGCTCAACAACAGTCTTTTTTAGACATAAGCCCAGCAGCAAATGCGCCCCCGTTAATAAGCCACACACAAGAAGGTCAAAAAGAAAAAGAAACAGAGGAGGAAGTGGCCAAAAGGACACGGAGTCAACTACAGAAAACAACTTAGTTATTAACATATCATCCAAAAAGTTAACCAAAATGCAAATATCAGTGTTGAATAAAGGAACCACGTTCGTACCAACATACAGAACAAACGCTGGTGAAACAGAGATATCACTCTTTAAGTTTTTGCGCAATTTGAAATTGCGGTACTTTTTCAAAGATATGGAACCGATTCAAACGGAACAATGGGACCGTGAGTTTAAACCACCCAGTGAATTTTGTGCGCCTACAACACATAAAACCATTGAGGCATTTGAAAGAGCGGTATTTTCAGATATCCAGAAACTCACTTTTGCTAAACCTAAGAAGACAAATCTAACTACCAAAGAATGGAACACGTTGAAAAATCTTACACAAGATGAAAGCCTCGTTTTTCAAAAAGCTGATAAAGGGGGTGCCCTCATCGTGATGGACAGAGCGTTTTATCAAATGAGCGTGGACAACCACGTTCAGAACCAAGATATCTATTTACCATTACCTGGAGATCCAACGCAAGAGTATCAAAAAGTCTTACAACAAATTTTGGAACATGCATTGTCCATGAAATGGATTAGCCAAAGAACATTTGCGTATTTTCAATTGAAATATCCCAGGAGACCAAAATTATACATGTTGCCCAAAATACATAAGGATCCCGTTAAACCACCATTCAGACCCATTGTCTCGGCCTGCGGGTCAATCTCGGAACCCTTAGGGAAGTTTGTGGATACTTTTCTACAGCCTCGAGTGCAACAAGGAGAAACATACATTAAAGATACAACATCATTTTTAAATATGCTCAGTCAAGTTGAATTAGATCCTGAGGCGACTTATCTGTTGTGAACCATAGACGTGGTGGCGTTGTACACTTCTATCCCACATAAAGATGGTATTGAGGCTCTAGAGTGGAGTTTGCTAAACAGTGATTTAGAGGAACATCAACAAATCTTGATTTTACAATTGATGCAATTTGCACTATACCATAGTTATTTTGAGTGGAATGGTCAATTTTTCAGCCAATCGAATGGAACCTCGATGGGTTTTGGGGGAGCACCCTCCTATGCAAATATTTTCATGCAAAAATTTGAGAAGGATTACATTCTGAGCAAACAAACGTGGACAGAGGGTTTGATTTTATTCAAGCGTTTCATTGACGATATCTTTTTGATATGGCATGGGACCAAAGAATCTCTTGAGTCTAACATTTTGGAACTTAACACCTGTAATGAGAGGATCAAGTTTACTCACACCATCTCCAATGAAACCATCTCATTTTTGGATGTCCAAATCATTTTGAAAAGCAATATCATCAGCACTCAAGTTTTTCACAAACCTACAGATAAAAATGCAAGCCTATTATTCACGAGTTTTCATCCAGATTTCCTAAAAAAACATTTACCGACTTCCCAGTACATTAGACTGAAAAGAATTAATTCTGATGAACAAGCATCAAAGATCGAAATACAGAAACAGACAGAGAAGTACAAGTTGAGAGGATACCCCACAGAAATTCTAGAAAAAGCATCAACCAAAGTGGAGAAAATGAAGAGAAGTGATTTATTGGTCACCAAGAGCAAACAACAACAACGGAAAACTATGTGTGTGTTAAAATTCTCTTCGGACTCTCGCAAAATTAAAAAAATATTGAATAAACACTGGCATTTGATACAAACTGAACCTGATCTAAACATGCTATTTGACAAGAAAATTACGTTTGCTTTCCAAAGGTCTAGAAACCTGAAAGAAGTGTTGAACAGTCCGACGAAACCTAAAATGATTTGGAAGGGCATGTTGAAATGTTTGAACTGCATTCATTGCAATAATGTTATGACAGGGAGCACCATTAATCATCCTACAAAAGGTCACTCGATAAACTTGTATCACTCGAGCACATGTGACACAGCCAATTGTATATATCTCATTAAATGTCCATGTGGTAAAATTTACATTGGACAAACAGAACGAAAGATCAAGGTTCGCATTACAGAGCACAAAAGTAATATCAGATTGAGTAATGTAAAGTCTGTGTTGGCGAGACACTGGAAAGAAATGGGTCACCAAATCTCCCAATTAAAATTCATGGTGATCGAGAGAATCCTGCAACGCCCTGACATGGATCCCATGAAGCAGAGATTAAGGGCAGAATTCTACTGGATTAAAAAGTTGAACTCAACCCAGCCCACCGGGCTTAATGATCGAATTGAACACGCATGTTTTCTATGAACTATAGCATTGACTTTTGACATTTTCTGATTCCCTGAATTTATGATTTTGCAATTGTTTTGTTTCATTTAAGAGCAATCTGTTTAGTAGTTGTTTCATAACAACACACAAGGTGTTAAAGCTATGACATTCAAACTGCATTATTTTTGAAAAAACGGAGTAGGTTCCTCACGTGATCGGTGGCACTGTGCCGTCATTGGCTGCGGGCCCGATCACGTGATTTGATACCTAGCGACTCAGACTTCCGTTTACACAGACGGATTTTGAATCTCAGGCGGGAAGACGCCATCGCGTCCTGTTGCTCGTAAGTGAGAGAACCAGGCTTCTGGTAGCGTTTGAGGTTAATGCGCAACAGAGCAGCGAGATGATTTCTCAGAAGTCGCGTTTAAAGCTTAATGCGTAATGTTTGAAATGACACTGTGATATAATGCCATGTATTTTGCGAGTGACTAATTTGGTCCTGTTTGCGCTTAATTTTCAGACCCCTGACGAAGGGTCATTTGTGTTGTGGACCCGAAATGCATTGGGTGAATGGAAGTTTCCATGAAAATCTGATA
This sequence comes from Lissotriton helveticus, assembly GCF_964261635.1. NCBI lineage: Eukaryota > Metazoa > Chordata > Amphibia > Caudata > Salamandridae > Lissotriton > Lissotriton helveticus. Next base: position 1,099,139,868 of record NC_136068.1, read on the forward strand.
ATGATGATATAAACATTGGATTATGTTCACTTTGGATTTTGATTTATGAATATATAATCATCGTCACAAATTTGAATCACGCAAATAAATTTGATGAACTTGAAGAAATTGGAGTAGAAACTAGTTTTTCTTTGTCAATGAGTGCTCAGCCCAGAGGATAGTGTGTTCTACCCTCAATATTCTTTGATGGAGGACTTTTATCCCAGAAATCCTCAAGTACGGCCGGTATTTACCACCAGCAGTTCAGCTGTTATAGGTGGCGAGGCCTTAATAAAAACATTGACAGCCATTACCAACGCAAGTAAGTTACATGCAGGTAAACTGGAGATGCAATTAATGCCAAATTGGACCATTTAAACCAGCTAATAAGACAGGCTCAAGATTTCGCCAAGGACAAGCCAGAATATTGCCAATGTGTTTCAATCATGGGTAAACTAGCCACTTTACCGGACACTATGTCAACTCTCCTACAGGACATAAAGGATGGAATGGCAACCAATTTGCTCAGTGGAACTGGGAGAATGAATAATAAAGTAAAAATGATTGAGGTCTTACCATGGAACCCCTGTTGCTCCGGAAAAACTCATGGATCAGCAGGGGATAAGCGTATTCATGGCCTGCGTGTCAGACAGAACATTGAATGAAAATATAAGTGAGCTCGACACTTAAATATTAATCTCAAGTAGAGGAAATCAACTTGAGAAGGGAAGTGGATGCACACAAAGATACCTACATGAAACCTCAAATATGGACAAGGATTGGTATATTTTCTTGAGGAAAAACAAAAAGCACCTAAGAAGCTAAATGAGAATGGTATAAAAAAGAAGCCTACATTATAGCCCTTCCCAAATGAGAACTTGAACCCTTCTTAATCTTTACGGAAAGAAGTTTGTCAATAAATTCCCAATGTCAAGACCACCACAGCAAACCATTGACTAACCTGAAAGCTGAATCTACATTTAAAATAAAGGAAAATCCTATCTCAACAGCAAAGTTAGCATCAGTGGAACAGAGGGCTGATACTTTGGGTAATGTCAGTGGCCAAAAATCATCAGCATCCATTGGAAGGCAGGACCAGGTTTCCCAAATAAATGTCTACTATAACCCTACAGCTGGAGACCTTCATAGGGAAGGGACCTTTGAGAATTTAAAGTCAACATCAAAGATGATTGAGCTCAGAAATTGGCATGGGGAGGGGAGTGAACATATTTTTATATCACCAAATCATCCCCTGAACCAGGAGGGAAAAGTAAAAATGATAAAAACCTTCAAAGGGTGCAGCACCCTACACAGCGAATGAAGAGCAGATAATAAGGATTATCAAAGCTCCGCTGGAAATTAATAACCCGGGAATACCAAAGAAACCGGGAAAGGGAGAAAGAATATAACCCTATACCCGGAGTATGCTTTGCGTGGAAGATAGGACATCCATAACAGACAAATCATAATCAGGTTGGCTTCCAAACTCCCAGGATTAGAAACATTGACCTCAACGACATCGAATACTGGCTGGGGCTTGGTAAATTTAATGAACATGCTGAGATATGTTTCAAGGAACAACTGAATACAATTCTCCATGTAGGGCATTACCCTGATTTGTAATTAGTTGGACAGACATAGTTTGATACTTAATCCAATTGCATTACCTGTATGGCAATCACCTAGAAGGGGGTGCATCCGGAAAAAATACTCGTGTTGAGAAACACATTAGGGGTACAAGACGACACCACAGTATTAGGTCTGGGGCACAAAGTGGTGGTAAACTCACATCGACCTCAGAATTTGGAGAAAGGGATTGGGAATGTGGTATTAAAGGGCAAAAGGGAATTACTGAGTCCTCACGGATTGTATAGCTCTAAATATGCAAGAGAATGTTACACGATCTCTTGATCGCCATAGCAGCCTAAACATAAGCCAGAACAAGTTCAAACACCCAGGGTGGAAGGGCCTATATGATTAAGCACTGAGAATATATAGGAAAAGATGGAACCGAAAATGTTTTGCCAATCAAATTGGGAATGCCTAGCTAGATCCCTACTTCAATGTCCCTAAAGATATCCAAAGGTGTCAAGAAAGGAAAATGTCAAAGGAGGTCAAAATATGCTTTTGGAATGTAGGAGGAATTTCAGACCATGGAGATAATAATAAAGAAGCTGGGTGAATTAAACGTGAATGATATTATCTGTCTAGAGAAAACCTGGTACCTGGATCCTGAGCCCCTTCCTTACTACATAGAAGTTGCTGCTCCTGCTCTTCCTGCTCATGTTGATGGTCACCCGATAGTACGGTTTCCACCCAAGTAAAAAGTGATCTGACAGTCAACACTTCGATCATCTGGGCTGGAAAAGGTGATCCTATTTTTGTTAAAATTGAACCCGTTAATGAGAATGACCCAACTATTAATTATTTGTAACATTTATCTGCATCCATCTACAAAATGGAACATGAGTC